>NC_064567.1:69070734-71470734 GCF_937001465.1 Orcinus orca
TGAGCCTGGTTTTTAGACTCCTAGTTTCAAGCATGCTTTATTTCTCTTACTTACAATGAGGATTACAAGATCTGTTATCTTCATTTTTATTTAATTACATAAATTTATATTATGTTTTATATTGACTTTTGGAACGAATGGTAATGTTAAAAATCCAGGTCAACAAGTTGATAACATAAAATTCTCCAGGTCATATCACAGGTGTTATTGTCATAGACAATTTGGGGGGCTTAGTTTCTCTGCTATTCAAAAGAAAAGAATTGGGTAAAGTTGGTGTCTGTATAAATTATATTTTATATATATATCTCAATTGAATTTGTTTACCAGCAAGTAATTGGAAGACAAGACCCAAATCTGTATATGAGGGCATTTCTTTTTTTCTTTCTTTCTTTTTTTTAAATTTTTTTTTTTTTTGCAGTATAGTTGATTTACAATGTTGTGTTAGTTTCAGATGTATAGCAGAGTGATTCAGTTATACACACACACACACACACACACACACACACACACACACATACGTTCTTTTTCAGATTCTTTTCCCTTATAGGTTACTATAAAATATTGAGTATAGTTCACTGTGCTATACAGTATGTCCTTGTTTGTTATCTATTTTATATATAGTAGTATGTATATGTTAATTCCAACCTCCTAAGTTATTCCCCCCACCCAGCCCCACCAAGGGCATTTATTTCTCATGTAACAATAAATATAAAAGCAGAGCAGACTTCAGGGTGAACAGCAATATCATTCAGGACTCAGACATTTTCCCCCATTACCATAGCATCGACTTCATTCCAAGGGTGGACTCCTTAGCCTTTAAAAGAAGTCTGCTAGTCCAGTTATGGCACAGGCTTCTTCATTCAGGTTCAGTGGAAGAGCACTTCTGAACATAGGATAATTTATCTTGCCTTCAGCAGATTGGCTGAAACTGGCCACATGACCCACCCAGTAGTAATTGTTGGGGGATGCTATGGCCAACAACTTAGATCAGTAGGCCAATCATTGCAGAAGAAGGTGGTGCCAGGGCTTAGACTAATTAGATGGAAGTCACCTGGCCTGAGCAACATGGGAACTCTCTTAGGAAAGAGGAAAGGAGAATAGACACTGCTTAGACCATCAACGATACTGAAGCCTTCAACTCAGAAAAATCAGTTTAATATTTCAACTACTCCTTAACTCTTCATTAAACAAATGCAACATTAATTTAGAAATCTGGAGTGTTCACAGAAAAGCTATTAGTTATCTGATTATTTATATTGGAAATAAATCTTATTATAAATATGGGTATGTAATTGAGTAGATTCCTGAATAACATAGTTTTTTTTTTTTTTGCGGTTCGCGGGCCTCTCACTGTTGTGGGCTCTCCCGCTGTGGAACACAGGCTCCAGACGCGCAGGCTCAGCGGCCATGGCTCATGGGCCCAGCCGCTCCGCGGCATGTGGGATCCTCCCGGACCGGGGCACGAACCCGTGTCCCCTGCATCGGCAGGCGGACCCTCAACCACTGCGCCACCAGGGAAGCCCAACATAGCTATTTTTAAAATCTCTTTTAAAATATCCAGAAAAACAGCACTGACATTTTCATACCTTAACTCGTGAATATTTTCAAATGCTTTTTACAAAAAGCAAAACTGTGAAGTAAATGATGCATGTTCATCTATAGCTTTATTTATTTATACCGGTCACTATTGATGTTCTTTCACTGGTATTATTTATCAGCAAATTAGTTGACATGTTGACATTTCAGTTTTATGGCTTTCGATTTATTTGGTGTACCTCAGGAGCACGGTTAAAAATATGAAATACTGGTGAACCACAGGGTGAAATAGAGGCAAAACATTAGAAGATCCTTGGCTTTGAATCTGGTTTTGACCAAGGTAAAAATAAATAAATTTACAGTTATAACAGGTTGGAATTAGGGAGTCCAACTTTGAAAAGTACTTTAACATTTTTTTTCCCTTCTTATGAAAATATTTTCTTGAGTAATGAATAGTACAGTGCCTAGAGAGCTTTCCATTTTTCCTTTGTGCCAAATCAAGTCTTTGAGTTATTTAGTCATTTCAGGACGCCTAATG
The DNA here is from genome assembly GCF_937001465.1 of Orcinus orca. NCBI lineage: Eukaryota > Metazoa > Chordata > Mammalia > Artiodactyla > Delphinidae > Orcinus > Orcinus orca. The sequence goes on from NC_064567.1 coordinate 69,072,809, forward strand.
GGAAATGTTGCCTTGTACATCATCACAAGTGGTTTTTGTTATAAAAGGTTTACTCTTCTTTTTTTTTTTTTTAACAGGCATTGCAGCCTCATTTGCTGTCAAGCTTTTTAAAGCGTGGATGGCAGAAAAAGATGCCAACTCTGTTACCTCCTCTTTGAGAAAAGCCAACTTAGACAAGAGGCTACTTGTAAGTGTTGTCTGGGCAAAGGGTTGTATGTTTCATGCTTCTGCCTTGGCTCTGTCAATTGTGTTGTAATACATAACTGAAATGCCCGAGTCTATGTCGAATTGGAACATGGTTCTTTTTATTTCTGTATTATTGGCAGATAGAAACTAATTCCAGTTTAATCTTTGTTGCATAAATAAATGGAATGATAAAATTAAAGAGTCATAGGGAGTACAGAGACTTTCAAATTTAGAAGTTTGTTGACATAGTGATAACATTTATCAGAATTAACTCTTTTGCAGCTAATAACTATAGAAATGTAAAGTTTTAATATGAAATTTAAAGTCACATCAATCCCACCTAATTAGACATTAGTGATTATCTTGGGTCATAGGTGAATGACACTGACCTCAAATACACGTTAGTTTGTTAACAAAATAAAAGGTTGGGCTTCCCTGGTGGCACAGTGGTTGAGAGTCCGCCTGCCGATGCAGAGGACACGGGTTCGTGCCCTGGTCCGGGAAGATCCCACATGCCGCGGAGCAGCTGGGCCCGTGAGCCATGGCCGCTGAGCCTGCGCGTCCGGAGCCTGTGCTCCGCAACGGGATAGGCCACAACAGTGAGAGGCCTCATACCGGAAAAAACAAAACAAAACAAAACTATAAGCTTAAATCAACTATACTTCAATAAAACATTTAAAAAAAAAAAAAGGTTAAGGAAGATTCCTTGTTTATACTAAGATTCCTTGGAAATACTTAGATATTTAAGAAAGCTAACAAGTTAATAGTAGTAATTTGAAGCTCCCAGTATCATGATTGCTTGATTATATTTTTACTTCTCTTTGTATTTTTCAAAGAAAATCAGGAAAAATATTTTGTCCTCATAATTCCTATCTGCTCCCTATAATTTCTGCCAGAAGCAACAGCTGTGCAGATGACAGAGATTGCTTCAAGTGAAATTGCTTTTAAAATTTTAGGACAAAGTCTAAAATTGCAAGACATGCTTGCCATCTTCTCTTTACCTAGTTACTTACCTGTTTTATCTTCCATTGTGTTCTGTGCAAGGGTGTTGATTCATGGGATAATTCCAAATCTGGCTCATTGTAAACTCTTTTATTTTCAGTGACTTAAAATTCCTTTATCTCTTGAGGTTTACCTAAAATAGCCCTATTTGGGTCTTGGAAGTCTTTAGAATATGATAAAGAAGAAAAATTAAGTCTAGATTCTTGTTAATTTCTGCCACTGATAATACTTTTCATTTAACTTATATTTATTAAGTGCCTGCTCTGTGCCAGGCACAGTCCTAGAAGCTGTGGAGCCAGTAGAGACAGGACAGAAAAGTTTCCTGCCTTCATGGAACCTACTCTCTAGCAATGAAGGGTATATAGAAGTCACAGAAGACAAGTGAATAGGTTGCTGATGTGGGTGGAAGTTCATATGAAGGAATATATTCGTGTCCCTGAGTCTGTGGATTAGCTGTATCTTGGCAAGGCCCCAGCCCTTTCATTCTGGGTCCCAGGCTGAAGGAGCAGCTCATATCTGGGCTATTCTGTCCTCATGGCAGAGGACAGGAACACAGGTGACTGAAGGGAGACATTCCGGTGCTTTAAAAGCTCACCTTCTTTCATCAAAAGAAGTCACGGAGAAGCCTGGCATGGGGTAGGAAGATTTAGTCCACTCATGGGCTACTTCTCCACCTGTGAAGACAGATACAGCAAGGAGGGTCTTCACTGAATACTTGTTTAAGGGAGAGGGGTGGGGGGTGAATTATTAGGAACAAAGATACAATTACAACTTAACCACAAAAGACTCAGTTATTTCTTAAAGCATGGTTCCTTAAAGATGCCAATAGGCAGAGCTTGGTTAACTTAATTAGGTTACTTCATTAAAAATTTTTTAATGTATTTCCTTTTTGAAAAATACATATCATTTAACTGTTCTTGCTAGGTTTCTTTGTCTACATATGTTTTGAACATGAAAAGCATAGGTAGCAGTTTCTACCAGAAACTCCATGAGGACAGGGTGGCTGTGCCTTAGAACCATGCCTGCCTGATATCATGCCCCCATCCCTGGAAAAGGGAACAATGATCAAGACATTGGCTAGAAACTTTTCTAGGAGCTGAAGATATTGAAAGAAATCAAGCAGGCAACCTGTGCCTTTATGGGGCTTACATTCTGTTTCAGGGGGACAGGCAATAAACTAAATAAACAATTAAAATAATACATGGTATAATAAAAAGTGAAGAGTGCTCCGAGAGAAAAACTAAATAGGGAAGCACTGAGGAGTGTCAGTGTGGTATGAGAAGGCCTCTCTGATAAGGTGACATTTGTGTGAAGAAGCGATCTATTTAGATATCTCCAGGAAGAGTATTCCAGGCAAAGGCAGCAGAAAACGCAAAGGCTTTGAGGCGTGGCATGTTGGGGACAGCAAGAAAGAGAGGGTAATTAGTAAGAGCAAAAATGTAGATCAGGTCAGAGTCATAGCAGGTCCCCTATCATCTAAGAACTTCGGCTTTTATTCTGAGTAAGATGAGAAGTTTTTTGGAAAAGTCTCTGCAAAACATGCATAATGTGATTTTGGGGTCTTAACAGGATCTCTCTGGCTGTTGCATTGGGAGCAGATTCAGGAGGAAGGGCAGAAGTAGGGAGACCTTAATCTAGGGATGAGGTGATAAAGGTTTTTACCTGGGTAGGATTTTTTTTTTTTTTTTTTTTGCAGTACGCGGGCCTCTCACTGTTGTGGCCTCTCCCGTTGCGGAGCACAGGCTCCGGACGCGCAGGCTCAGCGGCCATGGCTCACGGGCCCAGCCGCTTCACGGCATGTGGGATCCTCCCGGACCTGGGCACGAACCCGTGTCCCCTGCATCGGCAGGCGGACTCTCAACCACTGTGCCACCAGGGAAGCCTTGGGTAGGATTTTTGTAACAAATGCAAACTATGTTCCAAGTTAGTAAAGGTCATGACATGATTTATACTGATTTTAGCTCAGTTTAATCTGAATAATAATTTTTAAGATGTTATGTATCATTCATAAGGACTGTGGTTATAGTTCATAAAAATAAATAAAAAACCACTAGTAACATGTTTGATGATGTCTTACTCTGAACATAACTTTCCATCAGAATTTGCAGTCACATTCTCCCTAAATTGAGTATTGAATGCTGGCATGAGTAACAGAGTAATTATTGCCTTTGGGTCACACAGCTATGCCCTTAAATATTTCTGGCTGCATAATTTGGGTCAAGCTGCTTAGCCTTGTTGAGACTTAGTTTATTTTTGTAGAAAAATTTCTACTTTTTACAATTATGAGTAAAATGCCCACCACCTCTTGATTCATAGAAGAAACTCAAAATTAAACTAGTTCCCTGCCCCCACAAATTTGAAAGGCCTCTTGAATGGTAGAATAAATATCAGTGACAACATTTCAGTCAGGTATGAAATGTTTGCTTTAACATGAATGTGTGTTTGATAGCTGCTCCCACCAACTCTGTTCTGACATTTTGAAACTGATGACTCAACAAGGCAAATTATGGGATGATGGTACAGAGAATATTGAAATTTGAGTCATGACAGAAGCCATCTGGCTATGTCCCTATGCTTGGTGGCAAACTCGTTGCAGACCTTTCTTCTGAGATTTTTATTGAAGCCACATAGCCATTGGCCATCTATATATGCAAATCTCACCATCATAAAAGTTTGGATCTATTTTATAGACTCTGCAGCAGTCTGAAAAATGTGAGAGCTTTGAAAATTGCCTTCCTTTCTTAGTTGGGTGTTGGCGTCACACAGGGTTAGAACATGACTAAGTGTTCCTGAGACTCCTCCGAGCTGTGTAAAGTGAAATGGAAGTGAGGTGAGAATATGAGAGCAGCCATGGTGTGCTGCTCTTTTAAAAAATTTCCAACAGAATTATGTAATGAACTGAAGAGACAGTAGGGCGGATTTAGATTAGATCTCGCCATGAACTTAATTTAGAGCCACCATGTTAAGAGATACAACGAAAATTCTCTTTAGCTCTGAGCTGTTATTTTAGAATAATAGCAGCATTTTCCTTAATGAAATGCTGAATAGAGGTCCTTGAGATGATAATAGTCAATGTTGTTTTCCTCATATTATCTCAGATCATTTCAGCATTACTAAAACTGGCTTTGGTCTGTTAACTCATAGTTAAGGAAACAGTGTGGTTAATGATTTCAGTTTTTTCTAGTCGGTTTAAAATAATCCCAACGTTTTTCAGGGTTATCATCTTATTGGTACTTAATTTAGCAAATTTAGCTCTGTTTTTGTACGTGCTGCACTTTGATTAAAGTAAAAGAAAAAGTAAATAGCAGTGCCAAATGAGTGCAACTAGTTTATGTAATTTGCTTAGCATTTTTTATTCTCTTTCTTTGTCAAATTGCCTAATTTTGGAAGGTACCTTAGCAGATGCTCAAGAAATATATCCGAGATTTATTCTTTTGAAAAACTTCATCCTTCTTCTTTTCTTCCAAATATGAGATATTCTGAGTGTTCTCTTAATATGAAAATGTTGTTCTTTACGCTTGCTGAAATGTGAATGGCATGTTGTGTAACAGTCTCTCTCCTTTTCTCTCCCAGGAGCTCTTTCCAGTTAACAGACAGAGCGTGGATCATTTTGCTCAGTACTTCACTGACGCAGGTCTTAAGGAGCTCTCTGACTTCCTCCGAGTCCAGCAGTCCCTGGGCACCAGGAAGGAGCTGCAGAAGGAGCTCCAGGAGCGTCTTTCTCAGGAATGCCCGATCAAGGAGGTGGGGACCATGGACTGACATCACTGCAAACCCGTTCAGCGAGAGGGATGATGTAGCCTGTGCAGCACAAGCTTTACCTCCCTTAAGGAGACCTCCCTTTGTTTATTGCTATGAACTCCAGGCCCTTTTCATACCATTTAAATGAGCTCGATTTCAAAGTATTGATTCAGACTCCTCCAGGATGTTCCAGAAAATAATGAGTATTTCCACACAAGTGACTTATTTACCAGGTTGCTATGGTTGTCAGAATGTTTCATCTGTTGAATAGATTTACTCTCCACTAGCAGTATACCTCAATTTATGGTGGTTTTCCCATTTTATTGCAGATTACGTAATATGGTTAAGTATTGGGTTAATATATATAGGTTTTAATTTTAAGACAAAAAAGGGGTGATTTTGCAGTCATATCATGGGTAAAGACCAGTTGGACCAGTGGCTCATTGGATTCCACTCATAATAGTTGTGTATTCACATAACATAAATACTACCTTCTTGTATAGCTGTCTTTCATATGGCTATGATTGTATCTTTTTTTTTTAAGTCCTGCCTGAAGAAAACTTCCTATTTGAACTTTAAAAACTTTTACATGATAATTCAAAAATTGCATAAAGAGTCCTTTCCTTTTGCCACTTACTCCCAAGTCCCAAATCCTCACTATCCTGCGTGCTCGCAGCCTTGCAAGGTACCTTTTGCGGTTTAAGACTGGAGAATTCCAGACTGATGCTGTCCAGCAGGTGGAGGTGTTGGTCTCTCATGGCATTAAGGTCAGCAATATATTCAGTAATCTTTCTCCAAGCAAAGAACTTGAACATGATTTAACATGGGGAAAAAAAAGCAAACCAAATAACACTGCGATACCTTTAGGTGCAGAGATGTCACCTTTCTTTGCAGCTGGGGGACTAGGACTTCCCAGTTCCTTTGGTTCTCAAAGGCTGCTTAACCCACAGCTGACCCCTCTGTACCCCAGGCCAGCAGGAAAGAAAGCAACGTATTTTCATTAAAAAAAAAGGAAGGGAGAAAAATAGCTGTACTACTCACAAAGTACTACATGTGAGATATATTGATATTATGGTTTTTAATCACTTCTGAGGCCCTCACCTCTATTTGTGATTCTATTCAAAAGGAGTAGGTTTTTCCAAACAAGTTTAATATAAGATACACTGTTAGGCAGATTTTATTCCATACTATCAGGTTTTAGGATACATTTGCATATTTAAAAGTAACTCTGAAGGAAAAATAGCCTGCTGAGGGTTGCTCTTTGATATGTATCATATGTAAAGTCTTTGCACTTTACAGTTTATTTACATGAGGCATGAGGATCATCAAAAGCGATAATTAAAGAATGAATTGCAGAGAATGCCTTGTACAAGCCCAAGACATTTTTCAAGAGTTTTAAAGTTAAGGATCGGAAGTAAAAATTCACAGCTCTGTTGCCTTCTTCAAACCCCGGAAAGTCAAACTGGCTTAAATCTTTGCCCTGCTTTACTCAAAGGGGTTCCTGCCTGTAAGAGTATAGCCCCTAAGAAACCACGATTCTCTTTTTTTATTTTCTCTTATCCAGCACCTCCTGGCCAGAGATAAGCCTATTAATTTGGGGACTAAAAATAAGTCTGCTTTGAGAACAAATCATTGTGTTTTTCCTGCCTCTCGTAACTGGAGAGTATATGCCAGGAAGGGAGGAACTGAGCAGAATATTTGTGTGCCCCTAACCTTTTACTGATCGGGCACAGTGAGAGGGGAACTCCCCATCTGTCTGTTACTCTCTGACTCCTTTTTTTGTGAAATTTAGGTGGTGCTCTATGTTAAAGAAGAAATGAAGAGGAATGATCTTCCAGAAACAGCAGTGATTGGACTGCTGTGGACCTGTATAATGAACGCTGTGGAATGGAACAAGAAGGAAGAGCTCGTTGCCGAGCAAGCCCTCAAGCATCTGAAGGTACCGGGTCCCAACAAGGCACAGTCTTGGCTGCAGGCCAACTGCAGCTCTTAACAATGTGATAGATGTGTTCTAATCAGTCCAGACACATACTTCCTAGTGTTTTTCTTTTCAAATTTGCCACTACCTAAAATGTTTCAGATGTAAGAGCTTATGAAATACCTAAGGGTAAATTCTTACTAAAAACAATGTCAGAAAATCCACAGAATCGTCATATATTCAATATTTAAAGGGAAATATAGTCTAACTATTGGTTCTCCTTCTACATGATAAAAATTCTTAATGAGTATTTTTTAAGTAAACTACAAGCTGACATTAGAATTTGAAAACTGAGTGGTGGAAGAAATCAACCGATTGTGTAAATTGTATATTTTTGTGGGGAGATACATATGTTTTTGCTTTTATTGTCCTCTCCCTATGAAAGTGTCTTAAGACAAGTGGAAGACTTAGAGCCTACCTTCAGAGTTTACACTTGAATTGGGAAATCAACAGGTACCTAGTTTAAACTAGGTAGGATGTAAATTCAGATAACTCTCAGTATTTAGGAGGACAGAGCAGTGAGTAGCCTATGCAGGTTAAGTTGACCAGGGAAGGCTCAGAGGAGGAGTTAAGTGTTGAGCTGAGTAGGTCTTAGAGAAAACAACAGCCAAACAACTGGAAGCCAAGGTCATTTGGGACGAAGGGAACAGTATGAACAAAACCATAAAGATGACATGTGGGGGGTCTGCGATGTTTAGGAAGGAGATGCCCACTCTTCCAGTGGCAGAGCCACACTTCAGTGATGGAGGGGTCACAGCAGCCCTGGGAACCTTTGGAACTTAGGAACTCTGTCTTATTTTCACAGGACCCATTAGACAGACACAGTAGCATGGCAGTTATCTTTAATATAGTCAGAATTTCATATTTGGTTGCCTTTAGTGGGTACAGCGAGAGAAATCTGATAAGGTGCAGGGATAAAAAAATTCATGTTGATTGGTCACAATATTAGAATAAGATAATCCTCAAAGTGAAGATTTTCTAAGCAAACCTCCAGATTATTGTTATGATTCAAGTGGTGTCAGCCCTGCACCTCTCACAAGAGTAAATGGTTTTACTCCCCACTTCTGTTCCAGCAATACGCTCCACTCCTGGCTGTGTTCAGCTCCCAAGGCCAGTCAGAGCTGATCCTCCTCCAGAAGGTGCAAGAGTACTGTTATGACAACATCCATTTCATGAAAGCCTTTCAGAAGATCGTGGTTCTTTTTTATAAAGGTGTGTATCTATGTCGTCCTGCCACTATGTTTCTATGTTTTGTTGAAGCTTTTCGAAGGACAGAGTAGGGGGTGAGGCAGAGGGGGATATAGGTTAATGATAGTCTTTGAGTTTTAGTGATGCAGCCATATTATTTAGAGAGAGAAGGTGCAAACACCCTAGACATGCGTGGCCTGAGCAACCAGCCTGATTAGGCCCCTGTACACTTGTCACTGGTGGAAATCGCTAGAAGACTGGTGATGAACTAATAATTTTGGTGGGGAGGGATGGTGAAAAAGACTGTAATTACAAAAAATCAGATCTGTTTTTGCATTGTAAGGATTAGCTATAACAACGGTGATTACCAAGTGGTTACATATAGTATGTTCATACCTTTTCAGATGCCATAAAGCTGACTTTAAAATTACTGAAATAACTAGCTTTTCACTTTGCAGTTTAGTTATTTGGCCCAGCCATTCTCCTGTTTTCCAAGGAAATGGCTATTTTTAGAACTTCATATTTACTGTCTTGTTATTGTATTTATAAGGATTAGGTTGCCATGACAACTGGCACAGCCAGTTTATTAAAAATGAATGCTATTAGGGTTGTTGTTTTTTTTTAACATCTTTAGCTATTAGGGTTTTAACTGATCTCAATCTCTATACCTATAGTATATGAAGAAAATGATCCTAGACACTTCTTTGGTCTAGGTGTTCGTAGTTTTATGAGGCGGGGGGGAAAGGAACACTTAAGAAACGAGACGTTTTGAACATTATAAAATGTTAATTAGAAGTTACTGCTATCTTAAATGGCATAACACAGAAAAGGCTAAAGTATAAATTAATACCAACCAAATGTTTCTTTTCTTTTTGATGTGTTCTTAAAGTTGTCTATCTTGAATGACAAGTTGGGCATTTGGAATGTAAAAATTTTACATTACTGATTACTAGCTGTTTTTAAAACGTTTAATAGCATTTCACAAAGAGTTTTAACTGGCTGTCCAGATTCTTCAAATGCATACGTCTTGCCCACAAGGGTTTGGGTGATCTTTTGCTTTCTCAGCACTAAGGTATTTGGCACAATTTCCATATCAGTGGGAGACTGTGATGACTGCCAAGTCCCATTTGAAATTCAGTAATAGGTGTTTTTCTGTGGCCAGATCTGAACTGGCCCTCTTGGATGTGGTCATGAGATAGCAATGTCCTAACACTAGGGCTTAAATGATACCCAGGGTCATGAGATAGCAATGTCTTAAGTCTAGGTGACCCATCAGAACCAAACCTGCAGGTCCTATGGCCAACCCACCTGTGGTACCCAGGAGCCAAGAAAGAGGAGCAGCCCCCCGCAGCCAGTAGCCGATCTGTCCACACCGGCCACAGCTGGCCCCATTTTAAACTGGTAGAGAGGCCTGTGGGATAGGTTTCACATTTGCTTCATGAATGGTCAATATTTTCCACTACAGAAAAGCAAACTGTTTATAAACTAGCTGCCTAAACACATAATTTCCTTTCTTGTTGTTTAATAGCCAACCCAACCAAACAGTGTCTCTTACCAAATCCTTGTTCTTTGCTTTTTTTTTGCGGTACGCGGGCCTCTCACTGCTGTGGCCTCACCCGTTGTGGAGCACAGGCTCCGGACGCGCAGTCTCAGCGGCCATGGCTCACGGGCCCAGCTGCTCCGTGGCATGTGGGATCTTCCCGTACTGGGGCACGAACCCGCGTCCCCTGCATCGGCAGGCGGACTCTCAACCACTGTGCCACCAGGGAAGCCCCAAATCCTTGTTTTTAACTGAGACATAGTTGTTTGAGCCTCGTCTGCAGCAATACCTCATTTCATTATTATACTTAGTTCAAAAAAACAAAAAATAAACTACTTTTTATCAGTAAAGGCATTTAAGTGGCATATAAACTATCAAAGTCCTATTCTTCAAATTTCTCATTTTAACCATTAATGAATGCCAACATCCTTCCCCATTAAACTTTTTATAACAACTACGAACAGCTAGCAAAACTGATTGCTTTATTTCCTATTCTTCAGCCCCAAATGCTAAGGAACAGTGACCTGAAATTATAAAATAACCAAGCAGTGGGCCCTGAGAAGTAAAAAGAAGAGGCATTAGCTCTTCCTTAGGCCGTTGATTAACTAGGTAGTCAGCTTTTTAAAATAGATTGTTTCAGTTAGTAAGGTCTGTGGCAAGTATGAGCAGGCCCAAGGGAACGTAGGGGGATAAGTGTCAATAACAGTTTTATTCTGGCTCAGTTATTTGGAAATGAAATCAGGAAGCTCTTTACAAATGGAAACCTAAACTATATCACTGAAAAGTTAAAACTAAATGTCATTTTCTAGGTAATTTCATAATTTTCCACAAAATTATACATACAGGCTGTTTTTTTTGGTAAAATAATTGCATTTTTTCTCTTGAGAACATGGAATCCCCAAGGAATGATTGTTCCGTACTACTGTTAGGAGAGTTACTGTGTTTACCTTCCTTTTTGAATAGTAGTTTTTACTTTGACCTTATTTCATCCAACAAACACTTGTGCACCTGGAGACATATATTTCATTTGTTTTTATGAGGATTGGGATGCTCTTGTTGTGTATTTCATATGCCTAGGAAGGCTTGAGGACAGCATGTATTAAAGCACTCCTTTCCCGGTGCACGTGACTCACCTGGAGCGCTTGTTAAAACAGATTCCCCAGGGATTCTGATTCAGTGGGTACAGCATTGGGCCCGCAAATTTGCGTTTTAACAAATTTCCAGGTGATGCTGTGACTGTTCATCCGGGACCACTGGTCTAAAGGGTATCGGATGTGAGAAGTGACAAATCCCATGAACCATGGTAACATGGTTAAGATTATACTTATCATTAATTCCATACACACATATACATTTTACAAATAATCAAATAGTGTCTTTGTTTCTTTTATCTAGTGATGTGGATCCCTTGACATTTTGCTTTCAAGCAGGTTTTCAAAAATGTAATGGAAATCATTTCTTCTTTCCCATTTTAAGTCTCAATTACATACACCCACCTTACCGTATTTCCAGAACTTGAGGATAACAGAAACATGAGGGTATGATTCCTCATGTCCCCTATGAAAACCTAATTACTTAAATGAATGATATTATTAAAGTATTTTTAGATGTTTTATATAAAAAACAGTGGAATAAAAGTGAATAAACTTTAAATAATAATGCTTTTCGGCAATGAAAGGAGAAAGTGGTGATTGGTCACTCGGTGAAGATTTACTTTTTGTACTAAAATCTAGATTTTTATATTTCTAAGGCAGTAAGAAAAATAGTAAATTCATCACTACTTTTTAAATATCACATTATTCACTTTCTAAAATAATTTTCTTTCTTCCTGAAGCTAAGTACCATAGTCTCAGCATGTAGGTCTGAAAAATATATAACTACCTTCTCAAGTACTGTTAGTATCTCTATCATGGCTTTTATTGTTTGCAGATATTTCTTAGGTTAAATTCTGTTCCTCACGCACATTTTTCTAAAAGAAGTTTCTTATTCTTGTTCTAAAAAAAAAGGTTATTTGCCTTCCCACCATATAGTGCCAACTTTTTAAGGTAAATTATTTTTGACTTGTGTCCCTATGTGCCACTGCTAATAAAAAGTACTGAATTTTCTAAGTTCCAAGTGACACAGTTTTCAACTTAAATATTTAAATAACTAACGTTACCTAAAACTTTGCAGTTCTCAAACCACTTTTACAATATTGTCTCTTTGACCCTCGTGAAAACCTAAATTTTGAATTATAACTCTACACATTGAGACATATTTAGTTTTTCTCATCAAGTTCATCGATTTGTACATTATACATTTATTGAATGCAAACTAGATGGCAGGTCTTATGTTATTAAATGCTGGGAATGAGATGCTGAACAAAATAGTCCTTGACTTCCTAGATTTCAGAGTGTAGAAGAAAATCAAGAAACATAATCACCTTGTCAGTGGCTAAAATAAGGCTCGTACAGATAGATGCTGATGAAGAGTGAAAGGATGATAGAGGAGGGGCCCCTAACTCAGAGCTGAAGCTGACTTGGAGAAAGAAAAAGGAAGGCTCTCAAGGGACACAAGTATTTCACCAGAGATGATGAAGAAGTTGGCCACATCGAGGGGAGAGAAGTGTACTGTAATGTGAGGGGGTTCTGTGCAATTGTAGAATGTCTTCCTTTCTTGCTGTACTTTTACTGATCCTCCGTATTCCTACTGTGCATTTTGGGAGATCCCAACACTTTGTCATCTTCATCTCCCAGTTATAATGAACTCCTCTCCCTACTTTTCCTTAGTGGGAAAAAAAAGTTCTTTCTCTTCTTCATTTGTCAAGGAGTTCCTTCCTTTTAAGATGAGACGTTTCCCTACACAAAAGTTGACTTTCTTTTTGGTGTTCGTGCTTTGCCGCAAAGTCACCCTGTGTAGGTGCTTATGTCCCTTCTTTATTATTTTATTCCCCTGGGACTAGAAGTTTGGTCTTGCAGCAGGTGTTTATTACTAAATTAGCTTCTTCTAAGAACTCAGCTCTGCACAGTTTGTCTGATTTTCAGTGGATGAGACATCCTATAAGTTTTACCTGTCATGTACTGTCCTTTTCACAAGCACAGTCACTGACAAGTATTCTAGTAGTTGCATGGCCTCTTTCGGCCTCTGTGGGGCAATAAAACTCTCAACCTTCAGAGAATGAGCTCTCAGCCTTCAGAAGGAAAACCTGAGACAAAGAGTATCGCTAAACTACACTCTCCGTTGCCTTTCCAACCTGTACATTGTGTCATAACATGATTCATTAAGGGGAGGAGAAAAAAGAGAATTTCTCTTTACGTGTTTAATTCTATGTTTTGTTTTATAACATTAACAATAGCAGTTATATAGTACATGCATATAATTTATAAAACAAAAAATACACATATGTTGTGTGTACACACTCAAAATTGTCTTACTGATAGGGGAGCATGATCAAAACAGTTTGGAAATTATTGGTCTAAATCACAGGCATTTTAAACATGTCATAAAAACAAATTATATAAAAGGGACTTTAAACATCCATGTTTGAGCTAATTAGCATTCCTGAAAGGTTTCTGCAAAGCCATCTTACCCAGTAACAGGTCACTTCCTTGAGCTGTAAAGCATCTGCTCGTCATTGGTATGAAAACTGGACTTTGATGGCAAGAGGCAGGAGAATTCTTTCATCATTGTGAGTGGGGAGTGTGGAGCTGGAAGCACAAGCAACTAAAAGACTAGAAGCTAAGAGTAATTCCTTAGGGCTCCTGGTTATAATTTTTATATCTAGTCCTTATATATGAATAAATCTAGACTTCCTTCTTCCTTTGCAAAATGTAGTGTATTTAATGACCAAAATAAAACAAACTTTATATTTTCTAAAACCAATCATGTGCATTTTTAGTCAATTTGACCTCTTCAATTGAATCCAAGAGCCAATTATTAATTTTAAAAAAACAAAGTTTTTGTTACGAAAAGATCACTGAGGTTTTGAATGAAACGAGTATCAAATCATTTCTCTTGTTTTCATAAGCTAAAGGTATATTTTAACTGCAAAAACATCATTAGAATGATTTATCAGCATTTGCAATGGATTGGGCAGGCGTTGGGGATGATAATAAATCCTTTTTATCTGTTTTCCATCTCATTTCCCACACCAAAATCCCAAAAGATAACCCATTAGAACATTGGCAAAGTCTGTAGGCTATTTTTTTCATATTCCCCTTTCTATTCTTAACATTAAATATTCTAAATTAATGGTAACTTGAGGGTATCAAGGAATATTTGTGGAATTTAGAGTTCTAGGTAATAGTTAATAGATAACACTTTTTGTTTCTCTCCTAACAGTGTACAAGGAAAACATTACTCATGTGATTTAGATATTGTGCTGTGGGGAAGTAAATTTAGGACTTAGCGATAGAGTACTGTAGAACTTTGGATTATGTGTGTATTGGTCCCATGGTACACCCAGGAAGCTCATCATTATATTTAATTATTAACATTGTTATTGCATCCTGTCTGCATTTTTTTCATTTGCTTTCTTTTCCTCCTAAAGTAAATCCCCTTGAAAGACCAGTCATTTGTGGTTGCTGCTTAATCAAGATGTGTTTGCAGTTGGTGGCAGGACACAGAGTGTTCTGAAAGGCTGGAATTGATGATTCATTGGCAAAATTACAAAATAACCTAGTTTCCTGCCAACAAATTAGCACTGTGAGATTTTCAAGTCCCAGTCCCATCACCATCCCTCCCCTAACTACTAAAATACACAGGGCACTGCGCTGTATGGAAATAAGCTTGGTTCTTGTCTTCTGATAAGTTTCAATACGAATTTCTTTTATAAAAGAGCTTTAATATTTGAAGTGATTGCTTTCTATTAAACTATAAGACATGAAGTTGCTTTAAAACATGACATGTATGTAGTAGCTTTGAAACCTTTGATTTGAAATTGCAGCTGATGTGCTGAGTGAAGAAGCGATATTGAAATGGTACAAAGAAGCACATGTTGCCAAAGGCAAAAGTGTTTTTCTTGACCAGATGAAGAAATTTGTTGAGTGGTTACAAAACGCAGAAGAAGGTATGATTCCATTTAACAACTCTGGTGACCATTTAGCAAATCCTTTCTCACTACAATTCAAAATAGCTCCCCCCTCCACAGATTTTTCTTGCCTTCCTAAAACTAAAGTTCTGAGGTGTGTTCCACAGCATTTTGTCCACCTCTTAGCCTTCCTTTCTGAATCAAGGCAATGACAATTTCTGCAAGATAAACAAAACAAAACCAAAACCTCTTAAATTATTCCTAATTTAAGGGACAAAGAGGAAGAAATAATCAGCAGCTGTGAAAGGAAAAAAAATACATTTGGCTTAATCACTTTTATGGGATTATATCGACTTTTATGGCGCCTTTACCAGTTGACTGGTATTTAAAATGGCAATACAAGTTGGAAGAACAATAATGATGAGACTTAATCCAACTGAGCATGAAAAGTTGCCGATCCGGAAAAATATAAATGGTTTTCGTCACCAATAATATTTCTGAGCATGTTGCATTTTTAGAAAGGTAATTTCGTTTAAAAGCAAAAAGGAGCAGAAGTTTGCTGCCTGCCCTCTATATGACTCTCTTACCTAGTAAATGGATGCCTAGGCAAAATGTCTTTTTTAGTGGAGAAGGGAGATAGAGTAGAAATTCTTTCATGACCTTATTTAAAGGTGTCTCAGAAGAAATGACCTGACTTTTCTTTCTTCTCTCCTAGAATCTGAATCTGAAGGTGAAGAAAATTAGACAGCTCAAGAAGCACAATACCTAGGTCACCACACAACACTCTTACGGGGAATGCTGAACCATTTGAGAAGAGAAACTTGGCTTCTGTTTTCACAAAGGAAAAAAAAAAAATAGGATAGGCTTCCCTTGTGCAGAGGGGGAAATGGTTTTTGTTTTTGTTTTGTTTTTAAATGGAGCCCTGAGGCATCAGCTATTATACTTGGGACTCTACCTCTCACTCACTATATGCTAACTTAAAGCCATTCAACAGGGAGTCCAGTAGGTGTCTGAAATTAAATACTCCACAGACTCCTCTTTTTTAGCTGTATTTTTCAGGTACTGTGTGGTGAATGCCCCACTGGTGTCTATTACAGGGCCACTTTGGTAGTTGTGTATCTGCTCGTGTATGTGATTTGACAAACAGTTTTTTAAAATAAATGGCTTTTTAAAAATCTGGGCTTATATTTTCAGAGCTTTTATTTCTTTACTGTTCTGACTTCTTACACAGATGACATTTCAGTGTTAGGCTTTTTTTTCCCATCCAAAATGCTGTATTGTTCTTGTCTATGAAAACACTTCTGTTCCTTTTATCATCATAACTAATACACTTCACTTATCTTTGTAGTGAAATAGAAATCAACCCCAAAATACAGGCACATAGCAGTAATACCAAGAAGTGATTTATTTATTTATTTTGCGGTACGCGGGCCTCTCACTGTCGTGGCCTCTCCCGTTGCGGAGCACAGGCTCTGGACGCGCAGGCTTAGCGGCCATGGCTCATGGGCCCAGCCGCTCTGTGACATGTGGGATCTTCCCGGACCTGGGCACGAACCCATGTCCCCTGCATCGGCAGGCGGACTCTCAACCACTGCGCCACCAGGGAAGCCCTAGAAGTGATATTATTAATAATAATTATTATCTACATGTGAGAATGTCATTTTCATTACACAGGAAATAGTAAGGACAGAATAACTGCAGCCAAGAATGACTGGAAGTCACAGGATAAAGAACTTTAAAAGTATTAACTCATCTACCGCAATATGGTACACTGCCCTGGAGATGAAAACCACGTGGTACTAAACAAAGACAATTCTGGAATGCATTGCCTTTATAGCATAGTCCCTTGAGAGAAAAGCAGGAAACCGAAGGGAGGGGTATCTGATTTCTTCCAGTTCGTCAGTTCATGGCAAGCCTCCATCATCTACCTACCCTTCCATCTATCTAAAAATTAGAACTATGAAGTTAAACGGTAGTCACGTTATAGAGTGCATATGTAACGTGTTTATTTGAAGTGAAAAAAATGAATCATTTTCATTGAAAACAAAGTTGGCAAACTAATTTGACAAGTGCTGACTGCCAATTAGGATACGTGACAGGCACACTCTGTAAATTAAGTTCAATCTTCATCTCCGATGTTTTGACGAATATATTTAAAGATAAAATAATGCAAATTACATTCAATTTGTAATAAAAATTTTATATGTCACCTTTTATGTATTTTTTTTTTTTTTTGCGGCACGCGGGCCTCTCACTGTTGTGGCCTCTCCCGTTGCGGAGCACAGGCTCAGGACGCGCAGGCTCAGCGGCCATGGCTCACAGGCCCAGCCGCCCCGCGGCATGTGGGATCCTCCCGGACCGGGGCATGAACCCGTGTCCCATGCATCGGCAGGCGGACTCCCAACCACCGCGCCACCAGGGAAGCCCAACTTTTATGCATTTTATATTTAATTTTATGTCAGTATGTCCCCCTTCATTTTAGGGGATCATGTGTAAAGCATGCGAAGGGCACTGCAGTAGAGGATATTTGACTTTGCCCCACTATTTCCAAAGGGTCCACACTAAGACCTAGAAAAGCAGAGTTGTCCAAGGTCTTAGAGTTAGTGACCAAGATGGAACTAAAAGTCCCACTTCTGAGTCCCACGCCTTTGCTCTTTTTTTCCTATATTCTGCTGTCAAATTATTTATGAGAATGTAAGTTTCTACAGTTCAAAAATTTTTTCAACTAGCACTTCTATCGAATAAACATCTGGGAAATCAATTTTGTAGCCTATAAACTATAGGAGTTGTAGAATACTAATACTTATCTTTTCTAGCGCATAATATTTTCCCCAAACGAACTTAAGGTAGTGATTTTCAGGTAAGCGAGCATTGGGGGAGAGGGAGGATGCTCATCAGCAAGAATTTAATAACAAATCAACCAACCAAAGCCCTTTCTTTCTCTGAAAGACGTGTCTCTTTTTCTTTTTAAAAATAAAATTTGTCCTAATTATAAAAGTAATTACATTAGTTATCTATTGCTACACAACAGATTATCACCGCATTTAGCAGCTTTAAACAACAGATATTTATCCTATCCGTTTCTGTGGTCCGGATCTAGGAGCTGCTTAGCTGGGTGGTTTCCAGCTCAGCCTCTGCTGAGGTTGCAGTCAAACTATTGGTTGGGAGTGCAGTCCTCTGAAGGCTGTAGCGTCTGCTTCCAAGCTGACAGCGGTTGTATGATCAGGCCACTCAAGATGCCTGCTCTCTTGCTCTCTCTACATCCCCTGCTCAATCAGTCCCTGCCTCACATGACTGACCTTCCCTCCTAATCATAGTGTCTAATCAGTAAATGCCTACTTGACCCTGGCCCCAGCTGGTGATTGTTCTGATCTTTAGATCAGAGCTCTACTAAGATAGTTTGAAAGGGGCGTGCCCCTCAGTTGGTTTCCCTGGTAACCAATGAGCCCACCTGATATCAATTCCCTCTATAACTGGTAACCTCCCTCTCCCCGTGGTACCGAAGACTGCTGCCGCGTCTTGCCCTGGTGTCCTGCCTGCCGTCTGCCGCATACCGTGGCGTGTCACTCCAGGCTCTGCTTCAGACACGTAAGATCCCCCATCCATTAAACCATTAATATCCCTGTTGCTGCCTCGGGGCTCTTTCTTTGGTCTTGAGGCTGGGGGAGTACAGCGCTTGCCAGCCTGTGGGGTGTAGCCCAGCAGCAGTGGTTGGTGGACCTCAGTTCCTCACTGACTTTTAGCCAGAGCCTTGAGTTCCTTACCACAGTGTCCTCTCCTTAGGCTGCCTGAGAGTCTTCATGGCCTAACAGCTGGTTTTCCCCAGAATGAGTGGTCTGAGAAAGGGAGCCCTGGGAGGAAGCCATCTTTAATAACCTAATATTTGAAATGACTTCCCATACATCCCGTCTACACATTCTTTGGGTTACACAGACCAACCCTGGTACAATGTGGAAGGCATCTGCCTGAGGTGGACTACCAGGCAGTGGGGAGAATTGAGGGCCGTCTTGGAGGCTGGCTGCCACAGTAGGACGAATCTACATACTAAAATAATTCCTGGTTAGGTTAAAACTGTATGTTAACCATATTGTTTTTCATCTGGATAGATTAAAACTAATGTGAAAACAATGAAAGCACAAAAGACAATTTGGAAATATCTTTATAACTGTGGCATGGGAAAAGCATGACACAAAAGCCAAAAAAATCTGATTATAAAAAGTTAACACTTTTTCTCTGTATTGAAAGATATGCATAAGTCTTGGGCAGGGGTGGGAGAAGGAAAGGGGAAGGAGAGTTTTTCTCTTTTTAATCTATATACTTGGATTTCTTTAGAAAGAGCATGCAATATCTTTATAATTTAAAAACTAATACATGATTATTTTGGAAAATATAGGAAAGCTTTTGGAAGAAACTAAACATCACATAGTATTCTGCCACAGAAATGAGAACTTCTAATGTTTTTATATTTTTACGAATATGGTTTTGCTTAATTCTTTAAAAAAATTAAGTCCATTCTGTACCAGTTCTTTTATTCTGCTCTTTATTAAGTGGTACTTGGTACTACATCAATAACTGTCCTTCAAATACATGATTTTAAAATACATATAATTGGTATGGATGGGGCATAATTATGACTCTTTATATTCAATATAAGGTATTATATAAATTTTTGCTTTTAAAAATAGCTATTTAAAAGATTCTTACATAAGTCTTTGTTCATCTTATGGTTATTCAGAAAAGAATAGAAATGGAATTTGGGTCAAGGAATTTAAATAATGTTAACACAACGTGGTCTTATTTTCTGAATTTGCAGTTTATACATTTGAAGGTATTTAACTCCCAGGCAATATCATTTCAATAAGAAATTGAAAAAGTATCTGTTAACCTCTAAAAATATGAAAGTTTTAAGATTCTGGAATTCAGGTCCAATTTGTAAAATTCTAGAAGTGGGGAACTGAAAATATTTCATTGTCAAGCCAAGCAAAGCAGCAGTCTGGAAGCACGTCAGGTCCTGCATGGTTATAGACTCACGTGGTTTGAGCCACAGTGGTGTCCCCGACTCAGTTGGTTCAGCGTGTCTGGCCTCAACTTCTTCCCGCTGACGGCAGCTATTTGTTAACACTCTGTCTTTCTGAAAAATGATAGGCTTCAATGTTCCTCCTGATAGATGCCTTTAAACTGCCACGGCCTTCTACTTGTGGAATAGCTGGAAATAAAATATTTCTTCCGTGAAAACTTTAGAGCGACTCTTGGCGTCCTTAAAGTCTGTACACCTTGATTTTGTGTGTTTGATGTACAAGAAAGAAAAACGCATAGTCTATGGATTGAACAGAAATTAAGCACACCTGTGGGAGCAGGGCTCAAATAAAGACCGTAAACATGAGCAGAGTCCCAGAAGATGCCGCCTCCCAGCCTCCACTTCTACCTCCTCGAGGTAAATCATCATCCTGAGCCCTGACAGCATAGGTTCATTTGGCCTGTGTCTGAGGTGGCTGCATACAGTATTGTTTCATTTGTGCCGCCTTTTATTCGACTTTACCTTGTTTCGTTGTCTTTTTTTGTGTTTAATTCTTTTCTGGTATGTGATTAAGCACACCCGGTCAATCAAGAACATAAGAAACATGAGGACACTATTTTTTTTAAATTTATTTTCCTTATTTATTTTTGGCTGCGTTGGGTCTTCGTTGCTGCGCACGGGCTTTCTTTAGTTGCGGTGAGCGGGGGTTTCTCATTGCGGTGACTTCTCTTGTTGCAGAGCACCGGCTCTAGAGCGCAGGCTCAGTTCTTGTGGTACACGGGCTTAGTTTCTCCACGGCATGTGGGATCTTCGCGGACCAGGGCTCAAACTCATGTCCTCTGCACTGGCAGGTGGATTCTTAATCACTGCGCCACTAGGGAAGCCCCGAAGACACTCTTTTTTAATGAACCAGAATGCTGCACTATTTCCTTTTGGCACAGGGAATAATTCCTAGGTGCATATCTGCTTATCAGAGATAGTTTTGGAGTGCATATATTTCCTCATAGTAGTCATTATGAAAAAGAAAATTATCCCTGCCTTCTCTGAAGGAGTAGTCCCATTTGATATGGGCAAGATAGATTCTTTAATCAAATTAGAAATTCTTGTGGCTTCAGTTGGGTGTCCTTGCTCCCACACTTTGCTTTTGCTGCTGTGTAAGCAGAGGAGTAGAGAAACGAACTTGGAATTGGTTGGCTTGAACTTGGAGGCACCATTTTGTCATTAATTATCTGTTTAACAATTAGCAAGTCACTTAACTCTTGGTATTTACTTTGCTTAGTTGTAAAATAAGGGGCTGGACAAGATCAGTCCTTAAACTGGGTCTTCATTGTTCAGAACATCCAAAGTTGAAAGCAAAACTGTTTTCTTCAGCTTCTCAGATTCTTAGGTCTGGGACCTAAGAAAGGTAAAATAATGAGGCTAGATTGCTGGTTCTTAAATCTCAGCATGCATCAGGACCACCCAAGGGACTTAAAATTGATTGTTGATCACCCCTCCCCACCTCCACTGACTCAGTAGGTCTGGGACAAGGTCTGAGGACAACTTCTCGGTGATAATTGATTCCCCTGGTGCCGGGACAACACTGAGAACCACAGAGCCAGATGGTTACTAAGGTCCACTCCTGTGCTGACTTCTGCAGTCCATTAGGTCTTCAGTAAAGGACGTGGGTTGTATTTTGGTCATCACTGTATCTCTGATTGCCATTCAGCATAGCTTCCGGAAAGTTGGTGTTCAGGAAATGTTTGAATGAATAAATGAACAAATGTGTATTAAGAATTCCTTTTTAAAGAGTTCATCAGAAATTCATCCTAATGTGTTACTATACCTTCTTTAAAAATTTCAGCATTGGGAACACAGCCTGACTGCTACTTGGTGAGAATTTGGATTAATGTGCTGTATTAATCATCATTATTGATTGTATCATTCTCTGAAACAGAGCCAATAAAAGGTGGAGCTATAATTTATAAAATGATCTGACCCTATCATTTATTTGTTTCCAAAAGAAGCAAAAATATTTTCTTATGAGGATTGTTTAGCCAGGCTCTGCAACAGTACATTTGTGGGTGTTGACCACACAATGTTGACCGACTGTGAACCCCTCAGCCTACCCTCTCCATCGTAGAACAGGCCTAAGAAAGGGAAACTCTCACTGGGCTAGATCACTAGTTTTCAAACTTTACTGTGCATCAGAATCACAGTAAAGGGCTTGTTAATAATTTATCATTTAAGAGGGCTTGTTAATTACAGATTGTTGACAACAGCGCCAGAGTTTCTGATGCAGTACACCTGGGTTAAGACCTGAAGACTTGCATCTCTAACAAGTTCCCAGGTCATTCTTCTCCTGCTGAATCAATGACCACAGATTGAGAACCACTGGACTAGCTGGTTTCTAAACCCTTGGGAATAGGCATGTTGAAGAAACCCAGCCTCACAGAATGGGAACTTGATTTAGACTAACTCAAAAGCTATTGAATTTCTATAATTTCTTCCCTAGCTCTCTCAAGCTCCCGTCTCCTCTGTATCCTTAAGTATTCTGAAGAGGTATGAGAGAGAGTTTGAAACATTTCAACTCAGACAGTCTTGACTTCTTGCAATAGAAAAAATCCTTTTGAGTAAATGCTGGAACCTTTCTTAACATTCTCTTTCCCTTTGAACAGGAAAACCCAATGGTTTTCTAAGTGTAGACCCCAGACCAGTGGCATCAGCATCACTTGGGAAGCAGCTAGAAATGGAAATTGTCAGGATCCACTCCAGACCTGCTAAATTCAAAACTCTAGGGGTAGACCCAGAAATCTATTTTAACAAGTGTTCCTGGTGATTCTGACCCATGGTTAGGTTTAAGAACCACTGGCCTAAATTAAACTTCAGGTGTCAGATTATCTTGAAACACATCCCTAAAAGACATAAGGGTAGGAGGAAAATTAGAACAAAGGCAGGACCAAGCTTTGGCACAAAATAAGGGGTTACTGAGACGATAGATTTCACTACTTTTGAAGGCTGGATCAGAGACTGAACAATATGTCTGGGGTCAAGCTGACCTGGAATGCTTCAGGGAGGCGTTTTTGTGGTTTTTTTCCCTTCTTCTTTGCTAATTTAAGAGAATAAAGGATGTCAGTGCCCTGTAACTACGTAACTCAGACCAAGCTATGGAAGTGGCTGTTAGCTAATATGAACTCATTCCCAAGTGCATGGGAACACCTGAAAAGTTATAGTTCTTCTAAAAACTTTTTCTCTCAATTTCTTATCTTCTTACTGAGCAATGAAATGAAAATGTATTGGGTTTTTTTTTTTTCTTCTTCACAGTAGCTTATCATGGATAAGTACAGCAGCAGTTTTAGTAGGAATAAGCAGCACATTTTCTAAATACAGTAGAATCTGGAAGATGAGTATTCTCAAATAGACTTCTGGATAATAGAGAGGAACATAGGCATATCAGAGTAGGAAAAGATGAATTTTATATGTACATGCATATGGGTCTAGATAGGAGGATTACATTTAGGCTAACTGGCTTGTAAACAAAAGATTTTAAAATTCGCATGCCATATTAATACCGAGGATAAAATAACAAATGAAATTTCTGATCATTTATCTTTCTTTTGGACGAAACTTTAAAGGTTTTCCATGGATTTTAGAAAAGGTGTTTACTTTGCCAATACAGCCTCTAGTCTTCTGTTCACATCAAAACACATCATAGTTCATGTCTGTTGATTCTGTTCACAACAATTCACATCATAGTGAATACTAAATGGCTTCTGAAATATTATAAACTGTGACAATGGTCCATGAACTATTTACAAGTGCATTTTACAATTTCCAGATATTTGAGTTTTTCTAACATTATTGTTGCTGCTTTCTGGTTTAATTTCATTGCGGTCAGAGAACTTGCACAGTATGATTTCACAGCTTTTACATTTATTGAGGCTGTTTTACAGTCACACATTTGGTCTGTCTTGATGAATGTACCACATGCTCTTGAAAATAATGTGTAATCTGCAGGTGTTGGATGGAATGTTCTGTAAACATCAGTGAGGTCATTGTGGTTGATGGTGTTCAGAGATTCTGTCTTTAATGATTTCTTTGCCCAGTAGTTGCATCAATTGCTGAGAAAGGGGTATTAAGATCAACTCTGGTTATAAACTGTCCATTTCTCTCTTTAATTTGACCTGTTTTGCCTCATGTGTCTGGGAAGCTCTGTTATCAGATGCATACATATTTATGATTATTATGTCTTTCTCATGAATTGGCCAATTTTTCATTAGAAAATGTCCCTTTTTACCTCTAGTAATAACCTTTGTCTTGAAGTCTGCTTTATCTGATGGTACAGCCACTCCACCCCTTTTAAGGCATACTATTTGTTGGCATATCTTTTTTCATTCATGTCCTTTTCAATCTGTGTCTTTATATTTAAAATATGACTCTTGTTCACAACATAACTGAGTCTTGCTTTTTAAAAAATCCATCTTGATAATCTCTGCCTTTTAAATGGTGTGTTTGGTTCATTACTGACATAGTTGGATTTAAGTCTACAATTTTAGAATTTTTTTCCTATTTGTCCCCTCTGTTTTTAGTCCTATTTCCATCTTTTCCTGCCTATTTTTAGAATTAATTGAATAGTTTTTAGAATTCCATTTTAATTTACCTATTGCCTTCTAGCTGTACCTCTTTCTATTTTTAGTGATGGCGCTAGGGGTTAAAATGGACAATCTTAAATTTTCAGTTTAGAGGTACTATTGTTATACTTTGCATAAAATATAAATACCTCATAACTGTATAGGTCTTCCTACTATCTCCTCCATTCTTTGTGTAATTGTTATCATATATATGACATCTATAAATATTGTACACTGTAGAATACAATATTATCACTTTTTGTTTTCAACAGTTCTGAGTATTTTTTTGATGAAAGAAAAACTTGTTTTATGCCTACCCATTGATTTGCCATTTCTGGCGCTCCTCTTCTCTCGTGAATATCTGAGTGTTCACCTGGTGCCATTTCTCTTCATTATAAAACAAAACCCCAAATCCTGTTTTTACAGTTTGTAGAGGTATAGATCTGCCCACATTCTTTATTATGAAAGAATATTTTCACTGGATGTAGTGTTCCGGGCTTGCAATTTTTTTGTTGTTGGTTTTGGTTTTTTTTTTTGCGGTATGCGGGCCTCTCACTGTTGTGGCGTCTCCCGCTAAGGAGCACGGGCTCCGGACGCGCAGGCTCAGCGTCCATGGCTCATGGGCCCAGCCGCTCTGCGGCATGTGGGATCTTCCCGGACCGGGGCACGAACCCGTGTCCCCTGCATCGGCAGGCGGACTCTCAACCACTGCGCCAGCAGGGAAGCCCTGGGCTTGCAGTTTTTAACTCTCAGTGCTGAAAGATCTTGTTCCACTGTGTGACTCCATTTTTTCCAACGAGTGGGGAAGGTGGTTGGGGAGGGGTGAGGAATTCAAGTCATTGTCCGGGAACTTCCCCGAAGCTAAAAGGTACACATAGACATAGATATTATTAGATAGCATGCATATCATACTTCTGAAAAAAGGGGAGTGGGATACACTCACCAGGTGCTCTTCTCTCCCTCCAAGTGTCAACTCCTCCCATTGCTTGTGTCCCCACCAGTATCTGCCTGATTTTTTGTCGCTCTCCAGTGCCTTCAAGTAATTATTTTTCCTAATGTGTTTAGAGTTTATATCTGTTATCTATAGGGAGTTCAGTCTTACAGAAATTAGCCGTTACCAGAAGCAGGACCTTGAACAATGAATTCTTTAGGGATGTTATTGACCAGCCCATCACTCCAGCTTGCAGCTGTAGTCACACAATACCCACACCTGTCCTTGTTCATTTACATACTTATTAGATGTAAGCTTTTTTCGACTCAGCTACATTCGTCTTTTAAACACCCTGGGAAAAGTCTGTAGCCTCCACATTTGGAGAGCTAATTTAACGAACGATTTATCATGTTGCTGTTAATGGCTTAAAGTGGGGTTCAGTTTGCCCCCAAAGTCAAGAGAGATCTAGGAGATATCAAAGGAGAGTGTGTTTCTGCTATGAACTTGGCATCTGACTATACCACACTCAAACAAAAATTCGCATCCTACTCTGCTAGATCCTAGTCAGAGGTATGTATGAAAGTTGGTTAACTCATGTTCAACTTGATTGCTCACAGCTCCGAAGAGAAAGCTCTGGTTCCAGAAATCCTCCTTCATCTTAGATTACCATTTCTGTCAGGTATTAGTTACTTTGGCAGAAGTAAGAAAAATCTAATGTTTTGTAAAAATCATTGTAGGTTCCGTAGGAAACAAAAATCTCTATTAAAACTTAATCTGGGGGACTTCCCGGGTGGTCCAGTGGTGAAGACTCTGTGCTGCCAACGCAGGGGGTGCGGGTTCGATCCCTGGTCAGGGGAGTAAGATCCCACAGGCTGCGCTGTGTGGCCAAAAAATAAAAATAAAAAAGCAACTTAATCAGGAAGGCAGGTATACTCGCCACCATAAATAATAATAATAATCAGGGACTGGAAATTGATGGTGTCATGGGAAGAGAGAATTCCTTTTGGTCATAATTTATATCACAAAATTAATATCAGTGAATGAGTATCAATATCACACCTGGGGTGGGGTGCAGTTATCAGGTCTCTGATAGTTTTGTTTCATTAAAGCCACCTTTAAAACCTAGTATAACTTCTTATGTTCTAGTTGACAGAAAAAAACAAAAAAATACAAATACTGGCATATTTCCTGGTAATTGTAGTATCACCTCTACTGGCAACTTGTTGAAAGCACTTAAAAATAATGATGATAAACCACTGTAGAAATAGATGGTGGGTTTCATTACATCCCAGAACTTCTTCAGTGAACTATGATATCAAGATATAAGGATAGCAAAATTTGTACTGGTTAAAGTTCTACCAGGGAAATAGAACCAGTAGGATATACATATATATCTATAGATATAGACACAAAAACACAGATATATACATACATGGGGACATATACACTATTTTGCATAGGAGCTACATGGAATAACAAAATTATATTAATCCCATTTTAAAGTGCTGAAAATATGACTTCAGTTTGTCTTCAGGTTAAAATAAAATCTCCAACAATGTCAACGAAAATCTCTAAAATGGATATTATAACCTTTTTCATTCTTAAACATATTCTACAAAACTGTGCTATGTTTGAAGTCTGCAGTAAATGGTTTTGGAGACATTTAGTCTCCAAGTGCATCAGATTGGGATTCAAAAGACCATGGTCTCAATTGTTGTTTAATTAAAAAGAGAGACCATGATCTCTCTGTTCTTCATTCTTATCTTCTCTTGATGGGTTTCTTCTTGCCAAATCAGAGGGTTAGACATGATGACCTCTAAGAACACAGATCTTTCTAAGTGTCCGTGATTCCATAATTCCATACATAGGAACTGAGACTTGGAGCTGCTCTAAAACTGCCTTCTGATCTCTTTGAACCATATCGATATGCTCTCAGGATACCCTAAAAGAATGGTTGTAATAGGAAAATTTAATATTTGCCAATGTCACAATTCACAATTTTTTTTACATGCTCCATCGAATTCATAAAAGCCACTGATAAATTCCTCTACCACACTGTGGTTAAAATTAATCATTTAAGTCAAATGTTAATTCCTGAAGTTGTTTTAGTTAGATGAAGTCCAAAGGCTTATTTATTTTTTTCCCCTTGTGTATATAAACAAGTTATTTTCCATATACAATGACCAACAAAGTTTCAAGCAAATAAACTCCCAGGAGGTTTTTATGATTTGTGTATTGTTTTGAATGTGGGGAAAATATTCTTGTTCTTAAAATCATGCTGAAAATAAAGAATGATTCTAATGGTAAAAGATTTGCTAGTTACTAAATGAATACAGTAGATGTCTCTAAAGATTGGACTGCAAAATATGTTAGAAATGTGTACACTCAGGAAAATTACACAGAACTCATGAAAGAACGTACTGCTTCTTGGAAAAATAAAATAAAATAAAGAAGCCAGCTGGCAAGGGCTTGCCAAATAGTGGTATCAAGGTAGCTCAGGCAGGTAGTTAACAGCAAGATAGCCCCACTCCCATGGGAAATGTGTGTGCCATTGTCAATATCAGAGTCCCCTACTAGCATCTCACTTTTGCCCTGGGGGCCATTTTTCTTTCCTTCGGACATAATTTCATAATGCAAAAATGAAGAGGAAAGGGAACTTGGGGTATAGAGAATGGAAGGGATGGGAAAAGGAAGAATTGAGGCTGATTTAATGAAATACTTGTTCCAGTGACCCACTTACTATTTGTCCATCTCTGTCAGGAGGTGGCCTCAGAACAGGATACTGTTTCAAAAAAAGTAACAGCCCGTTTTCCAAGAAATATGGAGTAGTTTAGATAACTCACTGTACCTTTCAGTTGTTAAAAACTCAGGTAATAAACTTGATTTGTCCAGCACAATAGCCAACTAAAGAATATGGCCTCTTAGTGTCCGTTTGGGAAGGCAGCTATGCTCTCTAGCATACCACTGACGCTGCATATACTGGTGTCTGTTTTGGATGAATTGGGTTTTCTTTTCTTCACTTTATAAACACTGATATAGAATTTTAAAAGTAATACACATCGTGCTAAAGATCCAATTTTTGAGACTGGATTGGAATGTTTAGAGGGGTTGCTGGCCCTCAGAATTGCAGAACCCAGAGTGAATTAAATGTGACTTCATGCCTTAACTTAAAAAAAAAATTGATCTCTTACAGGCCACCTTTCACAGGATTTTAGCAGAAAGTGCTGTAAGACATGGACACACATACACACGGAGCAGCTCTGAGGTTATTATCTTGGAAGGTAAATGAGGGATAAGATGAAGAAGCAATCACAGAATCCAGCCCAGGAGAATGAAGGGAGACAGAATAATATTCTTAATTCTACATGGAAGCAGAAGGAAGCCACAGGCAATCTGGGCTCTGAAGCAAGTAGGAAAGAGGATAATCAGAGAAAGCCTTAAAGATTAATATTTAATTAAAGAGCATAAGAGTATTGCAGTTAGGAAACATTTTTCATATCAATTTGGTCTCATAGTTCCAGACTTATCTCAGAGCAATACAGGTTCAAGATGAGTTTACTCCAGTGAAATTTATAGCAACTCAAATTAGCTTAAGCAGTGTTGAAGAAGAGCTAAAGCTTACTGCTTAGAGTCACTGATTGGGCTTAAGTATCAATGTTTCCTTGAATCTTTCTCTAGGTGTCTATCTTATTCAAAATTAATTTTTTAGTATTTCTGTTATAGTGAATAGCCTTCTAATCTATATCTTAGGTAGTCATACATAAGGAGAAACGGAGCTGTTTATTATAAGGCAGCTAAAGCAACACCATTCACCTGGGGTTTCAATCACCTTTAGGCCAGTAACCAGAGGCCCAGGCTCCAGCAGTGCTGACCTCAAAAACACACCTAAAAGCAGCACTAGAGGCAACAGGTGCAGATCCCACAAAGGAGATGAGTGAAAGCTGCTTATAGACCATTGTTGGATTAATTTCCTCTTGGCAGACAAATGACCACATGCATAGTAGCTTAAAACCACTGTCTGGTGGTCAGAGTCTAGAATGGGTCAGCAGACCTGTGTTCTTGTGTAGGCTCTAGGGAAGAATCCAGATCCTTGCTTTTTTCAGCTTCTAGACACCGTCTGCCTTCCTGGGCCTGTGGCTCCTTCCTCCATACTCAAAGCCAGCAGCATAGCCTGTTCTGTGTATGCCTACTCTCCCTCTTATAGGACTCTTGTGATTACATTACACCTGGATAATTGAGGAAAATCTCCCCATATCAGAATCCCTAATTCGATTACATCTGCAAAGCTCCTTTGCCATGTAAGTAACATATTCACAGGTTCTGGAGACGAGGATGTGGATATCTTGCAGGGGTATGTGTGTGGGGTAATTATTCAACCTACTACAGTTGTCAAAATGTCAATCAGAATATAAGGCAGCTTCCTATAATATATAAGGAAGGTGACAATGCTCATTCGCGATGAACTAAGAGGAAAAAGAAATTATTAGCCCAGGATACTTTAATTCAGCCTTGATTAAGTCAAAGGGGAAAAAAAGTCCCTATTTGAAGATCCTTAAGTGAAACAGAAGAAAAAATAGAAAGATGCTGAAGGAAGTGATGCATGAATTTACATCACTAAATTAGTCATTACTATATGTTTACAGAGAAAGATAGACAGATAGAGGACAATGTATAGCCTTTATTTACCATAAAAAGTAAGTTAAATCTACGTTTAGTCTGTTCCTTATCATCCTAAAGTGAATATCTTTGTACTAAAAGGGGAAGGAAATTTCCCCTAATATTTCAATTTTCTAACTTTTTATATTTGTTTTATTAGAGATTCCCTAAGCATTGTTGACCTTAGAATCGTTTTGTTTCATGGAAAATGGTGTTTGTGAAAATATTTGCTTTGGAGAACAGCTTGTTCACTTAAAGTTGCAGACAATGTTTGTTTTTAGGAGGATGAATTTATTCACCAGCCTCCTGATAACTGCTATGACTTCACTGATCTTGCAAAAGCAACTCAGCCAAAAAAAAAAAAAAAAAAGCAATGACAAGAAAACTTTAAATTTAAATTAGAAGACTATCTCATGGACTTTTTATTTGTGAAAATTGATTTTGCAAGTAAACACTTTTTTATTTGATTTTCGATTTTAAAAGCAGTTCATTTTCATTTTAAAAAGCAGTTATTTTTTTAACAACTTAAAATTCTTTATTCCTCAGTAACATAGTATTTTTGAGTCTTCTGATTCTTCTAGCAATTCTTCGGATAGTGTGCTATTGAATCTTGAACATAAGTCTCCAGTTATCCCAGCATCTCTGTTCTTCTCTTATATATTTGAAAATGTTCATAATTAAAAGTGAAGAGATTTTAACTGTTCTTGCAACTATTCTAAAATATATATTTGAAATTGTATTTTAGGATCTGATGACACTTCGCTTCTTTCATTGCCAAATGAAATACTGAAAGTTCTGTGATGATGCAAATGGATTTCAAATCCATACAAATTTTGGAAATATCAAGTATTTCAAAATAATATTGAAGCTTTTATTTATGACATGGATTTTTATCACAGTAACACGTTGGCTAAACTAAACTTAATAGTGAACACCATTAGCCAGAAATGGAAGAAAGACCCAAAAGGCCTTTGGAAGGGTATCTCCAAAGTCTAAGATATTCTTAAGTTTCAATAATCTCAGAAGTATAAATGCTTCAAAATAAAAAAAAATTGAAAATGTAAATTATTTACATTTACCACATCATGCAGTTTTGAGAAACTTTGAATAAGAAATTTTTTATTGTGGTAAAAATCCCATAACACAAAATTTACCATTTTAACCATTTCTTAATGTACAGTTAAGTAGTATTAAGTGTATTCACATAGTTGTGCAACCAATTTTCAGGACTTTTTCATCTTGCCAAAACAAACTCTATACCCATTAAACAACAAGTGCCCATTTCCTCTTTTCCACAGTCCCTGACAACCACCCATACACTTTCTATTTCGATGAATTTGACTACCCTAGATATCTAATAGTAAGGAAATAATTCAATATTTGTCTTTTTGTGACTGTTTTATTTCACTTAGCATAATGTCCTTAAGGTTCATCCACACTGTAGCATGTGTCAGAATTTCCTTCCCTTTCAAGGCAGAATAATATAATATGTATATAACCACATTTTGTTTATCAACTCATCCATTGATGGACATCTGAGTTGCTTCCACCTTTTGGTTATTGTCATTAATGCTGCTATGAACATGAAAGTATGAATATCTTTTCGAGACCCTGCTCTCAATTCTTTTGGATATATATCTAGAAACAAAATTGCTGGATCATATAGCCATTCTATTTTTAATCTTTTGAGGAAATGCCATACTGTTTTCTCTAGTGGCTGCACCATTTTGCATTCCCACCAACAGGGCACAAGTGTTCTAATTACTCCACATCCTTGCCAACACTGGTTATTTTCTATTTTTTGATAGTATTAGCCATCCTAATGTATATGAGGTGATGATATCTCATTGTGGTTTTGATTTTGCTTTTTCCTAATGATTAGTGATGAGCATTTTTCATACGTTTGTTGGTCAAATAATACATTTCTAATTTAATTTTTTTTAATCAGTGTCTGCCATCTTCAGAGTGACTAAAAAAATTAATTTTTCAAATATTTAAAAACTAAATAAGTACAGATAAATAGTCTTCCAAATCATGCTCACTTTATAAATTCGTAACATCTATACTACCAAAGATATTAAAACTTAAAACTGAATGAAGAGTTTTGGGATCCTGTGAATGTAAAACAGAGATCAGGTTTGCTGTTTGAAGCTGTGCTTGGGCAGAGCCCCTACTATGCCTCTGGGTGTCACCTGAAACTATTTGACTTGCTTCCACCTGGGATACAACTCCTATAGCTCCTCCCTGGGCAACTTGTCCATGATGGGCAGTGTCACCCTCGATAGCTCATTGTTTGGGAGAACCAGGGACACGTCCTTAAACTCCTCTTGCTTCAGGAGCCCCTAAGTCACCTGGCCAGGGCTGGATGTCACCAGTGAGGAGTCTAACACCCCCAGAGCCTGCTTGGTCACCGAGGAGCTACAGATGTCCTGCTGCGTTACATAACTGAGTCTTCTTTCTTTCAGCGTGATTATTACTTAGCTCTTAAGATGTTGTATCAACCTAATTGTTCTCCTGCAAGCTGGTAAAACTTTTTGAGCTTCATATTTCTCTGGACTTTTGAGTATTCAACATATTTCTAGCATCTTCTTGGCTTTTGATCTCATCAGAGAACGCATTAGCTGGCAGCTTTCTCTAAAGGCTAACAGATACAAACCCAAAGAAGGAAAGTCATAATCGTATTTTAAATGTACCCTGAGTGTCAATGAGCCCAAATCCGTAAAATGTTACTTGCTATTCCTTCTAAATGATTTGATACCCTGAGTGGTACATAAGTAATTGAATAGTGACTTTTAATTAAGGGTCTGAAGTGAAAGCTGCGTTATGCAAAATTAAATGCTTTTTAATAGCTAATTGAGAAAACACTTTTAAACACTAAAAGTACCGTACCAGGAAACTGAGCAAATTGCCAATTTGATTTGGTAAAGTGTTCTCTGATGACACTTAGGATTTAGTTTCTTTTTGTAAATGAATGTTTCTTTTTTGTTCACAAAGCTCAGAATTTTATTTCAATATGGCCAATACTTCAAACATAGACCATGTAGTGTATTAAATAATATATTAATGTGAAAAATCAATATATCCTATGACTACTTAGGGACTAAATAATATGTTTCATATCTTTATCTAAGTTTTACAGATAGTAAAGTTAACGAAGCATTATGTATTGAATTGTGCCCCCGTTATTCATAT
The DNA here is from genome assembly GCF_937001465.1 of Orcinus orca. Taxonomy (NCBI): domain Eukaryota; kingdom Metazoa; phylum Chordata; class Mammalia; order Artiodactyla; family Delphinidae; genus Orcinus; species Orcinus orca. The sequence continues at coordinate 69,105,858 of NC_064567.1, forward strand.
GTTGGTGTCTTAATCCCCAGTACATTAGAATATGACCTTATCTGAAATAGGATCATTGCAGATGTAATTAGTTAAGATGAGGTCATTCTGGAGTAGGATAGGCTCCTAATCCAATATGAGTGGTGTCCTCATTAGAAGGGGAATATTGGATACAGAGACGCACACAGAGGGATGCCAAGGAATGCCAAAGGTTGCCAGCAAACCACCAGAAGCTGAGACAGTGGCATGGAACAGATTGCCCTGTGTGGCTCTCAGCAGAAACCAACCCTACTGACGTTGATTTCAGACTTCCAGCTTACATAACTGTGAGACAGTAAATTTCTATGGTGTAAGCCACCCTGCTTGTGGTACTTTGTCATGGCAGCCCTAGCCAAATGTTATGAACCGAATGCTTGTATCCGTCAAAATTCATACGTTGAAGCCATAATCTCCATTGTGAGGATATTTGGAAATAGGGCCTTTGGGAGGTCATTAGGTTTATATGAGATCATGATGATGGGGCCCTGAGTTGGAATTAGTGTCCTCATAAAAAGAGCCATCAGGGAGCTTGCACTCTCTCGTTCTCTCTCTCTGCCCTATGGGGACACAGCAAGAAGGTAGCCATCAGCAAGGCAGGAAGAAATTCCTTCACCAGAACCCAATGATGCTGGCACCCTGATCTTGGACTTCCCAGCCTCAGATCTGTGAAAAAATAAATACCTGTTTTTTAAGCCACCCAGTCTATGGCATTTTGCTATAGCAGCCTGAGCTAAGACACCAACTAATATACTAGGTAACCCACATGGAACTCCAAGTTGAATATGGAGCACAAACAGCTCTGCTGGGTGTCTGAAATCAAGTTGACATAAAAATTTCTTTTAAAATATTGAATATAATTATAATTAAATGTCAAATTTGTGAGCATCCTAAAATTGATCAGAAATTGTTTTTAGAGACAGATGAATAAAGCAAATACTTTTAAATTTGAGTGTAATACTGTGTTCTAAAGTGCTTCAGTATTGGGAATCTTGCCACTGAAAGCTAATTTAAACATTTGCCAAATTAAAACACATAGTAATCAAATAAGTACACAGGCTTCTGTAAATGTGAGTAGGCAAATATAATTGTCATTTCAGTAATTATACTTATTCCCTAAGGCCAAATAATCAATTTTCGTTTTATCTTCAAAACAACCCTGTAGGGTAAAACTATTATTAGTCTGACTTTACAGCTGATGAACAAGATTAGCAAAGCTAAGTTACTCATCCAAATTTTTACAGATAATAAACCATGTGTGACTTTTAGGTGTGGATATTTAAATGCTATAACAGCCCTAAAGAATATGCATAAATTTCAAAATACAAATTTTAATAAGTTTATTTTACAAGTCTATCATTATTTTTATAAAAAACTTAAAAATGAAAATTATGCTTAGAATTTCTATATCTGAAAGGCTGACTCTTTGAAGTATGTAGTCATTTTAAAGTTGACCCTTGAAAGACGTGGGTTTGAATTGCATAGGCCCACTTATATCTGGATTCTTTTCAATAAATATAGTACTTGTATTTTCATTTTACAGCTCTTTAAACAGAGTGTGGGGGGAAAACCCTGTGTTGGATTAGAGATCATAATATGTGGGATCCAAAAGTACTAGGATTTGAGTCCTGATTCTATTCAAACTGTTTAAGCTTCCTGCCCTTGGGTGAATCGTTGATTACTTTCTTTGTTTTTGAGACAGAGATAATACTTGGATTTTTGATTTCACAGGGGGTTGGCACTTCTAACCACTGCATTGTTCAAGGGTCAACTGTATATTTAAATATATTATCTCAATGAGGTTTTTTTTCTTAAATAGACAAGTAAAGAAGAATTTCTAACTCATTGGTGGGATTCTTATTTATTTATTGTTTTGATTCTTTAACAGACTCTTAGTTAGGATTTTATCCTTAACTTTTCTATCTAGTGTTTTGAGAATTATGTAGAATGGAATAAATTGTGTTTTGCAAGTGTAAGTTGCTATTTATTATGACTGATACTCTAGAATATCAATGCCATCTTAAAGGTCTCTAATCTTATATTCTGTTTAAGATCTGTTGGCTTTCCTTACCAAATACATCAAAACAAACTGTTCTGCTCTTATTTGTCAAAGGTTTTACCACAATTATTACTTTTCTACAAATATTTCCCAACCTTCCTTTACTGCAGTTATTGTAGTCCCTATGACAGAAGTTTATTAATTTCTCATAGGGTTGCTGTCACCGTTGAGTGAGATGAAATTTATTTCATAATATAGGTCCTCTCATACACAAGATTATGCACATCACCCAGCTTCTCACAAAATTTTAGTGACAATTAGATGAGATAATCAATGTAGTATGCTTAACACATTGTCAGCACATAATGAGCCCTCATTACATATTAGTTGTTAATAATACTGTTAACAACAAGATGAGATTCTTTTAATAATAGAGATTTATGTTGTAATAATGGGTTATGATCATGTACATACTGATAATAGTTCATTTTAAATGTTAAAAAAAGGAATGGGAATAAATCTTTTGCTTATGTTCAATAAATTAAAACAATAAATAATTTCTTCTTTTTCTTTATGCTTTTACCTGTTTACCAGTAGGGATACCCCAGGAGGGTAAGCCATGGGACCCAGCTTGCTACTGGGGACCTTGGAGGAATAATGGTGGCTGCGCTGGTGTGGCACTTGGTGCCTACCAGCGCTTTATGACCTGAATCTCATTCTCTAGGACTCCCTATGGGACCAGAAAATGGTTTCCAAATTGTGGATGACTCTATTGGTCCACTGCCCTAAGACTGCTTCCTTTGCAGTATTTGCTGAGTGGAGGTGCTAAATAACTTGAAAAGTGCAGCTCCTCGTGCAGAAAAATGAGTTCATGGTATCAGATGCCTGGAAGGATGAAGGTTTTGGGTACTTCTGCTGGGTAATGCCTTTGGAAGTCCTCAGAAATTTCCTTGGTGAGTCCTAGAACTTAGTTAACTATATCAGTGCCAAGCGGCTGAAGGAAATTATGTCTGTGCTGTCTTCCTTCACAGTTCTAGGTACTATGATCTTATTTTTTTTTGACTGATGACTATAAAAAGGTAGATTGTTTTTCGATTGGTAATTAGATGATTGGATGACTGCCAAAAAAGTGGAGATTGCTCTTTGACGGTTTTAATATCTGGCATATATTTTTGGGACCAGAACAAGACTAGCAGAAGCATTTTATTATATATTTCTGTGAGTAACCTCTGAAGCAGAAAAGATTCAACTATTCAAATTAAATAGAAACTTTAAATAGCTAATATAATAGTGGAGGAACCTTAGAAATGTCCATGTAGTAAAAGGCAAAGACAATTCTGGACCATTCTAAGAAAGATCTTAAGCATTTCAGCAAGAGTGTGTTGTAAACAAATTTATGTGGAGCATGAATTGTATGAGAAAAGGAGTGGAAGAAGGAAAACTGGCTCAGAGACCATCCTGGTAATTCAGGTGCAAAGTGAGTGGTGTGTGTGTGTGTGTGTGTGTGTGTAATATGAGATGTGCAGGACCTACTCTGAAGCCATTGAATCAAACTGTGGAAGTGAGGCCAAAAATCCATCCATATTTTTTAAAACTTCCTCAAATGATTTCAAGGGCAACCAGGACTAAACTTCCTGGCTGAGCTGAGGAAAAAGCTAAAATTAAATTGTTGCTTTTTGCCCTATCTCCAAATTTTATCTTGTTCTTATGAATCTTTGTGCTGACGTTGCTACTGAAGCAACCTTGGGTCCACTTGCCTGCTGTGCAGCAAAGCCAACTGACCGACAGCAGGCTGTGGTGAAGGAAAGTACAGTATTTATTTGCAATGTGCCAAGAAGTACGGGAAGCTCGTCTTCCAAAGACCCAAACTCCCCGATGGCTTTCAGGGAAGGATTTTAAAGGCAGTGTTTGGGGTGAGGGCTACAGGGTGTGTGGCTTTCTTCTGATTGGTTGGCAGTGGGATAACAGGGTGATGTTTGAGGAGTCTTAATCAATCTTCTGGTCCCCACCAGGGGTCTTAATTTCCAGCAGAACAACTCAATTATGTGTGTCAGATTGTTATGCATTTACTTTGAGGAGGAACTAAGAATGTTTATAACTAAACTATTGTCGTTACTTTTCTTCTTTAACTGCTTTTCCTTTGTTTCTGCAGTCCCTCACTTCCCTAATTAGTAACTGCTTGAGTCTGCTCTTTGGAACTCAGGGAAGGCCTCAGAGACTAAAGCCTTTTTCTGCAAACAAGAAATGGCAGGCATGGAGAGACTTTTGTACCCAGGAGGGCCCCTCAGGGTCCTGCTCAGTTTCAACCCCCCCTTTTTCTTTGATGCTTCTCAATCCTGAGGGCAACAAGGGAGGGACAAGAAAGGGAATAAAGTTTTGGATAGAGAGGTTCGTCTTATACTTGGCAGAGGAACTCGGTTTTAGGGGACTCAGTGTCAATATCACTTAACTGATGATGGACTTCCCTTCCTCACAGACCCTTCCTTTTGTCTATATAGCCCTGTACCCTGTTCTTGCTTTTCCTTATTGCCTAGATGAAATCTCTTGGGGTTGAACAAGAACAACAAAATTTTACAATGAAAAAAAATCTAAAAGATATCATCAGTGGAACAACTTGAAAGTTCAGGGATCTTCCGAATAACTAATAGTCAGAGGTCCCTAATAGGTACAGAACGAATGACCCTGGATGACATTACCAAACAAAAAGCATCATGTGGAAAAGAACAATGTTATTGCAATAATGTGAAACATCTCTTTTCAAATGTAAACATTTCAGATGCTGGATAACCTTTTACTCATTCTAAAGAAGAGATGGATGGCCTCAGACCTTGACAGGGCTTCACCTCATCACCCTGGTTCTTTAGTCACTGTCAGGGCAACCAAAAGCATCATTTCCCACCTGGGGAGTTGCTGTGGCCTGCCCTTTCAGAGGCCTCCTCTAAAAAGTTAAGTATAAATAACAAGTTCTGGAAAGTCTTTAATCCGTGAATTAGCATTTCAAAGATCAAAGATAATAGACCTCTGAAGTCTCTCTCTGTACCAAAGAGCTGTCACCACGCTAATAGTTCAGAGGCTCCTGGTCTCCCTGTTTCCCTCCTGTCTCTATCTCTGTTCTCTCTCTTTTTCTCTCTGTCCCCTCGAACCGTTACAGTTTTAGGAATATGCTCTTTGTTTCCTTTCCCTTGGTGGTTATTCTACGATTGTCTGTCTTTCTCTATTTTCTGTGCTCATCCAGCTGTCCTTCCTCCTGTACCTCTCGTAAAGCAAATATTGTTTGAGCTTCCACTTTGTATTAGGCTCTGTACTAAATTCTGGATATTCAACAGAAAATAAAACAAACGTGATCCTTGCCCTCATATGTATATATGTTGCTTGCATTTTCCCTTTCCTTTAATCTACTTTCTCTTGCTCTTTTTCTTTCTACTTCTTTGACCTCCGTTAATTGGCTATAATGCAGAATGAAAAAAAAATTTAATGCAACTTATATGTATATATTGCTAATCTCTCTCCTCCCACTGCCCTACGTTTTGATGTTTGTTTCACTTAAAAATCAAAGTAAAATAATAACTGAAACTAACCAAGCAGAGTCTGGGATATTATCCAGTATTCAAACACATTAATAATTCTCAGTAAAATGTATCAGGATTTATTTATATCAAGTGGAGTAAATGAAGGTTAAATTGATACTTAGTCTCATGATACTTTAGGTCAAATTTTGCTACTAAAAGAATCTCAGCATCAGACTGATAAAAAACTTTGCTAATTTCAGAGCTTCCTTATTTTAGAAAAAGGACGAAGGATTTCAGACCTGCTTAGCACATGCCTGGCGCATAGTAGGTAGTCTTAGAAATATGTGCTGAATGAAATTTCACCCACTTTATTGTCCATATGTGTGCAGCATGTAAGGAGAAGTATAACTCAAAATTAAGAGGTTTGATTCTCCCTATTGACAATAAGGGAAGAGTTTTCCTCCCTCTCTTTTTCTTGGAGCATTTATTTTAGAAAACTTATAATTGGAAGTACTTTCTTCTGTTTTTGAAATGTACATAAATCCTTTTGAGGATGACATTGGCATTTGGTCAGCTTTGTGACCCAAGAATATGTTTCTCAAGAACCTGGGAGCCATCTCTCTGAATACGAACGTCAAGGGAGATAGCACCCCTCTCTCCCAGTTTCTGGGGGATGGTAGTACACTAACTTAGGTGGGTGCTTTGTTCTAAGTTGCAAAACTACCTCCTGTCATAAAGATCTGAGAATTTTGTTTTTTTTCTTGGTAAAGCCAGCTAGCTAGTATAGATGGTTACCTAATTACCAGGTAAAGTAAGGATGAATTACGTGTGTGTGACAAATGGTGCTGTCAAGTCCTCTTACTTGAGAACTAGTTATTAGTTATTTTTTGAACATGTATAAGGTGAGTTGTATCTGCTTGGCTATATAAAAGCATAAGATTCCTCTCTGTTCTTGCAGCCTCTTAGAGGGATTTAATGCTTATGCAATTAAAAAAAAAAGGTGTTTCTTTCTCTACTGTCTTTGTGGAGAGGATTTCTGGGTTGGGAGATGATTTTGTTTTTAATTCTATTTCCCCAACGATTTACACCGTGATGTAGTGGCCACATTTTAACGATAACGTTCACCTAATTTTAACTCCTTCTTACTGAAATTTTTGTTTGCTAGTGATAAATTTCAGTTAATGTTAAATTAGCCTTTTGTGTAAAGCATGGGCAGTTGGTAGGTGTCACTTGTAAAAGTATTATGTGTACTTCTTAAATATTGTGACCTGAGACGGAGATTGCTGAGGTAGGGGATGGTCTATTGATAGCTGAGGAATTTGAAAGAAGAAAAGTTAAGAAGGAAATCTTCTAAAGTCAATGGCAAAAGCTAAAAAGAGAAAAGAAGTGTGTCTGAGCTGAGCAAGTTTGAGAGATTATTTTACTCAGTGGGTGTGATGGTTAATTTTATGTGTCAAATTGACTACTCTAAGGGATGCCCAGCTAGCTGGTAAAACACCATTTCTGGGCATGTCTGTGAGGATGTAAAGAAGGTCACCGTCACCAATGTGGGGGGGCGCCATCCAATTGCTTGAGGGACTGTGTAGAGCAGAAAGGCAGAGGAAGGTCGAGTTTGCTCTCTTTGCCTGAGCGCAGACATCCTTCTGCCCTTGGACATCAGTGCCCCTGGTTCTCTGGCTTTCAGATTGAGACCTGGACTTAAATCCCCGGCCCCCCTCTGATTTCCGGGTCTTTGGACTCAGACTTGCGCTACTGGTTCCCCTGGTTCTCAGGCCATCAGACTTGAATTAAATTACACAACTGTTTTCCCTGGTTCTCCAGCTTTCAGACATCAAATGATGAGGCTTCTCAGCCTCCATAATTTTGTAAGCCAATTCCTATAAATAAATTCCCAATGCCTCTCTCTTTTTGTCCTGTTGCTTCTGTTTCTCTGGAGAACCGTAACGCAATGGGACTCACTACAGTGTTCCTGTAGAGTTATTCGTTTTAACTCATTTAGGATCACAGACACGGGTGCTCTCATGTAAACTTAGTTTTATCCAGACTTTTGAGTGATGTTTCTTTGGTCACCTCTGCATATTTTTGAAATAATTGTGTACGTTGTAGATCTGCAGGTATTTTTGGAATTTAGATATTTAATCTGTTAAAATATCTTTGGCTGCACATAATAAATACCTGACTCAGTGGCCTTACGAAGACATATGTTAGCTCCTGTGCAAGTTTAGAGGAAGGACAGGGCTTCATGATTGGCTAAGCCCAGTGGCTCTGATTTCATTTCTCTTTTATTCTGTTGGTTGTGCCTTCTTTGTGTTATCATAATCCTTAGACTGGTTTCTCTTATCATGGCATGTGCCATGCTTTAAAACTGCCTACTATGAGAAGCAACTTTTGCCCTGGTATTTCAAGTAAGACTCCTGAGATTCTCCTTTATCAGACCACTTTGTTCACATATATACACCTGAAGCGAAGCCTGTGGTCAAGGAAGGCCACTAAACTAGCTAAGAACCAGCCTTGTAGGTAGAATGAGATTCCCCTTCCTCTGCATTACATGTGTTACTGGGAAACAGTGTATACTTTCAGCACGGGAAAAGGTAGCTGGAGTAAATGGGTACTGGGTAGGTACCAAGGCACCGTGTGTTGAATAGGCCAAGACGTGTCTGTTACATAAAATTTTACAAGGTATAACCTGCCAAGGCACCCGTGAGTTAGTGTTACTAGGTGCTAGAGAAGACTTAGGGTTCGCATGCTTTGCATAGTTTCTCACACTGTTATTATCTTATAGGAATGATTCATCACCCTGTGACACATCTCTACTGTGGTAGAGACGAATGGTGCTGACTGCAGTTCATTCTCTGGAAGACTTCACAGTCTCTTGCACCAATTACTTCAGAAAATGAGCTATATGGAGCGACTGGGACATTTAAGAACAGGTGCAAGTTTGCTTTTCTCCCTTCCTCTTCCCAGGATATGACAAGCCTAGAAGCCTTGTACTGAGAATAGTCACATCACTAGATAGGGGAGCTTCTGTCATCCTGAATCCAGTGGCAACACAAAGCAGAAGCCTCTGCTATCTCTGATGAAACAGCATAAGCAAGGAATAAACTTCAGCTGTGTTAATGCATGAGGTTTCAGGGTTAACATGACAACATCATAACCTAGCTTATCCTGATTGACTTATTATGTCACATTATTGGATCACACCTGGCATTATTCAAGCCCTATTATAAGTTTAAGTGCTTTTTTCTCGTATTTATAAAGTAATATTTATATTTGTGGGGGTTGGCCATTGCTTTATTACAACATTTTCTCTTTATGGTCCAACGTTATTATCTTTTGGAGCTATAGATTAATATATAAAACATGCCTTTCCTTACCTAGCCCTGCCACTTGGCCTATAGGCTAACAACGTAAGTATACATTACTTTTATGGGTAAAATGGTTAAAGTTTTAAGTATGAGTCTTATGGTTAAGAATTCAAGTAATTACTATAAAAGAGTCCACTTAAAAGCAGTTTCTTAAGAGCACAAATGAGCTACCTTGAAAATATTGCTTTGTTGCCGCTAAGTTGAGAACATAAAATAATGTTTTTCATTCACATACTAATTTAATGATTCCAGATTTGTTTCATATGTTTTATCTCTTTTCCTCCTCACTCTGATTAAATGAGATATTGGAAAAGTGGTATCACTTCAGGCTATAGACGAGTAAACTGTACAGTCAGACTTAGCCAAGGCCTAATCCATGGCTAAACAAGATTTATAGACTCCCAGATAAGTGGTATTTATATCATGCCACATGTCAAAACCACTTCTATGAATATAATAGTTATATTTCCTATGATTTTCTAAAAAGATGAGGCAATAATCAGTCTTACTTTTTACAGCATAAAGTAATTTACTGCATTTTTGTCTTAATACTTGATGCTTGCCAAGAAACACAAGAAATGATTTAAAACTCCCTTGTGTGCTATCTGCTATCTGGTGAGTTCTTATAACAAACTTCAAATCTCAAACTATGTATCTCTGGAAAATAGCATGGGAATATTTTATTATAAAGAAGTTAATTATAAAAAGCATTTATTTTCCAACTGAAAATCTAGGTTTACAATGAACATACTTTAGAACCTGGCAAGGCAGGTAGCATGGTGTATTAGATATTGTGCCGGGGTCCCCAAATCCACCCTGTCTCAGTGAGTCACTAGAAGGACTCTGAAAAGCTGTTAAATGCATGGTTACAAGTTATTACAGTGAAAGCACACAGATTAAGATCAGCAGAGGGAAAAGGTGCATGGGGAGAGGTCCAGGAGTAATCAGGTATAAGCTTCCAGGTGTTCCCTCCCAGTAGGGTCACATGGGGACATGCTTAATTCTCCCAGCAGTGATGTGTGACAACACATGCAAAATGTTGCAAACCGTGGAAGCTCCCATTAGCCTTGATGGTTTTTCTTGGGGATCAGTCAGGTAGGCATGCAGCCCTGTGTGAGTGACCACAACTCAGACTCCAGTCCCCCCAACCGCTGCCAGAGCAAAACAGGCATTCACCACAAGAACGGCATGGCCTAAGGCCACAGGCATACAAAGCACTTATCAGGTAGAATATGCCAGGGCTCAGCTCGTCTCCCAGGAACTGGCCAAGGGCAGTTCTAAAGACTGACCTCTCTTTGCAATGTGCAGGGTTTGAGTAACTCAGGCCTGCTCAAAAAAGTGAATACTTTTGTGCCGAGATATAGAATGGGACCTGGAATTAGGAAGAAGCAATTCTGCTGTGTGACCAATAGCAAATCCCTTGTGATCCCTAAGCCTCAACTTTGTGATCTTTAAAATGATGTTAATAACATAGGAAACCATAATGATCTCATTGGAGTATAATAAAAAAAAATGAAGGAATGTATATAACGGAGTCTTACAGTTTATAATTTATTTAAGTGATTATGGAAAGTTGGGGATAGGAGCCTCATAATAAACATATGATAGTGTAAATGCATTTATTCATTCGATAAACATTCATTGAATGCCTCGAATTTGCTAGGTACTAGGAGGGAACAAAATGTTAAAGCTTACTAACATGCTTCTTGCTCTCACCGAAGTTATTATATATTAAGAATGGGTAGAGAGCACTCCCTCTTGAGAGAGCACCAGAATCACAACTTACTGCTGAACAATCATCGACAGGAAGACACTGGAACTCACCAAAAATGATACCCCACATCCAAAGACAAAGGAGAAGCCGCAATGAGACGGTAGGAGGAGCATAATCACAATAAAATCAAATCCCATAACCACTGGGTGGGTGACTCACAAACTGGAGAACGCTTATTACCACAGAAGTCCATGCACTAGAGTGAAGGTTCTGAGCCCCACGTCAGGCTTCCCAACCTGGGGGTCCAGCAACGGGAGGAGGAATTCCTAGAGAATCAGGCTTCGAAGGCTAGTGGTATTTGATTGCAGGAGTTCAACAGACTCCACGCTTGGAGGGCACACACAAAGTAGTGTGTGCATTGGTACCCAGGGGAAGGAGCAATGACCCCATAGGAGACTGAACCAGACCTATCTGCTAGTGTTGGAGGGTCTCCTGTAGAGGTGGGTGGTGGCTGTGGCTCACTGTGGGGACAAGGACGCTGGCAGCAAAAGTTCTGGGAAATATTCCTTGGTGTGAGCCCTCCCAGAGTCTGCCATTAGCCCCACCAAAGAGCCCAGGTAGGCTCCAGTGCTGGGTTGCCTCAGGCCAAACAACCAACAGGGAGGGAACCCAACCCCACCCATCAGCAGACAAGTGGACTAAAGTTTTACTGAGCTCTGCCCACCAGAGCAACATGCAGCTCTACCCACTACCAGTCCCTCCCATCAGGAAGCTTGCACAAGCCTCTTAGATAGCCTCATCCACCAGGGGGCAGACAGCAGAAGCAAGAAGAGCTACAATTCTGCAGCCTGTGGAAGGAAAACCACATTCACAGAAAGATAGACACAATGAAAAGGCAGAGGACTTTGTACCAGATGAAGAAACAAGATAAAACCTAGGAAAAACAACTAAATGAGGTAGAGATAGGCAACCTTCCAGAAAAAGAATTCAGAATAATGATAGTGAAGAGGATCCAGGACCTCGGAAAAAGAATGGAGGCAAAGATCGAGAAGATGCAAGAAATGTTTAACAAAGACCTAGAAGAATTAAAGAACAAACAAGCAGAGATGAGCAATACAATAACTGAAATGAAAAATACATTAGAAGGAATCGATACCAGAATACCTGAGGCAGAAGAATGGATAAGTGACCTGGAAGACAGAATCGTGGAATTCACTGCCCCGGAAAAGAATAAAGAAAAAAGAATGAAAAGAAATGAAGACAGCCTAAGAGACCTCTGGGACAACATTAAATGCAACAAGATTCACATTATAGGGGTCCCAGAAGGAGAAGAGAGAGAGAAAGGACCCAAGAAAATATTTGAAGAGATTATAGTCAAAAACTTCCCTAACATGGGAAAGGAAATAGTCACCCAAGTCCAGGAAGTGCAGAGAGTCCCAGGCAGGATAAACCCAAGGAGAAACACATTGAGACACATGGTAATAAAACTGACAAAAATTAAAGACAAAGAAAAATTATTGAAAGCAACAAGGGAAAAACGACAAATAACATACAAGGGAACTCCCATAAGGTTAAGAGCTGATTTCTCAGCAGAAACTCTACAAGCCAGAAGGGAGTGGCATGATACATTTAAAGTGATGAAAGGGAAGAACCTACAACCAAGAGTACTCTACCCGGCAAGGATCTCATTCAGATTTGATGGAGAAATCAAAAGCTTTACAGACAAGCAAAAGCTAAGAGAATTCAGCACCACCAAACCAGCTCTACAGCAAATGCTAAAGGAACTTCTCTAAGTGGGAAACACAAGAGAAGAAAAAGACCTACAAAAACAAACCGAAAACAATTAAGAAAATGGTCATAGGAACATACATATCAATAGTTACCTTAAACGTGAATGGATTGAATGCTACAACCAAAAGACACAGGCTCGCTGAATAGATAAAAAAAAACAAGACCCATATATATGCTGTCTACGAGAGACCCACTTCAGACCTAGGGACACATACAGACAGAAAGTGAGGGGATGGAAAAAGATATTCCATGCAAATGGAAATCAAAAGAAAGCTGGAGTAGCAAAACTCATATCAGATAAAAGAGACTTTAAAATAAAGAATGTTACAAGAGACAAGGAAGGACACTACATAATGATCAAGGTATCAATCCAAGAAGAAGACATAACAATTATAAATATATATGCACCCAACATAGGAGCACCTCAATACATAAGGCAACTGCTAACAGCTATAAAAGAGGAAATCAACAGTAACACAATACTAGTGGGGGACTTTAACACCCCACTTATACCAATGGACAGATCAACCAAAATGAAAATAAGAAAACACAAGCTTTAAATGACATTAAACAAGATGGGCTTAATTGATATTTATAGGACATTCCATCCAAAAACAGCAGATTACACTTTCTTCTCAAGTGCACATGGAACGTTCTCCAGGATAGATCACATCTTGGGTCACAAATCAAGCCTTGGTAAATTTAAGAAAATTGAAATCATATCAAACATCTTTTCCGACCACAATGCTATGAGATTAGAAATCGATTACAAGGAAAAAACCGTAAAAAATACAAACATACAGAGGCTAAACAATACATTACTAAATAACCAAGAGATCACTGAATAAATCAAATAGGAAATCAAAAAATACCTAGAGACAAATGACAGTGAAAACATGATGACCCAAAACCTATGGGATGGGGGCTTCCCTGGTGGTGCAGTGGTTGAGAGTCCACCTGCCGATGCAGGGGACACGGGTTCGTGCCCCAGTCCAGGAAGATCCCACAAGCTGCGGAGTGGCTGGGCCCGTGAGCCATGGCTGCTGAGCCTGTGCGTCCGGAGCCTGTGCTCCGCAACGGGAGAGGCCACAACAGTGAAAGGCCCATGTACCGCAAAGAAAACAAAACAAAAACCTGTGGGATGCAGCAAAAGCAGTTCTAAGAGAGAATTTTATAGCAACACAAGGCTACCTCAAGAAACAAGAAAAATCTCAAATAAACAATTTAACTTGACACCTAAAAGAACTAGAGAAAGAAGAACAAACAAAACGCAAAGTTAGTAGAAGGAAAGAAATCATAAAGATCAAATCAGAGCAGAAATAAATGAAATAGAAACAAAACAGTAGCAAAGATCAATAAAACTAAAAGCTGGTTCATTGAGAAGATAAACAAAATTGATAAACCTTTAGCTAGACTCATCAAGAGGGAGAGAACTCAAATCAATAAAATTAGAAGTGAAAAAGAAGTTACAATGGACACTGCAGAAATACAAAACATCATAAGAGACTACTACAAGCAACTCTATGCCAATAAAATGGACAACCTGGAAGAAATGGACAAATTCTTAGAAAGGTATATGCTCCCAAGACTGAACCAGGAGGAAATAGAAAATATGAACAGACCAATCACAAGTAATGAAATTGAAACTGTGATAAAAAATCTTCCAACAAACAAAAGTCCAGGACCAGATGGCTTCACAGGTGAATTCTATCAAACATTTAGAAAGAGCTAGCACCCATCCTTCTCAAACTCTTCCACAAAGTTGCAGAGGAAGGAACACTCCCAAACTCATTCTACGAGGCCACCATCACCCTGTTACCAAACCCAGACAAAGATACTACAAAAAAAGAAAATTACAGACCAATATCACTGATGAATATAGATGCAAAAATCCTCAACAAAATACTAGCAAACAGAATCCAACAACACAGAAAAAGGATCGCACACCATGATCCAGTGGGATTTATCCCAGGGATGCAAGGATTCTTCAATATAGACAAATCAATCAGTGTGATCCACCATGTGAACAAATGAAGAATAAAAACCATATGATCATCTCAATAGATGCAGAGAAAGCTTTTGACAAAATTCAACACCCATTTATGATAAAAACTCTCCAGAAAGTGGGCATAGAGGGAACTTATCTCAACATAATAAAGGCCATATATGACAAACCCACAGCAAACATCATTCTCAATGGTGAAAAATTGAAAGCATTTCCTCTAAGATCAGGAACAAGACAAGGATGTCCACTCTCACCACTGTTATTCAACATAGTTTTGGAAGTCCTAGCCATGGCGATCAGAGAAGAAAAGGAAGTAAAAGGAATCCAAATTGGAGAAGAAGTAAAGCTGACACTGTTTTCAGATGACATGATACTATACATAGAGAATCCTAAAGATGCCACCAGAAAACTATTAGAGCCAATCAATGAATTTCGTAAAGTTGCAGGATACAAAATTAATTCACAGAAATCTCTTGCATTCCTATACACTAACAACAAAAGATCAGAAAGAGAAATTATGGAAACAATCCCATTCACCACTGCAACAAAAAGAATAAATTACCTAGGAATAAACTTATCTAAGGAGGTTAAAGACCTGTACTCAGAAAACTGTAAGACACTGATGAAAGAAATCAAAGACGACACAAACAGATGGAGAGACACACCATGTTCCTGGATTGGAAGAATCAATATTGTGAAAATGACTATACTACCCAAAGCAATTTACAGATTCAATGCAATCCCTATCAAATTACCAGTGGCATTTTTTACAGAACTAGAACAAAAAATCTTAAATTTGTATGGAGACATAAAAGACCCCGAATAGCCAAAGCAGTCTTGAGGGAATAAAATGGAGAGGGAGGAATCAGACTTGCTTACTTCAGAGTACACTATAAAGCTACAGTAATCAAGACAATATGGTACTGGCACAGAAACAGAAATATAGGTCAATGGAACAGGATAGAAAGCCCAGAGATAAACCCACACACATATGGTCACCTTATTTTTGATAAAGAAGACAAGAATATACAAGAAAAGACAGCCTCTTCAATAAATGGTGCTGGGAAAACTGTTCAGCTATATGCAAAAAAATGAATGAAATTAGAACACTTCCTAACACCATACACAAAATAAACTCAAAATGATTTAAGACCTAAATGTAAGGCCAGACACTATCAAACTCTTAGAGGAAAACACAGGCAGAACACTCTATGACATACATCACAGCAAGATCCTTTTTGACCCCCCTCCTAGAGAAATGGAAATAAAAAGAAAAATAAATGGGACCTAATGAAACTTAAAAGCTTTTGCACAGAAAAGGAAACCATAAAAAAGATGAAAAGACAACCCTCACAATGGGAGAAAATATTTGCAAATGAAACAACTGACAAAGGATTAATCTCCAGAATTTATAAGCAGCTCATGCAGCTCAATATCAAAAACACAATCCAGTCCAAAAATGGGCAAAGACCTAAATAGACATTTCTCCGAAGAAGACATACAGATGGCCAAGAAGCACATGAAAAGCTGCTCAACCTCACTAATTATTAGAGAAATGCAAATCAAAACTATAATGAGGTATCACCTCACACCAGTTAGAATGGGCATCATCAGTAAATCTACGAACAACAAATGCTGGAGAGGGTGTGGAGAAAAGGGAACCCTTTTGCACTGTTGGCGGGAATGTAAACTGATACAGCCACTATGGAGAACAGTATGGAGGTTCCTTAAAAAACTAAAAATAGAATTATCATATGACCCAGCTATCCCACTTCTGGACTTATG
This sequence comes from Orcinus orca, assembly GCF_937001465.1. NCBI lineage: Eukaryota > Metazoa > Chordata > Mammalia > Artiodactyla > Delphinidae > Orcinus > Orcinus orca. The sequence goes on from NC_064567.1 coordinate 69,122,041, forward strand.
CCCAGAGAAAACCATAATTGAAAAAGACACATGCACCCCACTGTTCATTGTAGCATTGTTTACAATAGCCAGGTCATGGAAGCAAGCTAAATGCCCATTGACAGACGAATGGATAAAGAAGATGTGGTACATATATACGATGTAATATTACTCAGCCATAAAAAGGAACGAAACTGGGTCATTTGTAGAGATGTGGATGGATGTAGAGACTGTCATACAGAGTTGAAGTAAGTCAGAAAGAGGAAAACAAATACTGTATATTAATGTATATATGTGGAACCTAGAAAAATGGTACAGATGAACCGGTTTGCAGGGCAGAAATAGAGACACAGATGTAGAGAACAAACGTATGGACACAAAGTGGGGGAAGTCATGGGGGTGGTGGTGGTGGTGGGATGAATTGGGAGATTAGGATTGCCATATATACACTAATATGTATAAAATAGATAACTAATGAGAACCTGCTGTACAAAAATATATATAAAATTCAAAAATTCAAAAAAAAAAAAAAAGAATGGGTGGAGAGATAAGTGAAAAGACCTGGGCAAAATGAGTGATAAAAATGATGATGGGGTTGGTAGAAGGTGTGATGGGAGTAGCTTAGATGGGTACTGTCACCTGGTTAGTGCTGTTCACCAATTATTCCAGCAATTCAATTTATTCTGGCCCAGGGACTGTGACCAGAAGGTGTTTGGACCCCTTATGACTGAAAGCTTTATAAGCAAGTGTGCACTCTGCAGGCCCTCACCCTGACGTGATAAGATAGAAGCTGCTTGGGTTGCTGGGTCAACGCATAAAGACAGCTGTCTTGACTTTCAGTTTTGCATGTGTGAGGAATAAACCTTTGTTAGAATTATGAAAGTTCAGGGTCCCATTTTCACTGCAGCATAATCTACCATATCTAATAGAGTACCTAACCCAGACTCAGGAATTAGGAAGGCCCAGAGTGAAAAGAATACCAGGGAATTAAAATAGTTCAGTGTGCTTGGATTAAAGAATGCTTGAAAGGCCAATGAGAAGAATTAGCATGAAAGGTCCAGGCTTTGAAAAGCCTTGTAAACCATGTTAAGGAATTTGACAAATGGCAAAGAGCCATTGAGAATTTTAATTTAGAATGACAAACAGGTCAAATTTATGTTTTAGAGTGATTATTCTTGTTGCAGGATAGGGAGTAGATTGAAGCAGGACAAAACCTGGGGAAAGGAGGCATGTTAGTAGAGCCTGTAGCAGCAAGCCAGAGGAAAGCTATCCTCAAGTGTTGGGGAGACTGGAGGTGAAGGAAAAGAGTGTAAATAAGCCTTTACAAAGGCTTTGGGAAGGCGTTCTAGCAATGTGTTCAAATAGTCCAATGTTTCTGTAAAACATGCAAACTTAAGATATTTTAACCCTAATCAGCTGACATTCTCTGCTCCAACTTCTCCTCTGTCACACTTCTCCCTCCTGTCAGGTGGCTTTGTAGAGGCTGTCCACATATTTGAATTAAGCTAGGGATATATTTAGTTTGGGTTTAGTGTGATATAGTTATGTAGCCTGAAGTCACTTCCATATAGAGATATTCCATATATATATTCCATATATAGTTTAGCTATTTTCATGTAGGAATGTCTTCCAGGAAAACTCATATTGCTACCATGTTGATCTACTCCATGAAACACAAAGGTGCAGTGCCAGAATCAGAACCTCTTATGAATTTATCCTATGGAACCCAGCACAAAAAGCACATGGAGGAGAAAGATTGTGATTTGCAGAGCCAAAAGGAAGTCTGTGGAAAATTCTTTCAATCATTAGATATGTAAAATTGTAAATGGAAGATTCTGTCTCAACTGTATGTATCTCATCAAAATGGAAGTTTTCTCATATCAGGTACAATTGCATAAAACCTATAATATGTCACTACTTATGGACATCAGTGCAAACTTACTGAGTTGTCGATTCAAGAGTATTTAAGATTATGAAATGCCTTGAAAGGAAGAGAATATATATGAAAGAAATTTGTTAGGGTGAGACCACTAACATCAAAGATACCCCCAATGCCTTCTGGTATTCATTCCCTTGTACAATCTCCTCCCTTAAGTCTGGGTTGGCCATATTGCTTGGTTTTGACCAATGTGGTAGAAGTGATGGATTCTTAGTAGGTGAATTCACCTACCAAGTAGTAGATTCACCTTAGTAGGTGAATTCTGAGGCTAAGTCCTAAGAAGTCTTGCAGCTTCTGCCTGGATCTCTTGAAACATGTACTGTAGGGGAAGCAATACATTGTATAAAAAGTCCAATTACCCTAAAATTGCCATTCTGTGAGGAAGCTCAAGCTAGTCATGTGAGAGGGCCTGCATCCTCCACCTATTTCAGCCATGACAGCTGAGGCTCCAGGCATTTGGTGAGAAGCCATCTTTTATGTCCTGCCAATTCAAGCCTCCATGTGACTGCAACAGATTGAGAAACCTCAAGTGAGAAATGCCAGACTGAGTCCAGAAAACCCACAGAACCATGGGCGATAATACCAAATTATTGTTTTAAGCCTCTCTTTTTTTGGGGGGGTTGTTAGGTAGCAATAGGTAACTAAAATAGAATCACTGTGGTATAGTAAAGACACCCCAAAAAAATCTTTTCCACACTCCTATCAAGAGATTGGGTCTGATTTCCTCTCCCTTGGAATCTGGCCTGACCAGTTAATTCTCTGCCCAGAGTACAAGAAGTGATACTGTGCCAGTTCTGAGGCCTGTCTTTGAGAGGATTGTAAGCTTCCACTCTGTTCCTTAGAGCACAAAGACGTTATGTGGTAAATTCACACAGAGACCATGTGGATAGTCCCTAAGACTAAGTGGAGAGAGAGAACATCTCAGCTGAACCCCGGCAGGTGAGGATGTGAAAACAGACTCTGCAGACCAACCTGGTTGCCACCTCAATATCACCTAAGAGTCCTATCAACGTTATAGGGAGCAGAAGAATTGGCCAGCTCAGCCCTGCTCAAATTCTTGACCTATGAAATTATGAGATAGAATAAAGAGATTATTATTATTATTTTCTTTTTCGGTACACGGGCCTCTCACTGTTGTGGCCTCTCCCGTTGCGGAGCACAGGCTCCGGATGCGCAGGCCCAGTGGCCATGGCTCACGGGCCCAGCTGCTCCGTGGCATGTGGGATCCTCCTGGACCGGGGCACGAACCCGTGTCCCCTGCATCGGCAGGCGGACTCTCAACCACTGCACCACCAGGGAAGCCCCAAGAGATTATTTTTTAAGCTATTAAATTTAGGGGTAATGTAATACATTATGCAGAAATAGATAATGGAGATCAGGGGTTTCTCCAAATTTATGTAACATTACCAATAATGCATTGTGACTGTAAGTTGTAGAGCAAAAAAAAAAGTTAAATTATTGATAATAAATAAATTTCAATTAATCATACTAGAGAGAAGATAATGACTTTTCTATTTTCTCTGTAGAAAATATTATAAAACGTTTACCACATAAAAAAGAGATCAAAAGTAAGTAGCCAAAAAGAAAAAATGTATTATACAGTTATATAAGTCAGTAAATTAATAAAAGCTATGTTTTTTTTTCAAGATTTTGTGAGATTTTAGGACTGATCATTTTAAAAATTTATAATTTGTTGTGTTTACCTATTCTAGACAATTACTTAATTTTGTACCGAATTTTATTTTTTGCACTGTTATTCTTTTTCTTAAAGTGTTCCTCCAAATTTTCAGAACACTGAGGTCAAAGAGAAGATTCTATAAAGAGAATAGAATCTTCAAAGAGAATAGAATAGAATAGAATCTTCAAAGAGAAGATCAAAAAAATACAAAATGTCATGAGTGAAGTATCAGGAATCATAACGGCTTTGGACTTTTCAACAACACTGCAAAAGAGAATTTAATAAAGACCTTCAAACTTCTAAGGAGAAATAATTTCCAACCTAGATCAATACACTGGGCAATTTCAATAAAATGAGAGAGACGAATAGAAATATTTTCTGACCAGTTGTATAAAGTCTCAAAAAATTTACCATGCTCCTTTATTTTAGGAAAGTGCTAAACAATGTGTTCCAGTATATTTGAACTTGTAAACAGGATATGACTTAACTCAGACACACTTTTATTTCCCAAAATTATGTCTCTGCCCTAAATAGTACCTGGTAGAGTGCCAAAAATATCCTGAAGATACAGTTGGCATTTTATGGCAGTAACAGCTACTATACAAAACCCCCTGAGTTGAAATGACAAAAGTCACCTTACGAACTGTACTCCTTAATAAACAGTTATTGTTTTAAAGAAAAATTTGTGCAAGAAACTAAGTTTGAAAAATACACAGGTGGTTTTACTATTTTTTTTTTTTTTTTTTTGCGGTACGCGGGCCTCTCACTGTTGTGGCCTCTCCCGTTGCGGAGCACAGGCTCCGGACGCGCAGGCTCAGCGGCCATGGCTCACGGGCCCAGCCGCTCCGCGGCATGTGGGATCCTCCTAGACCGGGGCACGAACCTGTGTCCCCTGCATCGGCAGGCGGACTCTCAACCACTGCGCCACCAGGGAAGCCCGGTTTTACTATTTTTTTTCTAGAATACCATTGTTTATATAATATAAAATATCAGATTACTGCTACTTTAGGCTGTAAGTATTTCTCTCCCCGCTCTCAACTCTTTCACAGTCTAATCCCAAAGTGATCATCCAGGAACACTGTCAGCGCCCGGGGAGTCCCCGCTCACCCTTTCCCAATCACTGTTTCCACACACACTCCCTCAAATGCACGACTACCTGATATTTATGGTTATCGATCCCTCGATTTTATTTATAGTTTTTAAGTCATCTCTAAATACTGTCATTAAATTTATGTTTTTGAGTTTTATATAAATGGAATTATAAAATCTACATTCTTGCGTTTGGGTTTCTTTCACTCAACTCCACGTTGGTAAGACTCATCCATATTGTTGAGTTAGCTGGATTTTGTTCATTTTTGGTTTGGGATAGGTTTCCACTATGTGAGTGTACCATGATTTAGTTATCCATTTCTAGTATTGATGGATATCTGAGTTGTTTCCAGCTTGGAAGATTTCCAGTGCAACAGAAGCTGCATTAGACTATATCAATCTCACTTTTAGAACTCATAAACTGTTTATAGGTGAGGCAGAAAGATACATTTTTATACAAATTAAGAACATTTCGTCACCCTTATAAATGCTAGGTTTCCTTCCATTTTTCTCAAACATAATGATAGCTTATTTAAATAAGCTATAAAGCTGTTGACCACTTTAATTGCACCTTTTCCTGTTCATTCTAATATATTTGTATTAATTAAGGCAGTATTATTCGCTTTCAAATAAAAATAATGTATTTACTGAAGTAGCCATTGGACTAAATAAATACAACACATATTGATCTACAGCACTTAAAATGAAACACATTCAGGCCTCAGAATTGAAATAGGGTAGATTTCCAGAAAGATTTTTTTAGGTGTGATGGAACATTAATAAATTGCATCAATTCCCTCTAAATTGTAATCTCACTGGTACGTTGTTAATATAGTGAATAAAGAAAAATTGGAAGGGAGAATGTGGAGACAAAAGAGGCAAAGGGCCAAGAGGATTATCCCATCACTAAAGCTGATTGTCCCACCTCTTTAAAGTCAGCTGATCAGGTTGGATTTGTCTGGCCATCAAGCTGAATTTGCCCATTAGGCCCTGGAACTGTATGTAATTTTGTAATAGCTGAATATGCCACCAAAAATAGTCACTTACAGACATTTAGAATTGAGATTTTAGTGTCATATGTGAGAAGATAGTCATATATATCTATATGTTTTAGTCTTCTTGGCATCATATGGAGGGGAAAATAAAGCAAGTAAAAGCAATAAAAACTTCAAGTTTGTGGTTAGAAGAAAAACATTTTCTGAAAATGAATTATGATTTGAGGTCTTTTAGCATGAATTGTGAAACATCCTGCATAGCAAAAGGGAGTCTGAACATTATTGTAGAAGGGATGAATGTGTTGCATTTAATTGCTGAAGTTTGGCAAAACATCAAAAAGGGTAACAGAAAATAGAGCAAGAGATAGACTCGGAAGGAGACAGACAGTTATTGATCAGCTCCTTCGTCTCCTTCTTGGCCAAGAAACTCCCTTCTCAAGCTTCATTCAATGCAAAAAGCTGCAAGTCATTACAAAGGAAAGTTTCTACAGTTCTTTCCTTTATTTCCCTGGAGACACAAGAGTATCAGAGGAATAGATGACAAAGAAATTTGTAATAAAAAGAAAATCGTTATAAATAATTTAACTGGATCAATTCTAGTAAAATCACTGAGAGACATTTAAAAAATTGGCGCTTAATTTATTTAAGGATATTTTATTGACTAAGGAAAATACAGTGGGGTTTAGATATAGCAAAGTGTACTATAGTTGAAGCAATTTAAAATTTGCAGTATTACTGATATTTTATTTGACTATAAATTGTGCACGAGCAATTTTATGTTTATCAATTTCATGTTTATATTTCTGAGAATTCTAGAAAGTCTTTTGGTAACATAGTTAAAAGTTCTGTACAATAGCTTAGGAGTAATTTTGCTTAGGATTTGTCGAACACAATCAAGTCTTGGTGTTGAATTATTAAAAAAGAAATGTTGACCTTGAACTGATAGAAAAAGAAAAACAGAATTAAAAAAAATTAAGATCATGTTAAGCTAAACCTAAGCCACAAATAAAGAGTTTTTAAATAAGGATTGTTAAAACATGCAATAGATTACCTAGATGAAGTGAGAGAATTTCCTTCCATGGTAAAATGACGAAGACTGAAAAATTGAAAGATCGTTTGAAATGTGACTAGAGAAATATTTTTAGGACAGAAGGGGAATATGTAGTCACAATTATTTTTCAGGAAAACACACCTCTCAGATCTCTCGTGGGAGCATAACTGAAGCCAGCCCCAGCGCTATACTCTGAAATTCATCACAGCATTTGTGCTGATGTTTCTAGCCAATTACTGTGGCAGACATACCAAGGCAGGCTCATTACAGGAGGGTGTGCTGGATGTCTCTGACATTTGGCTTTGGCTTGAAGACTCCCTGCTTTCCTTGCCAAAGCTTTTAAAAAGTGCACTGCAGTCTAAGACTTTCCTTCCTTCCTCCCTCCCTTTTCTCCTTCCTTCCTTTCCTCCTCCTTTCCTCCTTCCCTCTATCCCTCCCTCTCTTTTATTCTTCCTTCCCTCTGTCCTTCATAGAGGTCAGACCTGAATTGTGTTCTTTTAGCTCTCCTAGCCTCCTATGGCTCCTTTCCTATTTTCCCTCACAGATGTTTCTCCCAATAAATCTCTTGTGCATCTAATCCAGTCTTGGTGTTTGCTTCTCAGAGAATCTGGACTAATGCACGAGAATTCTGTTTGAATTAGATAAAAACAAAACAAAACAAAACACATTTAAAACAATGGAGAAAGAGAAAGGAGTATAGCAATCTCCTAAATTGTTAGAAACTCATCTCATATTACAGATTTATTTAAGGATTAAGAAATTATATGTAAAACTGATTAGATTTAGTTTGTCTTTGTTATTCCTATTTAAAAACAGTTTAAAAAGCCGTTTTCTAGGAGACTCAATTTTTTGTTTTTTTTTTTTTGCAATACACAGGCGTCTCACTGCTGTGGCCTCTCCCGTTGCGGAGCACAGGCGCTGGACGCGCAGGCTCAGCGGCCATGGCTCACGGGCCCAGCCGCTCCGCGGCATGTGGGATCTTCCCAGACCAGGGCACGAACCCGTGTCCCCTGCATCGGCAGGCGGACTCTCAATCACTGCACCACCAGGGAAGCCCGACAAATTTCTTTTATAAAAATAAAACTTCCTCTTCCACTTAACAAAATAAACAGTCTCTTACCTTAGTCTCCAATATAATTCTCTGAGAAGAACTACAGTCCAATGTCCTATTTTTTTTCTCACTCAAAAACAGCAATTTGTCAACAAAGGTGCAACATCAAAGCATAATTTGGAAAAGGGACATTACCTGTGGCAGATTTTATTTTCCAAAGATACACTACAGTACCTAGCATCCTCTGTGCTCTTCTGCAGTGTGACTTGTAACCCTCCCATCAAGAGGTGGCTCTGCTTTCCCCTCACTTTGAAACTTGTCAGGCTTGGGTTCTCCTGACTAGTAGAGAATGGTGGAGGTGATCTTCCTTGGATCTGTGCGTTGATATCTCTTACTAACTTTGGAAAATTCCTGACCATTATTTTCTCTTTACATATTTCTTCTGCCCCGTGTTCTTTCTCTTTTCCTTCTGGAACTATAGTCACACACACATTACTGGATTTTTGTCTCACAGGTATCAAATGCTCTGATCCATTTTTCCACTTTTCATCTTTGTGTTTTAGTTTTGAATTATCTTCAAGTTTACTTTTTTCTTCTGTTGTGTCCAGTCTGCTGAAATCACATTTTCAAAAATCTCTGATTATATTTTTCATTTTATTTTCATTTTCCCCTTAGTAGTCTTTATCTTTCTGCTGAAATTCTCCGTGTGCTCCTGTATGTTTTCCACTAAATCCTTGAACATATTTATCATTTTGAGTTTTCAGGACCTTTCTGATAATTCTAATATCTGGATCATCTCTGGTTCTGCTTCTACTGACCATTTCTTCTTTTGACCATAGGTCCAATTTTTTTGATCATCCAAGTCTTTCATAATTTTTGATTGTGTGTCAGGTAGTGTGTATAAAAGAACACTGAGAGCAAAGTAAATAATATTTACCAGCAGAAGTCGGTACATCCTTTATTCTCCCAGGCTGCTACTATGGGTACCTAAGTCAGTCTGCACTATAGTTGAGCTGGGTCAGGATTTGTTACAGGTTTAGTTAGGTTCAATTCAGCATTGGCTTCAAATGTTTTTAAGGACACAATCAAGATTTTCCTTTTATAGGAAGGAGACCTCATACAGATCTCTTTGTACTTTACAGTTCAGTCACCAGCATTCTCAGCCTCAGATGTGCTTTACAACTTGGCTGTTACTTTTTTTTTTTTTTTGCTGGGGAGTGTTCTTTGCTCTTCTGTCATGTCCTTGGCTTTCACTCATGTTCTTATGAGCCCTCTCCCTTTCTTGCTGTTTTAACTCAGCTTTGGAGGGCTTTTGCAGTATACTGTAAAGAGATTTTCCTCTTCTGCTAATTCCTTAGCCTTTGGCAGCCACTGCTTTGGATTAGGTAAAGACCCAGATTGCTTTGTCTTTCCTGTCCTAATCTGTTTTTAGCCACTGTCATACTTGAGGATGTTTGTGCCCATTGAGATAGCTGGGGAGGGAGCTCTCTTGCCTGACCACAGCCTACAGAGCTTCAAATCCGTGTACTATGTGAAGGCCCATGGGTTAGAGTTGGCAAGTAGTTGTACACTCACTCTGTGGCTTTTGATCCTTGGATTATAAACGGCCACACTAGACCATACACCCACATTAAAAGATGGTTAAATGATCAGCTAGTTTCTCTTTATCCCTCTCTATGGCAGTCTTCTTTCTATAGCTAATCCATAAGAGATAAAAACACTGTGGGCTTTTTCTTCCTAAGAATGTCTTATTACTTCTTGGATTTTAGTTCCTTTAGATGTCTTTGGTTCCTCAGTTCCATGAGAGGTTTTTTTTTTAGTTGAGGTGAAATTGATATATAACATTTCATACATTTCTGGTGTACAACATTATAATTCTACATCCACATACACCACAAAGTGATCATCACCAGAAGTCTCATTATCATCCATCATCATACAGTTGATCCTCTTCACTCACTTTGCCTACCTCCCCACCCCTTTCCTCCCTGGTAACCACCAATCTATCCTCTGTATCTGTGAATTTGTTTTTTGTTTGTTCATTTGTTTTGTTTTCTGATAGGTTTTTTTTTTTTAAAAACTATAGTTTTGTAGCTTTTCTAGCTCATTCTTGTTAGGGTGGGAGCAAATGGTCTTTTGCAAATTTCTACATCCAAATTCTAAGGTGGAATCCCACTATGTTCACTTTTGTTTTCCAATTTGCAGTACTTTCTTGGTTTTCTCTCTTAAAGGCCACAACTCCTAATGCAACCCTCCTACAACTTTAGCTCTTACCTGGTTTCTGTAACTGCTCCCTTAAATTGCCCCCCAGACTTAAGGGGAATTATAATAACTACCTGCTCTTGCTAGCTCTGAGCTGCTTCACTATCCTTTGTTGGCTTCCTTTAACCTTGTCCATATTTTTCAAAACAGTCCCTTTATTAAACTCTTCTCAGTCATTGAAATGAGCCACCTCCTTCCTGCTGGGCCCCTGACTGATAGGGGACATTCCTATGAGAAAAAGTAAGAGATTCAACCCACAGGCAGATAGTAGAGTGTATTATGAAGAAAGCAAATAGAGAATTGTCACAGTTGGTTGAGTTATGTTGAAGTGGTAGTAACGTTGGTGATATCCACGAATGAGAAGAGAAAGAATAGATTTCCCCCCTAATTCTTCTTTAATAAGCCTCTGGCTTCTCAAATGGAAAGCTGAGCCACAAAGTTTTATTTGGGTTTGAGGGTCATTTTCCAGATTAAAATTTAAAAAAAAAAGGAACTCATTTGGGTGTATACAAAAGGTTAATGTGGAATACCAAGACTAAAGAATTAATGTGGCTTTCTTGGTGAAGTCGGGTATGGGAAGGTAAAGAGAGATTAGAAGAGGAAGCAGACAATTCCAAGAAGACAAATTATTTTTATCAGCTGCAATATTTTATTTAACATATACAGTATCATTTGCTATCACATAACTTACTCAGCATGAACCCTTAGGTTTCATATAAGTACCTGAATATTTCTCTCTAAGAACCTTTTTTGGTAGAAGGCACCATGAAATAACCAAACCTTTATTGGCTTAGCTTAGTGCTTGGAACACAGCAGGTTTTCAAAAACTGTTAGATATATTAATACTAGCTGACATATATTAAGGACTAGCTGAGTCCTTACGCTGTGCCAGGCGCTCTGCAAAGAGTGCTTGACATACTGTTAATATCCCAATTTATAGGTGAGGAATCTGAGGATACATGAAGCATTTCTATAATAGACACTCAAAATGATAATGAATTGACAGAGGTGGAGACTGTGTCATTAAAAAATTTTCACAGTTGTTTGTGGGGAAAAACCCCTCAGCTTATTGAAATGCAAGATTGGAAGACAAAAAACCTCTTGATTTTCTTTTGCATGTATGATAAAGTTTATCAGCATTTTTGCAAATCCCTGAAGGATACATCTGACCTGACAAGAGTCACAATTATGGGCCATATACCTTACCTATTTTCTGAGAAAAGCAGAGATTTCATCTCTCCGTTTATTCTTTCACTTGTTTCCTTCCTTTCATTTTCCCCCACTTCATTCTGTCTTTTAAATCGTTCACGTTCATTCATTTATTGCTTCATTCCTTCCTTTTTTCCTTCATTCAAACAAGGCCAGGTGCTTAATTTTAAAATCTCATTCAAAATGGTGCCACGTCACCCGCTGGGGCCAAGAACCGAGAGGTGCTGTCATCTTTCTCCCTGCCAGCGTGGATCTCCGTGGAGTCCCGCCCTCTTCTCCTCACCTGCTCCCCAGGAACCCGCGGCGAGGTCGCTGCCACGCACTCTGGCCTCAGGCACTCTCCCTCAAGGCCTTCGCCCCTTCCCCCTCTCCCAGGGGCCGCCCCGCCCCGCCCCTCCCTCGCCTGCCCTCCCCTCCCCTCCCGGATCCCAGCTAGCTGAGCGCATTTATTTGCATATTTCTACCTTTGTTCCCCGCCGGCGGCCAATCAGCGCGCGGGGCGAGGCGGGGGTCTGGGCGGGGCTCGGGCTCCGACTCTGTCTTCAGCTGCTGCGGCCGCAGGTTCCAGAGCGGGTAGGAACCGCCGCGGGCGCGCCGCGCGCTGCAGCCCCTTCCCAAGCCCCGGGCTCCCCACCGCGTCCCCGCTGCTGCGTCGCCTCGGCCAGGACCCGAAGGCAAGGACAAAGAGGCTGCCTGGAGGCTCCGCCGGAGCCAGACTTTACCTGCAGTTGCCGGGAACCTCAGGCTCCAAGATGGTTTGCGGGGGCTTCGCGTGTTCCAAGAACTGCCTGTGCGCGCTCAACCTACTCTACACCGTGAGTATCCCGAGCCCGTTCCTCCCCGCCTGGGGGCTTTGCACCTGCTCGGGTGCTCCGTGACTTCCCTGTCTGGCCAATGACTCTCACTTCATCCCGCACCCCCTTTCTGTCTTCCCACGCTCTGGCCTCCCCCGCCCGGCCTCGCCATCCGTCCCCGCCGGGGACCAGGAGCCGGCGACTGTCGCAGTCTCTTCCTTTCATTGTGAAGCCGCCGTCTTTCTGGCTCACTGGCCGCGTCTCTTCCCCATTGCTCTACCCCGCCCCCTCACCCACCGCCTTGTTTTTCAGTTATTTGACCAGACCTCTCCACTTTCCCATCCTTATACCTTCTGCAGCTCGCTCTTGGCTCCCAAATCCATCTGGGGCGGATTTGGAGGCGGGAGCCGCCTCGGGTTTGAGGACAGTTTTGCAAAAATAGCGTGATCTGAAACTGACAAGGCGGCATATGGATGGTGTGCGTCGTGTTTAGCTCTACGTGCGCCTGTGATTTTAATTGAGGCCACCGTGTAGGTTCACAGGATATCCGCAGCTTCCGAAGTTTGTTTCGTGCTTACATAAAGGAATGTCTTTTTGCGGGGAGCGGGAGTTGGGGGGGGAGTTTTGCTTATACCTGATGCTTTTTCCATGTATCTCCCCTCTTATCATTATCCTAAATCCATTTTAAGCTAAATTCTCCAGTAAATAAGCGAGCCTCCACCCAGGTTGTTTCTTTTCCTGCCAACCAGCTTGGGCTTTTTAGTTTTAACCCTGCAGTGTATGTTTGTAATTTTTGAGGGGCAATTCAGGGTGAACAGGAGGATGGGAGAGTAGATTGCCGTTTACCAATGGCCTACCACGTCCCAGATTTTACATACACTTTCCTTTTTCTGACAATCATCCGAGGCAAGGGGCATTGTCTAAATTTTATACGTAAGATAATAGACCGAAAAGGGCTTTAATAACTTTACATAGTTGATAGTTGGAGAGTCAAGAAGTGGAACCCAGGCTGTGGGATCCAGATCTTTCCACAGGCTTCTTTACCATGCAGAAGAAACTTCATCTTCTGTCATCATCCCTCCATCATAGTCTTGCTCCTGTCTATAAATACACCTGGGTTTGTTTTGCAGCATCCACCCTGAAAACAAACCCAGCTCCTGTGCATTAGCAGAGAGCTAGGCCATCTGTGCAAGCTTAGGTTACATCCTTGGAGTGCGGAGTCTGCCTGTGGTCCCCAGCAGGAGGGAGAGGCTGGGTCCTTTTAGCATTACTGTTCCCTTGTATGTGAACAGGGTTGCAAAGCTTTGAAAGCAAGACATAAACCTGTAAAAAGTATGTCCTTCTGACTAGTTAGTAGGAATCTAATCAACATGTCACTAATCCTAGATTTGGGAAAAATTCTAGACCACCTGGTGATTCAGGTACTTGTAATCGGAGATCCATGTCAAGTTTCAGATGAGAATCCACCTTTGTCTCACCTGAACATGCCTATCACATTGATTATTTATTAAGTAAAAGCTGACCAATTCTCCAGGTATTTTCTTTTGTTAGCATGAATGGCCTGTTTAGAACTTCACATTCCCCATTTTATGCTGACTTCTGCCCCTCCCCCTCATGATTTAGCTACCTGTTTGCCAGACATTTAACCTTATAGTATCTGCTTACACACAGTAGAATGTCTGCGTTGCATACTTACGTCACTGAGGAGGTCTATATAGATTAATATGCCGTATATATTTTTTTTCTAAAGGCAAGTTATTTTTAAGTCTGGTTCTGTTGCTTTTGAGACATGTCATTTCTGCTTGAATCTCTTGTGTATTAGGAAAGCAAAGAGAAAGGTAACTCTGAAGGAACATATTATATAAGACTTTTATATCTGTTCTAAATTATTGACCTTCAGAGTGTATTCTATTGATTTTAATAGCACTGTAGTAAAAATTAATTGGAAATTCACAGGACTGTAAAGATGGTTGGCCCTTTTAAATCTAAACCTTTTTATTATTTTTTTTAAATTAATTTATTTATTTATTTTTGGCTGCACGCGGGCTTTCTCTTGTTGCGGCGAGCAGGGGCTACTCTTTATGCGGTGCGCGGGCTTCTCATTGCGGTGGCTTCTCTTGTTGCGGAGCACGGGCTCTATGCGTGCGGGCTTCAGTAGTTGTGGCTCGCGGGCTCCAGAGTGCAGGCTCAGTCGTTGTGGCGCACGGGCTTAGTTGCTCGGGACCAGGGCTCGAACACGTGTCCCCTGCATTGGCAGACGGATTCTTAACCACTGCACCACCAGGGAAGCCCTAAGGCTTTTTAGAAAGAGGATATTTCTTAAAATGAATTACTGTCTACTGCTTATACATTGTGAACAAGTTTAGATGAGTTCAGCAGTTTAAACTGGAAATGAATGAAAGGTAAACATTGAACCAGGTCTTAAATAGATGATGAAAATGTGCCATTGCTATTATTTAGATTCTGTATCTTCCCTGGTTTCACCTCAACATTTTAAGATGGGAAATGTCAGGTGGTTGGGGGAAGGGTTAAGGCTGAAGACTTGGGAGACATTTCTTTTTAAGGCATGAATAGGAGGACCCTTTATAGGTTCCAATCCCACCTGGGTCGCTGCCTCCCAAATAAGCTCAAAGTTGTGGGATTGGATCTGAGATTATTTCTAAAAGTGTTAGTAAATCCAGGATTGCGTATGGGTGTGGTAGGTGTAAAGGCCATGGTCTGCTTTGAGTCATCACTCTTGCCCTGAAGCATTTTCTTGAGGAACTTAGGGCAGCCTGACTGTACACGTGCTCAGGTGGCCTGCTTATGACCTTGAGATTAGGGCAGAATTCGTGACCAGTCCAGAAAGCATGTCATTAAAATAGGTTGGATGGAACATCCCCCAAACTTGTCATGGATTTTTGATCACTAGCCAGAGGCGGGGCTGATTTTTGTTGTTGGTTATGGTTTGGTTGTTTTAATTAATAGAATCCCTAGTAATGAACAACTTTACGTTAGTGTAGTGAATATCAACAGTTTATAGATACGGGAGGAAAGGGAGAAGCTATGGTTTCTTTATGCACTTTCATGATGTTATACAAAAGAGAGTGACTTGCTCTAGAACTTCCTACATTTATAGAAACTGAATGTTTCTTCACTCAACAAATATTTATTGAGTGTCTACTGTGTGCAAGGCACTGTTCTGTCTGGGAATACAGCAGTGAACCAAACTGGGCTTTGAAATCCACATGCCTTATGAAGCCTCTTTTTCATTCACTATCTTCTCTACATATGATCTCAAGAGCTTTCTTCAGTCAGTAAACATTTGCTTACTGTGTGCATTCTGCTGAGAACTGTGGGAAATAATAAACACATACAAAGGCAAGTACCTCCTCTGTGAAGACAGGATCTAGTGGGGATTTATGGAGTGGAAAAATCAATGTTATATAAGGGAAGACTGACTTTAGGTGCCACAAAATTTAGGACTAGGGTAGGTCCTTGTGGGTTGGAGAAGAAGGTATGATTGAATTGAGGAAGTGTGGAAATAGCTTGGTCTTTTTGATACTGTTCAGGATATAAACACAAGTGAAAACTGCTTTGGGAAAACGGTCTATTTTATTTTTAATCGTTTATTTTAAAATAATTTTGATTGAAAGTATTTTGAAAAAAAGTGAAAAATAACTTTAATTATTCCTAGTGATTTGTGGGGAATTTTAGAAGGTATGAAATAAGTGTTGTATTAAAATATGTAACGTTTTGAATATGTCTCCTTGTGCTTCTTAAGCAGAGGAGAAAAGACTTCTAGGAATCGACCGCTGTTTATATGTATGTGTGTGTGTGTGTGTATGTATGAATAGTTTTAATTAAGAACGTAAGGAACAGACTATAACTCATGGTCTTTAAATAAGGGTCATTTCAGAAGTTTCAGTTTTGTTTCTTATTCTATATTTATTCTTCTAAAATCTAAGTTTGCTTCTGTTGGTTTTTTGCAATATTTTTTCTATATCTTGGGTTGCTTTGGGGAAAAAAATCTCCATGCAGTCAAAAATTATACCAATTTACATTCATTTTAAGGCATATGTTTATTTGCGTTTTAGGTATCTCTGAAATTGAGGTTGTCTTAAAATAGGTAAAACATAGCAGATAAATATATATATATATATATATATATCTATATATCTGTACAGTCTATGGAGAGAAAAACAGCTGGGTTTCGGAAGAAAACCTAAATTTGAATACCAACTGTACAGCTTGCTTGGAATTTAACCTTGGGCAAACGTCTCCATCTGAGTTTCACTTTTTTCATTTATAAACTGGTGATGATATTTTTCATTCTTCCCTTGTGGAGTTGTTAGGATAAAAGGAGAGAATGTGGATAAATGCTTTGGATGTGCTATAGAAAAAAGAGCAAGTTGTTACAGCTTCGTGGAAAAAGTTGAATTATTTTAAATTTCTGAATTACAAACCTGTAAGTTACAATGGAAAGGTTTTCAAGCTACTGGGATTTCTAACACTTACAGGCTGGTGTTAACTCAAGCAGGCCCTACGGGGGCAAGAGTTCATACCCTCAAAGCAGTAATATTAATCTTTCAGTTGTAAGAAAAAAATGACTGAGGTATGGTGAGTATAAATTTGGAACGATTTTCCTGTACATTTTTAAAAGTCCTATTCTGGTCATTAGAGAGCTGGAAAAGTATAATTTTGTTCAGTTTCTACTCCAAAATAAATGAAAAACGCTAATACTTCAGCCAAAGAAAAAAATCTACTTTTGTAATTGCCTTCAAATTATTGTATTTGACATTTTTCAAAATTCTGATCATTATTTTTCAAATTATTCTTATTTAATATGTGGTTAGGCTTATGTTATTTCTCAGCCCTTGTTCAAACTACTGAATGAATTTAAAATATTTAAGTGGTTGCTGAATATTTACTTGGATTTTGAATTTAAAAATGATTCACTGTTTACAGAACCTGGAATTTTCACGTGATGCTGTTGAGCTGGTGTTCATAGTCGGCCTTTGTGCCAAATGTGTTTGTGAAATTTCCCAACTTTTGATTTTAAAACAGTTACCGAAATGTGCTATTTATGTCATTTCTTACTTGAAATGAGGTTATTTTCTTTCACAAAGTTTAACAACATAATTAAGAGGCTTTTAGAAAGAAAGAAAATTTATTAGGGGAATAATTGTATTTCAGCCTACGTTTGAAAAGTGAGATTTGAACATCTCAGTGGTTTAATTTGCATACAGTTTTAGGTAGTTTAAAAGTGGGCCATCATCACCTCAAACACATATGAATTACTGGTGAAGACAGGCTAGGTTTAGTTCGTCTTCCTTCTTATCACATTTCACCTGAATTGTTCCTCCATATTATCTTATCACTGTAAAATGAATAATGCACTTGTAATAGTGGATGAAAACTCTCAGAGAATAAACCCGAATTCCTTAGCATGCCATTCAAGATCTTTCACCATCCGCTCTTCCCGTGTGCATGTCTTCATATATTTCAGCCACAGAGGGTTCTCCAGACATTTTGCCCTTTGTTGCCTGTCTTTGCTGATCCTCTGCTCTTGACCTATAATACCTTGTTCTGTCTTTGTAAAACTACTCAAATAAAGCCTCCCGTTTCTTAAGTCAGAAAGAATTGTTTCCTTAAATTTTCACTTGGGAATCAATCTTACTACTTGAGTGCCACCCCAGACTAATTCAATCAGTATTCAGAGACAGGGAGAGGCATGTGATTTTTTGGTTAAAAAAAACCCTTTTAAAAATCTTCCTAGCTAATTCTAAATTACAGTGAGGGCTGAGAGTCAGTGTTGTAAGATTTTATTTTACTCTGTCTTTGCCATTAACCATACAAATGCTCCATACTATAGATTGCTTTGTGTTTGCTTTTTCCCCAGCTAGACTATCCACCATTTATTGGCGGAGATCATAGCTTTCGCTTTGTTGCATCCTTTGGTTTGTAGCATTTTTTTTTTTTTTTTTTAGCACAGAGCTTAAACTTTCTAAATACTTCTTGAATGGAATTTGCAGAATTGGCTGTTCCCTTTTCACCAGAGGTAAAATATACCTAATGAAAGCTTGCATAAACAGGATAATTTGATCAAAATTAAATCTAGAAGGCAGCCAAATATTTTAAGACATGAAAATTAGCGTTGGGTTAAAAATAATAAATAGGAATTGCTTTTATCTGTCTACTGTAGAATCTAATATGTTTCTTGAAATACTCTTTTCTCTTTTCTCTCCCATTGTTGGCCAAGCTCTCCTATGCATCTGAGGTTTTCCTGTAACCTTTCCCGTGAACAAATCAGCTTTCCGTAAAATTGTACTAGAATCATTGTTGGATAGGGTTCTTTATATTATTAGTCTAATTTATTATTATTAGTCTAACATAAATGTTAAGACGAACCCAAATAATTTTTCTTTTATTCATTCCAATAATATTAATTAAGCAACAGCAGCAGTGAGCGAAACAAACCAAAAGGTCCTGCGTTCATGGATCTTACGTTTGGGGAGGAAGGTAGATGATAAGCAAATAAGTTATACATCATGTTAGAAGGTAAAATGCTATGGAGAAAAATGGAGTAAGAAGGCTGAAGCACAGTGGGGCAGTGCGGGGGGTAGGGGAGGATAAGGGCATACTTTTATGTGTGGTGGTCAGGATTAGCCTTCTCGGTAAGATAGTAGTGGAACAAAAACTTGAAAGAGATGAAGGACAGACATCTGGAAAAAGTCAGTGGAGGGAACGGCCTTTGAGAAGATCCTGAAGGAGTATTTCTGATTTATGCAAGGGACAGAGAGGACGCCTGTGGCTGGGACAGAGTGAGCAAGCGGTGGGTGGAGTGGTTGGAAATGAGTCAGAGTTTCTGGGACCCAGATTGAAGGAATTGAACTTTTACACCAAGGGAAATGGGGAGCCATTGGTGGCTTTGGGCCTGATTTTCATTTAAACGTTTGTCTGGCTCCTGAATTGAAAGTAGATTATAGATGGCAAAAGTAGAAACAGTGAGATCGCCTGTAAGGCTACTGCAGTAATTTAAGCAAAGATGATGGAGGTTTGGACCAATATTATAGCAATGGAAGTAAGAGAAATGGTCAGCTTTTGGGTGTATTTTGAACGTGGTGCCAACATAGTTTCCTGATGGATGAGAATGGGGTGCGACCAGTCACAGATTACTTGTGGTTTATGGCCTAAACAACTGGCTTGCTGAATCTGCTGTTAATGGGAATGGGGAGACTGGGTGGAACAGGCTTTGGAAGGAACATAAGAGGTTCAGTATTAGATGTGATGCCAATCAGATACCCAAGTGGAGATGTCAGATGGCAGGTAGTCTACTAAAGGACACTCCTTTTTTTTTTTTTTTGCGGTACGCGGGCCTCTCACTGTTGTGGCCTCTCCCGTTGCGGAGCACAGGCTCCGGACGCGCAGGCTCAGTGGCCATGGCTCACGGGCCCAGCCGCTCCGCGGCATGTGGGATCTTCCCGGACCGGGGCACGAACCCGTGTCCCCTGCATCGGCAGGCGGACTCTCAACCACTGCGCCACCAGGGAAGCCCAGGACACTCTTCTAATAACAGTTTTCGGAGACAAGGAGGAACCAGCCAAGGAGCCTGAGAAGCAATGGCCTGTCAGGTAGGAGGAAAACCTGGTAGAGGCGGGTGTCTTAGAAGCCAAATGCACGTCATTTTAAGGAGGCAGAGTTGAACATCTGTGTCAAATGCTGCCAAGTAAGATGAGGACTAAGTTATGATTCTTAAGTTGATCAAGGAAGAAGTCACTGAAAAAAGCAATTACCCTTTTATTTTGTCATATGATAGACTATATGTCCCTCAACAGTAAGGACCGTGTCCCAATCACTCCGGCTTTCCTGAATGCCCAGCACAGCCTTGCCATATGGTTGACATTTAGTTGATTGAAAGAAGGAGGCAGTGCAGGGCTGTTTCACCCATAATTCCACTTCTTCTCTCCCAAAACTGCTCCGAAGAAGGAAGACATAGGGTGGGGTTGAAACTTTGTTGGCAGTTGTGAGTGCTACCTCAAACCAGTTATCCTTGGAAAATGGCAAGTCAGGATGCCTTACTTTTGATTCTCTTTATATAATTTCTTCCCAGCAGATATTATATATTATGTATTCTGTGCCTTGTAAGTATAAAGCAATCTGCTTGGCACCAAGGAGAACACAGAGAAGAAAAATATGTGACAACAGCCCATGAACCTTCCTTGTATCATCTGAGGAATGAAAATGAGACGAAGAACTGCGGTCTTGGCTTCAACACTAAATGTCTGGATATTTAGCAGTATCCAGATTATTTACAGAATTTTCAAATTTCCATCCAGATGTTTGGTATCAGAGAAACACATGCTTCATAATCACTGAATTGTTCTTCAATTGTTCACATTAGGCAGAAGTTCAGAGGGAGAGTTCAGTGTCACGTGTAATTACTCTTATGACTGTTGACGCATGGAGAGGTCTGGGGCCTTAGTTTTTAATGTATCGGTGGATGCTGCGTTACATTTTGGTGGTATAGTCCTTTTAAATCTTATTACCGTTTTAAGTTTCTTACCCTCCGCTATCATCACGTCTTCTCTCTTGCTTTAGTGCTGACACAACATTTTTGAATGATTTAACTGCAGAATCGCATCCAGTTTTTTCAAAGTTCTACGTTCCTCTTTCGTCCTCAAAGCAATTCACTTACCCTGGTAGAATTTGGATGCTCAAAAAGTGTAGCTGCTCTAGAAATGCTCTCTCTTTGCATGTTGTTTCTGCAGTGTGGTGGATATTTGGTGAAAGAATGAAACTCTCTTTTATAGGTTATATAGAGAAAGAATAATCTGGAACACATGAGGCTGGATTTCTTCACCCCAAATATTGATTACGTTAGGGAATAAGCATTTCCCTATCCCTAAAGCATAATGAACAAGATCATGAGCTCTTTCCGTCTGCAGTGTATTTTGAGTACCTCTTCTGTACCAGGCACTTAGCCACATTCAAGGAATATCAGGTCAACACGTGCTTTGACTGTATGGCTCTCAAAGTGTAGAGGGCTCATTAGAAGAATTCGAAGTATGACTGGAGGTGGGGAATAGTGGCTAATGAGTTACCTTGAGAGGTAAGCCAGGCCCTTCGCATTCTTGGATTTGTCAGCCTGGTATTTGGACTTTATTCTGAGATTAGAAACAAAAGATAGCCGGCATGGGAATCACCTGATCTATTGGCTTTAAGTTAAAGACCATCAAAGACTACCATATTAGGAATAGAGTCCAGCTGCTGGTAAGAGAAACGCAGCTACTGCTGCTTCGAATAGTAAGCTGTATTATTTTCATGTAGCAAGATGTCTAGAAGTAGGTAATCTAGAGAAGGTGCACAATGCAAGCATGTTATCAAGGTCCCAATTATCCTGCCCTACCATCCTTGGTATGTGACTTTCTTCTTTGTCACCCAATTACATCTGCAACTCTAGGCATTAGGATTTGTTCCCTGCTGGAAGAAGGATAACGCTGTAAAATGCTTTTCCTCATAAAGCTCTGTGTGTGTGTGTGTGTGTGTGTTAGAATAGTTCTATTGAGGTATTAATGACATACAATAAGCTGCACATATTTAAAGTATACATTTGATAAAGTTGTGACACATATATACACCTGTGAAGCCATCATTGCTTTCACGACCTTGAACATATCAACCCCGAAAGTTTCCTTATCCTCCTTTGTAATCCCTCTCTCCTGGCACATAACCTTTGCTCCCAATTTGCAGGCAACCACTGACCTGCTCAGCAGTAAAATTGAGGCTGGAGTTCAATTTGGTAAGCCTGGGGAGGGTGTTTGCAGGAGGGAGATGGCCTAGGACATTTCTCTGGCCCATTGAGTCACTTCTCGTTTGGTCCTTAGAGTAAAAAGTTTCAGCGAGGTCTTTTAGGCTAAAAGGGAGTGCTCCTGTTTTGTAAAAGCCCATTGACAAAGTGAAGGATTTAGAGTTAGTCTAGGCGGGGAAGGTGGTCACAGTGGGGAAGGTAGACAGGGTCACTGCAAGTTTGCAAGTATTAAAAATGTTATGATAGACACTTGCAAGATGAAGCTTGCCTTGACCAGAATTCTTTATAAGTTATAAATGAACTTAAAAGAATGTGTTGGCGAGATAGCACAAACTCTTAGAAGGATATAATTGGGAGATTCAATAGTTGGATCATCAAGTATGGCTGGATCAAGGGGCTCAGAAAAGGTCAGAACTCTCTTGTTCTTCTATCCACTTCTCAGCCCAGCTTGCCTCTGCGTAGATTCTTTTTGAGGCCAGAACTTTCCATGTGCAAGATGGCCACTGGCAGAATCAATTTTAATTGTCCTTATGGCTTGCTATACCAGAGGAACCCTTTTTTTCTCTTTCAATATTCCTGTATGATCATATGGGACATACTAATTAACCCTGTTGGTTTATGGACCCAACCCATGAACCAATCACTGTGTGTAGGAGGATGAGCAACCATGATTGCTGCTGGCAGTGGTTAGAGGGGGCCAGTGAGACACTGTGATTATGGGTTTTATAAGAAATGTATGTGCTGGGTTGTAAAAACACCGTATGTCCCCTACAGAGATCACTTGTCCTCTGAGTAGGAATTTGAATCTTCTATTCCTAATTCTAGAATGTTCTAGCAACTCCATCATGTGAAAGGCCTACTGTAGTGGTTTAATGCTTCAACACCTACTTAAGCTAGATTGTAAAGAACATTATGCACAACACTTTTTTTCTTTCTTCTGGAGTGGCATTGTGTGTAATTGATCCAAAAAGTGCGTAAATACATGTTTATTAGTTTTAAATAATTTTATTTGCTAGAGTGATCTCAAAAATAAAGACTGTGCATCCCGACTAGGATTTCTTGCTCCCCTACTCCAGGCAATGCACTGTGTGCTTGTGTATGAATGTTGGCATATGTGACAAATTTTCTAGGTCGGGTAAAAGAAAAATAAGCACAAAATGAATAAGCAAGGATTTGATAGTTAACTAATAGCAAAGTTGTATGAGTGAGGACCTTATTGTTCGTTTATACATGACTGTGCAACCAGATCTCATAGGGAGTAAGTCAAGGAGATGCTAATCAAACCTATATCAATCTGGCTACAAAGCAAGAACTACAGTTTCTTATGCATTATAATATTGTCTTTACTATTATATCTCGATGTTAAAAATTACTTAACTATGTTGCTAGGCACTATGATATGGTCCTACAGGAAGAAAAAAATGCACCAAACAGAAAGGTTGCCACAGTTCTGCCTCTGTCATTGGGTATGTCATTTTGCTACTCTGATTTATCACCTATAAAATGAGGGGACTCGGTTAGGGTCACTGGCCAGATAGCTTTGTGCCGCTAGTGCCCTCCTTCATCAGAATCTATGGGATTTCCCTGGCAGTCCAGTGGTTAAGAATTCTCCTTCCTATGCAGGGGATGCGGGTTCGATCCCTGGTCAGGGAACTAAGATCCCTCATGTCACGGGGCAACTAAGCCCACGCATCGCAACTACTGAGCCCACGAGCCTCAACTAGAGAGAAGCCAGGGCACCACAATGAAAGATCCCACGCAACTAAGACCCGATGCAGCCAAAAATAAAAATAAAAAATTTTTTTAAAAAAAAGAATCTATCCATGTGCGCACTAATAGTTTTGCTACCACCTCCTTTTTTAAGGATTTGCTTGGGGAAGCAATACCAGTTATAGACACTTTTATAATCTTGCCTTGGCATGGCTTTTCAGAAATTTTAGCTTTTGTACTGTCTCCTTTAAAAGCTCATTTTTTGTATGATTCACTTTTCTTTGTTTTAAAGAGAGAACAGGAAAGGTTGGCACTTCCTGTTCATAAATAACATTGCTATCAACAAGTTAACAGATCCATAATTTGTTTTTATCAGCCTTCTGTCTCCCAAAGGAAGGAAACTATTTGTCATAGGTCTAAATTTACTTTCTATTACCATTGGTCTCATAAGGAAACTGTTGTTATTATTAAACAAAAAATTCATGCAGTTTCTTTGTCTACCAGGTTCTAGTTACAAGCAGGCTTTTTAATTATACAGTTAGAATCTTATTGGAATCCATAATTTTTATATCACTCATTTGGAAGACTTCACATAATCCCATTCTCTTCAAAATTACAAACCAGCCATAACATACAATTACCACTATTCAGAAATAAATTGCTTCATTATTACCTTTAAAAGGCTCCTTCTTAGTAAAAGTTAAAGAAACACTGATAATCAGATCTAATTAGAGGCATATCATAAAACTTTAGCTGTTGTTTCTAATTTAAAAAGTTAATTATGAGTACTTGGGGATTTTTGTTACAGTGTGTTAGAGACAGCAGTCACACCCAAAAACATTTATGTTTTCAATTTTGCTTTATTAAAAAATCCAAACAGGGCTTCCCTGGTGGTGCAGTGGTTAAGAATCTGCCTGCCAATGCAGGGGACACGGGTTCGAGCCCTGGTCCGGGAAGATCCCACATGCCGTGGAACAACTAAGCCAGTGTGCCATGACTACCGAGCCTGCATTCTAGAGCCCGCGAACCACAACTACTGAGCCCCTGTGCCACAACTACTGAAGCCCGCGCGCCTAGAGCCCGTGCTCCGCAACAAGAGAAGCCACTGCAATGAGCAGCCTGCGCACCGCAAGGAAGAGTAGCCCCCACTCACCGCAACTAGAGAAAGCCCGCAAGAAGCAATGAAGACCCAATGCAGCCATAAATAAATAAATGTTTAGAAAAACCCCAAAAAACCCAAACATATTTTGGGGGTTTATCATAAAATTGAGTCACTTAAGTAAGTTTATGTTTGGACAGTTTCTCTGTTGTGGTAATAAATGAAAAATTTGTCTTTGATTGGACAGTTAAATCATGTTCTCTTCCACATTACAAATGAGAATGTGTATTTAGGACTCGGGTACCAGAAGGAGGTGATAGGGTGGTGTCAAGATGCACACGTGAGTCTTCCCAAGTATGACAGACCTAGAGCTTCACTTTCTGTTATAAACAAGTGGAGAGTCAATGAATTACTACCTACTGTCTTCAGGTCTCTACCACCTTCATTTGAAAGCCTTCCTTTTTCTTAAGTGGGTGCAAATTGTAGGGGAGAATGTGAGCAGTACCTGGAGATGCACAGTTGGGAATTAATGTGAAATATTTGAGAGACAAATGAGAATATCTTGATGCGAGTAGCCATGTTTGGGGAATTGTGAGGAAAAAGGTTGGATGAGGCAAGTTGGACAGATTTACAGAGGAAATCAAAGCGGAAGATTTAGTATTGGTGTTCCAGTAAGAAAAGGGTTGTTACATTTTCAGGCTACTTGTAACTTGGAAATGCTTTATGTGCACAGAAAGTAATATGGTGGACTCATGTGATCCCAACAGCCTGATTTCACAAATGCCAGTGTTTTGCTATGTCTCTTCCTAAGAGGTTCAAAGTTATAAAGGGCCCCTCTCTGTTCCCTTTCCATCCCCACCAAAAGTATCATACTCACTATCCTAAAATCAACATACGTCATTTCTATGCATGTTTATATATGACAATTTGATCTGGTAATCAACCACAGAGAAAATATAGTGGGTTTTTTAAAAAATAATTTATTTTTGGCTGCGTTGGGTGTTCGTTGCTGCGCATGGGCTCTCTGGTTGCCGAGAGCGGGGGCTACTCTTCCTTGCTGTGCTCGGGCTTCTCATTGCGGTCGCTTCTCTTGTTGCGGAGCACGGGCTCTAGGCGCGTGGGCTTCAGTAGTTGCAGCGTGTGGGCTCAGTAGTTGTGGTTCGCGGGCTTAGTTGCTCCGTGGCATGTGGGATCTTGCCGGACCAGGGCTCGAGCCCATGTCCCCTTCATTGGCAGGTGGATTCTTTTTTTTTTTTTTTCTGCGGTACGCGGGCCTCTCACTGTTGTGGCCTCTCCCGTTGCGGAGCACAGGCTCCGGACACGCAGGCTCAGCGGCCATGGCTCACGGGCCCAGCCGCTCCGCGGCATGTGGGATCTTCCCGGACTGGGGCACGAACCCGTGTCTCCTGCATCGGCAGGCGGACTTGCAACCATTGCGCCACCAGGGAAGTCCTAAAGTGTTGTTTTTGTGTTTGCAAACTTATGTAAATGGTCTGTTTTATCAATATTTATACAACTTGTTTTATTTTTATGTTTGGAATTTATAGATTTAATAGAAATAGATTAACACTTGTATACTACTGTGTGATCACACCAGAGTTTGTGAATTCCCTAGTCATGGTGTTTGAGGTTGTTTTACATTTTTTACTATTACAACCAAGGCTGCAGTAAAATCCTAATACATGTATGTCTGGCTGGGGACATGGGCATTTTTCTTGGATATTAACCTAGAAGCAGAATTGCTGGGTTAGTAAGAGACACATATCTGTAACTTTTTGAGGTGCTGCCAAATTGTTCTGTAAAGTGCCTGCAACAGTTGACACTTCTACTGGAATGTGAGTTCTAGGTTCTCTGCATCCTCGTGTCATCAGGCTTAATGTTTGCCAATCTAGTGAATGTGAGATCCACTCTGAGGTTCACTAGTGAGTACCTCATTGTTCTAATTTTTGCTTTCCTGATATATAATGAGATCTAACATCTTTCATTTGTTTATTGGCCTTTTGGATTCTTCTTCAGTGAACTGCCTCTCATTACCTTTGACCACTTTTCAGTGTGCTTTTTGTCCTTTTAAATTGATTTGTAAGTGTTCTTTAATATATACTTCTGTGCTGGAAATATCTTCTAGTCCTAGGCATATCTGACATTTTTCTGTTTTTTTTATCATATAGAATTTAAAATTTTAATGTGAGGTATAGTTTGGTGGGTTAGAACATGGATTCATATCGCAGTTCTATCCCTTCCTTGCTGTGTAACCTTGAGCTAATTTCTTAACATCTCTGTGCACAACTTCCCCCATCTGGAAAATGGAGGCAATAGTACTACCTACATCTTAGGGTTGTTGAGAAGACTGAATTAGTTAATAAATGTAAAATATTTTGAATACTTCTTGTATGTAGTAAATGACATATTTGTATTATACGTGCTTTTGGGGGGTCTTGTTTAAGAGTGTTTCTTTAACCACAAAGGCAAAATATCTTTCTGTATTTTTTCCCCCAAAAGTTAAAATTTTGCTTTTTATATTTAGGCTTTAAATCTATGGCATGAGGTAGAGATTACTACTATTATTTTTCAAAATGGGAAGGTAGTTGTGGAAGAGCTATTAATTAAAGACTGCTCTTTCCCTACTGATGTAGAATTCCATATCTCATCAAGCCCACACTGTTGGTTTGTTTAGTTACTTGATTTTAATTACCAAACCATTATAATAAATTCTGATGTTTGTTTGGATTATTTTTAACTTCTTTAGTTCTTTTAGTTTTATTTATATATTTAATTTTACTAAATAAAAAAAATAAAACACATTCAAAAGCTATAGAGTCAGGCTCAGGTTTTGAAGAGCATGGTGAAAGCAATAACAAAGACAGAATTTGGGACAGTTAAATGTGACCACTGACAAAGGTTGATTTGCCACTAGGAGCATTTCTTATGCAGGGTGCTAGTGACAGTGTAGCTGGGCTGAGAAAAAGTGCAGCAGACACAGGCCTTTCTCTTTAATCTTCTTAAAAATATTCCTAGCTCTTTGATGACATTTATTCTTCCATGTAACTTAACGGATCATTGTATAAATTTTTACCCAAAACCATGAGACTTTGACTAGAAATACGTGAAATTTGTAGGCTAAATTGGAGGTGAATTGATGCTCTATTATAACGAGTGTTCCCACCGTGAACATGATAAATCTCTTCATTTAATTTAGGTCTTTTCCATGTTCTTCAATTCATTTCATAATTTTCTCCATGGATGTGTCGTAATACTTCTTTTAGATTTATTTATATGTACGTCATATTTTGGGCACCTATTACAAATTGCTTTTAAGGAAGTGCATGAAGAGATTTGGAGGTGCATCAGCATGCTGTTGATTTTGTATAGTGACCTTTCTGTGACCTTTTACACTGGAAATACAGCTTTCTGGAGGTCTAGACATGCAAGGGTCTTAGTTCAGCTTCCCGCTTCTGCCTGGTTTAAAACCCAAGTCCTTCCCCTTTAGGGACAGTTCTGATCTGGGAATTCCTTTGCATCCTCTCATGGCCACACAGTGCCAGTTGTATGCTTGCCGTCTGACTTTCAGTTCTCCTTTCCTTTCTGGCCTGTGGGAATTTCCCATAGTTTCTCTGCACTCAGCTATATATATATATAAATATACATATAAATATATATTATTTTAAGAGTTATTTATCTTTTTTGTTAATTAATTTATTTTTGGCTGCATTGGGTCTTTGTTGCTGCGCGCGGGCTTTCTCTAGTTGCGGCAAGCAGGGGCTACTCTTCGTTGCGGTGCACGGGCTTCTCATTGCGGTGGCTTCTCTTGTAGCGGAGCGTGGACTGTAGGCGCACGGGCTTCAGTAGTCGTGGCTCGAGGGCTCTAGAGCGCAACCTCAGTAGTTGTGGTGCATGAGCTTAGTTGTTGCACGGCATGTGGGATTTTCCTGGACCAGGGTTGGAACCCATGTCCCCTGCATTGGCAGGTGGATTTTTAACCACTGCACCACCAGGGAAGTCCCTCAGCTAAATATTTAAATAAAATGTTGTCTTTTTCAATATTTTAAAGTATGAGTAGCAGGAAGGACTCAGTTACGTGGGTAACTCAGTTGCCCAAGTTCTATGGTAGGATGAGTAATACTCTTCTCCCACCAAAGTTTCACATCCTCATCCTTAGAACCTGTGAATATGTGACCTTATATAGCAAAAGGGGCTTTGAAGATGTGATTAAATTAAGCATCTTGAGATAGGCGATTATTCTGGGTTACTGGGGGCCCTATATAATCACAAAGGTCTGTATAAGAGGGATGTAAGTGGCTTATACTCAGAGAAAGTGATGTGCTTAGAGAAGCAGGTTGCAGTCTGAAAATTTGAAGATACAACACAGCTGGCTTTGAAGATGGAGAAAGGGGATATACCGGCCAAGGAGTGCAAGTGACTCCTAGAAGCTAGAAAAGGCAAAGAAATGGATTCTCCCCTAGAGCTTCCAGAAGGAATGAAGTCTTACTGACACTGTTACTTTAGCTTAGTAAGACCCATGTTGGACTTCTGACCTCCAGAATTACAAGAGAATACGTTTGTGGTGTTTTAAGCCACTAAGCTTGTGCTAATTTGTTAAAATGGCAATAAGAAAGTGATACATCCTCTCAAATGTTTTTGAAGGAGAGGTGCCTAGTATCATTGATGGGGATGACTAAAACTATATTAGAGACACAGCAGAGCGAACTTGGTGAGGAATACTCTCGAGTGAGAGGTACATAGAAGGGTGTAACCTTTTTCTTCTCTTACCTAGAAAAAAAAAATTAGAGGAAAGATACTTGTGAATGTTCTAGATAATGTTTTCAATAACAGCATAAAGCCTAGTCTGGAAGCTAGAACTTCTTATAGAAGTGATAAAGTGCCCTACCCCCCTTTTAGTTATAGACATTATTTTTCAAAGGGGAAAAGATTCTCATTATTAATACGCCTGTAACTTGGGTAGCTGAGAGAGCAGAGAGCAGTTTTCTCCTTTTGTTGAAATGCTGCTGTTGTCAATAAAGGATTTGGTTTGCTGGGAGGGTACTGACAAGGGATACCTGAATAATTCACTCCAGCTACATGGTAGGGATTACGTTGATGGTAAAATATCACGCAGCTTTCTGTAACATGCATTCCTGACTTGTTCATCTCCAAATGCGAGAATTGTTTTGTGTGGGCTGCTGTGACAGATTACCACAAACATGGTGGCTTCAAAACAGCAGAAAGCTATTCTAACAGTTCACGAGGCCAGAAGTTCACCATCAAGTAAGTGGTTGCACTCCCTCTGAAGGCCCTAGGGGAGAATCTGTTCCTTGCCTCCTTGCCACTTTGTCTCTTCTGTCTTCTGGTGGCTGCCAGCATCCCTTGCCTTGCGGTCACATCACCCTCTGCCTCTGTCTTGATATTGCTGTCTCCTCTCTCTGTCTCTACTCTCCCTCTGCCTCTCTTGTAAGGATACTTTTGATGGCACTTAGAGGCTGCCTGATAATCCAGGATAAGCTTGTCCCTTTTAGACCCTTAATTGAGTCACATCTTTTGCCATGTGATATAGCATTCATTCTTTTGCTGTATATGGTAATATTCAGTTGGGGTCACTTTTCAGCCTACTATGTGTTCTGTTATGGTTCCGTTGCAGTCTTTGATGTGTTCTGTTTATCTGGATATTTTTGATTATTGTTCTCTACTCTGACCCACTTTGTAAAAATCTCTGACATAGCAATGATTTGTCCCATTGTAGTTTTTCATTATCTCCTACATTGAATTCTAGAATGAGAGTCAGCGAGCTGCGCCCACGGTACACATCCATTCCATTGCCTATTATTGTACAGCCTGCCGACTAAGAGTGGTTTTACATTTTTAAATGGTTGAAAAAAAAGTCAAAGGAACATATTTTGTTTCATATGAAAATTATAAGAATTTAAATTTCAGTATTTAGGGGTAGCTTGTCTCTGGCTTCCATGTGTAGTGGGCACCAACCATTTGTTGATGAATATTTAACTCGTGATAAGAATTTCGTTAATGTTGTTAAGGATTTGGTACAATTCCCAAAGGATTCTTTAAAACGGTGGGTTAGAAGAATTTTATGTGTCATATTATGCACGCTTCTGATCTTTTTGGCCCTAAGACTCAAAGAAATATAGGGTAAATGTCCTGCCCCTGAATTTAATTAAGTTAGTAAATAGTCATCACACCCAGGACTTGAAGCTGCCAAGTGTTGGTTAATTTTATATGTCACCTTGGCTGGGCTGTGATGCCAAGACGCTTTTTCAAGCATCAGTCTAGATGTTGCTCTGAAGGTATTTTTTAGTTGTGATTAACATGTACCCTCAGTTGAGTTTAAGTAGTTATGGGCCTCATGTACGATATGAAACATGAAAGCATTAAGCACAAAGACTACGTTTCCTAAAGGAGAAGGAATTCTGTCTCAAGACTGTATCACTGAAATCGTGTCAGAATTTCCAACCTGTCATCCCGTCCTACACATTCTGGACTTAGTGGACCCCACAGTTCCATCAGCCAGTTCCTTCAAATAAATCTCTCTCTCTCACTCTCTCTCAATATATATCCTATTGGTTCTGTTTCTCTGGAGAACCCTGACCGATACAGCAAGCTGCTCTGATGTGTTGAGACTGTGGACCATCTTCAGTGTTTGTTGACTATGCTAAGCATCGCTCTCTCCCCTCACTGAGGTGAGGCCCCTCTGGCATTATCTTCCTCTCCTTCCTTGACACCTCCTTCAGGCTTCTGCCTTTTACACCTCGTGAAAGGAAACGTGTTATATTCGGGTATAACAAAGTCAGAAATAAGCTCATTTGTTATGCGCCCAAGGACTTTTTCTCAATCCAAGATTGTTTGAAGTTGTGAGAAGACTGTGAGTTGATAAAAATGAGACAGAAGCAAATGGATCTGCTGAGAAGAAGCATTTGAGAAAATGAGGAGGACTAATTTCTGGGTAGCAGTATTTGTGAGAAGTTTTTCCTCTTCTCCCTCTAAAAAGAAAAACTTCCTCTGTGTACTAATTCAGTGGAGAACATCAAGTCCATATAACTCCATAACTTGTTCCTATCATGCTATAGATAGTTGCTTTCATTCTCCAATTTTGCTGCTTTATAATAAATGGATAAAAATACAAATAGCTGGGCTTCCCTGGTGGTGCAGTGGTTGAGAGTCCGCCTGCCGATGCAGGGGACACGGGGTCGTGCCCCGGTCCGCGAAGACCCCACATGCCGCGGAGCGGCTGGGCCCGTGAGCCATGGCCGCTGAGCCTGCGTGTCCAGAGCCTGTGCTCCGCAACGGGAGAGGCCACAACAGTGAGAGGCCCGCATACCGCAAAAAAAAAAACCAAAAAAAAACAAATAGCTGCTGTATTTGTCCATATTTAGCCATTTTACTTGTATGTCTATACATATAAGAAGTTTTACATACCAAGGCATTTAAAAATTGTGTCTGATAAACAATGACTACACTTATAAAAAATTACACATTTGAGTATAGAACCATTTGAGTGAGTGATGATTTATTTTGTATCTCAAAACAAAGTTTATTAAGCCTTGAAGTGGTGCTAGAAAGTTTATTTTACATACTTTGATTCCTCCCAACAAGGTATTAAGCTGTCAGCTTGCTCCAGGAAATGGCTGACTCTCGATTGACTTGAAGATACTGTCTCTTCCCTGTTCCACCCTCCACCCCGCCCCCCCACACCTATTTAAGTTGTATCTTCTATCAGTTGATTATAATCTTTATATGGCATGCTATTTAAGTGTTATTTTAAAGAAGTAACTGTAACTTTGAGTTTTACAGGTAATAACTGATTGAGGCATGTGTTTTACCTCTTACACTTGATTTTGTTTTATAAGAATATAAATTAAATGATTGGGATGTAAAGTAATTTCTTCTTGCTCAGAATGCCATTTTTACTCTGAGTAGCTAAAATCTCTTATACTCTTTTCATCCTAAAAGTTTTAATAGTCTCTCTCTATGTTTGAATTCTCACAGAATAGCCAGTGATATCTAAAGCAATTCATTTCATCAACAATATTGTGAGATATTTTGACTGTTCCAAAGGCGAGGTTCTGTGATAGGTTCTGGGGATAAAGAGAAGTGAAAAGATGGGGTCTCTAAGTTGCTCAGAGACTCCTAGGAGAGACAGGCTTGGAAACGAATGTTAATGTGTTGAAGGGAACAGTGGAACCATATTTGAAGAACAGAGATTGCTCAGAGAATGGAGAGATGAATTTAGTTTGCTGGGGACTGGGAAGGCAGCACAGAGAAGGTTACAGTCCGGGGCTTCTTTTTGTTGTTGTTTTTTTGCAGTACACGGGCCTCTCACTGTTGTGGCCTCTCCCGTTGCGGAGCACAGGCTCCGGACGCGCAGGCTCAGCGGCCATGGCTCACGGGCCTAGCCGCTCCGCGGCACGTGGGACCTTCCCGGACCGGGGCACGAACCCGTGTCCCCTGCATCAGCAGGCGGACTCTCAACCACTGCGCCACCAGGGAAGCCCCAGTCCGGGGCTTTGAAGGAAAGATATGTGATTTCCACGTGAAGAAACCAGTATGTCGGACTGAGATGTGTTGGTGTCTAAAAGTTTTACATACGCTATTATTTCAAAAGCTTAAGTAGAAATCGTTTAGGTTTAGTAAGCCAGATGGCCTCTGAGGCTCCATAATAATTTTATAGATTATTGTTTGTGTTTTAAAAACACGGCCAATGGGCTTCCCTGGTGGCACAGTGGTTGAGAGTCCGCCTGCTGATGCAGGGGACGCGGGTTCGTGCCCCGGTCTGGGAAGATACCACATGCCGCGGAGCGGCTGGGCCCGTGAACCATGGCCGCTGAGCCTGCGCGTCTGTAACCTGTGCTCCGCAACAGGAGAGGCCACAACAGTGAGAGGCCCGCGTACCGCAAAAACAAAAAACAAAAACACGGCCAAGGATTAATATAACTTGTTAAGACAATACTACCTGTGAGATCATGTGTGTATTCTAGTATTGAGTGTTAGCAATCATTTGTAAGATACTAAGTAGGTGCCTGAAAAATGTTCTTGATATTAATACATAAATTGACGCTTTTCCTCTCTTTCTTCTCTCCCCGCCCCGCCCCATCACTGCCCTTTGTGGTTGTTTTTGCAGTTGGTTAGTCTGCTGCTCATTGGAATTGCAGCGTGGGGCATCGGCTTCGGGCTGATTTCCAGTCTCCGGGTGGTCGGTGTGGTCATCGCAGTGGGCATCTTCTTGTTCCTGATTGCTTTAGTGGGGCTGATTGGAGCCGTGAAACACCATCAGGTGTTGCTTTTTTTTGTATCCTCTTTTACAGGTGGGATTTATACCCCACTTGGGTTTGCTCTTATCTTACTGATTACTCCTGTGATAACTACAACTAATTTAAAATAACCATTAGGAAATTAATTGCCAGAGAGCAACTCCTGGCAAGCATTATGCGTATTTGTCCAACCAACATTAGGAACATTTCTTAGGGTTAAGTTATTGTATGTTTACATATTCTCTCTCCATTTCACATCATGACGAATGTATTCTGCAAGTTCAGTATCATCCTATTTATGTGTTGCAAATTCAGTTACATTGAACTGATTCAGAGACTTCTATGTCCTTTCCAAGTCATTAATATTTGGTTGAGAATTTCACAATGATTTTTTTAAGAGTTGATATTAAGAAAGCTTACATACATTTATCTCTACTTATTTCCTTTTTTATCTATGTAAGAATTTTTATTTTAATCTAAATGAAATTATAATAGATCAGCTTTTTATTTTTATTTATTTATTTTTAATAATTTATTGAAGTAATAATTTATTGAAGTAATAATTTATTGAAGTATAGTTGATTTACAATGTTGTGTTCAATTTCTGCTGTATAGCAAAGGGACTCAGTTATACATATATATTGTTTTCATATTCTTTTCCATTATGGTTTATCACAGGATATTGAATATAGTTCCCTGTGCTATACAGTAGGACCATGTTGTTTATCCATCCTATGTATAACGGTTTGCATCTGCTAATCCCAAACTCCCAATCCATCCCTCTCCACTCCCCTCCCCCTTGGCAACCACAAGTCTTTTCTCTATAATAGATCAGCATTTAAATAATTATTGTTAGTATTTTTCTATATAATTATACCTACAGTGTATTATCAAAATAAAAATTACGTGTATTCTTCTTGCACTTTCTCTAAGTGCCATTTGGTCTGTTTTCTGGGTGACTTCCTTCTAGGGAGTTGTGAAGTTGCCAGTAACTCTGTTTTATGTTATTTTAAGCATTTCCAGAGCTATCCTTAACTTTGATTCTCAGTACATGATTATTCTCTTACTTGTATTTATTGTACAGTTTTCCGTATCATGTGCTTGTTTAGCCCTGAACCAGGAGCAACAGGTAAGCAAAGATTTTTTTTCTTTCTACTTTATTATACCACATAGTACATGTAGGAAGAAAGGGGGAGGAATGATTGGAATATAAAATAATTTCTTCTTGTTCAGGATGCCATTTCACTCCACATAGCTGAAGTCTTTTGTTCCTCATTGCTTTAGTGGGGCTGCTTACAGCCCTAAAACACCACGTGTTGCTATTTTCTGCATCCTTGAAGTAGGATTTTGCCCTCACTGGGTAAAAAGTGCTCCTGCTAATGGATATTCACCCAGTCTTTCCCTACTTCTATGCAATGAAACATTTGCTCCAGAATGTTTGTGGTTTCATTCTGGCAATTATTCTCTTCAAACTCTAATTTGTTTGAAGAATATGGGTCTCTCTTTTGGGGCAATGGAAAATTTGTCTTGCTACACTCTGAAAACTAGTCCTTTGACCTAAGTGCTTCTTTTAAATCACGTGTGAATGTGAAGACGTTTTATTCTTGGGATAGAAATCACGCCTTCTTTTTGTTGCAGATTGAAGTGTAACCCTTTGAAAAGTTTTGATGCTCTTATAAAGAGTATTATATTAGGTGCACTCAGTTTTAAGAGTTGCAGGCTCCAGCTTTATACATTTTATGCAGGGATGACACTTTTTTTTAAGATTTTTTTTTATGTGGACCATTTTTAAAGTCTTTATTGAATTTGTTAAAATATTGCTTCTGTTTTATGTTTTGTTTTTTTGGCCACGAGGCATGTGGGATCTTAGCTCCCCAACCAAGGATTGAACCTGCACCCCCTGCCTTGGAAGGTGAAGTCTTAACCACTGGACCTTCAGGGAAGTCCCAGGATGACACATTTTAATGTATGTTTAAATGCGTTTTCTAGGGTCAGCTTTTGGAAGTTGGTTGGAACAATACAGCAAGTGCTCGAAATGACATCCAGAGAAATTTAAACTGCTGTGGGTTCCGAAGTTTTAACCCAAATGACACCTGTCTGGCTGTAAGTACAAAGTATAAAATGTTTTTTGGAGATGTATTGCATACAGATGAATAATGGTTAACATGGAAGAAGTGGACTTTCTGATGCTGAATTGTACTTTTAAAGTGTTTTTTATATACCAGCATTACATTCCGTGTACACTATTGTATCAATTATCTGTTCTCAAATATCCATCCTGAGGATACTGAATATTCCAGGGCCCAGCCAGACACGGATGCTTTTGGTCCTTTGCCCCTAATTCCTTCCCAGTCAAATCCTCCTAGAGCAAGTTGTGGAAGAGAAATAACAGCAGATCAGCAAGTAAATATCTTGGTTTGGAAGCCTATCAGGGTGGTGGGAGGGGAGTGGTCTGTACTAAATTGGGCTTCTCAACCAGCTAAACATCCCCAGGGTGGAGGACACAAGGAACCACCCTCTTTCCTCTCTCCCTTCTTCCCCATCACAACTTCATGCCCTTTCTCTCTGGGAGCTGAGCTAGCGATAGATCAATTAGAGCCTTCCTGTTGCCCCAGGCCAGACCACTGACCTCCCAAGTCCAGCCCAATCCCGTATGGGGATGGACTTGCAGCTTGGAGCTTGGCTCTCCTGGGAAGTTTACATGTGTTTATATTTTGGGGAAACTCCTATTACCCCCTCGCTGAGCCCTGAGCTGGACATCCCCTCGTTGTGTCCTCTTTTGTGGGTTATTAGTTTTCTATTGCTATATAATACATTATCACAATTTTAGTGGTTAAAACAACACCCGTTTATTGTCTTAGTTTCCCTAAGTCAGGAGCCTGCATATAGCTTAGCTAGGTCCTCTGTTCATCAGGATCTCACCAGAATGAAGTCAAGGTATTGGCCAGGGCTACAATCTCATCTCAGGTTTGGGGTCTTCTACCAAGCTATGGTTGGTTGAATTCAGCTTCTGGTAGTTGTAGGACTGAAGTCCCATTTTCTTTCTGGTGTCTCTAAGTTCCTAGATGCTGCTCAGGTCTTAACTCTACAGCCATCTCACAACATGGCATCAAAGGCAGTGTGAAAATCTCTTCACTTTATTAAGACAGTGTCTTATGTAATGCCACATAAACACGAGAGTGACAGTGCATCATTATTCACAAATCCCTTCCACTCTCAAGGGGTGGTTCTTCAGGGCACGTACCCTGGGGGTGGGAATCTTAGGAGCCACCTTACGATTTTGGACGCTACTAAAGAGCCATGGCTCCAGTTGGATGTGATATTCCAGACAGTAGTTTTTATGTGGGTGTTTTTTTTTTTAATAAGCTTATTATAAATGTACTTTGAAATAAAAGTTCTTTTTTGAAAATCGATACAGAGCTGTGTGAAAAGCAGCCACCAGTGCTCACCCTGCGCTCCAATAATAGGAAAATACGCAGGAGAAGTTTTGAGATTTGTTGGCGGCATTGGCCTCTTCTTCAGTTTTACAGAGGTATGTACAGATAACTCAATATCTTCCATGCTTTGTCGTGAGATTCCTGTTTTATAGGGCAAGAGGGCATGGCACTTAACTTTTGGAATGTATCAATGGATGTTTTCACTGGGAGCTAGTACCGTAATAGGAGGAGCTGTGGCTCGAAATCAGACATCACAGATTTAGCACTAAGTTTATACAGGGTGAAGTGCTTGATCATTAAATTATGTAAAATTAAATGAAGATGTTAGACTGGGTTATCTCTTGGGTCTCCTCTATTTCTAGAGTTGTATGGTAAATTATAATTTTAGATATAATTTTGGAATAGGTAGGACATTCACATTGTTTAATATATCTATTAATGTGTAATATACACACATTTATATATAGGTATGCTTTGAAAAGTTGCCTTCCAACCCTATCCGCACTCCCCTTTGTTCCTAGCCTTCTAAAACCTGTAGGTAATCGTTGTTATTAATTTCTTACCTATATAACATATATTTGTTATATTAATATATTTACTATATTAATACATTTATATAAATGTCTAAGCAAAACCACACACCTATTATTTTGATAATTCTTGAGGAATGCTAAGTCCTCGTTGTCTTTATTAAACACTCAATAACTCTGGACATTTTTGATGCATCTGAATTGGCAATATGTATTTAAATTAAAACTTTTTTCTTTAACTCATCAATTCTACTTGCAGTGCTTTATTTCATGGAGATAATTATATAACTATGTAAAATGAATACACAAGAATGTTTATTGTTTATAACAGCAAACGTTTGGGCCAGCTCATGTTTGTCAATAATGAGCGGGTGAAACTAGAGTTTATTAGACAAGAGCAAATAGTTAAAAAATGCACTGTCTGGGTTGGAAACCTAGTTCTCCTGCTTTATTAACTGTGTGACCTTAGGCAAGTTCCTTAATCTTTCTTTGCTGCTGTTTCGGCTTTGCAAACAGGCATAATAATGGAAAGCCCCTATTTCATAGAGTTGTTTTGATGCTTAAAGGAGTTAGTATATGTAAAAACTTGTAATAGTTAGAAAAATGCCTGACATAATGGCAAGCGCTGTGTGTGTTAGCTGTCATTTTGTAGACATGAGTAAATTATTGATGTACAAGTCCCCATATTATACCCCCTTAAAAAAAGATGATGAGACCCCTGTGATGGCTGTGTTAATTGCCCATGTCACACCTGTTTTAAACAAAGAATAGCATGTGTAGAATAATGCTGTTAAGTAAGATTGTGCATATAACTGTGGAAGTCTATGGTAGGCTATTGTAAGAATGAGCATTTATCTTTAAAAGGAAATCAGAAAAATCTGAAGTGTTTTGTATATTTGAAGTTTACTGTGTCATTTAATTTCTTGCACATTTGATTTCCCCATCAGTATGTCCCTATAATAAGTAATTTCATGGTCAACTTCCTTGTATATATATATTTTTAATCTATATTCCCTAGTTTTTCTTTAGAGTATACCTCCAGAAGGAAAAGATGACACATTCAGTATATGGGCATTTTAAAAGAGTTTGATAAATATTGCCAAATTGCCTTTTGGGGGAGATTCTACCAACTTTTGGTTCAAGCACTAATTCTCGATATTTTTATCTTACAAAATATTTGCCAGTTTGATAGGTAAAAATAGTATTACAGTTCTGTTTGCTCTTTTGGAAATGTGACTAGTGAATTTGAAAATATTCATGTATTCATGTGTTTTGGGACCACTGGTATTACTTCTTTTGTGAATTGCCCACCTACTGTCTGTCCTGATCAAGGACCTTTGGATCGCCTGTAACTCAGTCTATGCAAAAAAGGGGAATTTTGTAAAAGAATAGGAGAGTGGGCCTCGGGGGTAGAAGGTTGTTTAGAAAAGAGACCTCAAGGCTGGGGCTCACCGGGTGCTTTTAGAAACCCAGGCGCCCCAGAAAGTTGCCCACTCACCTTTTATTTCCTCCATTCCCTTCCTGGCTCCCTCCTCCTCTCATCACTCACTCTACTTGGCTTCTTTGTCCTGCTTTCAATTTCTTTTGCATTTACTTAACTTTTTCATGGTTTTTAAATAAAATGTATAGGTTTTACTTTTTATGTGGTTCAGTTTATTGCTTTTTGCCTATATGGTTTATCCAGTTGATTTTTATGTTTAGAAGGCCCTTTCTCATTTTGATTATATATGTTAAAAATGATTAAAGAAAGCAGTTTAGGTGATACAAACAAAATTTAACACTTCATGGACAGTCTCCTTTCAGAGAACTGCAAAATAAGGCCGAAGGCAAGGAGCTTTTATAGGTTAAAGAATAAGGAAGGGAATAATAGAAAATATCTGATTGGCTGGGGCCACATAGTCAGTCTTGTTTGGGGTGAGAAGGCCCAGAGTTGGCTTGGCCTTTGGGGATTGGCTGACTGAATATATTGCACTTCCGGTCAAGAGGAGCATTTACAGGGACACAAAGGTTACCCAAGTTTCGGTTTGCTGATGTGGCACCCTGGATAAGAGCAGCTTCATCTTGGGCCTAGAAATTTATTTCTCTCTGTATAATTAAATATAAAAATACAAAAAAATGTATTTTTTGTTTTATCAAGGTATAATTGACAAATAAAATTGTAAGATATTTAAAGTGTATATCATGATGATTTGATATACATATACATTGTGAAAGGGTTCCCCCTATCAAGTTAATTAACACATCCATCACCTCACATATTTACCTTTTTTTTTTTGGTGAAAACATTTAAGTTCTACTCTCTTAGCAAGAGAGTAGACTGTACAGTACAATACAGTATTTTGTACAGTATTGTATTGTACAATACACTTGTACAATACAGTGTTATCAACTGTAGTCACCACGTTACACATTAGATCTTCTCATTTTGATTGTGTGTGTGTGACATGTATTGAATTTGTGTATATAATGTATACATTACATATATATGTATAAAATGTATGATTAAGATAGCATATTATATATACATAGATGTTTGTGTATATTGTATATTCTAATTCAGTTTCTTTTTCTCCCTTTGAGAATGAAAAATCCGTACATGGCTGTTATTATCAAACTGGAGATAAAGACCAAGCTTAGTATTCACTTTTTTTTTTTTTTTTTTTTTTGGCCTCACCACATTTGCGGGATCTTAGTTCCCCTACCAGGGGTTGAACCTGGGCCCCCTGCAATTCCTCCCAGGAATTCTCATTAGTATTCACTTTTCAAAAGAAGTTTTCACTGACATCCCTTCCTACTCTAAGCATATTTTCACTTCACTTTTTCTCAGGAAGGAGTCATCTTACTTCTGGGTTGGTCATGGCATTGATTCAAGAAAATGCATATACCGTTTGAAAACAATCCTGTGCATTTTTCCTTTCTTTCTTTTAAAATAAAACATGGATTTAAAAGTTAAAAGAATTTGTCATAAAAATTTAAAAATATAGGTGGGAAAAAACCAGAATGAGCAATCTCCATTAGCCAGAGTCAGTAATGATCAGAATTTCACCACATGGTTTCTTTTTTATATCTGGGATTTATTTTGAGAATTTAGTTCTTTTGAGCAGCTCCATTTTCTTCTCATCAGATCTCACTGCCTTCAGCTATGCATAAATTACTTTAAAAGGAGGTTATTTATTTATTTTTAGAGCAGTTTTAAGTTCACAGCCAAATTGAGAGGAAGGTCCAGAGATTTCCAGTATCTCCCTGCACCCACACAAGCATAGCCTCCCCACTGTCACCATGACTCACCGGATGGTGCATTCGTCACAGCTGATGAAACTACATTGGCACATAATGACACACAAAGTCCATAACCTACATTAGGGTTCACTTTTGGTGTTGTACAGTCTATGAGTTTGGACAAATATCTCCATCATTATGGTATCATACAGAGTATGTTCACTACCCTAAAAATGCTCTCTGTGCTCTGCCTATTCATCCCTCCCAGCCCCCGCTGTCTTCTAAAATATTAATCATTGAAGAATATAAACTCATGGATCTTAGATTTGTAAGGTGTTCTTTCATGGAGTCCTGCTCTGAATTTATACACCATGTCCTTTTGAAACCTAGCTAGAGATTTTTTTTTTTTTTTTTTCGATACGCAGGCCTCTCACTGTCGTGGCCTCTCCCGTTGCGGAGCACAGGCTCCGGATGCGCAGGCTCAGCGGCCATGGCTCACGGGCCCAGCCGCTCCGCGGCATGTGGGATCT
The DNA here is from genome assembly GCF_937001465.1 of Orcinus orca. Classification (NCBI taxonomy): domain Eukaryota; kingdom Metazoa; phylum Chordata; class Mammalia; order Artiodactyla; family Delphinidae; genus Orcinus; species Orcinus orca. Next base: position 69,163,657 of record NC_064567.1, read on the forward strand.
TCCCAGACCGGGGCACGAACCCGCATCCCCTGCATCGGCAGGCAGACTCTCAACCCCTGCGCCACCAGGGAAGCCCCCTAGCTAGCGATTTTAACAGTAATTTATCCAACCTGATATTTTTTGGATAGTGACTATTTTATAGGCTCTCTCACTTCTTAAATTTTTATTTTATTCAATATTTCACAGAATCAGCGATTCTCAGAGTTTGAAGGGATGAGACTAACTAGCTGGTGATTTCCTGACATAGATGAAATAGAAAGATTTCCTTTGAACTAATTGTAATACATGAAAATAAATTTAAACCATCAAAGAAACATTGATTTAGAATCCCCCAAAAAAGTTGTAACAATTAGTACATGTGCTTTGTAGAAAATTTAGAAAATACAGACAATTATGAAGCTGAAAGAGTAAATGCATCTACTAACTAAAATTACCTCCTCAGAAATCATCATTAATATTTTGTCATATTACCTTCTGCCTTTCTATATTTAATAAATATAAAATAAATAACAAAGGACATGCCTTTTGCACACCGTGTAGACATTTCATAGAACTGTACTCTGGTGACCTCTTGCATCCTGGGTGTAGGTTCTAGAGTCAGCAGAGTTTATGATCGGGTCAAAGTTACCCTTGAAAATCTTTACATCATGAGCACCTTTGTAAGCTAAAAATCCAGTAATTATCTAACTTTGATCTTTTTGCATTTTGAGCATGACCTTTTCATGCTCTCTCTGGGTGTGAGGAGATAGTGGTCCAGCAATGGGACACAAGAAGAGGTTGTTTCATTTTATCACAGCTTAATTGGAGGAATTCTGGTAAAACGTGACTCCAGATTATGAGTATTTTATTTACCCGATAGCTTTGTTTCCCCTAAGAACTGTAACTTACACCATCGGCACGTATTCTGGGGTGATTATAAAAAATATTTAACAAACTCGAAAATTCTAACCAGAAGTTCCCTGTGTGCCGGTATTTCTGAGGCAGGGTCAGGGAAATGATGCTCCGGCAGGCTGAGAGGTGTCAGAGAAGTAGCTGCTTGATAACAGGTGTGTAAGTATTTCAGTACTGTAATAACAAGCATGGCTGAAACGGTAGGTGGAATGTTGTTAGCTTGAGAATGGCCTGTAACACATCTGATTCTCATATGAAACAACATACGTAATGAAGAGCTTGGATCCAAGATTTGAATCCTGGTTCTGGCACTCGTGACCTGTGTAGCTATTATCTAGTTATTTAACCTCTCGATGCCTCAATTCCCTCACAGTTCGTATCATATAGGGTTTTTGGTCAAATTATATGAATTTGTGAAATGTGAAGAATAGAGCCAGTCACAAAGTACTCTTCATAGTTAAGTAAATTCCTTCCCCCTAACCCCCGTCATACAGACACCAAACCAGACTTTCCACTTCCTTAAATTAGACTTATGTTTCCTTGATTCAACACAAAGCATAGTTCCATCAGCCCTTACATGTTATAATAAACATTGCCAGTCATGAGTTTTATAGTAACTCAGAAATTATTATTGTGGTAAATGGAGAAAATTTTAGATTTACCACAATTCTCTATACGTAGTTTCAAGAGCTAATGAGTAGTTATGAAGTCAAGTGAACAAAATTTAGATTAAAAGTTGGCACAGGTCTGAAACGGGAAATATAATTTGAAATTCATTTTGTTCCATTAAAATTTTGCATCTTATTCAGTCTAAGAGTTTTTGATTATTTTAAATAAATCAACTTTGAGGTAGCAGAACCAGAATGAACACATTTCTCAATTTAAAAAAAGGCAGGTTATATTGGTTAACTCGTTAGTGAAAGTGGTGTGAGAAATGGCACGATAACTACTTATTACTTTTCTAAAAGTATACGTCCCCCTCCCTTGGAGAGGTAGGAATTATGACATTTTTTATGATCTGTGTTGGAAAATGTATTTATTGTAGGATTTTTGTTATTGCTTAAGTTTTGCCAAACTCTGTTTCTGATTTAGCAAAATCTATGATTTTTTAGCTATTAAGACATTTCAGTCTTATTAGCTAACTTGTATCACTTTCCTATTGCCACTCTAACAAGTAATCACAAATGTAGTAGCTTAAAGCAACACAAATTTATCGTCTTATACTTCTGGAGGTCAGAAGCTTAAAATGGAGACTCATTCTGGAGGCTCTAGAGGAAACCTCTTTTCTTGCCTTTTCTAGCTTCTAGAGGCTGCCTGCACCCCTTGGCTCGACTTTGGCTTGACTTTTCTTCATCTTCAAAGCCAGCAGTGTTGCATCTTCTCTCTCTGAATCTGCTTCCCAGTGCTTCTGTCATGACATCACCTTTTGGCTGTATCTCTGATTTTTGTCCTTCCTGCTTCCCTCTTTTAAGGACCCCTGTGATTACCTCACAGAGCCCACCCAGATAATCTCCCTGTCTCATGAGCTTTAACTCAGTCATGTCTGCAATGTCCCTGTTACATGTAAGGTTGACTATTTGCAGATTCTGGGGATAATGGTGTGGACAACCTTGGAGGGCCATTATTCAGCCTACCACAATGTTCCTATTACTTTTTCTTAGGATCTCTAATTTGGGTTACATACTACTTTTTTTTTTTTTTTGCGGTACGCAGGCCTCTCACTGTTGTGGCCTCTTCCGTTGTGGAGCACAGGCTCCGGACGCGCAGGCTCAGCGGCCGTGGCTCACGGGTCCAGCCGCTCCGCGGCATGTGGGATCTTCCCGGACCGGGGCACGAACCTGTGTCCCCTGCATCAGCAGGCAGACTCTCAACGACTGCACCACCAGGGAAGCCCCATACTACATTTTAAAAAGAAATCTCTTCCTCTTTGAACAAATAATACAAAGTGCTTCAGAGGTTCCAGATTATTTTGCTGATAAACTGAATAAATACACGCAACTGTTACTTTCTCTTTCTTCTTTTCTTTTTCCCGTTCCAGATCCTGGGTGTTTGGCTGACCTACAGATACAGGAACCAGAAAGATCCTCGTGCTAATCCTAGTGCATTCCTTTGATGAGAAAACAAGAAAAATCTTTCATATTCTGATCTTGTACATTTCCTCTAAGTTAAGCTAATTTGCCTGTTTAAGGAAACAGTATATGAAAAATTACATAATTGACAGTGAATGATATATTTTTATGTTTCTCTAAATGTTTTTCTTTTTCCATTGCTGAAAAAGTCTGAAACTTGTGGTCTCCTCTGAACCTCAGTGGTACCTTGTAATCTACTGTTTTTCACAGTGTCTGGCACTGTCCACTGTGGCCTTTCTTAGCGTTTTTACCTGCAGAAAAACTTTGTATGGCACTATTGTGTTGATCATATTGTGACTTTAAATGTACATCTCACTGGAATAATTAATTGTATGTGGCACTGTGCTGTGTAGATAGTTCCCACTGGAAAAAAGAGTTGAAGTTTATTAAAGCCAGAAAGTATGAGATTCTATTCTGTTAAGTTCAATAAGGGAAATCTAAATTCCCCAATTTTTTTGTCCTTTTATTAGGAAAGATGTTGTGGTGAAAATTGTTAACATAAAAGTGATAATTTAGTTCTAGTAGTCCTTCTGATTACACTAATGTACTCTAGAAATAGCTAGGTCTTTAGGAAATTGTGGTTTAGTTTTTGATTTTTACAGGTAAGTGCAAAGGAGAAATGGTTTCATGAATGTTCTAATATGTAACATTTGCCTTCAGCCTTCAAAATGAAATGAGTTTGAGAAATTCAGAAAGTATATCTGTATAATCTTGATATTGTTTTATAATAATTTGAAGTCCAAAAGACTGCCTTTTTAATCAAGTTACTATTAATGCATTGGCCCACATAGCAAAAAGATATTTGACTATCTTACAAATTCTAAATACCTTTTCCGTGAAATTTCTCTGTATTGTCACAGCAAGTCATCAAATCCAAGCGTATTTGAATGTGATCTCCCATAATTTGGAATTTAAATAGTATCGTGGTTCTGTATATTATGTTAAAAAATTAAGTATGGAAACCTTTCTTCGTCTATGAATGTTTGAATTAAAAGAAAGTAATGGAAGGATTGATAAATGAATTAAGTGAAGTGGAATTCTTCTCTTTTTTGCTTCGGGTTCCCTTTGACTGACCTAGAGCTGAGTGTTGCTATTTCAGTGTATAATCCAGCCATGGAATTAACTTCCAGCACCAGTAGTCATCCCAAAATCTTTTCTTGAAATGTTTCAGTGTCTGATATTTTCTCCATAGGGAAAATTGTTTTTTAAAAGAGAAGTCGCTCATTTTGGGGGGAAAAATATGTAAAAGTTCTTTCCTGTTACTAAAAATTACTAATTTCCTGTCTTATATTTTATGTAGTATATGGTATTTCATTAGTAATCGTTTTGATGGCTTTTAGACCAAGAAAGAGGATAAATAGTTAATCTATAGAATTTTAGAGCATTGAGGGTGGGTCACTTACATGGCTCTGGAAGACTGGCTTATCTTTCAAGAAAACTAAATTCCCTTGGTGCAATTCCCATGCTGTTGTAGGGGAAGAAAAATAATTTTTTCTCTGTTCTTCTGAGTTCTTGACTGAGACCCCGTGTAGCAAATGACAGATAACAAGAGAAACAACAGAAATTTATTAACATGTATACCTCATGTATACATAGGAAATATCCAGAAAAACTGATTAACTCCTCGAGATGGCTCAAGCCATCATCTTAAATACCATCTTCAGCTAAAGGCAAAAGAAAGGTGTGTGTGTATGGGAGGGGGGCTGTCAGGAAGCCCGTTATGGGAGGTTACTAGGAAAGACACAGTAAATAAGGATAAGGTTTTTTAACAGTTTCAAGCCAGTGCCATTGATAAAAGAGTTTCTTGTGATTTGGAATCATCCTTTTCTTCCTGGTACAGAGAAGGAGACACCTTCACAAATGGAGATTTAAGTGTAAATTTACCTTACAGAAGAGTAAATTTCTACTCTGTTTTCAGAGCTTCTCCTGTCTGTTCTTTCTCAAAAATAATCAACTCAAAATAATCTTAATGCCGAAGAGGCATATTGTGGGGTGGCGTATTCTGCCCTCCTTCGATTTCATATTGAGCTCTGGGCGACCGTATAAGTGTTGCCACTTGTACCATAAGATGAGATTGTAAGTGACTCATGAAAGAAGTGAGATTTTTGGACTCCGTCTGCCTTTAAGGCATTTTGTATTTTCCCGGTTTGCTTTGTTGCATTTTGAAGTTTCCATGAAGTTCTGGAATCTCCTACTAGAATACTCTTCTTGGTGCGAATGATTTTATGTGGCAAGGGCTGTTCCAGAGAGAACCAACCCATAGCCTTGGTTTGTGCTCTAATTGCAATGGCCTTATTTAGGTCACCCTAGTTACAGACCAGGGACTGAGAAGCAAGAATCTTTAGGACTACTAAACTCTGAATACTCTCCCGAGTTCCGAATGGCTGCTGGTGAGCCTGCCAAGGTCAGGCTGATCCCAGGATGACAGGAGGGCCACTGCCTCTTGTGCGCAAAATGTTGCCACAAACACATTTTGTGTCCTCAGAGGAGGGTACGTTTCAAATCAGGGTCTGTCCTGGAGCGGTAACAAATGTCTGTAAGGCCAACTCAAGACTCCAGAGCTTCTTTCTTCTAAACCTAGCATTTATTAAAAAGCAGACAAACAAAAAACCTATTTTAAAAAATTCTTTCATTCTCTGTGGACTTATTTCATTTAGAGAAATGTTTCTCAGAACATTTACCCAGTCAGCCTTGATGTTAAAGTTGAAATTTTAGAAAATATAAGGCTAATACAAAGGGAAACAAAAAGTTAGGTTATAAATTCTGGAAATCCAAGCTCATATAGCTTAAATTCATTTCAGCTACTGCGTTATCTAAGCGACAGTGAGTTTGTGAAAACCAGTTATGCATGTTCAACCTAAGTAATATGCTGCTGAATGGAACCTTTCAGAAGAAAAAGAAACCAGAAGGGTGGCTTTTAGTTCTTAGTTTCTTCAGCCAAAAACCTCCTCCCACAGTTTTTCTAAATATTTGTTTAACCCTGTTTGAGTTTTTCATCCTTTTGAAAATGCACTGACTAAATATATGAAACTGTTTCACCGTTTAGCTGGTACTGAGAAAGTTAGAATCACGTTTTTACATAGTATTTTCTAGGGGAAAACCACTTTTGGGCATCATGATTATACCAATAGGATCATTCACATATCAGTTGTTTTATTGCAATAAGGTTTTATTGCAATCAGTTGCTTTATTACAATAAGGTTAAAGACCAAGTTGTCCAGGTTTCTGGATAAGTGAAGGGATTTGTGTAAATTTGTTCTGCACTTGGTATGTTTGGGTCTAGCAGTTAACTTTTACACCAGGCTCTCTATGCCAGATGCAATTACAAGGTGGGTTTTCAATGAATGTTTTCTAAACAATTTTAAAGGGGCAGTGCCCTTCACCCCACACCTCCACCTGACTCCAGAGGGAGAGGGAGGGAGAAAGAGAAAAGAGAAAAGAGACCACAGCTTTTCATGTTGAAGTTTATCTGGAATGTCATGATCACAATTGTAGTCGTTGAAACAATGGGAAAGGGGAAGAGCAGCCCCCCCTATACCATGTGCCAGGCTGCTTCTCCGGTCCTCTCCTCTGCTGAGGAAACTCAGCTTTTGGAATTCATTTTCAAAGAAGGGCTTGAGGGAGTTCCCTGTGAGTGAAAATATATGTCGAAGAACGGACTTTGACATCACTTGGAGGGTGAAACCATTTCTGCTTACTTTTGGGATCTTGCTTTTGACAGGTCGATGACGTCACAACTTGACAGGTGGCCTCTTAATGAGTTAGGCTGACTTCATCTGGACTTTGAAGTCTGCCTCACTGGTGGGGTGCTGGAAAGTTTCGTGCTTGCCTCCGAGCTCTTTCTCTTCTCCCTCCAGCTCCCATTCTCAACAGTGAATACTAAATACAAGGACCTCAGTACCTACTTAGGATTACTGAAGGCATCGAACAAGCAAAAAACCAAAGCAGAGATAGCTGGTTATAGGTGATCGTTTGAAGAAGACCACGGTTCTAAAACAGGTAATAAAGGTTTAGTCAGGTATGTTGATCATCTACGTAAATGACTTTTACAGATGACTTTTGTTACTCATTTTTCAAAGTTAGTCCTCTCCCTCCTACCCTCAGATAAAACTGATAAAAAAAAAATTAAGGTGGTAACATATACATAGAATAAAATGTATCATTTTAACTATCTTAAGTGCATAGGTAGTTCAGTGTTATTAAGTACATTCACATTGTTGCACAACTGTCACCACCATCCATTTCTAGAAGGTTTTCATCTTCCCAAACTGAAACTTTGTATCTGTTAAACAGTAACCCCCTCATTCGTCCCTCCCCTCAGCTGCTGGCAACTACCATTCCACTTTATCTGTATGAACTCGACTGCTCTAGATACCTCATCTTAGTGAAATCAGACAGTATTTGTCCTTTTGTGACTGGTTTATTTCACTTAGCATAATGTCCTCCATGTTCATCCATATGTCAGAATTTCCTTCTTTTAAAGGCTACGGAATACTCTATTCTATGTAAAGCACATTTTGTTTACACATTCATCCATCAGTGGCTATTTGGTTTGCTTCTACCTCCCAGCTATTGTCAACAATGGTGCTGTGAATGTGAGTATACAGATATCTTTTTGGGTACCTACTCAGAAGTGGAATTATCAGATTGTATGGTAATTCTGTATTTGGTTTTTGAGGAACGGTTATATTTTTTTCATAGTGGCTGTACCATTTTACATCCCCCCTAGGTTACCAACATTTTAATTCAGCTGTTCAAAATAATACTCTAGTCTTAAGGCATTCTTCCATTTCTCTCTCAAGATATGCTCTCACTTAAATTTATTTAAACACAAAAGAAAGATTGTGAGATGACAGTAAAGGGTTTGGTAGAAAGAGCAGGCATTGTAAACATTTCCATGAGCTTAAAACAACCATTTTTATGTTTGCAACTTCTCTTTCTAACCTTTGTTAAGTACACATGTCCTGTAGTTGCAATTATAGCATAGAAATTCTTAAATTCTTTTTCATTTACGCTTTTTGTTTCTCTGTGATGTTTATAACTTATAGATGACAACATAGTGCACTTTGTGTTAATTATATATTCATTAGATTTGGAGGTGGCCCCTTTCTTTGGGTATGTTTGGATAATGTTGCCATTGGCATCTTCACAGAACAGTTTCTCTTGAATGATTTTCTTAGGACAAATTCTCAGAAGTAGAGGAGACTGGGTCAAAGTTGATCAATTTTTTTTTTTAATGACTATTGCTTTGTCACTTTTCTAAGGGAGACTCATTTTCCTTGCAGCCTTGACATTTGACTTCTCAGAGATGTATTTATATTTTAAAAAGTATATGGGTGGCTAAAATAGCATGTCATTCAATAAATTTTAAGGATTTAATCTTATTTCACATCAGCCCAATTTAAAAAAAAAACTATTTTGCTGTACAATAAAGGAAACCTGAAGAGCTTAGAAGTTGTCATTCAAAATATTTGTTTATACACGTGGAAACTGTTGTTTTCCTCCAGTTAACCCTCAGAGAGCTTTCTAAATGGGACATTTTACCTTTTTAAGTACATGTAGCTTACCTACTTACAAGGAGGGCACCCAGTCCCTCTGGTGATATTTTTGCTGAGAATTTATATGTCATTAAATCAACAACATAGGTTTCTGTTGCAGAGCTCTTTGACGGTACTGTGTGAGGGAAAAGTATTTTAAAAAGTATTAACTGGGGAAAGTTAATAATGCCATTCAGAAAAGCCTGTATCCAAACAAACAAACAAACAAAGTTAATTAAGACAAGCAATAGATAACCAATAGACAAAGCATTGCACAGACTGTCGCAGCCATTCGGGGACCAAAGAAGGCAGTGGGGTTGGGGTGATAAAGGAATTTTATCTAACAATGAACGTGAGAGTAAATATGTAGTGAAGTAGTGAATACATGGTTCTAACTTTTGTCAGCAGAATAAAGAGTTAAAAGTAGTTAACTGCTCCCCTATCTGATGGCACCTCCTCTCTCACCTCTTCCAAAGATAAGTAGTAACCTCTGATCTCTACCCCATGGACATGATGTCAGTGCCCTTTGCTCTTGACCCAGCAGGTCACATTTGGGTGAAGAAGATGGGAACATATCAACTGAATTTATTCCCGGCCAGTACTCTAAAACCTTAAGAAAACAAATATATTATGAGTTTAATTTTCACAATTTCATTAGGGTGTGTTTAAGGATACAGATGTTCTTTGAATGACCTTTTTTTTTTTTTTTGTGCGGTACTCGGGCCTCTCACTACTGTGGCCTCTCCCGTTGTGGAGCACAGGCTCCGGATGCGCAGGCTCAGCGGCCATGGCTCACGGGCCCAGCAGCTCCGTGGCATGTGGGATCTTCCCAGACCGGGTCACGAACCCGTGTCCCCTGCATCAGCAGGCAGACTCTCAACCACTGCGTCACCTGGGAAGCCCTGAATGAACTTTTTTTTACAAAATTAGTCTTCTGAAGGAGAAAGCTACCTGCCAGAGGCTTTCTCAGAGAGCAAAATCTAAACTAAAACTGGATTGCTAAATTCAAGAGTGTCCATTGGGGTTTCTGGCCAGGGTGAGGAGGGGTCTTCAATTAGGTATTGATTTTCCTGGGATGCCTTTGTAGATATTCTTTCACACTAGAGCGTATTGTTTGATACTTCTGTTGTTCAAGCTCATGTCTACTTTTAGTCACCCAGTGAGAAACTGTAGCGAGATGAGATGATAACTTTGTTTTTGGGCTTTGTTGCTTGAACTAGGTTTGTCTTGTCCTCTTTTGGAACATTTTGTGTGTCTGAAAATCCTATTTGGTGAACGAACAGAATAGCTTTTCTGTGAAAGACCAAATTGGGGGAAAAAAGAACAGTTTGAACACCCCTAAAAGGATTTATTTTTAAAAAAATCATGGCTCACTATCGTAGTATAAGATATTGTTTTCATGCATGTATACTTAAGACAAAATTTTAAAAAAAGCTGTTGTAACATGAACCCATCATCTAATCAGTAGGTTCACCAGTGCTTCTGCCTTCTCCACAGTCTTCTAAAATCTCCTCTGGTTCCAAGTCTCAAGGCCCAACACAAAGGGAGGAGCTTGCAGATTTTGTTTTTTCTCTACAATTCAGTCTTCAGGAACTTGAGAGCTTTCCTCATGTTGTCAAGCACTAATGTGGGAAAAAGTTATGAGAATCAGCACATCATCAGAAATCACATTGATAGATATAGCATGAATGTTGGGAACCTTGTAAATTTTTTTCTAAAAGTATGTGAAACGGCTTTTATTATTATAATCTAGTTCTCTTCCAATGTTTATTAACTGCCTTTTTTTACAAGGCACGGTGATATTACCTGTGCGGAATACCTGCCTTTAAGGAACCCAAAGTCTTATTAAGATCTATACTGTTATCTCAAGAATGGTCAATACATTTGGAATGTGCTTCCCTTGGCGCACCCAGAACCTACTGGAGACATTGATAATGGACCGGGACATTCTTTCCTGCTGCCCAGACACAACCTCATAATCCTTCCCAGCATAACGTTCTAGGTTGGTGCCACCCAACGGAAATTTCTGTGATGATGAAAAATAGTCAGTGCCTATTCACTGAGTACTTTAAATGTGGTTACCGTGTCTGAGGATCTGAATTTTAAAACCTTAATTAAAACAGCTACATGTGACTAATGGCTGACATATTGGGCAGTGCAGGTCTACATAGTCACTAGTCATTGAGTGAATTGGTTCTTATGACAAGACTCAATTTTCTTCCCAGAAGGACTAATTAGATGTCACAGCTAGGTACAGTCTCCCATTGAGGCTCTTCATCTGCCTTGAGTCTCACACTTTTTTTTTTTTTTCATGTTATGGCGACCCCAGGGGAAGTCAGTATCTTGGCAAATATTTGGAACCATCTTTCCTACTGATCTTTAAAATTGAACTTGAATTCAACTTTAATAAGCTGGACTAAATGATTTCACTTTTGTTACTTGGAGAAAAGCATTGAACAAAGCATTGAGATTGCTACTATTGCTATTGTAATGGTACGATTACTGTTGCGCTCAGGTCTGTGGTAGAAGGAGTTAAGTGAGCCTAAGAGAAACCTGAAAAGGAGGTAATGTGGTCCTAGGATTCTCCTAGAGGAAAAGATACCTAATCTAAATAACTCATCTTTAATTGAGTTTTTAAAAAAGTGAGATCAATGCTTGAATGTAATTTGCTGGAGGACACAAGGCCAGTTAGGGTCAGACTGGTTCTCTGGGGTCTCTGAGCACAGCTTTTTCTCCCCTCCCCATGTGAGCTCTCCTTCCAGTACAGCAGTGAAACAGATGTTCAAAGGAGGTAACACTTACATAGAGCCATATCCGAAGGTTCGTAAGCATAGAGACGATTTGAGTATCTTCCAGTGATGTCGGCTCTAACTGTCAGGGATGGGTCTACAAAGAAAAAGCCAAAGGGAATGGAGTACTATGTTTCAAAATAACCCCTGTTGCATGATGAAGCCTACATGTTTATCCACATCCCATGAAAAGAACACAATGTGTCCTGCTGGATGAGATTCTACTCCATCCAGTCTGCAACCTGGCCTCTGCAGCTGGTACCCAAAGCCAAACGGAGCATTCAACAGCCGTGCAGTGCTATTTGTGGAAAAGGTTAAGAACCCTGCTGTCCTATCTATAGTAACCTGAAAATAGGATAATATACATTCTTGGGATGGTATTTTGTTTTTTTGGTGAAAACATTGGCATTCTCTACTAAAGAATTATTTTAAATTTTTGAAATGATTATATTGTAATTGAAATATGTTACCAAGAGCAACCTGGATAATTAGGAACTCACATCAAATGCTAGTTTTCCAAACCAAAGTTTTTTTTTTGTTTTGTTTTTTAAATGAATAAAAGAATGCAAGCCCTTAAGACCAGCCAAGGTGAAATAAGTGTGTAGTTTTTTTACTTTATTGTTAAGTAGCTGCATTTTAAAAATAGAGATTTAGGCATCTTGCCTTATACGTATATTCCTAAAGGTTTAAATCCTTTTTTTTGTGTGTGTGTTTTATATTTACTTGAAGTTATCAGTTAATGAGGAAAAAACAGGTATAAATAAGATGCATCCAGAAGGGAGGTAGTAGGATATGCAAAGGCCTAGCAACCTTGCCTTGAGATAAGTGATTGGAGGAGGCTATGGGCCGTGTCCTGAGAATTAGATGAGGAGGAAAGATGAGGCCCAGCCACATGGATGCCAAGTCTGTCACCTGAACTTGCTGGACAATCCCTGTCGTTTCAGAATGTTGGACTAGGACCAGCAGACTTAAATTACAGGACTTTCATTTGTTCAAGAAAGACTTAAGACCTACTCTACTTCTGCTCGGTGTAGAGGATACAGACACAGGGTCTCATCTTCATAATACAGTGACATCAGAAAAGCTTTTTCACCTCCCAAGCATTGGCTTACAGCCTCAGCTGCACAGTGGAGTCATCTGCAGAGCTTTCAAAGACTGCCACCTGCGTCCTAGCCACTGAGATTCTGATTTAATCGGTTTGAGGTGTAACCTGGGCAGCTTGACGTTTAAGATCTTCCAGGCAATTCACATGTGCAGGCCTCGTGGAGAACTACTGAGCCGGAAGGAGCAAGCTGCCTGGGACCTAGTTCTTATGACGAAAGGAATTGAACGGGGGTTAAAAAGCCCTTAGACAGGAGCACTCTGAAAAGAATTCCTGCACAGGGTGTGACTGGATGACCTATAAGGGCCCTTTCATTGAAGGGTCTAAATTTTCTAAATCGTAACAAAACCAAATCTGTAAGATTAGCTCTAGTTCAGCCTTCCTCCTTTTCTCCCTTCACTTTTTCTTGCCCCCGTTTTATAGGTTAGTGTGAACTTGGATGCCTTACAGAGGTGATCTGCTCGATCAGAGTGAGCTCTGCTATGTGACAGATTTAATTATGGATTGCCCTTTTATCAGTATCACTTCGATCAAAGCCAAACTCAATTCATTTGTTCAGTCATTTAACAAATACTTATTGCGAGCCTACCACAGGGTCATGATGAAAATATGATGGTGAGCTGAAGAAGATCTAGTCCCTGCCACATGGGGGGCAATATTTATTCAACAATCACCCAATAAATACAAAATTAAAACTGAGGAAAGAGTGACCATTGAGAGGAACATGGTGCCACAAGAGCACATCGTGGGAGTTTGAGCAGGTCAGTGAATGACAGTGATTAACCAGGTGACCTGGGGGTACCGAGGGGGGAAGCAGAAAAGCTTTCCAGCAGAGGGAATGGCACGTGAAAAGTACCAGTGGCCGGAAGGAGCATGTCTCCTTTGATTTTTGTTTCTTTGAGCCCATATTCATAACTTGCCTAGAAATAATGATCAGAAAATGTCAGAAAGAAAAATCCAGCACAGGAATCAAAAGTTTGCCTGATTAAATATTTACAGACCTGATACAATTCAGGGAAATGATTAATACGTTTAAACAGTTAACAGGGTGCTTCTTTCTCAGGTGTACTTGTGGCAGAAGATGAGAAGTTAGAATTAGCAGATGAAGAAAAAATGTCATGTATGGAAATAGGTAGAAGCTTGCATTTCCTAATGAAAATAGGTTGTGAAGCTGAAAGTTAAACCTCCCCAGTAGAGCTTTGTCGTGGCCTTGGCCATGGTGGAGCAGCACGTGACGGTGTGGAGGACAGAGGCAGAGATGTGGCGGCACTTGTGTAATGTTCAGAGTGTGTTTCATCTCATTGTCACTTTTACTTACCAACAAACATAATCCTGGGGACGTACTGGCCATCAGGAGAAAGGTGTTTGTCAGTTGTTTCATACTAAGATTTAAAAAAAAGCAGCTTTCAGTTTGTTTATATTCTTCAGTTATTTTCAAACTTGTTAAAACAGTGTGTCCATTCCTGGACTAGGCATTTTTTTTTTTTTTTTTTGGTGCGGTACACGGGCCTCTCACTGTTGCAGCCTCTCCCGTTGTGGAGCACAGGCTCCGGATGCGCAGGCTCAGCGGCCATGGCTCACGGGCCCAGCCGCTCCGCAGCATGTGGGATCTTCCCAGACCAGGGCACGAATCCGTGTCCCCTGCATCGGCAGGCGGACTCTCAACCACTGCGCCACCAGGGAAGCCCTGGGCTAGGCATCTTAAGACACTATAAGGCACATCTCTAACACAGAGAGTTTATAATATAGATGGGGAGGCAAGTTACATGCATGAAATAATAAGACAGAGCAGACTGTGAGGTAGAACATGAGGTAAAAAGCTGATGCATGTGGTGAACAAAGAGCCAGAAAACTCAGTAAGGGAGAATTTGGAAGGAATACAGTGTTTGGGGAAGGAGCTTGGATGAGGTAGGAGGAGCTAGCATAATGAAAAAAAAAAAAAAAGAAAGTCATTTTTAGAGAATCTGCAAAAACAGGATTATCTTGAGAATTCGTTTATCCATTTATCATTTTTTAATTTTCTTTGTTTAACAGGGAGATACAGGTAGGAAAAGGAATATTTAGGATCCAGGGGGTGAAATGTTATGATGAAGGATATACAGGTGCATTGGATGCCCAGAGCAGGACATTTAGCTTTATCTGCAGGTTCCGCTAGGACTTTCTGAAGTGGGTAAAGAGGAATCTTTAAAAAGTAAATAGGAGTCAGTTATATAGAAAAGGAGGTCACTCCAGGCAGTGGAGGGGGGAAGATTATACAAAGGTAGAGGAAAGGCCTAACACTATATAACCAAGTGTTTGGATGGGACTAAATGATAGGGATACCTGAGGCGGTAGTGAGAGAAGATGCTAGAAAGCTACTTCTAGCTTTCTTGTGAAAGCTAGCTACTTCTAGCTTGGCTTGTGACTGGCCTTGCACACCATGCCACAGTGTTTACGTCTGCTCATAAATAAATAAGAACCACTGAGACTGTCATACAGAGTGAAGTAAGTCAGAAAGAGAAAAACAACTATCATATAGTAACGCATATATGTGGAATTTAGAAAAACGGTACAGATGAACCTATTTGCAAAGCAGAAATAGAGACACAGACATAGAGAACAGATGTATGGACACCAAGTGGGGAGAGGGGGGTGGGACGGATTGGGAGATTGGGGTTGACATAAAAATGTACACTACTACGTATGAAGTAGCTGGCTGGTGAGGGCCTACTATATAGCACAGGGGGAAGAAAAAAGAAGGTCCAATCTGTTTGTAGGACACATATTAAGTTAACCTTAGAAATGCATTCCAGTATACATTAGGGGCAGACAAATACTGTTTGATTCCACTTATGTGAGGTACCTACAGTAGTCAAATTCATAGAGTCAGAAAGTACGTTGGTAGATGCCAGGGGACAAAGGGGGACAGTGTGGGGAGGGGGGAGGGGGGAATGGGGAGTTAGTGTTCAACGGGGACAGAGCTTCAGTTTAGGAAGGTGAAAAATTCGGGAGATGGACGATGGTAAGAGTTGCACAACAATGTGAATGTACTTAGTGCCACTGAACTGTACAATTAAATCTGGTTAAAATACTATGTTGTATATTATGTGACTTTTATCACATAAAAAGAAAAAGTATTAAGAAAAAAAGAACCACTGGAGGGGTGTTAGAGGCGCCATGATTGCAGTTTGATTTTTAGAGTGATTACCCCCGACAATCATGTGGGATTAGATGGGATTTATTTTGTAGGCAGGGAGCCACTTAGTAATACTGCAATAAGCTAGGCAAGGTGAAAAACTCTTACGCTAAAACAGCGGTCCTCAACTGATACGGAAGTGACCAATAGCAGGAATATCTCAAAGTTAGAACCGCAGGGCTTCTTGACTGCCGGAGGTGAGTGGGAGGCTCACATCTAGAATAACACTCTAATGGAATAAGGAATAGAGAAAAAAGAGCTTTTTGAAAAACCTGGGCCTCGCTGATCAATTCAGTGTTGAACGTGTCGAGTTGAAGCTGATTACGAGATTTCTGGAACTAGGCTGTGTGCATAGGTTGGAAGCTGTTGCGTGTTTGGGGAAGATGTGGGAGTTATCGGTAAGCAGGCATTGATTAATGGCCGATGAAACTGTCCATAGGGAATATAAAATATAAAAAGAGAAGTAGGTCAAGTAGAGACTCATGAAGTCACTCATATTAAGGGGTAGAAAGAGGAAACGGTGCCTTGGAAGGGAGGTGAGGAAGAACCGCTGGCGTGGATGCCCCTTGAAAAAGCCAACTTGTCAACCTGGATGACAGAGAGAAGCTTCAGGGACATACAGTTAGGGAGAGTAGTTTTCTGAGTAGTTTACTGATTGTTTGCTCTCGGAAGGAAAGTGGATACCGTTTGTATACCAAGCAGAAGAACTTGTAAAGGCAGAAAGCTTGACCATCAGGAGGGGTGGTGATGGTGAAGTAGGACGGGAAAGCATGAGGCCACAGCACGTGTGGAAGGATTAGATTTGGATGCCTGGAGAGCCATCTCTTCTGGGGAGAGACGGCACACGGACTAAGGATGGGTGGAGAGCAGCCAGGACTGCAGGAGAAAGGGGCACAGCAAGGAATTTTTAATGACAAAAACGTTCCACTTATTACAGCAGCAGAGAAATTCTGGACCACAGGAGAGTATTTGTCAGACAACTTAAAATTATTAATTGCTAAATAAAAATGTAGACATGCAAGAAGTAAAATCTTTCCTCATTGTAATCTATGAGATGAGATATTTGGAGCACATCCCCGTTAATGCAGTATGACTAAGATGTACAGGGAAAACGAACCATCCATTTCAAATTGTAAGCCACAGAGAAATGGCAGGATGAAGAGTAAACTTACAACTAGATTGAGGAGGACAAACTGCTCTGCCAATTTCTGGATTTCTTTATTTTCAGCAAATGCCTTCTTTAAAGCTATAATGTAAAGAAAAGATTGTTAAGCATTCATTTCATCACCAGTTAAAACCATTATTCTCCATTGGATTTGAAGTTGAACTGTATTTGTAATACAATATTCAACTCCGCCCTTTCTGCAAATGGTTAGTGAAGTAATATCTAGGCCATTGACTAGCTTTGCTTCACTGCTGACCCATCCAATCATTCATTCATTCATCCCTTAATTTTTTTAACCTATATTTACTGAGTGGTTACTATGTGGCAGGACTGTTTCATGTACTGGGAATAGAGCAGTGGGGGAAAAAAAAATAATGTGCTTCCTTCATAGAGCTCAAATGCTTGTGTAGGAGACAGGTCATAAACAAGGAAATAATTTTAGGTGGAGATAACAGTACTTTGAAGAAAAATAAAGCAAAGCAAGAGGTTTAAAAGCTACAGAGTGGTTAGGGTAGACTTCTTTGAGGAGGTGACATAGAAATGAGAAGGTGCTGCATTCTAGGATGTTAGGGATATGTCACACATGGCAGAGGGGACTGCAAGAGCAATAGCCCTGAGCTGGGAATGGGTTTGGATGCTTTGAGGGAAAGCACAATGGCCAGGCTAGATGCAGTGGAGGGAAAACACGGCGAGAGTGGTAAGAAAGGAAAGGCAGCCAGGGGCCAGGTCATGTCCAGCCATTCGGGCCATGATCAGGAATCTGGATTTAATTTTAACCTGTGATGAGAAGCCACTTGAGCACATGGGTGTTAGGATATGATGGCTTCCGTGTGGAGAACTGACTGTCGGGTGACCAGGTGGGTGCCTGTTACAGATCAAGGCAAGATCTAAACTTGGTCTGGATGAGGGCAGTAGCAGTGAGGCAATCGGAGGTGGCTGGATTTGGGCAGGACCTACATAATATATGGGGCCCATTGCAAAATGAAAATATGGAGCCTCTTGTTCAAAAATGATTACGAATTTTAAGACAGCAACAAGAGAGCTTTACAAGCATAGGAACCTACTAAGCACTGGGTCCTGTGTGACTGCACAGGTGGTGTGCCCATGAGGCTGATGCTGGCTTTCAGATAGATGGTGAAGATAAAGCAATGGTATTTGCTGATGTATTGGATATAAGATGTAAGAGAAAACAAGAAGTCAAGGATGAATTCTAGAGCTTGTTTTTTCAAAATTTGAACCAATGGCTAATACAAACTGGAAATATTTGAAGTTACTTTAAAATATGTTTTTACTGCATAAAATATTCTTTTAAATTCAGCTGTGCTAGGTGCTAAGGATGTAAAGATGAGTGAGCTGGACCCTGGCCCTAGAGCTAAAAGCCTATAAAGGAAATTATATTTAGAAGTATAAATTACCTTGACTGTGTGGGCATTCGTCCAAGTGATGAATAATCATCAAGGGTTTATTGCTTTAAGAGACAAAGAGAGATTGGATCATCTTTAATGAGTAGGATTTCATGTGTAGCTAAAGATCACTAGATGGTGCTCTTGAGAGCTTTGAGGGAATTCTGTAAAACTTGTCTTTACCTTGTCCTGGATTTGTGTAAAGCTTCTTCATATGTCTGAGTCCAGATGAGTTGATCGCCCCAACCTAGAACAAAATGAACCAGTATATTTAAAGTGATTATATTCTCAGGTCCAAAGCTGTTGAAAAGCACTGGTAAAGCTGGGATCAGTATATACTTGATGCTAAAGAAGAGCAAAAACCTCTAGAGAAAGCAGAAACAATGATAAACTTGTATCAATCTAGAACCAACACATAAAAAATATGCTCAGCACACAACTCTCGGCTCTGAGTGTTAAATCTTTACCAATCGAGTATAACTGGAGGCCGACAAGAAGCTGACTCCTACCTCTGGAGAGGGTCTGGGGCAGTTTGGGTTGAGAGTCCTTTGTGTCCTTCTTAGCTCCTGGTTTGACTGTGGTTTCTTTGGCCAGAGTGTAGGAGAGGGCCACAAGTAGCAAGAATGCTGACACTGAAATCTTCTCCATGGCAAATCTGATATGGAAGACAAACAGATAAGCAAAAAGTCAATAAAACAAAAGAGAATTAGCAGTTTTCGAAATCTTCAGATTGTAGCACAACCGTGGGATACAACAGGAATTGAGGCTTAGATGAGATTGAACACGTGCAATTGGAGTCCAAAACTACCTTCCACAGAATTTTCCTAAGAATACATAGTATGAATATCTATCTACCATCTATCTATCTATCTATCTATCTATCTATCTATCTATCTATCTATATCATCTTCTACCTCTATATGCTATAGATAAAATATGAAGATCTCCATAGAAATCGACAATATAGAAATAGATATATTTCTATAGATATATATATATCTATATAGAAATAGATATATTTTAAGAAAATAAGTAGATAGATGTATATATTCTTATAGCTAAGGGAATTTGCTTTTAAATTTATATTTAAAAAATTGTAGTACTGGAAAACACCTTAAGGGTTATAGCCTCTTTTCCCACCTCCCCATTGTCTCATTTTGTAGATGAAGAATCTGAAATTCAAAGAAGTGAAGACTCATGAGATGGGCATAGAGCCAAGGCTTTTGGATTGTGCCGTTTTGTAATGCTGGCTCCCATCTTCCCATCCTGAAAAAATTACCCTAAACATACATACTTCTTCAACATTTTGTTAAAATGAGGACACTGCCATTGAAGAATAAGATCCGAGTAAAATGATTTATTTCATTTAGAAACTGCCAGCTTTATCTTTTAACTAAAATCTTGCACCCAGAAAACTCTCTCCCTAGTGTAATATTTACTCAAATTCTATATATTGGTTTTGAATTGGTTAAAATACATCAGTGCAGGTTTCTTTCACTGAACTAATTCTTTGACTCTCAGTGCAGGCCTGTTAGGGTAGGTGGTTGTAGGCATGTACTTTAGTGCCCAAAAAATATTCTATGGGACTCATAACACAGAGAAACCAACCCCACGGATGTCTCTTTGTTATTTTTTTTTCCTTCCCAGTATTCCAAATTTAATTCTCAGGGAATGTTACACTACTGTGAAGCAGATGCTTATGAATGGCAAAGTGAATGACAAGGTAAGATCCGTGAATGAGTGAGGAAGTGAGCTAGCTAGCTAGCAAAGTGAATCGCACTAGCCAATCACTAGGGTTATCCAGGGACCATAACATGCAAAGCTGGATACTTGGGATGCCAATAAAGCCAAAGACTGAAATTTCCTAAAAAGAAACACCTAACTCTAATATTCTTGTATGTTTCAAATTAAATCAACTGAACTCTGCAAGGGAAGCAGGATGGACCATCAATGCTTAGTATTTTTAGGGAGTAAAGTTTCTCATGTTCTGATAGAGCAAGTGGGAACCTTTGTTAAGCATTAGCCAATTCTAAAAAAAGACATTGCTAAGTCACCAAATCCAGATGATGCCTTGTATTAAACTGACCAATTATTACCTGTGTTATAGTACGTAGCCACACAACATCTCACTCAGAAAAGACAAAAGCCAAAAAACAGGGATACACTTTGTTCATTTTCTATACCCATAAAGATATGGAAATGCCAATAACAATTTTTATTATCCAGCATTTTAAAGAAACAACTAAAGTGTGCTCCAAGTCTTCCAGCCTTTTTGGTACAAAGGCTTCTTTTTTTTTTTTTTTTTTGTGGTACGTCGGCCTCTCACTGTTGAGGCCTCTCCCATTGCGGAGCACGGGCTCCGGACGCACAGGCTCAGTGGCCATGGCTCACGGGCCCAGCCGCTCTGCGGCATGTGGGATCTTCCCAGACCGGGGCACGAATCCGTGTACCCTGCATCGGCAGGCGGACTCTCAACCACTACGCCACCAGGGAAGCCCTGGAGCTATTGATATCTTATACGTGTTTTATGGCAGAATGACTCAAGGGAGCCGAATAAAACTCCTGCTGTACAAACATCCTGCTCTGAGCTGACTTTCTGAGATTCACTGTACTGAGTTTTCATTACTGAATAGACTGTGATCGGCAAACTGCCTGCATAAACCACCTCAAAATAGAAAGCTAACCACCGAGGACATTGATAATTTGGAGACATACACACACACACACACACACATCCTTCAAAACCAGAACTTTTCACTTTTCATTATATCTCTGTCTTCTTATCTTCAGCAAGGAATGCCTTGCAAGAGGTTTCAGTGTCCCTGTTCATAAATGCCTCAGGAAAGCAACCAGATCTCTCCTTGTACAGCCTATCCCATGAATTTAAAGATTGAAGAAGCAACAAGGATATCTTTATATTAGACACAGAAAGAAAACTGTTTTCTGATTTGCAATAATATTCTGAACTATAATTCCAAGCAGCCAATCTGAGCTGAGCTTTCACAGTCCTGTGGGTCTTTGCTTTGCCAGTGGGAAAGAAACAGAGCATTAGATGGTGATCAGGGCTCAGTAACTAAGACAGGGGACCCTGGGCCCTGTGCCGGGCTTGAAAACTCCTGGAGTTCGCTCACTCTTAAACCTTTCATTTCCTGACCGAGAAAGCATTACCTTCAACCAGCTCCGGAGCATAGCTCTGCCAAAGAGAGGTCCCAGTAAGCCTCTGGTGGAAATCCCATGATTCCTTCTCCAAATCCCATTTCACTGCCCATGGAACTACCCTGCACTCCTCTGCCTGTGGATTGCCTGCAACTTTACACAGGAACCAAAGGCCAAAGCTCATTCAATAAGTGCCCTTCCAACACTGCTGTCAGGAGCCTTACCTGGATTTTCCCACCCACCTGTCTGTGTGAGCCAGATGGCCTCAGTGCAGTCCAAGCTTCCTAGTATGCTGGCTCAGCCCAAGCCTGTATTTATGTACCTGAGCACACCTCAATCCCACCCACTAATCCCATATTCACATGTTGCAAAGTCCGAGAGGAACTATTCTTTTCCCAAGTCTTCCCTGGGCTAAAGAGTTCCTTGTTTTTAAGAATAAGGTTGCAAAGGAATGCCTTTCAGTATGCCTGTTTTTAACTGTTTGTGAAAGTAGATTGTTAAGAGATTGAGAAAAGATGGGCAGAGTGCCAAATCCAGGTAAGCTTTAACTGAAGACATTTGATTTGCCTGAAGGCTGATTTGTCTTTTTGTGATTGGATGGAGTTTGTGGTTTGTAGAATTTTTTTTTCTCCCTCCTGGCGAGACTGCCTCTGTTTAGTTGGAAACACACAAGAGGTGATACACAATTCTAACCCCTACAGTCATATAAGCTGCTCTCCTCCATTATGGTATAAATTACTTTACACAACGTACTTCCTCTTTCTGGCAAACGAAATGTATAGTCACTATAGGTATGAAAACAATCCAAACCAAGCATTCACATCATATTTTAAAACTAAGGAACTTATTGAAAAAAGATATCCTAACACTATGAGTTTTTATTAATTACCTTGCAGCAACTTCCCTCCAAAGAATTCAAAGGTATTTCACAGCTATTCTTTTATTTAATGGCAGACTTTCCTGCTAGGCCTGCAGGAAAGTATTTACATCATTTTTCAGACCTAGAAAGTAAGGTCTGCAACTACTTTCTCATCCAGGGTTATACAATTATTCGCTCAACATTTTAAGACTGGACTTGGGTTTTCTGTAAAAAAATTTTAATCCTGTGTTTTGTTCTTTTTTTATATATAAATTTTATTTATTTATTTATTTTTGGCTGTGTTGGGTCTTCATTGCTGCACGCGGGCTTTCTCTAATTGTGGCGAGCGGGGGCTGCTCTTCTTTGCGGTGCGTGGGCTTCTCATTGCGGTGGCTTCTCTTGTTGTGGAGCACGGGCTCCAAGCACACGGGCTTCAGTAGTTGTGGCTCGCGGGCTCTAGAGCGCAGGCTCAGCAGCTGTGGCGCACGGGCTTAGTTGCTCCGTAGCATGTGGGATCTTCCCGGACCAGGGCTCAAACCCGTGTCCCCTGCATTGGCAGGTGGATTCTTAACCACTGGGCCACCAGGGAAGCCCCCTGTGTTTTGTTCTTGAAACTATGCACAATCCTTAAAAGTTCAGAGTAGAGAAATCTTTAACAACAGAAAATTAACTAATGGGATGCAAGCCCTATAAAAATAACTTTTGAAATGAGTTAAGATAATATTTCAAAACATTTTAAAGTATTTAAATTTTTGGATAGAGCCTTAATTTCTGCAGGCAAAATATGAAGTGATTCCCAAAACGGTAAATTTTCATTAGAAATGAGTTTACAGAGATCATTTCTTTAGGAGTTTGAGTGAAAACAATGATTTGAGCTCAACTTTTAAAACTGATAAGCCTTTTATATAGACTCAGTCTATTTAGTCTTTAGAATAGTCAATTCAACCCCCTCATTTTGCAGATGAAAAAAATGTTGTTAAAAAATAAATGACTGAAGATCTCACAACTTGTTAAGGGCATTGCTGAGACCAAAGCTGTGGTGTCCTCTAGTCTGTCACCTGCTAAGAATGGAAAGTGGGTAGCATGTGGGCTCCATAAGATTCTTGTCTCAGTCCTGCATCCTGTGTTCACTTGCTGGATGATCTCAGAGACATCATTTAACATCTCTGAAACTACAGTTTCCTTATCTACAAAACGGGGATAAGATTACCATACATGTCTGTTTTGAGTACGTTGAGATTTTAATGAAATAAGAAATGGGAAAGTACTTGGTACATTCATTTGCTAGGCTGGTATATAGCAAAATACTATAGACTGTCTGACTTAAACAATAGCAACTTATTTTCTCACAGTCCTAGAGACTGAAAGTCTGAGATCAAGGTATCAGCGAGTTTGATTTCATCTGAGGCCTCCCTCCTTGGCTTCTAGATGCCACCTTCTTCCTATGTCTTCCCACGGTCATCCCTCTGTACCTATCTGTGTTCTAATTTCCTCTTCTTGTTAGGACACTAGTCATCTTGGATTAGTGCCCATCTTAATGACATATTTTACTTAATTACATCTTTAAAGACTATCTCCAAATATACTCATATTTTGAGGTACGGGAGTTAGGATTTCAATGTCTGAATTTTTTTTATTGTGATAAAAACAGATCATGTGAGATCTACCCTCTTAACAAATTGTTAAGTGTGCAATACAGTATTGTGAACTATAAACATAATGCTGTGTATCAGATCTCTAGAACTTGTTTCTTGATGTTTAATTAAATGAAATTAAAATGAATATCAATGGATTAAATTTACCCCAATTAGGTAAATTTAATCCATTGATTACATTTCAGTATATTAAATTTAATATATTAAATAGCTGCTTGTACAAAATTCTTTAATGAAATACCCCTAAGTATCTTTACCTACATTTACAAATTTAATACCAGTACATCTAATTCTTTTAAACTTTTTTTTTTTTTTGCTGTACGCGGGCCTCTCACTGTTGTGGCTTCTCCCGTTGCGGAGCACGGGCTCCGGACGCGCAGGCTCAGCGGCCACAGCTCACGGGCCCAGCTGCTCCGTGGCATGTGGGATCCTCCTGGACCGGGGCATGAACCCGTGTCCCCTGCATCGGCAGGCGGACTCTCAACCACTGCGCCACCAGGGAAGACACCTTTTAAACTTTTAAAATGTCCAACAGGGCAGATTTGCAAACGTAATTACCAAAACTTTTCTAAGCACTTTAGCAATTCTTGTAAATATCATAAATTAAAATTACTGATTAACAATTCAAGTTATATTAATCATGTAAATTTTGCTCACAGCCAAATATATTATGATTATCACTTTCAAAATATGGTGAAAAAAGTATGGTGCTTTGGACAATAAATTATATGGTCTAGATAATAAAATCTACCAATGTTCTCTGCAAAAAAAATTTGCCTGTACACACACACACATAATTTTACAATTATTTTGGATATCTCATTTATATACTGAACTTAATCCGAGGAGCCCTTTGTGGGATCTGTAGACCCAGGTTTTAAAAAAACTCTTGCTCAAATGTTCAAACGTCTTTGTGTAGCCATTTTCAAAGAGCCCACAGCTTTAGAATTTAGCATTTAGCGCTCTGCCCTTGTTTTATAGCACAACCTTGTATTTCTTCCCGTCTATCAGCAGTTTTATACTGTGGTCTAAGTTGGAAAGAATCCTAGTCTCACAGTCATTCAAGTCTTTTGTTGTCCCTGAATAAAGGCCCACAGTCGGAAATCCTTTTAGATTGCAGTGCAGGTGGAGATTATAAGGAAGGAGGAATAAAAAGTAATTTATAATGTATGAACATCCAAAGTGGGTGAAGTGATTTCCCCACAAACTCTGTCTTTCAGAAGATGGGTATTTATAAAGGGAGCACAAACATCATTCTTTGGAGTTTGAAGGGAATAATCTCATGACTCCTTAGAACTTCCCATTGAAGTGATTTGCTGCTAATGAATTTGGATAGGTGGGAAATGGGTCATTTAAACAAATATATCTGGATCTGGTAACTAGCTGTATTTGAAAGAAGGGTTTCACATGCATTAAGGAGACGTGTCCTTAGAAGTTGGAGTCTGACCCTAGAGTCAATATTGTTACATGACCTACACATTCCTTAGGGCGGAGCCGTGAACAAGCAGAGATGCTGTTGAAAGCTGTCATTCCTCTTTAAGGATGCAAGTGACTTTTTAAAATAGCCTAATCCTACCTTCTGAGGTAGGTTTACTTTGG
The DNA here is from genome assembly GCF_937001465.1 of Orcinus orca. Lineage (NCBI taxonomy): Eukaryota > Metazoa > Chordata > Mammalia > Artiodactyla > Delphinidae > Orcinus > Orcinus orca. Next base: position 69,189,117 of record NC_064567.1, read on the forward strand.
CTTAAGCTTTATGAATTTCTTCTGATAATCTTTTTTTCACCTTTACTATTTCCCTACCCAGTGTGAGCAGATTGTCTTGTGGTCATGACTGGAGTTTTCTATCTTATTATCTAGCCATCTGTATACTGAAATTGCTGTTGTTTTGTGAGGGATAGTGGTAAGTGAATACCAATGTAATATGGAAATAAATACATTACATATTAATATCATCATGGTAAATATAACACATGGTGTACTGTTACATCATGTAATATAGCACTTCAAAGTTTGTCAAGCTTTCTTGAACAAGAAAAAAGTATACATTTTCATATTTTGTATGCACAGTAGAAAACACACTTTACTGTTTAGCAAATGGGCTCAAAAAAAGTGCTTATGATTTTCTAATTTGACAAACAGTAATAAGTAACTTTACAAGACCTCAGTTTTTTTGTGCATATAATTGAGTCTGTTTCTTGAAAGATGAAAAATAATCTGTGATCTGTGATTCCAGATTTGCTTTGATTCTGCTTGTGTGTATCTTTTATACCAATTGATTCCATTATACTGTTTCTCCAAATGAAATAATTGCTTTCAAAAAACAGGGTTCGAGTAATTTTGGGGTTTTCAAAAAACTTCTATGATTGTTATTTAAAGAAATACAATCGCTTTCAGGAATTGATCTTCTGGGGACACTTTTTACTACCCAATTGTTATGTCTTATCCTTAAAGTTAGCTACCAGTGAGAGAATAACACGTACTTGTATTCTCAGTATTCTTCTGTTTGCCTGTGTTTTCCATATGACTCATTCTGTAATAACTATTCTCATAGTCCAGAGCAATAGGTCAGTCCTGAAAGCAAACAGAAAAGAAACTTGTCACATTTACTTTCTTCCTGATTTCTGTAAGACCTTGTCATCATTTCAAGGCTAAGCTGTGCTGTGTTCACCATATTACATTTTTCCCTAATCTGTGCTTATAGGAAAAGATACATTTGTTCATTATGAATAGGCTCTTAGACTCCGCACGATGTGGAAAAATGTGGTCCAGTTCAGTGAATATTTAAGACATAATTTTAGAAGTGTATCAATTACAGTTACATCAGTTTTCTATTATTCCTATTTCATGTTGGGTTGCAAAATAAATGTCTCTTAACACAAGAAATTCTGCCAACAAATTACTATAAATGTTAAAGCATTTGGTGGATTTGGTAAATCTCCTGAGGCTATAAGGGTGGTTTGAGGGATATTTGAATTTCCAGGGCACAGAATGCAGATATTCTATAAGAAGATTTCCATATGGGATCATTCAGGTCACTTTGTGAATTAGAATTAACACCAGGATGATTTTTGTTTTTTAAGCATCAAAATAGGAATAGGATTTTTTTTCAAATGAGTACATGGACATCTTTTTATGACTTAAAGTTTAGTCTTACCTGTTTCATTTCACTAGCCCCACTCAGGCTCATTTTATACTGGTCTTAAATGAAAATCTTCACTTCTTCACAGTTCTTTCAAACGAGCTTTAGGTAACATGTCCAAAATGTGTAGCATTTACATCTCGGATTTGTTTAGAAAACTGGGATCAATGAATTTCTGAAGATGGGGAAAGAACATAAAACAAAGCTGTGAAAATATTTAAAATGTCTAAAATCGTACATTTTAGTGTATGTCTTAAATTGTTATTAACTCTGGCTGTGATTTCTGTAGTTTTATTATAGTGCTCAATTATTAAGCACGATACCCTTAAGATATAATTGGCCACTCATGTTCTATATCCTCTTTATTCCTTGTTGTAAATTCGTTTCTGTCGTTAAACCACTTTCCTTGTAGCACCATTTGTCAACTTTTATCATAAGTTTTTCCTGCATAATTTTGCCTAGTAGAGTCATTTAGATAGCTCAGTGCTACTGGACGATGGAGAAGTGGATAAAAGGGCCTAAAATGATTGCTTTGGGATTTCTAAACTAACACATGAATTTTAATGGAGACTTTTTTCCTACAAAATTACTCTCAAAAATTTCACAAATGAAATTTTTATTCCTGGTGGTTTTGGGTGTTACTTTTGTACCTATTTCAAACAGTATACGTTACTGAATTTTGGCAAAGCTGCCTCCCTTTGTTGACTAGCTACATGTTCTGAGCTAGAATAAACCAGAGACCATGTATGAAATAACATAATATTTATTCTGTCACATGTGATCCAAGAAAGATTAAACTTCAAAAACGAATCCCCAAAGCATCTCAGAAACAAGAGTACACCCCCTGAGATCTTGTCGCTTGGAAACACTGCAGGTTTCGGTGGAACAAAAGATAGATCTAGTTCACAATTTTTTAAAATAACAGCTTTCACAAGGGAGTTTTGCACACCTTCTCGGATTCTGACTTTGTGGCCATTTTTCCTTTTACAAGGCACTCTGGAGGCACATTTCAGGTCAGGTAATAACACCACACAGATTTATTAAGCTCAGAAGAAGGAAGTTACCAATGGGAAAGTGGAGCCCAGGAGGCCAGTTGGTGCTTGCTAATTGCTAGAATTCTGGAGTGCTGGATAAGTACAGAGAGTTTTATATTTTATTTCCAACCACAGGTCAGCGCCAAAGATATGGCCACAAAAATGCTTTGTTGAGTCTATCTTGTTATCTGAAATCCAAGAAAGAAGTAGTTCCAGGGTCATACTTGTACTCAGTGCTTAATGCAAGAGGAGAAGAAATGAAATAGTGCTTCCTGCACCTAATGACATGACCCGGAAGACCCTTTGCCCCTTTTTATACCTTCAGCATCTCTCTCAGCAGCTAGACTTGCTACCCTTGAAGTGCCTCTTCCCAGGATGCCTGTGTATTCACTAGGCAGAGCGCTATATTATGACAAGAAGTTGTGTAAATCAGAACTGAGTCAGGATTCTCCTATGTTGTTCTTGTGTTACCATAATGCCACTGGGGCTTTCAAGAGAAATATTGTGTCTTCTTATTGCTAGAACTGGGGCAGGGTGCTGTCCTTTTGATATCCTGGGGAAGTTTCCCTTTTATAGAACGTAAATGCAATCATTCCAAGTCCTCCCAGAGAGCACCAGGGTGCTACTCCCCTTTCCCAACCCCATTTCATAGAACTGGGATGCTCTGATCATTATTAATGGTTTTGTTTTTCATTTCTAGAAGTTTTATTACATTCTTTCTTGATCCACCTGTTTATTTTTATAGCATTCTACCCTTATTATTTCTTTCCTTTTAACCATTCCTTTAATACTAATTTGATTGCCAGTGCTAAACAAACCTACTTGGTTTGCTTGTTGGCTCTTCTTGGGGGGCGCATTTTGTTTGCAATGGTCTATACATTTTATTTTTGAAATCATCTCTCCTAGGGGTTATTTTTCTGTAGGAGTCCAGTGTGCTGGGTCGTATGCAAGTTTTTAGAGAGGATTTTTGAATTTGTATCCGGCAGGTGCCTGAGTGGTATCTCTGATCCGGGACCATTTTTACGTTACTTGCTTTCCTCTAGAAGATTCCAGCACAATGAGGATGGTGTAAACTTCATTTCCACACCCACACATAGGACAGGTGTAGAATTTTCATTTTTTTTTTTTACACGACCAGGTTTCTTTTCTTTGGATTTTCTGTACCAGGTCTCTGCATAAAAATTGGTTTCCTGTGTTTCTTGGCCACAGGGTGGAATTTTCTAAACCCTTTTCCCCAGGGCCCTCGTTTCAGCAGAGTTCTCTGTTTTAGCTCTCTTCCTTGCACCAAAATCACATTTCCTAAACCCATTTGGCCCTTCTGAATGCTCCTGGAACTCTCAGTTGGAGATGATAGGATATAAAGGCAACCCCGTCTCCTGCAATCTTCAGGTCTGAGTTGATTTGTATTCATGCAAGCTCTTGTAATTCCTTTTCACTCAGTACTTGCTCCCTGGAAATGAGAATCAGCAGAAAGAGTGTTGTCTAAGCGGTGATTATTGCCATGGTGATGCGGGAGTGACTTTATTTAAGGTCCTGTTGGAGCCGGACTGGTGGAGCCAATATGGATTTTACTCATATTGATTGGTGAGAGGGAGACTAAGGAAGGGAAGTAGAGGAGGTGGGGACCTGGCAGCAAGCCTGGGGTGATTCGGGTGGTGATTAAAACTGTGCTGGCAGCAGATGGGTACCCAGACAGAGGCCTGATTAGGGGTGGGTAGAACAACAATGCCATCTAATTCTTTCCGGAGAGGTTGGAAAAGGGCTCTATTTCCTGCTTTTATGTATTTATCCTCAGAGTGAGAAGTGATAGCATTCAGAATATGTGTGCCCCTGCGTAAACATCTAAGAAAAGAAGCCGATGGGACCAGGGCTGAGTTAGAGTACCGTGTGCTTCCCAGGATGTGCCATCTTTATTCCAAGAACACTGAGTGTTTAATATTAACCATGTTCATAATATTGTATATCTAATATACTATCCAAGTGTGTGTGTACTTCCCAGGATGTGCCATCTTTATTCCAAGAACACTGAGTGTTTAATATTAACCATGTTCATAATATTGTATATCTAATATACTATCCAAGTGTGTGTGTGTGCATACGTGTATACACATAAATGTATACATATATAATACGTATCTATACGTGTGTGTATATATCTACATATCTGTATCTATTTGTATATCTATATATATGCACATACGAGGTGGTTAAGTATCTTTGGTGGTAATGAAGCTTTAGTAAGGGTGAAGGAAGCTTCATTCCATCAAAAAATAATTGTGACTTGCTACCATTTCCAGGCACAGGAAATTCAGCAGTGACTAAAACAGAGAAAAATTCCTAGCCTCATGAAATTTACATTCTAGTGCAGAAAGGCAGACAATAAATAAAATAATTTAGCAAAACATAAAGCTTGTTAGATGGAGATAAGTAGGATGAAGGAAAATAAAGCCAGTGAGGGGACATGGAGTGTTGGTGGAGGGCTCCTTTAATTTAAATAGGATGCTGAGGGAAGAGAGATTGTTTGGGAGGGAAAACTTACTGGTAATTCTTAAAACATAAGGATATAGCAACTGTGAAAACTGGTCTTGTGTCGAGCTGTGGTCATCCATGCCCTGCTTAGACTGGACAGTCTGCAGCACTGCTGGACAGTATGATGCAGTGATAAGAGCATGGGCCACAAAGACAGCACCTGGCTTTGAATCTTGGTTACTAGTTGAAGGACCTTAAGTAAATTTCTTAATCTCTCTGTAGCTCTGCTTTCTTATGGGTAAACTATGGATAAAATAGTAGCTACTGCACAGGGTGTTTTAGAAGAAATGAGTTCACATTTTAACGTACTAAGAACAGCAATACAGGCCTGGGACACAACAAGGCCTCTGCAAATGTTACGTATTACCCTAAGCAACAAATTCATTCCCCTCTTCTAGCCATTCCTTCTCTCTAGCACACTATCTTTATTGACAACTTCTACTTGCTTAAACAAATAACACAACTTCCTGCACCTAAGAACAATCTGGAGGCTGTAAGAGAGAAATATATGGGCGAAACCTCTAAACCCTGGGAAAAAAGTTCTTAATTCCCCCAAATGTTAAGTGCTATAGAAATTTCTGGATTTCTGTAGCTTCTAGAATTTAACTTTTATGGATGTTACTTAACTGTCTTTTGGTCTGTCTTTGTTTATAGCAGATATTTTAGTAAATAAAAAATGATTATAAGCAAGAATATGTATGTGTATATAAATAATATTCTCTGTGCCTTCAAGTCATTTGTAAATTAGAACTTAATTTTTATCTCACCTGCATCTGTAGAGGATTTTTGGAGTCTGTCTTAGAATTTGTAATATACAACATAAAAGGAAGCTAAGAATGTGTGATTGGCTCAGAAGCTATGGTACTATTGTAGACTTGTCCACTTCCACTACCTCTGTAATATGAGAATCACTAAACTGTCTGTGAATAAGCTGATTCAATGCATGCTTGAGTTTGCAAAAAATGCCACCCTTTGTAGTAGTACAGCTGCTATCAAATAAAATTTGGTCCAGAGTTTGCATAATGGAGCTTATGATTGAGGGAGGACAAAACACAAAAATAGTTAGCAAAAATTGGCAGAAATTTATGGTTTCCTACAAGAAGTGTGTGTGTGTGTGTGTGTATTTCAAAGCATAGCATCAATATATGAAAATCAAGGGAGTCTAAAATATTTTGCAGGAATCTCTGAAAGATCGTGTGGTGGGAGAGAAAAAGTAGGCAGCCCCAGTCTCAATCAGAACAACTCTCATTTTGTGTGCTTACACAGTGGGCTTCCAAGTAAAAATTTCTTTAGAGCAAAATGATTTTAGGGACAAAATATTTGAAAGCCACTGGTGTAGACCAGGCTTTTCATTGCCACTCTATTTCGTCCACCACTGAATGGTCAGCACCTAGCACGGTACCTGGAACCCAAAAGAAATTCAGTAAATATGTAGTGAGTGACTGAGGGGAGATGGGAACATGCACACCAGCCATTTGTTGGGAGACTCATATGGTTCAAGCTGGGCTTTTAAGCAAGATGAATAATCTGTTATACTGTTTTGAAAGGGGAGAGAAGGTAGTGGAGAAGACGGAGACTGTAGATGAGGCTTTAATGATGGCTTCAGTTGGGTTCAATGACACTGGGTTGTGCCAATGGAAATGAAGAGCAGGGGACAGAGGAGGTAGAACAGACTGGGCTGGCATCCAATTTGGTGTGAAAATGGAGGAGATGGATTTTACTATCAGAGTTTCGAGCCTTAAAAAGCTAAGAGAGGGGCTTCCCTGGTGGCGCAGTGGTTGGGGGTCCGCCTGCCGATGCAGGGGACACGGGTTCGTGCCCCGGTCTGGGAAGATCCCACATGACGCGGAACGGCTGGGCCCGTGAGCCATGGCCTCTGAGCCTGCGCGTCCGGAGCCTGTGCTCCGCAACGGGAGAGGCCACAACAGTGGCGTACCGCAAAAAAAAAAAAAAAAAAGCTAAGAGAAAGGCAATAAATATGGGATGGGTGTATTGTGTTCAAGGAGTGGTGGAAAATAAAGACTGAAAACTGACAATGATACCTGGCAACAAGGAAACCCTTGACTAAATCTTTGAAAGAACAGTTTCTTTTATAGGAACTTGCTTATATTTGCTCTGTGCAGTTCAAAGACTCAGACCGGGGAGCTCAGCCACATCCTGGTTTCCAGGACAAATCCTGGCCTCAAATGGGAGGGAAAAGGGAGTCTTAGCTGAGCACACTGACACTCAGAATCAAGTCACGTTGCTTTTGTTGGTCTCTAATCTTGTGTCCTCACTGATCACTGGACTTGTGCATCATCCCTAACACATCGTTTCCGCAGGTTACCTTGATTCTGCCATATGGATTTTTGTGTTATTTTCTATCTTTAAATCTTCATCTAGGTGCCTTTGCCTAAGGTTCACCTCCTGCCTCGATTGCCCTGGCCCCCAAAACAGGGCATCAGCCTCGCTCTTCTAGTCCCATCCTGGAACTGGCCTTCGGTACCTGGGGCTTGGTGCTCTGCTCAGCGAATCCCCTCGTGCTGGCTGTTGCAATCTCTGAACATGGCCTGTTGCTGAGTATTTGCATGCTGTGTTTATTTGTTAGGTCATCCTGGTCTTCCACGATAGAACTCTGTTCTGGAAGTGTTTGACTGAACTTAACTGCCACTTCCAGGTAATGTTTTCTGCCTGGCAGACTGGATTTTTACTAAAACTAGCATTAGAATCTGAGCCTGCAATGGTTCCTAACTCCAGCGGGTCTGTTTCCAGGATCCGTGGTCCCTTACTTCATGTCCTACCTGCTGTACTGAACTGGATCATTCCTCAAAGGCACCAAGCTCTTTCTTGCTTCAGGTCTTTATAGATCTGATTGCTCTAATCTAAAGGGTCATCCTACATTCTTCATAGAACAACTGGCTATTTTTTGCCACCGTTTCAGAAAAGCCTTTCTGACCATGGTACCCAAATAGGTAGGCTTCCCTTGCTGTCACCAGCATGCAACCTGTTCATCTCTTTTATGGCGTGCCTTGTTATTTCCAAGTAATTTTTATTTGTTTACCTGTTACTTAGCTGTCTTTCCTGCTAGATTGTAAAATCCAAGTCACCATTGTATTTCTAGCACCAAGTACAGTGCATGCTCCGAAAGTATTTGCTGAATGAATAAATGTGCCCTGTGTATGACGTAAAAGTAGATCATTGAAAGAAAAAGCCAGATTTTAGGGTTTTGGTATATGATTGGGCAGAGGATAATTTGTGGAAAACCAAATACTGATAACTCAAGAAATTAGGATCAAGAGCGGGGATTGTAATTTGAGGTAGTAACAGGGCTGATGAAGGTTTACTTTAAAATGAAGGCCATCTGAGTTTGTTAGAGATAACAGGAAAAGGGTCCCAAGGGGCTAGAGGAATTGAAGGAGAAACTAGTTTTGTCTGCTTAAGTGAAGTTGGGAATTGAAAAAGGAAAATATTCATTCATTCATTCCTAAATGGTAAAAAATCCATTTCCCAAAAATCAAGGTAACTTGCAGAATCTATGTGTTGGGGAGGAAGCAGAAGTTGTGGATGGGCTAAGACTCAACAAAGGTGTATAAAGGAACTGTCAGATAGGAAGGGCCGAGCTGAGGTCGGAGAACATGACTTTGAAGTATCCTCAGACAGCCAGGGTTTATGATATTTCTTTAGAAAAACAAATTGCTGCACTAGAGAAGTTCACAGGACAGAGGCTGTGGACTTGCAATTCACTCTCGGCGATTTTCCCCATTTGCTAAGGTTTTTCGTCACCTGTGGGTTTTTTTTTTTTCTCATTTTTGCAATTTCATATTAGTCTGAAATAAGTTGATAGCATATTTTATGGGTACTTTAGCAGATAATTGGGATAAAGGGAAAGGATATGGAAGAGAGAGGAAAAAAGCTTAGTAATTTTTTTTTAAGTAATATTTTTTATTGTATAGCACCAGATTCATATTTTATCTGAACGCTTTTTTTTTTCTTGCTAAGCTTAAATTTTCTTTGCATGGTCGGTTATACTTAGGAGATAAAAGAAAAAAACCCCACAAAAACGGTCATTCAGCTTGAAGACTTGATCCTCACTTGACTGTTAAGTAGAGTATTGGTGGCTACCCTTAATAAAGTGCATGTGCCTTGGGGCCTCAGCTTCTTCATTTCTGTACAGAATGGGGTAGTAATGAACTCCTTTGGGTTGCTAGGAGGAAAATAAACAGATCGGAAAGGATTGGCTAAATATTAAATGCTATACAAATACCTTTGGTACTGCTATTGAGGAAGGATGCATGACCTTTTAGATAAAGTTTATTAAATTTCTAAGGGAAGAAAATGAAGGAATAACAAAGCAGGCATTGCAGTTGGAAATCAGTCCCCTGATACTTTACTGATAAGTAGACTGGTTTTCAGTCATACTTTCCTTTTGAGGAAATGCAAACACTTTAGTAATATGGGCTTGCAAATAGTCCTAGACTTATGAAGCAGGGGGCCATTTTTACAAAGAAGGACGCTTGAGCAAGGAGTATATGTGACTTGATAAGGATCAGCAATACGGCAGGAGAGAGGGGAAACTTACATCAGCACCTGCTTCTGTAGGTAATGAGTCACATACCCCACAATTCAACCAGAGTTGCACCAAGAACAGCTACTATACCTAGTAGGTGCTCAATAAAGGTTTGTTGCTTGACTGAATGTTGTTTCCAGAATGTCCTACTGAACAACCACCGGTCTGCTAATCAGTATGAAATATGCTCTGATTTCCTCTGCAGCAACAGATTTATTCATGACTCTGGGTTTCGTGTGGGTTTTAGGACTGTAATTCTGAGGTTACATCCCACAAACACAATAAGCAGTGACCCAAGTGGAGTGGCAAACAGTCCCCTTCCTGAGTGCTACATGTTACCATTTGCCCAATACTTTTATATTCATTTTCTCTTGATTCCATGAGGTAAGGAGGGTAGGCATTTCTTCCACTTCTCTGAAGGGGAAACTGAAACCTCAGAGGTTATGCCCTGGCCTAATGTGTTATGATTAGTACTTTGCTAGAAATTAGTTTGACCAGAAATGAGGTCTCCTGGTTCATAGCCCCATGTTTGTTTTTTTTTTTCTTTTCTTTTTCCTAAAAAGATCCTGTGGTAAAAACAAATGAATACGTAAATAAAATTTGAGGGTCAATCCTTTCATGAAACTTTGGATTAAAACACCGAGAGCTTTTGTTAAATAAAAATAAATTGTCTAGAAGAAGTCTATCATTAACACTCACAGAATATTATATCATAATAGCCAGAAAAGTAGGAATAGCAAATACTCACCCTGTGCCAGACAGTCTCAAAGTGCTTTACAGGTATTAACTAATTTAGTCCTCACAGTGACTCTATGAGGTAGACACCACAAATATTCCTTACTGTCAGATCTATTTAGTTAGTGAGTATGGATAGCAAAGTTGGAAAATGAGTGATATTATACTGTCCAAATCAATTTGATTCCTGATTTTCAGACAGCAAGTAGTAGAAGTTTCAATAGCAAGGGATTTATTCAGATTTATTCAGTTCCTAAATTTAAATAACAAGGATATTTATACTATTATATCTGTTCTATACTAGAGGAAACTGAGGCCAGGGAAAATTAAGTAACCTGCCCAAGGCCACCCAGCTCGCAAACTCTGGAAGCTGAACCTAGGACTTGACTCCAGACAGTCTGGCTGCCAATTCACTTCTTATTTACTATAATACACTGTCTTTCACTAGGACCCCCAATTGTGCCCCAGAAAGTTTAGGACCCTAAGTTTTGGATAGAAAAGAGAAGGACACAGTGAAAACATGGGATGTTAGAATATGGGTGATGGGGGGTGGGAAAGAGAGCAGCTCTGGGGATACAGGTGGGGGACTTTAGGCCAAAGGACATCCACTTACCTATGGTTTTACTTTAAAAACTGGGAAGCAAAAACATGACTTGTCTCTAAAATATCTGATGCCCAGAACCCTATTTATCTTAATGTGATCAGAAAAGTGATGAACCCAGCTGGAATCAGTGTTAGCTCCCCTGGCTTCTTTCTAGGTGCCTGTGTGGAGTCCCAGGTCTGAGGCACATACTGAATAAGTTCTGCTTCATTCAGCAAGTTGTACACGAAAAAAAAAATTTGTTAGTGCTCTGTTTCCTAATGCTACTCGCCGGGCATTATTGCCAAGAGATGTTCTCTAGGAAAATAGTTTTAGAGTCAAATAGGCTTAGAAATCACCGCATTAAAGAGTGCCCATGGAGTATTGCATATTAGCATATTAAAGGCTTTAAGAAGTTCTGCAGGAATGAAGTCTGTTTAATTTTGCTTAACCAAGCATTTTTTCAGACTATTTGATCAAAAAAAGTTTGGAAGGCATTTCATTGTTGTTGTTATTTGCATAATATCTATTAATATTCCAGGGAACAAACTTTAGAAAATCTTGATTTAAGGTAAAAAGAAAAATCTTTCACCAAGACAGATATGTTATAGAATCGGACTGCTGCTTAGTTGATATGACAATGTGCAGCCTATTTCTAGGAAGATAGAGCTACTTATTCATTTCCATGGCAACATGCTTCTGTGTACACAAAGTTCTTTTATGTACATCCCGTCGTGTGACTCTTAAAACCACTGTTAGAGAAAGTAGGGCAGATAAACTTATCCCACTTGACATAAGAATGTGGCTCAAAAATGTAGTGTCACTCCAACTCCTCAGGCACCCGGAGCTATGCTGACGGCCATCACTTTTTTCACAAATGTGTTGAATCACTTGGGGGTACTTGGGCTTTGAGTTTTATTTTTCATCAGGGTGAATGCTTTCTGTTGATCTATGGTCATCCTTTGTGGTGGTTGCCATTAATGGTCAAGGGGAAACATCTGGCTGATGTGGAAAGGGAAGTTTATGGCTATGGAACCGAAAATAGAAAAATAAAGTTCTATGAGAAAACAGAGGTAGTACTGTGTGTTCTAGACAGTTGAAATAACTAAACAACACTGAAGCACTAAAAAACTATAAAGACTTGTCATTGTGAAGTTGTATTAACTTTCACAAAAATTACTGGATATGGAGTAATAACCCAGAAGCCAATGAATTTATAAATATCATGTTTTTCAAACTATCAGGACTAGAGTTTGTCTCTTGAATATTTTCAATAGGATCATGGATTTTACATTTGAGAATGATTTGAGAGATCAGTTATGCCAGATTCCTTATTTTACAAATGGGAAATAGCCTCAGAAAAGTTACGGGGCAGACCAGACACTCACTGCTTTAGCACAAGATTGGACAAGATCCGCAGTTGTTTCACCCTTTAAGAAAAGGCTTCCTGTTATAGTGAAGGACAGTGGGGGAAATTTCCAGGGCCAGATCTGAATTGCTTTTGACATGCAAATATATTAAGAACCCTCAAGAAAATGAATAGAAACCCAGCCACTGTGTCAGAATCTGATTCACCCCTTCAGTGGTCCCCTTACATCCAGTAGCATTTAGATACTTGCTATCCTACAATTTCTAGAATTCCCATACATGACTGTTTCCTGCCTAAATAGGATTTAGGAAGTTCCTCCTTGTGTGAGAACCTATCAGGGTAGTTTGATGCCTTCCTCTCTTACTTATAGTGGCCATAAGGATTTTCCTCTTGTTCCCTGTTTATTGGGTGTTCATAGATTCAGTCTACTCTCTTGGCTACATGCCCTATTTACTTTGTGTTATCTTGGGATTATAATTCCTGTCAGCAATTATTTTCTCTCCTAAACTCAGAATTCCTCCTGGTATCTCCTCCTAATGAGAACGCTATGAAGTAGTGAAAAAACATTCTAACAATAAAATTCTCTGTTCAGTCACAGATTGAATATTGAGTAGAGACAGATTCAAGTTTATCTTTTGGCCCATACACTGGTCAATGAGATCTGTCTTCTTGGGCTTGTTTAAAGGATTAATGGTAATTTATACAAGATGCCTGATGTGTTTGAGGTGCCCAGTAAATAGAAGACACCAGTATTTTTTTTTTGAATTTTATTTTATTTATTTTTTTATACAGCAGGTTCTTATTAGTTATCCATTTTATACATATTAGTGTATATATTTCAATCCCCATCTCCCAATTCTTTGAAGACACCAGTATTGTTGTTAATATTAGCTGCAGGGCTACCTCTTTGAAAAGGCTTGCTGATACCTTATATCAAAATGCAGTACCGTAAAAGCTATTCTGTTTGGGGAGGAGGGACAGGGGTACAATTCAATGCAGTCCAAGTGCCCTTATTTCTTGTGATTTTGCTTGACCTATTAACTCTCGAGGAAAAACAAGACTTTTGCCCTTCAAACAATCAGCCCTGAGTATTATTTTTCTCAACACAACTTTTAATTAATACTGAATCCAACACTGTAGTGGTTATTAGTGGGGCCCACAGTGTATAGACCCATGTGTTATAATCACTAGTCACAGGAGAGGGAGGTTGAAGCTGGGGTACAGCTTGTACTGATGAAGGAGATGATAGCTACCAGCATATTTTCCCTAAACCTAGGCAGAATAAGATCTTTTTCCTGTCTTCCTGTAGTTTACTTGACCATTTTTAGAATTCCATTTTGAATCATCTAAAGTATTTCTGAATGCATCTCTTTGTGTGTATTTTCTAGTTGTTACTTTAGGTATTATGTTTCACATACATAACTTAACACAGTTTACTGGCATCAACATTTACCAGTTTGAGTGAAGGGTAGAAACTTTACCTCCCTTTAAGTTGCTTTATCTTCCCCTTTTTTATAATAAAAGAGTTTTAAATATTTCCTTTACATATCTTGAGCACTGCATGATACATTACAATTTTTGCTTCAGGCATCAAATATAATTTGGAAAACTCAAGAGGAGAAGGCGCATGTATTGTATTTGTCCATATTCTTACTCCTTATCTTGTTTTTCCTTCCTTTTTGAGGTTCCCAGATTCCTTCTTTTAAAATTAACATTCTGTTTCAAGGATTTTCTTTAGCCATTCTTTTAGGTAATTTCCCTATACATAGGTAATATATATAGGTAATGTGTTGTTTCACTCTCTGTTTACAAGACTTTGCCTTTAGTTTTCAGATGTTTGATTATCATATGTCTCGGTGTGGATATCTGTGGGTTTATTCTATTTGGATTCTGTAGGTTTATGTCTATTGCCAAGCTTGGAATTTGTCAGCCATTGTTTTTTTCAATGACTTTCAATCCCAGCATTCTTTTCCTTTCCTTCCAAGATGCCAATGGCATAAATGTTAAATCTTTTGTTATAGTCCTATGCTGAGACTGTTATAGTCCCTGAGTCTATGCTCTTTTTTCTAAAGTATGTTTATCTTCTGTTGTTCAAATTGTGATTTTTTCACTTTTGTCTTCAAGTTCATTGATTCTCTGTTCTCTCCATTCTGCTATTGAGTCCATCCATTGAGTTAAAAAATGCACTTATTATATTTTTCCATTTAAATATTTCCATTTGGTTCTTTATATCTTCAGGTTTTTTGCTGAGACTTTCTATTTTTTTCATTGTCTTCAAGTACGTTTGTAATTGTTCATTGAAACATCTATATAAGGGATGTTTTAAAGTACTCGTCAGATAGTTCCAACATTGGTGTCATCTCAGTGTTGACATCTAATGATTAACTTTTTTCATTCAAGTTGAGATTTTCTTGGTTCTTGGTATGATGACTTTTTAACTTTTTCTAATGGGTCCTGAATATTTTTTGGCATTATGTTGAGATTCTGGATGTTGTTTAAGTCTTCTGTTTTATCACTGACACCTCTGATACCATACTGATGAGGGAACTGGGGAGCCATCTCATTACTGCACAGTGGTGATGGAAATTCAGGTTCCCCATTGAACCTCTGTTGACAGAACAGGTGGGAGTGAGTGCCTTGTTACTGCTAGATGCAGTAGGACTTCTGACTCCCCACTAGGCCTCCAATGACTCCGTCTTGCCTGGGAGAGGAAGGGGTGCCTCATTACTCCTCCCTACACAGCATTTACTAAACAACACAGGGGTGGAGAGATGGTGTCATTGCTCTCCTTAACACCATCACAACTGAGAGAGGTGTCATATTATCACCAAATGGTGGTGGAAGTCTTTGCTCTCTGCTTGGGCTTTGCTCACATGGGTGATGGTGAAGCTATAACTGAACAGAACAGGCTGGCAGAAAATATGTCTACTAATAACAAGTGAGTAAAGTATTCCCTGTTTTTACACTTGGATTGTTGCAATAAAGAATTCTAAATATATGAACATTAGGATGGGATTCAGTTCCATTTGTTTGACACATGGTTCTTTGTAGCTCATAATGGTAATACTGAATAAATATTTATTGAATGAATAATTATCATTTATTAGACCCTTGTGAATCCCTAAGCTGGGTACTTTGCTACATTATCCTTCTTCCTTACAACCGTATGTCAAGTGGGTATTATTACTACAATTCTGTACTTAAAGAAACAGGTTTTGAGACAAATTAGGTGACTTGTCTAAACTAATGTAGGTTAAAAAGATGGCTGAATTAGGATTTGAGTCCAGCACCACTCAAAGCCTGGGTGCTTCACCACAAGCCTAGGAGTGCTGAAGGGGGCCTGCCTGCTTGGGTGTGAGGATGAGTCAAACAGTGAGCAGAGGCACCCTGTTAATTGTCCTTCATTTGAGCCAAGAATCACATTATGTTGTTAATTAATACCTGCCAGTTGAGTCACTTAGGAAGGTACTTCAAATTTGCCCTTTTAAGGGAGGGTGGTGGTTTTTCTTGATGCTGAGACCCAAAGACATTTGCCCCAAGTTTACCTTGGTTAGTTAGTTCTCTCTGGAAAGCCATAGGGTAGCCTCATGATTCCTGAGGAGAGGGAATTATTATTATATACCATTATTTCTGTCCAGCCCCTTTTTGTTCTTTTAATCCAAATCTTTGCCATTGATGAGTCTGAGTTTCTAGGTACAGCAGAGGGAAAAGAAAGTTAACTTTGGGTTCAACTTTTTTTATAATGCAACTGTATCAATGGTAAGTACCACTTTGGAACAGTGCCTTTTGTGTTGCCATAAAGTTGTACAGTCAATTATCATTAATTGAGACTTTATGATAATGGATATCCGGCTGGTTTGACGTTAAACTTTGATATGCCTTTGGAAATGTGAGTTTGTGCCAAAAAATAGTGTAAATAAGATTTCAAGTGGGAATATTTACCTATTTAAGACAATAAACTAATTAAAAACTGAGCAGTTTAACATAAAACCTACTAAAAGTAAATTGAAATAAATGCTTCTTACGCAGTTTGTCTTCTACATTTAAAACAGACCACTTTTATCCATTCACTGACGCTTTATTAAAGGCCAGATCCAGTTACTGCCTAAACTTGAAAATAAACTACTTCTTTCTAACTAGTCTATTTTATATTGTTCACTACAGTGTGATTGAGGTATTCATTGAGGATATGGGGGGAGTTCCCCACTTCTGTTAACCAATTTAACAATCTATCCCAATCTGGAGACTAACGGTGTTGATGGGTTTCTGTGAGGCTTGGAGAGCTCTGAAGGTAACAAACAAAACAACACCAAAAGCTACCTGTAGTGAATGGATTGGAAGGCTTGGGAGTATTTCTATTTATTTATTTGTTTGTGCTTGTTTTTTTTTACAGTAGGTTCTTGTTGGTTATCTGTTTTAAATATAGCAGTGTGTATATGTCAATCCCAAATTCCCAATCTATCCCTCCCTCCCACCCTTCCCCCTGGTAACCATAAGTTCATTCTCTAAGTCTGTGAGTCTGTTTCTGTTTTGTAAAGAAGTTCATCTTCATCATTTTTTTAAGATTCTGCATATAAGTGATATCATATGATATTTATCTCTCTCTGTCTGACTTACTTCACTTAGTATAATAATCTCCAGGTCCATCCATGTTGCTACAAATGGCATTATTTCATTCTTTTTAAAGGCTGAGTAATATTCCATCATATATATATGCCACACCTTCTTTATCCATTCATCTGTCGATGGACGTTTAAATTGCTTCCATGTCTTGGCTATTGTAAACAGTGCTGCAGTGAACACTGGGGTGCATATGTCTTTTTGAATTATGGTTTTCTCAGGGTATATGCCCAGTAGTGGGATTGTGGGGTCATATGGTAGCTCTACTTTTAGTTTTTTAAGGAACCTCCATTCTGTTCTCCATAGTGGCTGTACCAATTTACATTCCCACCAACAGTGTAGGAGGGTTCCCTTTTCTGGCTTGGGAGTATTTCTAACCCAAGAGGACTTTCCATATCCTTTAATGTATACAGTTCCTTCTGAAAAATCCTTAGCCTTCTATAAAGCTGTCCCCAGCAGATGAGGGTGGGTTTCTGCTAACTAGTTACCTTCCCCTCGGGTCCCACTTGTAGTTCCCAATCAAAGCTTGAGAAAAAGGGTCAAATTACATCCTACTCAATAATGGATTTAAATCTAGATCCTTAGGTGCAAAAGAATAATGATGTTTACTTTCAAAAGAGAGTGTTTGTCCTATATTTGAAGGTAAGTTGAAGATGGTAAAATGTAACCCTTTGAGGAGTCATCATTTATAGGAGGGTGAATGTTTATCCAATATCAGGGTCTGAAATTATCATCACTCCTTTTAGGGATGAGGTTACAGCAGCCAGTACATATATGTAGCCAGGAAGCACTGGATTGGTCTCTGGTTTTGTTCAAGCCCATCCAGCCTGAGTCAGATAACCTAGAGATGAATGAGAGATGATCTCCTCGTAATACCTTACTAGCTGCAGAAATATTTTAAACGCGGTTTTTCTCTAAATGATAATTCTCACTCTGTGGTGAAATGGTAAGAAACACACTCTTAATGAGTTATTCTGGATTTTTAGCCTAAAGCTTAAAAAATCAGGTTTCAGATACAGAAGCTTTTGAATAGGGAAGGAATTAAACCACCAGTAACTAGATTTAGGTAATATAGAAAAACACTTAAAAAACAAACAGGAAAGATACCACTCCCTTTTCTGTTTCCTGACCCATTCCACTGTGTCTGTGTGTGTGTGCATGTGTGAATTTAAAATTACTCATGTGCAATTAATAACTTGAGTGAATTTGGCATTTTATTATAAATGGTGATATGTGAACTGTTACTGGGAGAGGCCCTAACAAAGGGCTTTGTTTTTCTAAATAGTCAGAGCTAGCTTAGTATTTGTGGAAAGAATGTAGTTTAATACTCTTAATTTGCTTTTGCATTTTCTGCTAGGGCCTGCTAGGGCTGGTACATTGAGAGTTGTTCTCACTTTTTAATTTTTAAAAAAATAATTTTATTTATTTATTTAGTTTTGGCTGCGTTGGGTCTGCATTGCTGCGCACGGGCTTTCTCTTGTTGCAGCGAGCGAGGGCTACTCTTTGTTGCGGTGCGTGGTCTTCTCATTAAAGTGGCTTCTCGTTGCGGAGCACGGGCTCTAGGCACACGGGCTTCAGTAGCTGTGGCATGTGGGCTCAGTAGTTGTGTCTCGCGGGCTTAGTTGGTCCGTGGCATGTGGGATCTTCCTGGATCAGGACTCGAACCTGTGTCCCCTGCATTGGCAGGCAGATTCCTAACCACTGCACCACCAGGGAAGTCCCACTTTTTAATTTAAGAATGAACATTTTCCCCTAACTCCTTCAGCAAGATTTTAGATAAATAGCTAACTTCATAAGAGAACTTGATGCACTACTTAGATGAAAGTATCAGTATTAGATTATCTTTTATAAAGTTCAGTTCTGTAATTTGTTTTGTGCTGTGACACATATTTGAAAAATACCCAGGATTCTTTTCAACTCAAATAATAAACCACAATAAAATGCCTCTATCGCACTATCTCGAAAGAAATATTTCTAAATAAAAAAGTTTCAATAGCTCAATAAACTATTATCTGAGAGAAATCTGGAAAAGCATGTTAATCCAGACAGTGAGAAAAAAGCAAATTTAACAACATCCCTATGGAAAGTCCAGGTTACAGAATAAGAAGAATAAGGGAAAAAGTGGGTTTATGAGAATGAGCCTGTCATGTTGAAACTTCTGGAACAGTTTCCTGTTGATGTTTATTTTTTAATTGCAATAGTAAGCTCCAGAAATACTGATTTAACATCTATATTTATTTTTCTAGCTAATTAACACAGATCAACTCCAGATTTGTATTTCTGTTACCCGTTTGTCCTTATTGATTTCTGGAACTACTTCTGAACGTTTACACTTTTTTGTTTAAAAATTTGTGTTTTGGCTCATTAAGAGATCTCCCTGAAGGTTTCTGCTTTCTGCCTGTTTGAAGTTAATTTATTTTTTTCCTCTTGTTTCATACTCTGCAATTATACTTAAAGTCAACTTAGGCCTTGTGTGATGGGGCCCCTGTCAAAGCATGTTGCTCTGAAGGCCCACTGGATCTTTTGCAGACTGGGGAACTTAAATGCCTTCTTCTTTAGAATTTTGCAGTCTATTCCAAATAAAAAGCTTTCTGTGGTACCTTGAACTCTATTCCCCTGTTTTCAGTTCTGGCCAGCAGTGTCTGATTGGTGCTTTTAATTTAATGTCCTCAAGAAGTTAATTTTATAAACAAATCAGAAGCATTGTATAGTAGTTGAAAATGCCCAGAGTTAGGGATCAGGTAGAATAGGTCAAATTATTCAGTCTCTCTGAGACTCAGCTTTCTTACCTGTAAAAGGGGGGCAATTATACTAATCTCATAAAGTTGCAAAGTTCAGATATTAAGTAAATATTCTAGCAGAGTACTTTGTACATACATGCACTATAAAAGGCCACTATTTTTTAAATCATAAGAATTCTACAGTTGAATCTTAAAACCCAACAGAATTTTTATGAATAGAGCTGTTTTTGCTCACTCCCTTTTCTAGGTACATGCTAACTCTACTGAATTTCTCCCTTTACCTAGTTTATGATGGGTCCTGAGTATCTATATAGCTAACCACAACTTCATTTTGTTGAAGTTGTGGTTAGCTATATAGATTGAATTTCATTGAATTTCAATGAATTTCATTGAATTTCATTGTCTTTGCTCTGCTCAGTTTGAGAAGCACCTTGGACGATTTTTGTTATAGTCTGCTTTCTTTCAAAGTACATGAGCCTAATAAACTTTTTTTTTTTAAACCCCATATTTGTTTATTTATTTATTTATTTTTGGCTGTGTTGGGTCTTCGTTTCTGTGCAAGGGCTTTCTCTAGTTGTGGCAAGCGGGGGCCACTCTTCATCACGGTGCGCGGGCCTCTCACTGCTGTGGCCTCTCCCGTTGTGGAGCACAGGCTCCAGACGCGCAGGCTCAGTAGTTGTGGCTCACGGGCCTAGTTGCTCCACAGCATGTGGGATCTTCCCGGACCAGGGCTCGAACCCGTGTCCCCTGCATCGGCAGGCGGACTCTCAACTACTGCGCCACCAGGGAAGCCCCGAGCCTAATAAACTTTTGACGGTTCTCAATGAGTTTCTGTATTTAGGCAATGGCTATTTGACACTTTAAAATTAAGTGCCTCTCCAAAATGTTTTGCTGCACAGCTATACCATAAGAGGTATTCATCCTTCAGGTTATCTTAAAAGTTTCTCTCTCTCTCTTTTACTCTCTCTCGCCCTCTCTAGAAGCTTGTATTTTCCAAACAGTATACAACATCTCCCATTCCACATGCTCTTCTTTCAATGTGACTTTGACACTCCTCCCATTAAAACGTGGGCTGTATGCTTCCTCTTTGTCCCACTGGTGGTACTGTGTAATGTTATGTGACTTGCAAAGCCAGGTCATAAAAGCAATACAAATTCTGCCTGGTCTCTGGATGTGCTTGCCCTTGGAACCCAGCCACCATGCTTTGAGGGTGCCCAAACTACCCCACATTGGTAGACCACAAGGAGAATACACATACAGATTTTCTGACTGACAGTCCAGCTGAGGTCCCAGCATCAACTTCTAGACACAGGAGTGAAGACACCTTAAGATGATTATTACAGCCCTTGGCTGTTGAGTTACTCTCCCCTACCTTCAAGTCTTCCCAGCCGAGGCCCCAACATCATAGATCTGTGCTCTGCATGAAGTTCTGACCCACAGAATCAGTGCAAGTAATAAAAAATAGTTCTTTTAAGATAGTAAGTTTTGAGATGCTTTATAAAATTAGCAACAGTATCTAGAACACTTTCCTTCCCTTTCCTGCTCCCCCTTCCCATGGCATGTCAATAGAAGTTAATTCTGTTACTTACCTGTATATTTTGAGTAGATGTGAAATGATAATTTGCTCTGTGCTATGCACCAATGATTCTAAGCACTTTATGCATCTTATTTAAATACTATAAGAGAATACTAAAACAATACCAACTATACTATGAGAGAACCGCCATTATTGTTATCTGAATTTACAAATGAAAAACCCAAAGGTCAAACATCTATTAATTGTTGGCTCCAAACCTCTCACTTTACATCCAAAAGTGCAGAGGCAAGTGAAAGCAGTAATGTGTAATTCTAGGTCAGAGAGCTCAGTTTATGTTTTAGGTACATAGATTGAAAATATTAGATTCCAAATACACTAAAAATATTCATTTAAAACTATTTCCTTTTGAACTTTAAAGAAAACATAAGAGGTTACTTTTTCTTTTAGTAACTTAATAACAAGTTGCTGGGATCTAGGGAACTGTGAATTAGTAAATCTAACCTTAGAAATCAAGATTAACATTACATTCTGTCCTTTACAAACATATTTCTTCTATTCTCAGATGCACATTTTTCAACATTTTTATAGCTCAAGAATGGGAATGCCTTTTACAGTTGATCATGTGTCATAGTTGAATTGGCAACACTTTAAATCATTTTTAGTGTTACACATAAAATAAGGATCTTACAATAGACTGTCTTGTTTTGGTAAAATGCACATATTTTACATTTTCAACCTATTAGATGGTGGAATCTGGCACTGTTGTTGCAACAATGGCATACACATACGAGGAAATGACAAATAATTCAAGAATCCTTCTGAATGATGGATGCAGCAGTGTTAAACTGAATAGTCAAAGACTGTCAAAAGTCTAGGAGGCTCTGAAATGAGACCAGCATTAGCCTCCCAGTATTGTCTTGCAAATACACGTATTTTTACCCAGAGAACTGTCATCACAGATAGACACTAGGTCGTCAGTATTTAATAGGGTCTCTGCTGGAACCAAGTTTCATAGGAACACAGCCAAAACCCAGTGAAATGTATTGGGGCACCTGATGGTGTTGCGAATTACTGCCCTTTTCTGCAAATAAAGGCATCTCTTGCATCAAAGAGCTCCAGTACCTAGTTTTATCCTGACATTTCTCTTGTAAAATTTATTTTTTATAAGTCAATTATCATAAATTTAGCTTTTCTAATCTATCACAGCAGGTTTGCAAGATTTTATATCAATTTGTAGTTTTTAAGTCATTGTGGTAGTAAACGGGCTAAATATTATTGGTTTTTGTTCCTCCACCGTATCTAATTTTCAGAGATCAGTCATGTTCCTAAAGACTTAACTTAGTGATTTTGTACACTACAATAAACCAGTCTAAGATCTTCATATTCACGGAAGGAATGATCACAATACAGTACGAGTTGGGATTCTTATAGACAGTGTTTTCAAAAGAAGGCATTTCACTGACCAGGTTGGCAAAGCAGCTGCCTGTAATCAGGACTATTGCATCTACTATGACCATTGCAGATATGATCCCTGCCTCAATAACTCCAGATTTGTTAGTTTATATTCCTTCTTTTATTGGGGTTTTTGCTTGAAAAATAGAATTTCTTGACCGCTGAGGAAGCAAGGTTTTCAAGATTGGTTTCCTTTATGCTCCTCTGAGAATTTCTTGTTTTCAAAGGGGAAAATAGCAAATAGCTAATTATTTTTAAATTAAATGAAACCTCTATTTCAATTAATAATGTATAAATTACAGTAATTAAAGGTAAAATGAACTTTTAGGTCATTACACTCAATGTGATGAAATCCCTCAGAGATGTAGTGACATCTAAGGTCACATGGTTAGAAAGGGGGTGTGTATAACTGCCATGGTTTATTAAACAGCCCACAGCAGAAGAGGCAGTGCTCTGAGTTAAGATCAGAGGAACAAAAAGGAATAAATTGAAAAGCTGCCTGGCAAAGACTCTTTCAGGTAGGAGCAGTGAGTGCAAATAATCTGAGATGGGAAAGAGCTTCTTGGCATGAGAGAGCAATATAAGTGCCAGTGTACGTGGACACAGTGATCAAGAAGAAGACTGGTACAAGACTGTTGGATAGAAGGCCGGGAGAAAGGAAATGGATCAGTGGCACCTTACAGGCCATGAACCATGGACATTATTGGTTGCCTACCTAACTTTCATTTTCCCCTTATTGTGGACTACATATTTGTATTCCCCCAAAATCCATATGTTGAAATCTTAACTCCCAAATGAGATAATATTAGGAGGTGAAGCCTCTGGAAGATAATTAGGTCATGAGGGTGGAGCCCTCATGAGTGGGTTAGTGCCCTTAAAAGAAGAGACCAAGAGAGTGCTTTATTTGTCTGTCTGTCTGTCTCTCTCTCTAACATGTGAGAATACAAGGAAAGGACAGCTCTCTGTAGACCAAGAAGAGAGCCTTCACCAAAACCCCAAACGTGCTGGCACCCTGATCTCACACTTCTAGCCTCCAGAACTGTGAGAAATAAATGATTGTTGTTTAAGTCACTCAGCCTATGATATTCTGTTACAGCAGCCTGAACTAAGACATCCTTCTTCCGTTTTTCTGATTTTCTGAATCTTTTCTATCTTCATGCATTGCCCATATTCTTCAGTGAGAAGCTGATCCCGTCTCCGGCTCCATGTATTTCTGGATCTTCCTTATGTGAGTCAGTGAATTCCCTTTATCATTTAAGTCCATTTGAACTGGGTTTTCTTATCTGAACATGCAGAGACATAGTCCACTGGGAAACCATTAAGTGGGTTTATGCCAGGGAGTGGTTTGCCCTTGTTCCATTTTTTTAAAACGTTATTCTAGGTTAAATAATAAAGAAGATTTATTGGCTTATGAAGGAAAAACTGGAGCAAGAAGAATAAAGAAGCAACTGCAGTAGTCTATGCGAAATGTTACAGTGAATAAGTCTAGAGGGTGACATTGGAGGTAGAGGAAAGGTCATATGCAAAGAAATATATTTCGGTGGTACCATCAGAAGGACTTGGTGAAGGGTTGGCTGTGGGGAATGAGAAATAGGAATAATCATGAGTGAGTTTTCCAAAGTCACAGGAAGGTTTTGGTTTGAACCATTAAGATGGCGCCACTTACTAACATGGAGTCTGGCGCCCAGTGCAGAAATCAGGACTGTAAGTAATATTTGTGAGTCATCAGTTTATCAGTAGGTTTTAAATACATAGAATTAGATGAGGTAACTTGTGGGGAGATTATAGGTAAAAAGTAAAGGAAGGCCTAGGATGGAGCCCTAGTGCTTTCCAAGTTTGGAGGTTGATCAGAGATTTGGGGAGGACGTTAGAGAAGATTGGCCTGGAAGGCAGGTAGAAAACCTACAGTATGGAGAGTTAAAATAACAAAAGTAGGGAAATATTTCAAGAGAGGCATCAGCCGTATGGAATCCTCCTGAGACTTTGAATAATAGGGAGAAAGGGAAATGTCTGTCTCTTTGCATGTGATGAAAATCTGAGATACTAGAAAGGTCTAAATAATCAAAGATTAATTTTATTATTTAAGACAGATAGGTTCTAAAATCTATGCTTTGAAGATATTTCATGGATCATGAATCATAATTAAGCAGAATATTTGATCAAAGTAATGATTCTAACTCAAGTAACTCTCAGGTCTTATAGGTTCCATCCAACAAAAATAATTAAAAATTATTCCCATTTTTACTTGCACTTCTCAAAGAACATAAATGGATATTCATGTCATAACTCACTTCTCTTAAGTCCCTTTTTTCCCCCTCTGATTGTCTTAAATTTGTGTGTGTGTGTGAGAGAGAGAGAGAGAGAGAGAGAGAGAGAGAGAAACTGTGTTTCCCTAATATTTTCACTAAATCTCCCCCAGATACTCGTCTGTGGTCCTAGTCCAAGCCATGTCAGGCCACTCTTGCATGACTAGAAAATTCAATTACTGCATTTCTCTGGACTTTCCTTCTGGAAGGAAATATAAGAAGTCCTTTGGAAATTCTATCTCACTCAGATTGCTTTCTCCCTGTGGTGAAAATCAGATGAATCAAATTATCTTCCTTCTTAAATCTAATTTTCCAGTTACCCTGGACGAGAAAGTTTATGGGTCAAACTATTTTGCTTTTTGGGGGAATAGTCATTTAAAGAAGTTTTCCTACTGTGACTCATTTTCAAAAGTCAAAATACCACATTTTAGAGGACCTAAAATATTTACTGTATTTATGAAATTAATTTTCATTCCAATGGCCAACTTGCTTTTCTTTGGTTGCTGCTTTGGAGAAGGTTATGTGTTTTCCATAATGTCACCATCCCATTGAAATCCATCTGTCTCCTTCCCCCTGCAGTGGGGCAGCTCTTTCAAGTTCAGCAGGGAAGCCAAATTAATTACCAGTCTCCCCCCTTTTCAGTAAGTATAGCAAAAACAAAAGTGAAAAAACAGGCCTACAAGGGAGAGACAAGTATGTATACTCGTGCTCTAAAGGTGTAATGTGAAACTCATATTCTGTTAAACCTGTTGAACATTTACTTAAATTTCTTCACCAGTGTGGTTCACATTTACGATGAAAAATGACCATATCATACTGTGGAAAGAAACAACATAAATTACTAGAGAAAGAAGACTAGATAGGCCACACTTTCTGGCTCAAGTTGGGAACCTGACTTGTACCCTTTTATTAGAGCTAAAGTATGCATGTACTTACACATCAAGGGGCTCTCCAAATGGGGGAAATCTAGTAAATCCCCAACAGACCTCACTACACGTCTGCCTTCCATCCTCTTCCTTTATTGACTGGGGCAGGTTTTAAGCAGAAGAGAAAGGAACGATAGGACCCATGGTTCATTCCCCTACCTCCTACAGCAGTTTAAATGCTGAGGTGCCCTAAAACTTCGGATATACTTTGGAAACTAAGCTGAGGTATGTTTTCTTATTCATTCTGGCCCAGTGCAAATATTTGTCTATTGAGAAATATATAATACATTAGACTTGTAAACCCACCATCTGCCTAAAATGAGCCAACACCCACCTGTAAGGAGGCGGATACAGGCTGGTATCCTGTTCCTCCAGCTCCTAAGTGAAGGCTGCTGACGCTATGCAGCCCGGGTTTGTTTGAGCTGCCCCATGCCAAGATGGCCTGATCAGATTCCAAAGGGTGTGGACCTTTGTCACAGCCCATAAGGATTGCTTTCAGGTTCTGTTAGAGAAAACTTTTTGCAGTAATGGGGTCAAACGGAGGCTAAAAACTACCGTCAGCTTTGGGCATGTGGGTGCATTTGTGAATTCTTCAGGGGAATGATCTAGTGCAAGGGATGAAATAAACCAATCAATCACCTCCTGTTCTGCCATGGTAGCAACAGGTGTGATGGTCCACATTAGCTGAGAGAGAAAGAGATCGTCATTGGTAGAGAGGATGATAGCAAGAAAAGGATACTCTGCTCACAGTGGTTTGTCTTTTTAAATGACCAGAAGTCCTATTTGGCTGACCCTTGACCTTCGAGTTCTCCCTGAAAAGGTTGCTCTCGATACTTAACAATAAGGTTATAAAATCTGGAGAATGAATTTGTAGTGGAGCGTGTTCCTTGAAGCAGCTGCCATTGCTTCGTTTTTTAGTTTTGTTTTGTTTTTGCATACCCCTTTTTATTGAAGTGTAATTGATTTACGGTATCATGTTAGTTTCAGGTGTACAGCACAGTGCCATTGCTTTTTAAAGAAGCCCCCCAGAGAACAAGAATTTCAGGATGATCACATCACGTACAGTGTTCCCCTGAAGGGCTTGCCTCTGAGATTGCCCTTCTTTGGAAAGACTAATACACAATGGATACAGAAAGATGACTAATTATTATATTTTAGGGCTTGAAAATTTTGAAACTAACTACCACATAATTTTTACAAAGGTTTTAGAGTGGTATTAACATGGCTGACGCAAGAAACATGATTGTCTAAGACTCCTGTGTGATTTATACAAGTTATTTGCCAAATATAGGCATGAAAGCAAATCAAGCTACATAACTTGCTCTTTTGGGGTGTGTTGCTTTACTCTGCATTTTTTTCTTAGGATACCAAAAAGTTTATGGTTAGTGTAAATAAAATTCCTAAACACCTTAGGATGAATAAAGTCAGAAGAGAGTAGCTTCAATATGGTTTCCAGGTTTTAGGTAGACAGAACAGGTGGTCTTAATGGGTCGTTGAAAGCCCATTAATTGTTAGTACCTGGAGGCACTGAAGCTTCAATAGATAGCTTCAGCTTTCCATCGTTAAGGGTGGGAACACAGGTGGAAGTACTAATCACAAATATCTTACAGAGGAGAGCAAAAGTCACTGATGTAAGAATTTACGCAGTGCTCGTCCCACAAGAGGGGCTCTGCGTAGCGCATGATTTCAAGAGGGCAATGTGTAACCCGAAAAGAGGTCTTTGAGAATGTGAAGAATTCTGCCAAAGGTAAGCTGTCTTCTTGGAAGTTTTCCTATGGGTACAGCGCGTAGCGTGATAAAGTAGGAATAGTGGGTCACTTAGATTCGTGATTGTCAATGAGGAGGTGTGTTTGGGATTTGAAATCACACCGTCCTGTCCCTCTTCTCTTGGTTCCCTGGATGCTCATGTTGAGAATCAGTTGCAGAGTCATCAAAAGCTGGTAGAGGCTTGTCCTTCGGTCTGTTGGGGGTGGAGGCTCAAAGCCAAGAATGGCAGGACCGTGTACAATCTTTCTATAAAATGTTAATTGGAATCAATGCGAACTGCCCTTCCTTTATAAAGGACATACTCTACATGTTTTCAGTTATTGCACACTGTCAGTTTTAATTAAATCATATATTTTTTTTTACAACATACAAATCCAAAGCAGAATTATATGGTGGTGAAACATGTTGACCCTGGAGCCAAACTTGCTGGGTTTGAGCACTGGCTCTGCTAATTAGCTGTGTGATTTTTTTTCTTCTTTTTTCTCTTTTTATCAGGTTATTGCACATTTTCAGGCCCCAGCTAATCATAAGTAAAATGAGGGTCACGGTATTTCACATTTGTGGTGAGCTATTAATAAGATAATCTCTGCAAGGACCTCAGCTCTGTGCCTGGAACGTAGAAAGAGTTCAGTATGTTTGCTTTAATAATAACGAAAAATACCAAATATAATAACTCTTTCCCTAGGTATGACTTTTGTTTCTGCATTAAAACCACAGTGTTAGATGTTGATATTTCATAAACCTAACTTAACTGATTATATACAGCTCTGAGTACTAAAATAACATCTAATTTGGCAGAAATTTGTTTGGAGGGTAGACTAGAACCAGACAAACTTACTGTGAAAAATGATTCTTCAGTTCTAGCAGGCCTTCTTTTTAAGTGTGTGATGAGAAGTTTTGGTGTTTCCTTACCTACCATGGGAATCATGCAAACTGGGGATGGGAGAGGGGAAAGCAGCTGGATTGGTTTTCTAGGGCTGTCTAACAAAGTACCACACACAGGCTAGCTTAAACAACAGAAATTTATTGTTTCACAGTTGTGGAGGCTGGAAGTCTGAGATCCAAGTGTTGGCAAGACTGGTTCCTTCTGATTGCTGTGAAGGACAGTCTGTTCACGCCTCTCATCTGGCTTCTTGTGGTTTGCTGGTAACTTGTGGCATTCCTTGGCTTCTGTAGCATCTCCAGATCTCTGTCTTCATCTTCACAGTATATTCTGTCTTTGTGCATATCTCTGTGTTCAAATTTCCCCTTTTTATAAAGATGCCAGTCATGTTGGATTAGGGGCCCACCCTATTCCAGTCTGACCTCATCTTAACTTAATGAATGATATCTCCAGTGACTCTATTTCCAAATGAGGTCACATTCTGAATTACTGGGGGATTTAGGACTTCAACCTATGAATTCTGGGGGAACATAATTTAACTTGTAACAGCATCCTATCCTTGCACTATAATATACTTCAGGAAGTTGCAGTAGTCAATACTCAGCAAAAATCCAGTAGCCTGATTTCAAAGCTGTGGGCAGTGGACTCATTTCTTCTTTGAAGAAAAGATGTCCGTAAACTGGTATTCATAAAGTTTATCACTGCCAACATCGGGGGAGGTACACACTTAATGGCATCCTCCTGTGGGTGCTTGCCGCAATCCTGCATCCCCGCACAGCAGTCACAGCTTATTTTGTGAGGGGGCGGTGTATGTGTGTGTGTGTGTGTGTGAGAGAGAGAGAGAGAGAGAGAGCGAGAGAGAGACTGATTTTTAAATCCCAAGGGCTTTTCACTTTGCTAAAAAACAGACATTGCATAAGAAACGATTTTTAAAAACAGAAAAAAAGCTTATCTTTCTCTACACAGTAAAGATGTCCGTGGATACACGGATTATGTATTATGCGTCACGTTAAGTACGGTTGTGTTCTAAGGAGTGCTACTGAGGACTGTCATGCACATCTCTATCAGTCTCTATAGTATGTAATCCTATATGTTAAAGAAGTTTGTCTGAAGCTTGACACAGTATCTTAAGCCTAATCTAAAATTCTCACAAAGGCGTTACTAAGAAAACCTTGTATACTTTTGTATTTCAGAGTTAAACCAGTGAATGAGAATTTCTGTAGCCCCTATAATGTGCTTTATTCTCTGTCTCATCATGTGGATTTCCGTAATGGTGGAATACATTCTTATTCAAGGCGCATGGGTGCTGCATCCTGTGTGAAGCCCCACTAGGAGTCGGGCCATCTCTCCTCTGCTTCCACATCGTCCTATTACATTATTTCTTAAGGAATTGTTTCTCCTCAGTGATCTCTCTTACCACTAAATTATGAACTCCTCTCGGGAACAAAACAGCCTTATTTTTATCTAATTTATCTTTGGATGTATAATATCAAACACAGTGTCTGGCATAGAGTAGAAGTTAAATTAGGAGACATTAAATGCTATAAAATAATTGAGGTTATTTTCTGGAACTCAGAAACTGAGAGATTGATTTGAAATATAAAGAAATGTTGCAAAAAAACTCCCAACAAAACAAATGTTGCTATTTTAGGCAAAAATAAGGGGAAAGAGGAGAAGGAGGGGCATCTAGTGCAGTGATTCTAAACTGGGGTGGCCATTGTTAGCAAATGAAAGCACAGGTCACCCAGTTAAAAGTGAATTTCACATAAACAGCAAATACATTTTTTGCATAACTGTGTTCCAGATATTGCATAGGATGTACTTATACTAAAAAAAAAATGGTCGCTAATCTCTAATTTAAATTCAACTGGATGTTCTTTACTGACAATCCTATTCTAATGTCTTTTTCAATATGTAACTCTTTTTTATGATTAATTTCTTTTATTGCTGATTTAAAAATATAATATGAATAGACTTTTCACTCTCCCTTCTCATAAAATGTCTATTTAAAACCTCTTCCAGCCAACTCCTACACTATTTTCCCAGAACCGCATAACCACACTCTCCAACCCCGCCCCGCCCAGCTCTATGTGACTGCACAGAATCACAGAACACTCTTTTCTGGTGAATATCTAGAATGCCAGGGGATGCTCTCGACACACCATTTACAACCCACAGAACTCGAGCAAAGCGTCCTTTCGTTTGGCTGCATCACAGAATTTCCTGGCTTGTGATCTCCTGATCTTTTTCTAGCATGTGATTCCATTATGCCTAAATTTAAGTTGCAAATATTTCTATGCCCAGAGCAAATTTCCTCTAATTGCATTTTCTGTCTCATATTTTTTTTTTAACATCTTTATTGGAGTATAATTGCTTTACAGTGGTGTGTTAGTTTCTGCTGTATAACAAAGTGAATCAGGTATACATAAACATATATCCCCATATCTCTTCCCTCTTGTGTCTGCCTCCCTCCCACCCTCCCTATCCCACCCCTCTAGGGGATCACAAAGCACTGAGCTGATCTCCCTGTGCTATGCGGCTGCTTCCCACTAGCTATCTATTTTACATTTGGTAGTGTATATATGTCCATGCCACTCTCTCACTTCATCCCAGCTTCCCCTTCCCCCTCCCCGTGTCCTCAAGTCCATTCTCTACGTCTGCATCTTTATTCCTGTCCTGCCCCTAGGTTCTTCATGACCTCTTTTTTTTTTTAGATTGCATATATATGTGTTAACATATGGTATTTGTTTTTCTCTTTCTGACTTACTTCACTCTGTATGACAGACTGTAGGTCTATCCACCTCACTACAAATAACTCAATTTCATTTCTTTTTATGGCTGAATAATATTACATTATATATATGTGCCACATCTTCTTTATCCTTTCATCTGTCAATGGACACTTAGGTTGCTTCCATGTCCTGGCTATTGTAAATAGTGCTGCAATGAACATTGTGGTACATGACTCTTTTTGAATTGTGTTTTTCTCAGGGTATATGCCCAGTAGTGGGGTTGCTGGGTCATACGGTAGTTCTATTTTTAGATTTTTTAGGAACCTCCATATTGTTCTCCATAGTGGCTGTATCAATTTACATTCCCACCAGCAGTGCAAGAGGGTTCCCTTTTCTCCACACCCTCTCCAGCATTTATTGTTTGTAGATTTTTTGATGATGGCCATTCTGACCGGTGTGAGGTGATACCTCATTGTAGTTTTGATTTGTATTTCTCTAATGATTAATGATGTGGAACATCCTTTTATGTGTTTGTTGGCAGTCTGTATATCTTCTCTGGAGAAATGTCTGTTTAGATCTTCTGACCATTTTTGGATTGGGTTGTTTATTTTATTTTATTTTATTTTTATTTTTTTCCCTTTGCTGTACGCGGGCCTCTCACTGTTGTGGCCTCTCCCGTTGCGAAGCACAGGCTCTGGATGCACAGGCTCAGCGGCCATGGCTCACGGGCCCAGCCGCTCCGCAACATGTGGGATCCTCCCGGACCAGGGCACGAACCCGTGTCCCCTGCATCAGCAGGCGGACTCTCAACCACTGCGCCACCAGGGAAGCCCTGTTTATTTTTTTGATATTGAGCTTCCTGAGCTGCCTGTATATTTTGGAGATTAATCCTTTGTCAGTTGCTTTGTTTGAGAATATTTTCTTCCATTCTCAGGGTTGTCTTTTGGTCTTGTTTGTGGTTTACTTTGCTGTGCAAAGGCTTTTAAGTTTCATTCGGTCCCATTTGTTTATTTTTGTTTTTATTTCCATTCCTCTAGGAGGTGGGTCAAAAAGGATCTTGCTGTGATTGATGTCATAGAGTGTTCTGCCTATGTTTTCCTCTAAGAGCTTTATGGTGTCCGGCCTTACATTCAGGTCTTTAATCCATTTTGGGTTTATTTTTGTGTATGGTGTTAGGCAGTGTTCTAATTTCATTCTTTTACATGTAGCTGTCCAGTTTTCTCAGGACCATTTATTGAAAAGGCTGTCTTTTCTCCATTGTATATTCTTGCCTCCCTTATACCATAGGTGTGTGGGTTTATCTCTGGGCTTTCTATCCTGTTCCATTGATCTGTATTTCTGCCAGTACCATATTGTCTTGATTACTGTAGCTTTGTAGTATAGTCTGAAGTCAGGTAGCCTGATTCCTCCAGCTCCATTTTTCTTTCTCAACATTTCTTTGGCTATTCGGGGTCTTTTGTGTTTCCATACAAATTGTGAAATTTTTGTTCTAGTTCTGTGAAAAATGCTACTGGTAGTTTGATAGGGGTTTCATTGAATCTGTAGATTGCTTTGGGTAGTATAGTCGTTTTCATTGATGTTGATTCTTCCAATCCAAGAACATGGTATATCTCTCCATCTGTTTGTATCATCTTTAATTTCTGTCATCAGTGTCTTATAGCTTTCTGCATTGAATATGTAACTTTTTAAACTGTTTTATCTCTTTGAAATGCAATTGAAAGTTCCCCAAACTCCTCTGTGAAAAGGCCTATACACACAGAATTGTGCATACTGTTTCAGGTAGCTGGTGTAAGTAATTTCATTCTTAATATTGGATGTGTTAGAGAAAGAATAAATACTTTTTTGGAGGTTACAAGGCTAAAAGTAATAGAAGTAAAGTTATATATACACATATGGGTTCTATGCCTAGTCCTGCATTTCAAAGCTAAGGGTAACTACAGAAGTGATGGAATCTAAGCCACTAATTTTATAAAGTGAAGAAATTAGATAGAAATATCAACTAAGATATAGAATTTAATTGTTAAAGTAGAGTAGAGAAGGAAACTAAATTGGTTACAAGACTACCCTGATTAACATAACTTATTTTCAAATTATATACATATAAACTAGATGTATAGTAAATGTTAGTGTATGTATAATTATATGCATAATTGAATTATATGTAATTTAAATACATATGATAAAAATATAAAGGCACATATATTTTCATGGTAAAGAATAATCAATTTAGTAACATTTTTACACTAATTGAAGAAAAACAAGTGAATATTCTATTTTATTAGTTCTTAAATCAGCAACCTAATTGTCAACTGGTTCCTTCTTAGTTCACTGCAATGACCATGGACATTTTCTGCTTCTGCACTGTTTATGCAACAATGAAATCAGTTATATTAGTCTTCATACATTATATTATTAGAGTATGCCAGTACACTTTGGTCTCTTAGAATGCATTAAAAAATTAACTCCAGGGCTTCCCTGGTGGCACAGTGGTTGAGAGTCCGCCTGCTGATGCAGGGGACACGGGTTCGTGCCCCAGTCTGGGAGGATCCCACATGCCGTGGGGCGGCTGGGCCCGTGAGCCATGGCTCCTGAGCCTGTGAGTCCGGAGCCTGTGCTCCGCAACAGGAGAGGCCACAACAGTGAGAGGCCCGCGTACCGGAAAAAAAAAAAAAAAAATTCAAACTTTGATCTAAAATTAAAAAATAGGATATTTAATATTCTTTTGCAGTGGGAATACATGGATATCTAGTGTTGATGGTCTTGTAAACTGTTTATATCCAAATAGATCAGTTGCAGAAAGTCTGCTTAAAATGAACTGAATAATGATCAGATAAAACTTGGAAGAAACCTTTCTTTCTCTGACTCATGAAACACTGGAATTAATCAGACATCAGTATCATAGGTGTTGTATATCTGTCTCATATAAATGTGTACCTTTATATTTCAAAACATCAAGTTATTTAAATGTAATCAAATCCTATGGATTAGGAAACATTTTCCCATCTGAAATATTCTCTCATTTCTGAGAATTATTCCCAGCTGATTATGGGGTTTCCATTAGTAATTAGAATTACTCCAAATGATTAGGGAAATTTTTTCATAAAAAATTAGGATTTTTGTGTGTGTGTTATTTAAAGGAATAGAAGACATGAATGTGATCCTACAAAAGCTTCCCCTGAAGAATTGAGTTGGTGGTTGAATGTTTAATAATTTCAGAATGGATAGATTCCTCTTCTGCTAGTTAACTGGAGGTATTCTTTAATATTCTGGAAGCAGTTACATTCTTCTTAAAATGATTAAAAGTGTTAAATATCCACCCAGTAATCAAGCAAAACATATTTAAAGTTTTAAAATATATTTTAAATTTATTGTAATTACTTTTTAAGTGTCTGTTTTAAAGTAAAAAAAAAGAAATAAATGGTTAACTCTAAAAGTTATGCTGCTAAAAGTTAAATAATAAGTGGCTAGAGATGCATCCATTTGCTTTGGCAACATGCAGATCATTTATGACCTAAACTTGCAGGTTCGATATAATAGAGGGATCAGAATTAAGATTAGCTTACTTGGTGGAATGGATGATAGATGAGGAAATAGAAACAAGCAGTGTAGACACCTCTTATTTAGGTCTTCCTGTCTCCACTATAACTATCAGCAAGCTTTCTTTGCTACTGATGCAGGCAGAAATCAAACCACAATATTGTCATGCTCTGGTTTTGATATTTATTGAAATATCATTTTACCTTCCTAAGAATATGCAAACACATTAAAAGTCTAAATGGTAATGTTACAAAATTCATTTACCTGCCCATTAGTATTAGTCAATTAGCCAGAAGTTTTTCTTCGTGACATTTGACCTCTTAGAGGTAATACATTATAACTCGGATTGAATAAGTTTTAATGCTTTCTTCATGTTTTCTATCACTGTAATAGAAGTAAATATATATTATTCTATTAGTAAATGAGAGTACCAAATTTTTTAATTAACCCCTAAATCTAAAATTGGCCCATTAAAATTAACAGCTATAAAGATTTGGGGATTTATCTGCAACCTTAAAGAATATTATGCTAAAAGTGTACATGTAAATTTAAGGATTAGACCATTCAGAGCTGGTTAATTAACTTAATGTTAAAAAATTTTATCAAAGGGATTTTGAGGGAGTATCTATTTTGTTAACTGATTATTTTGTAGCAGTATTGCTGGATATAACAGGCATAGCTCTCTTGTTAAACATAGTTGATAGTGAATATTGCAAAAATGAAAGTCCCAAGTCAGACTGTATTTCCTTGCTTATAGGCATTAAAGGAAGAGAAAAGATTTAATTATGATCACTTTGAGGAAATCACATATAATCTTTCATACCAGAAGAATGGACTGGCTTTCTTAAGGTTTAATTTTCATGTGTACTCTATTCTTTTTGGTGGTGTTAACATTTAGTGATCATAAGAACTATTAGAGATCCCTGTTGAAGAAAGAGATTCTGAGGTGCCCCAGAAATTCTGATCTTGATGGGAGCTAAGAGTTTGCATATTAACCACTATCTCCACTACCAGCCCCAGGGACTGTGATGTGTGGGTAGCACTGTTTGTGGGGAAGCACCCATGTAGGGTATCACTGACCCTTCTAACAGTCAAGTGTTGCTAGTATCACTGTTCAAGATAATTTGTGAATACTTACATAGCGGTAAATCCTGAGGTTCATATGTATATAATCTGTTTGAGTATCTTCCAGTTATATCAGCTCTGACTGTTAAAGAAGGATCTGCCAAGAAAAAATAAGTACCTTACATATTATTTAAAATATTCTGAAAATCAT
Source organism: Orcinus orca (assembly GCF_937001465.1). Lineage (NCBI taxonomy): Eukaryota > Metazoa > Chordata > Mammalia > Artiodactyla > Delphinidae > Orcinus > Orcinus orca. The sequence goes on from NC_064567.1 coordinate 69,225,083, forward strand.
TCTTGCCTCTTACTCTAAAACAAACGTTAAGCAAATTTATAAGCAAAATCAGTTTTCATACATGTGAATTTATTGTGAGTTAATCTGAATTCTCATTTTAGTGTGTCACAGGTCTCTGTCAACATATAATAGTTTAGAGAACAATACTGAAACTACATTGGGATATTGATTTCATAGCATCAGTTAATTTAAAACATTAAAATTTAATATTTATAAGTTACAAGTTATAGATATAATGAGTTTGATTGTTGACCTAACAAGAACTGTTAATGACTGGGTTACTAATGACTTCCCTTTAAAAGGAATAGTACTTGAACTAGCATTTAAAAGTAAATAAAAGCAAGAAGGCTACTGATTTTCTAAATCTGATGGAAAGAGATTATACAATTACCCACAAACATGATTCTAGGCACATATTGTCCATCAGGTGATAAATTCTTATCAGTGGTTTCATGCTAGCAAAAAGATGAAAAAAAAGAATGTTATTGGATTGGATTGTTTTTAACAGTTGATTTAAAAATATTTTATGTAAACAAGCCTTTCAGTAAGTTATATATTTTGGCCTCTTACAATTCTATATAACATTCTATATCCACTAATACTTCATAGCTCTTTTTGTCTTCAAAAAAAGACAAAAAAAGAGATTCAGCTTTTCCACTGAATTGAGATATTAAGAAAACATTGTAGAGGTCAGGTACCATGAGATTCAGCATGATGAAATTATTCTGAGCCATTTCTTGTATTTCTTTATTTTGGGCAAACACTTTTTTTAGTGCTGTGGGAGAAAACATAATGTCAATTAGTTTCAAGGATCAAGACGCCTTCAATATAATGTAGCAAAATTAAGCTAGTATTTTGCATTTGTTTGCATCTGTAACTTGGATGTAAATAGTTCATTGGCCCATTGCCACTTCGTCTCTAACTGGAAATCAATGAGGGACAGAGTCTATCCAAGAAGACATCAAGAGAGAATCACATTGATGAAATCACCAGTTTTACAATGTCATGTAATTCATTGACTCATTGGTTAAAATAGCATCTTCTTTCAGCCATTTTTCCTACCTTTTTGGGGGGGGAACAGGGGAGGAAGAAGGATATAAAATTCTAAAGGACATGTAATATGAATATATTCAATAGATTACTAACAATCATTGTAGTCTTTAAGCACCTTAGTAAAATGGTGGTACTCTAGCAGTTGTCCTTTTTTTTTTTTTTTTGGAATAGAGTTTCCTGAGTGCCTTCTTAACAATTTGTAACCAGGTCACTTTCCTACTTCATATTGGAGATACAATAAGATCTCAGGAGCAAAAATTACCTTGGCAGTATTGACAGTCCTCCAAGTGATGAATAACCATCAGTGGCTTGTTACTAAACAGAGAGAGTGTGGAATTGAGCCAAGTGATTAATCTGAGTTAAAATGTACAGTGAAATTAGATTTAAGATTCTCATACTTTCTATGAGACGTAAAGTAAACATCTCAGCCTGACAAATCACAGCGCTGTAGTGTGTAGTCCTCTTAGTCATAACATGGCCTCAGCACTGAAGCATCAGCGTCACCAGAAATGTAGCTCATTAGAAATGTAAATTCTCAGGCTCCCTCTTGGGCCCACTCAGTCAGCATCTGGGGGGGTGAGGTCCAGGAATCCTTAGCTTAACAAGCTTACCAGGTCGTTCTTATGTATACTGTAGTACAGTTAGAAAAATAAAAGTCAATTCTGTCTCCATAGATGAAAGGATATTATGAGCAAGGTAGTATTCATTTCCAATGAACATCTGGTATAAAATTTTGGAATTGTCGAAGTTTTTACTTAGGTTTTTTGTTTGTTTTTCAAAAAGTCTATTAATATTTGACCATTTTCACAACCTTTTATTCTTGTCACAACTTACAATTACCAACAGTCTCAGGGAGAGTTCCTTTCCTATATATTTTTCAGTGTCATTTTGATTTTAACTCTCTGAAGAAAAGTTTTGGTGGTAGCTCATTGACTACCCTGCTGTTTAGAATACGAGAAAAATTAGAATGTTAACTACAGTGAAGGACAAAATAATTATGATTCGGGTATATAAGATGTTTTTAAAAATGTTTCTTTAATTTTGCAAGGATGCTAGGTACAAAAAGAGATAGACGAGTGTATATGTATCAAGCATAAATCTTTTTAAAAACAACAGATGTAATCATATGAAATACTTGTTACTGAATAATCCTGTTTTTTCAAACTTTAGTCTCAAAAGTGTTAAATAACACACTTTGAAGTGTAAATAATTTCATTTAATCCTCAAACTTAGAATATAAGTTAATTTTAGGTAAGAATAAATCCTACAACTTATCTCTTAAAATTTATAACATAGAAAGCTAACATTTGCCAACAACTTCACATTTACTGGTGAAAGAGCAGATTAGATATCCAATGAATGAAATATTATTACCTCTTTTTAATTAGTAGAAAACTGAGCCTAAGAATATTCATTGACATTTCTTTAGAGACACATAGAGAACTTAGACCTCCTAAGCACCAAGTAGTAATTCTTTTACTAGATAACTTTTTCTCTGATTGCACTTAGGTAGATAGAGGTGTCCTGCGATGGAGAGCAATTCAGGGGCATGAGTCATTCTGATTTCCTGAACTGCTACCCTTTCTTCCCAGCACAGCAGCTGGAAATAAGGATAGCTCTGTGTAAGGAAAGACATTGATGTAACTCTTGGAAAACTAATTTCTCCATCAGATTTCTGGCCAACTGGAGTCCAAGGAAAAATGTATCAAGACCACAGAATACTCAGTCTTAATAGTTCAGCTTTGAATGGGTTGTTCAGACAGTCAAACCAAGACAGTAATCCGTTTTAGGAAAAGCTTCTGTTTCTGGCAGACACTGAATTAGGAACACCTGAAAAAGGGCTCAGAAACTTTTAAAGCAAAGAGGCAGATGGTAAGTTATTTGAGGTTTTGCAGCCCATGTGGTCTTGTTCACAACCGCTCACCTCTGCTGTTATTGCACGAAAGCAGCCATGGACAATATGCAACAAGGTGAGAGTGGCCGTGTTATAGTAAAACTTAATTTATAACACTGGAATTTGAATTTCAAGTAACTTCCATGTTTCACAAGATATTATTCTTCTTTTGATTAAAAACATTCTTTTAATGTAAAAATCATCCTTAGCTCACAGACCAAATTATCAGTAAAACAGGTGGTCCCTAGTCTTATGGTTACCAGGGGCGAAGGGGAGGGGGAGAGATAGACTGGGAGTTTGGGATTGACATGTACACACTACTATAGATAACCAACAAGGACCTGCTGTATAGCACAGGGAACTCGGCTCAATATTCTGTAATAACCTAAATAGGAAAAGAATTTTAAAAAGAATAAAAAAAAAAGCATTTTAAATTGTGAAAAAAAAATCTTATGAACTAGCACATCAGATTATGAGAAACTCGAGTGAGAGAAAGAGTAAAAATTTTGGGGAGCTGTACTTCTGAGATGCTCTAAAACCAGAGCCTTCCAAGCCTAGCTGCTTATCAGCATCATTTGGTGAATTATCTTTTAAAATTCTACATGTTTTTCATTGAAAATAAGTTACAAATTCAGATGGTTTAAAATTCAAAAGTTAAAAAAGTAAAAATTCTTTCTCCCATCCTGCCTTCAAGAAGTAAGCAGTGTTACCATTTTCTAAGTTTGCTTCCAGAGTTTTTCAGGTCATATAACAAAATACACATGTGCATATGCATATGCTTGTGTATATACTTATGTAAATGTATATGATTATGAATTGTGTATGTTCATATGCATGTCCATATGTATATATATTTATCCTTTCTTTTTTAAAAATACAAATACTAGCACGCTATACACATGTATTTGCATTTGGCTTTTTTAGCATAATCGTATATCTTGGATGTTATTCCCTTGTGCTTTTGTATAATATTCCATTATATGGATCATCTTTATTAGTCTCCTCAAAATAGATATTTAAATTCTTTTCAATCTTTTATGTTTAGATTGTTTTCAGACATTTAAAAAGATGCTTTGGTGAACGTGATGTTACTTACATATAATTTTGCGCATGGGTGGGTATATTTGTAAATAAATTTCCAGAAGCGGAGTTTCTGCGTCAGAGTATGTGCATTTATAATTTTGATGCACTGTATATACTTTCCTTAGAAGCTGTACCAATTTATATTCTCTCTGATAATGTGAGAACTAAGTATTTACTCTCACTAAAACTGGTTATTGAGGTTTTAATTCTTTTATCCAGTAGGTGAAAGAGGGAAGTTAATGTAGTTTTACTTTCTTATAAAAAATAGTCACCATATGATCCAGCAATTCTACTTCTGGGTATATACCCAAAGAAAATGAAATCACTATTTCACTATCTCAAAGGGATATCTGCATCCCCATGTTCATTGCAGCATTATTTACAATAGCCAGGACATGGAAGCAACCTAAGTGACTCTCAGTACATTTGTGACAACGTGAATGAACCTTGAGCATATTATGTTAAGTAAAATAAGTCAGAGACAAATACTATATGATCTCACTTATATGTAGAATCTGGAATTTAAAAAAAAAAGTAAAAACCAAACTCATAGAAACAGAGAGTAGATTGGTGGTTTCTTGGGGTGGGGGATTGGGAGGTGGGGAAAATGGGTAAAGGTGCTCAAAGGGTACACACTTCCAGTTATAAGATGAGTGAGTCCTGGGAATGTAGTGATGACCAGAGTTAACAATACTGTATGGTATACTTGAAAGCTGATAAGAAAATACATCTTAAAAGTTCTCAACACACACACACACACACACGTTAACTATGTGAGGTGATAATTAACCTTATTGTGGTCATCATTGTGCAATATATACATACATCAAATCATCACATTCTACACCTTAAATCTGCACAATGTTTATGTAAATTATATCTCAATAAAGCTGTAAAAAATAATCTTACTCATATGTTTAGGTTACTAATTTTTTTATTCTGTGTACTATCTTTCCTATCTTATGTTCATTTTTTCAAGGTCATTGCCTTGACCTTTTTCTTATTAATTTATATGAGTACTTTGTATATTAGAGAAATTTACTCTTGTAATATGAGTTATAGTTTTCTGTTAGTTTTGTATTTTTTGCCTTTTTCGTTTGCTTATGATAAATTTCTGGTTTGCAGAAATTTGCATAATCAAAAATATTAGTCATTTATTTTAGGATTTTTCTTTCTTCTTTTTTTTTTCCTTTGGCCATACTCAACTCTAAAGGAGGACTAGGGTGAGACAAGGGTAGCATCTAGGGCACAAAAATGAAGTGCTTTGTTTTTGCGTCCTAGACATCCCTCATGCCTCACCCTAATTGTACCCTACTCCAAGAATTTAAAGGAATAACAGTTTTGTAATAGTGTCTTCTAGTACCTTAATGGTTTCATCCTTATAATTAATCTTTATAATTTATTTTGATGTAAAATGTGAGGTATAGATACAAATTTTTTTATTTTTCACAAATGGCTATCAAATTCTAACAATTATTTTACATACTCTATCTCTCCTACTCCTGATTCAAAATGCCACTTAATCATGTAAACAATTTCTGTAGTATCCAGTTTTCTGTTCTCTCCATTCTATTCAATTCATTTACCAGTAACATACTGTGTTATTAAAATGTTTCATATTGATTAAGGGCTAGTCCCCACTGATTTCTTCTCAGAATGTTCCTAACTATTTAAGTCTGTCTGTGTTTCCATTTCAATTTTAAAATCACTTAAAAACTTGTACTAATATATTGTGATTGTCTTAACAAATTTTTTAGCTATAGAGAGGATTGACATTTTTACGATATTGAATCTTCCTCTCCAAGAACATGATATCCCTTCACATAGGTTTGTAATTTCTTTCCTCACTAGTACATTTAGTTCATACAGATTTTGTACATTTTCTGTCAAGTTTATCCTGGGATATTTCATCTTTTTTTATTGCTATTTTATATAAGGTATTTTATAACTTCCTTTAACTATTTTGATTATATATATATATATATATATATATATAATGCTGTCGATTTCTAGGTATTAATTTAGTCTCATCTAATTTAACTGAATCTTCGTAGTTCTGATACTTTGGGCTGATTCTCAAGGTTTTCACAAACACAGTCATCAGCTGCAAATGAGGATTCTTTCACTCTCTCCTTTGTAAGTTTTTCTCATCTAATTGCATTGGTTAGTATCTCCAGAACAATGTTAGTAATTGTGGTGATTAAAGAATCCATCAGTGGGATACTTTAATTGTTTTTCCTCAGTAAGCATGATGTTGACTTTTTTGCTGGGATGGATAAGTTTTTTAACTTCAAATATGGATTTGGCATTGTATTAAATGCTTTTTTTTAGCATTTGTGGAGATAGGAGATACTTGTATGATTTGTGTCCTTATAAATATTAAATTATTTTAATTAATAGAGTTCTTAATCTTGAATCTTTTGGCTTTCCCAGACTGAATCTCACTTTATCAGGGTATATTCTTTAGTGTTCTGCTGTCTGCTCTTTGCTAATATGTTGTTTGTTTTTTACATTTCTATTTGGAAATAAGATTATTCTGTAGACTTTTTTTTTTTTTTTGTAATATTTGTCTGGTGTTGAGAGTGTTTTAGCCAATTCTTATTTGGAATCTTTTCTTTTTCTTCAAAGAGTTGAATTGAACATTCTTTAGATATTTGATAAATTCTTGGGGTGCTTTTAAAAGTACAAGTTTCTCAGCTCCATCCCCAAAGATTTAGTAGATCTTTAGTAAATCACGTCACTCTTGGTCACTGAGTGCCTGGCACATAGAAGTGGATACTCAGTAAGCAGTTGACCCTGAATATGGATTTTTAAAAAAGCTCTCTGAGTTGTTCTGATGATCAGACAGCCTTGAGAAGTGCTGCTATAAGTCAGGTTCCTGTTTAAGCTTGTATAGTGCCCAGTGAGTGATGCTGTTTTGTTTATACAATTTATATTCAAAGTTTGCTTGGTGGATGTTAACTAGACTTATTGTGGTAATCATTTTGCATATATACAAATATCCAATCATTAAGTTGTATATCTGAAACTAATATAATGTTAAGTCAATTATTCCTCAGATAAAAATCTTGCTTGGATAATTAAGAAATTAATACAGAAGTGTCTAGAGCTGTTGTTTATAAAAAAATTCTAATAGCAACTCTTAGTCCAAACAGCATACAATATCAGAGCAAATTCTTATTGTATCCTCTGAAAAGCTAACATGCTAGTGTTTGGCTCTCCTGTGAGGAGGTATCTGTATCATCTGTCAAAGTTAACTGAGAGGTGTTTTACCTTTTTTGAATATGAAAGAGACCTTCCTCATAAGTCTGCATCCAAGTGATGTCATCTCCCCATCCTAAACAGAAGAGAGAAATCAATGTGTTAACTCAGGACTACCAAAGAGTTCTGAATTGGGGGTGTGATAAGCAGGTATCTATCTACAGATATTTAAGCTACCAAGCAGTTGTCTGACATAAGGTATGGAGGATATATAATTATAACTAGATACAAAGAGGTTGTGTCCTTTCAGGTGATATTACTGAGGTTTTGTGACTATGTTTTAAATCTTAAGGCCCATGGCCTTGAACCCAGGAAGTGTTCAGTAGATGCTATTATGATTAGTGGTGATTGAAAGGACATCTCTGGACCATGCAAGAGCTCTCACTTTCAGAACGTACAGGAGGAAATAACAGTTAATCTTTGCATACTTTGTAAATCTGTCGGGAATACTTTGGGCTATACTGAACAACGTCCTTGAATCTTGAGTGTCAAGAGATGTTGACTCCTTCGAAGTCATAACACATCATTGAAAAAAAGGAATTTCAAATTTTGCTTTGAGTTTTAACAGGGAAAACAATTCTGGCATGGGAATTTCATGGTTGAGAGACTCAATAAAACCCTTGTTTTGGAAGCATCCAAAAGAGTGGAGGAGAGGGAAACAGAACACAACGAGTAGAGAGAGAACCCACTAGCTTTTTTTTTTAAAGAATCAATTTTATTTATTTATTTATTTATTTAGGCTGCATCGGGTCTTCGTTGCTGCACATGGGTTTTCTGTAGTTGTGGCGAGTGGGGGCTACTCTTCGTTGCGGTGTCCAGGGTTCTCCTTATGGTGGCCTGTCCTGTTGCGGAGCACAGGCTCCAGGCGCACGGGCTTCAGTAGTTGTGGCGCACAGGCTCAGTAGTTGTGGCTCACGGGCTTAGTTGCTCTGCAGCATGTGGGATCCTCCCGGACCAGGGATCAAACCCATGTCTCCTGCATTGGCAGGCGGATTCTTAACCACTGCGCCACTAGGGAAATCCCCCCACTAGCCTTTAAAGAAATGATGTGAGTAGTTGGGAATGTGTATTAGAGATTGAAGAATAAGACCATTGAAGAGAAGAATGCACAAAACATCCAGAAATATTTCAAAGTATTTTCAGGAAATGTCTCAGTCTATGGATGAAAAAGGTTGAATTAATTTGAAAATAGAAATAGTTTCAGGCTATTTTGGACCCAGATTTTTTCATAAGTCTCATATGTTGTCAGACTGGAGTTCCTGGTTTTGATACCATGGCTTAAAGATGTCCAGGACTTATGAAGCAGAAATATGAAGCAGGATAAATATGATCCCATGATTTCTGCCTGCTGGGTTTTGGTTTGTTTGTTTTTTAATAACAACTTTATTCAAATATAATTCATATGCCAATACAGTTCATCCATTGAAAGTATATACATTCTTTTAGTATATTTACATAGTGTGCAGTCATCACCACAATCAATTTTGGAAGATTTTCATCACTTCAGAAAGAAACCCTGTACCCTTTAGTTAACACCACGCAATTCTTTCATCTCCTACAACCCTAAGAAATGGCTAATCTACTTTGTCTCTATAGATTATCTTATTCCAGACATTTCATATAAGTGGAATCATATAAGATGCGATGTATCTTATGACTGGATGCTTTCACTTAATACAATGTTTTTAAGGTTCATCCATGTTGTGGCATGTATTAGAACTTCATTCTTGGGCTAAATATTATTCCATTTTATGGATATACCACATTTTGTTTATCCATTTATAAGTTGATGGACATTTAGGTTGTTTCTAGTTTTTGGATTTTATGAATAATACTGCTATGAACATTTGAGTGCAAACTTCAGTGTGAACATATGTTTTCATTTTTCTTGGGTATAATCCTTAGAAGTGGAATTGCTGGATCAAATGGTAACTATAACTTTAACTTTCTGACGGTTTTTCCCAGTGAGTGCATTATTTTACACTCTTACCAGAAGTGTTGTTGGTTTGTTTTTGCCTGACCTTAGAATCCTAACATTGGAATACATCTTACATTAGCTTAGTACCCCAACCTTAGCAGGAATACTTCCTATCTGTAATAACCCTGAAAGACTTTCTTTACAACTTTGCTCAAACACATGTAGTAAGTTTATGCCACGTTTTGCATTAGATAAAAGTTATTTTGGAAACAGCCAGTGAGACTGTGTTCCTACTTAATTTCCCTATTCTGTTGCAAATATCATTCAATGCCAGAATGTCAGCAGTGGGAAGAATTACTGTTCTCTGCTCCTGTTTAACTTAGTTCCACAAATATTGAAGGAACATCTGCTATATGCCTTGCTCCACTTAGCACTGGGTGTATGCAGGTAAGACAATACAGTCTTATTGTTCTCTGTTCATTATCATGATTCCTAATTCCTAATCCATTACTGGCTATGCTTACTTATCTTCTGAGATTTTATTCATTCTCCAGTATGTATTTATTGAGTACTTACTGTATGCCAGGCACTGGACCAGGTGCTGGATGCACAGCAGTTTTGGTTTAAAAGGAAGTTAAGATTTGGGGTTCACTTTTTTATTGAACCATTTCTTACCTTTTTCCAATTAATACTCCCTTTTCTCCCTAACACTGTGTCTGTTTAACTGGGGCTGCTCTGCCCTCTAAGAGGCTCCATATGCTACTTGGTACACTGTAAACAAATTTCCCTTTCACCCGTACCTTAATTCCTCATTCTCAGTTGTTTTCTATGTGCCAGTAGAAGATAAAGGCTTAACCAAATGCAAACCATTTCTGAATAATGGAGTTCCCAGCTGCTATCAGTCATCTCCCCTATTGACATAGTTTAACTGAAATAACAGACTCATCACGTTGTTTAAAATTTCTTGTACGTATTGAGTATATTTTTCATAAAATTCACCAGTTTTAATGGACATTTGGAAGTGAATACACAGAATATTGGTACCTTAATTATAGTTACAGCATGCTGCTTAACTCAGCCCTCGAGGGTCTTTAAGGGCAGTGACTTTGATCTTTGGCACTTTAAGGCTACTGAGTTCATTGTTTTATAACTGCTGTATGTATATATGGAGGTACATGATAAATTACACTTAGGAAAATATTTCCCTCTTTTATTTATTTTGCAAAACTTACCAAGTTTTTTAGACTTATAGTTTCTGTGATTTTAAACTGAACACTGGCTGAACACTGACAGGCAATTGGCTGGTACCCAATACATCTCATCTGTTAAGGAATGAATTAACTTGGAGAGAAAGTCAATATTTTAAAATTTGAAATTATGCTATAGTTGATCTCCATTTGTTTGCTCCAGTCACATTACCATTCCAAGTACCAGTCAAGTGTTTTTTGGTTTGTGTTACTAATTTAGGATTAGCTATTTGGAGACAAATGATTTTCTTTCCATTTCTGGTAGCTGGAAATGTAGGAATCAATTCTGAGAATTTTCTTTATGAATTATTTCTTTGCAGATGAAGATATAATTGTTTCTCAGGCCAAAGTAAAACAGTTGGTACAAAATAGAAATGTTTTCAATGTGGCCAATGAAAATCTAGATTATGTCCTCTAAAAATACTGCAGCTGTTTTCTGGAGTCTGCATAGCCAACACTTGGTTAACCAAAATTCTTGGAGGGTGGAGATAAAGTATAATTTTCTGGGGACCCCAGTGTAAAATCATTCCAAATTATTTTCTTGCCTGAATAAAGAGAGGACAGGGCACTGGAACAGATTTTGAGGGAATCCTGATTGCATTTAGGATATCAATATAACGTATCAATCAATAGCATTTTGCAGGACTCTGGTTACCAAAGTTATAGGCAATGAAACCAGTTCTCCACTATTTCTATAGAAGATGCAGCAAATTGTTGTTTTTCATTTCATGTGGCTCACTCTTTAAAATTAACTGATCCTTTCTGTTGTTTTTTTTTTCTCCTATTTTAAAGTGATACACAACAAAAAATTTCAGTTAATTGAGTTGGCTTTATAACTAGACTACAGGCAAGAGATGATGAATTTTAAAACAATCCAAATGACTGAGTCCAGAAAATAAAATGAGATTCCAGTACCTCTTGAGAGTGTCTGAGGAGGTCTTTTTCCCTTTTTGATTGCCATGGCAAGGTTAGAAGAAACCGTGATGAGTAAGAGACAGACGACCAAAGCTGAGTGTAACATCATATCTTCTTAAGAATCCCTCAGAAGCAGCTGGATGGTAAAAAATAATTGTCAGAATCTGGTAGGTTACCTCAGGCTGTCATTAAGACATTTGTTAAAAGAGACCAAACCTGTGCTGCCAGATTGCTCTGCTTGTGTGAATTGACATGGTACAACCACCTAGAACTTTCACATTTTATTTGTAAATTATTGTAAAAATACAGTCAACTCAATAGATGTCCACTTGATGAAAAGCCACATTCCTGGCATCCTGGGAGCAGTACAATGAAGTTGAAAGAGCACTGGACCAGGGCACCCAAAGCCTACTTCTGATGGTATTCTAGTGCTCACGGAACTGCATTAAAACTCAAATAAGGTGATATTGATTAAAGGCCTTGCAACTGCTAAGTGCAATGGAAAGGTGACGTTTGTCATGCATAAATATTCTTTGCCCTTTGATTCTTCTTGATCTGATAGGTTAAGATGACATTTTAACTCTGCCAAGACAGTAAGATTAGGCATGAACAAATACTGCTTAAATTAGAACTGAGGAAAATCAGAATATGGAGGTTCTTGTTCTTCAGTTCCTCTACAGTTGCTTATCTTTTTTATCCTTCCATCATTTACTCAGCCTTTTGCCCTTAAATTTACAACCCTGCCCTATTTAAAATTCATTCCTCTCATTTTAGTATCTTTATCTAGCCAGCAGTACATCCCTCTCCTGGATTGAAAATGGTTAGTTTGGTCCTATTTAAATTATTTTCGTTCCTAATCTGCAAGGGACCCACTTTTAAATTATTTTGTATTGAGAAACCCTGTTAAACAATAACCATGGTGCTGATAAGGATCGCAGTTTAAGTTCCTATAACTTATTAATACTGTGAAACATTTCAGCATGCCATCTTTTACCTTATGGGCGTCATCTTGTACCATAAAGACTGAAACAAAGAAAGGGTAGATTTCAGTAGGGGATAAAGACAGCTGACTCTGGAACACAAAGTCCAACGTGGGGAGGGTAGACTCTGTCAGAGTGAAAGTTGCAGTGGAAAAATTGAAGCAACCATCTAGGGTAGGGTCTTAACTTGGGTCCGGTGAGCTTCTAGAAGGTCTATGATTGAGCTCCTGGAGTCTCAAAAATCCCTGAATTGTCTGTAACATTTTATGTGCCTTTGTTCTCTTTTCTGGGGAAGAGAGCCCCTAATTGCCTTAAGATTCTCCGAGGGATCTCTGGAAGTAAAGAGTTAAGAAAAAGCTAATCTGGAGGAAGCATTAGGAAAAGTTCTTTATGAGAGAGACAGAGATTAGTAGGTAGAATCTACAGCAAAAGAGAGAAGTGATAACTTCACCATCTTCTTATTTTAAAGCTGCCAAATTTAGAACGAATAGGAACTGAATTTTTTCAAATTTCAAGTTGCTATGTATTATTGTCAGATTGTTCTACTTAAAAATCAAAATGTTTTTTTGTTTGACATTGATAAATTGTAAAATAGATAGTAAATATATTCTATGACAAAGCCAATCAATTTATATATTATTATCTTTGGATGAACAGTAATTTCCCTGGTAAACAGAACATGAGTTAGTTATGATCCTATAGTATCAGATGCGTGGGTAAAGCTCCTTGGGGGACACGGATGAATATGACACGGTCATGGCCCTGGAGCAGCTCACATTGCCCTCCGCAGGCAAATAACCACACGTCTACAATTAGGTGTTAAAAACACAGGTAGTTAGCATTTTCTGACACAGTATTTCACTTTTCAAAAGTAATTTAATGTAAGTCATTTACTTAAATATTATGTAAAAATTCTCTATAAAAGAAAACTGGGAGTGAGATTTTACATTCTTTTTTAATATTCTTTTCCATTATGGTTTATCACAGCATATTGAATATAGTGCCCTGTGCTATATAGTAAGATCTTGTTGCTTATCCATTCTATATATACTAGTTTGCATCTGCTAACCCCAAACTCTCACTCCATTCCTTTGTGCTCTTTCCTGGGGAAGAGGGCCCCTAAAGAATATTAAAAAAAAATGTATATATATGTATAACTGCATCACTTTGCTGTACAGCTGAAATTAACACAGCATTGTAAATCAACTATACTTCAATAAAAAAATAACAGGGAGGAACAACTGTTACTTGCAGCATAATTTTTAAAGGATCACTTTTGGTGAATGTTAGTTTATTATAATATCATTAATAAATACACATAAAGAATAAAAGTATGAAGGCAACAAAGGAAATCTAGTTCATTAAAAGAAGAAAAATATCATTTCATTGAACTTGCCCTCTGCTTTACTGAAGACCTCACTTTTGTACAGCGATAGTTTGATCCTTTAAGTATAACTGAGCTTGACCACTGATTAAGTAATCTGGAAATTTTGCTTGCTTACCTGAACTTGTCAGTGCTCTTGCTGGAAGTGTATTCTGGATATTTCTGGTTAAAAATGGGTGTGGATTTATAGACACACACAGGCACACACACACCTGATCTACAGCCCCACCTGCATTGAAACAAGAGCACAGTCCACCTGCGTACTTAAAAAACAGCCTTGTCTGAAAAATCCGTGCTTCTTTCCAGTTCTCATGCTCTCACACTAAAAAAAAAAGTGTCCTTTTTCTTTCCCTAAATTAAGATTGAGTGTCCTCATAGAATGAGGCCAAATACCACCTTTGTGCTTTTTTCTCGTCTACCTTTTGCTTCCCAAGGTAATTTAATGTTTGGCTGGAGTTCAACACCCAGAAAAAAAAAAAAGAAATGGTGGCAAGAGTGGGGAAGGAACGGGTATAAATGTAGGAACTGTGTGTGCACCATTGTTCTTGATGAAAGGTCAGTGAGGCTTGCAGATTAGATATAAAACAAATAGAAATTCCTCAGGTTTACTCTCTTTACAGGAGTATAATTAACAGCTAAAGAGAGCAGGTCCCCCACCCTTTTTTTTTTCGTGAGAGAGAGAAAAAGGAAAAGAGAGAAATAAAAATGCTGTTTTAAAAGTTAACATTTTTATAATTTGATGATTCTTTATAGTCTCTCTGTAAAACCCCTTACCTTACCATGCCAAAAAATAGGAAAACAGGCCATTAGAGATTATATTTATCTAATAGTTAGATTTTTTAAATTGTATAATTAATCCATGATCATGGTAAAACATTTTTAAAGTGTGGAATTGTGTCAAAATAAAAAGTAAAATTCTCTTCCCCTTCACCAGCATCACCTTTCTCTGATCACTCCAACCCCAAAGACACACACACACACACACACACACACACACACACACACATACACACATACACACACAAGTTCTACTTCCTGGACTTAATTACTGTTAAAGTGATCTAGGGCAGGGTCATCAAATCTGGCCCACCTGTTTTCGTACAGACCAAGAGCTACTAATGGTTTTTACATTTAAAAATGGCTGGGTGAAAAATAAAAAGAATCATACTCTGTGACATCTGAAAGCTGTATGAAATTAAAATGTCAGTGTCTGTAAATAGAAATTACTGGATGCAGTGCAGCCATGTCCATTTCCTTATTATTGTCTATGATTCTTCTTGCATTCTAAGTGGAGTACTGAGACAAGGACTGTATGGTCTGTGAAGTCTAAAATATTTACTCTCAGGTCTTTTATAGAAAAAGTTGGCTCATCTTTAATTTAGGTGCTTGTTCAACAAATTTTTCCCTTCCTTCCTCCCTTCTTCCCTCTCTTTCTCTTTTTTTTGCTTAATGACTCACTATATTAATAAATGTACTGCTAAAGAATGGAGGTGGTGGCTATCTTCTGACATTAAAGAGAGTATGCTTTGCTTCTAGTATTTTAATTTTGGATATAGAGCTGGTTTGATTTACCAGAAGAAGGCAGCCATTGTTCCTATACTACGTCTCTTGAAAGCAGGAATGTTGGATTTTGTTCTATAAAGATGGATAAATGTACATAGGGTAGCAAATTGATATAGTAAATGTATTCATTTCATATAGTAAATTTATAGTTTTCCTATTGAACCTTTCTTGTGATCCCAAGAGAAACCCCATGTAGCCAGGTTGTATTATTCTTTTACTGTACTACTGATTCATGTATTCATTTAATTGTGCTTTCTTCCTTCTGTAGAATTCTTAAAGGGAACCTTCCTTGGAACATGCTATTGAAATAGAATCCTCCTGCTGAAGGTTAAGGAACTTGACCAACAATTATAATTTTATGTCCAGCACTTACAAAGCAAAGAAACAGCTATGCAGTCGTCCCTAAGTTTTCCTCTTAAAGAGAGGGGCACAGCCTTCACTTTCTTCTTGACTGGTAGTGGTTTATAGAAAAATCTTTTTCTTTTTTCTTTTTTTACCATCTATATTGGAATATAATTGCTTTACAATAGTGTGTTAGTTTCTGCTTTATAACAAAGTGAATCAGCTATACATATACATATATCCCCATATGTCCTCCCTCTTGCATCTCCCTCCCACCCCGCCATCCCACCCCTCTAGGTGGTCACAAAACACCGAACTGATCTCCCTGTACTATGCAACTGCTTCCCACTAGCTATTTTACATTTGGTCGTAATATATAAGTCCATGCCACTCTCTCACTTCATCCCAGCTTCCCCTTCCCCCTCCCCGTGTCCTCAAGTCCATTCTCCACGTCTGCATCTTTATTCCTGTCCTGCCCCTAGGTTATTCATGACCATTTTTTTTTTACATTCCATATATACATGTTAGCATATGGTATTTTTCTCTTTCTGACTTACTTCACTCTGTATGACAGACTCTAGGTCCATAATCCACAGTTTCGTTTCTTTTTATGGCTGAGTAATAGTCCATTGTATATATGTGCCACATCTTTATCCATTCATCTGTCGATGGACACTTAGGTTGCTTCCATGTCCTGGCTATTGTAAATAGAGTTGCAGTGAACATCGTGGTACATAATTCTTTTGGAATTATGGTTTTCTCAGGGTATATGCCCAGTAGTGGGATTGCTGGGTCATATGGTAGTTCTATTTTTAGTTTTTTAAGGAACCTCCATACTGTTCTCCATAGTGGCTGTACCAATTTACATTCCCACCAAGAGTGTAAGAGGGTTCCCTTTTCTCCACACCCTCTCCAGCATTTATTGTTTGTAGATTTTTTGATGATGGGCATTCTGGCCAGTGTGAGGTGATACCTCATTGTAGTTTTTTTTATTTTCAACATCTTTATTGGAGTATAATTGTTTCACAATGCTGTGTTAGTTTCTATTATATACCAAAGTGAATGAGCCATATGCATACATATGTCCCCATATCCCCTCCCTCTTGAGTCTCCCTTCCAATCCTCCCTATCCCACCCCTCTAGGTCATCACAAAGCACCGAGGTGATCTCCCTGTGCTATGCGGCTGCTTCCCACTAGCTATTTTATATTCGGTAGTGTTTACATGTTGATGCTACTGTCACTTCTCCCCAGTTTCCCCCTCCCCCTATGTGTCCTCAAGTCCATTCTCTATGTCTATGTCTTTATTCCTGCCCTGCAACTAGGTTCATCAGTACCATTTTTTTTTTAGAGTCCCTGTATATGCGTTAGCATACGGTATTTGTTTTTCTGACTTACTTCATGCTGTGTGACAGACTCTGTGTCCATCCACCTCACTACAAATAACTCAGTTTCATTTCTTTTTATGGCTGAGTAATATTCCATTGTATATATGTGCCACATCTTCCTTATCCATTCATCTGTCTGTGGACATTTAGGTTGGTTCCATGTCCTGGCTATTGTAAATAGTGCTGCAGTGAACATTGTGGTACATGTCTCTTTTTGAATTATGCTTTTCTCAAGGTATATGCCCAGTAGTGGGTTTGCTTGGTCATACAGTAGTTCCATTTTTAGTTTTTTAAGGAATCTCCATACTGTTTTCCATAATGGTTGTATCAATTTACATTCCCACCAACAGTGCAGGAGGGTTCCCTTTTTACCCCACCCTCTCCAGCATTTATTGTTTGTAGATTTTTTGATGATGGCCATTCGGACTGGTGTGAGGTGATACCTCATTGTAGTTTTGATTTGCATTTCTGTAATAATTAGTGTTGTTGAGCATCTTTTCATTTGACTCTTGGCCATCTGTATGTCTTCCTTGGTGAAATGTTTAATTAGGTCTTCTGCCCATTTTTTATTGGATTGTTTGTTTTTTTGATATTGAGCTCCATGAGCTGTTTGTCTATTTTTGAGATTAATCCTTTGTCCATTGTTTCATTTGCATATATTTTCTCCCATTCTGAGGGTTGTCTTTTCATCTGGTTTATGGTATCCTTTGCTGTGCAAAAGATTTTAAGTTTAATTAAGTCCAATTTGATTATTTTTGTTTTTATTTCCATTACTTTAGGAGGTGGGTCAAAAAAGATCTTGCTGTGGTTTATGTCAAAGAGTGTTTTTCTTATGTTTTCCTCTAAGAGTTTTATAGTGTCTTGTCTTACATTTTTTAATCCATTTGGAGTTTATTTTCATGTATGGTGTTAGGAAGTGTTCTAATTTTATTCTTTTACATGTAGCTGTCCAGTTTTCCCAGCACCACTTATTGAAGAGGCTGTCTTTTCTCCACTGTATATTCTTGCCTCCTCTATCAAAGATAAGGTGACCATATGTGCGTGGGTTTATCTCTGGGCTTTCTATCCTGTTCCATTGATTTATATTTCTGTTTTTGTGGCAGTACCATACTGTCTTGATTACTGTAGCTTTGTGGTATAGTCTGAAGTCCGGGAGCCTGATTCCTCCAGCTCCGTTTTTCTCTCTCAAGATTGGTTTGGCTATTCGGTGTCTTTCGTGTTTCCATACAAATTGTAAAATGTTTTGTTCTAATTCTGTGAAGAATGCCAGTGGTAGTTTGATGGGGATTGGATTGAATCTGTAGATTACTTTGGATCATATAGTTATTTTCACAATATTGATTCTTCCAATCTAAGAACACAGTATATGTCTCCATCTGTTTATGTCATCATTGATTTCTTTCATCAGTGTTTTATTGTTTTCTGAGTACAAGTTTTTTGCCTCCTTATGCAGGTTCATTCCTAGGTATTTTATTATTTTTGTTGCGATGGTAAACAGGATTGTTTCCTTAATTTCTCTTTCACATTTTTCATTGTTGGTGTATAGGAATGCCAGACATTTCTGTGCATTAATTTTGTATCCTGCAACCTTGCCGAATTCATTGATTAGTTCTAGTAGTTTTCTCGTGGCATTGCTGGATTTTTTATGTGCAGTATCATGTCATCTGCAAACAGTGACAGTTTTACTTCTTTTCCAATTTGTGTTCCTTTTATTTCTTTCTTTTCTCTGTTTGCCATGGCACGGACTTCCAAAACTATGTTGAATAAGAGTGGACGTCCTTGTCTTGTTCCTGATCTTAGTAGAAATGCTTTCAGTTTTTCACCATTGAGTATGATGTTTACTGTGGGCTTGTCACATATGGCCTTTGTTATGTTGAGGTAGGTTCCCTCTATGCCCATTTTCTAGAGAGTATTTTTTATCATAAATAGGTGTTGCATTTTGTCAAAAGCTTTTTCTGCATCTATTGAGATGATTATATGGTTTTTATTCCTTAACTTGTTAATGTGCTGTATCACATTGATAAATTTGCATATATTGAAGAATCCTTGCATCCCTGGGATAAATCCCACTTCATCATGGTGTATGATCCTTTTAATATGTTGCTGGATTCTGTTTCCTAGTATTTTGTTCAGGATTTTTGCATCTATTTTCATCAGTGATATTGGTCTCTAATTTTCTTTTTTTGTGATGTGTTTTTCTGGTTTTGGTATCAGGGTGATGGTGGCTTCATAGAATGAATTTGGGAGTGTTTCTCCCTCTGCAGTTTTTGGGAACAATTTGAGAAGGAGTGGTGTTAGCTCTCTCTAAATGATTGATAGAATTCGCCTGTGAAGCCATCTGGTCCTGGGCTTTTGTTTGTTGCAAGATTTTAAATTATGGTTTCAATTTCATTACTTGTGATAGGTCTGTTTATATTTTCTAATTCTTCCTGGTTCAGTCTTGGAAATTGTACCTTTCCAAGAATTTGTCCATTTCTTCGTTGTTGTCCATTTTATTGGCATATAGTTGTTCATAGTAGTCTCTTATAATCCTCTGTATTTCTGTGGTGTCAGTTGTGATTTCTCCTTTATAATTTCTAATTTTATTGATTTGCATTACCTCCCTTTTTTTCTTGATGAGTCTCGTTCAGGGTTTATCAATTTTGTTTATCTTCTCAAAGAACCAGCTTTTAGTTTTATTGATCTTTGATGTTGTTTTCTCCGTTTCTATTTCATTTATTTCTGCTCTGATCTTTATGATTTCTTTCCTTCTACTGACTTTGGGCTTTCTTTGTTCTTCTTTATCTAGTTGCTTTAGGTGTAGGTGTTTATTTCAGATTTTTCTTGTTTCTTCAGGTAAGATTGAATTGCCATAAACTTCCCTCTTAGAACTGCTTTTGCTTCATCCCATAGTTTTTGGGTCATCCTGTTTTCATTGTCATTTGTTTCTAGGTATTTTTAATTTCTGCTTTGATTTCTTCAGTGATCTCTTGGTTATTTAGTAGTGTATTGTTTAGCTTCCATGTGTGTGTGTTTTTTAGAGACTTTTTCCTGTAATTGATATCCAGCCTCATAGCATTGTGGTCGGAAAAGACACTTGATATGATTTCAGTTTTTTTAAATTTACCAAGGCTTGATTAGTGATCCAAGATATGATCTATCCTGGAGAATGTTCCATGAGCACTACAGAAGAAAGTGTATTCTGTTGTTTTTGGTTGGAATGTCCTATAAATATTAGTGAAGTCCATCTTGTTTAATGTATCATTGAAAGCTTGTGTTTCCTTATTTACTTTCTGTTTGGATGATATGTCCGTTGGTTGTAAGTGGGGTGTTAAAGTCCCCTACTATTATCGTGTCACTGTCGATTTCTCCTTTCATGGTTGTTAGCATTCCCCTTATGTATTGAGGTGCTGCTGTGTTGGGTGCATAAATATTTACAATTGTTATATCTTCTTCTTGGATTGATCCCTTGATCATTATGTAGTGTCCCTCCTTATCTCTCGTAACAGTTTTTATTTTAAAGTCTATTTTATGTGATACGAGTATTGCTACTCCAGCTTTCTTTTCATTTCCATTTGCATGAATATCTTTTTCCATCCCCTTACTTTCAGTCTGTATGTGTCCCTAGGTCTGAAGTGGGTCTCTTGTAGACTGCATATATACGGGTCTTGTTTTTGTATCCATTCAGCCAGTTTGTGTCTTTTGGTTGGGCTATTTAATCCATTTACATTCAAGGTTCTTATTGATATGTATGTTCCTATTACCATTTTCTTAATTGTTCTGGGTTTGTTTTTGTGTGTCTTTTTCTTCCTTGTGTTTCCCACCAGAGGAGTTCCTTTAGCATTTGTTGTAAAGCTGTTTTGGTGGTGCTGAACTCTCTTAGCTTTTTCCTGTCTGAAAAGCTTTTGATTTCTCCATTGAATGTGAATGAGATCCTTTCTGGGTAGAGTAATCTTGGTTGTAGGTTTTTCTCTTTTTTCACTTTAAGTATATTCTGTTACTCCCTTCTGGCCTGCAGAGTTTCTGCTGAAAAATCATCTGATAACCTTATGGGGATTCCTTTGTATGTTATTTGTTGTTTTTCCCTTTCTGCTTTTAATATTTTTTCTTTGTCTTTAATTTTTGTCAGTTTGATTAATATGTGTCTTGGTGTGTTTTTCCTAGAGTTTATGCTGTATGAGACTCTCTGTGCTTCCTGTACTTGGGTGACTATTTCCTTTCCCATGTTAGGGAAGTTTTCCACCATAATCTCTTCAAATATTTTCTCAGTCCCTTTCTTTTTCTCTTCCTCTTCTAGAACCCCTATAATTTGAGTGTTGGTGTGTTTAGTGTTGTCCCAGAAGTCTCTGAGGTTGTCTTTAATTCTTTTCATTCTTTTCTCTTTTTTCTGCTCCTTAGCAGTTATTTCCATCATTTTGTCTTCCAGCTCACTTATTCGTTCTTCTGCCTCAGTTATCTATTGATTCCTTCTAGTGTATTTTTCATTTCAGCTACTGTGTTTTTTATCTCTGTTTGCTATTTAGTTCTTCTAGATCTTTGTTAAACATTTCTTGTATTTTTTCAATTTGTGCCTCCATTCTATTTCTGAGATTCTGGGTCATCTTTACTCTCATTACTTTCAATTGTTTTTCTGGTAGATTGCCTATTTCCTCTTCATTTATTTGGTCTTGTAGGTTTTTACCTTGCTCCTTCATCTGTGACATATTTTTTTGCCGTCTCATTTTTCTTTTTCTTTTTTTGTGGTATGCGGACCTCTTACTATTGTGGCCTCTCCTGTTGCGGAGCACAGGCTCCGGACACGCAGGCTCAGCAGCAATGGCTCACGGGCCTGGACACTCCGCAGCATGTGGGATCTTCCCGGACTGGGGCATGAACCCACTTTCCCTATGTCAGCAGGCGAACTCTCAACCACTGCGCCACCAGGGAAGTCCTGGTTTTTTTTGAGTGGGATTGTGTTCCTGTCTTACTGGTTGCTTGGCCTGAGGCTTCCAACACTGGAATTTGTAGGCTCTTGTGTGGACCTGGATCTTGGTTCTGAGATGAGTATATCTGTGAGATCTCACTCTGATGAATATTCCCTGGGGTCTGAGGTTCTCTGTTGGTCCAGTGGCTTGGACTCTGAGCTCCCACCACAGGAGCTTTGGCCCGACCCCCAGCTCATGAACCAAGATCCCTCAAGCCACGTGGGGTGGCAAAAAAAAAAAAAAAAAAAAAAAAGAACAATAACAAGGAAGGTAAAGCATAAAATTAGACTAGGAAACTAACAGATATGTTAGAAAGAATATGAAAATAAAAATATAGATGAAACAACAACTGGAAGGTACAACAGTACCACGATAGTAAAAAAGAGGAGGAGGGAAAAGAAGAAAAAAGGGGGTGAAAGGGCTTGGCTGTGGAGGATGGGGCCTAAGCAAGAGCGAGGTTTTGGTGGTGGATGGGGCATATGCTTAGGACCCACAGGCCTGGAAAAGGCCCTGGCGTCTTTGGAGGGGTGGGACTTACGCTCACCTGAACAGAAGGGGCCCAGATGTGCTCCCATCCCCTGTTATCAGAGGGTGGGGGACCTCACGTGGGAGCCCCAGAGCCTTCCTGGGCTCGAGCCAGTGGGGCAAATGCACTCCTCTCCTCTCCTGCTTCTCCCAGATGGCCCCATCTGCCTCTCCTGCTCTCCCCGGCCAAGGACCCATGCAGACTGGAGGGGTCTTTGGAGGGCAGGAGATCAGCCTGGGAGTTCAGCAGGCTCCCCATGTCCAAGTGGGCAGGGCAGATGCCCCTTGTTCCTCTCCTCCCAGAGGGCCCCTCCTGCTTGCCTCTCCTGATCTCCTCAGCCTCAGGGATGCCGATCCTGTCCGGCCTCCACTTCTCCTCCTCCGTCAGTCCCCTATGTCCTACTGGTTCACTTGGGGGTTCCTCCTGTCTCCTTGGGCATCAGGGTCCCCCCACCAGTGGCTGGCAGGCGCCCTAGTTGTGGGGAGACACTAGCTCGGCATCTTCCCACACCGCCATCTTCCAGATTATCTATTTTAATAGATAGTGAGTGAGAATAAGAAAGTCAAGTACTTAAGGTGTAGTTAAATTAGGTCTCAATGTGTCTGCACTGATCAATATCATTGGTTTTTTTCCCACTAGTGTGACTCTGTAATATATCCTGTAAACCAGGACAACTTTGAGAGTAAAAGAAGGTAGTAAAAGCTATTGGAATTATGTAATTTTAGATAGTATTTTGAAATATATATTTGTCAGCCAAAATTGGTTTTATTCTATAATAGATCACAAATAGCTCTATTAATGATTATTCTCTGTGTCCACCTAGAGGGGTGGGATAGGGAGGGTGGGAGGGAATTGCAAGAGGGAGGAGATAAGGGGATATATGTTTATGTATAGCTGATTCACTTTGTTATACGGCAGAAACTAACACACCATTGTAAAGCTGTTATATTCCAGTAAAGTTGTTAAAAAAAAAAAAGATTATTCTCAAGAATAAAAATCTTTAAAATATATTCATGTACATTTTGGCAAAAATTAAAAAAATATTCTTTGTATATATATTAATGTTAATCAATTTCTTAACTATACTTGTCTCTTATACCAGGTGGTTGGTATTTTTCTGAAGATTTTTCTGGTATTATTGGTTTTTATTTTTCAGTGTGATCTTATATTTATTTTTTTATAAAATTGCATGCAATCATCTTCAAAGTTGTCCTTATGGTTAATATATTTAGAATTGTCATCAGCTTCAATTGGTACTCCTCTGTAGACCATACTATTTTTAATTAAGAAAATACTCTTTCCATAGTTGCTTGGTTACCTGCTAAATTCAAGAAAATTTATTTCAATGGAGAATAATATTTTTAATCTTATAATCAATTTTAATCTTATTGAAAAGTGCTCTCAAATACTTTCTTTCTCTTTTTCTTTTTTTTTTTTTTTTTTTTTTTGCGGTATGTGGGCCTCTCACTGTTGTGGCCTCTCCCGTTGCGGAGCACAGGCTCCGGACGCGCAGGCTCAGCGGCCACGGCTCACGGACCCAGCCGCTCCGCGGCATGTGGGATCTTCCTGGACCGGGGCACGAACCCGTGTCCCCTGAGTCTGCAGGCAGACTCTCAACCACTGGGCCACCAGGGAAGCCCTCAAATACTTTCTTTTAGTTTCTGTTTAAAGTCATTTCTTTAACATTTCATTCCATTTGGGAATAGAATACAAATTTATCTAATTAAAAACTCCTTTAATAAGTCAAGGTAGTCCACACTTGTTAATTCTTTCAAGGTCAGTGACCCATATTTTTACAAGATTAATAGGTCATATAAACCATAAATTGAATTTAGGATTACCTATCCACTCTGTGTGTGTGTGTGTGTGCGCGCATGCACACATGTATTTGTCCATCTGTCTGTCTGTGTTTCAATTTGTCTCTCACTGAGAATATACAAAAAATAAACAGTACAAAAAGGTTGACAGTGGAAAGTAGGCATCCCTCTATCTTCCAGTGTATGAGTCTCCTTCTTAGGGCAATAATGATTATCAACTTCTTGGGCTTTCTTCAGGAAATACTTTCTCTATATTCAAACAGGACACTATCCATTTATTATCTATCTATCATCTCTGTATATACCTACATATTATATTTTTTATTTTAAAACAAATGGCACCATTCTATCAATATTTCTAATCCTCTCTTTTTCATTTAATAATATTAAATATTGTACCACATAAGCAGAAGAATTTTTGAAGCTATTAGTAAATGAAAGAGAAAGAATATACTGTAGAAAATGTTTATCCATCTTTATTTTCTAAATCCTGTAGAGGCAAATATTTATTTTAAAAATATTGATTTTTGGGAAAAAAGAGAATCTTTGCTTTAAAGGAATAGGTATCTCCAGAATTGGTTATTGAGCCGTGTTAATTTATGTCAAACATTTAAAAGCGTAGTCTTTTTTTTATAAGCTTCTCATGTTCAGGGTCTGCAACCTACAGATTCTTGCTCTGTCACGAATGGTTACATTTCCCAATGCAAAACAATAGCCCTTTCATTTGCAGTAAGTATCTTAAGTCTCTTAACTTTCAGGATACTACAAGTAAACACTTGATAAATGTGCAGTATTTTCACAACATGGATAGAAATGGGATTTATTCCTTGGTACTTGCCCTGTGGCTACATAAGATTAAATAGAATTACAAATGTCATTTTTGGACTACAGATTCGGTCCTTCATTTAGACTCTTACCTGTAGCCTTTTCCTTTTATCCGTAAAAATGTTCCTATGCCTACAAATAGGCAACACATTTTTCCTCTGATGGAGGGAGATCTGGGACCTAGACTGGCCACTCAGTTTCCCCAGATTCAGTTTGGGGAGAGTCTATTTTGGAAATTGTGGGTGACGTTCAAATGGAATGTAGAGAGCTGGGAGACAGCCATGGCAAGTCCTCAGAGGGATTTAAAAATAGTTTTCAAATGGATGAAGAACATATACAGAAAGTAGGAAGAAGAAAGCGGAGCCAGTGAGTCACAGAACCGGGGAAAGGAGAGGAGAAAGCAGTGGGTCTAAGGATAAATGGGGACAGGGCTCTCAGATGATGTTAGGACAGCTGGCTCTGTTTAAATAGGTGGAGAGAGTGTGGATATGGCCTTATTATCAGGAGGTTGGAGGATGAAGAATCTTAAGATGGTATCTATAATGTTCATAATGAGATAAATTTGAGTTTCAAAGCTTATGGTTTAATTTGTAAAAAAAGTAAATTATATTCATAAGCTGCAGTTGTGAAAGCACCAAGACACAGAATAAATTATGTTTCTAGGGGAATGATACATCTTTGTATATATCTTCAAAAGATATTAACAGAGGAGTGTTCCCTGAAAAGGATACTGCTCTTGCAGCTGATCTTCCCCTTCACACAGCCAAATGCAGTTCTTGGTCAGGGTTCTTAGGGGGCTACAGACCCACAATGAAAATTAATGTTTAAAGACAAATTCCTATAAATCAAGTAAATTGCATATTATAATTCTTCTCAATACGGACTGATACTTTGTGTGCTTAATGAGTAAACAATGTAGTAGCAGACCTCAGTCCTGTTAAAGCTCTTCATTCATCTTCCCTCTGTTTTGTTTCAGACAATACAGGATTTTAATTTCATATTTACATTTGCTTATATCCCTTTTACAGAATTACTGAACTAAATACTACTGGTTGCTTACTGAAGACTATTTTTCTTTCATATACGTCTCTTTTCTGAAAGACACGGATTTAGTTCAGATATTCCCTTGTCTCTGTGCTGCTATATATTTAGGGGAGGTGGGCCTCATAGCTAGTCCTAAAGGGAAATCTTGATTGGTCTATTCCAGTGGTTTTCAATCAGGGGACATTTAGCAACGTCTAGAGACGTTTTTGATTGTCACAACTGGAGAGGGTATTGCTGGCATTTAGTGAGTAGAGGCCAGAGATGATTTTAAACATGCTTCAATGTACAGGACAGCTCCCACAGCAAAAAATTATACAGCCCTAAATGCCAGTAGTTCTGAGGTAGAGAACTCTTGGTTTATTTTAACCCAGTCATGGTGGCTCCATTCTAAATTAGTGTTGGTTTACGCATGAACATGTGATATGATTCTGGCCAATGAGCTGTGAGGGGAAATCTAAGGAAAGTTTTTTTTCTCATTAATGCCATCAATAAATGTAAAGAAAATGGCTCCTTTTCCCATTGTATAGTGTCATCGCTGGATGTAATACATGCAACTGTGGCAGCCACCTTGGTACCATGAGGGTGGTTAAGGAGGACAAAGTGGATATACTTTAAAGAGCCTGATAGAGAGATGGAAAGAGTGCGTGTACCTGTGTGTGTGTTTAAATATCAGAGTCACCGTTTTAACCCGTCTTGGAACCATCATGATTTAGGGCTTGTTATACAAAAAAAAAATTTTTTTCCTATTGTTTAAGCCAGCTGAGTCAGAGTTTTCTGTCACTTTTAGTCAACAGCATCCTAATTGATAAAATTTTTTAGCATTTGCTTGTTTTGTAATTAAACTTTCAACCATTTTGGCATTTAGTTACATTGGTTTCATTTCTTATTGACATTTCTCTTTTGTCATATCTTTCTCATCAGAATTTTTTTACTTTGTGGAATTTTAGAGCAAGGGTACGTGGGTGATATTTACTGATCTGTGTAAATCTAGAATGTCTTTCACTCTCATGGGAATGAGAGTTTGGATGTTGAATTATTTGTGGTAAATTCTAGATGTAGCTGTTTAGTGTTCTGCTTGTTTAGTATACAGTATTTTCTGTTTAGTGAAGAAGAAAGATTCGAGGCCAATCTGACTCTTTACTATGTGACTTTATTTTTCTATCCAGATACTTATGGAAGTCTTTTGCTTATTCCTAAAATTAAAAAAATATTAATCAAGATATTGTAAAGTATAAATTTCTGCTCCTTAATTTTGCCTAGAACTCGATGAATTTGTTTAAAGTAAACACCCAAGTCTGCATTCAGTTCCTAGAAGTGTTTTCTCTTACTGTGTAGCTGGTTATTGATATTCATTCTGTTCACCTTTTTCTTTCTGGAAAACTTGTTTTGTATATATTGGATTTCAGACACTATTATCTGTGTGTCCTTGATAATTTTCATCTCTTTAGGCTTTTCCTCAGAGGCCTAAATTTCTCAAGATTGTTTTCTAACTAACTGATTTGATTCTTGTAGTATTGAATTTATTACTTATTGCTTCCTTTACAGTTAAAAAGTTAGCAGTCACACTTTTAAATTATAAACCTCCTTTCTGTTTTCAAATTGTTCTCTGTGTATGACTACAGGTCTTGCTGTATATGTGAGGCAAGATGCCTTTGTAGAAGTGTGTCCATCCAGATATTAAACCTTGGGAGTGACCTCACTTTCTTAGGCCAGTGTCTTTGCCAAATTTACACTGTGAGTGCCTTTGTGGCTCCCACTGTTTGAAGGCTCCAAGTTTTATTGCACTTGCTGGAAATTCCAGCAAAATTGAAATTCACTCCCACAACTTAGCCTTATTTTCAGGCCCCCCTGCAAACCTGCTGGAGGGGTCCCTTCATTTATGCCCCTGAAAGCTTTCCTTTATAAATTTTAGACCATGGCCATATCAGTCCTCTCTCACAGTGATCCTGCCTGTGCTATCTTAGAGAGATTCTTTGAATTTTCAGTTTGGCTAAGTATATCTTTCTGTAGTTTATAAGGAGGTATAATTTTTTTCCTACTGTATTCAAAGGAGAGTTTAGAAGCATGTGGGCTTAAGTTGCCATTTTGAACTGAAAGCTACCATTTACTGCACTTTAAATTGAGCCTAAAATGGGTTCAGTGACTTGCCCAAGCTCACGGTGACAGAGCCTGGTTTCATACTTAGATCTTTTGAACGCAACTTTTGTGTTTTTCCCACTCAGGGAGGCATCATACATGGTGGTGAAGAGTGGGGGCCCTAGCGAAGGGGAGCAGACAGGTTCTAACAGCTGGAAGGGTGGTCCCCATGATGGGTCACCATGGAGAACTGATTCTCCAGTGCTGATTGGAGGGAAATCAAGAACTTGAAAGGGGAATTTTCTGTTTTGTTATATGCTTCACAATGGGACCCCTGATTTTAATCCCATGTTTTATAATGCTTCCTCGAACATTTTCATCATTGCCTTAACAATTGTCATGACAAAACGATGTCACTTAAGGAACAATGATCATGGGACCATTTGTCCTCTCCTGCCAGCCTCTAGTTGTCCTTCTGCTCTAGGGACAGGATGTCTGAGCTCATATACTTGATTAGTAGCTGGATAAATTATTAATGTAAATAGAAATAATGTTAATGTTCATCTTACAGAGTTGTGAGAATTACATGAGAGAAAACTTGAAAAGGGACAGAAAATGAATAGTATCTTCCCAAACATGTGGCTACCAGACTTTCTTATAGTTACTGGCAATAAGACAATATAGAGAATTGCTTTCTTTTTTGGAAGAAAAAATAAATATTTTAAAATGCTGTTTGATGAATTCCCAATAAATATTAGTTCCCTTACTTATTATTATACCTATTATTCAAATGAGCCCACTAAACCCAGAAACTAAATAAGAAAATGCTTTATCAATAGGGTGGACTAATGTAATATTTTAGTTATTTTCCAAAAATGTACACTTTTGTAAAGGGGAGACTTCCCTCAAGAAAAGGCCCACTTTGAAAATGTATCATTCTTATATAGTTTCAAATACTAATTCTATTTTCATTTTAAACTAGTTTAACTCAGTTTTAGTCACGTTTTTCATGGCCCAACAAATTATTCTAGTGCAGTCTGTCTTCACTAGAAGGTGAGGTTGTAATCTGAAGAGCCCCGTCAGTTGGGAAGCTTGACGGAGGTTGAGCTGATCTCTGATTCTGACGTTAGGTGTCACTACAATCAAAGAAAAACAGAGCAAACAAATGAGTGGTGAAGTGGACCTTGAACCTGGAGGGAGAAAGATACACATTTAAATTGTGCTTTGAAGTTCCTGGAGAAGAAACGACGTATCCACATTGCCATGGTGAAGAAGGAACATCTTAATACATGGATGGCAACAGCACCCATTTTCCTAAACGTTGATTAGAAACAACTAGTAACTACTTTGCAATTTTTGCTATTTCTTCCCCTAAAAATGCTGAAACTGATAGTGGCCTCCAAGGATTTTTAAAGCCGAATAATCCCAATAGGTTACAAATGAGATTTTCACAGACTTGCTCGCTGAGAGTTTATTTCTTCTAATGAGCTTAAAGCTTAAACTTTAAATATTTAAAAAAATATTTAGAACTTATCAGGTGTTTCAAAATTCCCTTTGCTTTGTAAAGATGTGAAAAATCAAGAGATTCAATGGGCTTAAATTAAAAACTTGTTTCATACTTGGAAGGAAGTTATTTTTGTTTCTCCCACATTACTGACATTTCTGTGTTACCAGGTATGTTCACATTTGTTTATTTAAGCAAAATATCTACAAACAGTTGAAGACAATGGTACCCACCTAATGTTTTCTTCTATTGTTAGGCAACACTGTGAACTGAAAAGTCCATCCTCCCAAGAGGTGTACCAAAATGTATTTTCCCATGTATATGAATTGGCACACACTGTTGGAATAGATTCAGAGTGTTTAACAATTGATACACTGTAGGTACTGACAAATCTAATGAATGCTAACATTAGTGCTTGGGGTTCCAAGGGCAGGGAAGGGTGCTCCATATGTGTGTGGCGGAGGGGACTTGGTGGTGAGCAGTGGTGACAGCACCTATTTATCAGCTCAGGGAAGAAGTATTTCAACAATGTAACAACTGGGATGGCTGTATGAGTACCTACCATTGAATATCAGCCTTGTGTGTGTGTATGGAACTTGGCTTATCAAGGGCCCACAAGATCTCTGGTTTAGACTCCAAATACAAGTATCAAAATTCAGTCTTGTTTCCCTCTTGATAATGGTCTCTACTGCCAATTTTTGGTTAAGAATGACCTTAGTGGTGGGAAGTTACACCTGGGGAAAAACTGAAAAATACAGGGAAAAGCTTGGTCTGTTCATTTCTACAACATCTTCCTTCCTCAGGCTGTGATGGAGGCCTTGATTCATCTTCTGTCATGATTCTGATGGCATGATGATGAAAACATTGCTGAAGATTCAGAAAGCCACATTAATATCTGACATAACTACATTACCTTGGCGTTTGCAGGGGTACACTGATATTGGGGACAGGGGTGAGGTTCTCAGTATTGGTAACATATTCATTTGTTTTAAAGTATCTTGAACACTGATCTCTTTTCTTTGTTCTACTTGGTAGCTAATATACCAGCTTGCATTATATGCAAACTGTTGCATTCACATTGGATGGACAGGAAAGACTGAATTGTACAGGCTTAGAGGGCAGGCATTGTCATGTTCAAAGTGTTTCTGTGTCATTTGCAGTGATTAGATTATGAGTCCATAGTAGTTGTCCAACTCTTATTTGATATTTGATACTTCTGTTGATTGTCCTTGTTGAAAAGAAAGGGACATAAGACATATCTCAGACCAGTGATGCTAGTATTGTTTGGAATCTGCTATAATTACTGAATACTGAATTACTGGATACCTGTATCATTATCTTGATGAATCACAAGCAAACTTACAACTAAATTATCCAGGTTATATTAACCTTTATACTGTATTAGCATGCCTTAGAAGTGATTGTTTTATATAAAAGGAAGGTGTGACATATCTACGGATGTCTCATGCTGCCTCTGCCAAGCTGTTTCAACAGTTATATTCACTGCCTAAATGTGGATGTGTCATACAATTTAGCAAGTATGAATATATACTTTGACCTTATGACTTTAAGAATTAATGATTATCATGATGTTGGAGGGCTTTTTCTCACCAACATCAGGCACCTTTTGATGTCACAATAAGTGTATTTTTTTCTCTGTATGTGAAATTACTCTCTTTTAATTCCACCATTTAGCATTCTTTACCCACTTTGACTTAGGTGTTTTTCTCTACATTTCGTTGATACATGTATACAGTTTGTTCCAGTGTCTTGACAGTTCCAATTCATAAGGTTGATCCCATTGTACATTTATGGATTTCACAGTATAAGTTAGTGGTACTCTTGTCATGATGTGAAATTACCCTGATGCTATGGTAGCTCCAAGCATGCTACCAGTAAACTATTTAAGAGGTTGGAGTAAGAAAAGTCTCACAGACCAAATTAAGATTCTCAGATTACACGGTTTATTGAATCAACAGAGAGAGAAGCAAGCAGAAGGAGTTAGCATAGGTTAACATGACTTGGATGGGTTATATACTGAGAGGAAAGGACTACGATACCTAAATCATGTGCTATACAATATCCATACTTCCTGCTGCTTTCTACTGTATCACTCTTTTTTTCTAATGATAGGTTTATGATCATTGAAGTTGGAGATGGCCAAGGGGACTCAGCAGAAGGAAGGTGCTCAGAGTCAGCTTGCTCTATCCAAGAGACAGGACAAAACGTCTGACCAGTAGCTCTCACCAAATAGCAGTGGCTTTTATCTGTATGGGGTAGAAAACTTGAGGGACCAGTCTGAGTGTCAGCAACGGGTAACTGATTTAAGGTTGCCATAACTGAAGATGGCATGATCTGAACCTAGGAAATTTGTCTATTTTTACACCTTAATTGAGAGTAAATTTGCAAACAATTAAATGCATCCATTTTTAAGTTACACTTCAGTGATATTTTGAGGACACTTTTATCTCATATAACCACCCTCAGAATTAAGATACAGAATATTTCCAACTGCCCAGAAAATTCCCTTATGCCCTTTTACAGTTAATCTCCCACCCCCAGTCCCAGGCAACCACTAGTCAGCTTTCTGTCACTATAGATTAGTTTTGTCTTTTCTAAATAAATTTATATGCGATGTAGGCTTTTGTGTTAGCTTCTTTTGCTAACCACAGTGGTTTTGACATTCATCCATGTTGTTGCATGCACCAGTAAATCATTCCTTGTTATCACTGAATATTAGTCCATCATATGGAAATACCTCAATGTGTTTACCTGCTTATGTATTGTTGAACATTTGGGTTGTTTCTAGCATTGGGTTATTATGAATGAAGCTGCTATAAGTATCCAAGTACCAGGCTTTGTGTGGATATGTTTTCATTTCTCTGGACAAATATCTGCAAGTGGAATTGCAGGGTTGTATGATAAGTATATGTTTAACTTAATAAGAAACTACTAACCTGTTTTCCAAAATTGTTGTACTAATTTACACCGCCACGTTGTTCCACACACTTGTCAACACTTGTGAATCTTTAACTTTCGACATTCCATGGATGTTTAATAATGTCTCATTGTAGTTTTAATTTTCATTTTTCTAATGGTCAGTTATGTCAGGTATCTTTTCATGTACTTATTGGTTATTCATGTATCTATTTTGGTAAAAAGTCTATAAAATATTTTCTCCATTAAAAAAAATTAGGTTGTTGTGTTCCTACTATTGAGTTGTTAAGAGTAGTTTTATATTCTGGGTACAGCTCCTTCATCAGAGAGAATACTGTCTCCAATGCGTAGCTCCCTTTTTATTTTCGTATGTTGTACTGAAAACTGGTTTTAATTTTTATAAATTCTAATTTATCATTTTGAATTTTTTGTCTTTCTGTGTTCTAAGAAATCTTTGCCTACTTCAATATTGCAAATTTTTTTCTATATTTATTCTAGAAAGTGTATAGTTTTAACTTCTATGTTTAGGTTTATAATCCATTTTGAATTAATTTTCGAGTTGGTGTGAGGGAAGCGTTGAGATTCATGTTCTTTACATACGACTATTTAGTTGTTCCAGCATCATTTGTTAAAAAGACTAATCTTTCTCCACTGAATTACTTTGGCACATTTGTCACAGTTGAATTGACCGTATAGATGTGGATCTGTCTGGACTCTGTTCTATTCCACTGGTCTATATGTTTATCTTTATACCTGTGGCATACTCTTGATTGCAGTAGCTATATAGTAAGTCTTGAAATCAAGGCACTGTAAGTTTTGTTTCTTTTCAAAGTTGTTTTGGCTGTTCTAGAAACTTTACCTTTTTGTATAAATAACAACTTGTCAATTTCCACACATACGAAAAAACAAAACAAAACAAAAAATCTGTGGGGATTTTGATTGGGAATGCATTGAATCTACAGATTAATTTGGGAAGAATTGGCATTTTAAGAAATCGAGTCTTCCAATCCAGAAACATTTTATATCTCTCCATATCTTTAAGTCTTCCTTAATTTCTCTGAGTGATGTTTCACTGTTTTCAGTGCACAGATCTTGTACATATTTTGTTAAACTTATGAAGTATATCATATTTGTGGATGACATTGAAAAAACATTTTAAAAATCAGCTTTCCAATTATTTTTATTACAATATGGAAATACAATTGATTCCAGATATTGTCCTTATACCCCTGTGACCTTGCTAAATTCACTTAATAATTTTAGTAGTTTTTGGTAGATAATTCACAATTTTCCACATATGTATTTATGATTCTATGAATAAATATAGTTTTCTTCCTTTCCAATTTTTTCTTTTTCTTCCTTATTGTGTCGTCAGTACAATTTTGTCTGCTTGTAGTGAAAGCAGAGATGTTTATCTTGTTCTTTATCTTATGGTAGGACATATAATCTTTCATAGTTAAAATGATATTAGCTATAAATTTTTTATAGATGCCATTTTATCAGATTGAGGAACTACTCTTTTATTACTAGCTCCCTGAGAAATTTTTTTATAATGAATGAGTGTTGAAATTTTTCAAACGCCTTTTTCTGCATCTGTTGAGATGATCATATGTGTTTTCTTTTTTCTTCTGTTAATATGATAAAAATGACACTGAATTTCAAATGTTAAACCAAACTTGCATTCCTAGTATGAACTCCACTTGGTAATGATACATTATTGTTTTTATATATTGTTGAATTCAATTTGCTAATATATTTTAAAGAATTTTTGCATCTATATTTATAAGGTATATTGATTAGTAATTTTGTTTTCTTTTTAGTATTGGCATAGAGTAAAACATAAAAATAATTGAGAAGTGTTCCCTTCTCTATTTTTTGAAAAACTTTGCAAACAACTGGTATTATTTTTCTATTTTAACTGTTTGGTAGAGCTCACATAAAGCCACCTGGGCCTGGAATATTTTTAGTGGAAAGTTTGAAGAATGTTTCAAAGTTTTATTTTGAATTAATTGTATATTTACAAGAAATTGCAAAGACAGTACAGAGACGTTCTGGGTAGCCATCATCCAGCTTCCCATATTGGTCACATCTTCTTACTTAATTATAGTACAGTGTCAATACCAGGAAATTGACATTGCTTATAAAGTGTGCAGCATAGTACTGTGTAATTTTGTCACATGTGTATATTTGTGTAACTACTACTGTAGTCAAGATACAGAAATAATCTATCATTACAAAAATCTCCCCTGTGCTTCCCCTTTGTAGTCACAACCTGCCCTCTCCTTGTCTACATCCATACCCCATGACAATCACTAATCTCCTTTTATAGCCCTTTATTCTCCCTTACTTATAATTATCTTAAATATTTCCTCTATATAAATTGAGAATTACTTCAGGGAGTATTGAAATATTTGTTTTAACTTTCAAATATAACTTAGAAGACTCAGTATAAAAAAGTAAGTCTATTGTATTTAGCCATATTCTTACTCTTGCTATTGTTTTCTCTTCCTTCCTGATGTTCCAATATTCCATTTTTTATAATTTCAATTCTGTTTGAAGAACTTCCTTTAGCCATTCTTTTAAGATGAATCTGCTGACAACAAATTCTCTTACTTTACTTTTATCTGAGAATATCTTGATTTCTCCTTAATTGTTGAAGGGTACTTCACTAGATATAGGATTCTGAACTGATAATTTTCTTTTTTCTACTCTTGAAAAATGTCCATTTCCTTTTGGCTTTCATGGTTTCTAGTAATAAATCTGTTATTTGAATTGGTTGGTTTTTTTTTTCCTCCACCTTTAGGTAATGTTTAATTTCCCTTCTCTTTTCAAGATTTTTTTCTTTTTATTTAGTTTTTAGAACTTTGACTATAATATGTCTTGGGATGGATTTCTCTGGGTCTATTCTGTTTGTGGTTCACTCAGAATCTTGAATCTGTAAGTTTATGTCTTTTACCCATATTGGAAACATTTCAGCCATTGTTTCTTTGAAAATTTTTTCAGCCTCACTCTCTTTTTCTGAAGCTCTGTTCATTTTTTTTCCTAGCTCATTTTCTCTTGATGTTTCAGATTAGGTAGTTACTTTCATTCTGTTAGCAAGTTCACTGATTCTTTACTCTGTTCTCTCCATTTTGCTGTTGAGTCTATCCAATTAGTTCTTATTTGAGCTATTATGATTTTCAGCTCTAGAATTTCTGTTTGGTTATCACTATGTTCTATTTATCTATTGAGACTTTCTCTTTCTTTGCTAAGGATTTATACTTTTACCACTTGTTTTCTCATGTTAGTTATTGCACATTGAATAATCTTCAATGCTTCAAAATCCTTCTCAGATAACATCTCTATCGTCCAATGACACCTTTAGATTGTTTGTTTTCATTCAGGTTGATATTTCCCTGTTTGTTGGTGAGTGATTATACACTGAAACTTGGACATATTTGGTATTTTATGAGAATCTCTGCCATATTAAATTTTCTGTTTTAGCTGTTCTCCTCTGACTCCATTCTGATAGGGGCAGGAGTTGAGGAATAATGCCCATTATTTCCAGGGAAAGATGGAAGTCCAGTTTCCCCAAATGACAACTGAGTTGAGAATACCACCTCCCCACAATGCCTTCACTAATGCCATTCTGCCTGGGAAGAGTAGGAGGGCTTTGTAACTTCCCCCCATATGGCTTCCATTTATGCATCAGCGGAGATGGCCTCATTACACTGGGTGATAGTGAATGTCTATCTCTGGGCCTCTGACACTAACCCCACAGGAAATGGGAGGAGTAGTTTGTTAGCACCTGGTGGGTAAGGAGGTCCATGCTCCCCGTGTGATATCCACCAACACTGTAAGAGTGGGCCTCATTATCACTTCATGGATATCAAAATCCAGGTCCCTTTTTGGCTTTCTCTGACATCACTGTAATAGGTGAGGTGAGGTACCTCTTTCCAACCTGGCATGGTTTAGTTCCTCACTCAACTTCTGCTGGTAGGAGTAAGTCTTTTGTGGGTTTTTTTTCTGTGATGTTTGGCTGGAGTAAAGTGGATATTGTCTAAACATTCTTTTTTTTTCTCTATAGCCAGGTTTCCCCTTTATTGCTTTTGCCTAGAGTGAGCTGTCTTTTGTTGGGATTCTTTTTGCTCTCTACCTTTTGGTATTTTTGGCTTGCTGGCTTCTTTGGCACTAAGTTTGGGATATAACAGGCAAAAAGAAAATCCAGGAAACTTCTAATTACCATGTCATTTCTCAGGGCCTGAGTTCCTTAGCTTGTCTGTTTTCATCTCTCCATCTTTCAGGGTCATCTTATCTTCATTTTATGTATAATATCCAGAGTTTTTAGTTGTGCTTAGGGGAAATAATAGGAAAGAGTATTTCTAATTCTGTATTTCCAGAAGTGGAATGTAAAGTTTTTAATTATGAATTCAGTTTTGTTAAATTGGTATAATGTTACTCAGGTTTTCTGTTTCTTGAGTCAGTCGTTGTAATTTGTGTATTTCAAGGAATTTGACCACATCATTTACATCAAATTTATTGATATATGATTCTTCCTAATATTCCTTCCTTATGACTAACAGCTCTGCCATGTATATATAGCACATCTTTTTTATCCATTCATCTGTTGATGGACACTTAGTTTGTTTTCATATCTTGGCAATTTTAAATAATGCTGCTATGAACATTGGGGTGCATATATTTTTTCAAATTAGTGTTTTTGTTTTTGTTTTGGGGTATATACCCAGGAGTGGAATTGCTAGGTCATATGGTAGTTCATTTTTTTAATATTTTGATAAGTCTCCATACTGTTTTCCACAGTGGCTGCATGAATTTATATTCCCACCAACAGTGTACGAGGGTTCACTTTTCTCTGCATCCTCACCAACATTTGTTTTTTTTGTTCTTTTTGATGATAGCCATTCTGACAGATGTGAGGTGATATCTTGCGGTTTTGATTTACATTACTATGATGATTAATGATGTTGAGCATCTTTTCATGTGCCTATTGGCCATCTGTGTATCTTCTTTGAAAAATGTCTATTTAGGTTTTCTGCCCATTTTTTAATTGAGTTGTTTGGTTTTTTAATGTTGTTGTATGAGCTAGTTATATATTTTGGATATTAACCCCTTATCGGTCATATCATTTGCAAATATTTTCTCCCATTCAGTAGGTTGTCTTTTTGTTTTGTC
Source organism: Orcinus orca (assembly GCF_937001465.1). NCBI lineage: Eukaryota > Metazoa > Chordata > Mammalia > Artiodactyla > Delphinidae > Orcinus > Orcinus orca. The sequence continues at coordinate 69,262,953 of NC_064567.1, forward strand.
AATAGTTTTCTTTGCTGTGCAAAACTTTTAAATTTAATTGGGTCTGATTTCTTTATTTTTCCTTTTATTTCCTTTGCTTTAGGAGACAGATCCAAAACAAAACTATGATTTATGTCAGAGTGTTCTGCCTATGTTTTCTTCCAGGAGTTTTATAGTATCCAATCTTACATTTAGGTCTTTAATCCATTTTGAGTTCATTTTTGTACATGGTGTTAGAGAATGTTCTAATTTAATTCTTTTACATGTAGCTGTCCAGTTTTCCCAGCATCACTTGTTGAAGAGACTGCCTTTTCTCCATTGTATATTCTTGCCTCCTTTTTCATAGATTAATCATGGGTTTCCTTCTGAGCTCTCTATTCTGTTTCATTGATCTATATGTCTGTTTTTGTGCCAGTACCGTACTGTTTTGATTACTGTAGCTTTGTAGGATAGTCTAAACTCAGGAATTATGGTTCTTCCAGCTCTGTTCTTCTTTCTCAAGATTGTTTTGGCTATTCAGGGTCTTCTGTGTTTCCATACAGATTTTAAAATTATTTGTTTTAGTACTGTGAAAAATATCATTGGTATTTTGACAGGGATTGTATTGAATCTATCACTTATCTCTCTCTTTCTCTCTCTCTCTTATATCTTTATTGGAGTATAATTGCTTTACAATGTTGTGTTAGTTTCTGCTGTGCAACAAAGTGAATCAGCTATATGTATACATATATCCCCATATCCCCTCCCTCTTGAGCCTCCCTCCCACCCTCCCTATCCCACCTCTTTAGGTTGTCACAAAGCATCGCGCTGATCTCCCTGTGCTATGCAGCAGCTTCCCACTAGCCATGCATTTTACATGTGGTAGTGAATATATGTCAATGCTACTCTCTCACTTCTTCCCAGCTTCCCCTTCCCCCATGTCCTCAAGTCCATTCTCTACGTCTGCATCTTTATTCCTGCCCTGCCACTGACTTCATCAGTACCGTTTTTTTAGATTCCATATATGTGCATTAGCATCTGGTATTTGTTTTTCTCTTCCTGACTTACTTCACTCTGTATGACAGACTCTAGGTCCATCCACCTCATTACAAATAACTCAATTTTGTTACTTTTTATGGCTAATATTCCATTGTATATATGTGCCACATCTTCTTTATCCATTCATCTGTAGATGGACATTTAGGTTGCTTCCATGTCCTGGCTATTGTAAATAGTGCTGCAGTGAACATTGTGGTACATATATCTTTTTGAATTATGGTTTTCTCTGGGTATATGCCCAGTAGTGGGATTGCTGGGTCATATGGTAGTTCTGTTTTTAGTTTTTCAAGGAATCTCCATAGTTCTCCATAGTGGCTCTATCAGTTTACATTCCCACCAACAGTGCAAGAGGGTTCCCTTTTCTCCACACCCTCTCAAGCATTTATTGTTTGTAGATTTTTTGATGATGGCCATTCTGACCGGTGTCAGGTGATACCTCAATGTGGTTTTGATTTGCATTTCTCTAATGATTAGTGATGTTGAGCATCCTTTCATGTGTTTGTTGGCAATCTGTATATCTTCTTTGGAGAAATGTCTATTTAGGTCTTCCACCCATTTTTGGATTGTGTGGTTTGTTTTTTTGATATTGAGCTGCATGAGCTGCTTGTATATTTTAGAGATTAATCCTTTGTTGTTTCATTTGCAAATATTTTCTCCCATTCTGAGGGTTGTCTTTTTGTCTTGTTTATGGTTTCCTTTCTGTGCAAAAGATTTTAAGTTTCATTAGGTCCCATTTGTTTCTTTTTGTTTTTATTTCCATTTCTCTAGGAGGTGGGTCAAAAAGGATCTTGCTGTGATTTATATCATAGAATGTTCTGCCTATGTTTCCCTCCAGGAGTTTTATAGTGTCTGGCCTTACATTTAGGTCTTTGATCCATTCTGAGTTTATTTTTGTGTATGGTGTTAGGGAGTGTTCTAATTTCGTTCTTTTACATGTAGCTGTCCAGTTTACCCAGCACCACTTATTGAAGAGGCTGTCTTTTCTCCATTGTATATTCTTGCCTCCTTTGTCAAAGATAAGATGACCTTATGTGCATGGGTTTATCTCTGGGCTTTCTATCCTGTTCCATTGATCTATATTTCTGTTTTTATGCCAGTACCATACACTGTTTGCAGATGACATGATACTATACATAGAAAATCCTAAAGATGCCCCCAGAAAACTACTAGAGCTGATCAATGAATTTGGTAAAGTAGCAGGATACAAAATTAGTGCACAGAAATCTCTTGCATTCCTATACACTAACAATGAAAAATCAGAAAGAGAAATTAAGGAAACACTCCCATTTACCACTGCAACAAAAAGAATAAAATACCTAGGAATAAACCTACCTAAGGAGGCAAGAGACCTGTATGCAGAGAACTATAAGACACTGATGAAAGAGTTCAGAGGTGATACAAACAGATCAAGAGATATACCATGTTCTTGTATTGGAAGAATCAACATTGTGAAAATGACTATACTACCCAGAGCAATCTACAGATTCAGGGCAATCCCTAGCAAATTACCAATGGCATTTTTCACAGAACTAGAACAAAAAATTTCACAATTTGTATGGAAATACAAAAGACCCCGAATAGCCAAAGCAATCTTGAGAACGAAAAACGGAGCTGGAGGAATCAGGCTCCCTGACTTCAGACTATACTAACAAAGCTACAGTAATCAAGACAGTATCAGTTATCTCTTGATAGATTTCTCCAAGTTCAAGTTCATTTGAGTTTACAGATGGGAAACTGTGAAAACTAAGATTTATTGCTAAACTAGCAAAAACAAAAAACCTAGTCTTTCTTCCTTTTTCCCTTCTGTTTTCACTCTAATCATTTCTCTAGGACAACAGTGACTCTCTTCCATTGTGCATAGTTGACTTGTTACTCTGCTTCTAGATTAGCAATGGTAAATACACTATATGAGTGTCACCACTCCTCCATTCCATCCCCATGCACTTGTTGTTCCATGATCACAGCCTCTTTTGATGTTGGGGAGAAGCCCTCTAGCTCTGAGCAGCGTCTCCCTCATCAAGAAAACTGGGGTGCCTAGATCCACTCAGCTATTCTGAAGTGTTCATTGCCTTTTGCTATTTGCATTAGCATTTCTAGGGCTCCATAATCACCAGAAGATACTCCTGGGGTACAGTAAGTCTCAAAGTCTCTATTTTAAGGTTCTGATTATTTAGGATCTAAGTTATTGGGGAAGGATGTTTATGAAAGATACTGTAAAGTAGAACAGGGTTTAAACTATGTTAAGTTTGGTAAATATTACTGTCTGAGCTGAAATTAAGATGTTTCCTTTACTACTCTGATGATGCTGGCTTGTGTCATGAAGTAAATAAAACTTACGAGTCCGAAAGCCAGAGTGGTTTCAGTCTCCACGATGTTACTCCAACAATATCTGAGAAGCCAAGACTATTTACTGTGAAGAATTGTAGAACTGGTTAAAACATTTCCCAAAGCATTGTCACAAAGTGTTAAAATGTATGATGTAACATATACCATAGGCTATGGGTACAGAAGAAGCCAGAATCTTCTCTGTGATTCTGGAATCCTGGTATCTTCATGAATGTAAAGTATCTGGATGGGGTCTCTGTGCTGACGATGAAGCTGCAGCTGCAACAGGCTCAGCCTCACCCCAAGGTTTGCTGGAAGGACATGGGGTGCATAGTTGTTTCCTGTGGTCTACATGTGGTCTTTACCGACGGGGACATCTTGTGTTCAAAGAGAGCTGCCCGCAGGGGAGCAGCAGTGCACGGGGAGGAAAACCCAACACTTCAGGTCGAGGAAGGAGTTGGGAGTGACAGCCCAGCATGGAGAAGCACCTGCCGTAGTCGAGGGAACTTCAGAGAAGTCTCCAGTGAGAAGCCCCTCTGAAGAGCCTACGTCCGTGTCCCTGCAAGAGAGTTAGCCCTGAACTTCTGCCAGCCCCAGAGTGTGGGAAGCCCGCTTAAAATAGTCCCAGTTCAAGTGAAGTATTTCTCAGCCGTTTTCTATACTTGGCACTGCCTCATCTTGTCCGCATATTCCCCCCTCCTGCATGCTTACCCATCTCAGAAGGAAAAAGAAACTAGCTAGGAAACAGGGAGGAGACAGGAGGGAGAGATGTGCCTGAGGGAGAAAGAGAATCCAGCTGTGCTTTTTTCCCCCCAGTGTAGGCTTCTCCTGAAGCTAGCCTAAACCAGGGGAAGGGCGAAGACTGTGATGTTTATTCAAAAGAGATTTTTTGTTTGTTTGTTTGTTTTTGCGGTATGCGGGACTCTCACTGTTGTGGCCTCTTCCGTTGCGGAGCACAGGCCCCGGACGCGCAGGCTCAGCGGCCATGGCTCACGGGCCCAGCCGCTCCGCGGCATGTGGGATTTTCCCGGACCGGGGCACGAACCCGCGTCCCCTGCATCGGCAGGCGGACTCTCAACCACTGCGCCACCAGGGAAGCCCATCAAAAGAGTTTTGATTAATATTTTGAATTCAAAGTTTAATTTTTGAAATGAGTCTGTAGGCAACCTCCAGTGTATATGCAGAACTGCGTATCACCTAAGAGTGAGCAGAAACAGCACGGAACCTGCTGGTTCCTGGTTTTCCAGGAGCAGAGAAGGGTTATCCCCACTGACTACATGTTAAAGTGTGAAAGGAGCCCAAAATACAGTTGTGTTTTGAATACGGCATGATTTATGCTTGGTCAACATACCAGAAATAGTATCGAAAAGAAGAAAACTGCTGGGCTCTGAGGCTGGCGTGGGGAGGACAGTGTGAGGGCTGAATACATCAGAAGCTGTGTTTTTGTGTGCTGGGCTCTCCGGGAGCCCTTGTCCTCAAGTTCCTCCTAAGCAATTTGTGTGATCTGTCAGGCATAGAAGCGCCTTACTGTCCTGGAAAAGCCCAAGAGTTTTCTCACATCTCAGATCTGTCCTGATTTGCTCCTGAAAAGGTATATGTCAAGAGCCAGTGTTTAGGTACAGCTTCTGATAAAGGGAGTGTTTGGTTTTTGTGTTATAACAGGGAAATGAGAGAAACGACAGGCTCTGGTCTAGCTCACTAGGGTCCATCCCAGGCGCCTGGGGAGAAAACCTTACTCAATTTATTCAAATAGCGTTCATGACCCTGGAGTGTCCTTTCTTGTCCCGAGGGGTGATGGCATTAAGTGACTGAATGGGCTATGGAGTACTAGCGTGTAAGTCCCCAATTTATCTTCACTTCAGACATGACTAACAATTTTTTTTAGATTGAAGGATAAAGTCTCTTGCTGTGTTGAATTTATTTTTATCAGATAACCTTTATAATCAACACATAACATTTGTCTATTAGAAAAACGTAGAATCCTTATGCTTGCCCCTTGCTTGCTTTTTCTTCAACTTTGGCATTACCTATCTAACTTTGTAATCAGTAGTGTCACAACGGGCAAATTACTGGTTTTTCCCTGTCGCAGTTCAGAGAAGTATCTGATCATGAAAAGGTCAAATTTTAAGTATGCAAACAACCTACTTCTTTCTCTTTTCTTCAGTACTGGACAGACTGTCTCATTAACTCAGTTCCTTTCTGCTCACACACTCAGTGGAGTTTGCATTATTTCTCTTTCAGGTTGCCTTTTATTTTGAATGCTGTTCAAGGTCTTTGTTCCCTTTGACTCAGTGGGATATCACTTTTCATTCTTTATTTTCTCAAAACAGAAATGGGGTCAGACTTGTTTTAAGCTTTGAATGGATTCTGGATACAAGCAGGATTTAGGAGTTAAATTAGCTTTTTAAATGGTTTGAATTAGGTCATTTGTGTGTTTGGTGGTTTAAGATGACCTGACTGTATATTCATCTAGCAAGCCTGTCTTTGAGATGTCTTTTCCACAGTGTTGGCAATACTATAGCACTGTGGCACTATGTGTGACATGGAGGCAACGTGCTTAAGGACATGCACTTTGAAAGGGCGAGACCTCACTTTGAACCCTGTTTCTGTCTCTTACAAGCAGTGTGTGCCTTGGGCCAAGAATGTAACTTACCTAAGCCTCAGTTTTCTCCTTTTTAAAATGGAAATAACACACTTTCAGTTTGTTAAGATTAAGTAAGAAACTTATGTGAAGACCCACTAAAGTGTCTACCCCGTAGAAAATACCCAATCCATGTTAGTTAATACTACTATACTAATAAAGATAATGTTTTAAAGGCCCTTTCTGTGTATCAATTTAATTAAATTTCTTAGGATTTTAGAACTTTGGAGGTAGCTTGCTAATACCAAGAGTGATAAAGCATGACAATGAAAAAAAATTATTCCAGGCATGACACTGACAAGAAATTAATAACTTATTCCAAATTTCCCATATAATAAAGGGATTAAAGAAAGTGGCCATTGTCACCTTTTTAATTTCAGTGAAGTAATATGTTGGCAGCGCCATCTGCTGATCAAAAAAGCACTTCGGGAATATTTTGCGAAGCAAGAAATGTAATTCCGTCTTCTTTTGCATCTTTTTCAACAAGGGTGGGCCAAGCTGTCATTTTCTTCACTTGGGAAATTTAATTTTATTGAAGAGCTTGATAACATATAGCTATAACATTCTTTTGAAGTATCAGTCACTGTCTGTAAGAAAATGATTCTCTAATGGTGTCATCATTAACTTCTTAATCCACTCAGTGACTGACTCTTATTACCAAGGGATTGAAGGGGGGCAGAATTTACCACCCCCAAATTTGCCTCCTTAGCACAAGGATTATTTTAGCCTGGTTACTTTTAAGAAACAACAGACAAGGGAGAAGCTATGAAAACCAAGTAGAAATTACCCTTTTGTAAGAGATATTTACATTTATAAGGGTGTCTCCTTCTCTGTACCTGGAAGAGAAGAATGACTGTATCTCCAGAAACTCTTCTCTATGGAGAAGGCACAGACTTAGATCTGCATGACAGCCTAACCCTTGTCGATTGTGCTTTTCATGGTGACCTCCCATAACTGGCCTCTCTGTCCCCATCCATATATCTTTCTTTAGCCTTTAGTTGGAGAAGGTACTTAAGGTGATGGCTTGGGCCGTTTCTGGGAGTTGCTCAGTTTTTCTGGGTCTCTCCCATGCAACCAGGAAGCATATATGTTATTAAACTTCTGTTGTTTTTCTCCTGTTAATCTGTCTTTTATTGGTGGTCGGGGGGTGGGGGGTGTCTCAGACAAGAGCCTAGAAGGGTAGAGGGAAAATGATTTTTCCTCCCCCTACGTGATCAATTTCTTTAAGGTATCTTGATCTCATATTAAGATTAGAAATAAAAGGTCTGTGTGAGCCTGAATTTTGTATGGCTTTTCCTGCTCACTCAGAGGCTAGTCCAGGATCAGGTTACTCTGGCCAGTTGCCATTGATTAGCTTTCTACTCCTTTTTACAAAACAAGCGATACGTCGACAACAGATTTTAGGCTGACAACAGAAGCCCACGTGGTAGGAGTCCTGGGTCCGATTCTGAGAAATCGTATAGATGTTTGTGTTATACATCGTAGACTGGACCCTTGAGAGTGAGTGAATAACCCGAGGCCCAAAGCCACTTGGAGCCAGAGCAAGATTTGGGGTGTCTGCCAGCATAGCCGTAAGTTGAAGTGAATATCTATAAAATGTGGCAAATAAATGAATGTTACATGAAATACATTGTCCAATAATCTTTATTGTAAAATTCACATGACATTCATCATCGTAACTATTTTAAAACTTCCACAGCATTTAGTACATTCACAATGTCATGTAACCATCCCCACTATTGAGTTCCAGAATATTTTCATCACCCCCAAAGGAAACTCGGTACCGACTGAGCAGTTACTCCCATTTCTCCACAACCCCTAACAACCACTGATCTTCCTTCTGTCTCTGTGGATTTGCCTACTGTGGGAATTTCGTACAAACGGAATCATACAACATGTAGCCTTTTGTGTCTGGCTCCTCTCACTTACCATAATGTATTCTAGGTTCATCCATGTTGTGGCATGTATCCGTTCTTCATTTTTATCGATTACTAATATTCCATTGTACATATAGACCAAAATTTGTTTTCGTCCTCATCCACTGATGGACATTTGTGTTGTTTCTACCTTTCAGTTATTGTGAATAGTGCCACTGTAAATGTTCATGTATAAGTTATTGTTTGAAAACCTGTTTTCTAGGTTCTTTTGCTTACATACCTAGAAGTGGAATTGCCGGGTCATATTGTAATTCTCTTTAACGTACTGAAGAACCACCAAACTGTTTTCTGTGATGGTTGTGCCATTTTACATTCCACCAGCAGTGTAGGAGGGTTCCAATTTCACTCCATCTTCAACACTTTTTTGAGTATAGCTGTCCTAATGGGTGTGAAGTAGTATCTCATTCTAGTTATGATTTTGCATTTTTCTAATGACATTGAGCAACTTTTCAAGTGCTTTTTGGCCATTTGTATATTTTCTGTGAAGAAATGTCAAGTCCTTTGCCCTCAGTGATCTTTTCAAAGGATGAGACTAGGGCAGAGAGAATTGTGGTTAGGGTCTTTAAGGTTGTAAAGGACAGAACCTACTCAGGTCATCTCAGGTAGGGTGTGGTAATTGCAAGGCTACATGGGGAAAGAAGGAAGCCTGAGTGCCAATCTCAGCAGCAGTCCAGGTCTCCTGAAGAACTGGAATGCAGTTTACTATACTGTTCATCCGTTCAGCCGTTATTTGAGGGCCCCAGCGCTTCCCCACAGAGGACCATTGCAGGCACTGGGAACCATGGTGAAGTGTGACAATCTGGTCCCTGGAGTTTGGTGTCCACTGCTCCCTCTTCTACTCACTCTGTCCTTTTTGTCCCTCAGCTTTTCTCTCCTTGTTCCCTTTCTCTCTGTTTTTCCACTCCTGTTCTTTTCCTTTTCCTTTTACTGCTTTCTTGGAGTCTTGCACTCAAAACTCCCAGGGAGAGAATCTGATTCCTTTGCTTGGTCACCATCCATACTGGAGCAGCTCACTGGGCAGAATCCTCACCCCAGGCTTCCTCGTAGCCTTGGGCCTCCTTTAGTGTAATTACAGGTGGTCCCATCCGTTGTGGTTAGGCCAGTGGACACCAAATTCTAGGGACCAGGTTGTCACACTTCTCCAAAATATATAGGCAGGGCTTCCCTGGTGGCGCAGTGGTTGGGAGTCCATCTGCCGATGCAGGGGACGCGGGTTCGTGCCCTAGTCCGGGAGGATCCCACATGCTGCGGAGCGTCTGGGCCCGTGAGCCATGGCCGCTGGGCCTGCACGTCCGGAGCCTGTGCTCCGCAACGGGAGAGGCCACAACAGTGAGAAGCCCGCGTACCTCAAAAAAAAAAAAAAAAAAAAAATATATATATATAGGCAAAGTTTTACACCATGAGCCTCTCAAATCCTCACTTGTTCACCAAACCCCAAGATGAAAAACACTTTACCCAAGGAACTGACTGGGCATTCTGCTCAAATAGAGACTGAGGGTGTTTCATGGGCTGTTTACTATACTGTTTCAAACTTTTCAGACATTTACAAGTGGGTCTGGTTTAGTTTTCTTGTTGTTGTGTATCCAGTTACCATACTCTTAGTGGTTTTAAACCACACAGATTTCTCATCTTACAATTCTGGAGGTCAGAAGTCTGAGATGGGTTTTCGAGAGTCAAAATCAAGGTGTTGGAAGGCCCGGTTCCTTTGGGAAGCTCCAGGGAGAATCTGTCCTTTGGCTCTTCCAGCTTCTAGGGACTGCCGGGTTCACTGGCTCGAGGCCACATCACTCTGATCTCTGCTTTCATCATCAACGTGTCTTCTTCTGTACCTGATCTGCCTGGGTTCCTCTTGTAAGGACCCTGGTCTTTACATTAGCCCCACCTGGATCATTCAGGACACTATCCCTGTCTCAGGATCCTTGACTTAATCATATATGCAAAGTCCCTATTGCCACATAAGATGACACCCATGGGTGCTGGGGATTAGGTGGTGGCTGTCTTTGGGGGAGTTGTTATTTGATCTACCACAGAGTCATAGTAAGGCAAAACTAGATCACTTAGACCAAGGGGTTTTAGTCTTTAAAGCATTAAGTGGAAGAGTTTAGACAAGTGAATATAATTCCATTTCTGAGGTTTCTTTTAGTGCCTTATTTGCCAGACTGTGGTTTGCAAACAAAATTTTTGCCTTTTAATGTTCACATTTTGGAAGTGAGCCATGAAGGGTTGAACCCAAAGTAAGTACTGTTTGGCAAAATCAAAGAAGTGGCTTACTCACAGGAATTAAGCAGTTCTGAAAGCAATTAGGCCACCCCAGGAGTTCTTTATACCTTGTGGATTCATTAATATTTAACAAGTCATCCTGCAGGAGGCAAAGTGCCTTGCTGTAGTTCAGCTTCCTCATGGGTCTCAGAAGTTACCTTTGGAACGAGGGTTGGTTTTGGAAGCAAATCATTTCCCTTTTTTTTTTTTTTTTTTTTTAGCTAGATAGCCCAAGCCCTCAAGCCCTGAAGAGAGGAGTCAAATTATACAAATCATATGGCATTCCATAGGCGTTTAACTAGTTAGACCTTCCTACAGCCACTGCCTTGCAGAAGTGGGGTGGAGTGTTATCTACACAAAGGAAATTAAAACACGTCTTTTTTTCCCCTGTTTGTTTTAAATATTTGCCTAGGGAGTATTAGGAAATGTGTTTTACCTGAAATATCTTATAGGTTCAAAGTGTTTCTCTCGTGAAGGACTAATTTTTGTTTCTGCTTATATATGACCCCACCTCGACTCCCCAGAGCTACAGGACCTCTAGCCCTATAACTACTTTTTGAATACTCACACACACACCACCTTTCATTTCACTTTGTCACATTTGTCCTCCCCACACTTCTATCTACTTAACCCCAGCCTGGGCATGCAAAACTTTATCTCTGCTCTAAGTGATAAGAGGTGACTTGTTTGGTCTCTAAATCCCTGTCCATTGCAAGCAAATGGGAGCTGGTGGTCTGAGTATACCTTGTTGTAAAAGCCAGCATATGTCTTGCTTTCTTCAGCTAAGATCCACTTCTCCGAGCAACACAGAATACAGTATGGTAGTATGGGTCTGTCCCAAAGCTGACTTCAAATTTCCACTTCTGGTAAATGAATCTTTCAGTTTCTATCCTTCCTACTATCTCATCTGAGGTCTCAAGGATATTTAATCAGAGTGTAAGTTCAAGGTGCTGACTTTCTTCACCCTAGCAGTTTCTGTATGATAAACGTGGCTTCTAACCCACCCAGCCTGGGAATGGGAATTCAGCTTGAATCCCACCACTTTTCCTCATCCCATTACAGTTTATAAAAGGCGATGGCAGTATGATGGAGGATGCCGAAATTTCTCCTGGAAATAGGTCTAAAGTGTTGCCTCCAATGACTGGCTTCCCCGCCAATTGCACAATAGCTTCACTGATACCATAGTTTGGGATCCCATGTGGAGCTCTGAAGCATTAGAAATCTGATATCCTCAGAGCTGGATCTGAAGGGGCTGATTCATAAGCAAGGCTTGTGAAAGACTCATATGTAAAACCAGAATGCCAGTTTATTGTTTTACCATGAAAAAACATTTCATTTCAAATAAGGCAGGTGAAGAGAGTGATCTTTGGAATCAGGCCAGTGGTGCCTCTGGTCTCTAGGCCTTGATTTAGTCAGATGGGAATAAGCATGGCACCTACATAATGGGGTTGTGTGCAGAGTGATGGAGAGAATTCAGGGGAAGTGTTTGGGTGGTTTAAATGGGGTCACCATTACTATGCTCATTAGTCACACCATTTTACACCTGAGGAAACTGAGGTGGAGCATACTTGCCTAATTACAGAGTGGCAGAGCAGAACTGGAGCCAGGATGTCTGATCCTGTTTCTGAAAGGGCTATGTAGCCCGGGGTCTCATGGTGAGTTTCCTAAGAGGGTCTTTCCACTGTCCAGGGCTGCCTGTCATCAGCCTACTTGGCCTTACATGAAAGTACAGATGTAACTTTCAAACCTAATTATCCATCAGACTGCAAGACGGAGTTCTGAAATTTCCAACTCTTTTGAATCCTTTTGCTACTAATTTTAAATTCTCCAGGCAAGTTGCCTTTTTTATATACCAGGGTATTTGTCTCAGGTCAGTATTTGTGATTAAAATGACATGTAGCAATTGAGGTCTAAATTCACTGAGAGAATTTCAGACCTCCCTGCTTCTCTCTTATTTCCCATCTTCTAACTCACAACTCCTCCCAGAAATGTTTCTTTAAAGTATGACTTTTGTGTATTTTATGCCTCTTTTGTTCCTTCTGGTGATGGTATGTAAAAAACAACTCCTGACGTAAATAATCTCCTTTTCTGGGCCCACGTTTTCTTTGGAAAAATTTCATCCAAATATCTTTTCCTGTTTATTTGGGGCTCTTAGTCTCTTCAGTTTGGATTCTTCTAGTAGATGATAATTTGAATATAGAAGGTGGCAGTGGAGGACCGTAGGAAGGAAACTGGGTTAGAATCCAGGAGATTTGGTTCTCTTCCCAGCTCTAGCTTTGCCTGACCTTGGGCAAACCACCTCCCCCCTTAAATGCCAGTTATTTTACTTATTATTTAGGAATGATGTCCACTTTACCCATCTTGCCACAGTCCTGGGAGAAATAAATGAAACACTACAGTGTTTTGAAAATAAGTCAATGCAGATTGTTGCAGAGTGAAACAAGCCCAGCCTGTTCCTAGCCCAACAGCTCTTAGCCACTAACAAAACATTTATCTTCTCTGAATCACAGTCTCTTTAACTCTGAGTGGGGGATGCATCACTCTTTTTTGTAAGGCTCGAATGAAAGGGACAGAGGAGCTGAAAGCATCCTGTAAACTGCAGAATACCACACGAATGTAAAGGTGCTGTCAGGAGTCTGCTTCTTCCTTCCTCTGTGTCCTCAGGCAAACCAGGCACTTGTTAGGCCTCTAACTCCTTATAGCAGCCTTGGGGAACTTTTAATCACTGTCTATTTAGAAACCTGTTTATATGGACCTATGCATATATATGTATATATGTATGTCTTTTTCTTAATAACAGCAATACTTCAGACCCTTAAATACGGTGCAGGTGTGTTGTAACATGCTTTCTTCGACTATAGTGACATTTGTTTTTAATTGGTTCATGAAATCTTAATCTTTTGTTGATGACTTACAGAAGTGATTTCCAGACCACATTCTTTGACCCTAAATTAAAATTCCTAAATATTGAATAAATCCTGACCCATTCAAATTTTTTTTTTTTTTTTTTGCTCTACGCGGGCCTCTCACAGTTGTGGCCTCTCCCGTTGCGGAGCACAGGCTCCGGACGCGCAGGCTCAGCGGCCATGGCTCACGGGCCCAGCTGCTCCGCGGCATGTGGGATCTTCCCGGACCGGGGCATGAACCTGTGTCCCCTGCATCGGCAGGCAGACTCTCAACCACTGCGCCACCAGGGAAGCCCTCAAATTTGTTTTAATTTTGTCTGTCAAAATGGAAATGAGGTGTGAATGGAACGGGCTGAGGATTTGAGGCCCTAGGAGACAGTCTTTTTTTAAAATTTACATCTTTATTGGTGTATAATTGCTTTACAACCTTGTATTAGTAGCTGCTGTATAACAAAGTGAATCAGCTATACCTATACATATATCCCCATATCCCCTCCCTCTTGTGTCTTTCTCCCACCCTCCCTATCCCACCCCTCTAGGGGGTCACAAAGCACCGAGCTGATCTCCCTGTGCTATGCAGCTGCTTTCTGCTATCTATTTTACGTTTGGTAGTGTATATATGTCCATGCCACTCTCTCACTTCATCCCAGCTTCCGCTTCCCCCTCCCTGTGTCCTCATGTCCATTCTCTACATCTGCGTCTTTATTCCTGTCCTGCCCCTAGGTTCGTCAGAATGGTTTTTTCTTTTTTTTTAGATTCCATACATATGTGTTAGCATACGGTATTTGTTTTTCTCTTTCTGACTTAATTCACTCTGTATGACAGACTCTAGGTCCATCCACCTCACCACAAATAACTCAATTTCGTTTCTTTTTATGGTTGAGTAATATTCCATTGTATATATGTGCCACATCTTCTTTATCCATTCATTTGTTGATGGACACTTAGGTTGCTTCCATGTCCTGGCTATTGTAAGTAGAGCTGCAGTGAACATTGTGGTACATGACTGTTTTTGAATTACGGTTTTCTCAGGGTATATGCCCAGCAGTGGGATTGCTGTGTTGTATGGTAGCTCTATTTTTAGTTTTTTAAGGAACCTTCATCCTGTTCTCCATAGTGGCTGTATCAATTTTACATTCCCACCAACAGAGGGTTCCCTTTTCTAGGAGACAGTCTTTGAGGTGTTGCTTTCAAGTCAACACTCTTCACCTAAAGCCACCCAGAGTGCCCCACCCCTCCTCCCCACAGGACAGACACAGTTTATATCTGTAACCAGAGAAGGGGATGACAGTATTGTATTGTTCCTTGAGTATCGTCTTCTCCAGGGCAGAGGCTACATTTTCTAGTGCGTCCAAACCTGGATTTTGGATAGTTAAAAAGAAAAAAAACATCAGACAAGTTGTCAGGTGAAAAATGTTTAAACCTTATGTGCATCCACATTTGGGATGAGAAACATTATAATGTGAAACCGAGAACACGTAATTTATCTCCCTCCTGTTGCTAGGTTAAAGTTGCTCAGCGCAGGTGGGTTATGCCCCAGGAACCGACATGGATGTGTTTCCACATCTGTGTGAAGGGGGCCAGCCTGCATCAGTAGGGTGGTGAGAGCCCTTCCAAAGTGTCGGGCTCCTTTTCAGTCCCCTTCCATCATTGTACCTACTTCTGATAGTACAGTGAGTGACCAAACAGCACTCCTTAGTGCCACATTTGGGGCTGCAAACCCCAGCAATGATTTCTATTCATTGGTTTAATTTTGAGGAAGTCTAACAAATGGATTCTGAGTCATTGACTCTCAAAAGGTATGATTGCCTTGTACAACACGGAGAATAGAGCTAGTATTTTGTGATAGCTGTAAATAGAGTGTAACCTTTAAAATTGTATAAAAAAATTAAAGAAATACAGATATTCTCCATGTAAACTGGTCAGGTCTTTGGTTGGAACCTCGTAATCAAGTGACATCTTGGGAGGTTTGTAAGATCTGCACAGGCCACTTGGTGGTGCTCATGACAGGGCAACTCTCTCTTCTTTAATAAAAAAAAGAAAAAAAAAAAAGACACATCTTCACAGCTGTGACATTTTAGTTCTGCTTTACCGAACAGAAAGCAGTTCAGTTTGAAATTTGATCCTAAATTCAAAACCACAGTGTACTCTAAAACATTGAGTATTCCTGAGAAAACAGTTTGAGGTGGAGTTCGTTTGTCCTGTTACAGAACGATCTTCTGTCAACACCCGATTCTCACAGAGAATTAGAAATACAACCTGTGGCTAAAAGGTATTTTAACATATGAAGCTCAAGCAAACCATAACTAGAATTCTAAGGACCTTGTCTCGTTAGAAAAATGGTCAAAATATTAAAGAATAAAGTTCATGATGAACAAAGAGCATTCCCTTCCTCACTCAGTAAATCTGACCATGGCAAGGATTCAGAAATCACAAGCAGACTCTCTCTCTTGCATGAGGTCAGCCTCATGCACAAAATGCGCACAACCAGGCAGTTTTTCTAAAAAGAGTTCTGATTTATTTATAAGTCAGTATTGGACACCAGGATTCAGATATTATGTGTGCATCTATACACACCCATAGAAGCTATTTGTCGATTGCATATCTGTCTTTGTATTGTACAGTTGAAGAAAATGGGAGACTTCACCACCACCCCACGCAGCACATTTTCTATCAACTCTCCATGAAAAGTAAATTCCTTCCTCGCAAAGAAGCAAAGTGATATTTTTACAAAGCCAGATAAAACCCCCAATAAATGGCTTCTTAATGACATAATAAAGTCCACACTTCCTATCCGGCCAACGTAGCATTGGCTTCTGCCTATTTCTCCTCCCTCCTCTCTCAGGACGCTTCTCTTTATTCTTTGGGCTCCAGATTCCCTGGTTTTCCCAGATCCTTCTGGCCACAGGACACTTTTCAGCATACTTACATACTTGTTTCTCCCTTCCTGGAAAACCCTGCCCCGGCACTTCCTCTTCATCCTTCCGTTCTCAGGTAAAAGGTAGTGTCCTCAGAGAGGCCTTCCCCTTTGACCTTATCTTAAGTGGTTTCCCTGTTATTTTCAGATGTTTGTTTTTTTCCCCCAGAACATTTATCCACTTAACAAAGCTAGTAATTACTTCCGTTTTTGTTTACTTATTTTTTTTTTTTTTTTTTTTTTTTTTTGTGGTACGTGGACCTCTCACTCTTGTGGCCTCTCCCGTTGCGGAGCACAGGCTCCGGACGCGCAGGCTCAGTGGCCATGGCTCACGGGCCCAGCCGCTCCGCGGCACGTGGAATCCTCCCGGACCGGGGCACGAACCCGTGTCCGCTGCATCGGCAGGCTATCTGGGTTCAGTTGCGGCTCTACATGTTATGAATTGTGGACCTTGACTAATCATGTGATTTCTCTACACCTCCACTTCTTCATCTGTAAAGTGGGCATGATATATATATTTTTAAAGTCTTTATTAAATTTGTTACAATATTGCTTCTGTTTTAATGTTTTGGGTTTTTGGCTGCAAGGCATGTGGGATCTTAGCTCCCCAGACAGGAGTCAAACCCGCACCCCTTGCATTGGAAGGTGAAGTCTTAACCACTGGACTGCCAGGGAAGTCCCTGGCCATGATATTTACCTCTTAGGGCTGTCATGAAGAATAAACATGTTAACACATGTGAAGTGTGTAGAACAGTCCCTGGCATATAACAAGGCCTCAGGTGGGTTATGTCAATGATTGTTAGTGCTATCATAATCACCATCTCTGGCTGGTGGAACATTCTTCCCCTGCTAACTGTGCTTTTTTTCTCTTTCCCTTCCTTCAGGGAGGGGTTCCCAGACCATCCTGTATAAATTCATGCCAGACCACTGAGGATTCTCTTTCCTGTCCCACTGCCCTGTTTATTTATCTTCATAGCATTTAAAAATATTTCATATATTTACCTTTTTATTGATGATATCTCTTTCTTACTATAATTTAAGTTCCATGAAAGCAAGGAGTTTGTTCTGTTCACGCCTGTGTTTCAGGGGTCCATAGAGGCAATTATTAGGCTCTCGGTGAATAGCTGTTGCATGAATGAATAATTGAGAATTTAGTACTGTCCTCATCTGTCTCCCTCTTTAACAAGTAAGTAGGGATTGTGTCTGCTTTGCTTACATGTAAGTACCTGGCATGAATCCCAGTACCCAGCAAAAAGTGATCTGCAAATGTTTGTTAAAGGAATGGATTAAAAAATGTAAAAACAATATTTTGAGGCTTTGCCAAAAATCATAGACATAGGAAATCTTAGCAATAAATACATTAGTAATTATTACCCTTTCATCTCTTGGTGGTAACTGAGATGTTTTGTCAAATCAGCTTTTTAAAGAACTATATTAATCTTAAAATCCTATCACCTAAATTTTATTTTCTTACATTGCCTTTCAGTCCAATTTGTATACACCCAGAGGCAGTCCCACTCTCTTTTTTTTCCTCACTTGGATGAGAAGATGACACTATGTATATAGTATTTACCATATCATGATCGAATCACATTAGTTTTACCAAGAATTTGGTGCAGTTCGCATGCCTACGTCCTTTTTTTCTCTCCCCCTTAGTTTTTTTTTTTTTTTTTTTTGCGGTACGCGGGCCTCTACAGGCCCAGCCGCTCCGCGGCATGTGGGATCCTCCCCGACCGGGGCACGAACCCATGTCTCCTGCATTGGCACGTGGACTCTCAACCACTGCGCCACCAGGGAAGCCCCCCCTTAGTTTGTTTAAATCTCTCAACTAGATTCAATCTAAGTAATAAGTTCAGTCAGTGGACATCTATTGAACATCAAGCATTTAATTGTAAAGATACCTTTACAAGTAAGATATAATGTTCTCCATCATCCATCGTAAGGGATACCAATAACACCAAACAAACACCATTTCCCTCTACGTCATAAAGGCTGATGGTCCAGAAATAGAAGACACATCCTTTGCCCCTAGAATCTACAATCTACAAGTCTATTGGTGAGATTTTAGAAATCTGTCCAAAGAGAGTTAAATATGTAAAGAAGAACACATAAGAGGTTAAGAGTGGGCAGAGAAAGTGGTTGCTGTACATTCAGAAGAGGAAGAAGTCCACCAATTCCCTGCACCAAAGGATGCCAACTACAAACAGAGTTTGCCAGCATTTGATGTTTGTGTTTTGCTATCTGATTCCAAAATTCCAGAACTTCCTTTTATAAATGAGATGGTACTACTTTCCTAATCTGCTCTTTAAATTCCTTGAAGAATTAATGCTTTTCCTAACTTTGCTGCATATAGCATTTTGACTGTCCAGGCTAGTTTGAAATCTTATTCATGAATTCCCTTTCAGGTATTCTTTCCCAGCATGGTTTTCTTCTTTAATTCTCACTGTCAGAGAGAGCTGACAGTGTTATAGAAACTTCTTTCCGGTAATTTCTTATTACCCACCTCTCTCTCACCTTTATTCCAAGCCCTCTCTTGTCATCCTAGATATGAGTTTACTTCTACCTTCCTTATTTGAAGTGTTTTATTCCAAATCCCATCCTTATTTTTTTCTGTAAAGGCCTTGATCTGACTGACATAACCTGTTTTACTGTTACTAGAGTGAAACATCAAAAGACAATAATTCAGCCATTCTCCACTGAACCCTGTAACTACTAAGAAATATAATATTGACACCCTTATTAAACTGGTTGCATGAGAGAGAGGAAGGTTTTTGGAGTTTATTTTTCTTTCCCCCCAAAACCCTTCGATTCATTTAGCAATCTCAATATTAAATAATCATTGTTTTCTGATTTTAACATTACTTTCAGGATGCTTTATATTTGCCATGGCCAAGATTTAGAATAATAATAATAAACTATCCAGTGATATGACAGAAGTAAAAAATTTTTACATAAAATTAAAATATTTTCGAAAATGTTCTATAATAAATATGTATATTTAAAATTTAAATAATAGTATTGACATTTTTTAAGGTATAGATTGAGATGGCAAATGCATTAGTTTTCTGCTTTAGTTGAGCTTACATTTTTAACATTGGAGACGATAGGCATTTTCTGAGTTTTTATGTTGGTTATGATTATAAATGCTTGAGACCAAATGAAGAATATAATTTCTTTTGTATTTAAGTAGTACCACTCAGTGCAGAGTGCTTTAAAGAGTTCAGGCATGCTTGCTTTTAGGGAGAGGTTTGCATGTCTCCTGGTATTCTTTGCAACTACTTCACTCTTACTAATGGGAGGGTATTTTCCTGGGTTGGTTGTTACTGGGCAGAGCTGGGTAAACCCGAGTTTTGGTATTGCTGTTAGTTTGTGAAGACTGTCCAAGGGTGGGCAATGATCTCCCCGGATGGGAAAAGGTAGCAGAGGATCTGTTGTGAGTTAATTTTTGTTTGGTGTGACTTTTTCTTTCTTTCTACCAACAGTCCTTTGATGCTCTGATTTATTTTGGAAACAAGGGCTAAAAATAAAAGAAATAAGAATCCATTTCTTCTCTACTTGTCTCAGGAGGGATGTGACTCATATTTCTCCAAAAGGACTGAGTGAGTTGGCCTCTCTCTGAGTACAAGTGAGAAGAAAACAGAGGTATGGCTTCTACCTTAGAAAGATGACAAAAAACAACTTTAAGTAGAATTCTCAGTGGATTCGAATATTGTAAAGTCAATGGCGAGACCAGATGAGAAATGACTCCTCAGTACTGGCAGCCACGGAGCTTTTTACATCCTTGTTTCTGTCCTCATGTTGTCTTTTTCTCGATTCTCAACTTTGGGGACCAATGTGATGAGATCAGAATAAGTGTCCCAACTGTCTGGGCAAAGAAAGCCTCAGCTATGTTTACTTTGATCCTGCCAACAATAAAATGGAACAGCAACAACAAAGAACACCTCCAGTTTTCTACGTGAGGGCTCTTGCAGGTTTTATCTGAGTCAGAAAACGTTGTCAAAATAGTAGACATTTTCATGGTGTCATTTTTCTCAGGTCTTAAACCCAAAGGGTAAATAGCAGCTATTTCAGATGTTGTGGGAAAAGGCATGGAAATGGCTGCACTTTTCAGCATCTGTACCTTAAAACATCTGTGTCTTGGCTGGAGGAATGTCTTTCCCTTAGGGGAATGGCTGTTGTTCCGTAGGTGAGTGGCTGTGGGCTTGGCAGCAGGCACAGCTACTTCTTCGGTTCTGCTACCTCTGCCCACACTCTTTCTATTCCTTCCGAGCTGCTTCCCCTTTTGACATTTAGCTTCCTCTTTCCTTCTGGCTTCGCCTCCTAAGCGTAAGTCCTCCCTTCCTCTATCCATCCTGTGTGTGACTCATACTTTATTAAAACTTGAAAAATATTATTTTTTTTTTCACTAGAATCCACACCTATTAACTAGGAAGTCCTTTGCTTTCAAAAGACCAGTTATGTTGTTTATAATGTTGTTGTTGGGACACTAAAACGCTCACTCACTTCCATTAGATTCTACCTTAAAATAACCTATCAGTTTTGCTGCTATTTTTTGGAACATGGGAAGTAATAGGGCTACACATTTGCAGGGGCTGTATGCTATTCATGCATATTTACATTCGAATAGTCATAAGGTCTTAAACAAAACAAACTTCTTTTCTGCTCTTTAAGGAGGAAAATCAGCATTGTCATATAAACAAAAATTGCAAATGTTTACTTTCCTCTGGAGTATTTTCCCACCCTGGTATATAGGTAATTAATTAATTCTCCGTATATATGTGTGTGTGTGTGTGTGTGTGTGTGTGTGTATATACAGTCCTGAACTACCCATATCCCTTCTGGAAAATGTTAGTAAGATGCCAGCTCACCTGGCAAGCAGGGAGGAATGGATTTTGCTTTGGGTGTGTGTAGTTTATATTAAGGTGAAGTAATAAAGGGGAGCAATGGCTTCCTAATTAAGAAATTGCCAACGCTAATGCTGACCAATACCTTTTCTCATTGCTGTCCAGGCTTATCTTTAAGAAAACCTGGACCCAGCACTTACTCAGTGCCCATGGGCTTCTTCAGGCTTACACTTCCACACTGGTAACTCCACTCCAAAGGCCCAAGGGCATTGGAGTCAGGAGGTTGCACAGCTGTTACTGCCACGCCTTCTGCATTGACAGTGAGTGACTGTGGGCTCTCACTGCCAGTGTTCAATCCCCATAGCACATGGGGCGCTCAAGACATTTTTCTTTTGCATCCTCCACAGTACTTAATTATGCACATAAAGTTTCAAGAACCAATGTCTCACCACGGGGAAACGTTAAAATGCAGATACCTGGGAGGCCCATTTTTAATAGCCTGGATTTGGAGTAACTTCCCTGACGACTACTTCATTACCAGGCATCCCTGGTGGTTTGAGTCACAGACCACACTTTGTGAAACCTTGACTTGGAAAAAAAAATTTAAGTTAAAAAAAAAATCCATTCAATTTTCAAGGGACTAAAGAGTAAGCAAAACAAGACGGACATCTCTCTCTCTCTCTCTCTCTCTCTCTCTCTCTCTCTCTATATATATATATATATATATATATATATATATATAAAATGAAAATATAATATGGAGACCTCGTATATACAAAAAGCTTATTAAATCAAGTAATAAATTTACATGCTGTTACAATAATTCCAAACAGTACCATGTGAATAACGTATGTAATTGGAAGTACACGTAACATGATCAAAATCAGGAACATTCCCTGGGCTGTCTCTGACTTTTGCAACTTCCTTGTTGAGCTCAATTTTCTAAGGCCGTGGTGATATAAATGTCAACCGTGCCAAGATTCTGCCTCTCCCAGGTGCCAGGGTCAGGCCGGCAGGTAGGGACATGTCTAGGCTACACTTAGCTGTGCTGTATTTTCTGAGAGGCAGGAATCAGGAAGAAAACTCTTAATTTCGATAGGTGAAGATAAGAGTAAGAAGAATTACTTGCCTACAGGCAATGAACCAATCAATTTAAAGAATAGATGACAATTGCACAAGGCTAAGTATAGAGGGTGTGCTCACTTATTATTTATTGAATGTTTAAATGGTTGAGTACTTCAGTGTATTTTGTTCCATTGGGGTACTACTTTTCTTTTTACATCATTTCTCATTCATATCTACTGAGGATGTCTGAGGCTTCTTTGCTGTGGTTTAATCTCCAACCCAAGCTCCCTCTAAACATTCATACCGGGTAGATCTTAATTTTTTTCTGCAACTGTTTCCCATGTTCCTTGCCTTCCCCCCTGTTCCTGGCATTGTGTTCAGAGCAGGCAAAAAAATAAGGAGTTTCTGTTCTGAAATGTAAGGCTCCCACGGTGGCTGCATCTTCCCTAGATTGAAACCTTCCCCATTCTGGCATTTGAAAGACTTCCTTACCTAAAGCTTGATTCTCGATCTGAGGACCCAAGCCCAAGCTAAGCCAGACAGTCCCAAGTGCTGCTCATTCCTACACACTGAAAAGAACTAGAGTTAATATATAAATGCATACATTTGTATACCCAAGTGAAGGAAGTCAACACATACCAGGCAGAGGACCCATATCAGCTACTTGGAAAATACAACCCGGACCCTCATTCTCAAATTTGAAAAACATTCAAAATATATGAAGAATACCAATAGCATGAAAGAGAAGAACCAAAAAAAAAAAAAAAGAAATTAAAAAGAAATTGAATAGATTTCAATAGAAACAGATAATTCAGTAACAGAGGATAATGAAACAAGAAAAAAATCAGGAACCTGTGAAAAGCTAGAGAACAACAACAAAAAATGTTTTAGAAGTTCAACATGTCTTTAGTAAAGTAAAATCTTCCATACAAGAGTTTGAAGATCACACTGAAGAAATTACCTAGGAAATAAACAGTGACAAAAATAAAGGAAACTTAAAAGATAAAACAGAAAAATTGATCTATGTGTTATAACAGAGGAGGTCCAGAAATGGGGAACAAAGAAAAGTGTGGGGTGGAACTTTTCAAAGAAATATGAGAAAGTGATTTACCACAACTAAAGAGAGAACTGAGTCTCTTCAGAGTAAAAGGGCTGCTGATGGCCTGAGTAAATGAAGACACTTGGATTCACATTTATGGTGTTTTGTATACTAAGGGGAAAGAGAAGGTCTTAAATGCTTCTGGAGACTCAGGGGGAAAATGCTCATATATATTAGGAAGAATCAGAACAGCCTAGGAATCTTGGACACCAGAGAAAAACATATAATGCCGGAAAACGTTCTAGAAAAAAATGGTCTGAACCTAGAATTGTATGCTCAGGCAAACTACTAGTCAAGTGGAAGAGCAAACTGAAGTGTCTCCAAAACACAGGGACTTAGAAAGTAGTAGTTTCCATGCACTTTTATTTGGATGAAGTTGCTCAAAGAAATATGCTAAAAAAAGAAAGGAAAGGAAAAGAAGGACGAGGGAGGGGGGGAGGGAGGGAGGGAGAACTGGAAGGGATGTGATAAACAGTGGCACCGATTCAGGAGTTTGATTTGAGTTAATCCTAGGATCGCAGTATCAGCAGGCCAGGAGAACAATAGTTCTAAAGAGTATGTCACACTATTTTAAGGAAGAAAACTGAAACAAATATGATTCAGATGCTAGATGATATTGACATGGTGACTAAAGCAATGTGATATTTTCCTCACAAGAAAATAGGCCAGTTCCATGATAAGCAAAACCGTGGCTCAAGTGTGCAGCAAACATAAGTGGGGTGTGATATTGAGCAAGTGTTGTGGAGGAAGAGAATATTCTCTTTTGTGTGGTATAGAGGTGATGACATTGGACCGATGGAGAGAGGAAAATGTACTCCTAACACATTACTTGGTTCTTCTGTGAATTAAATATACATAAACATGTACCAGTCTGGTTTCACTGTGGAAAAATTAGAGTCTTTTAAGGAGAATGGGGTTTAAAGGCGGGGAATTTGGGGCTTACATAATCATTGAACGAGCTGGTGGAGTGAAGATTAAGCTAGCACTATAGAATCTTCAGTCCCGCTTTTACAAGTGGGATCTAGAGGTCTGGAAGCTGCAACTGCCCCGCAGGGGAGAAAGCTGCAGGGAATCATCACAGAAGGTACAGTCCCCGAGCTGGGGACTGGCAGGGAATGTGGCATCTAGCTGGCTGCTGCAAACTCCCGTTAATGCAGGCCAGATGTGCCAGGCACCACCTCTGCCCGAGAAAGAAGGGCTTCTGCCTCCTTGCTGCCTTCCAACTTTTCTCCCAATGCATCTCCCTCAACCACTCTAAACTGATTCTAGAACCCTCTTGATGAGGAAGTGTCAGAGACATGTGGTTTGAGGTGTCCCACCCCTGCATTGGCAGGCAGATTTAGAACAGATTGGGAATACGTGTTACCTAGAAGCAAAATCTCCCACTAAGGATAATATCAGTTAATTTATTTCCAATGTTTAGAATCCACCCATAGGCAAAATATGGAAGATGTAAAAAGTAGTGATAAGAACAGAGCATAAATATTCTCAATGTTTAAGGTAAATAGAATAACAAAATATTTAAGGATACTATTAACAGATTCAAATGTAAGTAATAGAAATAAAATAAATGAAACTTCTCTTTCTTAGAGAAGAAATAAATAGCTAATGCTTCAGTCAAAAATGCTTCAATCAAAACATTGAGCTATAAGCTATAAGTGGGTTAGGGAACCATGGCAAGAATTAAAAACAAGCAGAAGTAGGAAGTGGTATGTGAGGTTGGGTAGGTAGGACTGGAGACGGCTGCTTTGTGTTTTAAGATCCTTCTGTACTGCTTGATTTTTTTTTTAAACACACACACATATATTGCTTTAATAAAAATTAAAATGTAAAAAGCTGTTCTTTTATTATATCATCAAATAAAGATATTGCTTAACATAAAAAACACATATATTTTAAATATTTACCCCTCTAATGACATTCCTACTCTGCTGGATTATTGAAGCTCCTTTGCTCTATTTGGATCAAAGTGAGCAGGATTTTGGTTTTCATTAGTGTTGAAAATGAATCCAGTTAATTATTCTGTCTGCCTTTTGCACCTCTATTTAGCCCCTCACTTGCCGCAGGTGTGCGCCTGACAGTGCTGCGTTGTTTCTGAGCTCTGTGTCCCTTGGTTACTGTTTGGTTTCACTAAGGCACACGTGCCATGTCCGGTTCGCACTGCTCTTTCGAAGAGGGTAGGACCAGGATCCAAATGGACACTATTAGATTAGATATTATCTGAAGGTATCTAGGGAAGGGAATTTAATCAGGAATCATTAGTTGAAATGATTTACCTGAATTGTTTTACAGTGAGCATGTATTAATTGATAAAAATAGTAACATAATAATGTAGAAAAAAAAGGAAAAGTATGTGCCCAGACCTGTGCTAATGTGATATACTTAATGTTGTTTTCCTTTTAAATAAGACACATTGATTGATTTCTGCCTTCTCTACTCCAAGTAAGTAAAGCTACTGGGTTCTACAAAACTAAGTAGAAGAGAGCCATCTTTCTCAAAGTGTCCGCCAAAAGAGCGCGCCAAGTTCAAGTAAGTTTAGGAAATGCTGGCTAAACATACCTAAACAGACTTCCTTAGTGAAGGACTTCTCAGGAGTCAATTCTATGACACACTGAGAATATCTAAGATAAAACATGTGACATTTCCATTCCTTATTTCACTCAGTAGCTCATGGAATTTAGATTGTGTGAAATGTATATTTGAAATTTGGGAGTTTAAATTTGGCAGTCAGGAGAGAAAAAAAAAGGAAGAATGGTAAGGAAGAATTTGATAATATTTAGGCAGAGGGATTGCTATTTCGGGAAATAACTGAACAATTCTAAGATTGTTGGAATATAGTCCAGTGTCTGTCTGTCTGTCTCTCCATCCATCCACCCATCCCCCACATATCACCTGTCATCTATCTATCTATCATTTTGTCTCTTTTTTGGTGTGCTGACTTTACAGGAGATTCTAGATTGACTCAATATATGTGATCCAGTTAACTAAATGCAATTTTGGAATCAGTTTCCAAGTAAATATTTCTTGATTCTTAACAATAAAAAGTAGCCATTTATATAATCAGTAGTGATTCTAAAGCTGCTTTCTTTCCTCCATCACTGATTTCAGGGACAAGGTTGTAAAAACTGCACAATTCTAGCTGAAATTTAGGCAAATGTATCTATAAGATTAGCAAGAGATAAAAAGAAGTGTTAACTTTTAGATTAAAAAAAAAAAAACCCACTGATGTTATCCAGTTTACACCGGACTAACTTTCAGTTACTTGGAATCTTTGTTGCAAGAACTCAGGGGCAAGTCCCTGGAAAGAAAGAATAAGGATGCAATAATGAAAATATAAGAATAAGAAAGGTCTTTGCAGTATGGTAGCTTTGTTCTCTTCTCAGTAGCAGCCTTTCTATCTGACAAATTCCCCAGAGCTTTCTTCACTATTTGAAGCACAATTTTACAGAGAAGCCATAGCCTCTAGACTAATATTTAGTGGACTATTTCAACAGATGAGGCTGCAGTAGCAGCAACTGGAGATAAGACTATTATGGAAAAAAATTTAGACTACTATGCCGAAATCTCATATAAGCTCATCACTTCACGTTTTCACCTAAAAAATACATTTTCAGAGAGTGCGAAAATTATTGATAAGAAGCTTTTTCCACTTCCTTTGATGATTTCCTTAACTTTTGTTATTTCTTTATTTCAAAAGAAATCTGTGATATTTTGTTGTCTGTCACAGAAAATACAGAAAAAAAATTTTAATGAGAAAGGAACAGAAAATTTTAGAAGAGTAACCATTAATTTTCTATCCAGGTGAAAAAAGGCAACATGGTTAATCGTTTGGTGTGTTAATTCTCAAATGTTATTTATTCTAAATAAGCTCACACGTATATCTGGCAGGATACTCTGTTGTTATTTTCTGTTTTATTCTCTACGATAGAGATCTGGAAGAAGTGTAAAGAACTATCACTTTTGCATCTCGTGAAGGTGGCCGAATGTTGTGCTCCAAGATTCTTACTTAGGACTTTCGTGCTGACTGACTAAAAGTTGCCAGATACTCAGAAAATAATCTCCGTTTATGCTTTTGCTTTTGGAGAAACCTGGACTGAGAAAGGCAGGAGGCTACTCTTCAGAGAAAAAGTGTTCTTTGTAGTTTTTGCTGGTACTTGGATTTTTTTTTTTTCTGCTGGGGGAGGTTATGGGTCACAGGGCAGATCCTGAAGGGTAGTGAGGTTGCTGGTGCAATCTGGAGACTGTCAAGAGCTGTGGTCTTGGGAGGTCAGTGAAGAATTCTCAGGTGACAGAGGTCAAGGAAGCTGTAGAGCTCTGAGCCTTGTAGGGAGTGACCATGAGACCTTGGGCAGTGGGCATGTCCGTGGTGTCTAGTATGACTGAAGATAGAGGCCCGTCCCCAAATGTCCTCAGTTGTGTTAAACATCTGAGATTCTTCCAAAACTCTGATGAGAGGGAGGTCCTCTCCCCAACCACATATGACAGAATTTCTTGGCAGACAGGTAGATGAGATTTGGGTCTGATGTATCTGATTTAGAAAGATAAAGATGACCAATACAGCCTTCATGTTCCTGTGAACTTGACTAAACTTTAGACAGCTTTCATCCAGACTGAAGGTCCCTGACTTCCCTTTTCTTAGAGTATTTACATTAGAAAACTTGCAACTGTAGATTCTTCCTCTGCCCGGTTGAGATGTAAATTTTCCACAATCCAGGAATGTCTTTCTCAAGGACCTGGGAACCATCTCTGAAATCTAATCATCGAGAAACATTGGGCCCTATCTCTCAGTCTCTGCGTGAGGGTAGGAGTCTAACTTCAGTGAGCATCAATTAGCAAATACAGATGCCTGATTACAGTCTCCATCCTCTCTCCTCTATCTCACCCCAGGGCTTCAAAACTCTCCTGCCTTTTGTTCAGTGGAGCTGAGTTCAATCTCTCTTCCCAATTGCAAGTCTTGGCCCCTATTGCAATAGTCTTGAATAAAGTCTTTCGTGCCATTTTTAACAAGCATTTCTCTTTAACAAAGAAATGCTATGTTACTTGCTGTAGATTATTATGAATACAAACTCTGTTTCTTCCTCCCTCCCTCTTTCTTCTTTTCTTTCTTCCTCTCTCCCCTGCTTCTTTCTCTCTTTCTCTTCTTCATCACTCCCTCTGGATAGCTTACTGAAACATTAATTCTGGGCTTGTTTTCTGCTGAAGGAGACATGAAATGTTACCTCATTTCTTCCATCTGGAGGAACAACCAGGCCTCTGTTCCAGGCTTCTCTTGCCTGAGGTGAATTAACTATCATCAGTGTTTCAATTGTGGGAAAAATAATTGTACTTGCATAGTGTTTTTCTTTCTTTCTTTCTCTTTTCACTAAATGAGATCCAAATAAGAAGGCATTAGAACAGTGCCTATTATGTAGAAATATCAACCAATAGTAGTAGCTCTGATGATATTATTTTAATCTTCATGTGAAAATGAGTAGAAAGAGTCTGCATCAGAAATGGGCATTATCTAAGTCACCGTGGCAAGTTCCAATCTCTCTGAGGCTTAGCTTTTTTATTTATAAAACAGCACCATATATATACACATACACATACACATATATATGTACTTATACGTATATATATATTTCACCTGGTTGTGGTTGTTCTTTTGGAATAAAAGGTAAGATTATATATGTGAGAAGCAATTTTGCAAGGGGATGACATTATTGTAATTGCTACTCTCTACCGTTATACTGCTTATTGGAACCTTAATTTTAAAATGTGAAAGGAAAATAAAATAGAAAAATTCCAGGAAAATTAGTTGAAAAGAAGGAGGTGGGTTGATAAACGCTCTTTAATAGATATAATCAGATATAGAGAAGATTAAAAATTGAGATTTTTTTGGTTAATATAAAAAGATGTGAAGGAAATAAATACTTTTGAAAAGAAAAAATGAAATGATCTAAATTGCTTCAAGAAGAAATTTTAAAACCTAAATAGACTTATATCTATGGTATAAGAATGAAAGAAATATATATAAGGGATTTTCTGTCAAATATTTAAGAACTAGGTAACTCACAAGTTATTTAATATGTTCCAGGTGGGAAAAAATGGTAAATGTTTCACATTTTACCAAAGTCACATATCAGTTCATCTTACTAAAGTTTAATATCAATATTTAAAAAATAGATCCTCCATTCTATTTCCCCTCAGCCAAGAAAATCACAGAGCAATTTTTCTTCTTAATACCGTCTAGAAAATTCCTAATAAAATGTAAACAAACTGAAGCACTCAGCAAATTAATTCAATCCAAGATCTTAGTTGGAACAACAGAACCTGCTTTAGCTTTAGCGGAAATAAAGTTACTAAATGTAGCTTATGGAATCTCACTGGGGCAGGGGCTCTGTAGCTGGGACTGACGCTCACGTCCAGTCATGAGTCTGCTCTAGGACAGATTCTCTGGCTCTGCTGTTGGGCTCAGAATCCATGGCTGTCCTGCTGCTATGGAGAATGTGGGAGCCTGCCTACTGCTGCTTTCAAAACGGGGCTTCCCAGAACCATCCCTGCCAGATTGGAACTTATGCAATACCAGCCTCCTCATGGCATTTACTTTAACATTTGCTTATTCCATGTGGATATCTGATTGACTGATTCTAGGTTATATGTTGGGACTTCTCTTTGTAAGGGAAGAAGAAATGAATTTCTGGCTCCTTTACTTGGAGATTCACAGATTCAATAATGCATAAACTTCCCCTAACATAAGGAGGTAGCACAAAAGCTGGTCACTGTATGAACCAAGTAGCCCAAAGTCCATTAACTCAAGGATAGTATTAGAAGAATATGACAAAAGTGATCACATTAAAATTTCACATGAGAGAAACAATAACTATCTCAACAGGTAATAAAAAAGTTGAATTAAGTTCAGCATCGTTTGGATGAAAAGTCTTAGTAAATTATGACTAAGAAGAAGGGGATTTGGACATAATATGGAATATTTAGCTTAAAATGAGAGCCAACAACATACCTAATAGTGAAATATCAAAGGTAGTATTTTTTTAAAAATCACCACTGTCATTTAATAACTTCTAATCAATGTATTAAGAACTGGGACATGTACAATAACCAGGACATGGAAGCAACCTAAATGTCCATCGATAGATGAATGGATAAAGAAGATGTGACACATATATACAATGGAATACTACTCAGCCATAAAAAAGAACGAAATTGAGTTATTTGTAGTGAGGTGGATGGACCTAGAGTCTGTCACACAGCATGAAGTAAGTCAGAAAGAGAAAAACAAATACCGCATGCTAACACATATATATGGAATCTAAAATAAAAAAGGTACTGATGAACCTAGTGGCAGAGCAGGAATAAAGACGTAGACATAGAGAATGGACCTGGGGACATGGAATGGGGAAGGGGGAAGCTGGGGCAAAGTGAGAGTAGCATTGACATATATACGCTACCAAATGTAAAAAAGATAGTGGGAAGCAGCAGCGTAGCACAGGGAGATCAGTGTCGAGCTTTGTGATGACCTAGAGAGGTGGGTTAGGGAGGGTGGGAGGGAGGCTCAAGAGGGAGGGGATATGGGGATATATGTATGCAGATGGCTGATTCACTTCGTTGTATAACAGAAACTAACACAGTATTGTGAAGCAGTTATACTCCAGTAATGATCTATTAAAAAATGTATCCAAAAGAAAAAAAAGTATCAAATTTGCACCTGTGTTTTTCTTCTTTGAAAGACCAAAAAGATCAACTGAAACAAAATTACGAACAGATAAAGAGGCAAGTCGGCTGTTTAACAAGACTGAAGAAAAATGGAAAGCTCCTGAATTTACAGGCAATATATGGGAAATATTGTGGGTTGAAAAAGCCATTCAAAAATATAAAATGACTAAGAATAAACTTAAGAAGTTTATGTTACAAATCTTCACTGAGGAAAATAAAAGATTTCAATAATTGGAGATACATCTGATTCACCTGGATTAGGAGACTTAATTTTATTCAAATATCAATTCTAACCAAGTTATTTCAGTTAATGTAGGACAGGATAATTTTTGGAAACCAGCTGAAGAACTTTAAACTCCTCTTGGATGAATTAAGCTTCTGTGCTATAACTGAATGTGGAATTATCACAGTACTACTAGGAATCTATTTATGGTTCACCTTTATTTTTTATCTATCATTATTTTTCTCAATTTCTCAAGTCCTACCAAAAATTCATGCTGAAGGTATGGCATCACTACTCATGCAT
This sequence comes from Orcinus orca, assembly GCF_937001465.1. Classification (NCBI taxonomy): domain Eukaryota; kingdom Metazoa; phylum Chordata; class Mammalia; order Artiodactyla; family Delphinidae; genus Orcinus; species Orcinus orca. Next base: position 69,294,202 of record NC_064567.1, read on the forward strand.
TAAAAAAAACCAAAATGATTTGGATAAAGAAAATATAAAAAGAAACCTACTCTTTGAGGTAACTATCACTATTCTGAAACTATTGCTTAGAAGAATTTAAACACGGATATCTTTATCCACTCCAGTAATCATGGGTATTTCATAGTGGGTTTTAAATAATCTCATCAAAACATGAAATAGCATGATAAAGACCAGTCATATTTCATATCCTCCAGATATGAGTACTTTCTGCTCATACACTGTGATTCCTGGAATTTGTTATTTGGAATGATCTGGTAGATTGCAACTGTCAAAAATATATCAGATACTATCTGAACATGTACATCATCATGGACTGCATCAGGGATTATAAGAAATGAGTAATGATGACAACAAATTCATGGGCTTATCTAAAAGATCTTATCTTTTCAAAAGCTCTCGTCATTTTTAGAATGAATTTGACATAAGTTTAGCATAAACATAATGGATTGGAGTCTGATAATCAGACATTTTAATTTTATAGTTATAGTAATGTTTTCTTTTTTAAATGATGGATGATGTTTAGACTTTACTTCCTTAGGTATATTATAATGTTCATATAAGAAATCACTACTCTACTTAAGAATTGTTTAATTATACACACTGTTTTACAATAGTCTATAAATAAAAAAAGAATGTACGTATTTGCACAAAATCTACTCACTGTCTTTTCTAAATCTGAGGCTTACTTTATTGGTACATCTAACCTGGGTCTACTTAATAAATTAGCTTTTTTCAGTCTTCCTGTTTATGTTAGTTTTAGTTCCTTAGCAAAGATTAGGTGAAGTGAAATCCTTAACATTCTAAACATATTAACTTGTATATAAACAGGAAGATTCAAAAGAGGTTAGCTGGACCAAGGGTTAGATCTACTAATGAAATATAGTCTTAGATTGTAAAAGAAAACATCGTTAGATTTTACCTATTTGCCAGAAAAATCTCTATGGTTTTATCTTTCTCTTATGACCATGCAAGAAGACAAAAACTGAACAATGTACATCATTAAAGAACATCCTTCTAAAGAACAGGTGTGGAATAGAATTGAATCCATGTCTCCAGAGACAAGTAAGAAGACAAGGAGATAAAATTGCATTTCACTCTGCTGAAGCAAACAGTTATTTAAAAGATTTCTTGCAGGGGCAGGCACAAGACTATAAAAAATTCACAAGCTTGGTTAGCTAGGGTCAGCAAAGTCACTCTACTTCTCAAAGTTTTTAAACTTTAAAACAGTTTAAGGCTGTAAGTGATAGTAAACTGTCCAGTCGTGGCTATTGTTAATTGCTCATTTGTTTGTATATATAATATCCAAAATGGTGTTATTGAACTGACTTAAGGTGGTTTGCTTGTGAGGGATTGTTACAAAATTTCATTACAGTTATAGAACTGAAATGATATTCTTTACTTTGATAATTAATATTATTTACTTTGATAAAATGAGCAACATTTTGGTACTCAACTTAATTGAAATTGGATAAAATCAGAGATACTGATTGTGACTATATAACAAATATTTTCTCAGTAAAATTCTCTATGACATTTTACCTGTGACCTTGGATGCCAGTACCTATTATTTTAACCAACTCATGGAGCTGTGTATGTGTTTCTTCTGAAGTTATGGAAGGAACTAGATTACTCTTCTTCCATCCTGGGGAGGCTTTCTAATGTTTTTCCTAAGCACATTCATCATGCTCTTTGTTTCATTAAGTTGAGTACATGTGTGGTGGAGAAGATGAGGGTTCTTATGGACAGTATGACTGTCTAGCTCAGTGTAACCTGCGTTAATGTAGGTTATGGGAGTTCTATTTATCTCCTGCTTTCTCCATCTACTCCTGTTTCATAAACAGCTACTTCTAGTTAAGTAAACATAACTTTTTTTAATATCCTTATTGAAGTATAATTGCTTTACAATGGTGTGTTAGTTTCCGCTGTATAACAAAGTGAATCAGCTATATGTGTACATATATCCCCATATCCCCTCCCCCTTGCGTCTCCCTCCTACCCCTCTAGGTGGACACAAAGCACTGAGCTGATCTCCCTGTGCTATGCGGCTGCTTCCCACTAGTATTGTATTTTACATTTGGTAGTGTATATATGTCCATGCCACTCTCTCACTTCGTCCTACCTTCCCCTTCCCCCTCCCCATGTCCTCAAATCTATTCTCTATGTCTGCGTCTTTATCCCTGTCCTGCCCCTAGGTTCTTTAGAACCTTTTTTTTTTTTTTTATGATTCCATATATATGTGTTAGCATACGGTATTTGTTTTTCTCTTTCTGACTTACTTCACTCTGTATGACAGACTCTAGCTCCAGCCACCTCACTACAAATGACTCAATTTCATTTCTTTTTATGGGTGAGTAACATTGTATACAATGTGTGCCACATCTTCTTTATCTATTCATTGTCGATGGGCACTTAGGTTGCTTCCATGTCCTGGCTATTGTAAATAGTGCTGCAGTGAACATTGTGGTACATGACTCTTTTTGAATTATGGTTTTCTCAGGGTATATGCCCAGTAGTGGGATTGCTGGGTCATATAGTAGTTCTATTTTTAGTTTTTTAAGGAACCTCCATACTGTTCTCCATAGTGGATGTATCAACTTACATTCCCACCAACAGTGCAAGAGGGTTCTCTTTTCTCCACACCCTCTCCAGCATTTATTGCTTGTAGATTTTTTGATGATGGCCATTATGACCGGTGTGAGATGATATCTCATTGTAGTTTTGATTTGCATTTCTCTAATGATTAATGATGTTGAGCATTCTTTCATGTGTTTGTTGGCAATCTGTATATCTTCTTTGGAGAAATGTCTATTTAGGTCTTCTGCCCATTTTTGGATTGGGTTGTTTGTGTTTTTGATATTGAGCTGCATGAGCTGCTTGTAAATTTTGGAGATTAGTCCTTTGTCAGGTGCTTCATTTGCAAATTATTTCTCCCATTCTGAGGGTTGCCTCTTCGCCTTATTTATGGTTTCCTTTGCTGTGCAAGAGGTTTTAAGTTTCATTAGGTCCCATTTATTTATTTTTGTTTTTATTTCCATTTCTCTAGGAGGTGGATCAAAAAGGATCTTGCTGTGATTTATGTCATAGAGTGTTCTGCCTATGTTTTCCTCTAAGGGTTTTATAGTGTCTGGCCTTACATTAAGATCTTTCATCCAGTTTGAGTTTAGTTTTGTGTATGGTGTTAGGAAGTGTTCTAATTTCATTCTTTTACATGTAGCTGTCCAGTTTTCCCAGCACCACTTATTGAAAAGGCTGTATTTTCCCCGTTGTATATTCTTGCCTCCTTTATCAAAAATAAGGTGACCATATGTGCGTGGGTTTATCTCAGCATTCTACCCTGTTCCATTGATCTATATTTCTGTTTCTGTGCCAGTACCATACTGTCTTGATTACTTTAGCTTTGTAGTACAGTCTGAAGTCAAGGAGCCTGATTCCTCCAGCCCTGTTTTTTTTTTCTCAAGATTGCTTTGGCTATTCGGGGTCTTTTGTGTTTCCATACAAATTGTGAAATTTTTTGTTCTAGTTCTGTGAAAAATGGCATTGGTAGTTTGATAGGAATTGCTTTGAATCTGTAGATTGCTTTGGGTAGTATAGTCGTTTTCATTGATGTTGATTCTTCCAATCCAAGAACATGGTATATCTCTCCATCTGTTTGTATCATCCTTAATTTCTTTCATCAGTGTCTTATAGTTTTCTCCATACAGGTCTTTGTCTCCTTAGATAGGATTATTGCTAGGTATTTTATTCTTTGTTGCAATGGTAAATAGGAGTGTTTCCTTAATATCTCTTTCAGATTTTTCATCATTAGTGTATAGGAATGCAAGAGATTTCTGTGCATTAATTTTGTATCTTGCTATTTTACCAAATTCATTGATTACCTCTAGTAGTTTTCTGGTAGAGTCTTTAGGATTCTCTATGTATAGTATCATGTCATCTGCAAACAGTGACAGTTTTACTTCTTCTTCTCCAATTTGGATTCCTTTTATTTCTTTTTCTTCTCTGATGGTTGTGGCTAAAACTTCCAAAACTATGTTGAATAATAGTGGTGAGAGTGGGCAATGTTGTCTTGTTCCGGATCTTAATGGAAATGGTTTCAGTTTTTCACCTTTGAGAATGATGTTGGTTGTAAGTTTGTCATATATGGCCTTTATTATGTTGAGGAAAGTTCCCTCTATGCCTACTTTCTGGAGGGTTTTTATCATAAATGGGTGTTGAATTTTGTCAAAAAGCTTTTTCTGCATCTCTTGAGATGATCATACGGTTTTTATCCTTCAATTTGTTAATGTGGTTTATCACATTGATTGATTTGCCTATACTGAAGAATCCTTGCATTCCTGGGATAAACCCCACTTTATCATGGTGTATGATCCTTTTAATGTGCTGTTGGATTCTGTTTGCTAGTATTTTGTTGAGGATTTTTGCATTTATGTTCATCAGTGATATTGGCCTGTAGTTTTCTTTCTTTGTGACATCTTTGTCTGGTTTTGGTATCAGGGTGATGGTGGCCTCGTAGAATGAGTTTGGCAGAGTTCCTCCCTCTGCTATATTTTGGAAGAGTTTGAGCAGGATAGGTGTTAGCTCTTCTCTAAATGTTGATAGAATTTGCCTGTGAAATCATCTGGTGCTGGGCTTTTGTTTGGTGGAAGATTTTTAATCACAGTCTCAATTTCAGTGCTTGTGATTGGTCTGTTTATATTGTCTATTTCTTCCTGCCTCAGTCTCAGAAGGTTGTGCTTTTCTAAGAATTTGTCCATTTCTTCCAGGTTGTCCATTTTACTGGCATATAGTTGCTTGTAGTACTCTCTCATGCAAATGGAAATGAAAAGAAACTGGAGTAGCAATTCTTATATCAGACAAAACAGACTTTAAAATAAAGACTATTACAAGAGACCAAGAAGGACACTACATAGTGATCAAGGGATCAATCCAAGAGAAGATATAACAATTGTAAATATTTATGCACCCAATATAGGAGCACCTCAATACATAAGGCAAATGCGAAGGCAAAAGGGGAAATTGACAGTAACACAATCATAATAGGGGACTTTCACACCCCACTTTCACCAATGGACAGATCATCCAAAATGAAAATAAATAAGGAAGCACAGCTTTAAATGATACATTATACAAGATGGACTTAATTGATATTTATAGGACATTCCATCCAAAAACAACAGAATACACTTTCTTCTTAAGTGCTCATGGAACATTCTCCAGGATAGATCATATCTTGGGCCACAAATCAAGGCTTGGTAAATTGAAGAAAATTGAAATCTTATCAAGTATCTTTTCTGACCACAATGCTATGAGACTGGATATCAATTACAGTAAAAAAATCTTAAAAAAATACAAACACATGGAGGCTAAACAATACACTCCTAAATAACCAAGAGATCACTGAAGAAATCAAAAAGGAAATCCAAAATACCTAGAAACAAATGACAATGAAAACATGACGACCCAAAACTTGTGGGATGCAGCAAAAGCAGTTCTAAGAGAGAATTTCATAGCAATTCCGTCGTGCCTCAAGAAACAAGAAACATCTCAAATAAACAACCTAACCTTACACCTAAAGCAATTAGAGAAAAAAGAACAAAAAAAACCCCAACGTTAGCAGAAGGAAAGAAATCATAAAGATCAGATCAGAAATAAATGAAAAAGAAATTAAGGAAGCCATATCAAAGATAAAACTAAAAGCTTTTTCTTTGAGAAGATAAACAAAATTGATAAACCATTAGCCAGACTCATCAAGAAAAAAAGGGAGAAGACTCAATAGAATTAGAAATGAAAAAGGAGAAGTAACAACTGACACTGCAGAAATTTGATGGATTATGAGAGATTACTACAAGTAAACATAACTTTAATTGATTTTCTATAGCAGTAGTAGAAACAGCCTCTGCAATGGTAGCAGCCCAAAGACTAAGTAGGTTACCACTCACTTTCATTGTTTCCATTCCAAAGTACCAATGGCCAGTAAAATTGCACGTGTTAAATTCAAAACAGAAATGGATTCCTCATCCTTGTATATGTCTTCAATAGTAATGTGAATTATTCTCTTTAAGTTTTTGACTAAACTAGACATGGGATTCAATTGTCTGGACTGGCCAACTCCTATTCCAAAATTCATTGTTTTTTTGAGGCAGGTATATCTTCCCGATGGCAAGATTTTATAGCAAGAAAGAACACCTTCAGCCAACATCCGGAAATTTTCTTAGGTAGGGTACTTTTTTCAGTAATCCTCATCAATGTTGAAAAATGTTGTCCATGACATGTGGGAGATTTTACACTATGTAAAGCCTGTAAAATCCCAGGTTTTTGCTTAGCTAGTCTGTCATTGTCTTTTAGACAGTGGTGCATAGCAAAACTTTCAGTGCACTTGAAACTCGGCTCTTGAACTGTAATATGAAACAAACAGCTGGGTTCACAATAAGAGGCTGTGATTGAAAAGGCATTTTCATGAATGGAGTAATTGAAAATATATGACTTCCTTTCATACATTTATGGTAATGCAATGAGTCTGTACAGTAAATATACTGGGATGGCTATAAGCCTTTCACATGTAGTCAGGGATTACTGAATGTTAAAATTGGTTCATCCCTGTATATAGAGAAAATAATGTGTGTGTTATAATAAAAAATACAAAACTGAATTCTAGTTAAGATTCTGCATCAGGTCAGAAATAGTGATAGCCCTTAAGACTTTTCTTTTTAATTTCCTGTAAGAAGGATAAAAATGCACAAAGGAAACAATTGTAAGACATGAGGGATTCCAGCAGAAGTATCTCATTCAGTGCTCTGTGTGTTCCTGTAATGGGAAATCAAGACTCTTTTCATCTGTTCTTTCTCTCATTTCTAAGTCAGGAAGAGGAGGGGAGTGATGGCGACCTGGGTCAAGGACAAAATGGATTCCTCAGCATCCTTATGGGATAAAAGCACCAGGCACAGGGATTTTAATGTACAGATGAAGCTGATTAAACATGCAAGTGTTTGTACATGACTTGTTAATTAGATTTTGTCTTTTGGGGGTTAAGACCTCTCTAGTGATAACTCTCATTTTGGATTGATTTTCTTTTTTTCTCCCATGAAGAGGACTCTGGGCCTTGCTCCTGTTCAGTAGGAGAAAATTGCTCTTTCCCTCCCCCCATTCCCACAGGTAGCCCATTGAGTTCGAGGAAAGTCCAGCAGAAAGGAGACCTGGGTTAAATTGTTTTGACTACTATTCATCGCCTGAGGGAAAAATGTACTCTTTCCTCAACATGATTTTGCTTAAATTCTTCTTTTCTGGGTTCCTCTGTCTGTCAGTGTTTCAATTTGACCTAGGTTAGGGTGTGAGCTGAGGGGAATGGGGCTGAGAGCTACTCCACCTCTTTCTAGAGTGAAGCAGTGGGAAGCAGGTGGATGTAGGTCTGTCTTCAACCTAAAGGAGCCTCTTGCTTCCTCAGTCTAACAGACTTGCCATGCTACGAGATATATGTGTTTGGCTTGAAGTCTTCTTTATTTATTATATTTTTTCCTTCCAGTTTTATTGAGATATAATTGACATACAACACTGTATAAATTTAAGGTGTACAGCATAATGATTTGACTTTACAGACCTTTTCATTTTGTTGACATTTTCCTTCACTGTATCAAAGCTTTTTAGTTTGATGTATTTCCCTTTGTTTATTTTTGCTTTTATTTCCCTTGCCTGTGGAGACAGATAAAAAAAAATATTGCTAAGGCCAGTGTCAAAGAATGTACTGCCTATGTTTTCTTCTAGCAGTTTTATGGTTTCAGTTCTTACGTTTAAGTCTTTAATCCATTTTGAGTTTATTTTTGTAATGGTGTGAGAAAGTAGTCCAGTTTGATACTTTTGCATGTTAGCTGTTCAGTTTTCCTAACACCATTTATTGAAGAAACTGTCTTTCTCCATTGTATATTCTTGTCTCCTTTGTCATACATTAATTATCCATATAACTGTGGGTTCATTTCAGGACTCTCTATTCTGTTCCATTGATCTTTGTGTCTGTGTTTGTGCCAGTCCCATACAGTTTTCATTACTGTAGCTTTGTAGTATAGTTTGAAACCAGGGAGCAGGAAACCTCCAGCTTTGTTCTTCTTTCTCAAGATTATTTTGGCTATTAATGTTTATTTTTTATTTATTATTTTGTGTTTCCATACACATTTTAGAATTATTTGTTCTAGATCTGTGAAAAATGCCATTGGTATTTTGTTTTGTTTAGTTTTTAAACACCTTTATTAGAGTATAATTGCTCTACAATGGTGTGTTAGTTTCTGCTTTATAACAAAGTAAATCAGTTACACATATACATATGTCCCCATATCTCTTCCCTCTTGTGTCTTGCTCCCTCCCACCCTCTCTATCCCACCCCTCTAGGTGGTCACAAGCACTGAGCTGATCTCCCTGTGCTATGCGGCTGCTTCCCACTAGCTATCTATTTTACGTTTGGTAGTGTATATATGTCCATGCCACTCTCTCACTTTGTCCCAGCTTACCCTTCCCCCTCCCCGTATCCTCAAGTCCATTCTCTAGTAGGTCTGTATCTTTATTCCCATCTTGCCCATAGGTTCTTCATGACCTTTTTTTGTTTGTTTTTTAGATTCCATATATATGTTTTAGCATACGGTATTTGTTTTTCTCTTTCTGACTTAATTCACTCTGTATGACAGACTCTAGGTCCATCCACCTCACTACAAATAACTCAATTTTGTTTCTTTTTATGGCCGAGTAATATTCCATTATATATATGTGCCACATCTTCTTTATCCATTCATCTGTTGATGGACACTTAGGTTGCTTCCATGTCCTGGCTATTGTAAATAGAGCTGCAATGAACATTGTGGTACATGACTCTTTTTTTAAAAAATATTTATTTATTTATTTATGGCTGTGTTGGGTCTTCATTTCTGTGTGAGGGCTTTCTCCGGTTGCGGCAAGTGAGGGCCACTCTTCATCGTGGTGCGCGGGGCCTCTCACTCTCGCGGCCTCTCTTGTTGTGGAGCACAGGCTCCAGACGTGCAGGCTCAGTAGTTGTGGCTCACGGGCTTAGTTGCTCCACAGCATGTGGGATCTTCCCAGACCAGGGCTCGAACCCGTGTCCCCTGCATTGGCAGGCAGATTCTCAACCACTGTGCCACCAGGGAAGCCCCAGGACTCTTTTTGAATTATGGTTTTCTCAGAGTATATGCCCAGTAGTGGGATTGCTGGATCATATGGTAGTTCTATTTTTAGTTTTTTAAGGATCCTCCATACTGTTCTCCATAGTGGCTGTATCAATTTACATTCCCACCAACAGTGCAAGAGGGTTTCCTTTTCTCCACACCCTCTCCAGCATTTATTGTTTGTAGATTTTTTGATGATGGCCGTTCTGACCAGTGTGAGATGATATCTCATTGTAGTTTTTTGTTTGTTTGTTTGTTTTGCGGTACGCCGGCCTCTCACTGTTGTGGCCTCTCCCATTATGGAGAACAGGCTCTGGACGCGCAGGCTCAGCGGCCATGGCTCACGGGCCCAGCCACTCCGCGGCATGTGGGATCTTTCCGGACCGGGGCACGAACCTGTGTCCCCTGCATCAGCAGGCGGACTCTTAGCCACTGCGCCACCAGGGAAGCACTCATTGTAGTTTTGATTTGCATTTCTCTAATGATTAATGATGTTGAGCATTCTTTCATGTGCTTGTTGGCAATCTGTATATCTTCTTTGGAGAAATGTCTGTTTAGGTCTTCTGCCCATTTTTGGATTGAGTTGTTTGTCTTTTTGATATTGAGCTGCATGAGCTGCTTGTAAATTTTGGAAATTAGTCCTTTGTCAGTTTCTTCATTTACAAATATTTTCTCCCATTCTGAGGGTTGTCTTTTCATCTTGTTTATGGTTTCCTTTGCTCTGTAAAAGCTTTTAAGTTTCATTAGGTCCCATTTGTTTCTTTTTGTTTTTATTTCCATTTCTCTAGGAGGTGGGTCAAAAAGGATCTTGCTTTGATTTATGTCATGGAGTACTCTGCCTATGTTTTCCTCTAAGAGTTTAGTAGTTTCTGGCCTTACAGTTAGGTCTTTAATCCATTTTGAGTTTAGTTTTGTGTATGGTGTTAGGGAGTGTTCTAATTTCGTTCTTTTACAGATAGCTGTCCAGTTTTCCCAGCACCACTTATTGAAGAGGCTGTCTTTTCTCCACTGTATATTCTTGTCTCCTTTATCAAAGATAAGGTGACCATATGTGCGTGGGTTTATCTCTGGGCTTTCTCTCCTGTTCCATTGATCTATATTTCTGTTTTTGTGCCAGTACCATACTGTCTTGATTACTGTAGCTTTGTAGTATAGTCTGAAGTCAGGGAGCCTGATTCCTCTGCCATTGGTATTTTGATAGGGATTGCACTGAATCTGTAGATTGCTTTGGGGAATATGGTCATTTTAATAATATTAACTTTTTCAGTCTGTGAGCACGATATGTCTTTCCATTTGTTACTGTCGTCTCCAGTTTCTTTCATCAGTGTCATAGTTTTCGCAATAACGTCTTTTATCTCCCTAGTTGATCTATTCCTAGGTACTTTATTCTTTTTGATGTGATTGTAAATGGGATTGTTTTCTTAATTTCTGTTTCTGATAGTTCTTTTTGCAACAGATTTCCATATATTTTGTATACTACAGCTTACTGAATTCATTTATTAGTTCTAATGGTTTTTGGGTGGCATCTTCAGGATTTTCTATATATAGTATCATGTCATCTTCAAACAGTGACAGTTTTACTCCTTCCTTTCCAACTTGGATTCCCTTTATTTCTTTTTCTTTTCTGATTGTTGTAGCTAGAACTATTAATGCTATGTTGAATAAAAGTGGCAAGAGTGGGCATGCTTGTCTTGTTCCTGATCTTAGAGAATATGCTTTTAGCTTTTCACTGTTGAATATGTTAGCTGTGGGCTTGTAATATATGGATTTTATTATATCAAGATATGTTCCCTCTGTACCCACTTTGGTGAGGGTTTTTATCATAAATGCCATTCCCTTCTGGCCTGTGGAGCTTCTGCTGAAAAGTCAGTTGAAACCTTATGCAAATTCCCTTATACATAACTAGTTGCTTTCCCTTGCTGCTTTTAATATTCGTTTTTTTTACCTTTAATTTTTACCATTTTAATTATAATACATCTTGGTGTGGTCATCTTTGGATTGACCCTGTTTGGGACCCTCTATGATTCCTGAACTTGGATGTCTGTTTCCTTTCCTAGGTTAGGGAAGTTTTAAGCTATAATGTCTTCTAATATATTCTCTGCCTCTTTTCCTTTTGGGACCCCTATAATGCAAATATTAGTATGTTTAATGTTGTCACAGGGAAGTCTCTTAAACTATCCTCATTTTTTAAAATTTCTTTCTTTCATATATAACTTATATTATGTTGACATATTTTCCCTCTATACCCACTTTGGGGAAAGTTTTTTGTATCATAAATGTTGAATTTTGTCAATAGCTTTTTCTACATCTATTGAGATGATCATATATTTATTCTTCAAAATGTTAATGTGTTGTAGCCCACTGATTGATGTGTACATATTGAACCATTCTGGTATCCCTGGGATAAAATCTGCTTGATCATGGTGTATAATCCTTTTATGTATTGTCGAATTTGGTTTGCCAGTATTTTGTTGAGGAGTTTTGCATTCATGTTCATAAGTGATATTGGCCTGTAATATCCTTTTCTTCTGGTATTTTTGGTTGGTTTTGGTATCACAGTGATGCTGGTCTCGTAGAATGAGTTTGGAAGCATTCCTTCCTCTGCAATTTTTTTGGAAGAATTTGAGAAAGTGTGTTAACTCTGCTTTAAATGCTTGCTAGAATTCACCTGTGAAGCCATCTGGTCCTAGATTTTTGTTGGGAGTTTTTAAATTACTAATTCTGTTTCATTACTGGTAATTGGTCTGTTCATGTTTTATATTTTTTCTTGACTCAGTCTTGGGAGATTGTATGTTTCTAGGAATGTATCTGTTTCTTCTAGGTTGTGCAATTTATTGGCATGTAATTGTTCATAGTAATCTCTTATGACCCTTTGTATTTCTGTGGTGTCAGTTGTAATTTCTCCTTTTTTATTTCTGACTTTACTGATTTAGGCCCTCTCTCTGTTTTTTCTTGATGAATCTGGGTAAAGGTTTATCAAAGAACCAGCTTTTCAAAGAACCAGCTCTTGGTTTCATTGATCCATCCTCCCTCCCTCCCTCCCTCCCTCCCTCCCTCCCTCCCTTCCTTCCTTCCTTCCCTCCTTCCCTTTCTTCTTTTCCTTTTTTTTTTAAGTCTATTTCATGTATCTCTGCTCTGAACTTTATTGTTTCTTTCCTTTTACCAACTTTGGGTTTTATCTGTTCTTTTTCTAGTTCCTTTAGGTGTAAGGTTACATTGTTTATTTGAGATTTTTCTTGTTTCCTGAGATAGGCTTGTATTGCTATAAACTTCCCTTTTCGTATTGCTTTTGCTGTGTCCCATAGATCTTGGATCATTGTGTTTTCATTTTCATCTGTCTCCAGGTATGTTTTGACTTTCTGTTTGATTTCTTCCATGACCCATTGATTATATACTAGCATATTGTTTAACCTCCAGGTATTTGCATTTTTGCAGGGTTTTTCTTTTTTTTTTTCTTGTAATTGATTCTTGGTCTTATAGTGTTGTGCTTGGAAAAGATGCTTGATATGACTTCACTCTTCCTAAATTTATTGGGACTTTTTTTGTGACCTAGCATGTTATCTATCCTGGATAGTGTTTCATGTGCACTTTTAAAGAATGTATATTCTGTTGCTTTTGGATGGAATGTTCTATATATATCTATTAAGTTCATCTGGTGTAATGTATCATGTAAGGCCAGTGTTTTCTTATTGATTTTCTGTATGGATGATCTGTCTGTTGATGTAAGTGTGGTGTTAAACTCTCCTACTATTATCGTGTTACTGTCAATTTCTCCCTTTATATCTGTTAATATTTGCTTTATGTATTCAGGTCCTCCTACGTTGGGTATGTGTATATTTACAATTGTTATATCTTCCTGTTGGATTGATCCCTTTATCTTTATGTAATGTTCTGCTTTGTCTCTTGTAACACTCTTTATTTTAAAGTCTATTTTGTCTTATATAAGAATTGCTTTGCAGAGTTCATATTCCTATTTTCATGGAATACCTTTTCTATCCCCTCACTTTCAGTCTGTATGTATCTGTAGATCTGTAGTGACACAGCATAGAAATGGGTCTTGTTTTTGTATCCATTCAGACACTCTGTCTTTTGAAGCATTAAGTCCATTTACTTTTAAAGTAGTTACTGATATATATGTATCTATTGCCATTTTGTTATTTGTTTGGGAGGTTCTTTGTAGTTCTTTTTTGTTCCCTTTTTCTTCTTTTGCTCTCTTCTCTTGTGATTTGATGACTATCTTTATTGTTATGTTTGGATTCCATTGTCTTTTTGTGTGTGTATCTATTACAGATTTTTTGGTTTGTGGTTACCATGATGTGTATATATATATAAAAATTATATACACACACACCATGTGTATATGTGTGTGTGTGTGAGTATATATATATATATATATATATATATATATATATATATGAGATTATTTTAAGTCGATGATCTGTTAAGTTTGGACACATTTTAACAACCCTGCATTTTTACTGCTCCCCATTTAATGTTTCTGACATCATGTTTTACATCTTTTTGTTTTCTGTATCCTTTAACTACTTACTGTAGATACAGATGATTTTATTACTTTTGTCTTTTAATCTTCCTACTAACTTTATATGTGGTTGATTTACTATCTTTACTGTATATTTGCCTTTACCAATGAGGTTTTTTCTTTCATAATTTTCATATTTCTTGTTGTGGTCTTTTTTTTGTGTGTTTAGAAAAGTCCCTTTAACATTTCTTGTAAAGCCTGTTTAGTGGTGCTGAACTCTTTTGGCTTTTGCTTGTCTGTAAAACTCTTTCTCTCCCCTTCAAATTTGAATGGTAACCTTGCTCAGCAGAGTATTCTTGGTTGTAGGCTTTTCCCTGTTGTCATTTTAAATATATAAAGATACTTCCTTCTGGCCTGCAGAGTTTCTGCTGAAAAGTCAGCTGATAGGCTTATGAAAGTTTTCTTGTACATAACTATTTGCTTTTCTCTTGCTGCTTTTAATATTCTCTTTTTGTCTGTAATTTTTGTCATTTTAATAACAATGTGTCATATTGTGATCCTCTTTGAATTGATTCTGTTTGTGATTCTCTGTGCTTCCTAGACTTGGTTGTCTCTTTTCCTTTCCTCTATTAGCAAAGTTTTAAGCTAGTATGTTTTCAAATAGGTTCTCTACCTCTCTCTATCCCTCTTCTCCTCTGGGACCCCTATAATGTAAATGTTAGTACATTTGATGTTGTCCCAGTGGTCTCTTAAACTGTCATCATTTTTAAAAATTGTTTTTCTTTTTTCTATTCATTGAGTCATTTCCACCATTCTGTCTTCCAGTTCACTGATCCATTCCTCTGTATCCTCTGTATTCCTACTGTTGATTCCTTCTAGTGCACTTTAAAATTTCAGTTAATGTATTCTTTAGTTCTGTTTGGGTCTTCTTTATAGTTTCTAACTCTTTGTTAAACTTCTCACTGTGTTCATCCATTCTTCTCCTGAGTTCCTTGAACATCTTTATGATCATTACTGTGAACTCTTTATTGGGAGGATTGGTTTATCTCCTCTTAGCTTAACCCTTCTTCTGGGGTTTTATCTTTTTCTTTCTGTTTGAAAATATTCCTCTGTCATCTCATTTTTCCTGATTCTTTTATTTATTTGGCATGTATTAGGTAGGTTGGTTACATTTCCTGGTCTTGGATAAGTGGCCATATGTATGAAACATCCTATGGGACCTAACAGCACACTTTCCTCTGTCCACTAGAGCATGTGCTCTAGGCATGACTCCTACGTGGTCTGTGTGGGTTTTTCTGTTGTGGCAGGCTGACTAATGTGGGTGTGCTGGTAGGCATGGCTGGCCCTCTGCTTGGTTGGTTGCCAGCCCTTCCTAGTGCTGAGACTGCCAGCCACTGGTGGGTGGGGCCATGTCCTGGGGCAGCTTGGGGGTTCAGGAAGGCTTTGGCTGCTGCAGCTGGCTGGTAGATGGGACTGTATCCTTGTCTAGCTAGCTGCTTGGCTAGGGGTGGTGGCTGGGGAGGGGCGTAGACCAGGTGCTGACTGGCTGGTGGGCAGGTCTGGGTCCCAGCACTAATAAGCTAAAGGGAGGGCTCCAAAATGTTTCTTGCCAGCACCAGTGTCCTTGTGGTACAATAAGCTCCCTAAAATAGCTGCCACCAGTGTCGCTGTCCCCAGCGTAAGTCCCAGTTGCCTCCTGCCTCTCTGGGAGGCTCTCTAAGATCAGCAAGTGGGTCTGACTCAGGCTCCTTGCAAATTACTGCTTCTTCCCTAGGTTGCAGAGTGTGTGGGATTTGTGTGTGCCCTTTAAGAGTGGAGTCTCTCTTTCCTACAGCTCTCTGGTTCTCCCCAAAGCAAGCCTCACTGTCCTTCAAAGCCAAACATTTTAGGGGCTCGTCTTCTTGGTGCAGGATGCCCTGGGCTGGAGAGCCTGATGTTGGGCAAGGACTCCTTGCTCCTTGGGGAGATCCTCTGCAGTTGTGATTATCCTTCCTTTGTAGGCCTTCTACCTGGGGATGTGGGTCTTGACTGTATCACATCTCCACCCCTCCTACCCATCTTGTTGTGGTTCCTTCTTTATATCTTTAGTTATAGAAGATCTTTTCTTCTAGTCTTCAGGTCATTCTTATCTATAGTTGTTCTGTAAGTAGTTGTAATTTTGGTAAGCCCCGAGGAGGAGGTGAGATCAGGGTCTTCCAACTCTGCCATCTTGGCTATTCCCCTAAAGCTTCTATTTTAGAATTGGATATCCTTATCTTGTGTGTGTGTGTGTGTGTGTGCACATGCACACACACACACAATTAGAAAACATGAGAGACACATCTTGGGGTGGTTCAGGCTATGACAGGCAGGCAGTAGTGGGCTCAGGAATCCTGGCTATTCCTCTTCATCTTGGACATGCTATTACAATCATGTAACTCTCTCTCATAGAGCTTTGTCTATGGCATTTAATACTTTCTTGTTTTACTCTCACATATTCAAGCTTTATCTTCTTTATTGGGCTATAAGCTAGTTGGGGACTGGATCTATCTCTGATTCACCTTTAATTCCCAACAGTGCTTACTCATAATAGCAACTCAAATATTTGTTAACAGATACTTCTTATATCAACATTTACACAAGCCCTGAGGAAATATTCAAGATAAATTGACAACTAGTTCTTTGATAGAGCACCTTTGATTGGATATCCATAGAGGTAAAGATTAGAATTGATGTCCCAGTAGTATCTGCATTTTTCAAAAAACATTTTATTGTAGTAAATTA
The DNA here is from genome assembly GCF_937001465.1 of Orcinus orca. Lineage (NCBI taxonomy): Eukaryota > Metazoa > Chordata > Mammalia > Artiodactyla > Delphinidae > Orcinus > Orcinus orca. Next base: position 69,310,624 of record NC_064567.1, read on the forward strand.
GACACACACAAAAATAAATAGAAAAGTATGAGGAGCCTGATTCACTCATCACCACGCTTCAATAATTATCCACATATGAACAATCTTATTTCATCTATACTCCTACCCAGTATCCCCAAACCCACTCGCATTATTTTGAAACAATCCAAGACATCATTTCACTTCAGCTACAAATATTTTATAATACTAAATATATTTTAAATGCAAAAATTTTTAGGTTCACTATGTAATATTCTTCTGAGGGGATAAACATTATCATAATGTGTTATTGGGCTAAATTGGGTAAGTTTTATGGAGTTGAGTTCTGGACCTTCAGAAGCGCCCTGTGAGCCCCATGGTGAGGCAGTTGGAGTTGTGATGACTCAGCTATACAAGATGTCATGATAGAAGAGCTTAAAATATAACAAAGTAAAGTTCCATGTGTTCCTTGTCACTCTGATTTAAGTGCTAACATTCCAAAGTGGAATCAGTTTTTCCAGACCAAGCTCAAGTTTAGTAATAAATTGTTTGGCCAACACTCCAAGTGGCACCTAGTCTTGGATCTGCCACAGACACCATTCCTAACATCTGGAATGGTTAAAGAGTGACATCCCCCTACCCCCCTCCCCCGAAATCACAATGAAAATCCAAGTGGAGGGAGGATCACAGACTCTGGTGTCCTCATGTGTATCAGTCTGCCCATCAATCACAGCAGGGCTCCCTGTGACTCATCTTGGTGGAATCACCATAATTTCTAAGCAACTCCTGAAAATTCTGTTAAAAATCTTTATGGGCATCACATTTGTATCTCCACATTTAGCAGCGTGTCTATAGATGCATAGTAGGTACTTGAAATCTTCATGCTCTGTGCAGGGGTGAGTGGAAGTAGGATGGCACTTAGAAATCAGAGCAGTAATGGGCACATTGAAGCATTTCATGAAATATTGCTTAACTGGTTATTTTTAGAAAATTCAGCAGAGACATATTTTTGGCCTGTGGCAAACAGCCAAAATGATGGATGATTGTGTTTTAATATTACATGGTCAGTATATGTATACACACACTTTGGATAGCTTTGCATAAAATAGGTGTATTTGAGATGTGTAATGGGTACGTAGTAGCAGGGTACATAGTATCTATATAGTACTATGTACCCCGTATATAGTACATAGTACTATGGGTACATAGTAGCAGGTGGGGGTCAGAGGAAATCATGTTAATGGAATCCTTCCAGCAGAGGCACTGATAAGAATAGATCCCCCTGGGGATTTCTCATGGCTGAGAGCAGTATGAGGTCATATTACCACTCACAGTATTGTAATGGGAGAGAATAGGGGAAGAGTTTGACACAGGTTTGTAATACAGAGAAGTTCTCTGTGATCATGTAATCCCAGGGTACTTATTTGAATTATCCTCATGTAGATTTTTATATTCTTCAGAATTAATGGAATTATTACAATTATTAGAGATGAGGGCAGAGGGTGTTGACATAGTTGATGAAGGTAAATGAATCCTGCCTGTCAACCACTTTTCTTCCATGTGGGCTAAAAGGACTATGAAGAGATCACTTTGTTAGTAACTGTAGCAAAGTCCATTACTGCAAAGTAGAACTCGGGTCAAAGGCCAAGTTAAAGTAAAGTATACGACTTAGTTTAGAGGTCCGAGTTAAACTTCCTCTTCCATCCACCCTCTCCTACTCCCTTCCAAAACTTGGGACTCGTATGTCTAGGTATGCCCAGGGACGGAGAAGGATGGACAGCCCTGGATGGGGCTGTATGAAATCTGGGAGTGAGAATGGGCACAGGCTACCAAATGGATGTTCCAACTCAGCTCTTTAATTCTGCTACAGGGAGACCAAGAGTAGTTTTAGAGGGGCACGATTAATAAGTCTTTGCCTTGTAAGGCATAGCGATCCTGCTTAAGAATCACCATGACCCATCGATACCTCCACTTCTGACCAACCTGATTAGCAACTTCTTCTATTTGGTGGATGGGAGCTGGAAGGGAGGTGGGCAGAGACACAAAGGGTATATGATTGTAGCTTCCCTTTCGTTATTTATTAGTAATTAATTGTTATGCCACCGTAAAGCATTGCCTGTAACTAATGTTTCTCCCGGCTCCCCAGAGAAATAAGGTCACCACACATCTACATAGATTTTGTGGGTTTAATACTTATATCCACTAATGAAGAAACTCCATTGCCCTGAACATTACCTCCAAGTATTTCTGGATGCAGCTAAATCACGTGTGCAACACTTCTGTAGTATCTATCCACTCTATTTTGCTGCTCTGCTTTTCCTGCTTTTTTTTCCAGAAACAATTCCCTTTTGGTGTCCCTTGTGTTCTAAAGGTATCAAAATTTCCTGGTAGTCTGTGGTGGAGTAAAGAAGAAAGGCTCTTTTCTGTTAGATTTACACGGTACTACAGGCCCGAGTCAGTGCTGCTTGGACTCAGGTGGTTAATAAAACTAATCTTATGTTCTCACTTGAAAACCTCTTTCAGACTAGTACTCAAATATGTGTTCAGGCTCTGCTACATATCGGTTGAAGTACCAGCCATATTTGTGGTACTCAAAATCACTTTACCTCTTGACAGTCAGGTTTTGTCACTGGATAACAGCTACTACCTGACTGTTGCTTTTTTTTTTTTTTTTTTTTTTTTGTAGAGAATATTCTGCAGAGAGTTTCATTTGCCTTCCTGAAAACAAATTTCTACTGGGTCACATTTAGTTGAAGCTTAGCAGTTGCTCAGCATTGAACACAGCTTCAGTTTGTTCTCTCCTAGAGTCTTTTCAGGCCCATTGCAAATGGCCTCATGAAGGCTTCTCCCATCTGTCTATTTATCTGATGTGCTCAGACTCTGAGTCCCAGATTAGGCTCAGCTAGGACATCCCTGGAGGTGACTGCTGTGCCTTGTTTTTCTTAGACCTGTCACTCAAACATCCCACACACCTGACTTCGACCTCCAGATTTATCAGGGTTACACTTGCACACCCACTTCAGCAGCTGTGGTCCACCATTTTGGTGCATTGACTGCTCCAGGTTTGGAGGGAATCTTATCCTTGATTTAATTTTAACTTTGGTACTAGATTCCCTATGTCTTATTTTCTGCCTGCCTGTCTCTCTCTTTGTATTTGATCTCTTATAAAATTATAATATTGGACTCTTTTTTCCAGGGCTGTAACCTATCACCTTAAGCATTCTAAAATGTATTTAGAAGTAACTATTTTTTATCATTTGCCTTTTATATACATAAAATGTTTACTCTAATTACATAAACTTTTTGTACTTAGTTTCTCAGATTTAGATAATTCACACATTTTATTTGCATTATGCTTAAGTTTTATAACTATTTGTAAATTATTTACTTATATATCACATACATTTATTTAATATTTCTTCTGGGGGTCTAAAATCCCCATCTAATGAAAGAAAATGATAGCCTGAATCATTTCTAGCTCCTTTTACAGCCTGAAAATTCTGTTCATTCTATGAACCTTGCCACTAGCCTCTCATTACTCTTGTTTCTAAATTAAAATGATGGGATTAAGCTGACCAGAAACTCTTAGCCCAGTTATAAAACTTAATGACTGATGCTTTTAGGTTGCAAACATATACACTTTTATATAAGAATAAAGTATATGTTTGGGGTCTGTGATTGGATATTAGGCATGTAATTGAGAAGGCTTACCATAACATTTTGATAAAATTGCATACTTCTTCTTTTCCAATAGTAAGCAATTAGATTTTTAACCATGTGTTCTGTTGGCATGGGGGGATGGGGAACCTCCTAAATCTGAATGTAAGGAATGTACTACTAAAGGAAGTAAACGGACTTGGAAAAATTGCTTCTTAAAAATCTCACAACTATAGCGCAGAAAGGGTATTTTGAGGAAGCGCTACTAGGCGGGAGAAAAAGTGTTGTAGGCAGTGCTTTGAAGGAATGAAATGTACGCAGTTGCTCCTGCCTTTTTACAAACATTTGTCTCACTCTGGAGATATGGCCCAGGGAGGGGTGTGCATCAGCACTTAAGAAACAGATGGCCATCCTAATAGCTATCCTGGGGATGGGCTGGACTTAGGGCACAATGAAAGCTGCAGAGAGGGGCCTGGCAAAACTCTATTTTGAGTCTACAAAGTAAATGCTAAACTATGTAGTGAATCACGGGCTTTTGGATGTCCAATAAAGGCAGATGAAATCATAGACTTGGAATTAGCAAGAACTAATGGATGGAAGAAGATAGCTGGGTGTATATATTTTTTTCTTTTTTTTTCTTGGAACAATAAGAATTTAATGGGCTAGTTGTCCTCTTCTTTCTGGAACTGAGATTTTACTGTGTGGATTCCTAAGTTTGTTCATGCAAGGAATTTGGATTAAATGTTTCCCGTAATATAAAGACATTTTATGAGGATTAAGGTAATGTGAACAGGATAAAATACCAGACTTATAGAGCTGGAGGATGTTAGAGATTCTAGTCCAAATGCCTCCATCACATGAGGCCTGGAATACGAAGGTCATTCTGCAAATGGCAGGGCTGGGGCGAAAACTCAAGTTCTTACCTCTGTTAAACCACACATTTTTGTTGGTTTGTTTTTGTTTTTCTGAAAAAGGGGAAAGATGACCAGAAAGATATGAAACACCTGTGTTATTAAGTATCAGTATGGAAACGGCTTGTTCCAACTTTGGGGCCAATTTCCTAGAGTTAGTGAATGTACTCTGATCAATATTTTCCTTCAGTGAAGTGAAGAACTGATAAATGACAATCAAGTGAGTACAAAGACTCTCTGTTTGCCTCTAGATGTTTTATAATCAATGATATCAGGAAGCCTATCAGACTGAAGAGGTTGAGGATGTGGAAATTCATCTCCTTGGGTTCAAGTCTTGGCTTTGACCCTTTCAAGCTTGACTGCCTTTGACAACTTTCTTAACCTTTTATTCCTAGATAAACTGGGGATAATCATGGTACCTATCTCATTTGTCGATCGTTAGATGAATAGATGCATGTCAAGTATCTGACACAGCATAACTGGCACATTTTAAGTGTTCAAATAATAGTTGTTATTATGTTTCTAATTTTAAAAAATAGACTCCATAAACAAAATAAAATAGATTAAAGCAAGCAAACAAAACCAATTCCAAATTGATGTGATTCGTGCCATGGTAGAGAATTATGGATCACAGAGGAGAGGCATTTGATCCAGGTTTCGAGGAAAAATTAAAAACTCATGATCTCTTCACACATTCTAAATGATTTCTCTTCCAATGTTTCCTGCCCCACACCCACTCCTACTCCCCAAATCTCAATCTCATCCAGAGTTTCTCATCTCAGTGGTTGCTTAAGTCAGGAACATAAGGATTACCTTAGACAGATTTGCATTTCTCATCTCCTGGCATAAAATCTTTTTTTTTCCTTAATTTTGTATCCTGTTTTGTTCAATTATTTTGATACTTTTGACACATTAGACTGTTGAAAAATACTGTAAAATTCATTTTTAAGAATTTATAACATACTCTTGGGATATTCCATCCTTTATTAGCCACTTTCTAACCCTATTGTGGAAATCATTTCATAATACATATGTGTATCACCAAATTATCACATTGTACACCTTACACTTACACAATATTTTATGTCAATTATACCTCAATAAAACTGGGGAAAAGATGATTAAACTCTTGTAGCAGGAGCCAATAGTCTTCAGTCTTCAAGTTTTTTGCTGTTTCTTGGACTTACCTTGATCCACATATATTATTTCAGCAGGTCGTTTTGTAGGCTGGTCTTTCTGAGGCATCATTGTTGGTCTTCCTGTTTCTTCTCTCTCTCATCTCTACTCTTTTATTTGTGTCTTTTTTCCCTTTATCCAGGAATTCTTGCAGGGAAAGAAGTGAGTGTTTAGGGTGGTATTACAAGGAAATCAGACCACCCTTGATAAAATAATCCCTGCCCCATTCCTCTGTTGGAATATGTTCGCAAAGAGGGGTGATAGACTACTTTGTGCATTGTAAATGCATTACTGATTGCATCATGAAATCATGCAGTAAAACATATTTTAATTTTTTGGGGAAAGTTGTAGAAATAATTGGAGGCAGAATGAAAGAGGGTTGGGAAGTGATAAAGGAGTACTAGGAGTTGGGCCCTGGCAGAAATTTTATATCAATATCTCTCTAAACTACCAAAGAAGATTCTTTAACAAGATAGGTACAAAATAAAATTAGATAGAATAAAATAAAAGTGTTGGTTTTCAACTTGTTCGCTTACCTTCAGTCTCTCACTATATGTAATAACTATAACATCTTCTATTTTTCCAAGCATATCAAACTGATTATTAAGTGGCTTATTAGTTATAGAACTTATGAGAAGTATTATGAGTTTCCAAAATACTAATACAAAAAAGGCTTAAGATATAAGCTGTAGAATTTAAAATATGTGATAGTGAGCCATTCCTATGAAGAAAGCACGTTGTTACAACCAAAATGTGTGTGCTCTGACATCTGCTAAGTTATCCCTGCATCCAAATAAAAGGAAGGCAAACTCCATAAAATTCCGAATCAGTCAAATCATAGCCAAAAAATTTTAATGTGACCTATTGTTTTGCATTATGTAGACAAGAAAACCATCTGCTTTTCCAAATGGTGGCATAGATGACATTAGAGTCATTGCATCTTGGCCCTGGGTCATAAAACTGGCTGCATCACCCCTACGGCACCTTCCTGCACGAGGACATGACTGATGCTCGAGGTTCCCAGGGTCTACATCTTAACCCATCACCTGTTCCCCACGTACACACTCTGGCTCTGTGGTTGGTCCTGAACTCTTCCTCCCTCTCCTTAGACTTTCCCTGGAATGTGGCAACTGCCTTTACTCTTCTAGAACTGCCTCTCGTTTTCTCTTTTGAGTCCAAATCTGTACTTGCCCCTTTAGATTCTACCATTGAAACCAGGTTTAGCCTGAGCCCATAAGTCTGTTAGGGTGTCAGTACCTTCCTGCTGTTAGAATTCCTGATTGTTTTACACTTTGTATATACTGGCCTTTCTCACTGAAGCTTCCCCCATACTCTCCCTTGTGTGCTGCCACCAATAACATATACACCCACACCCACTTAACAAATATTCTTTTGGTAAGCTTTTTCTTCAACTGTTCCTTCTGTCTGGAAAGCTTTCTCCTTCTCTGTCTCAAAGCATGTCTACTTGTTAACTGATCATATGTCATTTCTCCATGAAGCCTTCCTGGATTCCCCCAGATGTATTTAGACTTTCTATTCACCTATCTACCTGTCCATGAATTTCTTCTCCCATAGCACGGTGTATGTATTTTTATTACCATGTTTTTGAAACACTATTTTGGATTGTTTTTCTGTTTGTTATGGCTGTAGGTGTCCGTTTCCCTGACCAAGTTATGATTCTGAAGGCCTAAGGCTGTCACTCATTTTTATATCCCCACAGAACCTAACATAGTGCCTTGCAAACCACTGCCATTCAGAAAATTTCTGTGGAATTTGTTAGAAACAGGGAACAAAATAAGACTGATAAATCAAATTTGAAGGTTGATGTTGATAGACATTTATCAGTTGGTTCACAGTGGGCGCATGGATAGGTATGGGTGGCTATTTTCTAACAATATTTTAAAATATTGGTTTCAGATGTTTTGAGGGGAGTACAATAGAACAGCCTACTATAAGTATTGCTGCTTATAAACCAGGGCACATAGATTTAAGATTTAGTCTCCCTTCCTCTCTTTTTCTCCCAGTATTGTGGATTGGAAAAGGCTTCTTACCGAATAGCCTCTTGATTAGTTTTCAAACATAAGTGTATCGGTAGGAAACAAAATCCTTGTGTTTTTAATTCTTAAATACTAACATTCATAAAATATCACTTGAGTATAACTTAATGTCTTAGAACACCTTGAGCCTTTGAACCTGGAAATTACTTCCCAGGGGAACAGTAAAATGGTATTCTTTATGATTGCTTTTCAAAATCTAGGACCCAATAAGTTAGCAGATTCTAAACTTGGCAGGCCAATCTCTACTATTCCTAGTGGGAAGTATTTTGGTTTTAACTTCCTTTGGAAAATCTCCCAAGCTGGAGGGGAAGTAAACATACTTCAAGAATCAAGGCTCCGTTTAGAAATTCAATTTAAAAATATTTTTTCAGGAATTCTGGCTCTGACTCTTTTTAAATTTTTTCTTCTGTTAATCAACATGTCATCTCTCTCTTGTCAGCTGCCATAAACCACCCTTTTCCTGGGCTTCTAGGGATTTGAAACATGTTGGCAGTCTAAAGAGGAAAATGGGTGGGAGAAACTCCCAAAGAGGTCGAGAAATGATGTTTTCACTTCCTAATATTCTTGGCCAGATTGGTTTTCTGTGTGGGAGGAAAAACCTCTGGAATCGTTTCAAGTACTCCACTGAGATTCAGACTCATAGGGCTGGACTCATTAAATCGACAAATATTTAGCATGCGCTGGGAGTTTTAGTCGATATAGAACTTTGAAAACGGTCCACACTCTTAAAACGCTTAGATGTAATTGTGGAGATAAAATGTTTGCAACATATTGATATAATGGCAATATAACAGGCTTGCATAACTCAAAAAAGTACACACTCAGTTTCCAGGTGTATGGTAAAGACAGGGAAAGAAGAGTTCAGAACATGAGGGATCTTTGTAGATACCTGGTAACATGAGGATCAGCTCTGTCTCCAGAGGAAATGGAGACCTGTAAGAATGTATCACAGAAGATGGGTATTTGGGTTTTCAAGGATCATTAATAATGATAGCTATTATTATTTGTCTATCTACTGTGTGCTATATGCTCTGCATATATTCCCTCTACTCTCAACAACTGTACAAAGTAGATACTCTATGATTTTATAATGTCTTTTATTTTGTTGGGCTGGAAGCTCCATGGGAACACGGATGGATTTATCTGCTTTTGTTCATCTTTGTTTCCTTAAGCTTAGTACAGTGGCTAGCAGATAAAAAGTACCTCATAATTATTTCTGGACAACAGATGAGAAAACTGAGCATCTGAGCTGAATTAATTGACCCAAACTCTCAGTGCCAGTAAGTGGCGAAGCTGGGATTTCCACTTGTCTATGCGATCACGAAGTCTTAGGTCTACTGTGGTGTAATGTACTTCAGCGATGACTGTGATTTCAAGAGTTGGAGAGAAACGAGAAGACCATGCCAGGTTGGAGCATTCGCACGAGGAAGATCACAGGGGGATAACTAATAGATTGATTTAGCGATGGTAGTTATAGGCAAACTGGAAAAACAGGTTGGGGTCAGATTCTATAAAACTTCATACATCAGGCCTAAAATATTTCATTTTTCTTTCAGTTGGTGGAAAATAATAAAAGGTTTTTAAACAAGAGAAACAATGATCAAAGCAGCACTTTAGGAAAATTCATGCAGCACCTGTGCAAAGGAAGTTTTGGAAGGATAGGCTGAAAGCTGAGGCCAGTGGGGAGACTGTTCCAGCTGCTTTAGCTGGAAGTGACAGATACACAATCTAGGGTAACTGAAGTTCTGCAAGGATATGGGTCCTTTGTCAGATCAGTGAAGATGGAAATAATGGGGGTATGCAGGACATAATCTAAAAGAAATATCTTCAGGCGCTTAAGAAGTGGGAAAACTTAAAGACAACCATATTGTAAGCCTCTGTAACTGGGCAAATGATGGTACCATTGGGAAGGCAGAATAATAATCTTTATAGTGGAATTCAGTTTTAAACCTATTACAATTGGGATGAATGACACATTCAGTGGGAAGGAATTTAAATATTCAGGACTGGTACTAATATTAGAGGTTAGAAGTTGAATTATAGGACAAAGACCTAGTGGAAATAACAGAAACCATGGTAGTGAATGAGGAGAAACAAGGATTGGTGTTAAAGAGAAGTTGCTTAAAAAAGTGAATTGCTTCTTTTTGATAAACACTGATATTGAACTATAAATAAGATGTACACATTTTAAGTGTACAGCTCAGTGACATTTTACTAAGTGATACACTCATATAACACCCAAAGATTGTGATCTAGAATATCACCACCATCCTAGAAGCCTCTCTAAAAATAATCCTCCCCCAAAAGGTAGCCATTATTATGATCTCTCTCACTAGAGATGTTTGGGAACCTTGTATGATTGAAACTATATGTACACAGTATGGTGTGTACCCTTTTGTGTCTGGCTTCTTGTGCTCAACATCATGGTTATGAGATGTATCTTTTCTACTTTGACCCATGGATTATTCAGAAACATATTGCTTAATTTTAGCAAATTTGGAAGTTTTCTAGCTTTCTTTCTGTTATTGATTTTAGCTTAATCCCACTGAAGTCAGAAAACATTCTTGGTGTTATTTCAATCCTTTGAAACTTGTTAAGACTTGCCTTATGGTCTAGTAAATTTTCTATTTTGGTAAATGTTCCACTGCATTGGAAAAGAATACGCATAAGAATGCATACTCTGAAATGCTGAGTACAAAGTTCTATAAATGTTTATTAGGTCAAGTTTGTCAGTCATAGCGTTCAACCCTTCTACATGTTAATGCTTTTTTATGTTTGTTTGTTCTGTCGATTACTGAGAAAAATATGTTACATTTTCCCACTATCGTCACAAGTTTGGTGAGTTCTTCTGTTCTCTTTTTTTCTTTATAGATCTTGATGCTTTCTTATTAGATACAGATGAACTTAGGTGTTTATATCCTTCAGTTAAAATAAGATTTTATCACTTCGAAATACATCTCTTACCTCTATTACTGTACTTGTTTCAAAGTCTACTTTGTTTAATAGCATTATGGCTGTACAATTTTCTTTTGCTTTATATTTTTGTGATATAGCTTTTTTCTGTGCTTTTATTTTCAATCTTTTTATATCTTTATACAGAAGGCTATCGTCTGTATATACATATTTATTATATATAGTAAATCATAGGTAGTCACATGATGGCAGCGAAAATTTAAGATGGGGAGCAGGCAGGGCTAGGAAAGAGACTAATAACCAGAGCCGTCAGAGGAGAATAAGAATAGCAAGGAATTAGTGAAACTGAGAAAGCAGCATTTCAGGCAGGATGGAAAATTCAACCTGCTCTGCTATTGTTTTAGCAGAGGAACATGTCAAGTGTTGTAGAGACACTAAGGCAGATATAGACTATGAAAGATCATTAGATTCAGTAGTTATGTACATATTCATTAAAGACTTTTTGAGTTACCTGATAGTAGATAAAGCAGGCTTAAAGAGATAATGAGTGACAATGAGTAACAATAAAATGTAAGCAGCAGATTTAGACATATTATTCATTAGCTGTGGAGAGAGTAATACTTAGAACACACTCGTCAAACTTTAGGTTTAAAATGGTCACATCTTCTGGCTTTTCCAGTAAGTTATTCAAGTATCTACCTGCCTTTTTAGCCGATGCTTTGGTATCTCTTTCCTAGGGCTTTACTCTGCCTTCTGGTTATACAGAAATCGTAAGGACTTACACAATCCAGTGTAGGGCGTCAGTCTGCTTGCACCTGTCAGCTGGGTGAACACTATCTACTGCCACTGTTCTCTCTGACCCATAGGGTCAAGGGTGGAAGCCGAGTCCTGTACAGTGTGACTCTCAGAGCAGGCTCGCTGGTGGGATCGTACTTTGCTGATCCACTTCTGCTTCTCTGTCTTCCTCTTCTACCAAAGATAAAACAATTTTCTATTTTGAAGCTTCAGAACATAAAGAATATGGTGCAAAAGGAATTGTTTGTACCTGCAAAGAAAAAGAAATAGAATGCACAAGCTGATTACAGGGAAAGACCACCAAGACCGATTGGTACTGAAATAAAGTAAGGTGCAGGCCAGTGGGAATAGAATACCACACTTTCCCTGAACAGGGTGACTCTTTGCCCAGCTTTCTAAAGGAGGTTATGCTCAGTGACCTCACATGCCTTTTCCTTCCCTTCTGAAGGGGAATTTCCTAAGTGATTCTAAGATCTGCACACATTCCCAGGAGGAGAAGACTGCCTTCAATTATCTCAAGCTGATGTTCTGATACCTCTTTTGATAGAGAAGAGACAATTACAAATTAGCTCTTGTAATTTATCCTTTTGCAATTGTTGGGCGGCTACCTTGTGCAATTATTTTCAAAGCTATGTTAGCCTGCGGCTACTTGAATATAGATGAGATGTATGGAATGTATATAAAATGCTGAAAGGATAATTAGGTAGGTTCTTGGAAGCAGTCAAGGGAGTTAGTTTTGGATAAAGAGGAGAGAGTCCTAAAAAGGAGCAAGTCCTCTTTATCCAAAACAAAGAGGATTCTCTCAGGCTAAATATTTGAAGTACGTGGTGTGTGCGCTGGAGTGCCTTGGGCGTGCAGATGGAGGGACATGGGAAATTCACAGTTGATGGTCTTAATCTTCTTAATAGAAGGTCACTAGCAAAACATTTGAATGTGATTTTCTTCCTGATCGTAAGCATAGAAAGAAGTTCAGTGATGTGCCCGAGTAACTTTAGTACCACACACAAAAATTGGAACTCATTCCCAAATTTTAAAAAGTTTTTATTATGAAAAAATTTCAGAAGAATACAAAAACAGAACTAGTGAGAATAAGTGTTCAACCTGCAATAATCCATCACTTAGATTCAAAAATTATGAACACAGGGCTTCCCTGGTGGCGCAGTGGTTGAGAGTCCGCCTGCCGATGCAGGGGACACGGGTTCGTGCCCCGGTCCGGGAGGATCCCACATGCCGCGGAGCGGCTGGGCCCATGAGCCATGGCCGCTGAGCCTGCGCGTCTGGAGCCTGTGCTCCGCAATGGGAGAGACCACAACAGTGAGAGGCCCGCGTACCGCAAAAAAAAAAAAAAAAAAAAATGAACACAAAGCCAGCTTTGTTTTATCTATATCCTATCCATTTTGGGGGGATTACTTTGCAGCTAATCCCAGGCATTATATTATCTGTGAATAATTTGATATGGGATAAAGGGAATTTTTAAAAGTGTAACGGAATACATGCAACTCTATACCCATAAGGCTTAAAAAATCTAGATTTAACAGATGATTCCGATCCAAATATAAATTATCAAAAATTGGTCCAAGAAAATTACAGAAAAATCAAGTGAAGCACTTGCCATAGAAGATGTAGGAAAGATGACTAAATATTTATCCCCCCAAATTCCACCAAGATCAGATGGTTTTACTCTAAAGTTTATTTTAAAAGTTAAAAAAATTAGAAGCCATATATTTCCAGTATTACTAACTCTTCCAGATCATGGAAAAAGATGGAAATTTCCCTATTAAATTTAATGTCAAATTTAAAAATATGTAATATAAGCATAGGAAAGAAAGTATCAAAAACATGCTTGCTGATGATAAAAAAGCCAAGATATTACATTTAAAAAGTTAAGAATTAATACAAAAATTTTATGAGTGTAATACATATATAGGTATAATTTAAATATACAAAAATCAATAGGTTTTCTCTGTTAACAATAAGCATCTAGAAGTGGAATACAGAAAATATTCCATTAAAATATTGACAAATATTAAAATATTTATAATAAAATTAACAAGAAAAGCATAGGATATAGATGAAAAACAATTAAATCCTATTGATTTATAAAAAGAACATAAAAGATCTGAATAAATGGAAAGACATTACCATATTTCTGGATAGAAAGACAATATCATAAGCAACAACAAATTGATGACTAGAAGAAATACAATCCAATAGGAAAAAGGGCAAATAATATGAAGGGAGATTTCTTGGGTGTGTTAGTTCAGTCACCGAGATATATATGCATAATGCTTACCCTGGCTGCTAGTAAGAAAAATGCAAATTAACAATCAAGATATCACTTCACATCCACTGGACTGACAAATATGAAAAAAAAAAGTTTGCTGCTTGGGACATAGGGAAATGAATACTCATGAATTGCTGATACATGTCTGAATTATTATAGCAAATTGGCCAATATATCTGATAGGATCTCTTAAAGTTATAAACACTCTTTATTTCTTGCAATTCTACTCCTGTTCATCTAGCCCACAGATATAAAAGAAAAAAGATTAGTACATACTATATAAAAACAAGATGTTTGCTGTGAAGTTGCTGGAAATGGCAAAGAACTAGAAGAAAAGTGGATGCCCATCAATGTATACACATGTAAAAGTGGGTTTATGAAGTGTGTATAATATTATCACAGAGAAAAATAGAATGGGGAGAACTTTGAAAAAAGTTTAAAAAAAAGACTGCATTAAAAACCCCACCCAGTATATAAAATAACTATGCATTTAAAAATAAATTACATACACATGATTTTTCAAAATTAAAAGCATGAAACAAGTTTCCTGCTTTTAAGTAACTTGGAGTTTAGTACTCAGGTTATAATACAAAGTAGAAATTGAACATACTAAATAAACTTGTTTGTTTCAATTTGCAAATCACATTCTCATTTGATCATCAACATTTCTCATTACTAAATTTTGAGAACATCTATTTTTGGAGTAGACTTTTGATCAAGGGTTTGGTTTGCCATGTGCATTTCCTCTCATGGGGTTTTCATATGGAGAATGCACATGAAAATTACCAAACAGCTGAATAACGATGTGGCACAGCATTAGGGCAAGGACTAAAAACCATTCAATGCCAGGCTTTTTGGTTAAAGAGAGTGTGGTTTAGGCTTGAGGTTCAAGCAAAGTCTTCTTCCTCCTGCACTGAATCTAAATCTTAGAACAGAAATGCTCAGAATGCCTGTTGGAGGGGTGGGTGAAGACAATGTAGGCAGAGCAGAGTACAGGGTCCAGTTGGAGCAAGCCCACAGACCAGAGTTATTACTACTTTTGAGAGTGGAAGGAGGGTGAATGGTCTCCTTCTCCCAGACTTAGGAGAAAGCACAGTCCAGGTTCGCTAACCACTGACGGGAAGCAGTAGAAGAAGAAAGAGGCCACACCTTGCCTAAGGGTGAGACAAGAAAGAGGAAGTATCTGCACTAATTCTCGCTCTTGAGCTGTTGCAATCCTCCAGTGGTAAAACATGGCCTATGAATGTCCAGCTCTGGATCATCAGATTGGTTATTCTCCCTTTCTTCTGAAGGAGCAAACACAAGGGTAAGAGAGAGCAGTCAAGGATGTTCTCTGGAACCCTCCTCAAGGTGAGGATCAAGGAAAGATGCCTCTTCCCCTGAAGGCTCCCTGCACCTTGAACATTTGTTCCTGACGCTGTCAACAACAGTGCCCTCCCATTTCATAAGTATGGTAACCGTCAGAGGACAGCCTTCAAGCAATTTTCAAAGGCTCATAGACAAAAAGGAAAATGTGTTTTCCACCTTTTCCTAAAATGCTTGATTTCAGTTATGCCCAACAAATGAGCAAGAAGCTTGAAAAACTTCTCTGGAAGACTGCCAGTGGTGTTAACTTGAAAGTTGTGTTTGATTATCCTGCGGACAGAAGATTCTTCTTACATTCATGCTGGAGTTGTAGGCAAAAGCTTTGTTATTACTGTTGTCTAAATTGTGTAATTAGAAAAGATGGTTGTGCTGTGCTAAGAGTTTGTCTTAACAATTTGGAACTAGTTTAAAAGCAACTTGGGCTGTTTTTTGCTTGGAAATAGCATTCAAACAGCTTGAGGGATTGAGTTTTGAAATCCTCAAAGCTTTCAAAAATGTGCAGTAACGTGTATGAGGGTACAGATTATTATATATGTGCAGTGACATCTGAGCACTTTCAAGATTGCTTTCATGCTATTGTTTCTTTGAGTGTTGGTATGCAGGTATACATGTAAATATTTATGTGGTACTTACTTTTCTCCTAGGACAGTTCTCAGCTCTGAAGACTGACAAATTAGTAAGTCTCTGGGATTGATACTTCTAAGGAATAAGTGCGATACAGTCTACTTGCCTGATTGTGCAAGAAAAAGTAAGGCTTACTGACAGTATCTAGGGCACTATATGTGTCTGGTACTATTATGGCAACAAAGCCACCAACATGTGAGTTTGCAGACGTTTCTCCTGTGTCTATCCCCTCCTTTCTGTATTAACCGCCAGTGTCTAGATTAGATGCTTAGCCTCTCTTGCTTGGACTATTACAGTAGAGCACATCCTGGGTTTGTATCCCCAGTTTCGTCCCCCTTACAATCTCTACTGCCCATCAGACATTATCACTTCCTCAGTATAACTTCTCAATGACTTAATGTTCAACTACACTCAAAAAGACATTTATAACTCCAGAATCTGAGTTTCTAAGGACCCATGGCATACTGTCTCCCAGTAGGGACCAGGGTCTTCTATTCCCTCACTTGCTAAATCCTGTTGAGTCCAGTTGATTATGTCTTATTTATCATCTTTGCATCTCGGGGGCACTAAGTTGCCTGGCACCTAAAGGCAATTCTCCTGATCTGACAGTCTAAAACAGACTTCTCAAGAGTGTTCTCCTCAAGGGTTGATTTTGTTTTCTTCTTTTTAATTGTTATTTGAGACTAAAAAAAACCCCTATAATTGAAGATTGAGGGGTCAGATCAAACTGTTCCCTAAATATTGGTATATGACATAAATTTATTTTATTTAGAAGTATACATTATTTAATTCCACTATAGTATTTAATTGCAAAATAACCAGAGATGTTTTCATTTATGTGACACCGAATTTCTTAAAAATCAGCATATAATAGTGTCACTAACTTTTGTCATAATCACTGGTACCATATGACGATATGGATAATTTTTTTCATCAATACTTAGGATTAGTCTGAAAATAGGCTTAACGTTAAAAGAAATTGCATTTGTGCTAAAAATACTTTTTGATTTATCAACTGATTTTTTATGACTTTTGTCAGGCCCTGGGTTTCTGGATACATTGTATAATTAATGTAAACTGGAGGAACCTTATTTTGTCTCGTTTTGTTTTGTTTTAATGATCCAAAGTTAAGTTGCTTTTAGTCACAGGATTGCTGTAAATACAAACTTATGTCAGAAGAGGCCTTTTATTTACTTTTTGATTCAACTCAGCATGTTTATTTAATCTGCAATGATTCAGCTTACTGGCCGCTTTAGAAACTTGGAGTGTGTGTTCTCATGATGGCTGAATAAGTTGATGGCTTTGATCTGAACAGTAAAGGCATTTTTCCCTACAAATTCGCCTTCGGAATTTTTCTTTCTTTTCTGTTAGGAAAGTAGTATTGTTTGACTGTAGGGCCACTCATTTTGTTTAGATCTCCCGTACTTGCAAAATGAGAGTTTCTTTTGTTTTTTGTTGTTTGTTTTTCTCCACTTAGGGATGCTTTTTGGTGCTTTCCAATGGAAAAGGCAGAGTCATTCCAGACACTGACAGAAATCTGTGATTTGATTTTGTCTCCTGCTTGGACGTTCTGGAGGAGATACAAAAGAAGGTGCTGATATAATCTGTTAGGGAGGTCACCAAATAACCAATGTGTCAGTAACTGAATGTATGAGTAATTTCTCAGGATCCCTAACAAGAGGGAGATGACCAGTATGTATTTTTTCTTTAGGCAAGATTGACTTGCAGAGTCTGTCCGTCACTTATCAGCCTCCCCACCTCAATTACTCTGCATTTTCTCTCTTTAATGATTCTTAGTTGTCACCAGCCTCTGTCCATCCTCTCTTTGCTTTGGATGGTTCCCTCTAAGTTTGTAATCATCCCCCAGGTGCAGCCATCTATGCTTTTGTATCATCTGAATTCCTAGGTGCTGGGCGAACCAGTCCCTAGGATTCATATAGTTTGTCATTATGCGCTCAGATCATGCCTGCTGGGTAAGGACTGCTTTCCTTTGCTCCTTTGAAATATGATTTCTTGGAACCATGGGTTTCGAGCAACTTCTTTGAAAAAAAATGCACGGTGACAAAGAATGCACAGATTTGCAGGCTTGATCCTTTCTGATGTGGATGAATGGTTAGTATTTCAAATAAGTAGGATCCTTTCAGATTCTGACACCTTCAACAGGGATTTTAGTCATGACCCGAGTTTCATGGTCTGCTTTCACAGAAATCAGGTGCTTCCCCCGCCCCCCTTTTTTTTTTTTTAGTATGCAGTGATCTGCTTTTTATTTTTTATTTATTGAAATTAGATGCTTTATAAGCTAAAACCCAGGCAACATTTAATACTTCAAGAAGCATATATCACAGAACCTCAGTGTTGGGAGGGATATATATCCCTTCTATGCCTTCTATGTGCAAATGTCCTCTCCTTAAATATCTCTCGAGGAAACACATCACACCCCGAGACAGCTCATGCTGCCTTTGTACAGATCTAACAGAAATTTCTTCGATTTTCTTTCCTACTCAACTGATAATTGTCTCCCTGGGATTTTCATCCCTTGGTTCTGGTTCTGCTTCTGAGACCACCAATTCCAACTCCCCCTTTCGAATGTTTGGAGAAACTGAGAGATGTTCCTCAGGCTTCTTTTTAGCCTTCATACTCCCAGCTCTTTCAACTCTTCTCCCTCTGAGATGATTTCAAGTCCTCTCACCTCCTGGCTGTTCAATTTTTCTTTTATTTTGTCTCTAATTCTACTAAAATGTGTGGTTCAGACCCAAACATGAGGGCTGACCACTTCCCCCTGTCTTGTTGCTTTTATATTGCAGCCGAACAATGAATTCACCTTGGAGCAGCTGTGGACATAGTATCCTATTAGTTCCTACTAAAATTGTGACATAAAATTTTGAATTTTTAAATAGATACTGCTAAGTCAGTTTCTGCCCCCTTTCCTATTTCTAAGATCTGGACCTCACATCCGTATATTATGTTCATCCATGTTATGTTTACCTTAGAGCCCATTACTTAAATAATTTGAATTCTAAATTTGTAATCCAATGAGTCTCTTTTGACTTCACGTTGCCTCTGTGCTTTGTGAATGGACCTTCTGTAGCTTCATCAAAAGCTGTGATGAAAGTGAGTTAACAGGACACAAAGGAAACCCCTGTGAATTGCCAGTAGAAATCTCTATTTAGATTGATATCTATCTTTTAATTAGAACCATTCATAATTTCCAATCAGTTAAAAATTCACCTAGTTATTTGAACACTCAGCCCAATTTTTCCACCTTTTCCAAAAGAGTATTATGAAATATCTCAACCAAACTCTGGCTGAAAAATCCATGGATTGCATTTCTTTATCAAAGAGGAAAATAAAGGTAATTCCTTATAACTGATTTTTAGTAAATCTGCCATGCCTTTCAGTTGTCACTTCTTCCCTGTCCATTGTTTAGAAACCTTCTTTTTAATAGTCTGTCCTGGAACCTTGCCATACAAAGCTACTATTTCTAAGTTATCTCCCCTTTTGGAAAAACTAGAATTAGAATGAATTCCTCACATCCAACTTTTCTGCATCTTTGTATACTTCATGATTATTATCGTCATATCTTACTTTCAAGTCTCAGTTACCCTAGCTGGGCTTTCCCTGCTGTGATATTTAATTAATTTGGAGTCATTACATAATTGTATAAGTCCTTCTAGGGCAGGGTCTTCAACCACCAGGGCCTTGGTCACAAGGCATATTTGGCTGTTTTGAACAAATGAATCTCTTTCCTTATCTCAGCTTACCAAAGTTGATTCAAAATGTTTCAATCAGAAGATCTTTTTACTTGTTACAATTGGCTGTAAATAACAGAAAACCCAAAATCACAGCACTTTCAACAAAATAGAGGTAAAGGGGGTTCCAAGTGAGCAGAGATCCAGCTCTTCCTTTCTTTCTACTCTGTCATTCTCATATTTGGTTTTCAGCCTCAAGGTCCAACAAGCTGCTGGAGCTCCATCCATCACCTCCATCTTCCAGTCAGCTGGAAGTAGGAGGGGCAAGGTGACTTACTGCTGAGCCAGCATTCTTTAAATAACCTGCTAATTCATGTTTGCCAGAACTTTGTGAAATGGGCACATATAGCTGTAAGGGGGCTGAAAATACAGTCGTTGACTGGGTGCATTCCAACCTCAGTGAAAGTTGATTTGTTACTTTGGAGATGAGAACAGCCTTTGGGTGGCAATCAGTGATCTCTGCTAAAATTAAGGAGACAACAGGCTAAATAGAAATTCACGAATTCCTTCTTAACGTCTTTCAGAAAAACATTTGTCCTTAGAAACCAGTCTAGTATCTTTGACCACCTTTTTGCTTCAGACATCAGTAATAAGTGCATTTTACTGACCACAGAAGTATAGAGACATTTTACGTCTTGAAATTCAGCCTTCTTACCATGCTTTTGTGTTTGTTTTTGTTGCTGTTTCTGTGTAGCCATCCTGGATTCTTCAGCTTCCTCCTCTCTCTACTCCTCTTTTGAGATTTGCAGTTCCTCAATCAGAGCAGCATTTTCTTCTTCCTCTCCAACCATGTCGAGTCACATTCACTTCCAGATGCTTAGGTCATGGAGTTACAAATCTTTTTCCTCTTTATTTTTGAAAACTTGTCTTCTGTATGTTTTCAAGAGAGTGCGTGTAACTGGTACACGCTGGTCTTTTCCTGCCAGTCTCTGGCCCGATTTCCCACCGATGGGATTCGGCTGGAGCTTCCTACCCCTCCGGGAGGGCTAGGCACGTCACCCCCGCCTGGTCAGCATGTGCTCTCTTCCTGTTCACAGTGATTGCTTCACGGGTGGGCAAGTGATCCAGCTGAAGTCTTTTACTGAAACCACCGCAGGGCGCTCTGCCTCTCCTTTGGAGATTGTTAGGAGCCATCTCTTAACACCTCTCGGAGAGAAAGCCTGTCTGAGAATGGAGGCAACACAGAGGAAAGCACAGTAGTTAGAGGGATGGCATGAGCTTTCTGAGGACATCTTTTGAGAACTGGAATCTACCCTGCCTAATTCTAGTACCACTCCTGACTTTTGTGTTATATCAGCCAATAAAAATCCTTTTTCCCTTTGAGCCAGTTTGAGTTTAATTTATGCAACTTGTACCTAAATGACTCCTCTTCAGCTCAGTTTGGTAACCTCTTCTGGATTCTTGTTCATTCCACTAGCCAGACGCTTTCAACTTATTTGTTAAAATGTACCAGTTTTATATGATATAGATGACACTACATATACTAGTTGCGTTAAAGTGGGTGTGAAATAATTATACATTAAAACCTCTAACCTGTCAGTGTCTGTTTAATGGTGCTACTGAGAAATCATCAGGTTCCTTGTTTGTATGAAATAAAGGGATCGGTTTCAACCTGGACTCAACCTCGCCAGTTTTCTCTGCTGACGCTCCTTATCTCAGCACATAAAGAACACAGAGGCGAATGACCAGAATGTAGCTGTAGACCAGAGACAGGAACGTAGAAAGAGGCACAAATTAAGTGCATTCCAGAGACCAACTGGGAGCCGGCAGCTTTCAGAATGTTTTGAAGGAAGTTAAAACCTCTTAAGAAATCAGTTAATGATGTCTTGGTTCTCCAGAACCTGAACTTTGAGCCACTAGGAATTTTCCAAGATTAATTAAAGGTCCTGATATAATTAAGCAGCCATTTCAACCTAGAATGGCAAGGGACCCAGGGAAAGGGAAGCTAACCTAACATTCATTGAGGGTCAATTATGTGCGAGGCATGGTCCAGGCTCCTTTTATGCAGAACTTTATACTAAAAAGAAAGAAGGCATTTTCAAAGCCATAACTGTCTAAAGAAAATAGGAAGATAGTCCCTGGTACATAGGAAATATTCAATAACTAATGGCGACTATGGTCATGGTTATGATGATGGTATACAGACACTTGGGTAAGGTAAGCCTTCCCAGAGCACTGAGGTTGGGGTTCTAGAACCCTGAATGAGACACGAAGTCCACAGTGGCCCTTGGGTTCCTAATTGAGCAAAATAAAATACCTATAATGGTCTTCTGGGTGTAAATATTAAAATACAGATTCCTACGTCCACAGCACTAGTGAATCAAAATTCTTAAAGGTCAAGCCTGGTCAACTGTAATTTTAACAAGCTCCCTAGGAGGCTCTTGATGCCCATTAAAATGTGAGAATCTTGGCTTCAGGGGTGACATTGGGGCATAATATTAGTTTTAAATAATAACTAATATTAGGTTAGTTGGTATTTCACTGAAATTAATTAATTAATTAATTAAAATTAAATTTTAAATTAATTTGAAAACCTTCCAAATTAATTTAACATCACCAGACAATTTCAGAACAGTTTTCAATAACAATAACATTTTAAAAATCTTTCAAGTATGGCAAACATTTTCTGCAATGAAAACACAATCTCTACTAAATAATCATAACTGTGAGGCAAACATACTTTACTTTTAATGTATGCCAAAGCCTCAGTTAAAGATTATATATCCCAATTGTACTTATTTCTTTTCTTTATTTTTGCATTTCCTTTTGAAAATTTTCCTTTTCCTTTCTTACTCTAACCTCACCCCTTCCCTTCCCTCCCTTTCCTTCTATTTCTTTCTGTTCTTTTCCAGGTTATCGATTTTTTTCTCATGACGTAGTGCGTCCGTGTGATCAGCAGAGGGCACTATTCCGCAGCAAGTCTGGAACTCAAGTATCTGAAAGATAATTTGCTGATGGTATTAAAGAAGTCAGATTAAAACAGGCTCATAAATGTTGTTACATACATGAATGCTTACTGCATTTTCATTATGGTGATTTACATGAAACTGTCAGGATCACACGGCTCATATAACAAACTTCGTTTTAATACCTGTGTTTAATTATGTACCCTTTCTTTTATGAGAATTTAATTCTCTCTTTTCAACTCCGAACTCCTGAATATGACAGTCTTTTAAGTAAGACAAATTCAACTCAAACCAATGGCCAACAGAGCTGTAGCTCCTCCTGAAACCCCTGTTTTATTGGTCTGTTCCACTGTGTAGTTGTTTAATTTAATTTGATAAACATGTCAGTTTTCCCAGGATAAATAGGTGGATAAACAGAACGTTCAAAAAGAAATGGAGCCAATTAGACTCTTTATCAGAGTCTTACACACAAAAACATCTTTACAGATGAACAGACTTTTCCTTAGAGATCTGATCCCAAATCAGAGTTCCTGGAATTTACAAACGAAGTCTGTTATCTGCAGAAGAGAACAAATAAAAGGGACAAACTCCCACGTGCTTCAAAATTCACACTCGGTTGGAAACAAGGGGAGGGGGGCGCCTTCAGGAAGAGCATAATCCTCTCCCCACCTAATCGTAATCACCTTTAAATAGGTTGGGCGACAGGAAGCGATTGCTCTGTGGCTGTGGGTGATTTTCTTGGAGCTAGCTCAAAGAAGACAGGTACCCAACATTCGTTTACACTGTAAATGTGTCACCACACATGTTGTGGGTAACCCTGTGTTGTACAGACTGAGCGTCCCACAGTTGTGTGTTCTGACAGTTACAGAACATGTGAGCTACTCTTTGGTAGAACTTATAGAAATGTTTTGAGGAGTAAATAACATCGTTTCATTTTATTCTAGTATTTTGAACAGGAATTTGAAAACAGGAAGATGTTAATAAATTAAATAAAAATCACCCCAAATAACAAAACCAAAGAAAACCCAGAACCCTTTTAAGAAACACTGAAAAGTGTAAAGATATAAAAAAAAAAAAACCCCACCCAAATTCTACTACCTTGAAATCACCGTCAGTAACACTAGGTGAAAATTATTCCAGACATCTCTCTATGTATATATTCTATGTATATCTATGTCTTTGTCTATGTATATGTCTATGTCTATCTATATCTACATCTATCTACAAAGTTGGATAAGTAGATGGATAGAAATACAATTATATAAATATGATCTTTTAAAATAATGAGTTTACATTTAAAGTTACTACAATTTAATAGAAGAAAAAAGCATGAAGTGAAACTGAAGAAAATGCCACACTTCCAATGAAAGTTTGTTCACCATCAAAGGCACTAGGCTCTAAAGAATCTCCAGGATATTTAAAAAATACATTTTAAGAAATCTATGGAAGAAACTCAAATCAAGTTGGCAATTTATTTTAAACTCTGGGCTTGATTAATTGTTCTTACATTTTTCTTTTCCCTTGTGCCCTTGGAATGAATTCTTAACTAGAAAAGGATTAGTGTGAGCCTCTCCTTTTGCAAGAGAGAGTGCTATTTGCACCCTTTAGAAAAAGGAAGACATATCTTTCCAGTGTTATCGACAAGTGCCTAAGAGAGTGTAACATTTCAGACCATATTGGATTGGAGCGAACAGACTCTGATTTGTTCTTGCCTCACACAGTTGCCTCAGAAAGTCATAGGCACTCATAAGGGCTGGATTGAATTAAAGCCAGAGAGGAGTGGTATCTGAGTTTTTTCTTTTTCACTCCCTATATGATTTATATTTGGACTTTATGACTTTCTCTGGTCTATGGCTAAATCCAGGAAGGAGAAGAAGAAGACGTGGTTTTCCACACAGGACAATGGTCATAGAGCCACCTGTTGACATTTCTTCAGATGGTTATATATCAACAAAGAAGAAAGTGGTTCCAACCTAAGGCTTGTTCTCATCCTGTGCAGACCCTCAGAGAGGGGTAAACAATTACTAGCAGTGAGAGGGATGGCAGAGGAGCATCTGGACTCAGATGTTATCCAAGCAGCAACTGAAATCTTGCAGGCAACTGTCTCCCAGACAATCCCTCAAAATAGAATCAACTAAGGGAGAAGTCCGAAGACACTCTCTGGCCATTGCAACTGGGTTCAGAAGTCAAAGGACACCAGCCACATTGTCACAGGATCTTGTACCATCACATGCTTGTTTGGGATGGAGAGTATTGCCAACTTAGCATTGTGTCACCAGGGCTTTTCTGAGAACATAAGGTTTTTTTTTTTAATCACAGCAGCTGAGAAATGCTATGGGAAATCACAACTTTGGTTGCTTTTTTATTTTCCAAGTAAGACTATGGAAGTCTCCCTTTCAAAAAATAAAAATCTTTTTTTAGCAAAAGACTTATGAGACCAACCTTGGAAGACTAACTTACAATCCAATAGCAATATTGCTAAGCTTATCAAATTTGTGGTTTAATGAATGGTGAAATTGAGCTGGGAGTAAATATCATGGGTAGAAAGATCAACAGCATGGTGTCTGGGAGGTGCAGTGCCTGAATGGTATTATGTGGACAGTTGCATAATGACGATGCAGTAGTGCTACTGAACAATCGGTACATTGTTCAAAATGAGGAAGTAAACAGTTTCCAGTGTTGCCTTCACGAGTTCCCTAAACACTTACTGAACTTATGGGAATATTAGATTTTATTACTCTATTCAGATTTGGATTCATCTGCTGCTAAATGGAAAACAAGCAAGGTAGAGGAGAAAGTAGAAATTGAATGATATGCCTTGTTCCACTTTTGTGAGGTTCTCACCTGTGTCCTCCTTTGCATTTGTATAGCGGGAGAGTCAGACACCAAGATCTCGACAAAGTCAAAATCTCTATTCAACATTACAGTCATTTAATGAACGTTTATTGAAGGGCCAGATGGAAAGAAAACCATCCCCAAAGATGGGAAATAATTTCAACAATGTAGATTTTAAATTCTACAGCCTTTAGTCTAAGACTAAATTAGAACAGCCTTTAGTCTAAGACTAACTTTTCCCCGCTATTGAGGTGATACCCTTCTGCATGTTCAATTTGACGTACCATGAATTACCAAGTTTTTCCACTTTGACTGACGGGAGCACAATCTATTCATGTTCTGTATGAGCTCTGATGACTGTTCCCTTAGTTGTTTTTTTTTTCCCCCAGACTCATGTAGTTTCCTCTCACTCATGTGCTGGTCAGAATTCAGCTGATGACTCAGAAGGGATCCTCTTCAGATCTCCTGAGTGCTTTCTCTCTCTCTCTCTCTGTACAGCTCTCTTCTTTTTTTTTTAATTTAAAAAATATTTTTATTGGAGTATAGTTGATTTATAATGTTGTGTTAGTTTCAGTTGTACAGCGAAGTGAATCAGTTTTTCATATACATGTACGCACTCTTTCTTAGATTCTTTTCCCATGTAGGTCATTGCAGAGTATTGAGTAGACTTCCCTGTGCTACACAGTAGGTTCTTATTAGTTATCTATTTTATATGTAGTGGTGTGTATATATACAGCTCTCTTCTTTGGGAATCTGCCTGTGAATTCCTGGTCTCCCCATACTCCTAGTTCTATTTCTTCATCTCAGGGACTCTACTAGGCTCACCTGAATTCCAGTTCCCTGAGCTTTGGCCTAGAAACTCAATCCAGGTAGGAAACTGGGCAACCACAAGAACCCTTTCTTTGGGATTTCCCTGGTGGCACAGTGGTTAAGAATCCGCCTGCCAGTGCAGGGGACACGGGTTCCAGCCCTGGTCCGGGAAGATCCCACAGGCCGCGGAGCAACTAAACCCGTGTGCCACAACTACTGAGCCTGCACTCTAGAGCCCATGAGCCACAACTACTGAGCCCGTGCACCGCAACTACTGAAGCCTGCGTGCCTAGAGCTTGTGCTCAGCAACAAGAGAAGCCACCGCAATGAGAAGCCTGCGCACCACAACGAAGAGTAGCACTGCTCACCACAACTAGAGGAAGCCTGCGTGCAGCAACGAAGACCCAATAAACAAACAAACAAATACATAAATAACTAAATAAATTTATATATATATTAAAAAAACCCCTTTCTTTGTATTGTATCTCTTAGGTCACTATCCTATGCTGCCTGATGTCCATTATCTGAAAATCATTGTTTCATATATTTTGTCCTTTTTTTTTTTTTTTTTTACGCGGGCCTCTCACTGTTGTGGCCTCTCCCCTTGCGGAGCACAGGCTCTGGACGCGCAGGCTCAGCGGCCATGGCTCACGGGCCCAGCCGCTCCGTGGCATGTGGGACCTTCCCGGACCGGGGCATGAACCCGTGTCTCCTGCATCGGCAGGCGGACTCTCAACCACTGCGCCACCAGGGAAGCCCTATTTTGTCCATTTTTAAAGTTGCTTTACGGGAGACGGTGAATCCAGTCCCTGTTATTTCGTCTTGGCTGGAAACAGCCACATAGATCTTTAAATTACAAAACCTTCTTTATTGCTCTCTCCATTAAAAATTGCTCCTGACTCCAAACACCTATCTTTTATACTGAGGAGTTAGTTTATCGTCTTCAGCATTAGGGGAGGTCATTGTCAAGATAGGTGTCAGACAGGAGTTAATGGAATGAAGGTGTCTCTAGAATTAATTAACTATGGTTGATCACTGTGATGAATAACTCTGGTCTTGAA
Organism: Orcinus orca; assembly: GCF_937001465.1. Classification (NCBI taxonomy): domain Eukaryota; kingdom Metazoa; phylum Chordata; class Mammalia; order Artiodactyla; family Delphinidae; genus Orcinus; species Orcinus orca. The sequence continues at coordinate 69,337,725 of NC_064567.1, forward strand.
TTTGACTTATGAATAAAATCTAATTTGCAGAAGGAACTTATGTATTCCATTTGATGAGATCTCTCTTTCTGTTTTACAGCTGCATCTCAGGGCACATAGTGGGGTGACCTTTGGGATATGTAATCATTAGCAGATCTGTGAATGTAAATGTAAGGCACTTCATTTTAGGCTTGTGTTTTGCCTTATTCAGTCTTAAAAATAAGCCCTGGTTCACATACCACAGATCTGGAAGAAATTAGACGAGTATCAATAAAAATGGAAATTAAGGCAATACATTCAACAACAAAGTTGAATGTACTTTATACTTTTAAGTTATGTTTGATTTCCACTGGAAGCTTTTGTAATATATATTCAACTTACTTGTGTCAAGTAAATACCCATAGATAACATGAGGAGGAACACTGCAAATATGACAAACTCCTAACAATCATAGAAGAAAAGGACTTCTCTTCACAAGCCAGAAATCTGCACAAAGTGAGGCGTGTGCTGGTTTCTAACAAAGTTACAAGAAAAATGGGAGAAATGTTGTCGCTATATCTTTCATGTAAATATACTTTCAATGACTTTGTTACTGGATGAAATACGAACATATAAATGGTCAAGTTTAGTTTTTATAGCCCTTAACCTAGGCTGCCATTTGGTAAATGTAAGACAGAAATATGAAGAAACAGTAGGTAAAAAATACTTCTGGGTGAAGTTAGGAGTCTGTGGACCAGATGCAATGGCTCAGTGTCCTAAAAGTCACTTATCATGTGGTAAGCCTGCTATAACCTCCCTAGTAATTCAGCAAATTATCTCTTAATAAGCATTTGTTTCTAATTTAATGTCTTTGAATTACTGAGGAGAATCAGATTATATTTTGGTAAACCTTGATGTTCGCCACGATAAAGGTACTTGGTACTTTTTTTATGTGTGAAAAATATTATTACCTTTTTGTTAAACAACCTTCCCTCTTGACAAGGCAATATATATATATATATGTATATATATATATATATATATATACACATATATATATATATATATTTTTTTTTCTCCTTGTGATTGATCTGAAGTCCTTTCTGGTTTATAAAACCTATCCCAAATAACCTAACCCCATTAATAATGATATATTCTTTTTCAAATTCTTACAGCATTTATAGTTAATATTAACGAACTATGTATTTGACTGGATACTGCCTTGCTAATTCTTGTGTCTATATATGCCATTTACTTTAGGAATTTCTTGAATGCAGGGGACCTATATTTTTCTTCTTTTGTATTTTTCTTCTTTCTGCTAAGTCGAGAGTAGATGCTTGATAAATATTCTGTTGCCTTGGAATCAATTGAAAATATTTAAAACAAGATATATACCCATCTTCCTTCCTTGCCCACAGCCATCACCATAGCCCCTTTAATAGTTCAGAAAAATAAGACAGGAAATAATTGCTTGTGAAGGACCACACAAGAAGTTAGGTATGGAACGAAAATTGGGCCTCAGAGTTTCAAACTCATAATCCTAAACTCAAAACAAAGGGTCACCCATCCTTCATCAGTATAATTAGATTAAGAAAAGCATTCAGAAAAGTAAAGCTGCTCTTGTCCTGAAGGAAAGTTTGTGACTGTGTATTCTTTGTGGAAAGTTAAAACTGTGGGTATTATTAGGATGTCCCCATCCCCGGCAGGGTAAACATTCTTGAAGAGGAACGTGTACTTCTGGTCTGGGAGAGAAATTCCATCTGGTCTACCTTGGATGGAAGGCTCTGGCTACTCCGTAGTGGTCAGTTGTTTTGTTGTGTGTGGACAGCTGAGAGTCATCTCCTCATCTTTATTCCAAATGAAGCTGGACACTCCCTTTTCATTTTTGAAAAGCTATCTCTGTGAGAAGGGAGCATGCATATTTACCCAGGGGGCTCGGAGCCAGTACTGCCTACTTCTCTTGGTCCTTCCCCTTCTCGTTTCCCAAACTCCCATGCTCTGAGATGGGCAGATATGAAAAGTTGCCAATCAGGATGCCAGAGCTTCAAAGGGCCCCATCATGAGTGCGTACAAAGGCTCGTTTGTTCGGCACTTGGTTGGAGATGCCAGCGGCTTCCAGGCAGACAGAGAATTGGGGGTTTGTCCTCACTTGACTCCTCCCCGGCACCAGCAAGCTGATGGTGAAGTCTTTCTTTTCATCCTGTCTCTTCAACGAAGTGAGGATGACTGCAAGTGGAAGTGCCTTTCGGCCTTCACTTGCCTCCATTATTAAAGGGATAAATAATGTCGTCTCTGCTTCTGGAGTTAATTAAATGACAGGATTTCTCAAAAAAAAAAAAAAGATTCTTTTTGTGATTAATAACCCTAATATACTGGACTGTAGACTTTAGGGATAAACGTAGCAGGTAGCTGGCAATATGGAGTGGTCTGATCTTTATATGTCATAAAGATATTTTAACAGTGCTCCCCGCAAGTAGAAATCCTCCCTCAAATATCCCATATGAAGGGTAAAATTCTAGTTAGAACACTTGAGATTCTACTTTTATTATGCATTCCTTTGGCAAAATGTTACTTTTGAAATTCCAGTAGTCGTGGGAGGAGAGTGTTAAGATGGTACCAGTTATTTGATGCTGGTGTGAATATATTTTAGATCTATTTCAGAGTATAGGTTTTGAGGACAATTTTGGTGGGATCATAAAGTGTAAAGGCATGTGTGGTTGAGAAGAAAATCAATCTGATGTCAGAAAAGAAAGGTGCTAGATCTGGAGACTTCTAAGCAAGGCCAGTATTCAGGTGAGGCAAGTGAGGCTCAAAGTCTGATACATATTTTTCAAATAAAACTGATGTATCCCAACACCAACTTTATGGGAAAATGACAGGTACAGGTTCTGGTACTTTAAGATATTAACTGTGAAAAAAAATGTGTTTGCAATCATAAATTGGTATATGGAAACACAAATGGTTTAAATTCTTATTAAAACAACTTCAAATTTCTCTAAATGTACATTTGGCAGAAAGATGAATTGTTGGCCAATATATAATAAATATAGCAATTGTTTACATTCCCATATATTGAAAATACTGGATGGAGAACTCAGAAAGAAAGTCTCTTATAAAAGGAGAGATAATTAAATGAGGCTTAGACCTTTGATTCCTGAAAATCAAGATCCTATTTCAGTTACTACTTGGCTCTGGAAGGGGAAAGTCTGAACCATTCATTCCAAATAGAATAATTTTATTTTCCTTTTCACATGTGGCTGTCCAAGTGATCTTTTTTTGAGAACTGAAATATTAGTAGTTATCATTTATTGTTCAAGTTCTAGCACTGGCCATCTTTTAAATAATATGTACGTATATATGAATACTTGACATGATATCTATCCTTTTAACACATTTTTATGTGTACAGTATGGTATAGTTAACTATAGGCACAGCAGGTCTCTACACCTTATCCATCTTGTGTAACTGAAACTTTACACCCGAGGAACAGCAATTCTCCATTTCCCCCTTCTCCCAGCCCCTGGCATCCACCATTCTCCTCTCTGCTACTGTGAGCATGACTATTTTAGACCCCTAGATGAATGGAAGCTTGGGTATTTGTCCTTCTGTGCCTGGCCTCTTTCAGCCAGCATGATGTCTCAGGACATCATATTTAAGGAGGCACTGACTCTCAGGCTCATGCAAGGGCAGCCTTGGCACCTGAGACTGAGTACCTCCTTAAATTTTGCACCCTGGCAGCCATACTTGCACCATCCTAATCCCAGTCCTACTTCTAAGACAAATAGCCACTTTCCCCAACTTGCCCCAAGACCATTTCTGGTTCCCCAGGAGCAGCTATGGGTGGTGCAATGGATGAGGGGTGAGAAGAAGTGGACTCTTCTCATTGTGCAATTTGAGGTGACTCTGATTACCAGCGTCATTTTCACCCTGGAAACAGAAATAATATTAACGGTCTCTTTTCTCAGTCAAGAACTGTGAAAGGTGTGAGATTTTGCCCTAGTTGCAAGCTAACATGTTAGCCGGTCACAATTCCATGGATGCTGGTAGAAGACAGGTGACTCCTGGTCAGAGACAGGAGGCTTTATTACTCACAGTAACAGCGGTAGCCAGATCACGAGCATTTGTATTGGTTTCTTTCTTTTTTTTTTTTTTTTTTTTCTTTTTGCGGTACGCGGACCTCTCACTGTTGTGGCCTCTCCCGTTGCGGAGCACAGGCTCCGGACGCGCAGGCTCAGCGGCCATGGCTCATGGGCCCAGCCGCTCCGCGGCATGTGGGATCTTCCCGGACCGGGGCACGAACCCGTGTCCCCTGCATCGGCAGGCGGACTCTCAACCACTGCGCCACCAGGGAAGCCCTGTATTGGTTTCTTGAACTGCAGTTCCCATAGGGCAACATGAAGAGGGTCAGATGATACAGTCACCCACAGTGGGTTGCATTATGGGGGATGAACCCCAAAGTTAAGGAACAAAAATTTTTATAATGGGTGATAAGAATGCCTGAGCTTTGCGCTCGGCAGAGCTATTGTCTTCAGTATACTGGACAGTAAGCATGTGTACCCTTTGTTCCAGCAGAATCTCTAGCATACCTGCCTCTAGCATTTTTCTCTGTGATAGAAAAAAAAAACAAAAACCAAACCCTATCTTGTTTGACACTCTGATATATTGTTTTCTTCTTAATTTTTATTGGAGTATAGTTGATTTACAATGTTGTGTTAGTTTCAGGGGTACAGCAAAGTGATTCAGTTATACATATACACGTATTCTTTTTCAAATTCTTTTCCTGTTTAAGTCGTTACAGAGTATTGAGTAGAGTTCCCTGTGTTATACACTAGGTCCGGATTAGTTATCTGTTTTATATGTAGTAGTGTGTTTTTAATTTTTTTTGTTTATCCACAGCCAAACTGAATCCTGCTTAATATAGAGTTTAGCATCTGGAGGTAGGGTGTGATAACAACTTGAAAATAGGACCTGTCTTGGTGGTGAGGAGGCATTTATATAGCAAAAATTCAGATATTGCAGACTGGACAACTAATAACTCTATTATAGGATGGGAAACTATTTGTCACATTGTTATCTGTTGTCCTTTGGAAGACAAACCACATATGAATTGGAGCTAAAGCACAAGGGGAAATGGTAGGAAAAATTCAGAATGTCGGTGTCTGTGTTGGGTACTTTTTGCCATTTTAGCAAAGTCTTGTGAAAGTGTGAGATGAGCTCAGAATAGGTCAGACTTCAAGCAGAGAGAGAAGGAAACACCCCTTCTCTTAGAGAGTTTCCTTGAGAAGCCTAGAGCGTAAATTGCCTCTGAGTCCTGTAATTCGAGGTGTTGAAGATCTGAGAAAGCCCCCTTCTTCTGTAGCTCAAATTAAAGCAATTGTAAGTGATGGCTGCAAAGTGCCACTATTAGTTAGAGATAATTGTGCCACCAAACCTTATAGTAAGAGCTCTCTACAGACAATGGGAACTAAAAGTTCACATTTTCCCATCCAAGCTTATTTTTTCCAATAGTGTCTAAATGAGCACCACTCATTTGAGAGAGAGGGTGATAGATAAAGAAGACAGTAAATAAAAGATGAGAGTTGCCAGACTGAAAAATAAGTATAATAATATCTGTCTCTAGGTCTGAAGTGGGTCTCTTCTAGACAGCATATATATGGGTCTTGTTTTGTGTCCATTCAGCCAGTCTGTGTCTTTTGGTGGGAGCATTTAAATCCATTTACATTTAAGGTAATTATCGATATGTATGTTCCTATTCCCATTTTCTTAATTGTTTTGGGTTTGTTATTGTAGGTCTTTCCTTCTCTTGTGTTTCTTGCCTAGAGAAGATCCTTTAGCATTTGTTGTAAAGCTGGTTTGGTGGTGCTGAACTCTCTCAGCTTTTGCTTGTCTGTAAAGTTTTTAATTTCTCCATCAAATCTGAATGAGATCCTTGCTGGGTAGAGTAATCTTGGTTGTAGGTTTTTCTCCTTCATCACTTTAAATATGTCCTGCCACTCCCTTCTGGCTTGCAGAGTTTCTGCTGAAAGATCAGGTCTTAACCTTATGGGGATTCCCTTGTGTGTTATTTGTTGTTTCTCCCTTGCTGCTTTTAATATGTTTTCTTTGTATTCAATTTTTGACAGTTGATTAATATATGTCTTGGCATGTTTCTTCTTGGATTTATCCTGTATGGGACTCTCTGTGCTTCCTGGACTTGATTAACTATTTCCTTTCCCATATTAGGGAAGTTTTCAACTATAATCTCTTCAAATATGTTCTCAGTCCCTTTCTTTTTCTCTTCTTCTTCTGGAACCCCTATAATTCAAATGTTTGTGCATTTAATGTTATCCCAGAGGTCTCTCAGACTGTCCTCAGTTCTTTTCATTCTTTTTTCTTTATTCTGCTCTGCAGTAGTTATTTCCACTATTTTATCTTCCAGGTCACTTATCCGTTCTTCTGTCTCAGTTATTCTGCTATTGATCCCTTCTAGAGTATTTTTAATTTCATTTATTGTGTTGTTCATTGTTGCTTGTTTCATCTTTAGTTCTTCTGGGTCCTTGTTAAATGTTTCTTGTATTTTGTCTATTCTATTTCCAAGATTTTGGATCATCTTTACTATCATTATTCTGAATTCTTTTTCAGGTAGACTGCCTATTTCCTCTTCATTTTTTAGGTCTGGTGGGTTTTTATGTTGCTCCTTCATCTGCTGTGTGTTTTTCTGTCATCTCATTTTGCTTATCTTACTGTGTTTGGGGTCTCCTTTTTGCAGGCTGCAGGTTCGTAATTCCCGTTGTTTTTGGTGTCTGTCCCCAGTGGCTAAAGTTGGTTCAGTGGGTTGTGTAGGCTTCCTGGTGGAGGGGAGTAGTGCCTGTGTTCTGGTGGATGAGGCTGGATCTTGTCTTTCTGGTGGGCAGGTCCACGTCTGGTGGCGTGTTTTGGGGTGTCTGTGGACTTATTAGGATTTTAGGCAGCCTCTCTGCTAATGGGTGGGGTTGTGTTCCTGTCTTGATAGATGTTTGGCATAGGGTGTCCAGCACTGTAGCTTGCTGGTCGTTGAGTGAAGCTGGGTGTTGATGTTGAGATGGAGATCTCTGGGAGATTTTCGCCGTTTGATATTATGTGGAGCTGGGAGGTCTCTTGTGGACCAGTGTCCTGAAGTTGGCTCTCCCACCTCAGAGGCACAGCACTGACTCCTGGCTGCAGCACCAAGAGTCTTTCATCCACACGGCTCAGGATAAAAGGGAGAAAAAGTAGAAAGAAGGAAAGAAAGAGGATAAAAGAAAATAAAATAAGTAACATAAAATAAAATAAAGTTATTAAAATAAAAAGTAATTAATATGAAAAAAAATTTTTTTAAGTAAAGAAACAACAAACAGACAAAAAAACAAACAAACAAATAAATGGACTGATAGAACCCTAGGACAAATGGTGAAAGCAAAGCTATACAGACAAAATCTCACACAGAAGCATATACATACACACTCACAAAAAGAGAAAAAGGGGAAAAAATAATAAATCTTGCTCTCAAAGTCCACCTCCTCAATTTGGGATGTTGTTGTCTATTCCGGTATTCCATAGTTGCAGGGTTCATCAGGTTGATTGTGGAGATTTAATCCGCTGCTCCTGAGGCTGGTGGGAGAGATTTCCCTTTCTCTTCTTTGTTCGCACAGCTCCCGGGGCTCCGCTTTTGATTGGGCCCCGCCTCTGCGTGTAGGTCACCGGAGGGCGTCTGTTCTTCGCTCAGACAGGACGGGGTTAAAGGAGCAGCAGACTCGGGGCCTCTGGCGCACTCAGGCCGTGGGGAGGGAGGGGTATGGAATGCGGGGCGGGCCTGCGGCGGCAGAGGCCGGCATGACGTTGCACCAGCCTGAGGCGCGCCGTGCGTTCTCCCGGGGAAGTTGTCCCTGGATCCCAGGACCCTGGCAGTGGGGGGCTGCACAGGCTCCCCGGACGGCAAGTGTGGAGAGTGACCTGTGCTCGCACACAGGCTTCTTGATGGCGGCAGCAGCAGCCTTAGTGTCTCATGCCCGTCTCTGGGGTCCGCGCTGTTAGCTGCGGCTCGCGCCCGTCTCTGGAGCTCCTTTAAGCAGCGCTCTTAATCCCCTCTCCTCGCGCACCAGGAAACAAACAGGGAAGAAAAAGTCTCTTGCCTCTTCAGCAGGGCCAGACTTTTCCCCAGACACCCTCCCGGCTAGCCGTCGGAAGCCCGAGCCTCAGCTCCCGCCCCACCCGCCCCGGCAGGTAAGCAGAGAAGCCTCTTAGGCTGGTGAGTGCTGGTCGGCGCCGATCCTTGTGCGGGAATCTTTCCGCTTTGCCTTACGTACCCCTGTGGCTGCACCCTTCTCCGCGGCTCTAAAGCTTCCCCCTCCGCCACCCGCAGTCTCCGCCCGCGAAGAGGCTTCCTAGTGTGTGGAGACCTTTCCTCCTTCACAGCTCCCTCCCACTGGTGCAGGTCCCGTCCCTATTCTTTTGTCTTTTGCCCTTTTATTCTTTTTTCTTTTGCCCTACCCGGGTACGTGGGGAGTTTCTTGCCTTTTTGGAGGTCTGAGGTCTTCTGCCAGCGTTCAGTAGGTGTTCTGTAGGAGTTGTTCCACGTGTAGATGTATTTCTGATGTATCTGTGGGGAGGAAGGTGATCTCCGCGTCTTAGTCCTCCGCCATCTTCCCCCTCTCCCGATCTATCTCTGAGATTTTAAATCTCATCCCTTTTTTCAACCACACAAAACCGATCACATCATTTTTTGGTGTGCCACCACAGTACTTTGTGTGTTATACACACTGTGATTTCAGCTTTTACCTCACTGAATTCGAAACACTAGTATACAGTTTTGCTTCTCTATTTCAGGATAAACATAGAGGGGAGATATTGTGAGTCTATGTATATTAGTTGTTTGGTGATGTTTACTGAATTACTGAATGAATGAGTGAATTAATGCATTAGAAATACCTGGCCTAATAGTAAATTAAACCCATGCTGGGTATTTGCTTCATCAATGAGAGCCTTTGCTAATGCCAATACATAGCCATATAGGGAATAGGAGAATAGAAAGAATGATTAGTAGCAGAGATGGGATTAAAAAAAAATATATATATATATATAATAGCATATTTATATATAATAGCATATATATATATATATATGTTCTTGCTTCTCTCATATAGTAGCAAAAGTGTGCTCTTACTTGACTAATTCTATCAGCTGTACAAATAAGATTGTTTTTCTTGGTTGCTCTTTCGACTTTGGCATAGTGGGACAACAAGAATGGACTCTTTCAGACTTTAATTCTCCACTGTGAAATTAAACCTGCCTGTGAAATTTGTCTCCCCTCACTCCCTACTTTAACCCAACCCTCCCTATAGGGGGAGCTAAGGGATTTGAGTACATTAGATGTAATAAGTTCACTCTTAGTTGAACGCAGAATCATTACTTTCATGTTGCAAACATCACACACTATCAATGAATGTTTGTTGAGCAAATGTATGCATGACTGGGGCAGTTTTTGGTCACCTACTCTAAAATGATTGAGTGTATTAAGGAGTACCTGGCAGATGGAATCAGTGAGAATGGGCCTTGAGACCACTTAATAGGCATCCAACATCAATCAGATCAACTGCTACCTCTGGGAGCCTGGTCTCAGAGAAGTTACCCAAGACCAATGTCCCGAAACTAAGAAAAGGGAAAAAATACTTCTCAAAAACTATGCCCAAGAAAATTATTTCATAATCCATTTTTTTTTTTGCAGATGTCAGAGTGAATGGGGTAAGCAAATAAGGGTAGAAGCAGCGTGTGCTTTGTTCTTGCATTTTCAGAATTAGATCAGAGTCTGGGATAGGATCATTAGCAACAGACATCAGTTTCTCACATGATGATCACTATGGGAGCTTAAAAAGGGTACCTAAAACTGGTTTTCATTGCTCATCAACATTGTCCAGACCCTCTTTCTCTTCCCCACTCCACTCTCTTAATGACCCCTTGACCATTTGAAAAGAACAGGATAGTTATGAAAGGAAAGTGGAATAGAAAGTGAGGAAATATAACTTGGAAAATTATACTTGTAACAGCAGTCTTATTTATACTAAACTGTTGACAGTGTTTTAGTAGATGCAACAGAAGGTAATTTAAGTCAAATCTATTGAAAACACCTTCACTTTACTAAAGTGAATAAACTAGTCGATCGAGAGCAGTTACTGAATTTTCTATTTTTCACAATAGAAATAATGGTAAAAACCTTAGTGGCATCATGTAATAAATATAATTCCTTGTGGTTTAGTTCATTTTATTTTAAACTTTTCTCATAAAAGTTTCTTTTGCTTTCTTTAAAATTTTTACTTGGCCAAGAGAATAATCAGTAAAATTGAGACCAGAGAAAAAAATGGGTTGCAACTTCCATTGTGTTTGCCTTTGCAAGCAACAAATGCCACGGTTTTTCCTCCTTTGAATAAGGGAAATGAGTTAGGCTAAGGATGGGAAAGATTTATAGGTGGGGGAGGGCAACGGGAAGGGCGCGAGGAACAATCTGTATTTTGTTTTTTGGAGATGGAAACAGGGCAGATGCACCAGCATCAACAGTAAAATGGTTTCCTGAGCTTAGAGAACTGAAATAATGACTATCTGTGGAGGCCCACAACACCTGTGGAGGAGAGCTGCCAGCATACTCCCTGATCTTCTGATTTACCCATTTGCCCAGGAAGCTCGAGGTAACTGAATTTTTCCTTTCTAGCAACTTCCTGCCTCCACCCCAATTTCATCTCCTCTGCCTCTTAATCCCCCTGCTTCAAGAAAAGGGCAAAAGATTGCTTTGAAGGCTAAATAGGGCTTCACCATATGCACAGGAGTGGAAAGATGAATGATGCGTGGACAAACGAGGGTGGAATATACATACAAGGGTAGAATAGCATGTTTGCCTGTGGAGGCCACTGGTAGATCACGTTTGGTAGAATGGAATTTGCAAGAAAATAAAGGATGGATTATAATTATCAACTGAAATCGTAGAAAAGATTTTATAAGCTGTAACTATTTTTAGGAATTTTTAGTGTCAAAAATCTCTCAGCATTGCTCTAGGGAATCATTTCTACATACAACGTATTTGTAGTTGCTTCATGTAGTGTGAAAGCTTTATACAAATATCATTATTGTGAGGTCTCCTGGTATTAGCAAGATTACATGAGATCGTGAAGATACGGTAGAATATCTGATGATTTGTCTTGGTCTGATTTGCACTGTTTATAAACTAAGAAGTCAGATTTATTTACTTTTTAAATCCTCTTTTCATATTTCTTTATTGTAATCCATTTCGGCATCTATAAAAATATAGCAACTCTGCTTACTCTTCATTAGTTACCGTTCATAGTGCATGTTAAGAAAGGTTGGAGTTATTTTTTTATTGCCTACTCATCTTCCCCATCCAGCAGTTTTTAAAATCTAAAATATTCTTCAGCTATTTCTCTTTCTGTCCGTATTTTTTTAAGCAGTCGTCCTATTTCATTCATCACTGCATTACACCTAAACTACTACAATGGTTCTTTGGTTGCTCTGTCTTTAGCATTTTGTCTTCAAATCCATATATCTCAACACTGCTTGAAAAGCTCAGTAGTCATTTCATTCTTCAAACCAAGTGTAACCCACTTTGCAGCTGAAGTAACTTTTCAAAAGAATGAGGCAACATTATCCTTAAATGGAAATAATATGATTGTTCACTAAAAATTTGATTGAAGAATTATTAGAATTAGTAAGAATTTGTTAAATTAGTCAAATACAAACAAATATGCAAAAACCCATGATTTCCTTGTCCTATAGGCCCAAGGACAGATGAGCTGTGCTCATGTACCCAAGGGAAATGGTTCCATCCCTTTATGAATCTCACCAACTCTCCCTGGAATCATGGCCAAGAGATTGTATGCTTTATTTCTATATTCCTGGTAGGCAGGAGGAAATGCTTTCTCTACCCCGGGGAGGTTGATTCTTGCCTTGTCAGTTACCTCATAAGGAGAGGGCTAGGTCCTGATAGGTCTGGTTCAAGTGTGCAAGACACCTCGGGCTGAAAAATCATGAAGGAGTGGAATCAATTCTGAGGCTGGCCTCCTGGGCAGGAGGCTAATGTGATCTGATTGCCTTAAACTCATTTAGGAACAATGATTAAAGAAGATGGAAAGAGTGTAAAAGAAAAGGCAATTAATATAATAGTTGCTTTGAGTGCTTTCTTAATGTTGTCCTTTAAGAAAAAACACTTCACTCTTCAAAATTGAGTTTGTTATTTTTCAAAAGCACATTAAAAAATGTGAAATTATGATCATGTCCCTTAAGTGTGACACTTGAGCAAATGCCTTTGGGAAAGACTGTGATTTCCTTTTCTTGCCTCTATATCTTTGGGAAGGAATGGGAGCAATGCAGTGTTCTGTCAGATGGCCTCCTAGCTGAGTCTTGAAGAGGTAGGTGAATACTGAGAGAATCATGAACAACTTCAAGATGTAAACAATTATACCATTAGAATTCACGTGTCATATATCTGATTTATGTCTACTCTTCTTTGAAATGAATACAGGTTATGTGATGTCACTTTTTTCAACACATTCTTTTAGAAAGTTATTATACTTTGACACACAGATACTAATTATATCAGGTAAACTCTATACCAGGGGTCCCCAACCACCGGGCCATGGATGGCTACCAGTCTGTGGCCTGTTAGGAACCAGGCCGCGCAGTAGGAGGTGAGTGGTAGGCAATTGAGCGAAGCTTCATCTGTACTTAAAACCACTCCCCATTGCTCACATTACCACCTGAGCTCTGCCTCCTGTCAGATCAGTGGCGGCATTAGATTCTCATAGGAGCGCGAACCCTACTGTGAACTGCACATGCGAGGGATCTAGGTTGTGCGCTTCTTATGAGAACCTAATGCCTGATGAACTGAGGTGGATCTGAGGCGATAATGCCAGCGCTGGGGAGCAGCTGCAAATACAGATTATCATTAGCGGAGAGGTTTGACTGCACAGAGACCATAATAAATCAAATGCTTGCAGACTCATATCAAAACTCTATCAGTGGGCTTCCCTAGTGGCGCAGTGGTTAAGAGTCCGCCTGCCGATGCAGGGGACACGGGTTCGTGCCCCGGTCTGGGAAGATCCCACATGCCGCGGAGCGGCTGGGCCTGTGAGCCATGGCCGCTGAGCCTGCGCGTCCGGAGGCTGTGCTCTGCAACTGGAGAGGCCACAACAGTGAGAGGCCTGCGTACCGCAAACAAACAAACAAACAACAACAACAACAACAACCCTATCAGTGAGTAGCAAGTGACAATTAAATTGCATCTTACAGAGTAGACTGGACATAAGCTACACACTTTGGGTGTCACTGTCTCCCATCACCCCCAGATGGGACCATCCAGTTGTAAGAAAACAATCTCAGGGCTCCCACTGATTCTGCATTATGGTGAGTTGTATAATTATTTTATTATATATTACAATGTAATAATAATAGAAATAAAGGGCACAATAAATGTAATGTGCTTGAATCATCCAGAAACCATTCACACCCCCCCATCCCGGTCCGTGGAAAAATCATCTTCCATGAAACTGGTGCCTGGTGCCTAAAAGGTTGGGGACTGTTGCTCTATACAATATAGTATGGTAAATAAAATATAATAGGTATTACAGTTCTTCAGACAGCTAATTGACAAACAATCCCACATTATCACTAAGAGCAACGGAGATACAGATTTAACTAAGGTCAGAGGGCAAGATGGATTCGGGAAATAGTGAGTCATTGCCAGATTAATGAATCGATTTTCTTGGGGTCAAACTTCTACACACTTTATTTTTGCCAACTCTGCTAAAGACAAGAACTGAATTAACATATTAATAGCTCCCACCTTATTGGGCCACTTTTATGCGTGAAGAATAGACTTTTTCACATGAATAAGATTTCTGATCCGGGCAGGATCTTCTCAATATGAGGAAAAGTGTGTCCAACACATGATTTTATCTTTTGTGAAAGTTGCACTTACCAAAAAATTTTACAGGGTTAAACAAAGTGCCAAGGCCATACTGATAAAAATAAAATAAAAGAAAATTTTTTAATTAAATAAATTAAAATTAAAGAAAACAATTAATCTAACCTGGTGACAATATGATGGCAGCTTCTCTCACAATGCCAGTAAATAGATATAATTTATAGTTAAAAAAATACTGTGTTTAGGATATTGGGGCAAATCTAAGGATGTAGGGGTTTCGAGGTAGCTGTTTTGTAGACTATTCTTGGTTGAAAACCCAGTGAATTTTATTATACTATTTAGAGGAAAATGATTTAGCATGACCTTGACCTAGATTTTTGGCAGTTGATATTGAGATATGTTCATATTATAGTTTTGGTGAATTAATTTAAAACAACTTAGAGATGCTAATATTGCCTTGGCTCTTCTGAGAATTGTATTCTCTTTGTTTATGAATCAGTTACTTAAAAAAAAAAGCAATGCATTTAAAAATCAGCACTAATTAAGTGGCAGTGGAGTCATGCTGTCTGGCAAAAATAAAAAAGAGCAACGTTTTGGAAACTGACTTATTGTGGTTTAGGCTGACTTTTAAGTCTCACTCGAAGTTAATTAAAATGAACGTTTTCCCTTTCTTCCTTCCTTCCTTCCTTCCTTCCTTCCTTCCTTCCTTCCTTCCTTCCTTCCTTTCTTTCTTTCTTTCTTTCTTTCTTTCTTTCTTCCTCTCTCGCTCTTTCTTTCTTCCGTCTTTTAAAGTTTATTTTATCATCTTTGAGTTTGCTCACTTAATGGTAGATGCCAAAGAATTCCTCAATCCATGGTACTAATTGAAAAACTACTCTTCAATCTGGGTGGAGAGCTCAGACATTCAAATATCTCTTTTTAGTTGGATTAAAGGGTTTGCAATCTAAATGTCTTGATTTGAAAGAAATGTGAGGAATTTCAAGGTTTCCAGTCCTAAAACCATGAACAAGAGCATTGGCCATGCCAAGTTTATTTCTCCAAATTCTTTTGGAGCTCATAGGGTGTGGTCTAGACTGGGATGCCCATAGGGCAATATCCAGGGGTTATATATAAATAATCTGAGTGTATCCTCATTTTAAAAATATGTGTATGAGCTCATATCCTGATTCCTTTAGGGAACTTCAGTTTGCTTTGATCAGTAAGCCTCAGGGTCTATGATATTTTTCCTGGCTAGCCCAGCAAGCATTCAGACCTCTGCCCTTCAAAGATAACACTCCTGGTGGTGATAGCTATCTCCGTGGTCGTAGATTACCAGCAATAATTTCTCATTGTGCACCTTGGCTGTTTGTTTTGATGTGGCTGCAAAGAATATTTGCAATTATTGTCATTCTCATCTCCAGATTAGCCTAGACTTTTCTCAGAACAGAATAGCCTCTGTGTTGTCACGGTTTACCCACTGCCTACGAGCACAGCAAGTTTGAGATTATCCCTTACGCTCCTTTGAAGGGGTTTCTTTCTCCTTCCCTTTTAGAATCTAGTAGTTGTGTGTCACATCATGGGCTGCCTAATTGGATCACAAAATTGAGGACACCCTGGGGGTGCTTCTGAGTTGTGCTTAATTTAGCAAAGCACCAGTTTTTTCCCCATAAGGGACAGCCAAGTTGTGCAGAGTGCACCCTGAGTTTTACTCCACCTTCAGTGGCTTAGGCTGGCAGATAGACCAGTGAAAGGGCACAGGCTGGAATCCTGGGGAAGGTGCTAAGTTGAAGGAGAATCAGCAGAAGTTGGAGAGAAAGGTAGGGAGGTTTGCCGGGAAGATGAGAGTAAAACCATGCTGGCCCAACTTCAACCGCTAAGAGTGGTCAAGCCAAAATATATTGCTTAAGAAAGTTAGAAGAATGGTTGTGACGTGGAGACTGATCCCAGGATGAAAGTCATTTTGTGAACACTTGATTGAGATTTCTAATTTAATCATTTTCAGCTGCAACAAACAAATGTTCAACAATTGAACATTCAACAAATGTTCACATAAGAAGCCTTGGCTTCACATATTTAACAGATTTTTTTTTTTTGGTATTTTTGGGCAGTAGTATTTATTTATTTATTTACTTATTTATGTTTCATGGTGCATCGTAACTGCCTTTCTCTAATTTGCCTTCTGTTCAGCTCTTGGTTTAACCCTGAATTACAGTGTGGTGAAGGAAAAAGCTTGGATTTCAATACCTGAGTTTCAAGCCCTGCTCTTACAATTACTAGCTGCATGACCCCAGACAAGTTGCATCAACTCTCTGAGTCTCAGTTTCCTCATCTGTAAAATGAGTTATCTGTAAAACACCCACTACGTGTTTTCTGCAACGTAGGATACATTAGAAATGGTAGCTGTTTTTATCACCATGATTACTGTTTTGAAGGGGGGAGTGTGCTAAGCTAGTATAAAAAAGCATGTAGTGATATTTTCTAATAGATAAAAGGGAATGAAATAAAATATAAGGGTCAATATGGAGCAAAGGTGAAACTGCTTAAAATAAAATCAGTCCAGTACTCTAATTTGATGTATATCATATTATGCCATATAGCTTCACTCTCAAACTCATCTGTGTTCTACTGAATTAAATAACAGATCTCTTTGGGATGTGAGTGAAGTTTTCCAGTGTTTATTTATCTAAAAATAATTATTATAAAGATAAATAATGTGCCTTACTCATTTATCACTAGCTTGGAGATCATCTGAGCTTCGTATGGTCTCTTAGTTTCTTTTGGTTTCTGTGGGTTTACTGTTGTGTGTGTGTGTGTGTGTGGGGGGGGGGGGATGGGTTCTGTGTGTGTCCCTGTCTACCTTGTACCTGGTGGTAAAGGGAAGGAAAATTAGTCCTTTTGCATTAATTTATACTAAGATATCAATCTAGAAGCAAGTATAGCTTTAAAACACTTCTAAAAGTATATTCTTATAAAAGTACATCACCACTTGTAAGTATCATTTTATTTCTTCAGAAAATAATTTATTTACATTTGTGTTAACCAGTCACTTTGTGGGGTCATTTATTTTTTATACGAAGTCATCAGATCTACTTATTTTATTCTTTGGTACTGTTTTGAAATAAGCATACACTTGCTGACACATGTTTTTGCCACATTCTTTGCTTCCCCCAGTAGACAAGTTCAGACTTAGGAGGCAAAAGTCCAGAGGAAAGTACCGGAACTAAGGGAAGAATATTTGCCTAACCATCCATGGCACAGAATGCTTTCTTGGAATCTGCTGTGTGTATAAGATGGTATCCTACCCTCACATACGTAACATTTGCCTTTCTGAAAATCAAATATGATTCTACAAGGAAATCGCAGAAACAAAAATACTGTTCTCTCAAGTTATACCAGATTTGTTTAAAAAAAAAATCAGGCCAGTTTTAAAAATTGAGAACATCAAGCATTTAATCATTCATGGAAGTTGGCTTTGCGACCTCAGTTTTTAGCAAAGGTGGTAGAGGCTTTATTTATAAGAAAAAAAAATTTTAAGTGCGACTAAGAGCTACAGACATTAGTTTCTTTCTTTCTGTTTTTTTTTCTTAATGTGTATGGAACATTCCCTCTTTTCGTTCCTCAACAGCTTTCCTGACTATCCTGACCTGAAACTTGGTTTGCTGAGGTAATCTCTGACCTCTGGCTTGCCCAACTCTGGACTCTTTATAACACATTGTATTTGATCAATCTATGACATTTCACCCAATCAGTGTTTTCTCTGTGGTAATTGCTGCCTTTGGCTTCCATGACACCATCCTTGCGTCCTTTTTCTAGTATTTCTAACCACTTTTTTCAGTCTCCTTTCCTCTCTATTTGGTTTACTTATTTCATAATTATTGGTTTGTCCCCTAACCCTTGACCCTTTTGTTTCTATATACATTCCCTGGGCAACTTCACTAAGTCATTAATCAGAGGACCATGTAGACACTGATGAATCTAGAATTTGATCGCCAGCCCTGTCTACCTGCCCTGCACAAATAACCCAATGTTTTGCAGACATTTTAACTTAAAGTGTCCTAAGTACAACACATTTTTTTAACTTTCTTCTACCACTGCCCTTAGACCTGCTTCTCTTCCTGTATTTTCTGTCTTATAGCGTCACCATCTCTCATGGAACCCACTAAAACCTCTTTTAAGTTAGACTGTTCCAGATTCCCTTCCCTCCAGGACTTTGCCCAGGTTCTTGCTCTACCTGGAATATTCTCAGATGATCCTTCACTTACTTAACTCTTAAGCATCTTACATAATTCATGCTAATTCATTGCCGAAGTTCTCTCAAGTTTGTTTTTCGCAAGCTGTTTCAAAACTGAACTTATTACAGCCTGAAGCAATGCACAGATTTGAGTGGTTATTAAATAAATGACTATATTTTTTACGTCCCCACTGTTTACCAAGAGCTCAGGGGTCAGATTTATTTTGATTCACCATTTTATCCTCGTCAACCAGCACAGTCCCTGGTACATGGGGTGCTCTCAGTAAATCCTCTTGTATCTTTCAAATCTGCTCTTTCATCATTATCCCCTGTCTAGTCCATGGAGGAGGCCCTCAGCATCCCCGCCTACCATCAGCCTTGACTCCTTTCACCAACCTATCAGTATTGTTATTTTTTCCGACACAAATATATAGAGGTGCACTCCTGCTCTGGTGTCTTTAATGACTCCCAAATTTCTCTAGGAGCAAATCAAAACTCCTAAGAGTCTATAAGGCTCTTGACAGCCTGATTCTACCTTCCCTTTCCAATATCATCTTCCCAGCTATTGACCATGTGATCCTGTCACAGCAGAAGTCTTGTGTGTCTTGAACGCACCATATTCTTTCATTTTCTGTGTTGGTTCCCTCTGCTGTTCTGAACTCCTCTTTCACATTTATTGTGAATCTCACAATTTGAAATTATAAAATCCTTCTGTGGCAGATTATTACCCATTTACATACTTGTAATTTCCTATTTCCTAACGCTGTATTAGCCACTGTGTACAATTAATGAACAGAGGCATAATATGCTGTTACGATCATCCTCTCTGACTTTAGCTTCTACCACCTTTGTGGCTAAGGGGACTCTGGTTCCAGTCGCAGCGTATTCTCATATTGCTCCCCATCATTTCTTATCACCATCATTTTTTCTGCCAGCTGCTTTCGGGTCATGTTTCCTGTATCACCATTTTGGCAAGTAGCAATTCTCTGCTCTGCTACAACTGTGGTTGTGCAGAGATTGGTGGTAACTATCCTCTTATCACATACTTTGATCTTATTTGTGGGTCAGAAAACCAGGGTGACCCCATTTTCTTGCTTTCCTACTGTACCTTTACTAATGGAGTACATTTCTTGATTCATGTTAAATATATCTCCCCTCTCTTGAGGAAACTGGCATGGGTCTTTGAGGGGCTGAGCTATAAGACAACTTAGGTAGCCATCCTCCAAATCCCAAATCAAGTCTTTTCATTACTCCCAGCCAAAGTACCAGGTCTAGGTTTGTTACTCTGAAAATCTCACTTGAGGACTGAGGCTGTCGGGGCCAGCTGCAAAGTTCTATGCCCTCCAAACATCATTTTCCTGTAGGTCTTACTGGATCTTTGGGCAAAACAGTTCTCCTGCTAGTCTTCTTAGCTTACTAGCTTATTCAAATGAGTCATGGACTGAAACAGAGAGGCAGAACATCTAAATAGAGAAGATATCTCAAAAATTAATGCATAAATAATTAGCTTTTAAATTTCTAAAAATGGATTATCAGTTGGTACTAGAAGTCTCAGAATTATTTTTCCAATAGGTCCTCGTATATGGTTTGATAAAAATTACTGATGGTTTTCCAGTATCCTGTAATAGATGATTTACAAGGAGATGCATGTCAGCTTAATTAATTTGACAATTTATATATGTGGTTATTAATAAAGTAGATTCTAGATCTTTTGAAGAACCAGGGGAAGAAAATGAGGTTTTCACATATTCAGTGAGGATAATTCTGCAGCTAGTGATTTGGAGTGCATTCTCTTTGTAGAGTTTAACTGGGTGGAATTTGAACTTACTCTAATATGATAAGGTAGGGTGAAATATTTTGACCATCTGCCACTTATTGAGATAATGGTCTATAATCTACTTAGCCTTTCTTCCATTCTTTTCTAAAAGAAGAGAGGAACATTGATCTGTATTTAGATTTGCTGTGATTATAAAATGAAAGAAAATCTTTTGTTCAGCATTTCTATTATGCTGAACCCTGAGAGAAACATTTCCTTTGTATTGTATCTTTATTATAAAAAGAGATATGGTGTAATATAGCAGGTATGTATAGTATACATATAAAGTATATAAGCTATAGCTTTTCCCTAATAGGTACAAATGTAATAATATTCATATGGCTATTATTATAATGTCCTTTAGGTAGTGTGTGGAATTTGATTCAGTAAAAGAAATTCTGTAAGGGATCATAAATACACTCTATGTGTGTGGCTCTGATGATTTAGCAAGATGCATGAATTTTAAAATTCATTAACAAAAAAGGTCGAAATTACTAAAGGTGTTTAGGAAGTGTTTTTACAGAAAAATTGTCCAGAAAACAGAAGTGCTTTGAAAATTAAATAAAGATAACTGGAGACAAATAAAATATATAAAGACGTCATGCTATCACAAAATCACATTTACACTAATAAGTTAAACCTCAATAGAATTTAAATTTATCATCGTGTTTTATTATCTATATTAGATTTCTTATTTTGCTTTCTGAATCTCTTTTTTTTCTATTTTTTTCTATTGAAGTATAGTTGATTTACAATGTTATGTTAGTTTCAGGTGCACAGCACAGTGACTCAGTTATACATATACATATTTATCTATTCTTTTTCAGATTCTTTTCCCTTATAGGTTACTACAAAATATTGAGTATAGTTCTCTGTGCTATATATAGGTCCTCATGGGTTATCTTTTTTATATATAGTAGTGTGTATATGTTAATCCCAAACTCCTAATTTATGCCCCCCCCAACATTTCCCCTTTGGTAACCATAAGTTTGTTTTCTTTGTGGTTTGTTTCTGTTCTGTAAATGAGTTCATTTGTATCTTTTTTTTTTAAGATTTCACATATATGTGATATCATATGATATTTGTCTTTGTCTGGCTTATTTCACTTAGTATAATAATCTCTAGGTCCATCCATGTTGCTGCAAATGACATTATTTCATTCTTTTTTAATGGCTGAGTAATATTCCATTGTATATATTAATCTAGTTAAACAAATTGGCCGAGTTTGTCTTTGCTAGGCCTTTTTACATCCTAACTCCCCTTCAAGATCCAGATCAAGCCCCACCATGCCCTAAATCTTCTTTCTCCTCTTTCCAGGTAGAGTCTCTATTGCACAGTATACCTCACTATACAGCTTCATGCCTGTAGTGTTTGTATCACATGCATAGTCCTAGTGCAGCTGGCAAATCATCCTAATACAATATAACTTAATAATAAAAGACTTTCTAACAACTGCCTTACATAGTTAAAAACAGAACTTAAGGCCAAGACTCACAGACTCTATGTGGAAACCTAGTAATCTCTTCTTTTTACATAAGTGCATGATGAATATCTAGGTGGCACAGATTCATTCAGAACTGAATGAGCCTTAAAGAGGCAGGACAAAATGGAGGAATTTAGTTTCAGCCCTTCTCAAAAAGGGCTCTGCTTGAGTATACGCCTGTATCTCTGTGCAAACTCATCTCTATTGATATTTTTCAGTAGTGTGAGATACAGGTTTTATTGATATTATTCTATCATTGCTTTTTGCTACAATGCATAGAGTATGTTACTACATCTATGCTTTCTACTAGTCTACATTTTATATAACTCATTAGTTATTCAATATGACATACTATATTTTAGTTGTGAACCCTGATACTTAATTTTCATAGCCCATATCCAGTACATAGATAGTTCAGTGGGATATCACTGCCTCAGTAATTTCAATGATAAGCTCCATCTCCGTCCTGGAATTTAGCTCATCACTGAATTTACAGTTATGTCTAATGAAGAAGGTAACTGTTCTAGCATAGAAACATAAAACCTCATTTGGGATAGTGGGATTTGACTTGTCTTCTTCCTCTCACTTTTAATAATATCATAATGTTGATGCATCTGAATGTAATTAGCATAAACTATTTTTAAAAATGCTCTACCGTACTAGAAAACATGAATTACAACTTCAGTTATTATTTTTTTTCCAGACATTGGCTTTAGGGGCCAGGCCAAATGGAATTTTGGTTCTTGGACTGTGTTAATCAATATAAACATAAGTATGTTTTCAAGATTAATTTTATTACCAGATTTTCTTGTCTTAATGACAAGAATTTGTTTTCTCTCTGGTGTCTGTGGAGTGAACGAACTTATTTTCGGAGAACACTAGAGGGGAAAAACTCGAAGGTAGCAAGTGAAAAAATTTCTTTTCTCCTGCTTTATTCCTTCTCCTAAATGTAGATAGTGGGAAATTGAATTAAAAATAAATGTTTCACTATTCTGCTCATGCATTATTCAAGTAAAGTGAAAAGGCAAGAAATATAATATGGGTGACTGATCTCCAAAGAAATATTAATTTAAAAGAAGTTTGGCTGACAAATATTAATAAATAATCAGTAATTCAAATGTATTCTAGTTATACAGACATATGATACTAATGGACAGCACTTTTTTTTTTTTTTTTTTGCGGTACGCCGGCCTCCCACTGTTGTGGCCTCTCCCATTGCGGAGCACAGGCTCCGGACGCGCAGGCTCAGTGGCCATGGCTCACGGGCGCAGCCGCTCCGTGGCATGTGGGATCTTCCCGGACCGGGGTGCAAACCCGTGTCGCCTGCATCGGCAGGCTGACTCTCAACCACTGCGCCACCAGGGAAGCCCCCTGGACAGCACTTTTATATGGAGTGTACTGATTAATTCTTATGGCAGAGCCTCATTTGGGAGAACCTGGACTTCAAGTCTTCAGTGCCTCAGGAAACTGCTGAGATTAATGATGTCAGCCTATGGCTTGATTCTGGTCTACTGCTCCATGAATTTGTTGACAACAGGCAGCCATACTTCCTCCTCCCGCATAAGAGAAGAAAATACCTCTCTCACTACTTGCTATCTTGGCTAAGAGAGTACATCTGATGTTTGTGAGTTGTATAAATGAGGTCTGAAGTGAAATCTTGAGGTTTATTACCTACTACCTGGAGACTAGAGATCTTTAACTTGAAATTTATGGGAAATTTCAGTAATTTGTAAATTTCTGGAGATTTTAGAGCATGCTCTACTGGGCTGACATTTTTCTTAGACCTTATCTCAAATACAGCATGGTGCATTGTCTAGAGGTTATTGCCATATCCTCTTCTTTGTGGATGTGGGTAATCTCACTTATTAAAATAAATACTCACTCCATTATACATTTGTTTTGGTATAGGTTCTTTTTTAGACCTTTGTAACTCTGAAAAACTGTATGTGTGAGTGTTTTGTCTTTGTCTGTATTCTTGTGTCATCTCATGGTTGCAAGATGACTCCCCCAGCAGGAGGTATAACTTTTGTCTTTAAGGCAGGAATGAGAGGAAAGTTTGAAGGCACGTTTTTTTTTTATTCAGGAAGCAAAGTCCTGCTCATGAATTTTCCCCTCTCTCTCTCGTAAGCCAGCATTATATCCCAAGGATATCCTCAGTTGTAAAGGAGACTAGAAATTTAGATATTTCACTTCTTAGTCTCTCTTTTTGAGGATAGCAAGGAAAAGAGAAGATTGAGAATAGGTGTTCAGAGAACCAACGTTCTATTGGTCAGGATTACTAGTTGCAGAGAAAAGAATTCACAGTATTTAATTTAAACAGAAATATTTATCATAAAATATCAGAGTACAGAATATTCAGGAGGAGCAGGGAACTAAGATGAATGATTACAAAGGCTGATGATATAGCTAAGATCATACACAGTGCATCACAGGACTTTTCTAGCAAAAACATCGCAGCTGCTACTGTCCCAGGTTGGCAGTGGTCATTCATGGCCTTGGATCTAGATTCCAGAAGCTCTATGATACTACTATTCGCACAGCACATACTAAAAGATGTTACCACTAATGGTCACCCACTCATATTCTTTCTATCTGCATCCAAATCTCAGGTACCTCTGATTAATGAAACCTGGACATAGATCCATCCATAGCTGCAAAGGAGCCTGGGAGATGTAAGACTTTTAGACCAGGTCCTCCAGAAAGCAAAGCCTGGGACAAGGATTACCATGCTAACACTTTATTTGAGAAGCACAAATCCAGAAATGAAGGTGGGGAAAAAGTGGAGGCAGAGCACAGTGCTATGATGCATTTCTGTGTTGGTTCCTGCTATAGTAGTAGCTCAGTATATGTGTCCATTGACATTTCGTTCTTCTCCAGAGCAAGTGAAAAGAGGAACTGATTCAGGGTAGTCCTTAGAAAGGAAAAAGGAGGAAAAATTTATGTGGAGCTTCTTCCCATATCCATTCCCTATTGGCCAAGGTCAATCTCATGATAGGCTAGTTTCCTCATGCTTCCAAGTTATATAATTCAGCCCACTGGTGACCATTCAGGAAGCCAGGTCTCACTTCTGGCACTGTGGCATTTCATCTAAGTAAGTGGGGGGGCAATTTAGGGCAGAAACTTTTAACATCTGAGGGATGTGGACCATGTGGGCCAGAGCTTCCTCTCAGGGATGACATACTCCAGAAGTGGGTAGCACCTTCTGAAGGAAGGAAGCAGGTGAAGGAATCTAAAGATGCATGACAGTATTTTGTCCTATATGGGAGGGTTTTTGTTTCCACCTTAAGAGCACTCTTTTCACAATGCAGAAAACTATCACAATATAAGGAGAGTGTTCACGAGATGTTGGGCAGCCCCTAGTGACAGATGTTCATTACCACCAGCCTTACCTGATCACCTAATGAAATTACCTCTCCCATGTCACTTCCTCTACAACCGCCTAGTGTTGTGTTTTGTTGGTTTGTTTGTTTGGCTAGAACTTTTCACAATTTAAGCTCTATAGTACTGCCTCTGTTTTGATCACCATTGTATACCCTGGAACTAATATAATGACCAGCACAGCATAAGTTTGAATACATATGTGTTGACTGGATAAGTGAATGAATGAATGAATACAAGTTAGCAAATGATAAGCTAGACAATGGTATGAGTGGCTAGTGTAGGAATTAAGATAAATTAAAAAACTTAGACTAGGAAAAGTTTCACAAAAGAGGTAGGATCTGGGATAAGCAGTAGCATATGTTTTTAACCAGAAAAGCCAAGAGAGTAGGAAAACCATGCATAAAGATATGTATGGGGAAGTGCTCTTAGTTTGTTCATAAGACAGTGGGGAAGCCAATGCTCTATCAAATTTCTTGTAAACACATTTGCACATATATATGGGTTTCTGATGATCTCTAATTATTTTCCTGACTAAGAGGTCCACAAAATGTACTGGAGAGAATCACGCCTTAATTCTATCACGTCCAGATCTCTCCTGAGAGACATTTTCTTTCAGTGACCTGGGAAGCTGAACTTTCTTAATCGGATTAGTGGCGTTTTGCTGTTTCAAACTGAAACAGGATCCACTGGCCTACACTAGCTAGCGCTTTATAATCTACACCATCTATTTTGTGGTCATTGCCAAAGTATTAGAGCTAACGCAGGGAGACAGGAAGTGGCATTAGAATTCTTTCTGTTCAGCCCTGCTTAGAGATGTAGTCTGAGATAATAAAAACAGTGCTATTTTTCTGTATCAGAATACATCTCTGTAGAATTGAGGTCTGCAAAGAAAAGCCAAAAAGGAAATTTTCAGTACAGCAGGACAGATATTTCCTGGGCACTCAAAATTTCAAAAGAGCCTTTGATTCAACCCATTTGCCCTCTGCTATTTTCTTGTTAATGAGAGAGTGAATCCTACAAACCTTAATCCCATTTACCACAATACCAAAGCAATCTGTACTTTCTATCAAATAATTATGTCTGAGGTAAGCATAGGGAATTTAGTCATTTGTAGAGGGTTGTTTTTCCCATAACAAAGTCTCTAAATAGAATTATCAAGTCTATCAAATGTTAATTTGTCAAGAAAAAACCAAATAGCCAATAAGGAAAATTAGATTTATATTGTAAATAGAGTATTACCCTAAAGACTTCCATGTCTCCAAAAGGAAGTATGACTGAAATATGACTGAGGCAAAGTCTTAATCAACCAAACTATAGAGTCATTTTCTCTTCACTGTACTACAGAATCTTGCTCTGGGGTAGTGTTTAGGAAAACACCACCACTGCATTTTAGGTTTTCTGTGGGATATCCCGTTGGCCCTCACCACCCTCCCACACACCCCTTCCCCACCCCTCATGGATAAGGAGGGGCAACCGTATTCATTGTACTACTGCCATTTTATATCAGGGACTTGAGCATCCCTGGATATGGGTATCCCCGGGGACTCCTGGAACAAATCCCCCATGGTTACTGAGGGACAACTGTGTAGACAGTTATAGGGACAGTCCTGACTTTGGAATCCCGGTCCTCAGCTGTGACTTGTCTCCTGAAGAAAACAGCCCCATTCATGTAACAGACTGGGTAGCTCTGCTGGGGAAGGGGAGGGATCAGAACACTGCTCCTGTCCCTGCACAGGGTAGATGCCAACCTCCTGGCAGGATTTCAAGGTTTCCGATGGATGAGGTTTCCTGCAACTTTTCCCTTCGAGAATGGACACTGACCACGTTTTCGTAGAAGTTCTGAGGACTTAATGCCCTCCCTGGACCTCTAGGAATCTGAGAGCATTTTCTCCACATTCGGTGTTCTGTCCAATTCTCCCATCTCTTGTTCTCCTCCACCTCCAAAGTTTCTTCTGTAACATTAGCCAAGGGAATTATAATTTTGAGAAGTTGGTCTGATGTGCAAATTTAAACTGCTTCTGTGAAAACCAGTATCTGTTATTTATGTTGTCGTAAGTTATTTAAATTTTAGGGCACCGAAGGCAAACGTTTCCCTGCATCTGAAACGGTACAGGAAGAGAGGGGTGTATGCTAAGAGAATGAGATTAGAGAGAAAACTGCTGACACTAAGTCTGTTGCTAAGGAAAAATCAGAAAACTCTCATTCCCCTCTTTGGCCCCAGCTGATGTGACTAGAGTTGGGAAGAGTGGCTGTGTCAGCCACTTCCCTTTCCTCTTGTTTTCAATGGAAGTGAACAGAAACTAAAGAAGCTTACAGTGTAGCAAATGCCCAATCTCAATCAAGTAGACTTGAAGATCTGCAAGTTAATTCATTGGAACCTTGGTTATTGGAAAACCAAGTGAAGATCTTCCCATTAGGATGTGCGGGCTTAACTCCATTCATTTTCTCTCTGTTCTCTTCCACGACCATCTGATGACCATTCTATGCTTTATGCTTTCCTCCTTCTTCCATCTTCTCTTTTTACCTACTCTTTTTTTTTTAATTGAGATAAAGTTGATGTACAATATTATGTAAGTTTCAGGTGTAGAGCATAGTGATTCACAATTTTGAGGAATCTCCATACTGTTTTCCATAGTGGCTGCACCAATTTACATTCCCTCCAACAGTGTACAAAGGTTCCTTTTTCTCCACACCCTCTCTAACATTAGTTATTTGTAGGCCTTTTGATGACAGCCGTTCTGACAAGCGTTACATGGTACCTCATTGTTTTGATTTGCATTTCTCCAGTAATTAGCAACGTTGAACATCTTTTCATGTGACTGTTAGCTGTCTGTATGTCTTCTTTGGAAAAATGTCTATTCAGGTCTTCTGTCCAATTTTTAATTGGGTTGTTTGTTTTTATTTTTTTGATTTTGAGTTGTATGGGTTGTTTCTATATTTTGAATATTAACCCCTCACTGGTTCCATCATTTTCAAATATTTTCTCCCATTCTGCCTGTTGTCTTTTAGTTTTGTCAATGGTTTCCTTTGCTGTACAAAAGCTTTTGATTATGTTCCATTTGTTTATTTTCAGTTTTATTTCTTTTGCCTTAGGAGACTGATCCAGAAAAATGGTTTATGTCAAAACGTGTTCTGCCTATGTTCTCTTCTGGGAGTTTTATGGTTTCAGGTCTTACATTTAGGTCCTTAAACCACTTTTAATTTATTTTTACATGTGATGTGAGGGGATGTTCTAATCTCATTGTTTTACATGTAGCAGTCCAGTTTTCCCAGCACCACTTATTGAAAAGGCTGTCTTTACTCCATTGTATATTCTTACCTCCTTTGTCATAGATTAATTGACCACAGATATGTGATTTTATTTTGGGGCTATTATGTTCCAGTGATCTATGAGTTTGTTTTTGTGCCAATACCATGCTGTTTTGATTACTATAGTTTTATAGTATAGTCTGAAGTCTAGGGGAGTTATACCTCCAGATTTGTTCTTTTTTATCAAGATTGCTTTGGCAATTCGGAGTCTTATGGTTCCATATAAATTTGAGGATTATTCTAGTTCTGTGAAAAATGTCGTGAGTATTTTGATAGGGGTTGCATTAAATCTGTAGATTGCTTTGGGTAGTATGGCCATTTTAACAATATTAATTCTTCTAATCCAAAAGCACAGATATCTTTCCATTTCTATATATCATCTTCAATTTCCTTCATCAATGTTTTATAGTTTTCAGAGTCTTTCACCTCCTTGGTTAGATTACATACATTTAATTTTCACAAACACCTTTCTCCCTTGGTTGTCCCAACTTTATAAAGGAGCACACTCATAATGAGTCTTAAAGAAGTTAATTGTCCAAAGCTTAAAACCTGGATTCATAATCCTTGTCCTATGCTGCATCTTGATAATCAAGAATCAATTTGAAATACTATGATTATCTATAAGATATAGTAAATGCCTAATGAGCAGTGAGATGGCTACAATTTTTGATACTGTAGCACTGTACCCTGATGGCCCTTGTAGGAATCTGTCTACTTTTCAACTCTATTTTTGTCAGGTTCTGATTGGCATTGAGCTGTTAGGTGGTTGAGCTACATACTTTTTTTGGCATGAAAATTATCTTGTTTTTCTTTATCATTTTTCATCATATTAATTATATTAAAACGATTAAGATATATATGTTACAAACTGTAAGCAATGGTCTCTCTGTGATTTTCCTGTTGTTTAAAATTAGAGTATTAGCCTTAAATGCTGGCTCCAACCTATGCTGGGAGCTCCTCCTACCAAATATGATTAGAGAGAAAATGAGTGTAACTGAAAGGTAGATCAAGCGTGAAAATTCAATCCACTTTGTCAACTGTGAGAGTTGAGGCAAGACGTGTATTATGTGAACCTCAGTTTCCTCATCTGTTAAAAAGATAATCCTTACTTCATTGGTTTATTTTGAGGATAAGATGGGATTTTTGAAACATAATGTGGAAAATGTTTTGAAATTCTAAAACACTATAGAAAATATGAGGAACTTAATTTATGGTTATCAAGAGGGTAGCTCTTTATTCTTAGTGTGTTAGGATCAATTCTGGTTTACTCCTAAAAGGGAAGACATTAATTCAGACTCTGGATGTGGCTGTACGTTTACTTTCCTACTGTCTTAAAATCCACTATAAAACCAAAAACATTAGAATATATTGCTCAACATCAATTTATTTTGTCCTCCAGAGGTAAAATTTGGGTTTCTGGGAAATAGCAGGGAAAATTATGTAAATTATACTTAAATTTGAGCCCCACTATTTAAAGTGAGAGGTTGCATAAAGTAAACTCAAAACTTTTTATTTTTTAAAGTGAAGATCCTTTAAGTTTTTAGACACAGGTTACTTAGATGGGGAAACAGTACTTAAATGGAACTAAGGTCAAGTGGAGACCATGACCAAATACTTAACAAAGACACCATTTTTTTTTTTTTTTTTTGCGGTACGCGGGCCTCTCACTGTTGTGGCCTCTCCCGTCGTGGAGCACAGTCTCCGGACGCGCAGGCTCAGCGGCCATGGCTCACGGGCCCAGCCGCTCTGTGGCATGTGGGATCTTCCCGGACTGGGGCACGAACCCATGACCCCTGCATTGGCAGGCGGACTCTCAACCGCTGTGCCACCACGGAAGCCAGGACACCATATTTTGATGCCCTTTTTTTGAGTCAGAAAAACATCCAAAGACAGGTGAGTCTTCCCAATTTACTTCCCTGATGACCACTGAATGAGAGCTTTAGTCATGTTTGTATGTATCAATTTCTTAGTCCAAGCATTTGAATAGGGTGGTCTTTTCATGTTGTTTATAGTTTCCTTTGCTGTGCAAAAGCTTTTAAGTGTCACTAGGTCCCATTTGTTTATTTTTATTTCCATTACTCTAGGAGGTGGGTCAAAAAAGATCTTGCTGTGATTTTTGTCAAATCGTGTTCTTCTTATGTTTTCCTCTAAGAGTTTTATAGTGTCCAGTCTTACATTTATGTCTGTAATCCATTTTTAGTTTATTTTTGTGTATGGTGTTAGGGAGTGTTCTAATTTCATACTTTTACATGTAGCTGTCGAGTTTTCCCAGCACCACTTATTGAAGAGCCTATCTTTTCTCCATTGTGTATCCTTGCCTCCTTTGTCATAGATTAGTTGACCATAGGTGTGTGGATTTATCTCTGGGCTTTCTATGCTGTTCCATTGATCTATATTTCTGTTTTTGTGCCAGTGTCATATTGTCTTGATTACTGTAGCTTTGTAATATAGTCTGAAGTCCAGGAGCTTGATTCCTCCTGCTCTGTTTCTTTCCCTCAAGATTGCTTTGGCTATTCAGGGTCTTTTCTGTCTCCATACAAATTTTAAGATTTTTTTGTTCTAGTTCTGTAAAAAGTGCCATTGGTAACTTGATAAGGATTGCATTGAATCTGTAGATTGCTTTGGGTAATATAGTCATTTTCATAATATTGATTCTTCCAATCCAAGAACATGGTATATGTCTCCATCTATTTGTGTCATCTTTGATTTCTTTCATGAGTGTCTTATAGTTTTCTGCATACAGGTCTTTTACCTCCTTAGGTGGGTTTATTCCTAGGTATTTTATTCTTTTTGTTGCAATGGTGAATGAGAGTGTTTCCTTAATTTCTCTTTCTGATCTTCTGTTGTTAGTGTATAGGAATGCAAGAGATTTCTGTGCATTAATTTTGTATCCTGCAAATTTACCAAATTCACTGATTAGCTCTAGTAGTTTTCTGGTGGCATCTTTAGGATTATCTATGTATAGTATCATGTGATTTTCAAATGGTGACAGTTTTACTTCTTCTTTTCCAATTTGTATTCTTTTATTCCTTTTTCTTCTCTGACTTCTGTGGCTAGGACTTCCAAAACGATGTTGAATAATAGTGGCAAGAGTGGACATTCTTTTCTTGTTCCTGATCTTCGAGGAAACGCTTTCAGTTTTTCACCATTGAGAATGATGTTTGCTGTGGGTTTGTCATATATGGCCTTTATTATGTTGACGTAGTTTCCCTCGATGCCCACTTTCTGGACAGTTTTTATCATAAATGGGTGTTGAATTTTATCAAAAGCTTTTTCTGCTTTTATTGAGATGATCATATGGTTTTTATTCTTCAGTTTGTTATTATGGTGTATCACATTGATTGATTTGTGTATATTGAAGAATCCTTGCATCCCTGGGATAAATCCCACTTGATCATGTTGTATGGTCCTTTTAATGTGCTGTTGGATTCTGTTTGCTAGTATTTTGTTGAGGATTTCTGCATCTATGTTCATCAGTGATATTGGCCTGTAGTTTTTTTTCTTTGTGACATCTTTGTCTGGTTTTGGTATCATGGCCTCGTAGAATGAGTTTGGGAGTGTTCCTTCCTCTGCAAATTTTTGGAAGAGTTTGAGAAGGATGGGTGTTAGCTCTTCTCTAAATGTTTGGTAGAATTCACCTGTGAAGCCATCTGGCCCTGGACTTCTGTTTGTTGGAAGATTTAAAATCACAGTTTCAATTTCATTACTTGTGATTGGTCTGTTCATGTTCTCTGTTTCTTCCTGGTTCAGTCTTGGAAGGTTATATCTTTCTAAGAATTTGTCCATTTCTTCCAGATTGTCCATTTTATTGGCATAGAGTTGCCTGTAATAGTCTCTTAGGATGCTTTTTATTTCTGTGGTGTCCTTTGTAACTTCTCCTTTTTCATTTCTAATTTTATTGATTTGAGTCCTCTCCCTCTTTTTCTTGTTGAGTCTTGATAAGGGTTTATCAATTTTTTTAATCTTCTCAAAGAACCAGCTTTTAGTTTTATTGATCTTTGCTCTTGTTTTCTTTGTTTCTATTTCATTTATTTCTGCCCTGATCTTTATGATTTCTTTCCTTCTACTAACTTTGGGTTTTGTTTGTTCTTCTTTCTCTAGTTGCTTTAGGTGTAAGGTTAGATTGTTTATTTGAGATTTTTCTTGTTTCTTGAGGTAGGCTTGTATTGCTACAAACTTCCCTCTTAGAACTGCTTTTGCTGCATCACATAGCTTTTGGATTGTCATGTTTTAATTGTCATTTGTCTCTATGTATTTTTTGATTTCCCTTTTAATTTATTCAGTGATCTCTTGGTTATTTAGTAATGTATTGTTTAGCCTCCATGTGTCTGTGTTTTTTATGGTTTTTTTCCTGTAATTTCTAATCTCACACCGTTGTGGTCAGAAAAGATGGTTGATATGATTTCAGTTTTCTTAAATTCACCAAGGCTTGATTTGTGACCCAAGATGTGATCTATCCTGGAGAATGTTCATGTGCACTTGAGAAGAAAGTATAATCTGCTGTTTTCAGATGGAATGTTCTATAAATATCAATTAAATCTATCTAGTCTATTTTGTCATTTAAAGCTTCTGTTTCCTTATTAACTTTCTGTCTGGATGATCTGTCCATTGGTGTATGTGAGGTGTTAAATTCCCCCACTATTATTGTTACTGTCAATTTGCTCTTTTATAGCTGTTAGCATTTGACTTATGTATTGAGGTGCTCCTATGTTGGGGGCATATATATTTACAATTGTTATACCTTCTTGGATTGATCCCTTGGTCATTATGTAGTGTCCTTCCTTGTTTCTTGTAATATTCTTTATTTTAAAGTCTATTTTATCTGATATGAGTATTGCTACTCCATCTTTCTTTGATTTCCATTTGCATGAAATATCTTTTTCCGTCCCCTCACTTTCAGTCTGTATGTGTCCTTAGGTCTGAAGTGGGTCTCTTGTAGACAGCATATATATGGGTCTTGTTTTTGTATCTATTCAGCGAGCCTGTGTGTTTTGGTCGGAGCATTTAATCAATTCACATTTAAGGTAATTATCGATATGTATGTTCCTATTACCATTTTCTTAATTGTTTTGGGTTTGTTTTAGTAGGTCCTTTTCTTCTCTTGTTTCCAATTAGAGAAGTTCCTTTACGACATTTGTTGTAGAGCTGGTTTGGTGGTGCTGAATTCTCTTAGCCTTTGCTTGTCTGTAAAACTTTTGATTTCTCTGTCGAATCTGAATGAGATCCTTGCTGGTTAGAGTATTCTTGGTTGTAGGTTCTTCCGTTTCATCACTGTAAATATATCATACCTCTCTGTTCCGGCTTGCAGAATTTCTGCTGAGAAATCAGCTGTTAACCTTATGGGAGTTCCCTTGTATATTATTTGTCATTTTTCCCTTTTTACTTTTAATAATTTTTCTTTGTGTTTAGTTTTTGTCAGTTTGATTACTATGTGTCTTGGCATGTTTCTCCTTGGGTTTTTCCTTCCTGGGACTCTCTGCACTTCCTGGCCTTGGGTGGCTGTTTCCTTTCCCGTGTTAGGGAAGTTTTCCCTAGATAATATAGATTATTCAACTATAATCTCTTCAAATATTTTCTCAGGTCCTTTCTCTCTCTCTTCTTCTGGGACCCCTATAATGAGAATGTTGGTGCATTTAATGTTGTCCCAGAGGTCTCTTAGGCTGTCTTCATTTCTTTTCATTCTTTTTTATTTATTTTGTTCCAAGGCAGTGAATTTCACTAGGTCACTTATCCATTCTTCTGCCTCAGTTATTCTGCTATTGATTCCTTCTAGTGTATTTTTCATTTCAGTTAGTGTATTGTTCATCTCTGTTTGTTCTTTAATTCTTCTAGGTCTTTGTTAAACATTTCTTGCATCTTCTCGATCTTTGCCTCCATTCTTTTTCCGAGATCCTGGACCATCTTCACTATCATTATTCTGAATTATTTTTCTGGAAGATTGCCTGTCCCCACTTCATTTAGCTGTTTTTCTGGGGTTTTATCTTGTTCCTTCCTCTGGTACATAGTCCTCTGCTTTTTATTTTGTCTATCTTTCTGTGAATGTGGTTTTTGTTCCACAGGCTGCAGGACTGTAGTTCTTCTTGCCTCTGCTGTCTGCCCTCTCCTCAAAAATTTTTTAATTTGATCAAGTTACCCCTTAGATTGGCAGACATTATGCCCATTTCATAGCGTAAACAATTGTTCTTATTCTAAAATTTATTTAAAATATCCTATTCAAAGATACATTAGAATGATGATATAAAAGGAATGGTTTAATAATGTAGAGTATGACCAAAGTTTTGGAGAAAAGAGCATGATAAATACAAAATGAGGGAAAATTGCTTAGTTGTTTTAAAATATATTAACACAAATATATTAATAAATTGCTTTACAGGAAGGAATTATTTCTATATGTATTTATGGTAATAAAATAATCCTAGACAAATGGACTACTTTGACCACCTGACATCAGCCTCATCCCAGTCCTGCTACATAGTGGTAAACATATGTGTCACTGCTCATAACACTTCT
This sequence comes from Orcinus orca, assembly GCF_937001465.1. Taxonomy (NCBI): domain Eukaryota; kingdom Metazoa; phylum Chordata; class Mammalia; order Artiodactyla; family Delphinidae; genus Orcinus; species Orcinus orca. Next base: position 69,372,313 of record NC_064567.1, read on the forward strand.
TTCTATTTTTAATGTTAGTAATAGGATTATAGTTAAACCATTTCTGGAAGATTATTGATTTTAATAGGGAGTTCACATCTTCAGACTCCAAGTTCAGGATTTAAAATCAGCCAGAGTGAGGAATGATTACTTTGAAACTAACCCTGTCGCTATATAGTGTTGCACATCTTTAAATTGTTAAAAAAAAATTTTCTATGTTGCATGTTCTTTTAATGTTTTTGCCTTAGTAAGTCATACTTTTTCTAAATTAGCTACCTGGCTGTAGTAAGCCATACAGCTGAGCAATGGAAATTAAAGCTTAAAATTTGAATTATGTTCACATATGTGCATATCTATTTCCTTGTCTGTGATCTTAGTTAGGCTACTCCTTTTCTATAAGTTACTTGTGTACACTATATGCTGTTGATTGGTTATTGCATTTGCATGGATGGTATCATAGTCATCATCCATTAGTAAAAATCAGAATTGGAACTAAATGGCTATAGTTGCTTTCTTCATTATTTCCTATTATTTTGGTAAAAAGACAGGACTTCTGTCATTACTTGGTCACAAATTAATTATTCATTACCCATCTACATTGAGGGATTCAGAATAAATTCAAGACAGAAACGTCCACACAGTTGAAATATTGAAGCCATTGAGGGATGAGATAATCAACATTTTTTGAGCTGCTGATAGCTCTAGAATATGAATATATATATATATATATATATATACACACACATAGGTACTTCCTAGGCAGCAATATATTATAGTGAATGGAAACATAGACTTTCACAACCAACATATTTGAATTTTAATTTAGGCTTGCAGTGTAACTAGTTTTGGGGCTATGGGTAGGCCACAGTTTTTTACTTATGAAAGCAGAATAAGAATACCTACCATACAGAACTGTTGTGAAGGGTCTAGATAATTCAGGTAAATTCCTGAGCACAGTAACTGGTATGTGATAGGCTCTCAATACATTTAGACTGCTTTTTCTTGAAACCTGACAGACCTTGTTGAAACTCTGCTTTTGTCTCTTGCTAGTTTGTGACTTCAGTCAAATTACTTAGTCCTTCCAAGCCTGGTGAATTTGCTTGTAACATAGCGGGGAGAATTGTTGTTCTCCCTTGACTCCCCCTCTCCTACAACTGTATTGCAAAACTCCTCCATCAGTTCTCTATATTAATTTTTTCTCCTAAAAACTAAAAATATTAGTATGATCTTCTAATTAATTCTTCCAGGCTGGGTAGTACAGAGATGAGCTGATTACGTTGTTCATGCCCAAACATAGTCAGTTAGTCAAGCCATGGAATACAACACCCAAAGAGAAGAGGGAGGCATGCTTTCCATCTGACAGTATTTACATTGTCAAGCATATAATATTTTCTCTTTCATCTTATGTGGCAAATCTAGTAGAGGATTCATGAAAAGAAAGCAGTGCAGTTGCTAGTAATTAAACAATGCTAAATTTATGTTTTTCCTAGATTTTCCAATTGCAACGCATGGTGGGTCATTTTATTTCCGAGCAATTTATTTACAGTTTTCTTTATTCTCCCTTCTAGTAATCTCAAGCCTGATTAATATATCCTTTAAGCCTTCAACCCGATTTGGATTTGTGTCAGCTACCTGTCTTATTACTATGTAAAGGGAAATTTAAGATTCATTTATTTAGAAACAAGCAAGGATGTGCTGATTAATGGTATTTAGAAAAGGAAATGTACATCGCCCTCCAAATAGAATGTGGCATGAAGATAAATTTTCAGTGATTTATCCCAATAAGGAAAAGCACTCAATTCCATTCCTATTCAACTGAACATTTGTCTTCTACTCCCTAAGCTCATATTTTTCTCAAATGAAACTTTGGAGGAAGGGGAAAGGGAGTTAATGTTTGCTGAGAGCCATAATATGATGCAATGGGACACACTTTGTGTACGCTGTCCAGTATAGAGCCACCACACACCTTGTGACAAAGGTGACAGTACTGCACTTGTTAGATAAGGCAAGGTAGTTAGAAGTTACCAACATGCCTTGGGTCAATCACTAGGAAGTCACAAACTTGGGCTTCAAGCCCTACCTTCTTGTCTTGCACTGTGTGCTGCTTTTTTATGTGCTAATCTCAGATAGTATTTTTTTGGTAATGTTCAAGTCCTGGTCTTAGGTGGGCCAAAATAAATAAGACCATTTCTTCAACGACTTTTCTTTAATGCTAGCCTAACCTACAAATCAGTGAGCATGAAGTTGTTAAATAGTAAAACCCCAGGCAACTAACTCCCAGGGCATCATTAGATTACAGATTAGTGACTCGTAGGAAATACCCCAGAGGTAAAGTGTTGGAAAATTCCCTTCTCCATTGAAAGCCAAAGTAGGAAAAAATTCTTCTCACTGACGCATCTTGGGGTTTGTCAGAAAGACAGAGTTGGGAGTTGCAATGCTATGTGAATAAAGCATTGTTATTCTTAAGGTAAAATAGACAAGCAAGTATTTTGGAAAAAAAATGCAGTCAAAGAGAAGCAGTCTCTTTAGGAATAGTGTTGAAAAGACTCTGTATTTTTTCAGCAGTAACAAATGGAAACAGATTTCTCTGAGGTTATTATTAAGAGCTTTGCATCAAAGAAACAATCATTCTGATGCGGTCCCATGGAGGAACACAAACACCATGTAATGTGTGTTCAGGTGAAGACAGAGTTAGAAAGCAAGAACCAAGAGACAACAGAAAGGACCAGAGTGAGAGCAAAACCAGTTTCACTAATTCCTTTAATGAAAGAATTTAGACATTAATAGCATGACTGCACCCTACATTCATTCAAATTTTTGCATACATATTTATGTTCAAGTTAACAATACCAGAAAAATCATACAGCTCTCATTCTGCATTGTGTCTCCTTGCATTTTGTTGCCTTTATATATAACTTAAAGTTAAAGAACACCCTTCAAATACATTCAGACATTTGGGTCAGGAAGACCTCTGTTTATTATTATGGGCCAAATTTGATTGTCCCCAGGGACCAGGTAAAAAGAGGCACTCTTTATGCAGTGCTGCTGAAGTAAGGCTTGACCTGCTTTGCTAGACTTTCTAGACACCGCACTGTGGCTAGTCAAGACCAGAAAACACTTGAAGTTTAACACTTAAGACCCTCTGAGCCACTCAGCTGTTCAGGATAAATGAAGTATCCTCTGTCTCTGTGCCTGAGAGCATTCTCTGACCATAGAATGTGGTAGGTCCAAGAGGTACAGGCCGGGGATGTGAGAGCATTCATACCTCAGGAATGACCCTCAACTAATAAGGAATGGGAGCTGGTGGATAAAAACCCCAGCTTTCTTCCTGTTGCTGGGACAGTTCTAAGGAATGTTCTGCACAGCTTGGAAGATCTCAGTAGGAATGAGGCCAGATTCCCACCGTAGTCATCTGCTCATTCACATACCCTGCATTGTCTTCTTTCCCTTTTCATTTCCTTTACTCTTCTTCCTGGGATCACTTCCCAAATAAAGCTCTTGCACTCAAATTCCTGTCTTCATCTGCAAACCCAAACTAAGACAACTTCCTGCTGCTTTTTCTTCCTGGTTTACAGAAGAACACTTCCCAAGTTAAAGTAGATTTTTAAGAAATTGTGTTTAAAGAGATCTTGTTGGGCTTCCCTGGCGGCGCAGTGGTTGAGAGTCCGCCTGCCGATGCAGGGGACACGGGTTCGTGCCCCGGTCCGGGGGAGTCCCGCGTGCCGCGGAGCGGCTGGGCCCGTGGGCCATGGCCGCTGAGCCTGCGCGTCCGGAGCCTGTGCTCCGCAACGGGAGAGGCCACAGCAGTGAGAGGCCCGCGTACCGCAAAAATAAATAAATAAATAAATTAAATTAAATAAAGAGATCTTGTTATGTCTTGTCACCAGTGAGATTAGTGATTTGGGGAATGTAATGGAATTGGGAAAAAGATGTGGGGAAAGATGGTGGTGATGGGACCCAATGGCCAGTGACAAGAAGAATCAAATTTCTGATAATGTTCTCAGGTGGACATCTCTCTGGCACATGCTGTGTACTGGCATGTACACATGCTGTGTTCTCTCTGTATGTATAATTGTGTGTGTGTGTGTGATGAAGATGCACCACCTTTATACGAAGTTGTGCTTGTACAAAGCTGTTTCTAGTCCTAAAAATTTTAGGAAAATTGAGCCCAATGATGCTAGGAAATTTCCATAAGTCAGTCGGTATGAAAATATACCCCCTAATGTTTATATTATACACAGTAAGCATTGCGGTCACGATTTAAAGCTCGCATTGAAATTAAGGCCAGGATATTGGAGGTAAAAATCTATAAAACCTTCCTCTTTTATAATGTATATTCTTAAGTTTATTTTATATGTTATCAAAAGAGATCCTATGATTCTACTTAAAACAAGTACTGAATTAAGCTAAAAATTAGATTAACCAGTGATTCATGGATTTTTAGGAATAGTTTGAAATTTTTTTATTGAAAATCTGCTTTAGAAATGTTTCCTCCAACAAACCTCTTCATCAAGAGACAAAAAAAGGTCATTCATTCAGAAAAGAGAACCCTTTTCTTAAAGAGACAAAAACGGCTTCAGATCATTTAGATGGTCTGAAGATCCTGAAAATAAATACTGTTACAGGTCACTACTATATGTCCAAGCAAACTATTGTAAAGTGTTGGCAGTTGACCAGGAGGTGAAGCACCGCTCGTTTATTCCATGTCTTCTGTTTTCTGGAATTTCAAGACTCATTTCTTTTTACTCTGCTCCAGGAAGCAGAATGATATTTTTAAACCATCAATAATCTAAATTGCCATGAAGAGTCCTATTTTTAAAAGTTCAATTCCTTTCTCTAAACTAAGGAATCTACTTATTTCTTCTTTCTTTATATATTAAAATAAATTCCAATTGTTTCTTCTGATCTCACTGGTGAACTATAAAGTTTGTACAATTTCATCACTAGTGGGTATAGAAACTAAATTTAACATCAGTAACGTAAAAGATATTTTTTCCCTAGCTACTTAAACACCTGGATTTATATTCTTACATGATGTTGATCTCAAGAGATAAGAGTTAAAACTAAAACCAGCTGGAACAAAGGATTTGATTAGAGATGACAGTTGTTTGGGAGTTTATTTTTACAGGACAAAGGCGAGTTTTCAGTTGTTTATTTTAAGGTTAGAGAGTTTACATTATGGAGGTATTCATATCTCCATTTCTTTCTGTGACACACTTCCTGGCTATTTCAAATCCCTCTGTTTTGCAACACTACTTTGCATTCTGAAGAGGTTTCCTGCCTAATTTAGTTACATCAACTGATTGCCATGGAAACTCTTAATATCCTTCCCTCTTCCTGGAATGAGATGTTGGCTCTGTTTCAAATAGAATTTTTTGGCACAGAAAATAGAGTAAGTTTTATAAAGTAAAATGTCTTATCAACAAAAGAATACACTTTAGGGTGACCACTGGATGGACAGAAGTCACAAACAAACACATCCCTACTGAACTAAATAGATAACTTAACAATTAGGAACAGGTAGTGGGATAGTCCAAATCAAAGTGAAGTGATGCCTGACTGCTTTTCTAATTTTATTGAGAAGGCAGTTGAAATCAGGCCTTTGCTGCCTGTCAGCCCAGCAAAGTCAAAACAAAACAACCAATTTTATGAGATTGAGTCAATCTGAATTTCTCAAGGGCTTCTCAAAGCAGATTCATTTGGAAAATGTGAGCAGTTGGCCTGGAAAAATAATCTGTACAATGAACTTTAACACAAAGATCTACCCATTTTTGTCATGAATTTTATGTTAAAAATATATTTTTCTAAGAAGACTGAATGTATTAGCTACATTGTGCCATTCTATGAGACCTATGCCTTGAGACTAGAAACATATTCTGGGTTTATTCACTCATATTTGACAATTTTTTAATGGAATTCAGAAGGAATGGATAATTATAACCATTCGGAAGAGAGGAAGGATTATGTCTAGTTTTTACTGCTTTCCTTTGTGTATATACACATGTGAGAGAATGTTTTAATTGAATGACTGAATATATGTACACAACTATTACACAGGGCTATCCGTGTGCCTGTCTATTGTACATAGACATGTGGTTGTCAGAAGGACAGACTGATAGAAAAAAAGGTAGGTCAATATTAGGAGAAAGAGGAAAGCCTTTTCTAATGGTTGTCTGTAAATTCAGAGATACAATAGCTTCTATAGGGTAACTGTGTTACGCTTTTGTTATTTCTCTTAATATCCAGATTTTGCATTTCCTTTGTAAAAAATGAGTGAATCACAGTCAGATATCTCTTCCCCAACTGGTAGTGACCTCTGTTTTCCTAAGACATAAAAGTAAGAGAAGCCAAATTTTTGGGTCCTTGGAAACTTTGGATTTACCTGTAGACATTAATGATGTCTTTTGATGGCTTGAAGTTTGTCTATATATAATCATTGGTCATGAATCTTTTTTGCTACCTGGGTTGATAGGCATATTTTATTTTCTTTTCCCACAACATATTTACATGTCTAGAAAATGCATTACTCTAAAAAGTTTATTTAAAATGAAAATTGCACATGCGTGGGGAGCACTTCCAAGAAGGAATGCATATTTAGCAAATCTAGAAAGAATAATAATAAGTTTATAAATCCTAAATGTTGCAGGTAAGAGATTTCAAAGCCTAGCTTATTATTTTAGGGGTCCACTTTGATGATCTAAATTAGAAAAGTGTATGATTACTTTCGCATTAACTGTGGCCTTAGCTGCTTTGTTGAAACTTACCAGCAGCTCTGTTTTAATATCTCATCGTGACAAAGCAGTAAATAGCTCTGGCCACCCCTGTATGTTGTTCACTTTCAGTGTAATTTACTCTTGGCTACAGTGCACATAAATAAAGCATAGTTTCAAAATGTCTGCTTTTTCTTGTTAGAACAAATGCCTGAGTGTAAATTATATTCATACCTATTCCTGAAATAGTTTCTCCAAACCCACTTCCCTTCATCCTGCACTGACAATTTGAGTGCGCAATGGAAATCTCGACCTGATTTTGCAGTCATAAGAGGTTTGGAGAGCAGTGATTAAGATCCCTAACATTGACCTGACATTTCAGGGAAGAGTTTCAACTTTATGAACCCCTTCGCCAAAATAAAGTTATTTTTATATACTTTCTTTTTTGGATCTTTGCATAACGTAACATATTGTTATTTGTTTTCATAACCTGACTCTTCAACCACTGTGTGAGTTCTCAAGAGGCAGGGAGCTTTCCTATGATTCATTTTCATCCTTTGAACCTAATTTAGCCACTTGTGCACGCATTATTGTCTCTATTGTAAAATACGCAAGCATTATCACCACTTAAAAACCACATACATACCAGTGGAGCGATCCTTGTACTAGTCAGATAGTACTTGCCTAAAATGCATGCCATGGAAATTAAGTTTCTGGTTCTGGAGAGGGCAGGGTAGAACAAGTGTAAGTGGAAATTGTATGGATGTGGATTTGAGCTCCATCTGAGGAAGAGCTTGGCAATAAGTAGCCATTGCATTCCTGCTTCATGAAGGAGAAAGTATTTCTAGTCTCTTGGCTGGATTTTTGGGGAGTGAAAGAAGAGATAATGGTATTGTTAGAGGCATTTTTTCCTTTCCTCCCTTCTGTTTTCTCTGTCATCTCTTTCCTTTTCCTTCTTTTCCTTTTCTCACGTCCCTTCTCTTCTCCTCTCTTCCCACTCATTCATCACACATGTATTAAACTCCTATGATGCATCAGATACTTTACTTCTTAATCTAATTGTGCTCCAGGCTTCTCCGGAGAAGGACTTGCCTCTATTTTCACACTCACCATGAGAACTTTAGAATACATTAAAGCTGAAAAAACTAGCAATACTGCTTCAAAAATTAATTTTCTAAAGAAAACAAATTCTTTTTCCCCATTAATTATACATCTTAAATTTGTTGCTGGAAATAATGAGGCACTCACGAAAATAACAAAAGATGGACAAGAAAGTTTGGGAAAAGCATTAGCATTTGAACATGGATACCCAAGCCCTCCATTTATGCCACCCCCTCATTCATTTCTTCCAAAAGAATGAAAAGAAATAGAACAGAAAGGTGGAATAGCAATTTATTTGCTTGTGATGAGGACAATCAGTAAGATAAGACTGGAAATACGTGAAGTTATCCTTTGGTCCTCCTGAGGTAGAAAGGTCTCTGAAGCACAAACTACAATTTCCCCCCCAAAAACTCATCTTCCCTTTCACCATAGTAATAAATTTTAGCATAGCATATGGCCACTCAGAATACAGACTACCTATCCCAGACTGCTTTGCAACAAAATGTTGTCATGTTTCTAAGTTCTGGCCAATGTAATATAGGCAGACTATCCTATAAGAGTTCGGGGGAACCTCCCTTAAGAGACAACGATTATACCCCTTTTGTTCCCCCTCTCTTCTGCCTCTCCTCCTTCATGCTGCCTGCAAAGCAGATGCTGCCATCTTGGACTATGTGGACAAGTGTCATAGCCCAGCTATGGCAGAATGGTGACTGGAAAGAGCCCAGGTCCCTGAAGAGATTATGGAACAGAGCTGCCATTAGCCATTCTAGAGTGCCTCCCTTTAGACCTTTATATGAGGGAAATAAAAGCCTGTCCTCAAGTAACATTATTTTTTAAGAATAATTAATAGCATTTATAATCTCAACGAATGCTGCCACTTTATAAGAAGGCTAAATACAAGCTGTCTCTATTTCCAGCTCTTAGATTTTTCATCTGTCCCTCAGCATTCGTAGTAGGCAAGGAACTAGCAGCTTTTCGGAATCTTCTATAAGATAAATTACACATGTTGTAGGTATTTTACATATGTTTTCCCCTACTTAATCCTTACCAGTGGTACCAGGCTCAAACGATGGATGAGAATACCCAAACTCAGAGAGAAAACATAGGAACTAAAGGTGAAGCAACTCTAGAATTTAAACATAGACTTCCCTGAGTCCAAACTTAAAGTTGTTTTGTATTTTATGTTCCCTCTCTGATACTGTGGTTTAAGATCCTTCCTTAGTGACATGTTTCTAAGACTGATCGTTTGGCTGGAATCCACTTGGCCAGCATGCTTTGAGAGAGGACCTTGGAGTAGGTGAAATTTCCCTTAGTATATTATCGGGAGGTGACAACTGATTTCCAGTCTAAAGAGAAAAGACCAAGTGTGACTTCTGTTTGAGGAAGATTTGAGAGGAAATACCTCATCTGATTTTATGTGTGTCTATAGATTAGTGGTCTTAATTTGGCAGCCCCAGGCTGATTTCCGATTCCATAGATACTTAGTTTGGCTCACAACATTTAAAAAAATACTAATTGTCTGCTAGCCTTTAGAAGTCAAAATACTTTACATAAAACTTTGGACTTCTGACTTCTCTTGAAAAATCGGAAGATCCAGTAACACTAGGGTGGCCTTTCCACGTGACAACACTTAGCTGAAGCTCTGTGTGGTTACCTCCGCTGACGGCTTTGCCATCTCCGGTTTGCCTACTCAGCCCGTTCCACTCATTTACATTACTGACCTTTTCCTGTCAGGCATTTGAGAAGTTTATGACCTTTGTGTGGACACTTTTCCTTGACAGTGATTAAGATGATTACATAGAACAGATTGTCGTCTGGCTGTACTGCCTGATGTATGTTCCTCATTTGTAAGAATGATTTGTAGAGACACTTTCTTTACCACGGGGTCTCCTAAGAGTATCTGTAAACTTCTTTAGAGCAACTCAGAGATGAACCAAGTTCTCTCCACATTCTGGTACATAGAGTTGGATTGTTTCAAAGTCTGAGAGGTTTTTTATACCTCTGTCCAGTGAATCTGCCCAGTGGGCTTTGAGCCCAGTTGCAACGTGGTCCAGCAAAATAACTCTTGCGGTGGTGGTATTTTTGCCAAAGCAGTCCCTCTGTCTTATGACATGATAGAAACATAATTTTTCACTGAATATAGTTTTCCTTATATCTTTTCTAAAAGGGATATAACACTGGCAGTAGTGGAAGGAATCTAGAGATAACTGTATATAAGATGTGAGGAAAAAAATAAAATGAGTCTTTTCATCTCTGTGTTCTGAGAGAGTACATCATTATACCCTTGAAAGTCCAGAGGGAAAACTTCAATAAATATTAATAATGATGACCATGAGCTAAGCATTCTCTGGAATAGTCAATTAACTCTAATATAATTAGAACAAAACTCAAAGGCCTATTAAAGGCATCAAGCCAGCCCTTTAAAGTGACTGTTGTGGGAGGAGGTTACAGGGTAGGTGAGGTCCAAGGACTTGTTAGATCTTTGTGTTCCGTGATTATGACACATATTAGTTCATTTGCCTTCACCCAATGAACAGGTAAAGTTATGACCTTCCATGTGTATCACTGATAATAATCACCAACTACAACGCTATGCATTTTGGTTTTCTTTTACAAAATTTGGTAATGCAACACCTAAAAATGATCCATTTTATACATTTTTGAGCTCAATTGTCTTTTAATCAGTTAAATTAAATAGCATTTTTCATGCCATTTTCAAAGCTTAGACACTCTCTATCATTCTATTAAGACAGCCACTTTCAAACTGTGATGTTCACAGCTCTCTGTGGTCTGGTTTTATGCCACCAAACCAATCTTAGTTTTAATAGACACCTGCTGCCTCCATGACCCCAAAATGCATCATGTTTACTCCAGAAATTTTGCTCTCCTATGAATGGAAATTCTTCCTCCATCTCTATGATATAAATCTAAGATCTCTTTGACCTTCTCAGATTGATACCACATGGATGACCCCAACTACATAATGAAGAAGGATCAGTGCTGTGTGGTGTTCAAGGGCCTGGGCTCTGAAGTCAAACTTCCTAGATTCAAATCTCATTTCCATCGACTGCCAGCTATGTTTGGCAGGTTAACTAATCAATCTTCAGGTTTTCCTTGCCAAAATAAAAATAAGAATATCTACTTAATAGGTTTCTTGGGAAGATTCAATCTGATAGAGAATGTAAAAAAAAGAAACATTATATTAAGCCTCCAATAAACGTAAACCAATATCATCATTACAGAGCCTGTAATTATATACTATTGTATCAGTCAAGTTGATTGATTGCAAGCAACAGAAACAGATTCTAGCTAATTGATGCAGAACTATATTGGGTAGCTCACATAATCAAAAAAACGTATTGACAGCAAGGCTTAAAAATGTAGATCAGAAGTAAGAAAGGCTACACAGCAGGAAGCACAAGCAAGGGTTTGCTGGACAGTTGGGTTAGAACATTATGGCTGGGCACTGTTGTACCTGGACATTGTAAGCTGTTGCCGTTGGTAAATTCTCTCTCTCTCTCTCTCCCTCCCTCCCTCCCTCCCTCTCCCCAGCTCTGGCTCTCTCTCTTTCTCTCTTTGATCAGATGTTCAATGTCAAAGTTCTAGGTAGAAGTATTCAGTGAATCTCTGCCACACTCTTAAGCCATAGCTGTCTTTCAAGGGCCAAGGAGAGAAAAGATCTGATCCCCTTGCCTCCCACCAAGACTCACCAAAAAGGAGTTTCTCCACAGACAGAACAGAGTTTAGACGTTGGTCAGTTAAAAAGTGTTCTAATATACAGTGATGCCCTTTATTATTCTATAACTACAAATTGGTCTATAAACTCTTGAAAAGCAGAACCTAAGTATATCTCACAGACCTCATCATAAAATAGGTTCTCAATAAATACATGTTAACCCATAATTTAAAGTTTGACAGACTTGTTTTCAGGATTTATTGCTTTTTATGCTCTAGTTAGAGTTTAACGAATCAACGAACTGTGAGAATTTTATTATGGTATCAGACTTAAGTACAGTTGCCAAAAGGTGATTACATAATGGTGAGAGAAAACTAGAATATCTTTTTAAGCTCCATAGATCATCTCTATTGAAATTAATCCCCGTAAGGTGGAGGAGAGTCAAAATGAGAGGGTTGTGGCTTTGGGAGAATTAAACCCTGCATTGTGTGAGGGATTTTCAGGGAAAATCATGTAGAAAATGGGAGGAGCAGAGAAGTAAGACCTATTTCATATTTTTTAATAAAAATTCATATCATAAAAGTAACATGACTATTACAGTAAACTTTTAAGGTACAGAAAAACCCTAACAAAAAATTTTTCCTGCTCAGCAAAATTATATGTATTTTTACATTTGTTTGTATACATCTATATATATATATGTGTGTGTGTGTATGTGGTGTATGAGTGGTTAGAACCACAAATTAATAACAAACACACCCATAAATACATACAGTTGTTGTTAAAAAATTGTTACAAAAATGTGCCCTATATACAGTAGTTTTTATTAATGTGTTGTGTAATTATTTTCTTAAAAATGAACATTCTTGTTAATAAGAGAAATAAATGCTTATTACCAAAAAAATAGGAAATACAGTAAAAAAGGAGTGTAAGACATGCAAAATCTCAACAACCTAAAAATAACCGTTGTTAATATCTTGCTGAATGATCTTTCAAAATCTCTCTATATAGACACACAAATATACAGTTTTTTGTGAAATAGCTTATGCATTCTGTAGGATATTCTGTAACCTACTTGTAAAGCATAACAATAGATTATAATTATCTTTCCATATCAATAGGTGTATTTCTGCACCATCATGATTACTGGCTGTATAGAATTCTAATTTGTGGACGTACACAATTGATTTTCAAAAATATGCAATGTTGGACACTTAATTTTTTATTGCCTTTTGTTTTTACAAGCAATACTTCAATAAACATTTTAATAGTTTAATCTTCAAACGTATCCTTGATTATTCCCTTAGGACAAATTCCCAGAGGTATAGTTAATTGATGCAAATGTTACATATATTTTTATGTCTTTGGATAACAAATTGCTTTCCAGGGTTCTGTACCAATTTGAAATTACAGAACAGAATATGAGTGTGAATTCTCCTGAAACTAAATATTGCTCTTTTAAATGAGACAAAAAATAATGTAGGTCAATTATTTTGGCTTATCACATATTGTAAAATATTCTCATGTGATTAAACATTTTAATGACGTAGTTTAATTAAAAGGCTTGAGTGTATTCCGTCTTGTGAAACAACATAGTGACATATTACTGAATGTCTGCATTTGTTTATGAATATTTTCTTAGGAAAGTTTCCAAGTAGTGGTGTCTCTGGAAAGAGTATATGTTATTATCCAGCCTCACCATCCTTGACCTCTTTTCCTCCAACACACTAAACTTGTTTCTTCCTGACACTGTGCACTTACTCTTTACTGATCTATTTATGACTGGCTCCTCATTCAGGTCTTTGTTTAAATACCATTACTTCAGAGAAGCCTTCTGTGATAAGCCTGATTAAAGTGGACTGTGACAATCATTACTGCTCTTCACCAATACTTCTGGTTCTCATCCTGCCAGTCATGCAGTAGGGTTGCCTTTTCTACCTCCTTAACGTTAGTTGCAGCCATGTGAATTGCTTTGGCCAATGAAATATGACAGCATATGACCTGACTCTGCTGGTGGAAGCCTTTAGAAGGTAGCATACAATTTGCTGCATATCCTTACCCGTGTCACTGCTGTTGGTGACATTCAACAGTGAAGCCACCCTCATTCTGCATCCCTGAGAGAGGACAGGCAACTGAGCCCCACAATGAACCATGATGACATGTATCGTGAGGGAAAAATAAATCCTTATTTTTTTTTTTTAACACAGTTCAGACTTTGGGGTTATTTGTTAGTGAAGCAAACCTAGTCCATCCTGAATAATATATACATTCCTCCTCCCTTTAGTCAATCTCAGTATTATCTTGTTTTATAATTGTATCATCTTATTTATCCCTTTATGAGTTCCCTTCCCCCACAAAAATGTAAGATCCTTGAGAGCAGGGGCTTTCTCTGTCTTATTCATTGCAGTGCCTAGAATATTGCCTAGTGCACAGTAGGCCTTTATTAAATATTTGTTGAATAAAATTAAAGAAATGAGCAGAAGATTTCAGCATGTGCCCATGGAATCTAGACTAAGACAGTGTCTTCCCTTTGGAAAACAATTGTTTGTTCCCAGATTCCAAGCTAACCTTTGGCATACTTGAAGAACACGCTAAGTTAGAGTTCTGATGGCCAGAGAGAGGTTAAATATTTTATCACCAAGATGTAAGAACCCTTAACCACTTTAATCATTTTGTCTTTTTTTCCCCTCTAGCACTATGAACAATTTGCTTCTGTGTGGATGGAAAGCAAGCATGATTATAATTATTTTTTAATGTCCTATCCTATCATTAGAGATTTTTTTAAAAATGAAAAACAATTCAGCAAAGCCTGAAGTTTATTTAGTGAATAGACAAGTGTATTTTCCCTGGCCATCCAAAGGATAAGACATGGCATTATATTTATAATGTCTAGATTTTAAGGTGTACTCTTCCATTTTGGTACTTGATCATTCTTTCTTTATAACCATTATGTTCCAGCTACATTATGGTCTGCAGATGTGTACCAATTACAAAGATGTTTTGAGTTAATGATTTCTAAAAAGCCTTCGAACAAGTGGAATAGATATGTTTGTTACTGGGTAGTTGGTCAACAGTGTTTTCCAGTAAGAAGTAATAGACTAACAACCTATTCCCTCATCTGTGAGGGCCTCAGCACTTGAGCCAGATGACAACTTCTCTTCTTTGATCTTAACACACACTAATTTAGGGTAACTATTTACAGCTGTTATCTGTTGGTATCTTCTCAATCAGCATGTGCACTCTCTTGACCAGAAATAGAAAAACACACATGGCATTGCTATGCATTTGTATCTCCCATTTGGCTCAAAAGCTACTTGCTGTCTTTTCACATGCCAGGCAAAGGAAAAGAATGGAGAAAGCTCTTCTTTTGCTGAACTATAATGTGGCCATTTGTTTGCTTGGTAACTAGAAACATAGCAGCATGAATCTGCCTTTAGATGGTCCATGTGCTTGGATTTGCTATCATGTGGTCCAGCTTCATCAGAGCTCGTTTCTTACAGAAAAAAAGAAGTACCTGGTCCTTCTGTGTTTTGATTTTCTTATAGCATTCTGGAATTCCTTACTCTTAAATGAACTCTCCTGGTCCGTCCAAACATGTTTCATGTTTCTTTCTTTTAATTTTTTAATTTACTTTGGCACTTTGTTTTCATATGTTGTACTGTATATCAGAAATTTTCCATAGTTGCTTGACTGCTAAATGGAAACAGGGTAGCTATTGTGTTAAGAGCATGGAATCATTTTCTCCCATCTTTAAATTACTTTGGCATCCAAAATAGTTCAAGTACTTTCAAGAGAATTATATATCAGATAAATCTGTATAAATTCACAGTGATGTCTTTCCAGCTCTGATGTGAGGTATAAGGAGCACCGTATAAGACTTTGGAGTCAGACAGTCCTAGCTTTGAGTACTGACACATTTACTGATTATGGGCTTCCAACTATGTTACTTAATCTTTGGGGACTCAATTTCCTCATCTGTTAAATTGGGAAAAAAAATATTTCCTATCTCAAAGAATTGAGATGAAGATTAAATCAAATAAAGCATTTTAAATCCAGGGCCGAGCTCATAGTGAGCACTAAGAAAAGGCAATTATTATCTGACTGAGAGTCATGGCATATACCTAAAAGATCAGTGTCTCAGAGATTATGATTTTACCAGTGCTATGATTAAAGCTGTGTAGTACACGTGGTAATTTAGGTAGATTTCAACGTATAGGTAAATCAAATTCATTCTAAAGAAATAAGACCTAATGCCAACAGATATTTGTTTTTAAAATAATAGTAGTAAAGAACCTTATATTTATATAATACCTTGTAGTAAATAAAATATTTGTACTTGCATGTTTATGTAACCCTTTTAAGTCATATGTTTATTTGAAAGAAGAGCATTGCAGGCAGGGGGAGCAGTCAGTTGCCGAGGTCCCAAGGGAAACCATGCCTGGGATATGCAGTGAATATCCAGAAGGCCCATGTAGCCAGAGAAGAGTGACTGAAGAGAAGAGAAAAAGGAGACAATGGTGAGAGAGGAAACCAGAGGTCAGATTGTGTAGGTCTTGGTTAAGTCCTTGGCTTTGCTTTGAGTGAAATGGGGGAGCCACTGCAGGAAGTTGGGTATGACGTGGTCGCATTTCTATTGTATAGAGTGGCCGTGGTCACTCTGCCTGCTGGCTTTAGAATAGTCTGTAAGGGAAGCCAGGGTAAAAGCAAGGAGATCAGTTAAGTGGCATAAAAATGGCCCAGATCTAAAGTGGTCAAAAGATGGGTCTATTTTAAAGCTAGAGGCCACAGGATTTCCTGCTAGACTGGATGTGGAGCTATGATAGAAAGCAAGAGTCAGGACAAGTCAGGTTTTTGGCCTGAGCAGTTGCAGGATGGAGTTGCCATTCTTCAGGCAAGTTGGAGTAGGTTCCAGGAGAAACATCAGAAATTCAAAATATCAGTTAGGTGGAGTTCGAAAGGTCTGCCAGACGTCCAAGAGTGTGGCTGTGTAAATATTCACGATGAAAGAATGGAAGCTTATTTGTCTTAGAAGACAAATAAATACGACCCAAGTAGCAAATGTTATTACCTGAAGGAAGGAGAACAGTTTCAACAGATCACTCATTAGTACTGAGTGATTGATGTTCTAGAAAAATTAACCATAGAAAGAGAATCCTTCACTTACTTTTCAAATTGGTTATCAATTAGAGGACCAACTGTGTTCTCAGGCAAAGAGGGAAATCTTTCTATCACTCAACAGCAAAGTGAATGTACAAAACTCCTGTCACTGTGTACATCAATTCCAAGGGGTTCATACATATGCCTACAAGAAATATAAAAATTGCTTTTTAGGATAAGCACAGTTGGAAGAAATGGTCTTGTAGTCAGACAGTACATAGATTTCCCAAATCACAGAATATCTTCCCACTGACTAAAGATTTCTGATCTGCGTGTTTGGGGCTAAATTAACAGTTTTGATTGATAATATAATAATTGACTCTCTTTGCCCTTTAGCTGGGGGAGGGGAGGGCAATGCCAGTTCACATGTATAGTACAAATCTTTAGTCTGAATGAGTCAGGAATAGTCATTATTACCTAAAAGATGTCTATTCACATAAAGTGAACTTGTGTTTGTCTGATAGTAAATTTTCATGTGTTATTTACAACTTACTGCTCATAGTTTGTAACCATTAAGGTAAAATCAAAATATATAAATGACTAGTACTGTAGCTAAATTTGTGTTTTATCATTATGGGTCCAATGAAGAATCTCAGATTACTCATTCAAATACTCCATGGCAGATTCATCCTGAGAGGAAGACAGTTTGACCAGTTTGGAGGATGTGTAGAGGGCAGTGGTGTCAGCAAAAGCAAGGTAGGATGGCTAGATGTTAGAAGGTTACATATCCTGTTTCTTAATTGATTTGCATTTGGATTTTATTCCGTGGGCAATGGGAGTCATAGAATCTTTTCAGTTGGGGATTAGTAGAGTTCATTGTAGGATCTTAGGATGATATATATATATATATATATTTTAGTTTATTTTTTATTTATTTATTTTTTTAACATCTTTATTGGGGTATAATTGCTTTACAATGGTGTGTTAGTTTCTGCTTTATAACAAAGTGAATTAGTTATACATATACATATGTTCCCATATCTCTTCCCTCTTGCGTCTCCCTCCCTCCCACCCTCCTCATCCCACCCCTCCAGGCGGTCACAAAGCACCAAGCCGATATCCCTGTGCCATGCGGCTGCTTCCCACTAGCTATCTACCTTACGTTTGTCAGTGTATATATGTAGGATGATATTTTTACACATAAGGAATATTTTGGGGAAATGAAGAACTACTTAATATGCATGTAATTATAGCGATTTTTATAAGTAATCTAATTGTTGAAAAGGTTATTTAAATAATATTAAAATACTTCATTAATATTAACTATTTATTTATAAAGGAGAGCTCAAATTAATATCTTCAATGTCTGTCTCCAAAAATCTAGATCCATACATATTCTTAGATATTCATATTTAGATGTTTCATTTCCCTCAAATATCTGCAACTAAATTTATGATTTTTGCTGCAAGCATGTACTTATTTTCAGCCTCCATTTCTCTTTAAATGGTGTCTTCTTACTATCCCAAGAAGATGGATGATAAGATAGAAATAATCTTTTTAGCACCACTATTTTCTCCCCTATTCATTCGGATACTAACTTTAAAAAAAAATTGTTTTCCCTGAATAGTCATATATTTGAGCACTGTATGCACCCATTCTAACACTTTACTATAGAT
The DNA here is from genome assembly GCF_937001465.1 of Orcinus orca. Classification (NCBI taxonomy): domain Eukaryota; kingdom Metazoa; phylum Chordata; class Mammalia; order Artiodactyla; family Delphinidae; genus Orcinus; species Orcinus orca. The sequence goes on from NC_064567.1 coordinate 69,390,552, forward strand.
TTTATCGCATCACAGGCAGAGAACTTCCACAACCTTTCCCGAAATAGCCTGTAGGTGTTTCTACCCAATGAATATTTATGACCTTGGTGATGACAGAATAGTGTTGTGGAAAGAAGACAGAGCTGGAAAGGCAGGTGAAATCCCAGTTTTTCCATTTACTAGCTCTGTGAGCTTGGCATGTTTCTTAACTTGTCTGATCCTTAGCTTCTTTATGTGTTAAGACGTAACGCTTCAGTCGCGGGATTATTATGAGGATTAAAAAAGAGAATGTGTAAAAACATCCTGGCATCTAATGGGCCCTCGTGGAATGCTAGCTGCACATGATTTCATCCTTCTCCCTCCAGGTTCCAGATGGCTCCCTTTTGTCTATCACGTGAAATATAAATTCTCTTCTAGTTTTCACCTGTGATTCTCCTCTTTGTGCGCATCAGAGGATTACACTTTTTGTCCCCTTGTAGTTAGCAAGACTAGTTGGTTATCTCACTTTTGAGCCATGGCGTTTAGTTGCCAGGACCCTCCAATACTCCTTTTGTTTGGTGTGAGAGTTGCTAAAGAGCCCTCTTAGTGGGATGGTAGAGCCACGGGATCAAAGCAGACCTGATAGCTGAGTCATAGAGGAGAGTCGCCCTGGAGTATCTTCTGCACCTGCAGTACATTTTATGTGAGCAAGAAATAAACTTGTCATGTTAAGCCACTGGAATTTCAGGATCCTTCATTACCACAGTATAGCTTTATCTAGCTTATTAAAACCCTGGAATCTTTCCATTTTCTGGCCTCACCATAGTTATCTAATCTTATGTACCTCTTGGACTTTATGCAGTCTGTTTTTACTCATAAGTCATCTCATTTGTTTATGCCTTTGTGTGTTTGTTCATGTTTTTCTTTCTTTCCTGCCTCATATCCACCTAGACTACATAACACCCACGTGTCAGAGGCTTTCTAAACCTCACAGTTACGTAGCAAACAACTTATGCCCTTCAATGTAAACACCCTAAATACATTAGGGTTCTAGTTGCTTTGTGTCATAAACCTTGAGGGTTCCATCTGAGCAGTCTCTGAGTCTTCTGCCTTTTTCCAATCGCATGAACTGGTTTCCCTGTCCCAAATGTCTCTTCCTTCTAATTAAAACTCGAATACCATAGGGTTTATCTCTTGAAAGCATTCCTCTGATCATGGATCTTCCCATTTCAGAAGTTTCCCCTGACACTCCTTTGGGCAAAGGCCTAAGGGATACGTTTAGACATTTTAACGTGACAGTTGGGGACTTTAAGACCAACCCCAGATTTTTCTTCTACTCTTCTATGCAAACATAACGTGAGCTCTCCTAGTTTCACGATTTTGTCTATGCCATTCACCAGGCTGGAATGCCCTCATTTCAGCCTGTAAAAACCCTGTGTTTCCAAAAAACGTTAACCAGGTTGGAAAAGATTGATAAGTGAGACTATATTAAAATTAAAATTGTCTCTTCACCAAAAGACCCCATTAAGAGAAAGAAAAGGCAATTCGTAGACCCTAAAACGTATCTACAGTACAAAAAGGGCTTATTTTTACTCTATGTAAAGAACCCCTACAAATAAATTTTTCAAAGTACAACTCAAAAAAATATAGACAAAGTACCTGAACAGCCATCTCACAAAGGAAAGAATCCAAATGACCTGTAAACATATGAAAAAGTGCTTAACTTTCCTAGCAATCAGCAAAATACAAATGAAAACCACAATGAGAAACCCCTACATATGCACCAGATTGTTTAAAATTTTTAAATCTGACAACACCAAACATCAATAAGGATGTGGAACCACAGAAGAACTTGCCCAGCAGGTAAGAAAGAACGTTATTAAGCCACTGGGTATAAAATTAGCATTATCTTGTAAGGTTAAATATGCACATAAATGATGACCCAGCAATTAAATTCTTCAGTGTGATTATGTGGGCCAGGATTCAAACACAAAAATGTTCTAAGTAGCATTGTTCCTAATAGCCAAAAACCTGGAAGCAACTCAAAAACACATCGAAGAAACAATGACTTAATAAATGATATTAAAAAAAGGAAAAAGAAAAGAAAATAAAGAATGAGCACCAAAAAAATAAATAAATAAAATAAATGATATAATTATGTAATAGAATACAGCACTGAAAGTAAATTAAGAAGTTCCATGGATTTCACGGGGGAATAGTAAAACCACAACGTTGAGCAAAAGAAGTCAGATAGAGAAGAATGCATACTGCCAGTTTCCAATTAAAAAAAAAAATCCCCAAACAGGCAACATTAAAATACATTGTTTAGGGATGCACACTCAAATAGCAAAACTATAAATATATACATAAAGCAAAGCAAGAATGTGACTGCCATCATATTTAATAGGGAAGTCATCTCTAAGGTAGGGTTGAAGGAATGAACATAAAGGTTCATTAGGAGGCAGGTAGGATGAGAGTTACATGATATCTGCCTTAATTTTTTAAATTTTATGCATTTTTATGTTTCTGTTATTTATTATTTGGCAATAAGAAAAAAATTTAAATCTTATGCATCCTTCAAGACCTACTTCTCCATGGAATCCATTCTAATCACTGTACTCTATGAGTTTTCTTTCTCTTCTGAACATTGAGTCATTATCTGTAAGAATCAGTTAGGCATTGACTTACGATATTGCATCAGTGGTTATCTTGAAGTGTAAGGTACCTATTTTGTAGTGGTTCAAACAGTGTTTTATTATAGATCATGTCTCCATGCAGCTCTTAAATCCCATTGCGATGATTTACACATGCAAGATATCCAATTTTTTTGTTCACAATGATAAGAGAGCTATATTTGGTATTTAATACATAATTATAGATTGCAAATCTAGGGAATACATTATTCAAGTACTTATTTCTCAAAAGTTCAAATGGTATTATTGTATATCATAGAGGGCAGTATTGTGTTCTAGAAAGAATATTGTAATAGAGATGAAGAAGTTTGAGTTCTAGTTCTTTCTTTACTAGATTTTGTCTTAACTAAGCCATTTAAGTTTTCTAAGTGTTGAGTTCTTCATGTGGTATTTGGGCTAAATTCTACTTTCTAGTTCTAATAGTCTATGAATCTTTAAAATATCATTTTATAAAAAGAGTCCAGGACCTATGTTCAGAATCTCTTAAGGAAATAATATCAGAAAGTCCAGAGGTTATAAGGGAGAAATTTTGAGGAAAAAAAAATGGACCTGTTATTCCTTGAACAGGTTAAAGACATTTTTTTAATTGAAGGAAAGCTCAGTAAGTTTAAAGTAAAAAGGCAAATAAAAATATAAAAATAGAGAACACACAACGGCAAACCACTTTTTTTTTTTTTTTGAAGAATGGATGAGGTGAGTCACCAACGGACTCTGTGACCAAGAATCTTAGAGGAAATTCAGAAACAGAAGCTGAATTGAGAGAACTGAAACAGCCATCAAGGAAATAAAGACATACATGTTTATTTTTCATGGGCGAGGACATTAGGTATTCAGTTGTCTCAATTTGCCATTTTATTTCAAAGATTTGTTTGGAAGAAAATAGTGTATTCAAATTTAGATGGTAATTATAAAAGATTATTGGTAAATAACCTGAATAGTCATGAAATCATAATCTCTCAAGAGATAGAAATTTTGAAGGTTCTTTATTCCTGATACCTAATCATTAAATATGCCTGAGTCAGTTTATAAAATACCTGCTGAGTGGTCATCTAGCATATTCTTGAATGTCTCCTTGCCCAAGAAGCTCCAAGGAGCTACTAATATGTACTAAGGGTGAGATCACAGAACCTTTTACTCTTGCAATATTAGTTTCAAAGACTGTCATTGTATTTTCACACACAGGGCTACTTTTTATTGAGAGATTATTTTAATACTCCCCCACAAACGATATCATTTTTGTTTCTTTTACATCATAATATATATATTTGACTCTCCTCCATTTTATTTACTGTTGTCAGTGAACACTTCTAAGAAATAATACTTTCTGAGGGTGGGATTACATGCTTATATTTCAAATACTAGCATGAATCTATGACTTTGAGTACCAAAGCTCTAGAAATCCTATATGGAGGGCTGAGAAAACAGTTCCTATCCATCTCATTGGACAATCCTATTTCACCTTAAATGACTGAATACAGTTTGACCAGGTCATGGTAAACTTACTTGACGGTTGCCTCTCCACACATGTGGACCCTTTTGTGTTCAAGGCTGAAACGAAATTTCCTAGAGACAAAAAAATTAAAGTATTATAGAACAAAAGTAAAGTACCATCTAAATACCACACAGAACACAGAGCTGCTCTGAATTACTTCCTCTTTCTGTTTTTTCTTCTTTGTTACAGAGTTTCTCTATAAAGTTGGAAATGACTCTCCCAGAAAACATGTTACACCCTTAGGTGTTTTGCCATAGGAAAAAGAGCAATATTTGCTCACATAAAATCAACTACCATTCTGTTTATAGATAAGTACTTGAAATGGATACAAGTTAGATGGTTTATCTAGAATGACTAAAAAACAAGACAGAACTAGACAATTTTATTACATTTATAGAAATGCATAGCAAAAAATACAAGTGTGAATGCATTATGTGCTTTCAAATTTTACTGCATCTGACACCGTAATCGTGGCACTATCAGGGCAGTCTGTGCCTTAAGGCATGAAAGATGTCCCTGCATTCAGTGCACTCAATGTATTTTACTTAACTTTGCAATGGTAGCACATCTTCAACTTTTCTTTGAGTTCTCGGTCAAAAGATAAGTGGCTTCTTAGTTAAGATTCTTATAATTTATACATTCCTTGCTGCAGTGCCTTTTCTTTGTGAGAAATATGATTTTACATATCTGTATTTTTGACTGTATTTTTTGGCTTTTGGCTGTGACACCACCTGGTTTAATAGAGTCATTTATTCTATAGCATACTCTTGATTTTTATCTTTCCTTTTTATTATGTTGAACATAAACTTGAATTAATGCTTGTTATTATGTCCACAAAAGAGGACTGCTCCTTTTGGGAGGCTGTTCGACAGCTTCCCAAAGAAATAGCTTTTTATTTGACTATGGGCCAGAGACCTCTATTCTAGCAGGGTCATGTCCACAAGCACATCTGTGAAAACGTAACTACATACTCATTGCCCAAGAAGCTCCTCAAATCTTGGCCTTCTACATATTTTGATCACTTATTTGCCTCTGTCTTCTTTATTTCCTCATTATGTAGATCAGTGAATAGACACAATATGTTTCATGCAGGAAATCCTCAGGACACATAGTGTGCAATGTAGAAATGTGTTACTACCAGATTTGTCTGCAGAGGCTAACATTTAAATCACAATACGGCTAACCTAAAACATAAATGTTATTGACTTTGTGTTATAAAATTTGGCCTATTTAGTATGTTGGAAATATTTTTTAATCTCTGATGCTTAATTATTTTGTTTGCTAAATTTGTGTTATCTTTCTGGCTTTCTAAGAAAGATGTCACCTATCTAATTTTGGCTTTGACTTCTTATAAATAAATAGAATAAACTAGTAAATTATGTAGTGCATAAGGTGATAGGTACCATGGAAAATGGCAAATGGACAAGGGAAATGACATTAAGGGACAGTGTGGAAGACTGCTGAAGTACCTGGAAATAGCGTCATGAGGGAAGGCCTAATTGCAGCTTGGCAATTAAATGCATCAAAGGTAATCAATATTGAGGTATTCCAAATAAAATATTAGGGTATGTGTTCCTATGCAATACATATTTCTCATATACTTTGGTCAGGTACATACACAGGCCACACTTTTCTGGGAGAGTACTCAGTATTTAAGAGGTAATTTTGACATAACTCTGAATTCCGTATGGAAGTTTAAATTCATAGTCATTCATCAATTTCATTCTAGCTTATATGGATGTTGACTCAGAAATACTAAGTTTGAGCAAAATGGCCTAGTTTCACTTTTATCATTTTTGTGGCAACTACTCTTCTTCTTTTGTAGATGTTAATAGTAAGGTTAAATACATAAAAATCAAATAGTAGATGAACATTAAGAAAGTAAATAACCATTACTAGACACTGAAAGTCCCATAGTTAAGCTGTATTAACTTAAATGAATCATTTCTTTACATGTAAAGGTTAGCTATTTAAAAGCCCAAATTGAATTTCTTTCTTGTATATTTGAGCAGACATTCAATTGTGCTGTTTTATTTCCAAGAAGACATTTATACATGCTCATTCTTTTCATATTTGCTATCCAACTAAAAAAAGAGCCATAAGATTACCAAACTGAATCTAAACCAGTAAAATATTTTAACACATCACTTCTCACATCCATAAATATACTCTTATTTTTTATCTTGGCCACTTGAAGAGCCAACAAAAATGGGAGAGTTTATGTTAAATAAAAAGGCAACTAAACTTTGTAACATGAGCATAGCAAAGACATATTAAAATTTAAGTGAATGCATCAGTTCACAGATAGATTCTTTTAGGTCACTAACACTCAAACTCTTTCTGAAAGCAGATTTAGCATCCAGGCAGTAGAATGCAAATAAATACTCACCTTGATTGCTTTTAGTTGTTGAATCATGTTTCCTAAATTAGTTCGCATGTAAAGTAGTCCAATTCATTCTAACTGACTGAACGTGGGTCTGCTTTTCCTTTCTTTTTGTTTAGTTTAAGGTCAGTATTATTTGTAATTGTTTTAAAAGCTTTTAGTCTTACCCCAGCCCACTTCAGTAGTGCACAGAAGCAGACATCTAATAATGTGGTCGACAGTTATTTGCTCTGTCCACACATCTAGGCTTCCTTCTTTGCCAGTGGAGTGCAACATTGCATCAGGTATTTACCGCTGGAGGATCATGATCCTTTCCCCTGTTTTAGGGGGAAATCCTGATTTCTCTAACATTTAAAGAAATTCCCTTCGCCTTAACACTTAATTAGTTTAAGTGATCAAGTTTCTGTTCAATGAGGTGTCGAGGAAGATCTGATGAGGGACTTCTGTGAATGATTTCTTGTTCTTTTACGGAGCATTTACTACCTCCTTTAATCCACTTAGTAGCCCTATGGGAGTTTGTATTAATATTATTACCATTTTTCATATTAGAAAACCAAGAACAAGAGGTTTTTACTTTAGGATGAAGCCAACAGTGAGGATGGCAGAGTGGAAGGATGGAAGAGATCTGAATCTTGATATTCTTTAGCTACTGACTTGATCAAGACTATACATGTCCCACTTCTGGACTTGTTCATTTATTCATCAAATATTCATGATATGCACTAAGAATTGTTCTAAGTGTTAGGATATAGTTTTGAAAAAATTATGAAAAATCCCTATGCAATGAAGCTAACATTCAAGTAGAGGAAGCCAAACATTAAACAGAATGAATTAATAAATTATATAATGTATAAGAAAGTTGTCTCAGTCAGCTCAGGCTGCTATAACAAAAAATGCCATAGATTGGGAGGCTTATAAGCAACAGAAATGTATTCCTCAGGATTCTGGAAGTTCATATATAGGGTGCCAACTTGGTTGAATTCTGGTGAGAGCCTCTTTTAGGTGGCAGACTGCCAACTTCTCGTTGTATGCTCACATGTCTGAGAGCAGAGAGAAGAAGCAAGCTCTCTTTGCCTCTTATAAGGGTACTAATTCCGTTCATGAGGGTCCATGATCATGACCTCACCTAATGCTAATTACCTCTCACAGGTGTCCATCCTCATACCATGCTATCAGGGAGAGTAGGATTTCAAGATATGCATTTGGGGAGATATAAACATTCAGCCGGTAGCAAAGGTGATGCATGCAATGAAAACATTAAATCAATAAGGAGATAAGGTATGCTAGGAGGTGGGAGGGGTATTGCACATGGAACCATTTGGGAAGACCTAAGTGAGAAGGTGACATTTTATCAAAGATAGCAAGAAGATACCAGAGAATAAAATTCCCTACTGAGTGTTTTTGTCCCCCTGTTATTTGCAGAAGCATATTTACAGATAGTGAGAACATTATAAGTTATTCATGTCTTTATAGGAACTAATAACTCCCTGCCTCTCAGTATGTATGTATTTTTTGAAATCTGGTATCATGGCCAATTCAAATGATTTCTGTGAATGTGTTATCTCAGCTTAATTATCTGCTGAGACACACTCTCTGCTTTCTCTATTTCTGAGTCAGTTTGCTATTTCTAGCTATTCAGGTTCTAATAATGTGGAGAGAAAAGGAATTTGCAGGTGGACATTGAAGTGTGTGATTTTAAAGTGTCTATACCGCTTTTGCCATAATAATAGCTAATATTAATTAAGCACTTGCCATACTCTGGGTAATATTCCAAGCCCTTTGCATTAATTATCTACTTTACTCTGGTCATTAGCCCTATGGGTGTTTGTATTTCCATTTTTCACAATAGAAAACCAAGGGCAAAAAGTTAACTTTGCAAAAGTCACAGAATAAGTAGTGAAACATTGACCCACAAGGAATTGGACTGTGGAGCCCAAGCAATTAAACGTAAGATAAAAGCTGTTAATTTTTTCAGGTGAATACTGATAACTATTATAGATCCCATGGGAGAATGAAGGATCCTATTCTCTTACAGGTTGAACAACCAATGTAAATCATAAGAACAAATGGTCCTTTACCACAACGAATATGCAGGCCTTTTTTAAAGACTAGTTGTGTCAGAACAGGACAAAAATATATAGTCACAAGTTTGGGAAAAGCATATAATGATGAAATTGCTTACTAATTTCTATGCTTCCAAGTTTAGATCAAATGAAAGTTAAAGAGAACAAGCAATATTGATTCAGTCGGCAACTAAATTACCTTTAAATGCTGTATGTGTTTGGATATCAGTTTTTGGTATCTTTCTTCTTAGTGGTAATGTGAGATAAACTTATTTTTAAAGCATATCTTGGCTGTATTTTTAAATCATGTATTCCAATGATTGTGTTAGCCTCCAGATACTTTTCAGATGAAATATGTCTAAATTTAGAGCAGTGGGTTAGTTGTTAATCTGATAGAAGTGCAATAAATACACCCTCTTTTCTCTGTATTTCTAGACACTTTTGACACCCTGTATTATATAGTACTTATCGTACTGTTTTCCAATTGACAGCTGAACCCATTGCTATAAATTTAGAGGTATTTCACCTGAAAACATGTTGAACATTATTTGAATATGTAACTTACATATTTTTTAATATAAATTTATTTATTTATATTATTTTTGGCTGTGCTGGGTCTTTGTTGCTGCACGCAGGAATTCTCTAGTTGTGGCGAGCGGGGGCTACTCTTCATTGTGGTGCACGGGCTTCCCCTTGCCGTGGCTTCTCTTGTTGCGGAGCACAGGCTCTAGGTGCGCGGGCTTCAGTAGTTGTGGTGTGTGAGCTCAGTGGTTGTGGCGCATGGGCTTAGCCATTCCACGGCATGTGGGATCTTCCAGGACCAGGGCTCGAACCCGTGTCCCCTGCATTGGCAAGCGGATTCTTAACCACTGTGCCACCAGGGAAGTCCCTTACATATTGTTTAAAAGTAAGTTTATTCTCTGTTCCCCAACTTTGTGAACCTGAATTTTTTACACATTACAGATTATACCTTTTTAAGGATGCGAAAAATTTCATAGTCTCTATGTTAAGTGAAAAAAACAGGATATAAACACACAATTTTATATACATAACAATATCAAATTTATGAATATATTTGGAAGAGAATATGGTATGTTAACAGGGGTTATCTTAAATCACAATGGTGTGATTTCTTGAATTGAATTAACAAAGTTTTAAAAGGAATATTTCTTATTCTTTTTTTTTTTTTAACATCTTTATTGGAGTATAATTGCTTTACAATGGTATGTTAGTTTCAGCTTCACAACAAAATGAATCAGTTATATATATACATATATTCCCATATCTCTTCCCGCTTGCGTCTCCCTCCCTCCCACCCTCCCTATCCCACCCCTCCAGGCGGTCACAGAGCAGCGAGCTGATCTCCCTGTGCTATGCGGCTGCTTCCCACTAGCTAACTACCTTACTTTTGGTAGTGTATATATGCCCATGCCTCTTTATCGCTTTGTCATTCTTATTCTTTATAATTAAAAATTTTATTTAAAAAAATGCTGTGTGTATTTTTCTATTACGTATTATAAAGAGGAATTATTGCCACCACAACAGTGAAACAGTGTACATTTCATTAACCTTGGTACCTTTAATTACCAAGCTATTTCTAAACTTCTGAATAAGGCAGTCCCCTGCAGTGAAAGTTTCCAAGAGAAAATTAATGGTTAGGTATTATCTGATATTGACTGTGGAGAAGGGAAGAAAAAATGGTTTCTGGAGAAGAAACTTCAAACAGAGGAGAAAGTAAGAATTCAGTGTCCATTCCGATGGGTGGGGTCTGGGAGTTGGAGCAAAGATATGCATTAATGAACTCTAGGGTATGGTGAAGAATTTTCCACAGAGTTGCAAAATATTAGTCCCCAGGATGTTGATAGGTTTTCGGTTAATAATCAAATAAAAATTTAGGTAATAATATAATTTTTGGAGACCCAAAGTAACAGATTTTTAATTTACATTATAATATTTTCACATATGAGGGAACATTTTATGCTATGTTTCCTAAAATTATTTATCCAAGGTTAAATTGCCCCTCCCCTGCCTTCTTCAGCAGGGAATCTTATAGGACTAGGATTCCATGATAGACATTTTGGAAAATACTGAAGAGTGATAGATATGTCTGAGCACTTTAATGAGTGCCCCAGAGAGTTCTCTGGGAACCATGGTTACTATGGAAAGAGGGGCAGGGGTGAGCTGAGCAATTCGCATGCGTGATCCTAGCATTGGGACTGGAACATTTTCACAAGCATCAGCTCCATTAGAGAGTCCTCAATTGGGCAAGGTGGTCTTGTCAAATAGCCAGCATCTTAGGAATCATGTGAAGTTTCCAGATGTTGGTTGAATACCTGGCAACCTGATGACTAAAACTTGTATATGGAAATATAGTCAAGAACAGTCCAGATATATAAAGACCCAATATTTTCAAATTAAATGTCTTATCATTATGTCATGACCTGTCTGCCCATGAGTGCCCTCACACCCTCTCTGCTCTAAGCAGTACTTTGCCAGTTAACATGTTGGCTGTGAACCCTGAGCCTCCCTGGCACATCAGTAGAGTTCTAAACATATTTCCAGTGTTGTGTTAATGCTAGTACCCGGCCAGGTAACATAGAACTGGGTATGTGTGGTGGTATATCTGTGTCAATATTTTCATCTCTCCATATTTCATCTTTTTCATATATTGCAGTTCCCTTTTAAGGCAAAAACTATTTGGCCACATTCTTTAAAAAATGTATACTACAGGAACTTCCCTGGTGGCACAGTGGTTAAGAATCTGCCTGCCAATGCAGGAGACACGGGCTTGATCTCTGGTCCAGGAAGATCTCACATGCAGTGGAGCAACTAAGCTCATGCACCCCAAGTACTGAGCCTGCACTCTAGAACCCACAAGCCACAACTACTGAGCCCACGCGCTGCAGCTACTGAAGCCCGCACAATCTAGGGCCCACGTGCCGCAACTACTGAGCTTCTGTGCTGCAACTACAGAAGCCCGCACCCCTAGAGCCCATGCTCTGCAACAAGAGAAGCCACTGCAATCAGAAGCCCACGCATGGCAATGAAGAGCAGCCACTGCTCGCCGCAACTAGAGAAAAGCCCGCGCACAGCAACCAAGACCCAACGCAGCCAAAAAAAAAAAAGTATACTACATAAATGATAAAGTATTATTATTTCAAAGTTTTTAAAAACGGTTCATATTTTGCTTCAGTTCCTGAGCTCTACGCTATTTTGGAAATAAGTTTTGTTATCATAATAAATCAGTAGACGAATGTGTTTTCAGATAAACTGTTGAGTCATTAAGAAGTAAACTTGATATTTTAAAAATATGTATTTCCGGGTGTCCCTGGTGGCGCAGTGGTTGAGAGTCCGCCTGCCGATGCAGGGGACACGGGTTCGTGCCCCAGTTCGGGAGGATCCCACATGCCGCGGAGTGGTTGGGCCCGTGAGCCATGATCGCTGAGCCTGCGCGTCCAGAGCCCGTGCTCCTCAAAGGGAGGGGCCCTAGCAGTGAGAGGCCCGTGTACCGCAAAAAAAAAAAAAAGAAAAAAATGTATTTCCATTATTGGGAAGGAAAGTGTGAGATTCTGAACTATGGAAAATTGATAAAGAACCTCACAGTAGATGGTAAAACATATGCTGTAATGTAGGTGGTTATCAATACATGATAGTATATGTGTAAACATATGGATTTTATGCAAATATTTTTATTAAGCCTGCTGATTATATTTGTAGATGTCACCTTATGAACATAATAATAGTCAGCTCCCATATCAATGCATTGGAGACTGTTAGTCCTGATGATAGCTCTTTGTAAATCCCTCGGGGCAAAGGACTTCTTCAGTCACTTGTTCAGAGGTTTTTAAACTCTAGTCCAGACCCAGGGAATTGTATTCAAAATTTGTGGGTATGTGTTTATTCATTTTCAAGTGAGAATGTCCAGAGCTTTGGTGAGATTGACAGTGCTGGCCTGTTACCCAGGAGAAGTGAAACATCAATGCTTAGGCACTCCAGTTCATGAGGCAGGGGGAGCCGTGGCAACCTCAGTATGTGCTTAGCATACTTGCTGCACCTGGATTGATGATTTGAAAAAAGCTTGGAGGATTTATCCTTAGCGTTACTTCAACCATCATGTGATCTTTTAATTGAAAGTGATGTGAAGATTCATTATAGTAGGGCTCAATCATGTCCGCACTTTGTCCATTATTCCTGGGTTATTTCCCACCTGATGTGTGTGTGTGTGTGTGTGTGTGTGTGCGTGCGTGCACGTGCACACATGCACAGGTAGCAATGACCCTCTCAGTAGACCCTTTGGTGTAGTGTGACAAGCTAGAGTTAGAAGATAAGTCCTAAGGCTCAGTTTTAGGAAGGAATGCTCCTGTTCATGTAAGCTTAAGCATTTACAAAGTTTGGAGTTTGCTTTTTCTTAGCAAATCAGTTGATAGTTTGAGTTCATAGTTCTGAGATTATTTGGGGGGGGGTGGTATGTCAGAAGGTTTCAGAGTATTTTTAAGACGATCAGTCCCACACTATCACTGACTCTCAAATTAAGGATGCTTTGCTTCCAATCCTGAAAAGTACCAAAAATGTTTAGATTCTGGCATTTTAATACACATGCACACACACAAAACCACAAATAAGATCTTTTGCTGCAATTGTTCTTCTTAAGCGTATACTAAGTATTGGACAAATCTACTACGAGAACAGAGAGGATGACTCATGCTTGAATCATAATAGACCTCTTTGATCGCTAAAATGAGGAACTATAAAATCTTTATTTGGTCACCTTCAAGGAGAAAATGATTGTCCTTCAAAGTCTTAGGCATTTTGTCGTGTGGAAGGGATCAAAGCAGTGGAAGCTGCTAATTCAATTTTCTAACAATAAACAGAGAGTTGTGTCCTAAAGTACAATAACTGTCTTCCCACGGTTGGCTGAGGGAGAGGAGCGTTACATGCGAATCTCCAAGTATCTACAGTGTTGGGCTTGCACATCCTCCTCCTCCTGGCTGCTGATCTGGCTTTTTCAGCAAATGTCGTCTGACACTTAGTGACTCTCATAATAAACTTTTTGCTGGCTCATCACAAAGGATGAGGTAGAAAACAGAGCAGGACACTACGAAGCTGAAAGGAGTGGGTTTCCTTTGGTTTGGCTTAGTCAAAACATCACATGCCCTTCAAATTCCACCCTCACCATATCAGCCTTCTGCAAGCAAAGCATGTGGAGGATTTCTTTTTTCTTTTTTTTAAAAATTTTATTGGAGTATAATTGATTTACAGTGTTGTGTTAGTTTCAGGTGTACAGCTAAGTGATTGTTATACATATACATGTGTTCATTCTTTTTTAGATTCTTTTCTCATATAGGCTATCACAGAATATTGAGTAGAGTTCCCTGTGCTAAACAGCAGGGTCCTTGTTGGTTATCTATTTTATATATAGTAGTGTGTGTATGTTAATCCCAAACGCCTAATTTATCCCTCCCCCTATGTGTCCCCCTTCATAACCATAAGTTCATTTGTATCTTTTTTAAAAAAATTAGATTCCACATATGACTGATATATGATATTTGTCTTTCTCTGTCTGACTTACTTCACTTAGTATGATAATCTCTAGGTCCATCCATGTTGCTGCAAATGGCATTATTTCATTCTTTTTTGTGGCTGAGTGGTATTTCATTTATGTATGTACCTCTTCTTTATCCATTCCTCTGTCAATGGACATTTAGGTTGCTTCCATGTCCTGGCTATTGTAAATAGTGCGGCAATGGACAATGGAGTTCATGTATCTTTTCTTTTTTTAAAAAATTTTTAAAAAAATTTTTATTGGAGTATAGTTGATTTACAATGTTGTATTAGTTTCAGGTGTACAGTAAAGTGAATCAGTTTTACATATACATATATCCACTCATTTTAAGATTCTTTTCCCACATAGGCCATTACAGAGTATTGAATAGAGTTCCCTGGGCTAGATGGTCCTTATTAGTTACCTATTTTATATATAGTATTTTATATATGTCAATCCCAATCTCCCAATTTGTCCCTTCCCCCCCAGTGGCTGTGTTCTAAGCACTTCACATGACTTAACCCACTTAATTCCCATAAAAACCCATGTGGAAGGTGCTATAATCCCCACGTTTTAGATGAGGAAATGAAGGCCCTGAGAATTTACATAACTTGCAGAAGCAGCATACATATATACCCATGCAGTGGCTTCTTAACCACTTTGCAATCCTGCCTGTGGATACTTGAAATGGAAACACATGTTTGGAAGAAAGGGGGACAGGGAATTGGGAAGGGTGGAGAAGAATTAACAATGCCTGCTGAGTGTGCCAGCAGTGGACTAGGTGCTGCACTCAGATTATCTAATTTTGTCCTGTAACATTTTATTTTATGAGGTTAAACAGTTTGCTAAGGGTCACAACCAGTTAAGTGGAAGAGTCAGGAATTGTCAGATTCCAAGGGCTCATGAATTTTCCTTTATACCAACGCCACTTCAAAAGAGAAAAGCAAAAACAGAAAACAAACATTAGAAAACTCAGTTTTTAAGTTTCCTTCAAAATCCTTGGACAGTTTTTTTGGGTTTGTTCATTCAGTTGTTTCTAATTAAAATCATAATGACTTAGCACCTTAGACCTCGTATTAGATTTAGTGAATTAAATGAATAGGTATTTCTGCTCATAAAAAGAAGTTCTCATGATATGTCCAACGTGTGTTTTGGCAAGGGTTCTCACATCCTTTTTTCTTTTTGAGAAAAAAAGAAAAACTGTGTTGCAATATCGTTTGAAAAATTTCACATCCTATTTCACAGAAATTTTTAGTCTTTCAGAGGCCGAAACATAAATTCAAAAAAAATTTAAATGGCTACTCGTATGACAGACAAAATCCTTTTAGATTTTGACTTGCTCCCCCTGCATGACCAGCATGTAGAAACAGAAGCCATCACATGAATGGTGTGACCTATTTGTCTTTGCCCCTACTTGCTGGTATGAGACCTCAGCCATCTGTATAGAGTCCCTCTGGTTTTTCTGGGAATTGCCCTGCCCCCGGATTGCCAGACACATGCTGATGAACAAGTCTGCTTCCCAACCCCCGCCCAGCACCTTGTATGTGCTTAGTGTTCACCAGACCCCTCTGAACCCCATGACAACTGGGATACTGGAGCCCTTGAAGTTCTAAAGCTGCTCAGGTTTCTGCTGTAAACTGGAAGAGCTTCTCTGATGGCCTGCTAGTTCTGCTCCTCTTCCAGTGTCCTGATTATGATGTGAGTCAGGATGCTCTTGACTTTCTTTCTTTCCACACACCCCAGATGAGAATGCAGCAGGCCTGGAGCAACAGATAAGTCCAAGGAAGAGGCATCGTGTGCACTCATATTCACCTCTCTTCACCGGACACCAAGGCTTTCTGTTGAGCTCATTATTCTGGGCTGCCTTTTCCATCAGAATAATTACTCTCCTGGGAGTTGCCCAGCCCCATTGCAAAAAGGCTTCTGGAGAGTCCACCGTCCCATTTTCCTAAATATGCCCAGACCAGTCTAATGAACTCTCAGAGTCAAGTTGAGATACCCTTCCACGCTGTATAATGCCTAGTAGAAATGAAACATCACAGACATTGTTGTATTTCATCTTTATAACAACTGCATGAGGAAAGAATATTATTTCCATGAGTCAGTTAAGGCTTAGTGTGATGAAATAACTTGTCCAAGGATGTGGAGAGTAATAGAGATGGATCACTGATGACTTCTGAACCCAAGTTCATGACTCTTTCCACTATATCACAGTTTCTTCCAGTTAAGAAAAAGAAAACCAACAAACTCTACTTTTTTCCAAAAACATTAAAACCAGAAATCCTCATCCTTATGTATCATAGAGTGATATCTCTAGCAAATTACGTATTTAAGCAACCCAGAAACCCCAAATTCAGGCAGAGTGGTATTCACTTATGCCATGAAGACAATTGTTTTCATTTTCTCTTTGAATTGGTAGGACTCACACATGGTAGACAAGGCATTCGATTTGAAAGAAAACATTGATTTGATTCATTCCAACTGTAAATCTGGAATGCATCATTCAATGTATGGAGTCACAGTTATTCTTCTAGGCCTCTGGATTACAGTATAATTTCCTATAAATAACATTATTTACTGACAGACTTTAAACTGCAGATCTTAAAAAGAAGAAAGAATTTGAAGATGTTTCCACTTTCTTTTTAGTGACCCATTCAAAATATATTTGTACAGTAAGGTTATAGAATTACAGGAGCATTTATATCTCAATGAATTAACGATTTATAGCACATTACTGTTAAGAAAACAAAGCCAAGAAAACACAGTACCTGTGTCCAGTGATACATTGTATATGATATTGAGGGTACCTCTACCCTCACATACACATGCACATGACGTGGGTTAAATCAGAGAAATGTTCTGTGCAGGTGGTCTCAGACTACATAACAAACATAAACCGCTTATTCAGGTAAACCTATTGGCTTCTTCTCTGAGTTTGTGCCAGGTGGATAAGCTAAGAGTTATCTTGAGAGCTTTGCCTTTCCTAATGCTTATCGCCCACACAATAAGCTGTTTGAAACTCAAAATGGTTTGAGTATGGTAGAGATTGTAGTAAAAACTTTTGCTGAAATGCTAAAATGAGGTCAAGATCATAAACTTGATCTCATGAATGAGAAATAACATGTTATGGATTAAAAGTCTGCAATAATCTAATACAGGTAAACACATATATAATAAATGTATGATCTAGATTTAGTAGCAAAACTGCAAACGCACCTCATCTGGCCCCTTACTTCCCCTACCATCTATGCTACTTCGCCACATGGGCAGGGTTGCTGGAGCTTCTCTGTGTAATGTTTCCGTCTTTCCTGCTCTCCTCAGTTTCCAGAAATTTTACACTTGACAATTCCACTTCATAGAGCATGTGCACAATAAAATCATCCTAATAGAAGTCTTCTGTTGGAAGCGAAGAGATTTTTGTATGAAGTTCATAAAAATATAATCTACTCCTATTCCTAGTGTTAACGTTTGTGTAAACCACCTTAGAGATTGAGGTTCCAATGTATATTACAAATCATCAAACTTGTCATGAACTCTGGGATCCTCTGTCATAACAAGTATAATGATGAAAATGAAAACAATATTTATAGGAAACTTTAAAGTTTTAAAATGTTCACATGTATTTTTCATATTAATGGAATTAATACATATTAATCCCTGACATTTAATATATATCATGTTAGTTGTTATGAACTCCTTGCTATATGTTTCATTATCCCTACTTAATGAAAGAGCACCATTTATTATTGTCTCCAGATCACAGATGGAAAAAGTGACTCTGGGTTTAATGCTCTTCTCCACTAGGTAAACAGTAATGCAAAGCCATGAAGAAAGTAAAATATATATCTATATACCTATATACATATATTAGGTATAAAATACTTTGAAACAAACAAAAATCTAGAATTGTTATAATTTAGTGTATCATTCTTTATTTTATTAAATTCTTTCAGCACAGGTGAGGGGTGGTTTGATAAGTGTTCAACTCCATAATTCCATTTTACAGAAATGAAATAAATTCTGAGGGAGAACAAATGATTTTCTCATTCTTGCACGTAAGATAAACAATGAAATTCAGATTGCATTCACATACCAAATGTAGGGTATTTACCGAGACTTCTAGGCTATAGATAGACAACATAAAGCGAAATAAAAATTTTAATTTTGTGTGATAGAACAAAGGCGGGGAGATTATATATCTTTTCATGGTTACATAGAGATGCCAGCTAACCACCAAAATTCATGACTGCCTTGTCATAGTATAGAGTTGTAGTTGGGAAGTCACTGCTGAGCTAGGCATCATAGATCTCTTTACATTTATATTAGATGTGGGAGTAGATCTCGCCAATGGAACATGAGTGGAACATGGTCAAGGTTATGTTTTCTCTAAGTTTTCTTCCCTTTCTGCTAACTTAGGCAGTGAAGAATGAGGCTCCAAGAGATGGAAGAGTCATAAGACAGAAGTCACCTGAGTCTTTAAATCATCATGTGGAGGAAAGCAACATGCCAGGAATACCCAGGTTAGACTATTGTCCAGCTGAGAAATAAACTTTTCATATAGCTGTAGCCATTGAAATTTTGCAATTTATTATAGCAGCTAATGTTATCTAACCAATGAAAAATTGAACATGTGTTTCAGTAAGGAGTTAATATCATGTGACAGGTAAAACTAAGCCCTAAATAAATTTTAAATTTATTTTTAAAATTTATTTATTTTTTATTTATTTATTTTTGGCCACGTTGGGTCTTCATTGCTGCGTGCGGGCTTTCTTTAGTTGTGGCGAGCAGGGGCTACTCTTCGTTGAGGTGCGCGGGCTTCGCATTGCGGTGGCTTCTCTTGCTGTGGAGCACGGGCTCTAGGTGCGTGGGATTCAGTAGCTGCGGCATGCAGGCTCAGTAGTTGTGGCGCACGGACTTAGTTGCTCCAGCATGTGGGATCTTCCCGGACCGGGGCTCAAACCCGTGTCCCCTGCATTGGCAGGCGGATTCTTAAGCACTGCGCCACCAGGGAAGCCCTTAAATTTATTTAAAAGAAGTTAATTCACTCTTAATAAAAGAGTAACTTATTTTTCTTATTTTAAAAATTATAAATACTGCATAACCTAAATGCATATTTTTTTTCAGAAATGATGTATAAACAATCTTTTTACTAGCTGATGTAATTTATAGATGTACTCTCTAATTAGTTATACAGATATTATCTCACTTTTAAGAGAAGTTATAGATAACAAGGATACTTTTCTTTACATATGTTACAGATGGGACTCTCTAATTAAATATACAGATACTATTTTACTTTGTTCTGAAAGGTACAAACCCAGCCTTGGGCCAGCATGATGTTATCAGCTGGAGAAGTGATCTAAGGCAAACTGGAATTTGGAGAAATCTCTCTGTGACACTTAAAAAGTGATCTCAGCATGTCCCGGTTTATGTGTGGGTTCTTGTCACATGCACTTACATGCACATTCTCAGTCATGGTGGCCAAGGGCCAGGATCCAGAGATGGAGATCTAGTGAAGCATTTCCTATCTGTGAGACTTCGCCATCGTACTTTACCTTCCCCAGTCTCAGTTTCCCCATTTGTAACATGAGAACAATAATATCTAAGCTATAAGATTTTTATGAAAACAAAAGGAGATAATACACATGAAAGTATCTCTTAATCTGTAAAACAAAATTCATATGGTATTTGTTGTCGTTATTTATTGGACCTTATATTCTATCACACACAAAAAATAAATTCATAGAAAAGCTTGGCTTAAATTTAGCAGAAATTCACTTTTTGCAGGACTGCATGAATATGTGTATGTTGTTTTAGTATTTCTGTGTTTCCCTGTACTTTTTTGCTCCCTTGCAGGGGGTTAAAGAAAAGACAAATTAGTCATCTGAGATTATCCATACAATCCACTCTTGTAGGTCAAGATGGAGCCATGTTAATGGATAAAAGATATCATTTATTTACAAACACTTTAGTTAACTGAAGTGACTATGTATATTGGACTGACCTCAGAGCTTCTAGAGGGTCACTGTGTATAGGAAAAAAATAAAGGAATCATCAACATTCATCATGCTGACGCCTGTTTGTCTGATATCTTTTAGAATATTGTGGGAAGCTAACAGTGAAATTTGGCAAACAATTTGGAATTTGTATGTGTGTGTGTGTGTTTTATAAAATGTGGCTTTTAGACTTGTAGTTAATCTTGGCCCAAACCCCATTCTCTGGTGTTCTCGGCAAACAAAGTCTTTAAATACAAGGGATGCTGAATACCGACTTGTGAAAGGAAAGAGGGTGTTGATAAATTTAATAGTCATACGTGTCATGATATTTCAGAAAATTGCAGTCAATTAGAGAATAACTGTACTATATATTTTTAAAAGATGGGATTCAATACTGGCATTTAGGTAGGAGAGACATTTTTATATGCTGTAAGTAGATATGTATTGTGATT
Organism: Orcinus orca; assembly: GCF_937001465.1. Taxonomy (NCBI): domain Eukaryota; kingdom Metazoa; phylum Chordata; class Mammalia; order Artiodactyla; family Delphinidae; genus Orcinus; species Orcinus orca. Next base: position 69,411,131 of record NC_064567.1, read on the forward strand.
TAATAACTGTACATTCATTTCAGTCTTACTCTATAAGAATACTCAGGTAGGACAATATTAGAGTGTCTTCAGAAATCAGAAACAGATGTCAAGATTGTAAATCCTAGGTAGCAACACAGAATTTCTATATTTCAAAAGATTAAAAGTGTAGCCCTTGAAAATGGGAACAAATGATGTTAGTCCTATGGTCAGCAATGGAAATCGCAAATATTGTGGTACAATGAGTTTTCATTTGAATAGATATTCAAGATACAACAGTGATCTACATCTGTCTTATGTCAATTAAGTAAAAAAACAAAGAAGCCTCAAACATTCTGTGAATTATGACAGTTACTTGGCATCTGTTTGTGTAGAGGCTCTAGACTAAAGTATTAAAGTCCAGTACTCTATGGAGACAACAATTTAGAAGAAAAATTTGGATAATAAATGACCAGAGTCTCTCAGTGACATTTATATATTCTGTAGCACTTAGAAGATTCTTTTTATTTAAAAGGTCTGTCATTTTTAAATGACTTATTTATCCTCTTTTGTGAAAATGCAGAGAATTCTGAAAAGGATTTATTGCTGTTATTTCTAGCTACAGTGGGGTGATAGAAGACTTGGGTAGAAAGCAATAAAAAATAGCTGCTTAAGTATCTCGGGTAATTTGAAGTTCATTAAGTCCTGACTTATCTTGTCTCCCGTTGTCTAAATGTTTCTTTTATCCTTATTATTAGATCCCATTTTTCAATCGTTTAATCATTCTGTGGCTCTGCTCTAAACCTGCTTCAAATTGTCTAATTTTCTTATAAATTGTGCAGCCCAGAAATGAACAGAAATTTCTGTTAGTCCTCTTGATTAAAAATTTTTTTTGTTTTTGTTTTGCTAACAGTTATGTGGGTGTCTAAATAATTTGCATATGATGTTTTAAAGTTTCCAGTGAAAACAGGAAGTTATGGCATTCTAATAGCAACCCAATGCAAATATGTGGGACTTTAGTATAATTTACCCTCTGGACACAATAGTGAAGTATCATTTTCTTCCGGTTATATTAAGCAAGCGGCAGCTTCATTTGAATAGTGACATATTCAAACACACTCAAAAACTATTTACTGGCCTTTTTGTGTGATGATAAATTGCATCTGCTAAAAAGGTTTTTATATAGTTTGAACAATTTGTTAAGAAGCAAAAACAGACCTCAGAATTTACTAGCGGAAACAAATAGTATAGTTGTCATCTCTAATTCGTTTTGAATCACTGACTTCTATTGATGATGTTCTTGTGAGCAATGACGCATCCTGCTGATGTATAAAAATAGGAAATTTCATTCTTTGGGGCATATTTTTCAGTGCTCAAAAGTATTCAGTTTCTAAATTACACTACATGTCCACCATGTATACACCAATTTATTCCTTGATTCTGAAACCTGGCATTTTGTTTTATATGAAATGCTGTTGCCTTGAGGGAAAGGGAGAACAGAAACGAGTAGAGGTCAGAGTTGAATTTTAGACTTATTCTCAAAATTATTTGCCAATTCCAGTCTCCATACCTCACTATCTATAAAAGATTATTCATTTCCAATAATGAAAGAAATTTCTAAATGAAGATCCTTCCTCATCTTGCTATGATGTATACTTAGAATGTGTTATTTTAAACTTTTTTTAAAGACCAACACAATTGAACATTCTAAATTAAAAGTATTTGAATTCCAAAGATTTACCTATACTTACTATACATGAATAAATCTAGAGGACAGCAAATGTATTTTCAAATACAAACCTAGTTGATACAAAGAATCCCACATATGTAAAGCTGTCTGAAGTTGTGGCACATATATACAATGGAATATTGCTCAGCCATAAAAAGAAACGAAGCTGAGTTATTTGTAGTGAGGTGGATGGACCTAGAGTCTGTTATACAGAGTGAAGTAAGTCAGAAAGAGAAAAACAAATACCATATGCTAATATATATATATATATATATATATATATATATATATATATATATGGAATCTAAATAATAAATAAATAAATAAAGGTTCCGAAGAACCTAGGGGCAGGACAGGAGTAAAGCCGCAGATGTAGAGAATGGACCTGAGGACACAGGGAGGGGGAAGGGTAAGCTGGGACGAAGTGAGAGAGTGGCATGGACATATATACACTACCAAATGTAAAATAGACAGCTAGTGGGAAGCAGCCGCATAGCACAGGGAGATGGTGCTTTGTGACCACCTAGAGGGGTGGGATAGGGAGGGTGGGAAGGAGACGCAAGAGGGAGGACATATGGGGATATATGTATGTGTATAGCTGATTCACTTTGTTATACAGCAGAAACTAACACACCATTGTAAAGCAATTATACTCCAATAAAGATGTGAAAAAAAAATACATCAAGCTTTACTTTACCACTTATAATTAATGCCTAACCAATCAAATAATTATGAAAATACATTTACTGTGAACATAAGTCTTTATTTTACTGGGATAAATGCCCAGAAGTAAAATTGCTATCATACAGTAGTTGCATGTTTATATTTTTTAAGAAACTGTGAAATTCTTTTCCAGAATGTCTGTAGCATTCTACATTTCCACCAGAAATATGTGAGTGTTCCAGTTTCTCTGTATCCTCACCAGTATTTGTCACTTAACAAATAATTTATTCTGATAGGTGTATAGTGATATCACATTGTGGTATTGACTTGTACTTGCCTGATGGCTAATAACGCTGATTGCTTTTTAATGTGCTTTTTTGCCATTTGCATATCCACTTTGGTACAATATCTGTTTACATCTCTTGTCCATTTTCTAATTGAATTGTTTGGAGTTTTTTTGCTGTTATTTTGAGTGTTCTTTACATAGGCTAGATATTTAGTCCTTTTATTAAACATGTAGTTTGCAGGATTTCGAGCCCATCTCCAGTGACAGGGGACTTCCACTCCCAAACCTGCCTGCAGCCCCAGGCCTGCAATTAACAAATGAGTGGGAGAGGTCTGTGTGCTGGTCAGTGCAGGAACTCAGAGCCCACTGAAACTCTCAGAGTGGGTATCGGGACACTTTGTCATAAGGAGCAATGCTGCCCTATGGTAATTGTCTCTTTACCTGCATGCTTCACTAGGCTTTTATTTCTAGTCTTTCTATGAAATTTACAAAGTCTCCAGAGAACATGAAAAGGAACTGGACCATGAATTTGACTTGAGGCTGACACTGTATTTGGAGGATTAAAGAAGAAACCAGTCAACTTTGAATGGAGCTTCTGGATGAAGTGGGGGAAGCAGCAGCTGGTATGGCTTCTCCTTGGACACATGGCTGTGTCTCAAATGGCCAGTCTACTTGCAAGGAAGATTCCTAATCTGAAAAAAAAAGGTCTGTGCTTGGAAATCTACCCTGTATAAACAAAACACCACCAAAAACTGACTTGGAAGTCAACCTAGGACAAATATTTGATCCTTATACGTTCATGGAAGTGAAGAAACTGCAAGGTAAGAAGCAGCAGAAGTTTCTGGGCAAGAGAGACCAGAATATGAGACTGAGCAAAGTACCACGTGGTTAGAGATGTGCACCAGACTTGAGCTATTTTTCAGCTCTTTCCTGAAAATCTGTACTTTCTGGGTCTGCTTCTCATCCTGGAATATAGGGAATTCCAAGAATGCACTAACTTTCCTTTAAATATGATACTGATTACTGTGTTGTACTCAAGGGGTTTCCATCTTCTAAAGGAGCAAAACCTAGACGATTAGATGCTGTCAGATCTGAATATTTTAAAATTTCATATAACTTTCCTTGTTTTTGGTTTTATTCAGATGTAATTCACACATAGCAGTGTATAATTTTAACATGTACAGCGTGATGACTTAACTTATATATATTATGAAATGATTACCACAATAAATTTAGTTATCATCATCTCATATAGATACAAGATAAAAAGGATTGTTTTGTTTTCTGTGAAGAGAACTTTTAAGATCTACTACTCTTAGCAACTTTCAATTATACCACACAGCAGTGTTAAGTATAGATATCATGTTGGTACATTATACCATCAGAACTTACGTATCTCATAATTGGGTATGTGTGCTTTTTGACCACTTTCATCCAATTTCATATAACTTTCTGAGCTGCTGATGATAAATAATACCTTTATTGTATTCCTAAAAAACACCACGTAGTTTGTAAAAATTATCTCTCAGCCTCTAGATTGTCTTTTCATCTTCTTAACAGGAACTCATGCAAAGCAAAAGTTTTTTAATGTTGATGAAGTTCAATTTATTCTTTTTTTTCTTCTGGATCATGTTTTTGGTTTCAAGTTTAAAAACACTTTCCCTAGCCCTACATTCCAAAGATCCTCCATGTTTTTCTAAGTTTTATAATTTTTCAGTTTCGCATTTAAGTCTGTGACCCCTTTTAAGTTAATTTCTATATAAGGTATAAAGTTTAAATCACAGTTATTTTTGCCCCACCAATGGCTGTCTGATTGCTTTTTTTTTTTGGCAAAACTATCCCTCCTTCATTGAATTGCTTTTGCACCTTTGTCAAAAGAAAGTTGAATATATTTGAGTAGGTCATCTTGATTTCTTTCATTAGCATTTTGTAGTAGTTTTCATCATGGAAGTTTTGTGCATGTTTTCATAGAATTACACTATTTATTTTATTAAGTGATTATAAATGATATTATATTTTCAAATTTTGTTTCCATGTATTCATTACAAGTATGTAGAAATGCGATAGATTTTTTCTGTTTACTTTGTATTTTGCGACCTTGCTAAACTTACTTTTTAGTTTTAGAAGCTTTTTGTGTGTTTTTGGTTTTTGCATATTCCTTGGGATTTTCTATGTAGATAATCATGTCATCTGCACATGGCACAGTTTTAGCCCTTTCTTTCCAATCTGTATGCCATTATTTCCTTTTCTTGCCATGTTGCACCCGCTAGAACTTCCAGCACTATGTTGAATCAGAGTGGTGAGAGTAGATATCCTAGCCTTGTTCCAGATCTTATAGATAAAGCATTCACTCTTTCATTCTTAAGTGTAATTTTAGCATCAGGTTTTTTGTGGATCCTATTTATCAAGTTTAGGAAGTTCCCCCTCAATTCTTACTTTTCTGAGAGGTTTTTCTTCTTTTTTTTTAAACATTAGTGGGTGTTGAATTTTTTCAAATTCTTTTTCTTCATAGATTGATATGATCACGTAATTTTCCTTTTACAGTTTTTAATATATTGGATTATATTAATTTATTTTCAAATATTCAACCAGTCTTAAAACTCACTTGGTCATGGTGTGTAATTTGCTTTATATATTGCTGAATTCTATTTGCTAATATTTTGTTAAAGATTTTGCATCTATATTCATGAGGGATATTTGTCTCAAGTTTTTGTTTTGTTTTATTTGGTACCATCTTTGGTTTTGGTTTCAGAGTAATACCAGTTTCAAAAAATAAATTAAGAAGTGTCCTCTCTTCTTTCTTCTTTAAGAGATTCTACATAACTGGTGTCAATTTTTCTTAAATTATGACTTCAGTTTACTTAATTGTTATAGGTTTATTCAAATTATCTATTTCATATTGGATGAACTGTGGTAGCTTTATGTTTCTTGGGAAATTGGCCAATTAATCCTAAATTATCAAATTTAGCTGTGCAGTGTGGCTCATAGCATTCACTTATTTTTATTTTGATGTCTGCAGGATCTGTCTTATTCCTGATATTGGTGATTTGAATTATCTGTTTTGCTCTTTATCTCAGTCTTGCTGGCAGTGCCTCAATTTTATTTATCTTGTAAGGAAGCAGCTCTTTATTTTATTGATTTTCTCTATTTTTTTTTTTCTGTTTTCAGTCCTATTGCTTTCTGCTCTTATATATATTATTTCATTCCTGATACTTGCTTTGAGTAACTTGGCCCCCTTTTTTTTTTAGGTTCTTGAAATGGGAGTCTAGATTATTGATTTGAAACATTTCTTTTATAAAAACCTAAGTGCTCTAATTTAGTGCCAAAAATTTCCCTCTCATCCCTGCTTTACCTATGTCCTCCAAATTTTGATATGGTATATTTTCATTTTGTTAAATATATTAGATGTTTTTTTCTTGAATCTTTTCTCTTTGATGAATTAATTGTTTGTAATTGTTTTGTTTAATTTCCAAGTACTTGGGGGATTTTTCTGTTTTCTTTCTATCACTGATTTAGAGTTTGATTCTGTTGTGGTCAGAGAACACACTTTCTATGGTTTAAATTCTTTCAAATTTGTTGGATTTTTTTTTTAAATGACCCAGAATATGGTCTATCTTGGTATAAGTTCCATGGATGCTTAAAAATAATGTGTGTTCTGCTTTTGTTAAGCAAAGTATTCTAAAAATGTCTATTAGGTTCATTTTTTGCATGGTGTTGTTCAGTTCTTCTATACCCTTGCTGATTTTCTGTTTAGTTGTTCCGTCAGTTGTTGACATAGGGGTGTTGATGTCTCCAACCATACTGGTGGATTTGAATATTTCTCCTTTTAGTTCTATTGGGTTTTGCTTCATTTATTTTGCATCTGGGTTGTTCGGTATTTATATTTATGATTGCTATGTCTTCTTGGTGCATTAATCCTCTTGTCATCATTATTAAATAGCCTTCTCTGCCTCTGGTAATTTTATTTGCTCTGAAGTCTACTTTATCTGATATTAATATAGCTAATGCTGCTTTCTTTTGATTAATATTTGCATGATATATCTTTTTCCAACTTTTTCTTTCAACTTCTTGTATCATTTCATTTGAAGTGAGTTTCTTGTACAGTAAGTCCCCTACATACAAATGAGTTCCGTTCTGAGAGCGCGTTCGTAAGTCCAACAGAGTTAGCCTAGGTACCCAGCTAACACAATCGGCTATATAGTACTGTACTGTAATAGGTTTGTAATACTTTTCACACAAATAATACATAAAAAATAAACAAACCCAAAACATAAAGAAAACATTTTTAATCTTACAGTACAGTACCTTGAAAAGTACAGTAGTACAGTACAACAGTTGGCATACAGGGGCTGGCATCAAGTGAGCAGGCAAGAAGAGTTACCCACTGGAGGAGGGAGAGGAGGTGGGAGATGGTAGAGCTGAAGGATTGTCAGCAATAGGAGATGGAGGGAAAGTTGCTATTTCACTTACCCCTGACGTTGATGGCACAGGTTCTGGTTCCCTGTTGGATTCAATTCTATCTACCCTACTGAAAAAGCGATCCAGTGATGTCTGATTAGTAGCTCTTTTTTTTCTCACCATAGATGACATGGTAGCACTGGATTGCATTCTGAACAGCTGCTGCAACCTTCGTGTACCAGTCTATGTTAAGGTCCTGTGCATCAAAAACTAACAGTGCCTTGTCAAATAAAGAAAATCCCCTTGCCATTTCCTGTGTCGTGAGTCTCTTCAGTTCTTTAGTTACTTCTTCCTCTTGTCTCTCTTTGTCCTTTCTCTGGGCCTCCAATTCCATCAGGTCTTCATTAGTAAGCTCCTCATGTTGCACAGCAAGGAGTTCCATGAAGTCGCCCTCTTGCAGATCTAGCTCCAGCTTCTCACTGAGGGTCACTAAGTTGCTGAAGACCTCTTTGGACTCCTCATCCACCTTCTAAAATCCACAAAAATTGTGAACAAACTGCGGGCAAAGTTTCTTCCAAACTCCATTCATGGTGACGGCCATAACCTCATGCCAAGCAAAGTCAATGTTTTTTATGGCCTTGTAGATGCTATAGTCCTTCCCAAATTTACAAAGTTGTTCCTGATTCATCACTCAGCTTTACAGCCTGACGAAAACTGTGACCTAAATGATATTTCTTGAAAGTCGCTGTAACTCCCTGGTCCATAGGTTGCATGAGCGACGTAGTATAGTATTCGGTGGCAGAGGCACTACTTTGATGTTGGGATGAAAGTCGTCCATGAATGGGGAGGTGGCCTGGAGCATTGTCAAGCAGTAGAAGAATGTCCAATGGGATGTCCTTCTCCAAGCAATATTTCTCTAACCTCTGGGATAAAGTGATGGAAAAACCAGTCCTGGAAAATGACCTGTGTAACCCAGGCTTTGGGGTTATTTTTCCACACAATAGGGAGAGAGCCCTTGGCTATGTTTTTAAGGTCTCTTGGGTTCTCTGAGTGATAAACTAAGAGAGGCTTCAGCTTCATGTGGCCAGAAGCATTGTATATGCTCATTGTATAGTTTTTTATTTTTAATGGTTGCTCTAGTTATTACATTATACATATAGAATTTAGCACAGTCTAATGGTGGTGTCATTTTACCACAGTGAAGTATGAAACCTTGCTTTTCTTTACATCCCTTTACCCTCCCCTATCTGTAATATAATTGTTGTAAATATTTCCTTTACGTACATGTGGAACCACATGAAACAGTGCTATACTTTTTACTTCAATCATCAAACATGATTTAGTATTTTGTCTATATTTTTGCACACCACGTTCTATTTTACTTCCTGATGTTCCAAGATTCTTTCTTATTGTGTTTATTTTTCTCTTTAGAGGACTTCCTTCAGCCATTCTTTTAGATTAGAACTGCCAGGAACATATTCTCTTAGCTTTCCTTCATTTCAGAATATCTTGATTTCCTCTTCATTTCTGAAATAGATTTTCATTGTATATTTGATTCTAGATTGAATAGTTCTTTTCTTCAGCACTTGAAAACTGTAGTGTAATTCCTTCTGACCTCCACTCTTTCTGGTGAGAAATTTGCTGTCATTCAAATATTTTTCCTCCATATGTAATGTGCTATTTCTCTCTCACTTCCTTAAAAAAATATTTTTTGTTCTTTTAGTCTTCCAAAGTTTGACTACAATACATCTTGGCATGGATTTCTCCTATTTTCAGTTCACTCGGCTTCATTCTTTAAGTAGGCCTTTTGCTAAATTTCAAAAGTTTTCAGCTTTGATTATTTGATTTGATGTTATTCAGTTACTTTTTCATTACTCTCTCCTTTCTCCTCTATTTCAAGGATTCCAGTTGAATGAATATTAGATATTTTTGGTATAGTTGCACAGGTCCCTGAGGCTTTGTTAATTTTTTTAAGTCTATTTTTTCTCTATTGTTTCCAACTGGGTAATTTCTATCGTTCCACTTTCCAGTTCACTGTTTATGTCTTCTGTCCCTTACATTCTGCTATTGAACTCATTTACTGAGTTTTTTTAATTTAAATTATTGTTTGTTTGAGTTTTAGTTCTAAAATTTCCATTTGGTTCTCCTTTATATCTTCTATTTCTTGGCTCGCATTTTCTATTTATTTCTAATACTTTCTATTTTTTCATTTGTTTCTTACATGTTTTTAATTGCCTCTTCAATCATTTTTATAATAGCCTTTTTATAATCTTTGTCAGATAATTCTGTTATCTCTGTCATTTCAGTGTTGCCATCTATTGATTGTCTTTTTTCATTCAGTTTGAGATCTTCCTGGTTCTTGGTATAACAAATGACTTTCTATTGAAACCTGAAAATTTAAGGTATTATAAGATTCTGGATCTTATTTAAACCTTCTATTTTAGCTGATTTTCTGTGACCCCCACTGCACTAGGAAAAGGGGTCGGGTGGCACCTTGTTACTGCCAAATGGGGGTAGAAGTGCAGGTTTCCCACTTGGCTTCCATTGACATCTGAGGAGGGAAGGTTCCATGTGACTCCTGGGTCAGAGTGGAATTTCTGGCTCCTCACTAGGCCTTTATTCCTACCTCTCTGGCTAGGAGGAATAGGAGTTACTGCTCCCTATGTGGCCTCTGCTGGTACTACAGAGGGTAGAAATGGCCTCTTTCCTGCTGGGTGGTGGTGAGAGTCCTGTCTTTCCACTTGGCCTTCTCTGACACCATCCCAGTTGTGGGAGGTTGGGTGCCTTATTACAGCCTGGCATGGGTGGAAGTCTAGGCAACTCACTCAGCCTTTGTCGGTATGGGTGTGTGTTGGGCCATAGTTATTTCTGTGATATTTGTCTGGAGTTCTTACCTAAAAGGTATTTGGGTGCTTTTGTTTGCTTGTTTTGTCTGTGCCTGCTAGTTTTACCATGTTGCTAGCTTCTTTAACTGAGAATTTGGGATATATGAGGCCAAAAGAAAATTCAGAGAACTCACCATCATATCATCCCTGAGGTCCCTAGCCAATCTGCCTTCTTTTCTCCTTTTGGAGTCTTTTGACGTTTATTTTATGTATAAAGTCCAAAGTTTTCTGTTGTAATTAGTGGGAGAAAAAGAAAAAGTATGTTTACTTTATCTTCTTGAAAGTGGAAACTAGATCTTGCATATTGAACCACTAGGAAATCTTTCCATCACACAGGAGGGTTACTTGCTGCTTAATCTGAAATGCAGTACACATCTGAATCTCTAACACTGTGAGTGATTCGTTACAGGCCTAAGTGATTCTCCCTACTTAGCAAATCACATTAAAACAGATGTAGTACTGGGACCCATATTATTGTGGGTTATGAAAAGTAGAAATGTTGTTTCTTTTTACATAATGCCAAAATATCCAAGAATTCTGCTATAAAAATGAACGTTATGGTACTAAGGATGTACAAAAAAGAAAATATTTTAATTTGTTTAAGAAACTCCTGGGGCCTTATTATTGATACAATGATGAGCCATTTCAGACAGCTAATCAGTTAGAAGGTAAAGCACTGAAAAGTGTGTCCCGGTGAATTTTCCAGCCTGTGTAGACGGATACTGGGAATGTTTCTTTTGTTCCTTAATCAACACCAAAAAATATCACAGAGTTCCTCATTAACTAAAGAGCTATTTTCACACATTTTTTGAGCAATACAAAAAATAAACACATAGAACAAACTAATTGAATAGTCAAGAAATACAAAGGAGTTTTGCCTAAAACTAAACACTAAAGTGTAGACCAAATTTTATTCAAAATTTTAAATGTTATAAGATTTCTAGAATAAAACAAATCCTGTGGCCTTTATTCGTTGAAAGTTCTGCCAAGTAAAATGAAGTAAAACTGAGGTTATCCATCATATTTCTCATTTTGTGCTACCATTTTGGTTTTTGCCAAATGAGACAATCATGAAGCTGACTTATGAAGTTCAGCAGAACTTTGCCCATTTTGAAGATCTCCTTGGACTAGTAATTTTCAAGGAAAAAATTGTATTTTCATATTTCCTGCAAGGTAGTGTTAAAGTGTGGCCTGTGAATCAGTGTCAGGTCATGAACGGTGAGTTACCTGTACAAGACAATTACAGAAATTAAAGATATGCATTCAGAGGGCGTCCCTGGTGGCGCAGTGGTTGAGAGTCCGCCTGCCGATGCAGGGGACGCGGGTTCGTGCCCCGGTCCGGGAAGATCCCACATGCCGCGGAGCGGCTGGGCCCGTGAGCCATGGCCGCTGAGCCTGCGCGTCCGGAGCCTGTGCTCTGCAACGGGAAAGCCCACAACACTGAGAGGCCCGCTTACCGCAAAAAAAAAAAAAAAAAAAAAAAAAAAATGCATTCAGAAACTTTTGTAGAAAATTGATGTCACAACAACATCCAAGTATGTAGTCAGTGGATTTGTCCCCTTGAACAGAATCTGGGCCAGTTTATATGTTGCTGAACTTGTGTGGTAGGTCCAGGTAGTACAAAATGCTCACTGAGCATGTGCATCTGGACACATTTGTCCCCAGCAGATTAGAAATAAAAATGTAAAATGAGTCTTTCACCAGAGATAGTCTTAGCAATACTGTACAGCACAGATTACATGGGTCTTATTCAAACATTTTAAAAAATATATTTTATGGCTAATTGGGTAAATTTCCAAATGAACTCATAAAATATTTTTCTGTGTTGAAATATTGACTAGAAGGAGAAGACACAATCACTTTAATCTTATTGTAAAAATCTTTTGTAGATCACTGTCAAGTCAGAAATCGTGAGATGTTAGGTGGTGTTAGACTTCATTATTCCTCAGAATATCAAATACAAATTAATTAGCCAAGGAAATTTTTCATCATTTCACTCATGAGACTTTTTTTTTGCATTGAGAATATAGAAATAATCTGTCCACCTTTCTCACCCTAGACCAGTTGTGTACATTGAGATTTACAGTGGTTTTCAAAGTTTGATCCTCTAACTGGCACTTTTAGCATTACCTGGCAAGCAATTAGAAATACACATTTTGTGCTTCATTCCAGACCTGCTGAGTCAGAATGTCTGGGTGTAGGGCCCAGCAATCCGTGTTTTAATAAACCCTCCAGGTGATTCTGATCCACATGAAAGTTTGAGAACCACTTCCCTAGACCAAACTACCAACACCACACATCTTGGTTACCACAATAGCTTCCAGACTTTGGTTCCCTTCCATTCCTCCTTTCTCTGCTCTATACTCAGATTGACATTTACACACACACACACACACACACACACACACACACACGCACACACAAATGCTCTCAGGCTAAAGACCAAATAGGTCTTTTTCTTAACTTAATTTTTATTGGAGTATAGTTGATTTACAATGTTGTTTTATTTTCTGCTGTACAGCAAAGTGAATCAGTTATACATACACACATATCCACTGTTTTTTAGATTCATTTCCCATATAGGCCATTACAGAGCACTGAGTAGAGTTCCCTGTGCTATACAGTAGGTTCTTATTAGTTGTCTATTTTATATATAGTAATGTGTATTTGTCAATCCCAACCTCCCAATTTATCCCTCCTGCCCCTTCCCCCTTGGTCTTTTTAAAACATAGAATGTTAATCTCTATCAGGTGTGGTGTTCAAACTAGTTCTGAGGCATCATCTCATTCCAGTCTTTCTTCCTCTCGTCCCCTGCTCTACTGGTCTTCTTTCAGGCTTTTCTACTGGCTTAGTCCACTCCACTCTTGGACCGATTACCTCCAATACATGCTTTAGGAGAAATCATTTATCAGGGAAAACTGTAGCTTACTAGATTAAAAGTCCTCTATTCCGTTATTCAAAGGACCATGTATTATCTCTCCCAGCATTTATCCCAGCTGCGGTTTTATATTTATGTATGATTATTTGCTTGTTTGCCCAGCCCTACATCCCAAATTATTTTGTAAGTGCCTGGACAGAAAAGACCACATCTGCTTGGTTACAATTGTTTCTCCAGAGCCTAGCATTGTATTTCCTTGGTGGTTGACATTCAGGAAATTTTGAACGACTTAATAGCCCATTGCACTGTAATGAACCCCTATCAAAGGAGTGACCCACACTGCAACTGGGCAACCACTCTGGATAGCTCTCTGGTCATGTTTCCTGTAGCTACAGTTATTAGCTATTAGTTATTATTACCCTTCTCATCCGTTTCAGTAACATATACTGTACTGTCTGTCACAATCCAAGGAGCATCCCTCTCTAAAAAGTGGAGCAATTCCTGTTCATCCATCTGCTACTAGAAAAGATCAAAGTATCAGTCCCTCATGCTGGAAGAATTCCCATCAAGCATTAAAGCTCAATGGGAATCATCCCATACCAAGAACTGAACAAATCAGTGATCATCTTTTACAGTGGTATTATTTCTGTGGTTCATTGGGCTAACCTGGGAATCTACAATACTTTACAGAAAATTTTTGTGGAAAAATAAAATCCAGTTTCTGAAAAACTTACAAACAAACCAACCTTACAAACACTTTTTTTTTTTTTTTTAGGGATTCAATACATAAGCAGAAACTGGTTTGCTTATTTTTTTCCTCAGTGCCCCTAAAATTCAAATGTTTTTCACTAGCCTATAACCTTACTTCATCCCTCCTCTAAAATTTAGGGCAGAATTTCAACTTAAACCAAAACTTTGGAAGCAAACTTAAAAATTACATGGGATGGCTTTTTAACCTAGTTCCATTTATTCTTTCTCTGGTAATTCCTAAAGGTTAAGAGCTACTGAATACGATGCTTAATTAGTGATGTTAGAAGAAATTCCATACAGCAAACAAAGTAAAAATAAATGTTTTTAAATTCTAAAACAAACAAACAGAATTTCTATTCCTTTTTAAGACCTCCAAGACCTTTTTGTCTCTAGTTTCACTCTGGGGCAAATCAGTATGCTTCAGCCAAGTGACTATTTTTCTCCCTGGATTATAGGATCCAAATGATAAATTTAAAAGAAGGTAGCAATGGAGTAGCTCCCCCGAAGGCCAAATCAGATGCAGCAAAGAACGCTAAGCAATCTGCTCAAAGTCTCAAATCAAGGGATATTTTAAAAATGTGGTTAACATAATGGATACTATTCATGCTTTGTATTTTCAACATCTTCACAAAGATAATCACCATAAATAGAGTATGGGTGTGTGTGTATATGTATATCTTTCTATATGTATATATTTATACATATGTGTGTATATATGTGCATGTGTGTGTACATATAAATGTATACATCTATACATATATTCATCTATGTTATGCACACCCATATACACTCACATACCTATGTATCAAGAGAAATACAATTCTATTTGACCTTACAACAAATTTGTTGAGTAAGTTTTATCCTTTCTTTTCCCAGTGAAAATCAGGCAGTTTTCAAAGCCCTGTTAAGGATGGAAATTGGACTGTGCCTTTGCATGAAATGTTCTGCATGTGGCACGTCACTATGTCTTTAGGAAGAAGTTACTAATAGCACTAGAACACCTTTCATAGGCTCTCCCAAGGTTGTGTGATACAGTTTTTCTTCCAATTGAAGCACATGTATCTAATGGCAACACAATGTATTTCAGACCAATGTCGTGGTTATTTTAAGGCTCAAAGCCTTTCAGAGGAGAAATATTTCACCTCTCTGAATTAAGGAATCAAACCTGAGTTCCTTATTGAATCTTAATTGGGTTCTTTACCAAATAACCTAACATTAAGTACTAAATTAATTAAACAGGAGGGACATTCGCCTGAGGTGGCTTTAATGGCTTGGGAGCCTATGTAAGCAAACCAAAACCTAAGCCTGTAAATGCCTCAAGGTTAAGAAAGCAAAAATTTAACAACAACCACTCACAAACATCCGGCTAGGGTTTTACAAATGAGGCGACGGCTTAATCTACAGCCAATCAAATAATTTCCTTGCTCTGCTCTACCTCTTCTCTATAAAAATCTCTCCCTAAGCTCTCATCAGTGGAGCACTTCTAACCACTTTTGGTTTGGTGCTGCCCAGTTGGAATCAATTTTTGCTCAAATTCTTAAAAAATTTTCATATGCCTTAGTTTACCTTTTATCATAAGGAATTCTACATATTTCCAAAAATTAAATCTTGTGAACTTCTCGAGTCTTATATTTAAGATGTTATCATAGAGATAATCATTTTGCAAACAGGCGTAATTTCTAGCTGAGTCCCCCAACAGGTTTATTGGAAAAAGATAAAGGATAAATTAAAGATAAAAAAGTGGGTATATGGAGTGGTAAATCATTAGGGCAAATCATTTCATACCTGGAACAGTGGTGTCTGAAGACTGTTAGTCCCCCAGCTAGGAGTCATCATTCATGACTTTTCTAGATAACTATTTCAGGTATTAGGTGGTCCTGTGCTTCAAGCAAGGCTGGGCTCCTTGGAAGCATCAGGGCATAAGTCATGAGTCTTGTTTCCTCCTAGTAAAATACGGTAATCCTATCATCTTTCTAATATTCATTTAGAAATGTATGTATGAGGTGATGAGGAGTAGTCTGCCTAGATGCTGGGAGAAGATTTTTCTTGCCAAAAAAAAAAAAGACCTAAGGAACGGACATTCTCGTTTCAGACTTTGGACTTTCGTTTTATGTAGCTGTTAGGCTGACAAAGGCCAACAGCTGAAGGTGGCAGAGTAAAGTGATGTAAAGCACTTGTGTCCTTGATGATGAGGTTGATTTGGTGAGTAGACCAACTGGGGAGCTAACTCACTTCTGGTCTTCCTGTCTTGTGAGATAACAAATTGCCTTATCACAGGTGCCATTTCAAATTGGATTTTCTCTTACTTGCTGCCTGAATGGCTTCACTGATATAAGTAGTTTCTGCAAAAGTGGTTGTGTAAAAAATGTAACTTAAGGATGAAGATGCTGCTGATGAATGTTTTTCTACCAAAAGTTCAGTTAGTTTTCTTTTCTACTGGAAGCAAATTTAATGATATATGCAATCCATACTTGCTATTTTAAATGTCAACCAACTTTGAGAAGGTGATAGAAGCATGGGAAAATATTAAATCTAAAGAATGAGTGAGTAGTAGGTGGGAATGAGATGAAGATAAGTGATGCTTAGCTGGGAGTCTTTGGCAGTTCTTTCAAAACATAAAGAGCAAATCTTATATCTTGAAATGCATTGGGTAAATATTGCTGAAATGTCTAGCTTACCCAAATATATATTATGGGTAAGAAGAAGTTAGTCTTCTTGGTTGTGCACTACTGTATGGTTCACCAAAAGGCCGAATGAAACAAAATACCAAAACCATGTAAAAAAGACAATATCATTAGGACATCAATGTAGGACAGAGTCCAGAGAGCCCAGAAACTTTCAATGTGTCGTTATAACAAGAAGTGCAGATATCCGGCTCAGGGACTGTAGGTAGGAGAAGTCAGATCTTAGAACAGTCAGAAAATTCGTCTTCCCAGGGCATATCCAGTTTATCTAAATTTGGGGAGTGTGCCTCACTCTGGAAATATGCTGAAAGAGCTGTGTCCAAGAAATCATCTGATATGTACAGTCTCACTACTGATCAGACAAGGTAGACCCTACAAAATAAATGTTCCTTTTTCTTAACTAGGTTAGTGCTTCAAAATGGGCTAGAATCTAATGGTTGTAGAGAGGGATTTGTACTTATTTTTGAAGAAAAAAAGAGTTGTCTTTCATGCAAAGAATTGATGTTGATGTGATATTGACTGTCATTTCTGCCTACTGTTTATCTTATCTCCCCCCAAAATTATGACCCTTTCTCAAAATTCACAGGCAAGAAATTAACTTAAGTTAGTGGCCAAGATGTTCGAAAATCTCTCAGGAGTTAGTCAGAAAAGTAGAATTTCTTTTCTGTGAGGTCACCCACATAAAGAATAGGGACATAAATTCATCTTCAAAAACTAGCTCTACACAGGTTAAAAAAAAATCAGCTTCTTAATTCAGTATTTTAAGTTTACATATCCATGCAATATTGAATATGTTAACATAATAACATAAGTAGGGATTCATTTTACGTATAGCTATAGCTTATCTATGGCAAATGTCTTCCTTTTATATGAAAAAACCCTTCTTCAGCAAATGGATTTTATAGTATTAATGCAAGTTGATTTGGCATTTGGTAATTCAAATTGGTAAATCAAATATTATGCAATCTAGTTTTCCTAAATATATTTGATCAATTGTATGGCAATCTACTTGATAGGTTTTCAGTAAATCGTCACACACCTCCATAGCCGGTGATGATGGTTCCCTATTTGTTTGTAGTACCAAGTGTTGGCAGAGTCCAGCTAGAATCCTAACCATTCTCACATCTGCCACCTGAGTGAATTAGCCCATATTGTTGCATTGAATGCATTTATCTCCTGCTCAATAACTAAAATAGAAAGAACTTTTTCTTTGGCTATAATATTTATTTTATAAATATTATATATTTTTGTTATGGAAGAGATTTCAGAACTTATAAAAATATTTTAAAAATTATCATTTGATACCAATAGCAACTTTGGTATCATCTCCCTTATATGTGTTTAATGCTTTATCTGATCTTATTAAGTGGCATATGTAATTCTTGAAACTTTGACACATATTTGAGCAATTGGCAGCATACTCTACTGGAAACAGCTCTGGGCTAAAATTCAGATGATTTGTGCTCTAATTTACCAGCTGGGAACCTTGTATTAGTGACTTAACCTCCTTAGTCTTATTTTTCTCCTCTGTTAAATGGGTATGCTTAATTAAGTGGTATATTTTAAGGATGAAAATGACAAATGAGGTAAGCATGTTGAAAACTTTGTGAAAAAGTATATGGTACATGGATATAGTTGTCCCTCAATATCTGTGAGGGTTTGGTTCTGGGAACAACCCATCACTCCCCTACCCTGGCTTGCCTACCAAAATCTACAAATGCTCAAGTTCCTTATATAAAATGATATTTGCATATAACCTACATACATCCTCCTGTATATTTTAAATCATCTCTAGATTATTTACAATACCTAATACAATGTAAAAGCTATGTAAATAGTTGCTTGTGCATGACAAATTCAAGTTTTGCTTCTTGGAACTTCCTGGAATTTATTTTCTGTATGTTTGATCTGCAGTTGAATCCATGCATGCAGAACCCGTGGCTATGTTGGGCCAATTTAACATGGCAGTTTGGACTCAACTGATAATTTTAATTATTTAGTTTTAACCTTTTAAATCATGTATTGATAAGATAGATTTGGCTCAATAGGATAGGAAAAACAACTAAATAATGGTGGCAGAAAAAAATTATTTTTCTCTCTCAAAAACATTTCAGAGGTAGCAATAGTCTAGGGCTAGCCTGGTGGTCTCATGATGTCATCAATGGGCCAGACCCCTGTCTCTCATCACCCTTATTTTTGTGGTCTCTATCCTTAACACTGCGCATGTGAGTTCTAGCCATTATATCTGTCTTTTCTGTGGAACGAAGAAGACGAAGGTGGAAAGGGTAAACGTGCCCCCTTCCAAGCTGAGTCAACCTACTGCAAAGGGCATTCCTGGAAGAAACAATGCCTTCTGCTTGGCAGCTCTCTCAAGGGAGTCTGAAGAATGTAGTCTTTTAGCTGAGGTCATCAGTAGTTTTCTGCGGTCAACAAAACAAAATATCTAACTTCTGCTTTTTTTGTTACCAAATAGAAAAAAAACGTTGTGAAAGACATACTGGTATCCCTTACTTCAAACTTACGCTGAACCTCCCACGTCTCCCTCTCCCACAGCATCCCTCGCTTGGGATGGGGTAGCTAAGAAATGGAGCAATGTTCAGAAGTGGAATCAGGGGTGAGCTGATGCTCAAAAATACTTCAGGCATATATCCTTGGAAATAAAGAACCTGTCTTTACATTTTGTTATGGTCGCTTTGATAATTTGAAAATATTAAATGTTCATTTGTTCATTAATTTTTTAGCAAATATTTATTGAGCAACTTCTATGTAGTTAATACGGCAGAAGATGTTTCTAGTGTCTTGGAACTTACAGTGGATGAAATGGCAGAATATAGACAAGTAAAAAAAATATAAGTTACTTCAGAATGTAAGTGCTAAGAAGATAATAAAATAGGTTAAACTAGGAGCAAGAATGGGGTGAGTGGAGGAGCAAAGTTTAGAAGGGATGGTGAAAGGAGGCTCCTGGAAGGAGGCAGAATTTGGGCTGAGGTCAAGAAGCAGTTTTGTAGGAAATGAAAGAATAGTATTCCTACTATTAACTAATGCTGTTTAGCATTCCTTATAACCCAGGGGATGCAATTGCATGTGAGGTCTGGTCCTTTCTTCCTGTTTCTTTTCTATCCATAAGCTACCTTATAGAACCATAAAAGAATTTCCACTGGTGGGTCATGTAGGGCAAAGGAATGATGGGAACCAGGTCCACATAGACATTTCCTCCTTTGGTCTATTAATTCCTGACCTACTAACCTGATTATCGCTTCATATGATAATCTGATATGATCAAACCACATTAAAACATCATTGCTAACATCCCATCAGAAACTCCATAATACAATAGATCCATGCAGTAAGGGAGAATGTCAAGTATAATCTTCCTTGTTTTCACTTATGGTAAAACGATAACATTTTGATTTTCAAATCATCTTGTTCTAAATTATGTATGAATGTAGTTACGATTTTTTTCACCAGCAGCCACTTGCCTTCTCTAAAGCTGACCATTCTTTTTTCTGGTAGGAGGATTTAGATTCCATTTAAGTCTCGTTAACTATTTGTGATGATGTAAACAGTTCATCCAACAGTTATTCCTCAGTTGCTTTATGCCACAAGATGAGGCAAAAATAAAGAAAATATCAGGAAAAAATCCAAATTTCTGAGACCCACTTGCCCACCTCATCATGTCATATTTATGGTACCAGGGAGGCATATTGCCTAAACCCACTGTGAGTTCAGACAGTAAGAGTCTGGGTGCATTCACTTAAGATAATTATCTATGTTTGTGGAATCAATTTGGACCCTGCTGGTCTACAGTCTATGCCAAGAAGAAAGGAGTTTATAACTTGCCTTTAGGGCTCTTGATTCATCTCCTTGAGTGAGCAGCCGGCCAGTCAGCACTGTGTTTGAGGGGAAGCTTCTTGGCCTGGAGCACATGTGGTTTGGCAGGGCCTGGTGTGAACATGTAAGTGCCAGTAACCAGTGCTGGGTTCCAGGGCTGCATACTCACTGTGATCACAGCCCTGATCACTATCGAGTCTCTGGCAGGACCTGCTTCAAAGGAGCCTTCTGTGTGATTTGAGGTAAAGAAGCCAATAGAAGGCACATCTAGAAAAATTAGTTGGCATTGCTTTGTGTGATTCAGCCTGGGATTATTCCTATAAAGGAAGAGAGGGCAGAGGCAGATGGTCTCAGATATTACAACATCATGACTGTTGAAGGGTACTGGGAAGCTTCTGCTTCATATCACGTTTTAAATCAACAAGTATGCACTTATTGCATTATTACTGCGTACGAAACAGCATGGGGGATTGTAAAGACATAAAAGACAAACATCCTGATCTTTGATGAGCTGCACTTTTATTGGGGAGACAAGATAAATATACATAAAAGAGGGGAAAAGACACATGAAATAGTTTATGATTAAGAGCTAAATAACTAATGTGGTTTGTACTGTAATTGCCGTGAGAGCTCAGACAAGGCTTTTGGTTTTCTGTTTTTTACAAGTTTATAGTGTAATCCCTTCATCTTGTGGATCACAGAGGAAGTACCATTGAGTGTTTCCATCGGTTAATTAAAGGCAATGTGGCATATTCATTCATGAAGGAATGACTTAATAGTCACTCAGAGGTAGAGTCCATAGAGGTAGGACCTGTAATACGATCTAGTGTTACATATAGCACATTAGATATGTCAGAGTTTCATTTTGCAATTTCATATTCTTATAGGGCCAGATGGGGTGAAGTGGACTGAAGGTGAGACCTTGCTTACTGGTGAGAATAGTGGAACATGGCCTCACTAGAGAGGCAGCCACTGAGAAGCTGTAGTCTGTTTCATCAAGGATGAAGACAGGCTTAGTGTTGCCTAGTCTTCAGATTTTTTTCAAGAGGAGCCAGAAATGAGAATTCGGAGGTAAAATTCACTACCATTTAAAGCACTCTGTTGGAGCTGGCTAGAAAAGGTGGCTGCACTTTGCACCCCCATGCTGTGGGCCTGTGCCTGCTCTTACCCTGAGCCGTCAGTACATGGTGGTCCTGGCAGCAGTGCCTTTCCAGCTGGCACCAATGATGAGGTCACGTATTCTAGAAAGCACCTCACTGTAAAAATGCTAATCAGTATCTGAAGTGCCCAGTTGCTCCAGACTAGACATAAAATAAGAGACAGTATTTGCAGTCATTTTTGAAGCAAACATATCCAAATGGAAAACAGGAACATTTATCTTTCCAAACCTCCTCCCTAATATTTCTTTAATTTGAGGGAAAAGCTGTAGCTGCCTTGTCTTGTCAGAAGTCTTCCCTGAGCATCTCTCTTTGGTCTGCACTGACTGTGGGACCAAGCCTTGCAATTTGCATTAAGCATCTCCATGGCAGGAATGCAAGCAGGGCTTTCAGGGCTCTAGTGGGCTGTTGAGCAGAGGTAAATGCTGAGTGACAAAACTTTATCACATCTTTCCTCTGCCTCTGCTCTAAACTGAAGAACTCAGGAGACTAAAGAAATCCACTTCCCTTCCTATTCTCTTTCCGTGATTCTTTCATGCACCAAACCAGACAGAAATGGGATGCTTGGGCGTGCAGGCCACGAAAACCCTCTCCACTCCTCTTGTTTCCTCCCACTCCAGCAAGGACAGTCGGTCAAATCAGCATCTGCATCTTCACAGTGAAGATATTAAACACTGACTTCTATTGGCCGTCTATCCTTTCTCATTATCCTTCTTATTTAGCGCTCAAAAGCAAATTATATGCACATATTTAGAAATTTATGTGTTGGGTAAATTAATATTATATTGTTCTCCGTAGAGCTTTAAGCTCAAATATAGTTTCTGATGATCTTTATTTTACCCGAGTAATGTGTACGTTTTGAAATGGAATCTGAACTCTCATTGAAAGGGAACACTTTTGTAACTACCTTTTTTTTTTTTAATGGACCTCTAAACTGCATACCAAAATTATTTTAGACTCACTCTTTCTCCTTTTCCAGACTCCTGAAATATTCCATCATGCTGTTTATAAAGTATTGCTTTTGTATCTTTCTTGTTTTACTTTCAATTATTCAAAATGTGCTTATTTTCTTCTTCTTTTTTTTTTTCTGTCATTCGTAAAATGTGGTTTGCATAGACTTTATGCGGTACTGCATTTTCCTGAGTAACACCACAGGGCTTTTATTAGACTTGGAAAGGATGGGGTAGAAGCACATTGTTAACCAGTCTTTACTGCCGTTTAGCAGCTGATCTAAGGCCAGCTTTAACTCACCACCAGAAAGGGTTATAAGTGATTTATCAAATGAATCACTGTACCTGGTGATCCTCTTTAAGGCTCAACTGTACTCAGTTCAGGATTCAGAAATGGGGTATGACTGTGGGATAAGCCTAACTGAAATATATTGATCTAAGAGATCGGGAGTTACCTGGAGAAAAATTAATCATGTAAGGGGTTTGAAGTGTCCATGTGTGGCCCCAATTCTGTATCCCAATATCAGAGCAAGGGGAGATTTGGGGTACAGTTCAATAGGTGTCTATAGTTTGGGTGTATCTATGTAGTATATAACACTACTTTTCCTGTCTTTTCCTTTCTCTTTTTGTCCTGAGCATGTATGTCTGTGATCTCCATCAAAGGCCTCCTAATACATTGTTTATAAAGTGAGATTTAAAAACACATTAAAAGTGTCATCTACCATTTGCAATTGAGAAATAATATACCAAGGATCAGTGACTGAATTACTTTAATCAAATAGATCTTATTAATTTAAAAAAGAAAACCCGCCAATCTAATTGAAATAACACTAAATTTGATACATTTAGTTTGGAGAAAATAGAATCTTTAATAATATTAAATTTCCCATTCAAAAACATGGTGTGCTTTCAGTTTATTCTCATCTTGTTTTATGTATTTTGGTAAAATTTTTTAAACATAAAGTGTTGTTATTGTTTTATTATGTTACATTTTAAATTACATTATATATATTCATTTTATATCCTGGCATCTTATTGAATGATTTTAATAATTCTTCTTAAATGGACACATCAGTAAATAAACAATAAGAAAGGCTATCATGAAATTTACCAGTACAGTCAATAAGTTTGATAGAGCCTACACACTTCAAACAGAGAATATACATTTTTCTTATGTCCATTGAACATGTATAAACCTAGTCTTGTATTTGCCACATATAAAATCTTAAATAAAAATTTATAAGTACTAATGGTTATTATTTTTATGTGATAATACAGTAAAATT
Source organism: Orcinus orca (assembly GCF_937001465.1). NCBI lineage: Eukaryota > Metazoa > Chordata > Mammalia > Artiodactyla > Delphinidae > Orcinus > Orcinus orca. The sequence goes on from NC_064567.1 coordinate 69,434,585, forward strand.
AGTTAGGGATTGTCTCTGTCTCTTTTATTGAGCTTCATAAAAGAATGTAGCTAGTACAATAGGAGAAGAAAATGAAAAACCTGGCATAAATATTTATAAAGTTCTTTCTTATGATGATATAATTTTATAGCTAGATCATTCAGGAGACTTTAAAAAAATTTTATTTTATATTGGAGTATAGTTGATTTACAATGTTGTGTTAGTTTCAGGTGTACAGCAAAGTGATTCAGTTATATATATATATATATATATATATATATCTATCTCCATTCTTTTTCAGATTCTTTTCTCATACAGGTTGTTACAGAATATTGAATAGAGTTCCCTGTGCTATACAGTAGGTCCTTATTGATTATCTATTTTATGTATAGTAGTGTGTATATGTTAATCCCAAACTACTAATTTGTTCCCCCCAACCACCTTTCCCCTTTGGTAACCATAAATTTGTTTTTGAAGTCTGTCAGTCTATTTCTGTTTTGTAAATAAGTTCATTTGTATCTTTTTTTTTAGATTCCACATCTAAGTGATATCATAAGATATTTGTCTTTCTCTGTCTGGCTAACTTCACGTAGCCAGATAATCTCTAGTTCTACCCATGTTGCTGCAAATGGCATTATTTCATTCTTTTTTATGGCTGTGTAATACTGCATTGTATATATGTACCACATCTTCTTTATCCGTTCCTCTGTCAGTAGACATTTTGGTTGCTTCTATGTCCTGGCTATTGTAAATAATGCTGAAATGAACAATGGGGTGCATGTATCTTTTTGAATTAGGGTTTTCTCCAGATATATGCCCAGGAGTGGGATTGCTGGATCATATGGTAGTTCTATTTTTAGGTTTTAAGGACCCTGCATACGTTCTCCATAGTGGTTATACCAATTTACATTCCTACCAACACCGTAGGAGTGTTCCTTTTTCTCCACACCCTCTCCAGCATTTATTGTTTGTAGACTTTTTCATGATGGCCATTCTGACTAGTGTGAGGTGATAACTCATTGTAGTTTTGATTTTCATTTTTCTAATTATTAGTGATGTTGAGCATCTTTTCATGTGCCTTTTGACCATCTGTATGTCTTTTTTGGAGAAATGTCTATTTAGATCTTCTGCCCATTTTTGATTGGTTTGCTTGTTTTTTTGATATTGAGCTGCCTGAGCTGTTTGTATATTTTGGAAATAAAATTCTTTTTTTATGATGATATAATTGTATAAGTAGATCATTCAGGAGACTTTAGGTTATATTCTTTATAATAATCAAAATCAGTGATTTGGGGCCTGCATTTCACCTTTTATGACAATGTCTTTCTACCCTTGCATGATCACTCCAAAGGATGCTTAATCATACCATAGAGCAGCCCTGCTTATTGTTACAGTGAGGAAAAATACAGGAAAATCATACGCAGACCAAAAGGAATCCTGCCCGCCCTTTTTTTTTGACCAGGGTAGGCTATTAACAAAGGGCATCACTGTTAGGTACACACCATCTAGTGTTCCCTGTTCAGCCTTTGTTGCATTGGTGGTTCTGCAACCCTGGTGTCAACTAAGCTCACCAGTACAAAGGTCCACTGAAATCCAAGGACCCAGAAAGAAAAATGCACTTTATCCACAAGGAGGGCTATTTTGGTGAACACAACTGCCATCACTGTCTTTCAGCAGTTTCTAGAACTAAGCAAATAGGCAGAGAGGAACTCTCTCCCCTGATGTTATCATAAGTGACAGGCACTCTTTGTCAATAAGACTCTTTTCAGATCACATCCCCACCTTATTAAAAATGAAATTTAAATGAAAAGTTCATTTTGGCAGAGGGACTAAAATTATAGATTAATTCTGTATTTATAAATCTATTTAATGATTTACATATAACCAATGGGTTTGTAGGAATAATATCTATTAAAACTTCCACGTCTTGTCAATATTTTTCTAGCGGCATAGGTTTTGCATTCAGCCACGTTATAAGATCTTTTGCACATGATTCTTTTTTCATTTGAAAGGCTTTCTGAGAAGAATGATGGTTAAAATAAGATTAATTAGACAATTATATAGTGAGTCCATTTCTTGAGTTCAGACTTTGGATGAGGATATAATTCTCCCCAGCAGAATTTCCAGCTCACTCTCTAAATTATTAGAATGAGGGGGATTATGTTTTTATTTCTAGAACCAATATTAAGAATAACTTATATTAGCTAGGTTTTGCTCTAAGAATGAATTCAATTTGCAGGAACTTCTTAAATTGCATATATATATATATATATCTTCATAGAAAATGCTAAGAAATCTGCCTGCTGTATTTCTACATTGGCATCAGCTGAAAGCCCCCAAAACACCCTATAGGGATAAAGCAACACCAGCTCTAAGGAGCACTGTTGATCTCAACCAATAGTCAAAGAAATGAAGGGCTGGGGAGGAGACAAGAGGAGCAACTCCCACCCTACCCCAACTCCATTGCCTCCACCAGTTGACATTATAATATCCTGGGCTCCCAGATCTATGTTTTAACTCACGTACATTAGATGATTCAGAGTCTGGCAGGATTCATAGGAGATGTTTTGTTTAGCTGCGTTTTGTAGCTGAGATGTTTTAAAATGAGTTTTTTGAGAACACACAGCTGGACAATAAAGCTGGCACAGAGTTTCTGGGTTAGGGTTGAGGCAAACTGAGAAACATGCCATGAGACCTGGATCATGCTGACTAGGAGGGCACAGAATGCACCCCTGTTAATTTTCACAATGTTACAGATATCATCACTGTTTTTAAATGCAATTTCTATACAGATCCACACAGAGTGACTATATCAAGATTGTTCTAGATTGTTCAGTGTGTCCTCTTATGTTTTAAAGGAGAAGAAAAACAAATTTCTTCAAGGAAAGAGCTAAATTAGTATAGAATATCTGATGATTTCTACAAAGTTTAATAATGTCATTTAGGAGGAATAGAATCTCTTGTACATCCATGAAGGAAAAACATGAAATAAAACTCAAATTTTAAACAAACACGTGATGGACTTGTTTAATATCACCCAATGTTATGAAACCTAACTGCCTAAAAACTAGATCAAATTGCTCTTTTAGATTTGTCATTTGGTGTTTTCTTTGTTTTTTGTTTGTTATTAAAGCCCGTACCTTACTTTGTAATACACATTCTGAAGAAAAGCAAAAAAAATCAAATTTAGATCAACATTTATCTAAAATTTATTTAGATTCCAAATGTTCAGTCTGTATGAAGCTGGAAAAGACTATAGTTTTGGTTTTTTTTTTAACATCTTTATTGGGGTATAGTTGCTTTACAATGGTGTGTTAGTTTCTGCTTTATAACAAAGTGAATCAGTTATACATATACATATGTTCCCATATCTCTTCCCTCTTGCGTCTCCCTCCCTCCCACCCTCCCTATCCCACCCCTCCAGGCGGTCACAAAGCACCGAGCGGATATCCCTGTGCCATGCGGCTGCTTCCCACTAGCTATCTACCTTACGTTTGTTAGTGTGTATATGTCCATGACTCTCTCTCGCCCTGTCACAGCTCACCCTTCCTCCTCCCCATATCCTCAAGTCCGTTCTCCAATAGGTCTGTGTCTTTATTCCTGTCTTGCCCCTAGGTTCTTCATGACATTTTTTTTTTCTTAAATTCCATATATATGTGTTAGCATACGGTATTTGTCTTTTTCTTTCTGACTTACTTCACTCTGTATAGTTTTTTAAAAGATATATCGAATATACTTATTTTAAATTTCAGGCTATGTGTAATAGATATTTTAAAACATTTTTTGAATTTTTATATTCATTCATGCATTCAACAAATATTTGCTAAGCACCTATAATGTGCTAGCTACTCCGCTGTTGGGGGTACAAAGCAATTCCTGCTCTCTTAGAGCCTTTATTCTAGTTAGGGAATGATAACAAAGGGTAAATTATCATCTGTTAGGTTGTGTTAACTGTCTTGGAGACAAAATTAAGCGCAGAGGGAACAGTAAGTGCCTCAGGGGTGGGTACTATGACATGTGGTTTGCAGCTTTAAAGTGTTCAAAGACCTCACTGTAATATAGTAAATAAGCTACAAGGTTATACTGTACAGCACAGGGAATATAGCCAACATTTTATAACTTTAAATGGAATGTAATCTATAAAAATTTTGAATCTATGTTGTATACCTCAGACAAACAATATTGTAAATCAACTATACTTTAATTAAAATAAAAACCAAAACAAAGAGCATGTCACTGAAAAGTCACATTTGAAAGACCTGATGGAAGTGACAAAATACACAGGAAAGTATTACTTAGATTTCACCTTCTTTTCAAAAAGAGTTAAACTGAAATAGTTTCTAAGTATTTAAAAATGGCGATATTAGAATAATTTATTCAATTAGTCGTTATATGAGAAAGATGTGTACAGTCCACTGTGGACCTATGATCATCTCAAAAGTGGCCTGGATGTCCTGCAACATCCTAACAATTTCCATTTTATTCAAGGCAACTTTAAGATTCAGTGTGGCTTCGTTTCATTCTTTTGAAAATTAGGGATATGGTCATTGTACGGACCTAGCTTTAACCACTTAATGACTTTTATTTAATAAGCAAGAACATTCCATTCTCCATTCTCTGACCAGAATAATAACATCGTGAACCAAGCAAAGAACCCAATAGAACTGAGACCTGAGTTTTTGGCTAAGTGCTCACTGAGGCTCCTTGTGACTCTAGACAACTGGGTCTCAGTTTCCTTACCTGCTAAGCACTCAGTTTGCATGCCATGATCCTTCAAGTTTCTTGGAAGTTGTTAAGTGTTTATCATTTCCCAAATTCTCTGATTCCACCACACATTTCTGTGCCTCTTACTCAAATAAAGGGCCGCAGGATAACAACTGTTTTGTGGGAAATTTTGTGGATGACTCAACAGACCAGACTAGGAATCCTGAACACGCCTTTCTACCTGTGCCCATGTGAATCATTTTCTTGAATTTTCAGCCGTATGCACTTATTGCAGAATTTGTTAGTGGCCTTGCCAAGGTCCTTATCCCGTTGCTCAATCCACATGCCAAGCTGCTTCATCTCCTGCTATTGTTGTCCAGAAGTTACAGCTGCCCTACGTGGCTGGAAGCAGTGTTTTGAAGTACCCCCACACCTGGGTTGTCCTGTTCTATCTCACCATGCCCAGATTCCAGGAATCCTAAGGTAATCCTTTCTCCTCGCACAGTAGCTCAGTGAAAATGTGCTGTGGTGTGTCTTACTGAAGAATTAATTCTATGATGACTGGCTCTGTTCTGGCACTGGGATGGCCTTATTTATTTTTGTGTTTGTTTACGTTTATTGCAGGGAAATGATATTTATCGGAGCTCAAAAATCCAAAGTCCAACTTAATATTGTTTTATTCTCTTCTACTTCTACAAAGATATTTGAGTACTTCAACTCACATGAGTCTCCTCTCCCTTCTTTTCTGAGAGGAGAAGGCAGCTTTGTGGGGTAGCCGAAAGAGCACGGGTGTTTATGTAACTTGGAAATAAGCAAATTGGATTTCAAATCCAACTCTACATCTTACTTGGCTGGTTATTTGGAAAAGCACTTTGACTGCAGCTACTGACTATTGATTGTAATGAATATATATATATAAAATATAATCACTATTCACTACTACCCAATATGATTTCATTTTTTTAAAATACCTATTGTGGGAACTTCCGTGGTGACGCAGTGGTTAAGAATCCGCCTGCCAATGCAGGGGACATGGGTTCGAGGCCTGATCCGGGAAGATACCACATGCCGCAGAGCAGTTAAGCCCATGTGCCACAACTACTGAGCCTGAACACTACAACTACTGAAGCCTGCGAGATCTAGGGCCCACGTGCCACAGGCAGCCCAGGTGATTCTGAGGCTAGTAATCTATTGATCTCAGAAAGGCAAACTCTGTCATAGACTCTGCACTACTTAGGAAAGAGCATGTGGTTTTTACAGCCAAATAGAACTCAGTTCAAATTCAAGATCTGTAATTTACTATCTTTGTGTGTGAGTTTGGGAAAGTATGTAACCTCTTTGAATCTCAGTTTCCAACTATAAAGCTGGATAATTCTTACCATATAGGTAAGATTAAATGAGGTATTTTACCTAGAGCATTATTTATTTATATATGTATTTTGACAGTAGGTCCTTGTTGATTTTCTATTTTAAATATAGCAGTGTGTACATGTCAATCCCAAACTCCCAATCTATCCCTCCCTCTCTCCCTTGCCCCCTGGTAACCATAAGTTCATTCTCTAAGTCTGTGAGTCTATTTCTGTTTTGTAAATAAGTTCATTTGTATCATTGTTTTTAGATTCCACATAATAAGTGATATCATATGATATTTGTCTTTCTCTTTCTGACGTACTTCACTTAGTATAATAATCTCCAGGTCCATCCAGGTTGCTGCAAATGGCATTATTTCATTCTTTTTTAATGGCTGAGTAATATTCTGTTGTATATATGCACGACACCTTTGTCGTCGATGTCTGTCGAATCACATTTAAGTTGCTTCCATGTCGTAGCTATTGTGAACAGTGCTGCAGTGAACATTGGAGTGCATGTATCGTTTTGAACCATGGTTTTCTCCAGATACATGTCCAGGAGTGGGATTGCTGGATCCTATGGTAGCTCTACTTTTAGTTTTTTAGGGTACCTCCATACTGTTCTCCATAGTGGCTGCACCAATTTACATTCCCGCCAACAGTGTAGGAGGGTTCCCTTTTCTCCACACCTTCTCCAGCATTTACTGTTCTTAGATTTTTTGATGATGGCCATTCTGACCAGTGTGAGGTGATAACTCATTGTAGTTTTGATTTACATTTCTCTAATAATTAGCAGTGTTGAGCATCTTTTCATGTGGCTATTGGCCATCTGTATGTTGTCTTTGGAGAAATGTTTATTTAGGTCTTCTGCCCAGTTTTTGATTGGGTTGTACTAATTCTAATAGGAAAAAAATATTGTGCATGCATTGATATAATGTCCTAAGCTAGGTTTAATTCCTTAATTCTTCTGTGGTTACTCAGGGGTAGAAACTGCCAGTAGTGGGAGCACGGTATCTAAACATGACATTCACTTTTGAATCAGAGCAACGATGCTAGACAAAGGCTGTTGAAGGAAACGTATAATTTTATACACTTGATTGCCCTAAATTTTACTCTAAGAAAGAAACCTCATCTATTTCTGGCTGTGTAACTCCACTTAAGTCACAGTGTAATTTCCCATAAGGGTGAACTGAGATGATTGCTCAAGCACACAATACCTGTAAGTTAATCTGTTTTGAGGCTTCCTGGTATGTCTGCTGCTAATGCAGGTAGAAGCTGGAGGGCTTAATGAACAAGTTGTTTTGGGGCCACTCCAGAGGTGTGAGTGTACTTCATTGTACTCTGAAGGTCATCAAGGAGGAGCCTGAGGAGAACCCAAGCCCCAGGTAGGACTCCCTGAGATATCACTGACTTGGAGTTACACTGACAACCCTCCATGAAAAGCTTTCCTGGTGCCCAGAGACTGCTGTTCTTCACACCCTCCCAGTGCACTTGATTATTGTACCTCCACAGCCTTAGGTGAATGTACTGGACTTGATTATTTGCACGTCTGTCTCCCACTGAGGACATAGATTTTGGTTCTCTCCTTTTTATATCTGTTGAGAGGACACTGTCAGACATTGAATAAATGAATAAGTAAATGATTCTCCTTAGCTATATACCCACTTCCTGGACTGCGTGGTTCTCTCCTGTGTTAAGTTTCTCTATGGAATTGTACAAATGTTTTGCCTAAAAAAGGCTAAATTAGTTCCTTTTGTACATGTAGTACCTTTAGAGTTAGTGAGTTGAGTATTTTATACACTAGTGCTTCAGCATTGAGAAGAAAATAATTGCCCTTGTGATTTGTTAAACAGATGAAAAAGATTTTTTGTTTTCTACTTTGTACTAAAGTGCTTCAGAAATCATTTTAGCAAGTATGCATATCTTTAAAAACAGATCTCAAATAACAAAAGGCCAAGAAAATATTTTATGATAATTTCAGATTCATTTATATAAGTTTAAAGTTAACCCATAGCTATCATGAAAAATAACTCAAACTTTCAGAGCCTTCTACTAACCAGTTATATCCAAAATATGTAGAAAAGAGCTATTGGAATGTTGAAAAGGTTTTTTTTATAAACTAACTGAAATGCTGAAACATTTTTATAAATGTTATCTTGGAATTTATCTATTTTTGTAAAAATGTTATAAAATGCTAAAAAACCCAATCTGAATTCAACTTGGAGCCAAATAATCATGTGCAAGGAGAAAATGCCATCTTTCTTGAGAACATTCTCGATAGTTCCAGATGAGCTGTGCTTAACCATAGTATGCCTGGAATCAAGTCAGGTTGCACCTCCCCCTAGACTAGTGGGATGTTCCAACCATAACTTACCTGCCTTGATGTCATATTCTCTCTGCATCAGAAAGGTTTAGTCAATTTAAACATGTTAACTCAATGCTAGGAATAACTAACGAGATCTTTGATGGCTCCCTTTAATTAAGAGAATATTGTCCCCAAACCTCATTATACTATTTTCATTTAAATTAGATGAGAGAAAAACTAATTATACCTTTAAGCCTCTCACCTATACCTCCAGTTGATAAATATGCCAATAACATTAAAGAAAAAAACACGGCACAATGGAATCAGTTCTTTAGTTGTAAGGAAATTTATTAGTAAGCATTGAAAAATCATCCAAGGAAAGATCTAGGCAGGAACATGAGACTCCTAGAAGAGGTGTGCTGGTAAATCATGATCTCTCTGCAAGGGAATCTGGTCATTGTAAGAGTGCTGCGTGCACAGGCATGAACGTGCACTTAGAAATTTCCACTTAGGAAATGGTAAAGCAAAAGTCAACTTTGAGACCTTCAGATGAGAAAAATGCGCTTGAACTTCACCAGTGCCTCCAGTTCATTTTCCCTCAAGCTATAGTGAATTCACATGAGAGTTGGCGTTTTATTTTCACTGTGGTATACTTGGCCAAAAAGAATGCTTACAGCAGGAATTGTTTCTGTTTCTCATTGAGGGTTGGGATATTTCCCAAGGATTTTCCAAAAGAAATACTCAACTCTGAATCATTGTGAATGTTAGCATTTAGAATCACTTGAATATGGATCTTTGGAAAATACTTTGAAGTTAACTTATTTTTAGAATGTAAAATATATGTAGGAAAATACACCAATCATATGTACAGCTTGATGATTTTTTTTCCACAAAATGATGACTTCTGTGTGGACCCTGCACCCAGGTGAGGAAACAAACCATTATTTGCACCCAGAAAACTCCTTTTTTCTTCCTTCTAACCATTAATCCCCAAAGATAACCACTATCCTGATTTTTTTAACTTGATATAAGTGGCATCATACAGCAAAGACTGTTATGTGCTGTATTATTATGGTTAAGATTTTTATATCTTATTCTTTCACTTCACATATGCATGTGAGATGCATACATGTGGTTGCTATAGTCAATGTTCTTTTTCTCATCACTGTGTAGTTATCTGTTGTATCAATGTACCATAATTGATTCATCTATTCTACTGTTATAGACATTTGATATCCCTATTTGAAAGCTATTGCTTGAACATTGTCATGAACATTGTCATTGTCTTTTCGTAGACACATGAGTGCCTTTATCTTGGGTACAAGTCTAAGAACAGAATTGAGGGATTATTGGATACATGGCTTTAGTAGCTTGAGTAATTTCTGCTAAGCAATAAGAGTACCACTTGATTCATATCTTCTGCAACATTTGGTGTCTTTTAAAAATGTGTTATATTGGTGAGTGTGCATTGTGTCTCTTTTCAGTTTTAACTTGTGTTTACCTGGTGACTCTGAAAGCCCCTTTTTAAGTATTTAGGAGACATTTGAATAGTTTCTTTTGCGAGTTGCTTTTTCAAGTCTTTTGCCTATCGTTCTATTGTGTTGTTTATATTCTTCTTACTGATTTGTAGGAGTTATACACATTCTTTGACAATACACTTATAAAAATATTTTTATGCTTACTGTATAGATTACCCTTTAGTTTTGTAATGGTGTCTTTTTCTTTTGAGGAACGGCAATTGTTTTAGCATAGTCTAGTTTATCATTTCTTCCCCTCTTCTTTAGCCTTTTTAGAATCCTATTTAAGAAATACTTGCCTACCTCAGGTCATGAAAATATTCTTCTGTTTCTTTATGAAAGCTTTAGTGTTTTGCATTTCACATTTAAATCTACAATCCATCTTAGATTGGTTGTTTCGTATGGTGTGAGACAAGGATCAAATTTTATTTTATTTTTTTATATGGATATCTAATTGATCCAGCACCCATATTGAAAAGTCCTTCTTTTCTGGAAAAGTCTATCTTTTCCCCCCCTGTACATCGGTGTCATTGTGTTATAAATCAGATGACTGGATTTTCAGTTCTGCTTCACAGATCTATTTGTCTATCCTTGTTCCAAAGTCACACTGCCTTAATTTCTATAGATTTTTAATGTCTAGCAATCTGTTAGTGGAATTTCTCCAGCTTTGTTGTTCTTCCAGTTTGTCTTGGCTATTCTCGACCTTTTTCATTTTCACATAAATTTTAGAATCAAGCTCTCAATTTATACCAAAAAAGCACTGAAACTTTTTTTTTTTTTTTTTTTTTTTGCTGTACTTGGGCCTCTCACTGTTGTGGCCTCTCCTGTTGCGGAGCACAGGCCTATATCTTTTTACATCCAGTTTGATTTCTCTCAGTAATGCTTTGTACTTGCATATTTTTTGTCAGATTTACTTCCATCAAAGTTATTTTTCAGGTATTATTATAAGTGGTTTTATTTTAAATTTTTTATTTTCTATCTTTATTTTGGAAGATAAAATGCAATTGATTTTGTACACTGATCTTGTATCTAGAGATTTTGCCCAATTTACTTTTTAATTCAAATGGTTTGAGTGTAGATTGTTTTTCTTTTGTTTTGTTTTTGCTATTTTTTGTGTATAATATCAAGTCATCTGAAAATAATGAATTATTTTGCCTTTATTTTTAATGCTTTGTACTGGCAACTCCTTTTAGTACTGTACTGAATAAAAGTGGCAATAGCAGATAAGTAATAAGAATAGTCTTATTACTGGTCTCAGGGGAAAATTTTCAATATTTCATTATAAAGTACAAAATTTTAATAAGAATTTTTGAACATTCTATGCTGTTTAGAAAGTTCCATTCTATATCCAGTTTAAGAATTTGTATTGTAAATTGATATTGAATTATCTGAAATGTTTTCTTTGCATGTATTAAGAGGATCACGCAATTCTTCTTTTCTTCTGCTAACGTGTATGAACACTAATTTATTTTTCAATGTTAAAACAGTCCTGCCTTACTAGAATAAATCCAGTTGTTAATGATGTATTATCTTTCTATCAAATATTCTTTTATATAACAATTTACTCATGAGAGACACTAGGTCAAGTATTTTTACCCACCTTTTAAAATAGGTTGAGTTTTTTTTGCCATCCTGGCTCTTTTGTTGTTTTTGACATTTTAACTCTTTTAAGAAATAAAATTTTAAACTATCCAATTTTTATAGCAGATATATTCACGTAGGTAATACCTTAGAGTGATTATTCCAAGCATGAATGTCTGGTACTCTTGTGTTGTTACACTTTGGGTAAAATGGGTTTTCCCAACTTCTCCAGACATCACAGTTCATACACAGTTTTTCTTAACATTCAAGCAGTAATAGTCCAAGTCACTCTCTCACTGTCTACAAAATGCTGTCTTTAGTGAGATTTTGCTCCAAGAATACATTTTAGTTGGAAATTTTTACCTTAGCTAATTTCTGCTCATTTTCTTTTCTTTTTTTTTTTTCTGCTCATTTTCTTGAAGTGTCATTGCAGAATAAAGTCTGTTTTTTACCTTTGCATAACCCAAAGTCCCATTTTAAGTGTTTTTCTTTAATTAGATGTGTAATTTGTCTTCAAAGGGGAATCCAAACTTTTACTTCTGTAGAAAATTTTAAAAACTGAAATCTAGTGAATTCTATTATCATACTTGTCTTTTCCATTTAATTGTGATTTCTGTCATTTACATATATATTTTTTACTTATGTGTTTTCTGTAATATTATTTTAAATATTTTTTACATTAAGACATTTTATTTACATTTAAAAATAGGACACAATTGACAGAAACTTAAGTATAATTGGGAAAAGTTCATGAGTCATTTAATATGAAAGTTGCTGTGTGTAATGGTATTGCAACAAAATGATGGATAGAAAATAACCATAATCTAGAAACTTCTGTAAAAGTCTGGTAATCATATTTCATGGATGTAAGTATCTTTCTACTCTGTTTTTGTTTGGTTTTTTCTCTCTTTCTCTTTCTTTGTTGTAATCTAGTTTTGGATTGTATGATTGCAAGAAACATAAATTCACTCCAGGAAGTGGAGAAAAGCACAAGCTATGGTAAGGATTAAATAGGCAAACGCAGTCATCCAAAAAGGAGAAAGATAGTGCCAGCAGGACACAGTAGAACCAGAACTAGAAATCCAAAAGTGAGTTTACTCTCTCCAACTTGAAAAGGCCTATCTCTGTTTGTCCAACCTAATTTCTGTTTGACTTCACTTTAGTTTTTTACATGGTGTAGCATGGCTACCCCTCCCTCCCATATTTGCATGGTTTCAGGATTCACGTGCCCTTTGTTATTTCAGATACTAAGGGGGAAAGATTCTTATCCTTCCCTTCTTATGCTTCCACATGAGAATCTTCATTTAAAAGGACTCTAGCTTCTTTTCCTACACTTTATTGACTCCATGTCTTGAAAGGAGGAAGGATTATTTTGGTTTGTTTGAGAGGAGTTGTGGAGCTTGCTCTGCTAAGCAGCTGCTTCACTACTGTCTTTGGATCTCCCTGCCTGTGGAAAGTGTACTTTTTTATCTGCTCTCATTTCACATGCATCTGCTACTTAAATAGGAAGCCAATAGTGATCTACCTGTGCCAGTTAGGGCCTGGATAAATAACTGTTTTAGTCCACTTGGGCTGCCATAACAAAATACCATAAACTGAGTGGCTTATGAACAACAGAAACTTATTTCTCACAGTTCTGGAGTCCAGGAAGTCCAAGATCAAGATGCCTGCAGGTTTGGTGTCTGGTTAGAACCCACTTCCTGGTTCATAGACAGCTGTGTGCTCACATGACAGAAGGGGGCCGGGTAGCTCTCTGGGATCTCTTTTATAAGAGGACTAATCCCATTAATGAAGGCTCAATCTCATGACCTAATCAACTTCCAAAGACCTCATCTCCTAATACATCACATTAGGGGTTAGGATTTCATCATATGAATTTTGGAGCAATACAGACATTCAGACCATAGCAATAATTATTTCCAATTTAGGAGTAAATTTTTAGCAAGCCCCTCTGGCTTGAGATCAAAAATCATAATCCCCAATTAGCTTTTCCTAGTAGTAAAGGTGATATTTTGAGTTCCATTTTTCTGACTTTTACTTCTATTTCTCAATCGCTTTCAAAAGAACAAAGACACCTATTACAAAACCCACATAGAAAGAAAATATGATCCCTATTTCAGATGATATAAAAACAAGTCAAATGTTAAGACTGAAATGAGAAAAATAATATTTTAAGTATACAGATGAAAATATAAAACATTTCTCTGAACTTGAATATAGAAGGATTTTGTAAGCAAATAAACAAAAAAGTACAAATATAAAAACTAGCTTCATACATGACAATATTAAAATAAAAATACCTGGGTCTCAAAATCAAATAAAGTACAAAAAAAACCACCAAAAACAAACCCTCAGACTGAAATAGAAAATTGTAGCCTATAGATCTAACACAAATTCCTATAAATCAGAAAGAAAAAACAACCCATTAGAAAAATGGGCAATGCATAAAAATTATCATGGGCAGTCAGGAAAATGTAAACTAGTTCCACAACTAGTTCCACGATGAAATGCTAGTTCTACAATGAGATACTAAAAATATCAAGTGTAATAACGTAAAGTATTGGGAAATATGAAGAGCAATTAGAATATTTATACTCTGATGGCAGGGGTATAAATTTGTGCCATCACTTTAGATGGCAACTTGGCAATATTGACTTAAGCTATAGATATATACACCAAATGACCCAGCAATTTCATTTCTATACCCCCTCTCCCAGATATGTACAAAGAAACATGTATAACGTTCATAATGACATCAGTTATAGTGGTTAAACTGGAAACAGATCTATGGTAGTAGGAGAAAGGATAAAAAAAAGTGCATTATATCAACACAATAGAACACTACATATCAGTGAAGGCGAATGAATTTGAGCTTCATATATCACCAGGCATCAGTTTCACAAACGTGATCTTAATTGAAGAAAGCAAGGTGCAGAAGTATACTTATATATAGCATGTGTAAGGAAAATATGGGGAAAATAAAGGAAGGAATGATAATACACCGGATTCAGGTAGTAGTCTTATCTGAGGAGAGGGAAAATAATGGAAACTGTTGAAATGTTTTATTTCTTAAGGTGAGTGGAACATGCATAGATAATCATCGTATTGCACGCTATACATTTTTTAATGTCTAAGATATTTCATAATTTTCTGAAGGAAAGGTTGCCTTATCCTGAAATCATAGGTGGTAAGGCTTGTGGAATATGCATCTTACCACAATACATGCAACCACCATCCTGGGGTTACTAACACTTGTTGGCTCCTTATTGCCTACTGGAGAGAAGTTAGATATCCTAGCATGACATAGACGGTCTTTTACACTTAAGATCTTACTTTCTTTTCCACACTGATTTTCTCCTATTCTCTTCTTTCTCCTTATAACATATGCACTGAGTAACCAATGAATCATTTTTAATTCCTTGCGTGTACTACTTTTTAATGCTTTCATCTGAAATGCTTTATTCCTCCTTAACTTCTGATCATCTTTCAAAACAGTTAAAATATTGCCCTTGTAAAAATATCTCCAATTTTCACAGCGTTACATACTTCCAAGTGTTGTAATAGGTTTCTATATCTGTATTCTCCATTAAAGGCAGTTCGTGGAAGGTACAACCAGGTTATTTATTTTTGTTGGTCAGTGTCTGGCATAGCAGGTGCATAATATTAGAAGAATAAATTATTAGAAGAGATGCTGAAATGTCACAAGTTGAAGCATCAGTTGTTAAATTGGTGACGCAAACAGTAAGTAGCATGCAAGTTCAGAGAATGTCACTGCGGGTTAGAGTGGTCTGGAAAGACTCCATGAAAGCTTAAGCTAGGTCTAAGAGGATGGGTGAGATTTGCAGTCATCGAGAGAGGTAAGCTTCCCAAACTTAAGCAGTAATGAGAGCAGAAGTTTGGACAAGGGGAAGCCTTTCTTCACTCTGCACATCTCAATGCATATGCTGCCTCTTTAGGAAGCTAGTATCTTTATTCTCAGTGTTCCATAGAAACTGCTCACATTTCTTCACTGCTTATGGTAAAAGCAGAGACTGTTATGGCTTCAGCTCATAGAGAAGGAAAGAGAGAAGGAGGTAATGCAGGAGATGGATGTGTGGCCCAGTTACAATGTAGTCCCCGCCTGATCCCACAGGGAGCTCTGCAGTATGAGTAGCACCCGAGAGTTGATCCCACCTCTAGGCAAGCAGTGCATCCTTTTATGTACCCGGGTCAGTCAGTTATTGACAACAGGCTGATTTTGAGAGGGCCCCATCCCTTGAGCAAAAGAACTTCCATTTGGCTGGAGGCAGTTCTCTTAGAGAGGGGCCAGCTGTGACCATGAGCTACTAACACACCCAGCAGCTGGGGGATGGGTGTTCTTGCCTGCTAAGGTGGATCTGATCAAGGGACGACTAAGAAATCTGCTTAGTTACCCTATGATAAGTATCTACTTTCCCACCCTTCTGCTTTGGCCCCATTTTGTATCATGCTATTGTATCACTGCCCCCATCTGCTGGGCCACTGATACTGCTTTTGCTGGCACTGTCACTTTAAAATTGATCCTGATCTTTTGGTCACTGCTGTGTTTCCTGGTCGTTGGCAATCTAGCCGCTTCTTCTGGGTACCACCATTTATTGCCATGGGATGTCAACTCCTGCTGCTGATTCTGTCAAGTTCAGGTTCTATTCAAGGTCAAAGCTTGGAAGAGATCCCCTTGCAGTCTGTTACAGTGTATTTGTTAATTGGGTACCCAAAGCAGAGAAGATTGTACCCTAATGTTTTCAAGAGTTAACAGTAGAGCCACTCTTTTGCTTACTCTAATAGTCACCCAAGCATTACCCAGACTTCCTTATTCTCTAATGACTAACATTCTATTATTGAAACACTATAATCTTCCCAACTTTCTGCTCCCTTAGGATGAGTCCTCTCCTCACTGGTCTCTCAACCCCTCTTGCAAGTGGACATTTGGTAGGTCAGTGCCACTAAAGCTCCGGCGTACCCAGACATATCCAAATTACAGTGGTGGCAGAATCATGTCCTCAGCTACATATGCAAAACTCAGATTAAGACTAAATTATTTGGAGAGTTGAAATTGGAGTTAACTCACTATGCAGCGATTATTATGGGGAAAAACACTGTGTTAGGTTCTGTTCTGACCCCCATGATAGGGACTTCTAGTGTTTGCAACAAGGTGTGGACCTCCTATCCTTCTAGGCAAATGGAAAGCCAATGAGCTGTGAGTGGAATGACTTCTGGGATGAGGCATTCGATTACCAGTGTCGTTTCTGGGCTGAAGCATTTAATTATACGTGTGAGTTCCTCTTGTGCTTCCACGGCCCGCTGCAGCAAGTATGGAGGAGGGTTTGGGTGCAGATAGTGAAGCAGTGGTTGAAGCAGTCTCCATCGTCATACTCAGAGTGGGCATTGCCTAAATGAGAAACATGAGGAATAGTTTTTCTTGAGTTAAGCCATTGAGATTTGAGTATTGTTTGTCAGTACAGCATAAACTTAGCCTGTCCTCACTAATAAGAACAACCACTTTTATTCGCTTCTCATTCCCCATTTAGCTGAAAAATATGGCCTCCATAATGAAGGAGATTTTGGTGAAGACTACAAGTTAGAAAACTTCACACTCGTAAATTTTTCTTGCAACTCCATTACTCCTTTTCCTCCCCTCTTCTGTCACCTGGTATGTTATTAAGAAATCTTTGTGTTTGAGTAGAATGGTTTTATAAAAAAAATTCTGAACATAAGTAGATTCCAGGTGGTTAATCTATCACAGTTATTAAGATAAGCCAGATATCTGAGTTACAAAATGAGTGGTCTGTATAATTTGAGAAGTCAGTAATCAGGTCAGTTGCATAGCTCTAGAAAGCCGAACCTTTCAAACTCTGCATATCCTCTTATTTTTATTTTTTTTGGATGAAGTTGGTCAGAAGTATGTCTTTAATCAATGTGTTCATTTTGGGGAGTCTGATAACTAATACTAATACTATATATATAGATTATAAGATATGTTTCCTCACTGGAATCCCTCAAAATAAATAAATCTCAAAAATACCTTTATTTACACTCTGTACTTGGTGAATTGAATTAAAAAAAAAGAGAATCTGGCACATTCACATCACAATGTAAACTTTGCTTTTGAAATATTATAGCCAAGATATTAAATATTTTAAGAAAAACCACTCTGAATGTGTGTGATGTGGCAAATCATGTTTATCTCAATACATCTATTATGTAGAAAATAATGAACCGATAGTAAAATTTACTTCTTGCAAATCCAATGACTAAAATCGGCAACTGTTTTATGTGTGTGGTCGATGTCTCTGCTGCTTTACTTTTTAACATTTTAGAAAACAAAGCTGGAGGCCTGCTTTTCAGAATCCCTAATTCCTTTGTTAGTTTTAAGAAGGGTTCTCATCAGGGCACGCTCTGCTTTTAGAATCAGCAACAGCAGTTCATGGCCTGTATCTCATGAGCATTATTTACTTGTGAAAGTTATCTGTAGTAAAAACAGCTCCTATAAGTAAATTAATATATTGCAAATGTATTAATGTGAAAAATTTAAACCGTAAAATATACCTGATGATTTAAGTGATGAAAGAGAGCTGATAAAAGCAGTGCTGAGAAAGAGGTGTGAGATCCCAGAGGCAAACAGAGTTTACATTGATGGCTGGGGAAGGGGGGGTGGTATTGGTTGGTTCTGAATATTTCTTCCCTACAGGTACTGTATGATGTCATACTGCAAATCGACCTTTCTATTACAAAGAGTGAAGACACTTCCTACAATCTTTCCACAGAAAGATATTTCAGTGTGATGGTAAACAAGTCTATTTGTTTAACACTAGTATTTAAACCGTCTGTTAAATGCTCTTTTATTTTAAAAATACTTAAAAATGAAACATTCATTTTCATGACCATTAGTTATAGGATTTTAATATTTTTCGAAAAAATTATAACAGCAATAGCTATATATTTACTGAACATGAATTATATGTAAGGCAGTGTGTTCTACATGGACGATTTCATTTCATCCTCAAAACAATCCTTTAAATTAGATACTATTATTATTTCCATTTTACAAAGCAGAAAGTGCAAATGGGCTAAGTAACTTAATCAAGGTCATACATGTAGTCACTTATAATACACGAATTGACCAATATTTGTCTGGCCCTAGGGTTTCAGAAATGAGTAAAACATAGGCCCCGCTTCTGAGGAAATTTGTGGCAGAGGTAGACATGTAAATAGCTATTCATATGGTATGAAAAGAACTATATACTCGAATCAGGAGCCATGATTTGACACAGAGAAAATAACATGTGAGCTGAGAGTTAGATTTTATCAGAAGAAAGGGGAAGGTCATTCCAGATACCATAACCTTCACATCCAGAGATAGAGAGGCATGAAAGGGCATGGGGGATGCTGATGAGTGTGCACAGCTGGAATGGAATGTGTGGGGAGAAGAAAGAGAAACCCTTGTTACCCAACTGACAGAGCTAAGATAATGCAATTAATCTTTGATTTAAACGTTTACCATTTCCTTCCTTTTCTTCATTGCCTGTCTTCTTTATTCATTATGTGCTCACTATTTCCACAAAATCTTTAGAGTGCTTATATTTTTTAAAAAAACATAAAATAGAATGAGATGAAAATATATGAGCAGTTGCTGTATAATAGACTCGGAGACTTGACAAGAAGAAATAGAAAAGAGACATGGTTCCATTATTCAGGCCAAAAGTGCTTTCTAAAATTAAATAGCAAATAGCGCCCCACACATCCTAGATGATCTAGGAAAAAAAAGAAAAAAGATATTGAGTTACACACATAATTTAAAATTCTAAGTTCTGAGTATTAAACCCACTCACGAGGTTGGAAAATCCCTAAGGTTATCTAGGACATTTGAATATACCACAACCCATGGGGAAACTCCTAAAGAAAAGTAAATTTATTTTAGAAGAACCAGGGTTTTCTGAGCTGATGTTTAAAGATGCTAATGTAATTTTTAAGGTTGAAAGTCTAACAGTTTATTTCAAAAGGCAGTGTGCTGTTATATAAAATTTGAAATAGAATACAAAATAAAATTCTAAGATTGTCCAGAACACATATGGCTACTCAGGAAGTCATGCATACAGTTACTGCTCACCAGAAAAGTAGAAAACATAAGGCATGAGATATGTTTTCACCCAAAGAATAGCAAAATAGGGCTGGAACAAACACTAATTTTGTCTAGCTTTTTCTAACAAGAGAAGAACCTACTGTAGAAGTAAAGGAGCCGAAGCATGAAAGATAATCATGTATAACACAAGAGGTAAAAGCCTGCAGGAAGAGTGCAAGTAAATGCTTGTCTCACTTGTTTATCATTTAAGAACAAAACCATTTAGGGAAATACGTTTGACATAATAGCATGTGATGGCAAAGGCTGATAAAATTACCATTTTATGCATGGAAATAATAATAATAAAAGACAGTGTGAGTCAGAGAAAAAGTTATGAATGCATGTATATATATGACACATAGAGTTTATACAGAGGCCCTAATACCTAATAATTCAGGGAACACAATGGAGATGGAAAAAAGAAAAAGAGAGTGAAGGGGAAGTCAGGAAAGATGTAGCAGATGCGACTTTTTCCAAAATGGCTTCAACAGTGTTTCTCATCCTATATGTTCTTTGATGCTCCTCCCATCGAGAGATGGGGGTCTCTGGTCCTACTTTAATTGGGGTGGGCCAGTGACTATGGTGAAAGAAATGCCATGTGACTTCCGAGACTAGGCCATAGAAGACGATGCAGTCTCAACATGGTTCTCTTGGGACACTCTGCCGTGGGACCCTGAGCTCTGCGGAAGATGTTTGAGGCTGCCACATTGTGAGGAAGCCCAGGCCTCATGAATATGCCACATGTAGATTATCTAACAGCTCCAGCCAAGGATCCTGCCAAACACCAGTATCAACCATTAGACATGTGAATAAGAGATGCTTCCAGACGATTCCCACTCCCAGCCTTCAAGTCCTTCCAGCCAAGGTCTCAGGCATCATGGAGCAGAGACAGCTGTTACCATTGCTCCCTTTCTAAATCACTGATCCACAAAATCCATGACTGTAATAAAATGCATATTTTTAGCCCCTGAGTTTTGGAATAAATTTGTTATGCATCAATAATGACAAAAACTAGAGAGAATAGAAAATAACTTTCATTGTTAAAAGCACTGAGATTGAACATTCTTGTACTCAGGTCCTTGTTGACCTACACCTAGAAGTGGTATTGCTAGATCATGGAATCTCAACATCTTAAATTTAATTAATTGTTGCCACGCTCCCATCAGCAATGCATAAGAGTTACCATCAACACTTAGATTTATCATAACAGTAAAATTGATCTCTCTGACAAATATGAGAAAACATCTCAATATTACTATAATTTGTACAGCAATGTTTAGTGCAGCATGTTTTAATACAGTAAAATCTAAATGTCCTTAGGGGAACAAATAGATAATTTGCTCATTATTCATACAAGGGAATACTATAGAGCAATTACGATCAGTGAACTAGAACTATACATATTAATATGATTAATCCCAGAAACATAGCATTGGGGAAAAAGCAAATTGCAAGAGAATATATAGTATGATAATATCTCTATGCATTTAAAAATCCAAACAACATCTCTATTGTTTAATCATTCATAAAATCGATGGAGTGTCTGCCAGGTTGGCAGGCTCTGTTCTAGACACTGGGGATACAACACGGAAAGGAAAACATAAAGGTAAACATATAGATCTTAGCCTCCCAGAGTTTGCATGGTTGGAGGACACCATGCATATGAGTGTATAGTGAAAGAACGAAAATGTGCACAACAGTGATACCAGCTTCCAATAGTGGTTCCTTCTGAGGAAGGACAAATGCAGAAGGGGTAGGTAAAGGGTAGGAAGTTAGAGTATAACTTTATGCTTTATTTCTTTAAAAAATGTGAAATAAACATGGTAAAATGTTAACATCTGTAAAACTTTGGTAGCAATTACATAGTACCTTCTGTGCTTTTCAGTTTGAGAAGTTTCATCATTTACAATAAAAAAATATATCTATTGATAGACTACAACTCAGTGGCTGCTCTTCACCTATAGGGGGAATATCTGTCTTACTGATAAGTGGCACATGTGAATAAAAATTTAATGTTTAAAATTTATCAGTATAGCCAGGTCTTAAACTAAAAGAAAGCAGTGTAATATATTGGAAAGAGTTTAAATAAGCTTTGGACCCTCGTAAACCTGAATTAAAATTTTATTTTCTCCACTTCCTATTATCAGTAGCTGAGGTACTTGGCCTTCTGGAAGCCCACTTTCGTAATCTGAAGTTAGTCATAATAAAATAAAGTGTAAACAGTCTGTTGTTTGAATCAGAGATAAAATAGAAAAAAAGCTAACCTTTTTGAATGCTGGTACATGTCAGGCACTGTTCTAAGTGCTTTACATGAATTAGCTGTGTGATTCCCAAACTGTGTACCGGGGGAACACAGCAGCTTGGAGGAATATTTCAAATGTTTAAGGGTAATATTATGGTACTCAGTATCTTTGGACAATGCTAGAACTTCTAGCTCAAGCTATTTCATATTTTAAGCCTTAGATCACATAATATTCTCCGCAATTATGTTTTATCTTTGCTATACTGTTTTTTTTTAAATTATGTGTGCTATATTTTCTAGTGGCTGCTGTTGTAAGCTGCTAGGACATAAATACTTATTAAGTAGTCATTTAAACGGTATTACGAGGTATTTTAATCTTCATATCAACCAAAGGAGGTAAGTCCTAATCTTATCTCCATTTTACAGAAACTAAGACACAAAGAATTCTACTGTCTAGCTCAGACAGCTAAAGAGTATTATGCAGGATTTGAACCTAGTCAGACTGACTTCAAATCTCATACCTATAACTAGTACATGCTACCGTTTCTATGTATATAACTATGTAAATACAGTGTGATAGTATCAGATATCCTACACCGAAGGGGAATGTCCTGAGGATAAATACAGTTTCAATCAGAATCTTAGAAGTATATAATTTCAAGCTGGAGCTTGAAGGGACTTTATATATTTTTGTACAGGGAGGAAACTAAAGTCCGGATGAGTCTCCAAGACAAGCACACCTAGTCACTGGCAGAGTCAGTAGAAGAACTTCTCCTCTTCTCAATTCTGATATAACTTTGTGAAACTGAAGAAATTCTGTTCAGAAGTGGCCAAGAAAAATAGGATATACTTAACTGTGCCACAGGAAGACAATAGAAAAAGACACACCCACATTTGGAGAGCAGTGGCATGGCAGGCATATTTGTAGTTGGTAAGAACCGATAGATTAAAAACCAGGTGTTTTTCCACTGAACTCAGAGGATTTACAATGCTTATTTCAAGCACTTACTAGAGCAACTGCTCCCATTGGACAGTCAAGTAATTCTCACTAAAATGCTCTCATGTGAGCTCCCTGCTTCCATAATCTGTGAAAAACTTCCTTCTGTTTTGCTCCCCAGCAGATGATGTAATACTCACTTCTTTTCTTGTTGACTGGCTTCCTCACCAGCTGGGAGCTCCTCCAAGGGCAGGGACCATGGCTGTGCCTCACTCAGTATTTCCAGTGTTAGTCAAGCATAGTGCCTAACATATAGTAGTTGCTCAAGAGGTGTTTGCTAAGTGAGTTTATAATGAATGCATTTTGGCAGAAAGCTATATATGAGCTATGGTGTCATTTATTTAATCAGCTCAAATGCAAACTTGTCTCCAATAGGAAACGCCTGATTTGGACTTCACCTAAGTAAGAAATAAGTGTCTATTATGTTAAGCTGCTGAAATTATGGGGTTTATCTGTTACACAGGCTTCTGTTTCTCTAATACATCTGTTCACTGGCCTATAATCACCTGCTGTTTTCCCCAAACCAAAACTTTATCAAGAGTCAGGCCTCTCTTTATACGTTCGAGCTCACTTGGAACCATCATGCAGATCCCCTCTGCTTTGGCCAGGTGATGAGATATACACACATCTTCTTAATGCTTTGAGAATTCACCCATCATTCCCACCTCTTTGCTTTTATTCCTAATATTCATGTTGCTTGGAATGTTCATTATCTTACTTCTTACCTATCTACTTTCCTCATTATCTAGCTTAAGGTAATCACTGTGCTATACCTTTTGTGATACTTGTAGACCCATTGGCAGTCTTCCTCTGACACTTAAGAGCATGACAGTGCTGGGCTGCACCATTTGGCTCATGACTATGCTGTCTTGCTTTATTCTTATTTGTTTCTTAGTCTAGACTCCCCAAGTTGATTCCAAGCTCCTTGAGGACAGGCGTCAGTCCTCAAGGAGCATCACCATGTCTAACATGGTCCTAAACAAATGTTAGTCATTCAGTATTTCATGATTCACTCGCTCCATTGATAGCAGCCTCACATATTGTTTAATTTCAATCTCTGTGCCTTCAGGTGTACTTAAACTACAGAGTTTTCCACACGGTTATGTCAAAGTTTAGACTATTTTCACATTCTTTGCTCTCAAGCCAGTGCAGCAACACATTCACTCTTCTTTGAATAAAACCGAGTCATCTTCATGGTGCAGATCTCAGAGAAGAAGGAAAGTATCAGAGACGTGAATGAAGATGGTGGCTAAGAAGGGATAAGAGAATTGTTCCCTTCCTGCTGTTTTCTCAGCCAGCAAGGCATCCCTTAAGAAGTGTGCAGATCATTAAAAAGTAGGAATTTGTGTGAGTTAAGAATAAAGATAGATACTTTAAACTAGCTTCATTATAGCAATTGTAGTAAGGATTTTTGTTAAATCTTCAGAGGAATGTAAATCACTTTTAAAAACTGTTGGAAAAAAAATGTTGGAGGGGTTTAACTGAAAGTCAGTTGTATGCGTGAAGAATATTGACATCACAAAATACCTTCAATAAAATTGATACTGATGATTTTTGTTCTCACTTCCCAACCACCTCTAAATATTCCAGTTATTTTACAATTTTATTTTAAACGTTTTAATGTTTGCTTTCAAAAATATGAGTCTTTCCCAGTTACGCTCACTATATCAAGTTCAATCAAGAAGTTATTAAGCTTCTGGAATAGGCCTAAACTATGAAAAATTGAACAACAGCTAAAAGAAATTGAGAGTCCTGTAGGTATTTTGCCTTAAAGTAAAAGATGGCGTCTAGCTTGGGAAGAATGATGGTAAAAGTGACACAAATAGGATACACAGAACAAATTTTTTTTTTTTTTTTTTTTGCGGTGCGCGGGACTCTCACTGTTGTGGCCTCTCCCATTGCGGAGCACAGGCTCCAGACGCGCAGGCTCAGCGGCCATGGCTCACAGGCCCAGCTGCTCCATGGCATGTGGGATCTTCCCAGACCGGGGCATGAACCCGTGTCCCCTGCATCGGCAGGCGGACTCTCAACCACTGTGCCACCAGGGAAGCCCCGCAGAACAAATTTTAATGAGAAAAAAATAATTATTCCAGTTTCTGGAAAAATGGTTGTTATGGAATACTCACTGCAGATGTTTAACAGCAGTTAAAAGTACTGATTTGGCACACACTAAGAATTAGGAGTGAAGATGCCAATTTAATAGGCACCTGCATTCTGTTGAAGGTTTTGTAGGAGAGCAAAATTTGGCACCCCAAAATGTGTCGCTTTGTCATGAGGATTGTTTTAGGATGATTATTTTTATTTTTTTATTTTATTTTTGATTTTTGGCTGCATTGGGTCTTCATTGCTGCACACGGGCTGTCTCTAGTTGCAGCGAGCGGGAGCTACTCTTGGTTGCAGTGCACGGGCTTCTCATTGCGGTGGCTTCTCTTGTTGTGGAGCACAGGCTCTGGAGCACACAGGCTTCAGTAGTTGTGGCGCACGGACCCAGGAGTTGTGGCACACAGGCTTAGTTGCTCAGTGGCATGTGGGATCTTCCCGGACCAGGGATGGAACCTGCGTTCCCTGCATTGGCAGGCGGATTCTTGATCACTGTGTCACCAGGGCAGTCTCTAGGCTGATTATTTTTAAATCTCAAAAGACTCAGGAAGAACTTTCAAACCTCCTCATAACTGCCTAAAAGAATTTAGATGAGGACCTATTCCAGGAAGGGATCTATCACCACAGATTACTACAGTATAATATGAACTATGTGTGGTAGACAAGGAGGAACCTAGCAGAGTCTGTTTGTTAAAATTCCTCTGTGTCCATTTGCTTCTGTATGGCCAGCAAACATTTGTTTACCAAACATTTGCTCTTTTCATCTTCCTGTGAGTTGCTTTCCTTCTGTTTGAAGTCCCAGACCCTTACCCCCTTCTCTTTAGCTCAGAATAGCAAATATGCCTTAATTGCCTGACTGTCCTTTGAGCCCCATATTCTGTGGAGTTCCCCATACGTAATTAAATTTGTTTTTCTCCTATTAATCTGTCTTACCTCATTTTAATTATCTGACCAGCCAAAAGAACCAAGAGGGGAAGGGGAAATGTTTTTCATCACCCAACAGCATGTAGTGGATAAGTTTACTATGATTTTTCTCTCTTATTTTCTAACCTCTACCCAGCTCTGCACAACCAATTTCATCTTTTGAGATTTTATTTTTTCTCTTTCTAATATGCTTCATTACAGTTTTGTGGCTGTGTGCCACATGAGGGGTTGAGGACAGGCAGAGAGGAAAGGAAGAGGTTTCAGTTTGTTGCTACTACTCCTCTAAGAATCAGAAACAACAGGGAATAAAAGGATGCCTGCTGAGGTGGTTGGAAATGACAAGCCCCCTGATGAGTTGTTGTACAAACAGAAACCTTTGGTAGCATGAACCATGGCCCCTTGTTAAATTGTGTCTGATGTTGACACCCTCTGCTGCTATGATTTTATTACAGCTAGCTCAAAATCCAGAATTCCTTTATGAACTATGTGAGAACCCACTAAAAGCATTCTCTGATGATACAGTCAGCTCCGCAAAGAACATCTGACCTTGAATCAAGTAATGCATGAGGGGGAAAATTTCTGGTATGTTGTTGAATGGACAAGAGTAACATGTTTCTCTCTGTAAATGCGCTTTAGATGACATTGAGTAGCTTTAGAGAGATTTATAACAAAATGGGATTGGTATGACAGTAGAATTCCATAACTCATTCTTTTATGTCTCTCAGTGGAGATCTTTACGTAGTCAAATGTCAGATTATAGGCTCAGCACAATAGTTTTTAAAACATGATCCTGTATGTCAGAGCACCTCATCATTTAGAAAGATATCTTTGTTTTAATACTGCCTGATACAAATTTAATTTGCTTTGGTGATCAAGGGATGTAGTAAGTGTAGTTAACACTCCTTTGTGCTTGCATCACAAAACTTCCAATATAAACCAGTCAACACAGATTTCATTAATGTTCTTAACACTGGGCAGAGAAGTTTAAATGAAAAGTATGAACATCTTTTCACAAATGCACATCTCTACTAGATTTGTTTATCTCTGAGTAGGCCCATGTGATGAAAACAGTATGTCATTGTGGGGTTTCCCAAGTGGAGAGCTGTAACTCTTTGCACAGAACAAGGAGTGTACTGTGCCATTGGGAGATTTGGCCTTGTTGCATTGCCATTTATATAACTTTGATTATGGCATCTTCCATGCTAAAGTGTCAGGAGTTACTTCTTGCCTAAAAGAACTGTGGTTAGTTCAGAAACAAAGCAGGTTTTAATCCACATGCTTTTTATTTCTTTTACCCAGGCCCTATAGTACTAATCATCCTCTCATGAAAAATTTCAGTGTCTCAAGTTCAACATCTGTGCTTCAATCTATGACTCTTTAGTGAGTTCCTAAACTTGCTACAAAACCACAAAAACATAAATCCCAAACAGAATACAAACAAGTAAGCCTCAAACTTTTAAGAGCTGCTGGCCATCTATTTTAGGAGATTATGTTAAAATAAGGATTCTGAACTATGAGTAAAATTCTTCATGTTTGATTTTGTATTGGTAATAGCATGATATAAGTACAAAGATGGTAATCCAAATTAGGGTGTCCAACTGCTGTTCTCTAACCCAAACTATGAATCTCTGTATGACACTTAACACACTGCAGACATTTGATAACAGTGATGGCTACTTTCATGTGTCAACTAGACTAAGGCTAAGGGATACTCAGATAGCTGGGTGTGTCTGTGAGTGTCTGTTCTGGAAGAGATAAACAATTGAATTGATAGGCTGAATAAAGAAGGTTTGCCCTCACCAATGTGGGTGGGCCTCATCCAGTCCACTGAGGGCCTGAATAGAACGTAAAGGTGGTGGAAGGGTATATTTGCTCTTTGCTTAAGCTTAGACATCCAGCTCCTCCTGCCGTCAGACGTCAGTGGTCCAGATTCTCAGGTCTTTGGACTCGGACTGGGATTTATACCATCGGCCCCCCTGGTTCTCAGCCCCTTGGGTTTAGATTGGAACTATACCACTGGCTGTCCTGGGCCTCCAGCCTGCTGACAGCAGATTATGGGGCTTCTCAACCTCCATAATTGTGTGAGCCAATCACTCATAATAGATCTCTTTCTGTGTATCTCTATGTATATCCTATTGGTTCTATTTCTCTGGCTAATCCTTATACAATAACTTATTAAAATAGTATTCTAAGTTCTTACAGCCATAAGTATCTGTAATAACCAACTAGTAAGCTATTGCCCATTTAACTTTTATGTCAAATAAATGCATATTAGTATTAGAAGTCAAATAGAGACCTAGGTGGAATATTGGAAGGCACAAAGATTTTCTTTGAGTTTAAGACTCCATTTCAGATCAAAAGTTGAGTGATGAAAAGTCTTTTCGGTAAATCTCCTGAAAGTTTTTCTTCTCACTCTTCTTTTCACCTGCGTAAGAGGACTGTGCTAATGACTAATATGGTGGTTAATGTGTAGCAGCTGAGAAACTGTTCTCAGCACACGATATATATTATCGAAGAAAGAAAATAACGTCCCCTTCCCCTCCAAGGAGGTGCCCACCTCCTTGTCCTTGTAGCCTTTGAATATGTTACTGAAATAGCTCAAGGGACTTTGCAGAGGCAATTACATTTAAGGATCTTGAAATGAGATTAACCAGGGTTATCCAGGTGGGATCAATCCAATCACTTGAATCCTTAAAAGTGGAGAAACTTCCCAGCCACGGTCAGAGTAAGATATGCCCAGAGAAGGAGAGTCAGAGAGATGCAAGTTGAGGATTCCCTCTGCCATCCCTGACTCTGAAAATAGAAAGAAGCCAGGAACCAAAGAATGTGAACGGACTACAGAAGCTGGAAACGAAAGGGAGTATTGGTGAGTTGAAATTGAATCAATAATTTACGAATGTTAATATGTACAGCAAACTTATGTGTTACTTGTTTGAAATGCACATCTCCAGGCTCAATCTCAGGCATTCTGATTCATTATAGCTGGTCTAGGGCCCTAAATTCTGAAATGTAAGTACATTTAGATGACCGTTGATCAAGATGAGCTCTAAAAGCCATTCTAACTTGATTTTATTAGAAGTAAGTTGTCATATTAAACATGTAATTTGTCTCATTTTCCATATTTATATTCCAGAATCAGGGAAAAGTTAACACACAGGCAAAATGGTACTTACTCTTGACTCCATTCAGGTTAGCCTGGCTGAAGGTCCATCTCTAGAAAATTAACCTCAATTTTTGAAAACTGAACCAGAGCACATGACCAGAAAGCTCAGGAATGTCCTCTTTCAGAACATCTATCACACATATTTATTTGTTTAATGTGTGTTTTCCATGCTAGACTATAAACTGCATTGAGGCAGACAACGTGGGTACCTTATTCACATCAGTAGCTCTACCAGCCAGCAAAATGCCAGACATTTTGAATCAAAAAATACTTTCTTTTCAGGGAGATGGAAAATGCACGAGTGTTGTTGGTGGAAGGAGAGATGCAGGGCAGGGATAAATGGAATAAATATTTAAGAATTAAAATGAGCAGATTTACGAACCCTATGGGGGATTACAGCAGCTTAGGTTGTTGGTTGGAGATACCTTCATCAAGGAAA
The DNA here is from genome assembly GCF_937001465.1 of Orcinus orca. Lineage (NCBI taxonomy): Eukaryota > Metazoa > Chordata > Mammalia > Artiodactyla > Delphinidae > Orcinus > Orcinus orca. Next base: position 69,464,022 of record NC_064567.1, read on the forward strand.
AAACACATTTGTGGAATATTAGTTTTGGAGACCATATGTTTGAAATATCTACGGGAGAAAATAACCAGGGAATATCAACAGATATAGTTGACTTTACAACTCTCAGGTGTGATTAAACAGAATAATGGCCCCAAAGATGCCTGTGTTCTCATTCTCAGAACCTGTGAAGGTTATTTTCCATGGCAAAAGGGGCTAGGCATGTGTGATTGAAGTTGAGAATCTAAAATGGTGAGGGTAGGGCTTCTCTGGTGGCGCAGTGGTTGAGAGTCCGCCTGCCGATGTATGGGACATGGGTTTGTGCTCCCGTCCGGGAAGATCCCACATGCCGCGGAGCGGCTGGGCCCGTGAGCCGTGGCCGCTGAGCCTGCGCGTCCGGAGCCTGTGCTCCGCAACGGGAGAGGCCACAACAGTGAGAGGCCTGCGTACCGCCAAAAAAAAAAATAATGATAAAATAAAATGGTGAGGGTAGCCTGGATTACCCAGGTGGGCCCAATCTAATCACATGCATTCTTTAAAAACAAAGAGTGTTTCCCAGCTGCCGAGAATCAGATGGTGGCATGAGAAAGACATGACTTACTGTTGCTGGCTTTGACGACGGAGAAAGGTAGCCATGTGCAAGGAACGCAGGCAGCCCCTAGAAACTAGAAAAGGCAAGGAAATGGATTCTGTCATAGAACCTCTAGAAGGAACTCAGGCCTGCCAGCACCTTGACTGTAGCCTAGTGAATCTGATTTTGGACTTCTGACCTCCCAAACTGTAAGAGAATAAGTTCATGTTGTTTTAAGCCACAAAGTTTGTTGTAATTTTTACATCAGCAATAGAAAATGAATATACTAATGAACCTCTTCCACCTAACAGAACAAAAGAAGTTTATTACTTAAAGACAAAACTCTCTTGGGCCACACTCTCTGGAGTCAGGAAAGGAGTAACTTTTCCCCCTCCATTCTCTTTCATTTTGAGAGACATTTGCTTGGATGTTGATTTCTGATCTGGTTTTCACTGACACATGCTTGTAAAGCAACTAAGGAAACTGTCAGGGCGAGGCATGTTGTAGCCCACAACAGAAGGTAGGACACCAACTCTGCCAATCACAGGGTCCATGCCAAACTACTTGAAAGAAAAATTCACATTCTGTGCCCTAGTTCGCATCCTCTACATCTACCAGTTTGGGTTTTCTCTATCACTTGTGAAACGCTGAGGCCTTCCTGAGAACCACAGGGAAGCTATGCCTCCAGGTGGAGTCTGGCCCTTTCGGATGTATAAGCATGGCTGTGTTTAGAAGCAACAGCAGAAATTGTACATGTGTCTCTTCCATCATCTCTGATTCTTCTTGTTCAGTGTTAGAGTCCAGTCTCATCAGAAGAGAACCAGAAAAGGGCCTGTCTGGCCATCTTGACAGAGAGCCAAAAGGAGAATGTCTTCCAAGACCAGTAATGTTAGCTGTGATGGTCACCAGCTGAGAACAGCTGTTTCCAGTGAAATGACTTAATATTTTTCTCATTAGCCTGGGGTTATGGGCTTTTGGGCAGAAGACCATTTCATTACATATCGAGGAGAATACATATTATCAGCATGTTTTAGGGCTGCTGTTGCTGCCCTTAATCACACAGCTGAGGTAGTGCTTGTCAATTTTCTCCACTGTAACCTTACTCCTTTTCCCTCTTTCCATACCGTAGTTTTTGGAAGTCACCATGCACAACCCGTGCATAAGGAGTGGGGAGTTACATTCTATCTCCTGGAATATGCAATATCTACATTAAGTTATTCTTGTATACACACTTGTCTATTTGCCATTTATTTATTGAATAATTTACTTATAGCAGTATGGACTCATAAGTATTTATACTTTAGTTTATAAGCCAATACTACTTTATTTTGTTGTTTTGGTTTTTTTAAATTTTTATTTTATGTAGGAGCATAGTTGATTAACAATGTTGTGTTAGTTTCAGGTGTACAGCAAAGTGATTCAGTTATACACATATATGTATCTATTCTTTTTCAACTTCTTTTCCCATTTAGGTTATTACAGGATTTTGAACAGAGTTCCCTGTGCTATATAGTTGGTCCTTGTTGGTTATCTATTTTAAATATAGCGGTGTGTACATGTCAATCCCAAACTCCCAATCTATCCCTCCTCTCCGCCCTTCCCTGCTGGTAACCATAAACTCATTCTCTAAGTCTGTGAGTGTGTTTCTCTTTTGTAAATAACATTTGTATTGGTTTTTTTTTTTTTTTAGATTCTGCTTGTAAGCGATATCATGTGATACTTGTCTTTCTCTATCTGACTTATTTCACTTAGTATGACCATCTCCAGGTCCATCCATGTTGCTGCAAATGGCATTATTTCATTCTTTTTAATGGCTGAGTAATATTCCATTGCAGTACTATATTTTGTTGCTAAAATTGTTCTAACTTTGGCCTTTGGGAGTTGTTTCAGTTCATGCCTGTGTCCCCTTCACCCACTATATTACTGTGTGCTTTGTCTGTTTTATTTTTCCCTGTTTTTGTTTTGAGTCTTCCTTGCTTTCTGGCACTACAAGGTGTTCCAGATTCATCTTGCACATTTGCAGCTCCACTCCTAGAATGTGTGTGTGTGTGTGTGTGTGTGTGTGTGTGTGTGTGTGTGTGTTTTCCCCAAGAAGTTCTGGTTACTCTTACTGGTGAACGGTATTACAAGACAGGATCTGAGTGTTAGATGAGCTCATCGCTTCTACTCAGCTGGCAAAGTAAAGAAGTGCGTGTACTAATTTGAGTATACATACATGCCTGTAACTTTTTTATATGTAATCATATTTTTTATATTAAGCTGAAAATAAATTCACATGGCTGTCTCCGACTCTAATCCATTACGACATGCAGCTTTGTCTTCCTCCCCTTGCTTACTTGTAACCTCCTACTCCAACAGTGAGGGAACTGGCTCCCATCGTCCATATCAGTTTAAGTAATTGTTCAGTTCCAGTATACGCGTAGAGTGGTTTCAGAGCTTTTAACACATATCCCCATGAGAAACAACTTTATGAACTAGAATACAGTGCTTATGTACAGTTGCTTTTTTTTTTTAACATCTTTATTGCCGTATAATTGCTTTACAATGGTGTGTTAGTTTCTGCTGTATAACAAAGTGAATCAGCTATACATATACATATATCCCCATATCTCCTCCCTCTTATGTCTCCCTCCCACCCTCCCTATCCCACCACTCTAGGTGGTCACAAAGCACCGAGCTGATCTCCCTGTGCTATGTGGCTGCTTCCCACTAGCTATTTTACATTTGGTAGTATATATATGTCCATGCCACTGTCACTTCATCCCAGCTTCCCCTTCCCCATGTCCTCAGGTCTATTCTCTACGTCTGCGTCTTTATTCCTGTCCTGCCCCTAGGTTCTTCAGAACCATTTTTTTTTTTTTAGATTCCATATATATGTGTTAGCATACGGTATTTGTTTTTGTCTTTCTGACTTACTTCACTTGTACAGTTCCTTTTGACTTTAATCTTAGTGATCTTATTTATTTCCCAAGTTACTTATGTTAACACCTTTTCTTCCAACTCTGTTTAGTGAGGTCATTTAATCCATTTGTAATACTGTTGGATTTTTTTTTGTTACATTCTGCATTTGATCTTAAGATTCCATAACTTCTTGAATGACTTTTATTTTTTAATTTAAGAACAGTTGACTTACAATATTATATTACTTTCAGGTGTACAGCATAATGATTTGATATTTTTATAGATTACATACCTATGCTGTACATTACATCTCTGTGATTTATTTTGTAACTGGTAGTTTGTAGCTCTTATTTCCCTTCACCTGTTTTGCCCATCCTCTTACACCCCTCCCCTGTAGTAACCACCCGTTTGGTTTCTGTATCTGGGTTCGTTTATCTAATTTTGTTTGTTAGTTTGTTTTGGTTTTTAGATTCTACATATAAATGATATCATGCAGTATTTGTCTTTCTCTGTCTGACTGAATTCATTAAGCATAATACTCTATGGGTCCATCTGTGTTGTCACAAATGGCAAGATTTTATCCTTTTTATGGCTGAGTAATATTATGTTGTGGATATATATACCCCATCTTCTTAGCCATTCATCTATCAGTGGGTACTCAAGTTGCTTCCATATCTTGTCTATTGGAAACAATACTGCAATGAACAGAAGTGTGCATGTATCCTTTCTAATTACTGTTCTCATTTTGTTGAGATATATACCCAGGAGTGGAATTGCTGGATCGTAGGTTCTACTTTTAATTTTTCAAGTAAACTTTATGCTGTTTTTCATAGTAGCTTTACCAATTTGCTTTCCCATCAACAGTGTACTAGGGTTCCCTTTTCATACCTTCACCAATACTTGTTATTTGTTCTCTTTTTGAGGATAGCCGTTCTGACAGGTGTGAAGAGATACCTCTTTGTGGTTTTGATTTGCATTACCCAGATGATTAGTGATGTCGAGCATCTTTTCATGTGCCTGTTGGCCATCTGTATGTTATCTTTGGAAAAACGTTTATTTAGGTCCTCTGCCCATTTTTTAATTGGATCTTTTTAAAAATATTGAGTAACATGAGTTCCTTAAATATTTTAGATATTAACCCGTTATCAGACATATCACTTGGAAATATCTTCTCCCATTCAGTAGACTGCCTTTTTGTTTTGTTGATCATTCCCTTTGCTGTGCAAAAGCTTTTTAGTTTGATGTCTCATTTGTTTATATTTGATTTTATTTCCCTTGCCTGAGGATATATATCCAAAAACACATTGCTAAGACATGTCAAAGAACTTACTACCTCGGTTTTCTTCTAGGATTTTTATGATTTCAGGTCTTATTTTTAAGTCTTTAATCCATTTTGAGTTTATTTTTTACATGTGGTATGAGAAAGTAGTGCAGTTTGATTCTTTTGCATGTTGCTGTCCAGTTTTTTCAACACCGCTTACTGAAGAGACTGTCTTTTCCCCTTTGTGTACCCTTGCCTCCTTTGTCATAGAATAATTGGCCATATATGCATAGGCTTACTTCTGGACTCTATTCTGTTCCATTGATCTCTGTGTCTGTTTTTAAGCCAGCACCACACTGTTTTGATTTGAAGTCAAGAAGCATGATACCTCCAGCTTTGTTATTCTTTCTCAAGATTGTTTTGGCTATTTAGGATTTTTTTTGTGGTTCCATACAAACTTTAAGATTATTTGTTCTAGTTCTATGCAAAATGCTACTGGTATTTTGGTAAGGATTGCATTGAATCTGTAGATTCCTCTGTGTAGTATGGATATTTTAACATTTATTTTTCCAATCCATGAATACAGTTTATGTTTCCATTTATTTGCTTTGATTTCAGTTTCTTTCATCAGTGTCTTATAGGTTTCATAGTGCAGGTGTCCCACCTCCTTGCTTAAATTATTTCTAGGTATTTTATTCTTTTTGATTTGATTGTAAATGGGATTGTTTCCTTAATTTACTTCTGAGAGTTCATTAATAGGGTAATAGAAATGCAACAGAACTGTGCATATTAATTTTGCATCTTACAACTTTACTGAACTTGTTTATTCTAATAGTTTTTTAGTGGAATCTTATGGTTTCCTATACAGAGGATCATGTCGGCTGCAGACAGAAATAATTGTACCTAGTCCTTTCTGATTTGGATGCTTTGACTTTTTGCCTAATCGTTCTGGCTAGGACTTGCAGTGCTATGTTGAAAAGAAGTAGCAAGAGTGGGCACCTTGTCTTGTTCATGATCTTAGAGGAAAGCTTTCAGCTCTTCACTGTTGAGTATGCTGTGGGCTTGTCATACATGGCCTTCTTTATGCTGAGGTACATACTTTTTATTACTAGTTCGTTGAGTTTTTTATCATGAAGGGGTCAAATGGTTTTTCTACTTCTGTGTTTTTCCACTTTTGGACTTACTTTACTCTGTATGACAGTCTCTAGGTCCATCCACGTTTCTACAAATGACCCAGTTTCATTCCTATTTAGGGCTGAGTCGTATTCCATTGTATATATGTACCACAACTTCTTTATTCATTCGTCTGTCGATGGGCATTTAGGTTGCTTCCATGACTTGGCTATCATAAATAGTGCTGCAGTGAACATTGGGGTGCATGTGTCTTTTTGAATTATGGTTTTCTCTGGGTATATACCCAGCAGTGGGATTGCTGGGTCATATGGTAATTTTATTTTTAATTTTTTAAGGAACTTCCATACTGTTCCCCATAGTGGCTGTATCAATTTACATTCCCACTAACAGTGCAAGAGGGTTCCCTTTTCTCCACACCCTCTCCAGCTTTTTTTGTTGGTAGATTTTTTGATGATGCCCATTCTAACGGGTGTGAGGAGATACCTCATTGTACTTTTGATTTGCATTTCTCTAATAATTAGTGATGTTGAGCAGCTTTTCATGTGCTTCTTGGCCATCTGTATGTCTTCTTTGGAGAAATGACTATTTAGGTCTTCTGCCCACTTTTTGATTGGGTTGTTTGTTTTTTTAATATTGACCTGCATGAGCTGTTTATATATTTTGGAGATTAATCCTTTGTCCATTGCTTTGTTCTCAAATATTTTCTCCAATTCTGAGGGTTGTCTTTTCATCTTGTTTATAGTTTCCTTTGCTGTGCAAAAGCTTTTAAGTTTCATTAGGTCCTATTTGTTTATTTTTGTTTTTATTTCCATTACTCTAGGAGGTGGGTCAAAAAGGATCTTGCTGTGATTTACGTCAAAGAGTGTTCTTCCTATGTTTTCCTGGAAGAGTTTTATAGTGTCTGCTCTTACATTTACGTCTCTAATCCATTTTGAGTTTATTTTTTACATGTAGCTGTCCAGTTGTCCCAGCACCACTTATTGAAGAAACTCTTTTCTCCATTGTATATCCTTGCCTCCTTTGTCATAGATTAGTTGACCATTGGTGCATGGGTTTATCTCTGGGCTTTCTATCCTGTTCCATTGATCTATATTTCTGTTTTTGTGCCAGTACCATACTGTCTTGATGACTGTAGCTTTGTAGTATAGTGTGAAGTAAAGGAGTCTGATTCCCCCAGCTCCATTTTTTTTCCCTCAAGACTGCTTTGGCTATTTGGGGTCTTTTGTGTCTCCATACAAATTTTAAGATTTTTTGTTCTAGTTCTGTAAAAAAAAAAAAAAAAATGCATTGTTAATTTGAAAGGGATTGCATTGAATCTGTAGATTGCTTTGGTTAGTGTAGTCATTTTCATAATATTGATTTTTCCAATCCAAGAACATCGTATATATCTCCATCTGTTTGTGTCATCTTTGATTTCTTTCATCAGTGTCTTATAGTTTTCTGCATACAGGTCTTTTACCTCCTTAGGTGGGTTTATTCCTAGGTATTTTATTCTTTTTGTTGCAATGGTGAATGGGAGTGTTTCCTTAATTTCTCTTTCTGATCTTCTGTTGTTAGTGTATAGGAATGCAAGAGATTTCTGTGCATTAATTTTGAATCCTGCAACTTTACCAAATTCATTGATTAGCTCTAGTAGTTTTCTGGTGGCATCTTTAGGATTCTCTCTATATAGTATCATGTCATCTGCAAACAGTGGCAGTTTTACTTCTTCTTTTCCAATTTGTATTCCTTTTATTTCTTTTTCTTCTCTAATTGCCAAGGCTAGGACTTCCAAAATGATGTTGAATAATAGTGGCAAGAGTGGACATCCTGGTCTTGTTCCTGATCTTAGAGGAAATGCTTTCACTTTTTCACTATTGAGAATGATGTTTGCTGTGCGTTTGTCATACATGGCCTTTTTTATGTTGAGGTGGGTTCCCTCTATGCCTACTTTCTGGAGCATTTTTATCATAAATCGGTGTTCAATTTTGTCAGAAGATTTTTCTGCATCTATTGAGATGATCATATGGGTTTTATTCTTCAGTTTGTTAATATGGTGTATCACATTGATTTGCGTATATTGAAGAATCCTTGCACCCTGGGATAAATCCCACTTGATCATGGTGTATGATCCTTTTAATGTGTTGGGTTCTGTTTGATAGTATTTTGTTGAGGATTTTTGCATCTATATTCATCAGTGATATTGGTCTGTAATTTTCTTTTTTTGTAGTATCTTCGTCTAGTTTTGGTATCAGGGTGATGGTGGCCTTGTGGAATGAGTTTGCAAGTGTTCCTTCCTCTGCAGTTTTTTGGAAGAATTTGAAAAGGATGGGTGTTAGCTCTTCTCTAAATGTTTGATAGAATTCACCTGTGAAGCCCTCTGGTCCTGGACTTCTGTTTGTTGGAAGATTTTTAATCACAGTTTCAATTTCATTATTTGTGATTTTTCTGTTTATGTTCTCTGTTTCTTCCTGGTTCAGTCTTGGAAGGTTATACCTTTCTAAGAATTTGTCCATTTCTTCCAGGTTGTCCATTTTATTGGCATATAATTGGTTGTAGGAATCTCTCAAGACCCTTTGTATTTCTGTAGTGTCAGTTGTTACTTCTCCTATTCATTTCTAATTCTTTTGATTTGAGCCTTTTCCCTTTTTTTTCTTGATGAGTGTGGCTAAGGGTTTATCAATTTTGTTTATCTTCTCAAAGAACAAGCTTTTAGTTTTATTGATCTTTGCTATTGTTCTCTTTGTTTCTATTTAATTTATTTCTGCTCTGATCTTAATGATTTCTTTCCTTCTACTAACTTTGGGTTTTGTTTGTTCATCTTTCTCTAGTTCCTTTAGGTGTGAAATTAGATTGTTTATTTGAGATTTTTCTTGTTTCTTGAGGTAAGCTTGTATTGCTATAAACTTCCCTCTTAGAACTGCTTTTGCTGCATGCCATAGGTTTTTGATCATTGTGTTTTTGTTATAATTTATTTCTAGGTATTTTTTGATTTCCTCTTTGATTTCTTCAGTGATCTCTTGGTTATCTAGTAATGTATTGTTTAGCCTCCATGTGTTTGTGGTTTTTATATTTTTTCCCATGCAGTTTATTTCTAATCTCATGATGTGGTCAGAAAAAATGCTTGATATGATTGCAGTTTTCTTAAATTTACTGAGGCTTGATTTATAACCCAAGATGTGATCTATCCTGGAGAATGTTCCATGTGCACTTCAGAAGAAAGTTGTAATCTCTTTTTGGGTGGAATGTTTTATAAATATCAATTAAATCTATCTGGTCTTCCTCTTAGGAAGGTCCAAAGGAAGGAGCTGTTTCAGTGATGAGGTAAGAAGCCAAAGTGCATTGGGTGAAAGAATAACACAAATATACATGGATTCTTGGTCTTACGAGATGTTAAAATCAAGAGAGCAAATGAATAAAGCACTGATGTTGAATATAAAAAAAAAAACTATCTGGTCTATTGTGTCATTTAAAGCTTCTGTTTCATTATTTTCATTTTGGATGATCTGTCCATTGGTGTAAATGAGGTGTTAAAGTCCCCCATTATTGTGTTACTCTCAATTTCCTCTTTTATAGCTGTTAGCAGTTGCCTTATGTATTGAGGTGCACCTATGTTGGGTGCATATATATTTGTAATTGTTAGATCTTCTTCTTGGATTGATCCCTGATCACAGTGTAGTGTCCTTGCTTGTCTGTTGTATAATTCTTTATTTTAAAGTCTATTTTATCTGATATAAGTATTACTACTCCAGCTTTCTTTTGATTTCCCTTTGCATGGAATATCTTTTTCCATCCCCTCACTTTCAGTCTGTATGTGTCCCTCGGTCGGAAGGCTGTCTCTTGTAGACAGCATATATAAGGGTCTTGTTTTTGTATCCATTCAGCCAGCCTGTGTCCTTTGGTTGGAGCATTTAATCCATTCACATTTAAGGTAATTATCGATATGTATGTTCCTATTACCATTTTATTAATTGTTTTGGGCTTGTTTTTGTAGGTCCTTTTCTTCTCTTGTGTTTCCCACTTAGAGAAGTTCCTTTAGCATTTGTTGTAGAGCTGGTTTGGTGGTGCTGAATTCTCTTAGCTTTTGCTTGTCTGTAAAGCTTTTGATTTCTCCATCGAATCTGAATGAGATCCTTTCCGGGTAGAGTAATCTTAGTTGTAGATTCTTCCCTTTCATCACTTTAAGTATATCATGCCACTCCCTTCTGGCTTACAGAGTTTCTGCTGAGCAATCAGCTGTTAACCTTATGGGAGTTCCCTTGTATGTTATTTTCATTTTTCCTTTGTTGCTTTTAATAATTTTTCTTTGTCTTTAATTTTTGTCAGTTTGATTAGTATGTGTCTTGGCGTGTTTCTCCTTGGGTTTATCCTGCCTGGGACTCTCTGTGATTCCTGGACTTGGATGATGATTTCCTTTCCCATGTTAGGGAAGTTTTTGTCTATAATCTCTTCAAATATTTTCTCAGGTCCTTTCTCTATCTCTTGTCCTTCTGGGACCCCTATAATGTGAATGTTGTTGTGTTTAATGTTGTCCCAGAGGTCTCTTAGGCTGTCTTCATTTCTTTTCATTCTTTTTTCTTTATTCTATTCCACGGCAGTGATTTCCACTATTCTGTCTTCCAGGTCACTTATCCGTTCTTCTGCCTCAGTTATTCTGCTATTAATTCCTTCTAGTGTATTTTTCATTGCAGTTATCATATTGTTCATCTCTGTTTGTTTGTTCTTTAATTCTTTTAGGTGTTTGTTCTTTAATTCTTCAAGGTCTTCATTAAACATTTCTTGCATCTTCTCGATCTTTGCCTCCATTCTGTTTCTGAGGTTCTCAATCACCTTCACTATCATTATTCTGAATTCTTTTTCTGGAGGGTTACCTATCTCTACTTCATTTAGTTGTTTTACTGGGGGTTTGTTCCTCCATCTGGTACATAGTCCTCTGCGTTTTCATTTTGTCTTTCTTTCTGTGAATGTGGTTTTCATTCCACAGGCTGCAGGATTGTAGTTCTTGCTCCTGCTGTCTCATTGTTGAGACTTCTTGCATGTCTTTTCCTCAAGACTCTTGGCCCCTAATTTTCTTTTCTTGTGATGTCTTTCTCTTGGTTTTTTGCAGGTAATGCTGGCTTCATAAAATGAGTTTAAAAGTTTTTCTTGCTCTTAAATTTTGGGGAAGAATTTGATAAAGACTGGTGTTAATCCAGCAACAAAATGAAAAGGCAACCTGTGGAATGGGAGAAAAAATATTTCCAAGCCAAATATCTGATAAAGAGTTAATATCCAAAATATGTAAGAAACTCATATGGCTCAATAGCAAAAAATAAAAATGGGCAAAGGAATTGAGCAGTCATTCACCTAACTTATATGAAAACTTTTATATACACAAATGCCTGTACATGAATCATTATAGCAGCTTTATTCATAGTTTTTAAACAGGAAGAAACCAAATGGCTTTCAATAGGTAAATGGCCAACAGGTATATGAAAAGATGCTCAACATCATTATCAGGGGAAATCAAAACTATGAGATACCATCTCACATATGTTAGCTTTATTATTTAAAATCCAAAGGTAACAAATGTGATTGAGGTTGTGAAGAAATCGAAACACTTGTGTACTGTTGATAGGAACATAAAATGGTGCAGCAGCCATGGAAACAGTATGGAGATTCCTCAAAAAATTAAAACAGAACTACCGTATGACCCAGCAATACCACTGCTGAATATTTACCCAAGTGAATTGAAATCAGGATCTCAAAGAGATATCTTCACTCACAGGTTCACTGCAGTACTATTCACAATAGCCAAGATATGGAAACAACAGCTGGTGTCCACTGATAGAAGAATGAGAAAGGAAGTGTGGTATTACATACAATAGAGTATTATTCAGCCTTTAAAACTGAGGAAACTGTGCCATTTGAGACAACAGAGATGAATGTGGAGAACATTATGCTAAGTGAAATAAACTAGTCACTGAAGGATGAATACTGTGTGATTTCATTTATATGAGGTACACGGTGCCAAGTTGGGACATTATTCCCCAAACTCCACAGCTGTTCACTCTTGGTGTAAAGAAATGTTCATTAATAAGGTTTTTTTAGGGTTTTTTTTTGTTTGTTTGTTTTGCGGTATGCGGGCCTCTCACTGCTGTGGCCTCTCCCACTGCGGAGCACAGGCTCCGGAAGCGCAGGCTCAGCGGCCATGGCTCACGGGCCCAGCCGCTCCACGGCATGTGGGATCCTCCCGGACCGGGGCACAAACCCGTGTCCCCTGCATTGGCAGGTGGACTCTCAATCACTGCACCGCCAGGGAAGCCCCATTAATAAGTATTTTACAAATGTAATTTGAAGCTCAATTTTATCTTAAAGTACGCTTATATAGTAAGTTAAATGTATACCTTGTTTTCCTTTTCAATTTCTTATTTTTAAATGTCTCACTGCTTACTCTCTTTTATAAAACTTCCCTTGAAGCTTTCAATTCTTCAAATTACATGTCATGGTTAATATTTAGATTTATTAAGATTGTAGGAAAATGCAGAAAATTTAAGGATAGAAAACTTAGTTATTTTGAGAAATGGACTTGGGACTAATTTGAAGTAACAATGCAGAACAAAAAAATCATCTATAAACACTTGTTTACATCGATCTGTTCATTTTAACAATTTATTTCTTAATGCTTTCCATTTCTAATGCATTCCCTTTTTCTTTATTGTAATTTCTCCTTCTCTTTCACATTGGGCACCAATTCACTGTCACCTCCTTTATTTTCCTCCACACTGAAAACCCACTCCCAAAGTACTTTCACTCAACACTTACACAAAAGAGGGTTTTTTTTTCACTCCAATTCTTTAGAAGAAAAGCTAATTATATGCCTTTTTTTTAAGAATACAAGTTTTCAAACTATATCAAGAAGCATGCTGTTAACAAAGTTTATAAGGATTCTCAGCATGATTTTTTTCTTTTTAACACTCTCCTTTATCATCCCCTCCTTTCACAAATCTTTTATAGAAAGATTTCAGAGCATAATTTATGAAAAAACTTAGGGAGAAATCTGTAGTAGAGTGTACCTACAAATACTTAAGTTTTATCAGAAAAGTAGGAATGTAAATATCCCATAAATGGCAACATATCTGATGATGAGATGATTGGTGGAATAATAAAGAGTAAATTACCAAGCACAATTTATACTCAGTATATATTTACCTGAGATGTAGAACAATTGATACACCTTTAGTCCTTGATCTCAACAGAGCACATAGGTGATTTCTAAGATCAAGGACTAAAAGATCATGAATTGTTCCACCTTCTAGGTGAATGCATATTGAATATCAACTGTGGAAAGATACAGTATTTCACCTTGAGTATTTTATAATCTAGAGGGAGATTACAGGTACAAATTTAACAGTTTGTATTTTAATGTAAATGTTAATATAAGGCAAAATACGATCAATGTCATAACTTAAGTGTAGAGGGTTTGAGGAATTCAAAAGAAGGAGAAAGATTTTATCTGATACGGTAACCTGGTTGAGTTTTAAATAAGAGGTTGCATTTGGGATGGACTTGAAGGACTTAAAAGAATTTCACAAGAGAGAACAGAATGAGCAAAGCTAGAGGTGGAAAAGGGTAGTGAATATTTAAGAGACTTAAAGTAATGCTGTGTAGATTTGGGTTGGATTAGGAGTGAACAGTAAGTTAAAATTTTAGCTAGATTTCCATTTTCAGAAATTACTAAAAGTCAGATCAACGCTTTATCTAATTCACTAGACAGCAAGGAACCATTGAAGACTTTTGAGTTGATTATTTTAGCAGAGATATTTAAGGCCAACTAGATGAAATATTAACAACACAATTGGAAATTACGAGGTCACTGCAGTTGTCTCTCTAGGTCTGGATTTCAAACCTTAGTGTGTATGAAAATAGTCTGCAGAGCTCTAAGCCAGTGATTGGACCCAACCCCTGAGACTATGATTCACTTCCTAAGCTGTGGGGCTCAGGAATCTTTCCTTTTAACAAGTCCCCCAGATGGCTCTATGCACATTAAAGTCTGAGTATCTTAGCGATAGGTGAGAACATAACCTGGAGTGTGGCAGGAGAAATGCCTAATAGGGTACAGACGAGACACATGTGGCACCCTGGCTGCAAAACCTGAATTTTTATAGATGACTCAGTTTCAGTTCTGAGGCTCGCTTAACTGAAGCATCAAAAACAATGAACATTTCTTAAGTCATACAGTGCTAATTCTCAGAATTGCTTCCTGAAGGTGACTAAAACTGAACGCTGCCTTAACACACATGGTTTGTGGTTGGATCTGACAAGTTGGGACTGAATCGAGAGACTTAGAGTGTCATCTACTTATTCTCCTAACTTCTTAAAAGCATGGTGGAGCTACTGAGAGAGATTGCAGGGAAAATGGGGAGATGAGATTGAGCTCCTCCCGGTCAGAGGTAAAATAAATGAGTGAGTGAGTGAGTGAATGAAGAGGAAACATGGTTAACTTTTGATGAAAGTTTACAAGACAGAGGTTCAAATAGCATGAGAAAAAAATGTCAACAGTATCCTAATAACAGATTTTTGAAGATTACAAAAGAGATTCAGGAAGTCTCTCTGACTTTCTACCACAACTGGGAACGAAGTAAGCCAGAAGCAAAAACGTCTTAGTCAGTCTTGTAGGGCCTTTACTTCCTATTCCCAGAAACCCTTGTGCTGGAGTTTACTACTCAGTAACGTTTAATAGCAGACAAGATATTTCAGATGAGGCCATGCCCGGTGGAAGATCTGTTTGAGTATCTCTTCGAGGCAACATATATTTCTGGTACTAGATTCTCCTCCTTATCCTTGGAAAATTCACCAAAGGGTAACATGAAGCTCAAAAGAGAACCTCAAGGAAAAGATTGGTGCTACAGAGCAAACATTATTTGCTCTGAAGAAATACAGTTGTGAATCAACTCTGCAGGAACAGTATTTATAATACTCCTCTACATATCAGCGCTCAAGACTTTCTGTTAAGGTTATGTCTGACTGAACAGTGTTTTAAGTTCTGGGAAACAACTCTTTTCTAGATCACTTACCAGAGTATAATTTGAAATGATTAACATGATTATTAAAATTATAATTATTATAATAATCATGGAGCATTTTTATAGCAGTGGGAATACTTTTAGTTTAATAGTTACTGAAGTAATCTCTCTGTCAGGACAAGAAACCAACAATAAAGAACACAGCATTTCTTTAAATTGATATTTCATAGTATTATTTCTAATATGTTTGACTCGAGCTCTGTCACTTGGAAGATAAATCTCATGAGTTGGACTATCTGGTGTTTCAGCTTCCGAAATATTATGTACAGTGTAGTGTTTTAAATTGAAAAATTCAGATAAGAATCTAGCAGGTGTTTGATTTATTGGCAAAGTCATATAATTCCCTTTTTTGGTCACTGCGGAATATTAACATTAGTCTTGGATGACTGGAAGTAGATCCTATTTATTTTAGTTGACTTGTACTAGGATTATATAAAGGATAGTGTTCTGCTGCAGAAGAGATTTGCCTATTCTAACAGAGAACAAAGGCATTTCTAGCCACAAGGTAACTTAGTATATACCATTTCATCATACATGGTAAACACTTTGTAATGAAAACAGTGAAGCAACTGACACAAAGTAGCTATTGTGTGAGGGCTCCTGAGTCATGTTTATGTCATACTAAATATAGTTACTAATTTCAATCATAACCATATGGCATTTTAGAGATCCTAGTATCTAACTCCAATATATAGAAACACATACTTGATCATAAATAAAAATTTAAATCCCACGTTAACAGGCCCTGTCAAGTTTACCTTCTGTAATAATTAGATAGCAGAGCAGAAATCACATATATTATGGCCTTCCTTAGGATATTAGGTGACTTCTAAAACAATTGATTATTATAATGGCATATGATGAATAATCACTAATTCCATTAAGAGTAATTTTGATGCAAACTACTTCATACTGAGCTAATTTTTCCTTCCAGGTGAGTTTCAGTATTGATAGTATATTCTTAGACTATTAAAAGTTATAATTAGGGACTTCCCTGGTGGCGAAGTGGTTAAGAAACCGCTTGCCAATGCAGGGGACACGGGTTCGAGCCCTGTTCTAGGAAGATCCCACATGCCACAGAGCAACTAAGCCTGTGCACCACAACTACTGAGCCTGAGCTCTAGAGCTCGCGAGCCACAATTACTGAGCCCATGTGCCACAACTACTGAAGCCCGTGCGCCTAGAGCCCGTGCTCTGCAACAAGAGAAGCCAACACAATGAGAAGCCCACGCACCACAATGAAGAGTAGACCCCGCTCGCCGCAACTAGAGAAAGCCGGCGTGCAGGAAAAATAAATAAATTAATTAATTTTAAAAAAGTTATAATTAAAGATACAGTCTCTCTAGAAAACAAATAAGTATCAATGATTTTTTTGAGATAACCATGCTTATTATCCAAGCATATCCTAAACCATTGTGTGTATTCAATAAAAATTTAACAGGAATAGAATAGAGTATATTTATTTGAGTATTTAGACATGTACTCAGGATTCACTTGAATTTTGGAAGACAGAGAAAATGAATATAAGCATAAAAATGATTAAATACATACAGCATGTGATTCGAAGCTCCAGTCCTGTAACTAAATCTAGAAAGACCCCTCCCTCCTACCACCAGGAAAAAAAAAAAAATAGTTGTGCAGAGGGAACAGAGATAATATTAAAACAAGAAATCTCCAACCCTCTTTAAACATTGAATTTCTATTGAGTATAAACTTATATTTCACTTTATGTGTTTGTTTTGCTCGGAGTTTTCTAACTTCGGTTGAGATTTTTTTGTCACTTACTGGTTTGGAAATACTTTTGACTTTCATATTCTGAATAGACAATATTTAAAGTGAATGCCTTGAAGGACTATGAGAAAGTTAAATTTACAGCACTTTCCATCTAAAACAAGACAAATTGGAAATTCAAAGAGAAAGATAATTCTTTAAGCTACTTCTGAGTGGAATGTTCATACTAATTTTATGGGTCTTTATCGAAATACTGCATTTGAACCTAAGCAAAATAATAGTGTGTTAAGAGAAAAGTCATTGGTGGTTTAAAACATGCATGGAGACTTTTAGCTTACGTTGATGCTTGCTTATGAAATACCAAAATATTAAATTTTATGGGAGGGAATTTTTTTTTAAAAGCTACTAGCCTTTGAGCACATATTCCTATGGATTTACCAGTATGTTTTATGGAGTTTATACATTAATTTCATCATTTATTTCTACACTTATTAGATACTTAATATATGTTAAATCTAGGATATTCAAAGTGAATTTTTGTTCTTCGGCCTAATGGAAATAAGTACAGTGTCTCCTTGTACCTAAGTGCATCGTAAAGTTACCAGTAAACAACATTCCTTCCATTTTTACTTTCAGCCTCATGTCTCCTAATGCTCAGAAGTGATTCCAGACTGTGAACAAGGCTAAAAGATACTAGGATGCACTCACAATTGAGATATTGTTATTGGGTCAATTTCTGTGCCTGACACACCCTTCCCTTGGGAGGAAATCCCTTTGGGGCACCTGGATGAGACAGTTAAATTGATTCCCAGCAGGCTGTCCTACCAGAGTGCACCACATGTGCAGATAAGCTGACACTGGGCATAGCTTAGGCTCCAGTGGAGATTCCCTTTTAAGGTTAAATGGGGTTCAGGTTGGGAAGTATCTCCTTTTTTAATACAAGGAGTGGCTTGGATTTTCTCTTGGAGGGAATGAGTCATTGTTTCTTAGAAGGTTAAATAGACCATGGATGGGTGCTTGGGTCAATGAACCAATAGCCTGAAAATGTTTTATGGGAATGTAGCTTTAACCATTTGCCTGTCAGGGAAATTTAAAGTTGTCTAAGCATTGACTTAGTTCAAAGCTTAGTTCAAAGCTACAATTCACAATTGTTATCAGTTACTCACTTTTTTGTTTTTAATAGCAATGAACATCATTTGGATGTATGACAATGTTTCCTAAGAGTTGCAAAGAAGTCCCATACCACACTGTGACTGATGGGTAATGGGGAAATTTTCCCTCTGCACTACCATCCTCAGGAATTTCTTCCAGCTTCATTATGACACATTAATATGTTATTGTAGTCATTTTGCAACCTCTCTACTTCTGGACAAATAAGATATGCAGCTTTATCTTGGTACGCTGACTTTCTGAGGAAACTTCTTTGGGTGTTCACAAAGTTATTGGAATAAAAATCTGACACCCAAAAACACATTTTTATTTTCATTCAAACAGAATTTTCCACATAAACAAGTTTGATCGCATAACACTAAATATTATAGAGCACACGTAGAAATTTTAGCTGGCCACAGGATGTAAATGGGACATAGAACTTAGTAATTAGGATTTACCATGGAGGTGGCAACAACTTATTTTTATAAAAACAAAATCCGAGCGTTACTCATTTCTCTTTCTCAGAATTCACTCACAGGGTTTGCCTAGATCCTATGAGTCACGCTGCCATCTTCAGCCCTGGGAAATGGGCCTCCCACGTTTGTCTCTCTTTCTCTTCCCCAAACACAATGTGGAAAGACAAAGAAGGGCCTCAGTCAAGAAGCTGCAAAATTGCCTTAAAATTATTGCTTTCATACCCACTCTCTCTTCTGCAAAGAAAGGATGCTTCATGACTTCAAGATAATCATAAGTTAACTAGAGATATCAAAGACCGTTTTTCTACCAGGTTCCTGCAGTGGTTTTTCTGTCTCAAAATCCCATTTCAAGATTGGCTTGAGACCTGGAAACCAAGATACCAGGACAATCAAATTATCTCATGAAACCAGACTACCAATAATTCTATAACTCGCACTGATCTTGGCTACCAAAAGATCTCAGTAGATGATTAAAGTTTATGAAGTGGAAGTAACATTTAACTTGCTCTTGACATGGGATCTTAATTGTATGAATTATGAGTATATTTCTTCTGAAATTTTCACTTTATAATTGGCACCCATTTTTCCCCCATCCGTATTGCCCTAAAACTGAGATGCTTAGTTAAAAGTGTCTTCTTTTTATTTCTTATTTCGTTTTCATCTGTCTATGCTTCACAGTCAAACTCGGTTTTAGCCGAACAATGATGAGGGCGAGGGAAGGGAATAAATATAGCAAAAGCAAGGGAAAATAATCTCTGTTTCCTTAGCCATACTCCAGTAATCCAGCTCTCCATCACCTTTTTGTCACCCATCCCCCCTCAACCTCGGCATTTCAGGGACAGCTGTGAAGCATGTAAATTTGATAGAAGGCTAGTCCATCCTTTAAGGCGGTTATTCTCAAGGGGGCAGTATTACCCCTAATGGGCTGGGGAGAGCATTGATTCTCTGGGAGGCAAAATCTTAGATAATAAAATGGCTTGTAGCTCTCCAAATGATTTGCATGCTATATATCTGTACATAGACATGTATACAATGCATTTCAGGTATTAAAATTTCATAGGGGGTTACAATTAGGAAGAAGTCTAAAGACTCCATAGGGCAGACAATAATAATAAAAAGGTTGAGAAATACTGCTATTCTCTTCTAAAATGACTTATGGGACTTCCGTGGCGGTCCAGTGGTTAAGACCCTGCGCTTCCACTGCAGGGGGCACAGGTTTGATGATCCCTCATTGGGGAACTAAGATCCTTCGTGCCGCACAGTGCAGCCAGAAATTTTAAAAAATAAATTAAAAAATTAAACCCTAATAAAATAAAATGACTTATGTAAAAACAGTCCCTTCCCCAGTTGCCACACACTCTGGCATTGTTAAATCCAAACCTAAACCAGAAGGAAATATTTTAGCCTTCTCCCAGTTTTCCTAATACTGTGTTTCTGTATCATTTTAATATCAGTTACTGATATTTGGTGCTTTTTCTGTACCTAAGTGCGTATTTTTAGTAGCACTTTGCTCTTTGCTAAGTAATTAGGAAAGAATGTATCTTAATGTTTGTTAAACATCCTGTTGACTCAACCAAATTCTTCTTTGTCATTAGGGTTATGTCAATCTTTTGTCCTAAAGCTTTTTTCTTTATTTCTGAAACATCTTTGGCTATGAAATCAGGATTGCCTTGAAGAATTAGTTCACAGGTGACAATTTCTTTTTTGTTCAAGTCGTAATAGTTTTTCACAGTACCTAGGGTATTTTCCACTTATTTTGAGTATGATGTATGAAAATATGTTTTGTTATATATTAATGTGCCTGTGGATCGGCTAAGTTGAATAGCACAGCCTTCCTCAAATATTCAATTTCAAGTGCCTATTGCAAGTAGACTAAATATTTAACAAGTTGTATACTATATGAATTTAGTGATCATTTGCATTCTTATAGTTTTTCATTCAGATTTTTCTTTTTATTGAACCAAATTGGCATGTTCGTAGTTCCTTGCAGACTCCTTTTTGAAGAAAAAATACATATAGTTTAGAAAGCGCAATTACTATTTCCAACAAGGGGGAAACACAAATATCAAGTGCAGAAGTAATTCCATCGAAATAGCATAGCCTTAGAAATAATTAAATGCTGATAACTCCCAGCTGTGTTTTTCTAATTCAGACCTCTCTCCCAAACTCTAGACCATGAGGTAGCAAACTATGGCCCTCAGGCCAAATGTAACTACAGCCTGTTTGTGTAAATTTTTATTGGAACACAGCCACGCCCACTCTTTTGCATATTGTCTGTGGCTGCCCAATGGCAGAGTGGTTGTGACATAACATCTGGCCCACAAAGTCTGATAAAATACTTACTCTCTGGTTTGCTGATCCCTGCTCTAGACTTATACACCTGACTCCCTCTTCATATTCTCACTTATGTCCAAAAGACATATCAAACTGACATATATGTCAAAAGACATATCCAACTGAAAATGTTCAAAACCAACTTTCATCTTTCCTCTGAAACCTGCTCCAACCAGAGTCTAACCCATCCAGTTAATGGCAACTCTATCTTTCCGGTTGTTCAGACTTAAAGTTTTGGAGTCATTTCTCTCACTCCACTTTGAATCAATCAGATCATCCCACAAGACCTATTTGCAACATGTATTTAGAATTCAGTTTCTTCTCCAGCACCACCCCTGCTAACGCTGTGGCCTGAACCAGCGCCGTGTTTCAATGATGCTACTGCTATTGCTGCCTGGGCTGCCTTCTTTTGACTATGGCCTTTACAATCCCTTTGTCTTCTTTCAGCACACATCTAGAGTAATCTTGATGAAGTAGAAATTACTCTATGGCCCTTCTCTAAACTTTATGGTGGCTCCCAAGTTTCCTTAAAGTAACAGCCATAGTGCTTGTAATGACTCACTCCTGCTTCACACCTTCACATGAGCTGTGTTTTCTGCCTATAACTTTTATCACTTTGATATCCACATGCCTCACTCCTTCACCTTTTGAAATACTTTTTAATTTACAGTTATAAATTTCTATCCCTCCACCACCTCTCAAGGGTCCTGATATTCCTTATCTTGCTCTATTTTTCCCATAGCACTTACTACCTTTAATATACAGAATTTAGTTTTTTTGTCTATTTTCAGCTTCCACTCTTAGACTATAAGCTCAGTAGGGAAGGTTTGGGGAGACATTTCATTTACCTATTTATCCTGAGCACATTAAAAGAGTAAGTGGCCCATAACAGATCCAAGTAAATGTTTGATGAATCACAAATTATTGAAAATTAATATTTTAAAATATTCAATAAAAAGTACAACAATAACATTTTTATCTGATAAGTCTTCTTTAAGACATTTGTATGTGTGAATGTGTATGTATGTATGTTCTTTTGGGTAATTTCCCATGTCGCACTAATACTGCAATTATTGTAAATGTCTTCAAACTGTGATTGTACTTTCTTACGTAAGACCACTTCATCTCAGTGTCTCTGAGATCACTGCTTTTTCAGCTTTTCTTCCAAACACTCAATCCCATATTTCCATGTCACATCATTTGTTTTGAGAGTTGTTGTTGCTCTATGACCATCTCTAAGTCATTTTATTCCCCCAAGTCCATTTCTTCTACCTTCAGAATTTAATTAATAGAATTTCTATTTGATTAATAGAATCCTCCTACATTTTGATTCTATCCACATTTATGATGATATTTTCCTCGTTAAAACTTCATGACTTAACCTCAGTTCTTTAGAAACCAGAGCCTAAGGCAAGGATCAAAAATCTTTATTGAGGAAGTACAAGTTTAAGGTCAATGATATGGTGGAAAAATTGTAGTAAAACAAGGAGAGATGTAAAGCAATGAAATATAACGGGTTATCTCACTAACCACCCTTTTCAACCAGTTGTAGAAAAAAATAGTGGGGTACTCAGTAGGTGTGTTCTGGCACGCAGGAAGTTTTTCAGTGACTGCAAGGGAAAGGCCATAACTGAAAATATTGACCAAAGAGACAAAGAAAGGGAAAAGTATCTGCCTAGCACCTTTTGACTCCCACTTCCCCTTATTCAGAGTTTCCCCATAGCAAGTTGATGTTCCTCACTTTTATGTTGCTTTGTCTGGCTATGCAGAAAGCAGTCAGTGTGGCATTGTATTGAAACCCAGAAATGACTTGACACAGATGAGCTCAGCATGTGGGAAATGAGGACAGTTTAAGCACGATGTTTTAAAATCTGACTCAAGCCTCCTCTGAGAACTAGACAAGGGCACCAGCAATGTCACTGGTGGTCTGCAAGGAGGGTGAATTCTTTAGAATTAGGCCACTGAATCTGAGAAGGGATACCAAACCACCAATTCCAGTTATCATCAGCTTTATTCTACTTCTAGCCATCTTCAGAAAAAACACCTTTTGAATCTTGTTTCATTCCTCTAAATTCTCTATCATTGGTCTGAATATTTGCGTTCTCACTTCCAAGCAACATGCTCCTGCTTCTGCCCCTGATCCGTAGCCTTTGGTGCCTCTGTGATCTCAGCGTCAGCTCCCCTTTGTTCTTCTTGCTTTATTATCCACAGCTAGTCAATCCAGGGTTGCTTTTTTCTTGGAACTCTAGCCAAGAACTCAGGAACACCTCCAACACTTCTTCGTCTGTCTCTACTTCTGGGTTGCTATTTAACACCGGACAGTGTGACAAAAACATATGAATGAATGTTAAGCAAATTCATATGATTTTAAGCTTAACCATATTTTCACTGCTGTCCTTGAATCCTTTTATTTATCTCAAATGGACTCTCTGTAACATTTTCACCACCAACTATTGAAACATTTATGTTTGTTCAACCTCCAAATTCTAGTTTATCATCTCACTTCTTACAGATTATTAAATTTACTGATTTATTAGTTCAAGAGTATTCAAAATGGGCTCATTCCCATTGGAAAATCTTGTTTCAGTTGATGTTGTCACTGATGCCATGATTTTATTCTGGGTTTCCTCCTCTAGAATCTTGCTTCAGTAAGGAGCCACTCTTATCTTAACTTTGTCCACTTTTCTTTATCCATCTTCTCAAGCTACTAGCTAGTGTCTACTCTATCCTAAAATTGAAGCACACAAGAGGGAAATGAAATAAAGCAATTAGTTATTCTTTCTTTTTTTTTCAGCTGTAACCTAATACAGATTCAATTACATGGTAAAGGCAGTATTTCCAGTGATATAATCTGTTTTCAGAGATACTTAGACAAGATATAGTTTGGGGATAAAAAATGAAGAAGTACAAACTTCTGCTCTTACTGTGTGAATTCTTTCACATGGCTAAACCCAAAGTGTCATATTCAGACTTCAGCAGTAAAAGTGATTTGAATAAGCGTCTAGAAGTTGACTAGGAGCCATAGTTCTGGTAAACAAGCTCACACTCCCTTAGACAAAACTAGGTTAGTCAAGATGCAACCTTAGTAGTATGTAATTGTAATATTCCTTTCCTTACACTTGATTAATTAGCATTCATCTCAATAACTAAACCATATTTCCTGGCTTATAATTATTGCTATAAAAATGATGAAGCACTTCAGGAACGGTGGTTTGAGGAGCTCTGTGGACCCTCTCCCTAGTGAAACAATTACAATTGGTGAAAATCATGAAAAACAACCATTTGAGGTATGTGGAAATTGTTCTAGGACAAACAGGCAGCTAAAGAAGTGCTTAGAGGAAAATTTATCTATAAAAGCCTTTATTTAAGATAAAGAAAGATAGAAAAATAACTTTCCACATTAAGAAACTGGAAAAAAAGAGCAAACTATACCCACAGCAAGAAGAAGGACATTGAAAATAGTAGAGTGGAAATAAATAAAATGGAAAAGAGAAAATCAGTAAAACCAAGAGTTGGTTCTTTGAAAAGATAAACGCATTGATAAATCATTACTTGGCCTACAGAAAAAGAGAGAGAAAAATCAAATTACTAAAATCAGGAAGAAAAGGGAGTTCACTACCACCTTACAGATTTTTTTTTTAATTATAAAGAGTACTATGAACAATTGAACATCAACAAATGAGACAACACAGGTGAAATGTACAAATTTCTAGAAAGACAAACTACTGAAACTAAACCAAGAAGTAGAAAATCTGACTATACCTTTAAGTAAAGAGATTGATAATTTAAAAGTTGTACCTAATGAAAAGCCGAGGTCTCTAAATGGCTTCACAGGTGAATTCTACCAAACTTTTAAACAAGTAATACCAATCCCCCACAAAGTCTTTCAAAAAGTAGAAGAGGAAGTCATATTTCCCGATTTTGTCTGTGTGGCCAGTGTTAACCTAATACCAAAACCAGACAAGACCTCATGAGAAAAGGAAATAATAGATCAATATTTCCTATAGAGAAGAAAAATCCTCAACAAAGTGTTACCAAACTGAATCCAGCAATATACAAAAAGAACAAGGATTAGACAGCCAGGCCAAGTAGAATTTATTCCAGGAATTTAGCACCAAAAATAAATTCTGAAATATACCTTATTAATAGAATACTGTACAAAAATCACATGATCATCTCAATAGACACAGAAAAAGCATTTGATAAACCAAATACTCTTTCATGATAGAAGCACACAGCAAACTAAGAGAAGGGAACTTCCTTAAATTCATAAAAGGTACCTATGAAAAACACAGTTAACATCACACTTGATGGTGAAAACCAGAAAGCTGTCCTCTGAAGATCAGGAATAAGACAAGAATGTGCACTCTCTCCACTTCTGTCAAACACTGTACTGGATGTTCTATCCAACGCACTTAGGCAAGAAAAGTAATAAAAGATATCTAGATAGGAAAAGAAAAAACTCTCTTTATGAACAGATGACATGATCTTATATTTAAACAATTCTAAGGAATTAGAAGAATACTCTAAGAAAGAACACAAGTTCAGTAAGGTTGCAAGATATAAGATCAATATACAAAAAATTGGTTGTACTTATATGCACAATAACATTAAGAAAATGAACATTAAGAAAATAATTCAATTTACATCAGCATCCAAAAGAATAATATACCTGAGATTTAAATTTAACAAAAGAAATGCAAGCCTTGTAAAGTGAAAACTGCTACAAAACATTGAAAGGAGTTAAAGAAGATAGATAAACAAATGGAAAGACATTCCATATTCATGAATGGGAAGACTTAATACTGTTAAGATTGCAGTACTCTCTGGCTTACTTTCCTACGGCTGACGGTACAAATTACCACAAACATCGTGGCTTAAAACTACAGAAATGTGTTCTCTCACAATTTTAGAGGACAGTAACCCAAAATCAAGATGTTGACAGGGTAGCATTCCCTCTGAAGTCTGTAGAGGACAATCCTTCTATACCTCTTCCAGCTTCTGGTCGCTCCAGGAGACTCTTGGCTTGTGGCTGTGTAACTCTCACGTCTGTCTACATCTTCATATGTCCTTCACTTCTGAATGGCTATGTCTTCTTTTCTATGTCTTATAAAGAGTGCTTGTAATTGTATTAAGGGTCCACTTGGATAATCCAGGATGATCTTATCTCAAGACCTTAATTCCATCTGTAAATATTCTTTTCTTCCAAGTAAAATCTCATTCACAGATTCTGGGGCTAGACCACGGACATATTCTTTAGTGATCATCATTCACCTGCTACCCTTTCCTAAATGAATCAAAAGATAGAACATAATCCCTATCCAGCTGGCTTCTTTTCTGGAAAATTGACAAGATCATTCTAAATTTCATGTAGAAAACAAGGGACTGTGAATAGCCAAAACAATTTTAAAATAGCAGAATAAAATTGAAATATCCATGCTTCCCAATTTTAAACCTTACAGTGAAACTACAGTAATGAAGGCAGTGTGGTACTGGCATAAAGTGAGACATATAGATTAATGGAATAGAATTTAGAGTCTAGAAATAAATCCACACATTTTCAGTTAATTTTTTTCAACAAGGGTGCTGCAAGAGGTCAATGGGGAAATAAAAATCTTTCAACAAATGGGTGAGAATAACTGGATATCCACATATAAAGAATGAAGTTAGACCTCTACCTCACACCATACACACAAATGACTCAAAATGGACTGTGGACCTAAATGTAAGAGCTAAAACTATAAAACTTAAAAAACTTCAGAGTAAATTTTCGTGATTTAGGATCGGGCAATGGTTTTGTAATTATGTCAATAAACGTACAAGTAACAAGAAGATAACTTGGACATCATCAAAATTAAAACTTTTGTGCCCCAGAGGGACACCATTAAGATAACAAGAAGACAACCCACTGAATAAAAGAAAATATTGGTCTGTCAAATAGCTAAAAAGGGTCTTGTATCCAGAATATGTAGAATTCTTAGAACTCAATGTAAAAGACTATCCAATTAAGAATGGACAAAGCATCTGTATAGACATCTCTCTAATGAAAAAAATATATATATAGCCAATAAACACATAAGAGATGATCAACATCATTAACCATAGGGCAATGCAAATTAAAACTGCAGTGAGATACCACTTCAGCCCACTTCGATTGTTACAATGACAAGAATCAGATGGAAAGACTGAGAAATTAGACCCTTCATATGTTGCTGTGAAATTGTAAAAACGGTGTAACCCCTTTGGAAAACAATTTTTCTGTTCTGCAAAATGTTAACTACTGTATTTGTATATGACCCAGCAACTACACTTGTAGGCATAAACATAAGAGAAATAGACATGTCCACACAAAAACTTGTACATAAATGTTCCTAGAAGCATTATTCATGATAGTCAAAAAGTGGAAACAGGGGCTTCCCTGGTGGCGCAGTGGTTGAGAGTCTGCCTGCCGATGCAGGGGACACAGGTTTTTGCCCTGGTCTAGGAGGATCCCACATGCCGCGGAGCGGCTAGGCCCGTGAGCCATGGCCGCTGAGCCTGCGTGTCCGGAGCCTGTGCTCCACAATGGGAGAGGCCACGACAGTGAGAGGCCCTCGTACTGCAAAAAAAAAATGGAAACAATCTAAATGTCCATCAAGTAATGAATGGATATTTTATATCCACATGATGGAATATTATTGGGGCATAAAAAGGAATGAAGTACTGATACAGGCTACAATATGGATGAACTTTCTCATCATGCTGAGTAAAACATTGTGTTAAGTGAAAGAAACCTGTCACAAAAGACCGCATATTGTATATTTCTATTTATTTGAAAATGTCAAGAATAGGCAAATTTTAAAAGACAGAATATAGACTAGTGGTTGACAAGGACTAGGGCCTCTGAAGGATGGGATGTGACTGCTAACAGGGACAGGGTTTCTTATGAGGTGATAAAAATGTGCTAAACTTAGATTGTTGTGATGGTTGCACAACTCTTTGATAGTCATTGAATTATACACCTGAAATGGGTGATTTTCATGGTGTGGGAATTTATCCAATAAACTTATTTGTTTTAGTGGTTACCCTATTTTTTTAAAAATATGTGTATGCAGCTTCCAAACTAATAGAGGGGACAAAAACCTCAACCAATATAACAGAAATCAATAGGGAATAAAAATAGAGGAAAAGAGGGAAATGAAATTTATGGAACAGGATAGTAGAAATAAATGTAGATGTTAATAATTATAGTAGAAGTAAATGGACTAAGCTCATTAATAAGGCAATATTGTTTTGATGGATTTTTAAAAATCTAGCTATCTCATATATACTGGAGGTACCTAAAGCCTAATGGGAGATAAAATAAGATAGAGGTTTTATATACAAGGTAATATGTTTCTCCCATGTCAAGTATTTAGACTGACCATCTGACAGTGTTTCCTCAAGCAGTTATATATAATGTAGTTGCAATGTAGTCTATGGGATTAAAAATCCAAAGGACTCAGAAAAATATTACACAGATGAAAAAGGGTTTCCTTTAATTATTTTATCTTTTTCAGTAAAAAAAAAAAAAATGCAAATGAAATTATTAGATTTTCATTTGGCATTAATTTTTAGTTTGGAGATGTATTCACTGCTTAATGAAGGTTAAAAAGTATAGCACTATGTTAAATGAACAGTGTAATGAATGAGATATCACCTCATACCTGTTGGAATGGCTATTATCAAAAAAGCAAGAAATAACAAGGGTTGGCGAGCATGTGGAGAAAAGGGAACCCTGCTGCACTGTTGGTGGCAGTGTAAGTTCATGTAGCCACTATGGAAAACAGTATGGAGGTTCCTCAAAAAATGAAGAATACAACTACTGTACAGTCTAGCAATTTCACTTCTGAGTATTTATCCTAATAATAGGAAAACACTAATCCAAATGGACACATTCACCCCCATGTTCATTGCAGCATTATTACAATAGCAAAGGTATGGAAACAACTTAAGTGCCCATCAACAGATAAAAGGGTAAAGAAGATGTGGTATATGTATATATATACACACACACAACAAAATACTACTCAGCCATAAAAAGACGAAATCTTGCCGTTTGCAACAACATGGATGGAACTTGAGGGCATTATGTTACGTAAAATTAGTCAGACTGAGAAAGATAAATACTGTAAGATTTTATTTCTATATGGAAAAAAAAAACCTAAATAAATGCACAAACCAAAGAAAAACAAACACATAGATACAGAAGCAGAGTAGTGGTTATCAGAGGAGAAGGGGCATGGGGAGAGTGAAATGGTAAAGGAGATCAACTGTAAGGTGACACATGGAAACTAAATTTTTGGTGGTGAGCACGCTGTAGGGTGTGCAGAAGTAGAAATATAATGTTGTACACGTGAAACTTATATAATATTATAAACCAGTGTTACCTCAATAAAAAATGAATTTTAAAAGATCAAATGAATAATTAAAAAAAATATCCTGCCAGTGTCAAGTGAAAGAGGTAATACTAGAAGACTTTGAAGTTCCCAGTGTTGCTTAATGCGTGTTTGTGTTTCTCACAATGCCCAGAATAATGTATTTTACATAGTTTGTGTTCATAAAATATTAGTTGATTTTTCATAGCAGTTTCACTTTAAGTTCTTGCCCAAAATTCAGGTAGCTCAGGATCAACCGGTCTTCGAGAGGTGGAAACCCCACTTGTAACTGAAAAGTTGCTGGTTCTTGGGCGTTGATGCTATTAAAGACCCGCACATCATTGTTAATAATGTGGGGACACCTATTTATAAATGATAGGCGTAGAAGAGTCTCAGATATGTTCATGTTTTACCAAGTGCGATATGGGGACAGTTTGTTTTATTTTAAAGAGAATACTTTTTTTTCATTTTGTTTCAAAATGACTGCAGACGGTTGAGAGTGAAAGGTGTTTTATTCTTATTGACTCTCAAGTTTGCTGTAAATCACATGGTTTCTTTCTTGGAAACACAGAGAAACTATGAGCTGGAAAGAACCTTAGAAATGAACCCTAGTCCTGTTATTTGACAGACTAAGAAACTGTAACCCAGAAAACTGAAGCAACTTCCTAAGGTAACAGATTTAGTTAGTGGCTGAGCCAGAACTGGAATCTGTGTTGGCCTTATTCCACCTCCAGTGTTATTTTTCCACTATACACAATCCTCTTTTGCATATATCATGTCAAAATGACTGGTCAGTTTACAAAAACATGAAGTCCAGTTGGTTATTTGACCTGTCAGCCTGCCGTGTGAGCTGCAGAATTGTCCGTTATGTGTATTACATAGGGGATGCTGTTATTTTTTGTAGCACATGGTATCCAGTTCATGAAGACAATAAGGAAAGCATTTCTTTCTAGTCTTTGTATCAGAATATGTTGTGTTTTATTCCAAACAACTTGGTTCTATCTTAGGAACACTGTGAATTCCATAACCGATCAGTTTTCCCTTTTCTAACTAGCGGCTGGAAAGCTAAGAGCTAATGTGTGGCCTAATTTTATTAGTGCAGAGAGTGCTGTGTAACAAATTATTCTGTTATCTTTAGTTCTGGCTCTGTTTTACATCCCTACATTTGATTTTTTTTTTTTGCTTTTACACCTATTTCTATTTTGTCTTGCAGGACATTTGGTCCTGTCCAAAATGTTACGACATTTGGTCCATGTCAAAAGGACCTTGATACTTTGTTCTGTCCAAAACCATTTGGCATGGGTCAAATGTGCTCATGGATGTTTTTGACAGGCCAAATTTCAAGGATTTTTTGATGTGGACCGAATGTCTTACAGCCATTTTAGACAGGACCAAATATCTGCTAACCTTAGTTTGTGTTATATTGGGTGTTTTTTTTGGTTGTTGAAACTTAAATCCTTTTTTTTTGTTAAGACATATATAAACAAACATGTAGGGGATTAAATTCACTATGCAACTATTTTATCATAGATTAAATTTCAGTATTTATTCCATAGTTTATTTTGAAAATATCTAGAAAGAGTTTTCCAGCTCAATTTGATTAGTTTACTCTCTTCAACCTTGGTCTAGTGTCATTTTGATAAGTTTACATCATGGAGATGACGTGAGGAAATTAAATTATTTTATAACTTGTTTACATAATTTTATTTGCCTGAACTGCATCTGAACCTGAATTTAAACTTGCAGAAGATAAGTAACAGATTTGCTGTAAAAGTATCTCATATAAATGTGAAGAGATGTTAATTATCAGTACTTAAAAAATTATTTTAACAAGGTAAAATGTTTACTTTATTGGGGGTTCCTTTGGAGTTGAAAAAGCTGTTTGTATAGCAAGTACATTTCTGAGAGAAGATCAATAAGATTGCCTAAACTTCAAAGGTTGTTCTTTTCCAAATATTTCACATTTATTAGCAGTGAAGAATCACTTAAAGGGATAAAGATACTCTGTGGATTACAGAGTAGCTCAGAATTATCTGACAATCCTAGTTGATGTTTGCAATTTGTTCAGGGCCTAATAATCTGGTTTTACTTGAAAGTTGATTTACTTTATAAATGAACGTTTACTGTTTCTGATTATCCTGTTCACAAGACTACATGACCTCAAAAGCAAAAGGTTTCAGTGGTCCTTCCTGAGCTTCTACCCTCAGCTTTTCTAAGTGTTCAGCTACATGAGCTCTTCCTTGGTCTGTTGTATGTGGTGATACTATACATGAAGAATCAGCAAATGTTTTGAGGGAAACAGGGGCACAGGATTTCAGGCTCACTTCTCTGTGGTTCCCTGTGTTCCTTAATCTTGGCTCTTCACATTCTGGCTGCCATAATCATTCTCGGATAACTTCAGAGAACCGGTGTTCGCAGTTCATCTAGTTCATATAGTGATTCTCAGCATGAAGATTAACCTGATAAAAGCTACATTACCAGAGCGTATCATAGCATTTCTTTGGTAAAACAATACTTGTATATTTTCTATTTCAGGGACAATAAATGTTTCGTCGCCTTCTTCCTGAACTTAGAAGTAGCACTAATCCAAATGTAATGGCAAAAGTTGATTTCTCTAAGCCTAGGAAATCGAAGTAATAAAGTTTAAATTGAAGTAGTAAAGTTTGACTTCTTGGCAACCTTTCTCGTATCCAAAATGTCTTGTAGTCAGCTTACTAGCTGCTTCTGGTTTACCATGGCATCGCTCAAGCTTCACCCTTTGCTTAAGATCTCTTTTAAGCTACCTTTTCTCTCTCACTTCAAAACTGAGTAGTCTCTGTCTCATATTGTCAACTCTAATTGCTTTAGTCTATCCTCTGAAAGCTTAGAGCACCCCTCCTCATTAAAGCAGAGTTAGCTATTAAGTTGCCTCTTATTTCTAAACTCCAGTGTTTTTCTGCTGCTTCATTTTCTATTCTCTGAAGAACTTGCTGAAATTCAGGCCTCAGATGTCACTTCACTGCTTGATACCTCTCAGGCATTCCCCATAGGAAAGTGTCCAGACTCCTTGGACGGGTAAGGGCTTTCCTGTGCTGGTCACATCCTACTTTTTTGCTGCATTTTTATATTTATTTATTTATTTTTATTATTATTTTTTTGCGGTACACGGGCCTCTCACTGTTGTGGCCTCTACCGTTGCGGAGCACAGGCTCCGGACGCTCAGGCTCAGCGGCCATGGTTCACGGGCCCAGCTGCTCCGCGGCACGTGGGATCTTCCCGAACCGGGGCACGAACCCGTGTCCCCTGCATCGGCAGGCGGACTCTCAACCACTGCGCCACCAGGGAAGCCCTTTTGCTGCATTTTTAGCCTTACTTCTCTGCATGCATCTGAAGGTCCAATTTCTCGAGATTTTTTTTCATGGAATTTTTTTTCCAGAACATGTCATATCTTTCCCACTTCTCTACTTTGGTCATATGCTGCTTTCTTCCATAAATGCTCTTCCTCCTTCCTTTCCCAGAAGAAATTCTACTGGCCCTTCAAGGTCCACTGAAGCATCATCTCTGTTGTGAGACCTTCATTCTCTTCCCTCCCAAGTTTTAGGGCCTCTAGGACTCTGTGATGATTCTAATATTGCTCTTTTTACATTTTAAGAATTTAAAACTACTGCTAATTGTTCAGATGTTTTTCTCCTGCTGGTCTGTTAGCTCCTGAGCACTGCGCTCAACAAGTAGTAGTTGCTTTACAAGTGTTTGTTTTCCATAACTGAACTGCAGTGAAGACCGGTGTTTGGTCTGGGCCTCAGCCAGTTCTTTCGACAGAGGACCAAGTGTTTCAAGCCCTGCATGGAAGTCCCACGGAAAGCTCTTTTGGTCAGATGGGTCTTTCAGCACTTGTCAGCTCGTAGCATGGAGGTAGCCACCTGCTTTCCCTTAAAACTTGTCCAGTCCTAGAAATTATTAAAAATATCATCAATTTTTAAGCACAACAAAGTTCTTTGCCTAATCCCTTCAAAGAAACTAAGTTTTTTTTTTTTTACTGTTCCCTGTGGGGAAAAGACTGTATGGAAGTACTAATATTTTATCATTTGAGCCATAAGTTGTATCTATACCTCTAAATTTAGTTCTGAATTGTCATTAGGGTATAATACCTAGTAGTTCCATGATTCCTTAGTAAGCTAGCTGACTGTTACCTGGGGGTAAATTTTATTTAGCAATTGAATTGAGAAGTATTTGGGTTGCTTTTTTAGGGTTAGGTGATTTTCTAGCTTATGCTCCGAAGATCTAAACTGTAATGGAACATTGACTGCAAAACAGACATCTGCCTGTGCCTGAAGCAGTGCAAAATGAGATCTTAGTGCCCTTGATGCAAAGCTTCCCAAATGCATACTGTGTATAAAATCGAAGCAATGCCAGGGAAGGAAAAGAAAATGAGTGAAAACACTTTCGGGCCCACCCTAGGATACTTAAAAAGGGTGGAACAGAAAAAATAGAATAAATGCAGTTATACCAGGGAGAATTATAGAAGGAAAATTAAATATTTGATGTCTTTTTGAAGAGCCCAAGGGGTTTATGTTGCTGTCGGCTGTTTAGATGACTGTGCAGCATTTGTACGTCATAACACATACGGCACTGATCCGCAAACGTATATTCCAAGGAGAAAAGGACAGGATGCAGAAGATCTTAAGTGGAATGGGGACAGGGTGATAGGGAGCCATCAGAATCTCCTACAGAGATTTCTTTGAACAATTAGAAAACTTCCTGTCTCCATACCAAGAAATTATGACGACCCTTCTAGGGAAGCTAGAAGCACCCTTCCTACCTCCCCTTGAGGTTCACTGTTGTTATTTCTAATGATTTCTAAATTCAGTGACTCTCTTTATTCAACACCTAGATTACTTTCTCTTGAGGTGTAGCACATAGCAGAGAAATCATATGAACTCATTGCGTGCACAGGATCATATTATACTATCAGGATGTCTTCATGACAGTGCACAGATCACGTTAAACATACCAGTTGGAACTCTGCACTTTGAAATTGGCCCGGCAAGGCCAAGCACTGACTGCTCTCCCTTTAGCCTCTTTGAGCCTCTTTTTTCCCTGAGGTTCATTGAACTTAAATGTTTGGTAAAGTGGCAGCACCTCTCCAGTTTTAGAAAGAGGACACATTTCAACACTGATGAGCAACGTTTCTTATCTCAGTCGCCAGCCAGTATGTTAAACTTCCACCTATCAATTCTGACTAAGCTAGGACTGTATGATGAATGCTTATAGATTTTCTACCCTGCTGGGGACTTGAAAAGCGTTAGTCGGAAAAAAAAAAAAAAAAAAAGCTGGCTCCTGACCTCTGCCTTGAGTTGTAAAAGTATTCCTCTAAATTAACATGTTTCTCTGAATTGTCCCCATATGCTAATTTTTTTTAAGTGTGCATTAGATGACAAAAACTGTTAGAGCCTAATCTGAGTCAATATTGATAGCCGTCGGATTAGAAACTTTCTCATGGAACATAGATTTAGTCATTTAACACAAACCATCAGAGAAGAACAATACCAACCACCGAGCATTAAGTCCCCACCCCTAACAAATGTTATCCCAACAAATAACTTACTCTCCAGAGGATTAACATAACCTAAATTTACTTCACCATTATTTATTATTATATGGAGAAATATATACTAAAAGAAAAAGACCCTCTAAATTTCTCCAAGACCTTGGAGAGAGCTGATTTTTTGAGATGCTTAATTTAATGCAAACATTCCACACTAACTGATTAAATGAAAAGCAACGTGAAATAACTATCTGTAGCACATTTTTCATTTATTGCGCAGAGCTGGCCTGAGGCTTGTTTTTAAAAGTACCAGATGTTTTTTTTTGAGAAATATATTTGTCTTTGTGTGATGACAGATGCTCTTTGAAATGACAAAGTATATAATAGCAGAGTTTGCCATCTGAAATCAGGAAATTCAGTTTTTTCCCCCAAGTCACATCTAAAAGACAAAGCTCACTAAGGTTGTTTTTTAACGTGAACACATTATAAGCCCGCCAGTTTGAATTTTATTCCCCAGCTAGGAGGACTAATTAATTCTAAAAGGCAAAGGCTTTATTTAAGAACAATTTTCCTCTTTTGATTCAGGTGTTGTGTGGTATTAAAATAAGTTATTGGGCTTCCCTGGTGGCGCAGTGGTTGAGAGCCCGCCTGCCGATGCAGGGGACGCGGGTTCGTACCCCGGTCCGGGAAGATCCCACATGCCGCGGAGCGGCTGGGACCGTGAGCCATGGCCGCTGAGCCTGAGCGTCCGGAGCCTGTGCTCCGCAAAGTCTCAGGTCTAAGCCACCTTCTTTTTCTCTGTTCCTCAAAACTGAGGAACACATGCAGGGGAATGTGACCAATTTTTCACTTTATAAGTGTGAGGAAAAGTGCCACATAAGTAGTTATTACACTTCTGAGAGGATATCACTGATTATGGTGATAACAAGGGTGAATAAATAGAGCCAATTTTAAGATATATTCTATTGGTTGCAAAAGATAGAGAAAAACTGATAGTATGCTGTGTTGATGAGTCTGTTTGGAGATAGCATTCTTATACTTGGTTAGTAGGAATATAAGTGATGACACACTGTAGGAGGGGACAATTTCATAATAAAACTAGAAAAATAGTTTTGAGCCTGCAATTCTACATCTAGGAATTTATTATGGAAATATATTTGCAAAGACAAAAGGACGTGAATATTCCATTACAATAGTGTTGTAATAGAAAAAGCGGCCTAGATGTCTAACCAGTATGGGTAAAATTAATAATGATTTATTCACCTATTAGTAAACTTTTATATGAATACTATGCTACCACTTTGGTAAACATAGGAGTATACACATACCTACCCAGAAACATACATACACATGCACATTCATGTGAAGTCACTTATATCTTTTTCTATGCAATGTATCCATGAACTGTTTCTGAAAGGGTGCATGTGAAAATACTAAGCTGTCTCTTCTGAGAAAAAAAACTAAAGACTAGGATGGGAAGATGATATACTTTTTAACTTATTATTTTGTGTTGTCAGAGTTTTTGTCCATGAATTGCTTTTTACAGTTAAATAAGTAATTATTTTAAAATATAATTTTTTCAGAAAAGTTTATTTTAGGATAAATCCTATATTCTTTTTGTCTTACATTATATGTTACTAAGGATAAAATCTCCCAATAGGCTAATTGGAAAAAATTGAGGCTGTGGCCAGCCCTTACTGTCTGAGAGGTGATGGTGTGGAGAATGCTCACACCACACTTAGGGCTTTCCTTCTGGAGCGGGTAGAACGCTAATGAAAGCAGTGGGGTTTGTCAGAAATGCATTTATCTTGTCGTATATTGTCTGCCTAGCACCTTTCTTTTCTTCTACAAATGTCATCTTCTTTCTTTGGGAATTTCTCTTCCCTCCCTCCAACCACATTTCCACAGAAAAAAAAATTTTTTTTTAACCTGACTATGCCTCCTTTGCCAGGGTTCCCAGAGAGGACACTAGATTTAAGCCCAGCCAAACACATCCTTCCCTGAGAGCAGGTTAACATGAAGTTCACACAGACACACAGACACACACACACACACACACACACATTAGCACCCACTTGAATATTTTTCAAATTAGAAAGTGAGAAATTAAGAATATTTTAAAAATTACTTAAGCATATATGTGCATCTGTTATACACACCATAAACAGCACTAGATGTCAACACTCTGCAAGTGGTATGGAATGAGGCAAGATTTGTTATTTCTGATTGAAATTTTGTTTTAATTTTTTGGATTTCTTTGAAAGGAATTTCTCCTTTAAACATTCCAGAGATGCCAAAATGAACACTATTACTGTAATGTACATTTTGAGTGATATCAAAATGACAAAACACTAAAAAAGCTATAGGAGTAATTATTACATATTTGCTTTTTCTTTTTATTAAAGATAATATGTTTTATGTTATAACATGACTTATTTCTGGGACAAGCTCTGGGAGCTCACAGATTCCTATTTGACAGCTTTTGTTTTCATGTCGCATCTACTCAAAATGTACCATCACGAAATTTGGGGGGTATTTATAAAATATGACAGGCCTAAATATTTTTACTGACCAGGACTGCTGACCTCTTTCCCCTTCATAAGAAGTCTTCTTTACAGTCAAAAATTTTTCATTTGTTTCAGTGAAACCCTCTGATGTATTTCAAATTCACTTGTTGTAATAGCATTAATTAAAATAACAACAAAACATGAAAATAACAGAATATCCAACAGTAGGGGATTGGTTTAAAGGGAATTAGTAAAGGAGAGGGAGTGGCCAAGATGGTGGAGTAGGAAGACCCTCAGCTCACTTCCTGCTATAGACACACCAAAATTACAACTATTTAAAGAACAACTATCAGTGAGAATGACCTGAAGACTAGCAGAAAAGATTCTCTACAATTAAAGATATAAAGAAGGAATGACAGAGAGATGAGTAAGAGGGGTAAAGATGCAGTATAGTCAAAATCCACATTCCTGGGTAGGTGACCTACAAATGGGAGGATAATCACAATTGCGGAAGTTTTCCCTAAGGAATTAGGGGTCCAAATCTGGGGGTCCTGAGCCAGGAAGACAAGCCCCAGAATGTTTGCCTTTGAAGGCAAGCAGGGCTTGCTTATAGGAGAGCAAGAGGGCTGTAGGAAACAGACTCCATGCTTAAAGGATGCATGCAAAATCTCACATGTTTCAGGACCCAGTACAGAAGAAACAATATGAAAGAAGTGTGGGTCAGACCTACTTGTGACCTTGAAGAAGCCTCTCCCAAAGAGGCAGAAGGCAACTGGAACACCCTTGGGGACACAGACACTGGAAGAAGCCATTTCGAAGACATTGTTCTACCACAAGGACACTTGTGCTGGCAAGCATCATTTTGGAGTCCTCCCTCTAGCCTTTTAATGCCATTGGCTTACCTGACAGCTGGTTGGCAACAGTCCTAGGACTCCCCAGGCCAAGTTGCCAGCCTCATGGGGACCCAGTCCCACCCGCCAGGAGGCCCAGGACCTTGCCCCACCCACTAGAGGGCCAACCCCAGGCCTGGGATCCTCCACACCATAGCCTCACCACCAGAAGGTTGATACCAGCCCCAGGAGCTGCAGCCAGCCACCCTAGGATGTGGTCCTGCTCACAAGTGGCCAGCCTCCACACAAGGCAGGGCCTGGAAGCCAACCAGGCCAGGAGACAGCATTGCATATGAGTGTACCCACATTAGGCAGCCTTGCCACAACAGAATGAACCATTTAGTTCATATAGGGGGTACCCTAGATCCCAGTTGTGGTGACCAAAGGAAAGTGTGTCACTGAACCCATAGAATGTCTCCTACATAAGGCTACTTCTCCCAGACTGGGAAATGTAACTGTTCTACATAATACACACAAATAAACACAGATAATTTGGAAAAATGAGGTGACAACAGAATATGTTCCAAACAAAGGAACAAAATAAAACTCCAGGAGAAGAACTAAGCAACGTAGAGCTAAGCAACCAAGCCTACCAGACTGCCTACCAGACTACCCACGGTAATCAGCTTGCCACATCAGAAGAACTCACACAGCCAACATATAGGACACACTTAGAGCATATAGCTCTGAAGACCAGAGAGGAGTGTGCTCCTGGGACTCATAGGACATCTCCTACAAAAGGCCATTTTTTTCAGGGTGGGGGAATGTAACCAATTCACCAACCACTAGAAATTTAAAAAGCAAATTAGGCAAAGTGAGATAATAGAGAAATATGTTCCAAATGAATGAACAAGGTAAAAACCCTGGAAGAAGAATTGGGTGAAGTGGAGATAAGCAATTTACCTGATAAAGAGTTCAAGGTAATAATAATACAGATGGTCAAAGAACTCAGGAGCAAAATGGATGAACACAGTGGAAAGTTAACAAAGAGTTATAAAATGTAAAGAAGAGCCATACAGAGCTCAAGAATACAATAACTGTAATAAAAACACACTAGAAGGAATCAACAGTAGATTAGTTGATAGAGGAATGGATCAGCTATCTGGAAGACAGAGTAGTGGAAATCACCCAAGATGAACAGAAAAAAAAAATTTAAATGAAGACCATATATGCCTCTGGGACAATATCAAACATACTAACATTTGCATTATAGGGGTCCCAGAAGGAGAAGAGAGAGGTAGGGGCAGAAAATTACTCAAAGTGATACTAGCTGAAAACTTTTCTAACCCAGGAAAGGAATAGATGTCCAGGTCCAGGAAGTACGGAGAGAATTCCAAACAAGATCAACCCAAAGAGGTCTACACCAAGACACATTACAATTAAAATGGCAAAAATTAATGATAAAGAGAAAAATTTTAAAGCAGCAAGGGGAAAGCAACTAGTTTTGTACAGGGGAACCTCCATAAGACTATCAGCTGACTTTTCAGCAGAAACTTTGCAGGCCACAAGTATTAGCATGGTATATTTAAAGTGATGAAAGGAAAAAGCCTACAACCAAGAATACTCTACCTAGCAATCATTCAGATTTGAAGGCAAGAGAAATTATTTCATAGGCAAATAAAACCTAAGAGAGTTCAGCACCACTAAACCAGCTTTACAAGAAGTGTTAAGGGGACTTCTCTAAGTGGAAAAAGAAAGGCCACAACTAGAAATATGAAAATGATGAGAGGAAAAAAATCTCATTGGTAAAGGCAAATATACAGTAAAGGTAGTAGATGAACCATTTATAAAGCTAGTAGGAAGGTTAAAAGTTAAAAGTAGTAAAATCAACTATATCCACAATAAATAACTAAGGGATCCACAAAACAAAAAGATGTAACATATGGTGTCAAAAACACTAAATGGGGCTGGGGGACTGTAAAAATGCAAGGTTGTTAGACTACATTTGAACTTAAGAAATCATTAACTTAAAATAATTTCTTATGTATATAGGTAGCTATGTATAAACCTCATAGTTATCACAAACCAGAAATCTATAATAGACGTACACAAAAGAGGAATCCAAACATAACACTAAAGATAGTCATCAAACCACAAGGGAAAAGAACAAAAGAAGAAAAAAGGAACAAAGAAGAGCTACAAAAACAATCAACAAAATTACAATAAGTACCTACCTATCAATGATTACTGTAATTGTAAATGGACTAAGCGCTGCAGTCAAAAGACATAGAGTGGGGCTTCCCTGGTGGCACAGTGGTTGAGAGTCTGCCTGCCGATGCAGGGGACACGGGTTCGTGCCCCGGTCCGGGAAGATCCCACATGCTGTGGAGCGGCTGGGCCCGTGAGCCATGGCCGCTGAGCCTGCGCGTCCGGAGCCCGTGCTCTGCAGCAGGAGAGGCCACAGCAGTGAGAGGCCCACGTACCGCAAAAAAAAAAAAAAAAAAAAAAAAAAAATCACAAAAAAGAAAATTATAGTCTAATATCACTTATGAACATAGATGGGAAAATCCTCAACAAAATATTAGCAAACAGAATTCAACAATATATTAAAGGAATCATACACCATGATTAAGTAGGATTTATTCCAGGGATGCAAGTGTGGTTCAGTAGTCACAAAACAACCACCATGATATGCCACACAAGCAAAGAGTACAAATATGATCAACTCAATAGATGCAAAAAAAGCTTTTGAAAATTTTGCTAGAAACTCAACAAAGTGGGTATAGAGGGAACATACCTCAACATAATAAAGGCCATATATGAAAAACCTACACTCCAATATCATACTCAAGGAGAAAAGTTGAAAACATTTTCTCTAAGATCAGGAACAAGACAAGAATGCCCACTCCTGCCAGTTTTATTCAATATAGTATTGGAAGTCCTAGTCACAGCAATCAGACAAGCAAAAGAAATAAAAGGACTCTAAATTGGAAGTGAAGAAGTAAAACTGTCACTGTTTGCAGAGGACATGATACTATATACAGAAAATTCTGAAGACACCACCAGAAAACTATTAGAACTAATAAATGAATTCAGTAAAGTTGCAGGATACAATACTAATATACAGAAATTGATTGTGTTTCTGTACACTAACAGCAAACCATCAGAAAGAGAAATTAAGAAAACAAACCAGTTTACAACTGCATCAAAAAGAATAAAAGGAATAAGTCTAACAAGGAGGTAAAAGGCCTGTACTTAGAAAACTGTAAGAGATCAAAGAAATCAAAGATGACACAAGCAAATGGAGAGATATATCATGCTCATGGAATGGAAATATTAATATTGTTAAAATGACCATATTCCCCAAGGCAATCTACAGATTCAATGCAATCCCCATCAAAGTACCCACAGCATTGTTTTTTTATAAATTTATTTATTTATGCTGTGTTGGGTCTTTGTTTCTGTGCGAGGGCTTTCTCTAGTTGCGGCGAGCGGGAGCCACTCTTCATCGCGGTGCGTGGGTCTCTTACTATCGCGGCCTCTCTTGCCACGGAGCACAGGCTCCAGACGCGCAGGCTCAGTAGCTGTGGCTCACGGGCTCAGTTGCTCCGCGGCATGTGGGATCCTCCCACACCAGGGCTCGAACCCGTGTTCCCTGCATTGGCAGGCAGACTCTCAACCACTGCGCCACCAGG
Source organism: Orcinus orca (assembly GCF_937001465.1). Lineage (NCBI taxonomy): Eukaryota > Metazoa > Chordata > Mammalia > Artiodactyla > Delphinidae > Orcinus > Orcinus orca. The sequence goes on from NC_064567.1 coordinate 69,505,554, forward strand.
GAAGCCCCCCCACAGCATTTTTTACAGAACTAAAACAAACAGTTCTAAAAATTCTATGGAACTACAAAAGACCTTGACTAGCCAAAACAATCTTGAGAAAGAAGAACAAAGCTGGAGGTATCACACTCCCTGATTTCAAACTATATTATAAATAAATAACTAAATAAACAAATGTAACTACATCAAACTAAAAAGCTTTTTCACAGTGAAGGACACTATCAACAAAATAGAAAGGTCGCCTCCCGAATGGGAGAAGGGATTTGCAAAGGATATATCTGGTAAGGGGTTAATATGCTAAATATACAGAGAAAACATACAACTCAATATAAAAAAGAACAATTTGTTTAAAAAATGGGCAGAGGATCTGAACAGACAATTTTCCATAGAAGACATACAGGTGGCGAAAAGACACATGAGAAGAAGCTCAATTCATCAGGGAGGTGCAAAATCAAAACTGCAATGAGACATCACCTCACACCTGTCAGAATGGCTATCATCAAAAAGACAAATAGGAAGGGCTGGAGAGGATGTGGAGATGAGGGAACCCTCGTGCCCTGTTGGTGGGATTATAAATTGGTGCACACACTGTGGAAAACAGTCTGAAGCTTCCTCAAAATTTAAAAATAGAACTGCCGTATGTTTTAGCAATTCCACTTCTGGGTATTTTTCTGAAGAAAACAAAAACTCTATTTGAAAAGATACAGGCACCATATGTTTACTGCAGCATTATTTACAATAGTCAAGGTATGGCAGTAACCTAAGTGTTCACTGATAGATGAATGTATAAGGGAGGTGTGGTATACACACACACACACACACACACACACACACACACACACACACAGAGGACTATTACTCAGCCATAAAAAAGAATGAAATCTTGCTGTTTGCGATAACATGGATGGAACAAGAGGGTATTATGTTAAGTGAAATAAGTCAGAGAAAGACAAGTGAACGATTTCACTTATATGTGGGACCTAAGAAATAAATGAATAAACATAACAAAATAGAAAAATAATCATAGACACAGAGGACAAACAGGTGTTTGCCAGAGGGGTGCTGGGCTAGAGGATGAGTGAAAAACAGGCGAGGGAGATTAAGAGCTACAAACTTCCAGTTACAAAATAAATGAGTCACGGTATAAAACGTAACCATTTCATGATGTTTGCAAGTCAAATCATTATGCTATACACCTTAAACTTATATAGCGCTGTATGTCAATTATAGCTCAATAAAATTGGAAGGGAAAAAAAGGTAAAGGAGAAGATGATTACTTTCTGGATGGTTCTCTTGAGAAAAGAGCAGACCTAGGAATGTTAGTAGAATCTAAGGAGGTATGGTAAAGGGTAGGTTCAAATGTGTGACGAGCAAACCTGCGCTCTGAAGACTTGCCCAAACTCAGAGATGTATTACAGGATGAGTGAACAGATGCACCAGCTACAATGCAACAGCTGTTCCCAGCTGCAAAGTCACAAGAGATGCTTTTAGAACTGAATGTTTGGACCAAATTATAAAAAGCCACAAATGACATATGATGATAGCAGTGTTTAAGCAAAAGAGAGCTGATGACTCATTGGAAAATGAACTGAAGTGGGGGGAAAGCTATTTTACATAATTCAGTCTGAGGGATGACAGGGGTATATAAATGGGAACAATGACAGAAATTCATGACCAATCAATAACTGTGATAGTAACAATGACTAATATTTATTTATTCAGTATTTACTCTGTGTGGGTGCAATTCTACGTGTTTTAGAGCAAGATGTATTATTTACTTTTCATAATAATCATAAGGCAGCTCTTATTATCCCCACTTTATGCAGGTAATGGAACAGAGGTTCAAAAAATTTAAGCAACTTGTCCAGGATACCCAGCTGGTGGTAAACAGTAGCTCTGGGATTTCACAGTGGGCTGTCTGGCTCCCCGATGCCATGCTGCTTAATGGGATTTGGTGATCCCCTTGATCCCTTTCTCACCCCTTCTCTCTGAGCCATGCCCTACCACTTTCCTCCTTGCTAACTCTTCTCCACTAGGCTGGCCTCCTTGCTGTTACGGAACAAGCACTTTCCCAAGTCAGCTTTGCTGCTTTTATTCCTTCTGCCTAAGACGCCCTTGGCTCGGAGAGCCACATGGCTTTCCCTTCATCTTCTTCAGTGAACCATTTATTGACCTTCCTATGCAAAAAAGCTTCCCCACTCTTCTTATACCTTTATCCTGTTTTAGTTTGCACTGTAGAATTGGTCCAACCTGACAAATTATTTATTCGGTTATTTGTTGACTATCTCCCCCAGCCCTAACAGAATATAAGGTCCTTAAGAGTAGCAGACTGCCTGTGTTTCACTCTAGTGCCTTTGTAAGTATCAGACACAAAGTAGACCTTTAGGAAATATTTGTTGAATAGATGCACAATGGGAACAGAAAAAACTTTCTGTTGGAAATTTGATTGAAGGACATGTCCCAAACCCATCAAATGTATATCCACAAGACAGTCAATTCCATGATGGTATAGATCACGTCTCTCCAGCTTTATATCTCCAGTGTCTGACACAGTACCACAAAGGAATTACATGTTCTATTAATATAACCAACAAGAAAAGTAATATATGTGCCCCAAGTACAGTAGGTATACCACAGTAGACATGTGGGTGACCTTTGCCTCCACCTACCTCAGATGGCCTCTCCCTCTGGGTTTTCCTTTTCCAGTCTGCTCATACTTTTTAGTTTGTGATTCAGCCAGTTATCTCTCTGGGCTCCTGGGTCATTCGTTTATTTCTTGAATCGATTGCCCTCTTCTCTCCCTTCTCAAGGTTTTTCCTGCACCGTTCATTGGCATTCCTTTGTTTTTATTTTTTTGTGTGCATTCATATATTTTCTGTCTCACTTGATGTTTTCATGATCTGTACCACTCTAGTATTTTTTGGTATCATTTACAAGGGTATGTGCATGAATGAAAACATGAATGAATGAATTCAAGGGTGAAAAATTTTTTTCTGATAGGGAGAATGAAGTCAAAACATTTATGTATCAAGTAGACAGGATGAGCCACCTGCAGATTTAATTAACTGAAATGGGGCTAACTGAATAGACCACTTACTACAAACTCCAAAAGCCCTTTGGACCAGAGTGGAGTTGGATTATGGCATCCTCTGATAAGTTTGGTTGTTCCTTATTTGACTAGCTTTCATCAAGGAAAAAAAATTAGACAAAATATCTCAAATATAAAATACCATAGAATACTGTGAACATTACTAATTAGTGTGTATCCTTTAGATAACAGTCTCTTTCTGTGTCTATGAAATTATATGTTTGCTTTTCTCTTTCAGGATGCAGAGTACTAAGGAGTAGGAACAATACTTATAATATTGTCTTAAGTAATGCTTTACCATCTCTCACATAAATGTATCTCCCATATATATTCTATAGGAAGGAATGACTGTAGATATTGAGAAGCTCAGGAAAGGTGGCTTCATGCAGAAATGAAGTTTCCACTTTTGCTGGAAAGAAAATCGCTACAGCCACAATCTAGCTTGGTGACGTGCTGAAAGTACATAGCTGGGGAGCTTGTGCTAGTGCCCATGAAGTATGTCTTCTGAGAGAGGACACACTGCCTCTTAAAAGCTATACAGTTCTTATAAGAATGCTCAGTAATTCACAAACATAACGCATGTGACAAACTAGATGAACTCAAGCCATTCACCAAAGATGAGTGATTTGGCGGGTTAATTTAATTGCTCATTGTCTGACCAGTTGGAATAATATTCTGCCTGGAGACGATGCCAGATACAATCTGAAAGTGACTAGTGCAGGAGTTAAAGTGAACACATATCATGTTAGAACCAAAGTGGACATCACGCATTCAGAGTTCACTTCTGACTTCTATAAAGTTATTTCAGCATCTCCTGATAGGTGTTGGCCCACCATGGCAAACTCTGGCGATTTGGGGTTATCATCTGTTTTATTTGTCTCAAGAGAGAAAAGCTTCACCCAGACGCAAACGTCTTGTTTGCTCTTAGCTTTCTTGTTTCTCTCTGGGCTTGCAAAGTTTGTCAGTTTAAATGTGCCTTTTAAGATATTCCTTCAATATGACAACTGAAGTTGGCTGGTGTTAAAATGTGGTACCATAGGCAGAACTGGGCAAAAAACAAGAAAACAGATCAAAATGGCATGGATATACATGTTATACTCAGAAAGAAACTTGATCTGTGAGTTCTTGCAGTTTTGTTTAATAAATGTCTTTGTGGCAGGATCAATTATAAGTTAATAAAAATGTGTTAAAAAGGAAATCCCTGGTACTAAAAGAGAATTCCCTGCTTGTTGATTTAATGTAATTTGTCATTAAAATCATAGTTTCTGATGATAGAATATCAAGCAGACACCAATGCATTTTTTACAGTGAACGTTGAAGTTAAACAGATTTACACATAAAACATTAAAGTTATTTTGAAAATCTATACATTCCCATATACAACGTAAAAGTTAACCTGAAGCCAATTTAGACATAAAATTTTGTGTATTTTATAAAAGATCTATTGCTTATTTGACAGTTCACTTGGGAATAAAAATAACAATGACAATAACGAGGCAAAAAGGGATATCTAAAATTTATTTTTCGAAGTGATAAAGATTTCTAACAATATAAAATAATTTGTTTGCGTAGGCAGAAATAATAAACACCTATACTTGATTGCTGCCTTAAAGATAGCTTGAAACTAAGTTTTATTGTTAAGGCCCGAGAGCTCATAATAGGTATATTGTCCTCAGAGGTGTGAACTCAGTGGTTTGGCAAATACTGTTCTGTAGATATGGACTCAAAGTGGGCTGGGAGGACATTTGGAAGTCGCTTGGTCGCAGCTTATTTCTGAGTATTCTGAAGAGTAAAAATAAAGCTACTTTGAAATTACTTTTTAGTTTAAGAACTTCACAGCCTTGAGCTACCCAATCAGAATTGCGTGTGTGTGTGTGTGTGTGTGTGTGTGTGTGTGTGTGAATTTAAAGCGACAGATTAAACCTCTTTCCTTTCTTGAGTAATACAGCTATCACACATTGAAAACTTTCTTTGCACCACTGTCAGGCATGCTTTAAAGGGGAAAGACAACTGGTGAGAATTAAACCTGAATTCACAGGGAGAGCATGAGCCTGAGTAAATGAAAAGGCGTTATTTAGGAAGGAAACAGGGAAAAACCTAAAATGGATTGTTTATTTCCATTGTGCTTGGGAAAGAATTAAGATTCGGAATCCAAATGCCATCGGAAATGACTGCCTTTAGGGTACCAATACGTAAGGAAAAGGCCTGAATATCTAAAAATTCAATCCCATTGTCAGATTCATAACAATAGACAATGAGAATGTTAAACATGACTATACTTTTTAAAGAGCTGAATCTCTGCCATGACCAATAAATTACTCACTTTTAAACTACGATTGTCTAATATTGCAGGAACTGACCATTCACTTTGAAACCACTTAGAGTAGCAATGTCCTGCCGACTAGATTATATGTACGATGTTCATGCTTCTTGAGTATAGATACATCATCATTGGAGTATTACCATATTTTTTGGAGTTGTTTAGTACTTTGATTGAAAAAAAACAACCCCCCCCCCCCCCCCCGCAAACCTTTCACCTGTAGGTCATGGCTTTCTCCATGCCTTCAATTTTCAGGAGTATGTGTCAAGTTAGTACCTCATGGGGTCTGCCTGGTCACTTGTGGGCTATCTTTGAGAAGGAATATCTTCTGACCTTCTCTCACACAGCTTGCAAGCTTCCTTAAAAGACAACTGCCAGTTCGCTTTCAGAATTTTACTGCACCTACTGCAGTAATGTTACTGCTACTGGAATTTTAAAGCACCTATTTACTGCCACGCCCTCCCTACCCCCACCCAAACCATCTTCACCTACTGACTCATGTGACTCTTTCCACTTCTTCTTAAACGTCAATTTCATATATTGGAGCAGCTAGAAACAAATGGCCTATTTAAAATAAAGCTGCTTGTTCGAGGTAACATATTAAGACTAAACAGATTATAATCTGTTATTCAATCAAAAGGCTGAATAGCAGGCTTTTAAATCTCACCCTGTTTGAGGGGAGAATGAAGCAATAAGGACATTTTAATTTACTGTTACAGAAAGGTGAAAGTGCTGCATAAATAGGAAACAAAGACAGAAGCAAACTTTCTAGATTTCACAGCTTTACTCTGAGTTAGCTTAGCCTTCTAACCAGCAAAAGTTCTACCTGGGTGGAGAAAAATAGAAAAGGTTAACAGTGCACTTCTGCCTTGAAGCTGCAAAATCTGACAAGATATATACTTTTTTAAAAAGGTTTTGTACTGTTAAAGGAAGGGAGGATCTGTAAAAAGATCGGTGATTTAAGACGGGGTATTGGAGGTTATCCCGCTACACCTGCCAGCCTGTCTTTCTGTCTAAATCTTCTAAACCCAGAAGTCATCCCTGCTAAGCCCCATGGGGCTGCTCAGCTGTGGTCGATGTGCTCTGTCTCAGGTTACTGGGAGCTGGAGGGGATTTGGGGAGTGTGTTCAATAGTTCTCACAGGCAGCTTTACAGTGTGCCAGTTCGGATCAAATCCCTGACCCTCAAGTCCCCGGGCCTGGTTGCCTGCGTTTGAGTCCCAGCTTCCGTCATTGTCTGGTGTTCCTGGCCCCTGACTTCCATAGCTCTGCAGCTCTTCCCTGAAAACGGTGGGCTTGTCTCTCTGACACCAGTGCCTGCTCATTTGGACTGTGTTTTATCTCATGTTCCAATCATGAATGACTTGACATTCTGAGCCCGAACATCCTCACAAGAATCTCCCTCTCCTGGATCTGCTTTCTGGTCACCTGGCCCCGTGGGTCCCTCTACTTAGCTTCTTCTTTCTTTGTCCATCTTCCAACTTCTGTCAAATTCAGGTCCTCCTCTGGCCAGGACCACACCGCCTCCTTTTGGGAATTTTTGATACCTTGTTTTATTCAGGAAAACGATAAGTGAATGGGCTTGTTTATAGTTAACAGTTGAACCTCTACTATTTTATACACGTTATAGTTGGCCTTAAATCAGTAAATCATAAGTCTTTAACAAAGATGATAGGAAAGTCAAATCATAAGGATATAACAGTATCATTTTACAGCGTTTGGGTCTAACAGGTTCATATATATTTAATATGTTTTCAAATTAGCTCTAGGTCATTGGCTTCAGCCATGTTTTCTGGTGGGAGAGAAAGAATCTCTCATGTATTACACAGAATGCTCACATTGTCACCAAATGAAAGTTGTCTGATTGGCTCTAGGTAAATCATAAGGTCTTATTAGGGGCATCCTGCCTGCAGTGATGTGAGGAGGGAGAGGCGATATGAGCAGAACACTGCACAAGTTGGGAACCTTTGTCTCAGTGAAGGTCTAGACACAGAGGAAAAAGGAAGATAAATTATTGTTATAGAGCAAAAATCCACGGGCTGCAAAAAGGCAGGGGTTGTGTGGTGGCGGGGGGGAGGGTGGAATTATTTTAAAACAATGATTAGGAAAAGTTAGTTTATTGATACTAAAGGAATTTGTCACTGATGATTTGTCAGAAAATAAATTAAGGTCCTAAATGGCTCATATATTCCTCTCACAAGTGTGGTTGTAGATTGGAGAATCGTCTGAACACGAGAATATTAATTCACCGCAGTAAGAGGCAAGCTGGGGATTTTCACATCTTCACAACAAACTCCCAAAGTTAAATAAACTCATAGACTCTTGATTACAATAAGTCAAATGACAATTATTCAAAACTTGGAAGATATTCACATACATTTCCTCATGTAATTGAATGTCTGATAAACAAAACCCTGAAGTTTTGTAACTTGGACAGCCTATGTCTCTGCTTTGAAAAAATCTCAAACATCGAGATCAACAGTTAGGTCCTTCCAGTAAAATAACTTTAGTCATAGAATGTGGAAGTACATTATTTTGGGTTTTCATTTTTATTTAGCTGAGTTACTAGTGATTAGTTATCCAGGAAAACCTACCTTTGTTAACCCAGAAAGACTTAGGATACATGTTAAAGAGTCAGGTTAGAAATTTCACTGATTTGTGGTCCTGCTGATTTCTATCTGAAGCAACGTTTCAAATAATGGCTTCTTTAGGGCTTCCCTGGTGGCGCAGTGGTTGGGAGTCTGCCTGCCGATGCAGGGGACACGGGTTCGTGCCCCAGTCCGGGAGGATCCCGCATGCCGCGGCGTGGCTGGGCCTGTGAGCCATGGCCGCTGAGCCTGCGCGTCCGGAGCCTGTGCTCCGCGGCGGGGGAGGCCACAGCAGTGAGAGGGCCGCGTACCGCAAAAAAAAAAAAAAAAAAAAAAAAAATGGCTTCTTAGCACTGGTATTTAACATTTAGCACGAGAGCGAATGGGGAAAATGGAATGGAATACTGAAAATCGCTGTATATACATTTCCTATTTCTTTCTAGTTCCAAATCTGTAATAAGTTTCACTAAGCTTTTTCATCAGAAAAATTCTGTCTTTTCTTATGGGAGGTTTATTCCTTATAGAGAAAATAAAATCTATTTTAAGGAAAATCTGATCCTTGACGAACTGCTGAATTTCAAATTAATGCCAGGAAACCCTCACAGTGAAAGTAACCAGTACTAAGGCAAACACTACTGGATAAAAGAATTTAACAATTGGTACTCTTCATCTTCACCAGGAGATGAAAAGGGCACACATAGGACAATCAGAACATACATTTTTCTACAATGAATCCATGTCAAATTCAAAATTAGGTCTCTCTTCCTGACTGTAAATCCCTTGGGCACTTAATGAGTGTTCCAGCTTTCAGAGTTCTTGTTTTTTAATAAAAATCTTTATTAATTATTTGAAATTAGAATGTCAATACATAGTTGAAATTTTCTAATTTCTTAAGAGACTGTACCATTTTAACCAATATATGTGACTGGCGTCGTCTTTGTTTTAAACCTCTAAAAATTTAACAAATTACTTTTCTAATTAAGTTGACATATTTTAAATAAGGTTATGACTGAACTACTGCTGTTCTCTGCCCAGTAGGGCAATCTGCATGCAAAATTAATCACCCAGTGATAGTCAGCATCTTGTCAACTTATCTGGTTGTTCAGGCAATTATCTCCAAGAGTTAGTTTCAATTCAGTCCAATTAGGATTTGATAGACAATGAAAATGATGATAACCCACAATATAGAAGACATTATTTTTTTATTTTTAGAAGACATTATTTTACATCTTGAATTGCATTTTCACTTTTAGGACATTAAAAAGGATAAATACATCATATACTATGTTTTCTTTTTGCTTTTTTAGACATATGCAACATCAACAGTCTCTAGATATGGATATATGTTTTTAAATGAATTATTCTAAATTGCTGAAATTTAAAGATTTGATTTAAACACCTTTTTTTCTATCAGTGTATTTTTTAAAACTAATGTCTGCAGAAAGCACTGTACCGTGTACATTAGATTCAGCAAATACACCGTCCATTCCTTGCCCCTGAGTGTTTAACACTAAGGTAGAAAACCCAAACTGGACCTTAAACATTCTCTGAGATCCATGAGGTAAGAATCATGTATGTTGTGTAATTTACACCGCTTTTTTTTTTTTTTTTTTTTTTTTGCGGTACGCGGGCCTCTCACTGTTGTGGCCTCTCCCGTTGCGGAGCACAGGCTCCGGACGCGCAGGCTCAGCGGCCATGGCTCACGGGCCCAGCCGCTCCCCGGCATGTGGGATCCCCCCAGACCGGGGCGCGAACCTGTGTCCCCTTCATCGGCAGGCGGACTCTCAACCACTGCGCCACCAGGGAAGCCCTCCACCACTTTTTACAGACCTTTGCATAGAGTAGGTCATTAAATATTTGCTGATCTAATTAATGAATGATAAGGGAGAACTATATTTATCAGAGGATATTAAATAACAGCATGAGTTTGGATTTGATGTTTTGAGTAATAGGGAGCTATTTTAGCTGGTGAATTTTGATATAAACAAAGCATTTTAAAGAAAATTGCTTACTATTTGAAAGTGGTGGACTTTCCTGGTGGTGCAGTGGTTAAGAATCCACCTGCCAATGTGGGAGACACGGGTTCGAGCCCTGGTCCGGGAAGATCCCACGTGCCACGGAGCAACTAAGTCCGTGCACCACAGCTACTGAGTCTGTGCTCTAGAGCCTGCAAGCCGCAACTACTGAGCCCATGTGCCACAACTACTGAAGCCCATGCACCTGGAGCCCGTGCTCTGCCACAAAAGAAGCCACCGCAGTGAGAAGCCTGCGCACTGCGATGAAGAGTAGCCCCTGCTCGCCATAACTAGAGAAAGCCTGGGTGCAGCAACAAAAACCCAACACAGCCAAAAATAAATAAATAAGTAAATAAATTTATTAAAAAAAAAAAAAAAGAAAGTGGCTTCCTAGGGCAAAAGCTAGAGTATCAATAATTTTCTTCTCTAGTTCTTACTGGCTTATTTAATTTTTATTGATTTCCTTCCAGAATTCCTCTCAGTCCTATTCACTCTTTTCAATTCTCATTGCTCTATTGTAATTGATGCCAATGTCACATCTAAGCAGGATAATAGAAACTGTGTTAAAGCCAGATGGCTTGGCTTTTAATTCTGGTTCAATCACCTACTATCTATATGACCTTGCATGGATCATTGTGCCTCAGTTTTCTCATCTGAGAAAGGGCATTAGTACTTACTTCATAGGGCTGTGAGGATTAAAGTTAGTAAGTACCTAGCCTCTGTCTGACACAATGCCTGGCTCATAGTAAGCCTATATTAACCATCAGTGAGGATTATTATTACTACTACGACTACTGCTACTACTATCACCCATCAGCCTTCTAACTAGTTGAACAAGCCCCTAGCTTTGCTCCCTTCTAATTCATTCTGTATAATGCTGCCAGAGTTAATCTTTCGAAAATGCCCTGCCTCAAACCTCCCAAAGGCTCCCCTTGGTCCCCCAAATGAAGTGTAGACTCCTAACATGGTTACGAGGCCTTTCAGTGCAGGCAGCCCCCAGCCTTACAGCCCCAGTTCCAGTCAAACTGAAATTTTTTCTGTTATTCAGCTGTGCCAAGCTCCCTGTTGCCCCCATGCCTTGGGAGAGGCAGTTTCCTCTGACTGCAGTATTCTTTCCCTCCCCGTCTCCTGCAGACTTCACTTGTCTAACCCCTACTCACTCCCTCATACTGAACATTAATAAATATGCCAGGCAGCCCACCTTGGCCCTTCGCTTAGGCTGGGGTCCCTGCTCCATTGTGCATTATTGTAACTTCTTGCGTCATAGTCTGCCTCCACCGTTAGATCACATCCTATCTGGCTCAGTATTTTCTCTACGGGGTCTATCACACAGAGTCTGACACGTGGTAAGTGTTCGAGAATGTGTTTTTGTATGCATGAATGTATACATGAAGAAATGTGTGAATAATTAGACGATTTTTCATAGGCATCAAAGTTTGTTCTTCCTCTAAGCTGAGCTCGTTCCATCTTGCTTTATCCCTTGGAAATGGGAAACTCCTTCTGTGTTCCTAAATGTGGCACTGTGTTTCATGCCTTCATGAATGTGTTCCTTCTCCCTCCAATGTTCTTCTCCACTTGGCACATGTGGCAAGGTCCTGTGTGTCCAGCAGTGAAGAGCTCCAAGGCCATCTCTCTTGTGAAGCACCTGCTGCAATTCCCCTCCATAGAGCTACCCAGCCATGAGCTATGCTTTGAGTTGATGCGTGCTTCCACGATTTCGCTGTGCTACACACTTTTATGTCTACATCCTAACTAGAGTGTATGAATCTCGAAGGAAGGATTCAAACACTATTTTTGTTTTTCCCAGAGCTTGCAGAATACCTGGCACCCGTCGGTATTTCAACGGGTAGAAGTTGAATTGGAAGTTGAATGTCATAGAAGCCAACAGAGGTGAGTTTTAAGAAGGCAGTGTTGTTGAGTGTTGCCAGATGTGATGGGATAATCCAGAGACACAAGAATTCATGTGCAGGGTTGTATTATATATATAAAAAAGTAGTGCTAACCTCAGATGTAGGGGAATTAAGAGATTACATGATAAGCAAGTAGAAAACTTAACATAGTCCTTTCTGTTAAGCACCGAACATCTGCCCCATAGTAAGAATTGCTTTACTCTTAGTAACAAGTCTAATATCTGAATATCTAATAACAAGTACATGTTGTCTGAGGATATTTTCTCTCTCCAGGCCCCCACTGTTATTCTAAAACTCCCATTAGCATTGTTGTGAATAATGACAAGTGAGGATGGTGAATCAGACTTTTAATTGGCCCTGAACTGATCACCATGAAATTTAATCATTTTCTCAAATACTGTGAATTTGATCCTATAGTATGGCTATTACAGAAGATAAGTCTTAAAAACCAAACTTGTTGAAAAAATTCTGCTTATCTCATGAAAGAATGGCATTAGGCAGACATTTTAAAATGTCAGCTACTATTGTAATTCAAAAGAATGATCATGAAGTGTTAGGAAAACACAAATGAAATTAAATGTGAACTATTTAACCCCTAGTACCGTCCTCTCACATCTAATTCACATGTGCTTGGCAAGTGTGCGGACTCAAAACCTTGAACCCAAGCACTTTGCAAAATCATATGTACATGGTTTATTAAAAAACAGTTACATAGGTGTTGGACAAGCTCTCAGATTGATTCTGTAAACAGGACAAGTGGAGGAGGAAAACGATAATGGGGTTAAGATCATGGGCTCTGGAGTCAAATTTCTTGAGTTCAAAACTCATTCCACCCCTTCCTCCTACGGATCTTTGGGCAAGTTACTTGATCTGTTTCCTTATCTGCAGAACTAGAAAAAATAATGTCACCAAACTCAGAGAGTAATTATGAGGTTTAAATAAGACACTGCTTTGAAGAGTATCTGGCACGTTGTGAGGGCTCAATAAATATTTGCTATTATCATTATTATTAGCTCTACATAAAGGAATATCAATCATAATAAAACCAAGTTAGAATTTAGAGCATATTTGTTAAGCTGATGATGAAGATGATTATTATTAAGAACTGTTATATTTATTTTCTGCTCTGTGCTTGAAGCTGGGTAAGATGCTCTAGGGGAACAATTTCATTTAGCTTCACAATGGTACTGTGTATAAGTATTATTAACCCTGCTTTATAAAAGAGGAGATTAAGACTCAGGGACTTTTCAAACTTTGCTCAAGATCACAGGGCTGGTCAGTACAGAGCCAGATTTCAAACCCAGGTGTGTTAGACTCCTAAGCCAGCACCCTACACATGTTCCTATGCTGTAATTCAGAGTCTGACGGAAAGGAAGGTTGAGGAAATGGACGCTTGTCGAGTGCCTGTTCATTGCAGCGTTATATGTTTTCCATTAATCCGTGATGCTTCTCAATTTTTAATCAAGCCAATTTCCTAATCTGGGAAAGGATTTAGGAAAAGAGTCTACCATGTAAGGTTTTACTAAAATAGCCCTGGGTTCCCAAAAGGAACAATAGACCTTTGTGCGAAAGGTGAAATGATGCCCCTAGTTCATTGTTAGGCAACTGTATGAAAGCTGGGGGTCGAGAGCTTTGCACAGCAAACTGCTTCGGGGCCAGAAAACATCTCCCTTTGTCCTATGGGACCATGAATGGTGTACAGTTGGTCAGGGGGAGAGGGAGGCATGTAAACTAGAATAAGGAGAGATCAGGCAATGTCCAGGAGATAGAAAGACAAGATGAAAGAAATTTCTGGATGGCCAGAGGTCAAGGCAGAAACTGTTAGGTGCTAATCTACACCTCTAGCTTGGTATTATCTTCAAGGAAGCATGGGGCTACGTCCTCAATAGAAGTTCTAAGTTGAACGTACCCTGTTCCTAAAGATAAACTGATATACCAAGCTCCCACCAGAGTTCCTGTGCCCTGACTTCCCATTGCTCATACTCCCAGCCGTCTCAGACCTTTTCATGACTATGATTCCCATGGCTGTACGCTGTTGACTTAGTGTCTCTGATTTTAGAAACCGAATATCTGACCTTCGCCCCTCATTTCCTACCAAAAAAAACCCCTTCGTTCCCACTCTATTCCTCCTCTTTGTTCTGCCAGTAAAATTTGTTTGGACAATTGCCAGTGCTTTGTGTGTTCTGTCTGTTCATGTGTGTTTGTGTTCACTTTGTTTGTTTGTTTTTTCCACAAGTTGCTACACATTACCTCCCCTGGCCAAGTGGAGAACCTGGAAAGTTGAGAGAAAAGCACTTTAGGTCTTTGGAAAGGGGTGGAGCTTGCTCCATGCACCAGCTAGGCAAGTGACAGACCGGTCTAAAACAAGTAGGAAAATAATCAGCATTTAAGGTGTGAGTACAGCCATCTAAGAGCTTATTAAATGTCCAGTCCTGCCCGAAGCACTTTCTATTGATTATCTCCTTTAAACCTTATGTTCTTTGACATTGGTCCTCTTATTTTACCAATTGTATATATGAAGAAACTGAGGCTTAAGAAGGTAAAGCACTAAGTCAAAGAATCTGCAGTGTTTGATGTTGGGATAGTGGTTACGTTTCAGGGTATTGACCGGAGGGAGTGGCCCAGGGAGACCCACTGTGGAGCTGGCTGTGTCTTCTTTTTTGATCTGGGCACTGGTTAGATAGGGATGTTTGCTCTGTGAAACGTTGTCACTCTTTACATGCCTTGTCTATATTACATTTCAATAAATGTTTCATTTTTACAAACTCTAATAATAATTTAAAAAATGACTTGTTCATGGTCTCCGTGGAGGACCTGAAATAGAATGCAGGTCTTTCTGTCTCCTGAGCCCAAAGATTTTAACAGAACACACTGCCTTCCCTTTGATCGTCTCAGGGTATACCAGATAACAAAGAGTATGGGATTGAATCTCCCGAATATGTGGAGTTTTGCTGTCTGAATAATCTCCTTGGGGAAATAGCTTGTCCCCGATAGTGTAGAAGAAATGTTAGGCACACAGTCACTGCAGAGGAGACATTTATTATGGGTTTGGGGAAAGAGGATGTTGAAACAGGCATGGCCTCTGCAGTGCAGCAGCAGGAACCAAGACTTGGTTTCCAGGGGCCTTAAAGATTGTCGAGGAGTAATGACTTGTCACCCAAAATTAAGTTTAGGTTTTCTTTGATCCTAAATCTGTCCAGTGCACTAAATTGGGCTCCAATTCCATGACCCTGGGCTGGACAGCAGAGTGGAAATGAAGCTAACCTGCAGTTCTGAGTTAAGTCACCCCTCCCCCATGAAAAAGGGAAAAAAAAAAAAAAAGGAACCAAGAAACAATATCACGGACAAAAGTGGAGTAGACAAACCAGATAAGAGAAGCTTCAAACCAACCGGGACAGTCAGGTAAAAACTAATGGGGTCCAGTAGACCTGAAAGTGCAGAAAGCAGAACAGGACGAGGCGGCTGGGTGTTATATTGGACGCAGGGTCTAGAGAGATTTCTAAGGCACTGTGACTTCACCCTCCGGTGGGAGCAGACTATGTAGGACACCAGTTGTTTGGGCTGCTCTAAGGCAGCCAGTCAAGGCTCCAAGTACTTTAGGTATTTAGTAACTCCGTATGCGCTGCTTGTCACAAGGAGAAGGTGGATCATGGAAATTGTCTTCTGTTTCCTAACATTCCTAATAAAATCTTTACAAATTCTTCATGTCCAACCACAGTGACATAAAGTACTCTGGTTCCCCCGAAGCCTATTAAAAGTCTCTGACACCTGCGCACAGCTCTGTTTTCCCCTTGGACAAATACAGGAAAATAATGGGCGCTTCACTAGTCCCTTTCCCGTAGGTGTTTTCCAAGTTCCACAGACAAATATCCTCCGTATTTTGTCTGCTGAAATATTTATTTCAGTGTCACTCGGAGTTTGGCAGGTCTTAGCTGACCAGGTCATTTTTTTCCTTCCCTTCGGCTAAAGTTGCATAAACCTTCAGGTCAGAGAAGGCCACTCTACAGAAAAGGAGTCAACAGCACTTCCTTCTACTTTTGTGACCTGAAATACTCCATGGCAGACTGTGCAGACCTTATCTTGTTTCCATTGCTTTAGACACGTAGGAGGTGCTAACATCACTTCAATACTTTGTTTTGTTTTGTTTTTTTTCTACCTAAAGGGAGAGAGGCCCCATCTCTTAGGAAATGACATATTGAGGCTCAGTCTAGGAAGTTAGCATAAACCACACATTAGTAACTGAAACTTTCAAATTCATGCTGATGGAAAAAAAAGGAAAGCAAAAAGTTTAAATTATTGTTGATTACCAAATGCCATCAGAACAGGGAGGAAGAGAGAGGAATAGCAAAAAGGTTCACTAAACCTAAAAATTGGTGCTGTGAAAGGCATAATAAGAGATGATGAATATGGCCAGATGGCGATAATCATCTGTCCTTTGAAGTGTTGTCATAAGGATGAGAAGAGTTGTCTGTAAAGAACCCACTGAGTATTAATAGGTGCTAGACGAGGTTCTAAGTATTTTACTTGTGTTACCTACTTCTATTATCTTTTATTCCTCACAACCACTTGTAAGGTAGAGACTCAACGCCATTTTACAGATAAGGAAATTTAGGCAAAGAGGAGCTTGAAGTTTTTGCCCAGAAGAAGACAGCTCCTCATTCTGAGTCAGGATTTGAACCTAGGCGTTCTAGCTCTGAAGATCACAGCATTAACCTTTGGCTTTTCAGAACTGACCTCAGTATACAGAGGAGTCTTGAGCAAGGTCTTGGCTGGTGGGATTTGACCAGGTGGGGGCAGCAGGAGATGCTCAATACTTCAGCCAGAGGGATCTTTGCAACATGCAACTCTACTGACTTTATTCTTGTGCTTAAAATCCAGTAAGGGTTGGGTCCAAACTTCTTTGTAAACGTAGCAAAGCCCTTCATGATGTGGTGTCTGCTTATCCCTTTAACTCATGCTGTTGTTTGGTTTCTCTTGCTATTGTTTTATTGTGGTTTAAAAAAAAATGTTTCATTTCTTTAATACATTATATTTGATTTTGCCATACTCTGTTTTAGTTGCTCATATACATGTCTGTCTGAGAGGCTAAAATCCTGTGAGGGAGGTTCCATGTTTGTTTTCTCTCTGTTATCCTCCCAGCACTAGGGAGTAATGATTAGTTTTATTGAGTTTCTCTCCATTTGATACCTTAAAAGTGAAAAAACGAAACAAAATTAAATTAACTAAAAAGCCACCCAATGCAAATTCTGCATTTTCCTTGGATTAAAGAGGGAAAGATTGATCTAAAATTATGTTCTAAATGCTGAGTACCAGACTTAACTGCAGAAAAAGCAGATGGGCATGCATTTTTCACATGGATTCCCATGCCCAGATATTTAGTTGTTAATAAGCTCACAAGTGATTCCAATAGGCAGCAGCTAGATCTGGGGACCACTGATGTAGCATAGGCTCACGTGGCAAAGTTACATCTGGAAAGGGGGTCCCTGGGCATCATCTGTGCATTGAATTCCTGGGATGAGAAGTCACATTAAACAAGATGAGGGCATGGCAAGACACAAACAACAAAAAGTTTCCAGCTTCAGACATATGGAAATTATTTGTTTAGATATAACATAATCTTCTTTTGAAGGCCAGAAAGTACCCTAGCCTCTGGAAGGAAATCTTTTCAGCATGAAGAGTGGAAGCAAAAGGTATTTTTGGTTGAACGCTTACTTAACCAAAACACTCTAATTTCAGAGCATTCCAATTGAGAGTTTGTGTCACAAATAAAATAAATAAGACATTTCAAGCCCAAATAGCCAGTTTCCTTTTATTTATCCTCTCCTTTTCAAGGTACTACAAATAATGACTTTATGTTGATTAGTGCCAAAGTAATACAAATTTTCGCATTAAAATTTTCTCTTAAACCAAGTCGTTGCTCACTCATGCCATGACCTTAAGAGGCTGTTTAACTTTTCTAACATTCACTTTCTTAAGGAAGAGGGAAAAGGAGAGGAAAGGGAATAAATGGTTTCAAATATCCTTCTAACACTAATATTTTAAGATTCTTTGATTCATCGGTTATAGGTACAAGGTCTAGGCAAGCTGAATTTGGGGATATGCTCCAGTGGAAATAATTCTCTACAGAATTACAGACAAACATTCTGTTGACCTTAAGTGAACTTACACCAAGTTGGTAAATTCCATCATAACTCCCATCCTGGACTCACAGCTGCTTGTGTCAACATTGATTTGTAGCTATAAGGTTGGCCTTTGTACAACTATTGTCTGAAACAAGTTTCCCATTTGTGTAACATATGGTTTAGTTTATATTAATCAGCATGACTGAAGGAGTAATTCTTCAATCTGAGTATATGAGCTGAGTATGTGCATGAGTACAGGACAAGGCATACCTACCTAAGTGGAGGTACCCTTAGAATTTCCGCTTCATTCTGAGTACCTTTTTGGCAGGCCTCTACCTTGTAGGTGGAAGATTTCCAAAGTGCCCTTTCCTAAGAGTGTGAGAGTAGCTATAGGAAATTTTCCTAGTCTTCTAAACTGGCAGGGAGCTCAATCTTCCCAACTCTGATTCCCACGTGCTCAGTAACTATTCATCAGCCCTTCATAGTGGTGTCTCAACAAGTTCTATCATAACTGTTCAATAGCCCTTATAATAGAGGTGATTCATTCCATCAGCATATCCAAAAAAATGTTCATTCAGGCTTTCATCCTTTCACCTATTTTCAGTTTACGGCTAAGAAATATCATCCGTATCTGAACTTTCTTAAATGAAATGGTCTTTTTAATAACTGAGTTTTTTGCATATCCAATGGGTAAGTCTCAAACATTTTATTTTGAGCCTTATTTATTTATTTATTTATTTATTTATTTATTTATTTGCAGTTCGCGGGCCTCTCACTGCTGTGGCCTGTCCCACTGCGGAGCACAGGCTCCGGATGCGCAGGCTTAGCGGCCATGGCTCACGGGCCCAGCCGCTCCGCGGCACGCGGGATCCTCCCAGACCGGGGCACGAACCCGCGTCCCCTGCACGGGCAGGCGGACTCTCAACCACTGAGCCACCAGGGAAGCCCTGAGCCTTATTTTTGAAACTAATTTCAAAAATAGTTTTTGTCCACTTCCCTAGTTTAACAGGTGTACTAGAAGGAACAACCCATGATCTATTAGTGTTTGTTGTCAGTAGAATGTTATTGAATCTTTCTTTGATCACTGAAAATTTTTTCTATGTTTAATCATTCTAAATATCAATCCTAATTTTTTGTGACTCTAAACATAAAAGATGTTGGAGAGAGTCCCAAACCACCTCAGCAATAACTCTTGGGGCCATTTGTTGGAACATATAATTAGTTGGAACAGCTCCATCTCCAAAATCTTTGACAACAAGAACTGACCATTCGACCAGAGCATCCTTCATTTCCTGCGCTCTCACACAGCTAACTCCCACGAGGCCTCCTCTGTCTGATCACATCTGGATCTCCAGTCCCTCTCCACAATCTCCCCTCCCCTCCCACAAGCCCAAAAGCTTCTAAGTGGCTTCACTTCCATCTGCCCTCCGGGGACATTGTTTCAACCACTCTCTTGAGAATGTCCCAGTCCCCTTGGAAGTTCTTGTGTCCTCCATACACGGAATACCCTACCAAGGATCGCAGTATGCTTTCTTGTCTTCATAGCTGCTAAGCATTTCTGGAAACAACTACACCACTAAGAAGTTGGGTGTTCACAAAAGTGGGTGACCCCTGAGCTCAGGTGTTCGGTAATGTCCCTCAGCAATTCAGTTCTTATTTTGCTTGAACATTTCAGTCTCCCACCCCCTTGCATAGCTCCTTTACACTTTTACTAGTTTTTCACAACTCACTAGTGAGCCATTTTGTGTTCTCTTTCTCACTTTTAGAACAGAACCTTCCAAACAATTTTATGGACAAAATAGAGTTTTAGGAATGAATTCTCTCAATTTCTCCCTTTCATACCACACATGTTATCAAATGTGTCTAGTGGATCCAGTCTCAGAATATGAAGTGTCCCATCTCATAGTCAGAGACGATTTTTAATTTATGTTTTAGGTCTAAGATACTTCCATCTTTTCCAAGCTCTTCATCCAGCCCTCAACCTCCCTTTTCAAGCTCTTCAGCTGACTGGTTCTTGTCACTATGTAACATGCTTAAGTTTCTCTCATCTTCAAACAAAACCAACAAGCAAAAAACACCACCCCATTTGTTCTGAGTGTTCCCTCTATCACCCTATTTTCCTCTTCTCAATCATAACCAAACTTCTAGATAAAAAATTGATATTATGCTTTTCTACCTCCTAATCCTTTTTCGTTCTGCTTAATTGGCTCCAACCTACATCACATCACTGAGATCGCCCACGGTAAGATGTTCCTATTTGCCAAGACCAAGTGCATTTTTCAATCCATATTCTGCAGTTTTCCTTCACCATTCATTCCTAGTTTTCATTCCATACCTGTCTGGCTGCACCATCTTTAGCCTGCTTCATACTGCCTGTCATTCTTTAGACGACAGAGCTGTTCAAACATTTTGCCTTTGTTCCTCTTTGCTTCTTATTTCCAATTCTTGCTGGCTGTTCTTTGCTCAGTGACAATGAACTCCTATACACTGATGACTTCCAAATTTATACTGCTAGCCCAGACAAGAATTCTGCAACTCATATCCATATATTCAGCTTCCTGTTTTGCATTTCTAACTGAATATTCCATGAACTTCAGGTGTAATAGTTAAAAACTAAGCTCACTGTTCATTTCTCTTCCTACTGACCTATGCAAACATAGTCCTCTGTTCGCATTCTGGGTTTTAAGCCCCTCATCAGCGCTACCACTAGCTCAAATGGAACATTGTGGGAATTAAAACAGTGTGCCCTTTCAACTTTACTTTTATCTTTCAGAAGAAATGTCTTAATGTGCAGATTCTGTTAAAATTAGACACTTTACCAGCATTTGCCAGAAATTTTTCATAATAAATATACAAATCTATGATGCCTGAGATTTGAATATAGCCCTTTAGGGTCATGCAGTGCACAAATTCTTCAGACATAAATGGTGACCTGACCACTCCACCTAATATACTGTGGGAGTATTCCTAGATGTAGATGTCTTGCCAATATTACCATCTAAATAAATGTACACTCTACCCTTTCTTCTCTGTAATTAGAACATGGCCCCATTTCAAACCCTTATTCTAGGTCAGTTCATCTGCCTCTTAAAAACAGCCTAGCCCCTTCTAATCCACTCTCAACATTGCCTCCAGAGTAATATTATGTGATACATAAATAGGATCATGACCCTTAACAAATAAATTAATTTTGTATAACATACATTCAAAAAGATAAACAGATCCAAATGGGCAGCTCATTTTTTACAAAGTGAGTACAGGTAACCAACACCTTGGTCAAGAAATAAACCATTACCCATTCCAAAATCAGCCTAGAGCCCCCTCCCAGTCACAACCTCTCTCGAAAAATATCACTAACTAGATTCACAACACCATGAACCTGTTTTTACCTGGTTTTGAATTTTGTACAGGTGTGATCATTTGGTATGTACTCTTTCGTATGTTGCATCTTTGTTGCAATGCTTTTGGTAAGTAAGGTTGCCAGATTTAGGGAATAATTTCTGATAAATATTTTTTTAGCACAGTCAGCCCACCAAATCCCCGGGTTCCACATCCATGGATTCAATCGACCACAGATTGAAAATATTTTTTAAAATTCCAGAAATCCCAAAAAGCAAAAATTGAATTTTCTGCATGCCAGCAACTATTTACATAGCATTTACATTGCACTAGGTATTATAACTAATCTAGAGATAATTTAAAGTATATGGAAGGGTATGCGTATGTGTAGGTTGTATGCAAATACCATGCCATTTTATTTATTTATTTATTTATTTTTTACATCTTTATTGGAGCATAATTGCTTTACAATGGTGTGTTAGTTTCTGCTTTATAACAAAGTGAATCAGCTATACATATACCTATGTCCCCATATCTCCTCCCTCTTGCGGCTCCCTCCCTCCCTCCCTATCCCACCCCTCTAGGTGGTCCCAAAGCACCAAGCTGATCTTCTGTGCTCTGCGGCTGCTTCCCACTAGCTATCTATTTTACGTTTGGTAGTGTATATATGTCCATGCCACTCTCTCACTTTGTCACAGCTTACCCTTCCCCCTCCCCATATCCTCAAGTCCATTCTCTAGTAGGTCTGTGTCTTTATTCCTGTCTTACCCCTAAGTTCTTCATGACATTATTTTTTTCTTATTTTCCATATATATGTGTTAGCATACGGTATTTGTCTTTCTCTTTCTGACTTACTTCACACTGTATGACAGACTCTAGGTCCATCCACCTCATTACAGATAGCTCAATTTCATTTCTTTTTATGGCTCAGTAATATTCCATTGTATATATGTGCCACATCTTCTTCATCCATTCATCCAATGATGGACACTTAGGTTGTTTCCATCTCCTGGCTATTGTAAATAGAGCTGCAATGAACATTTTGGTACATGACTCTTTTTGAATTATAGTTTTCTCAGGGTATATGCCCAGTAGTGGGATTGCTGGGTCATATGGTAGTTCTATTTGTCGTTTTTTAAGGAACCTCCATACTGTTCTCCATAGTGGATGTCCCATTCACATTCCCACCAGCAGTGCAAGAGTGTTCCCTTTTCTCCACACCCTCTCCAGCATTTATTATTTCTAGATTATTTGATGATGGCCATTCTGACTGGTGTGAGATGATATCTCATTGCAGTTTTGATTTGCATTTCTCTAATGATTAATGATGTTGAGCATTCTTTCATGTGTTTGTTGGCAGTATGTATATCTTCTTTGGAGAAATGTCTATTTAGGTCTTCTGCCCATTATTGGATTGGGTTGTTTGTTTTTTTATTATTGAGCTGCATGAGCTGCTTGTAAATTTTAGAGATTACTCCTTTGTCAGTTGCTTCATTTGCAAATATTTTCTCCCATTCTGAGGGTTGTCTTTTGGTCTTGTTTATGGTTTCCTTTGCTGTGCAAAAGCTTTGAAGTCTCATTAGGTCCCATTTGTTTATTTTTGTTTTTATTTCCATTTCTCTAGGAGGTGGGTCAAAAAGGATCTTGCTGTGATTTATGTCATAGAGTGTTCTGCCTATGTTTTCCTCTAAGAGTTTGATAATTTCTGGCCTTATATTTAGGTTTTTAATCCATTTTGAGCTTATTTTTGTGTATGGTGTTAGGGAGTGATCTAAACTCATACTTTTACATGTACCTGTCCAGTTTTCCCAGCACCACTTATTGAAGAGGCTGTCCTTTCTCCACTGTACATTTCTGCCTCCTTTATCAAAGATAAGTTGACCATATGTGCGTGGGATTATCTCTGGGCTTTCTATCCTGTTCCATTGATCTATATTTCTGTTTTTGTGCCAGTACCATACTGTCTTGATTACTGTAGCTTTGTAGTATAGTCTGAAGTCAGGGAGCCTGATTCCTCCAGCTCCGTTTTTCGTTCTCAAGATTGCTTTGGCTATTCGGGGTCTTTTGTGTTTCCATACAAATTGTGAAATTTTTTGTTCTAGTTCTGTGAAAAATGCCATTGGTAGTTTGATAGGGATTGCATTGAATCTGTAGATTGCTTTGGGTAGTAGAGTCATTTTCACAATGTTAATTCTTCCAATCCAAGAACATGATATATCTCTCAATCTATTTGTATCATCTTTAATTTCTTTCATCAGTGTCTTATAATTTTCTGCATACAGGTCTTTTGTCTCCTTAGGTAGGTTTATTCCTAGATATTTTATTCTTTTTGTTGCAGTGATAAATGGGAGTGTTTTCTTAATTTCACTGTCAGATTTTTCATCATTAGTGTATAGGAATGCCAGAGATTTCTGTGCATTAATTTTGTGTCTTGCTACTTTACCAAATTCATTGATTAGCCCTAGTAGTTTTCTGGTAGCATCGTTAGGATTCTCTATGTATAGTATCTTGTCATCTGCAAACAGTGACAGATTTACTTCTTCTTTTCTGATTTGGATTCCTTTTATTTCCTTTTCTTCTCTGATTGCTGTCGCTAAAACTTCCAAAACTATGTTGAATAAGAGTGGTGAGAGTGGGCAACCTTGTCTTGTTCCTGATCTTAGTGGAAATGCTTTCAGTTTTTCACCATTGAGGACGATGTTGGCTGTGGCTTTGTCATATATGGCCTTTATTATGTTGAGGAAAGTTCCCTCTATGCCTACTTTCTGGAGGGTTTTTATCATAAATGGGTGTTCAATTTTGTCCAAAGCTTTCTCTGCATCTATTGAGATGATCATATGGTTTTTCTCCTTCAATTTGTTAATACGGTTTATCACATTAATTGATTTGCATATATTGAAGAATCCTTGCATTCCTGGAATAAACTCCACTTGATCATGGTGTATGATCCTTTTAATGTGCTGTTGGATTCTCTTTGCTAGTATTTTGTTGAGGATTTTTGCATCTATGTTCATCAGTGATATTGGCCTGTAGTTTTCTTTCTTTGTGATATTCTTGTCTAGTTTTGGTATCAGGATGATGGTGGCCTCGTAGAATGAGTTTGGGAGTGTTCCTCCCTCTGCTATATTTTGGAAGAGTTTGAGAAGGATAGGTGTTAGCTCTTCTCTAAATGTTTGATAGAATTCGCCTGTGAAGCCATCTGGTTCTGGGCTTTTGTTTGTTGGAAGAATTTTAATCACAGTTTCAATTTCAGTGTTTGTGATTTGTCTGTTCATATTTTCTATTTCTTCCTGATTCAGTCTTGGCAGGTTGTGCATTTCTAAGAATTTGTCCATTTCTTCCAGGTTGTCCATTTTATTGGCATAGAGTTGCTTGTAGTAATCTCTCATGATCTTTTGTATTTCTACAGTGTCAGTTGTTACTTCTCCTGTTTCATTTCTAATTCTATTGATTTGAGTCTTCTCCCTTTTTTTCTTGATGAGTCTGGCTAATGGTTTATCTTCTCAAAGAACCAGCTTTTAGTTTTATTGATCTTTGCTATCATTTCCTCCATTTCTTTTTCATTTATTTCTGATCTGATCTTTATGATTTCTTTCCTTCTGCTAACTTTGGGGCTTTTTTGTTCTTCATTCTCTAATTGCTTTAGGTGCAAGGTTAGGTTGTTTATTCGAGATGTTTCCTGTTTCTTAAGGTAGGATCGTATTGCTATAAACTTCCCTCTTAGAACTTGTTTTGCTGCATCC
Source organism: Orcinus orca (assembly GCF_937001465.1). NCBI lineage: Eukaryota > Metazoa > Chordata > Mammalia > Artiodactyla > Delphinidae > Orcinus > Orcinus orca. Next base: position 69,530,675 of record NC_064567.1, read on the forward strand.
CATAGGTTTCGGGTCGTCATGTCTCCATTGTCATTTGTTTCTAGGTATTTTTTCATTTCCTCTTTGATTTATCAGTGATCATTTCGTTATTAAGTACTCTATTATTTAACCTCCATGTGTTTGTATTTTTTACAGATCTTTTCCTGTAATTGATATCTAGGTTCATAGCATTGTGGTGAGAAAAGATACTTGATACAATTTCAATTTTCTTAAATTTACAAAGGCTTGATTTGTGACCCAAGATATGATCTATCCTGGAGAATGTTCCATGAGCACTTGAGAAAAATGTGTATTCTATTGTTTTTGGATGGAATGTCCTATAAATATCAATTAAGTCCATCTTGTTTAATGTATCATTTAAAGCTTGTGTTTCCTTATTTATTTTCATTTTGGATGATCTGTCCATTGGTGAAAGTGGGGTGTTAAAGTCCCCTACTATGAATGTATTGCTGTCGATTTCCCCTTTTATGGCTGTTAGTATTTGCCTTATGTATTGAGGTGCTCCTATGTTGGGTGCATAAATATTTACAATTGTTATATCTTCTTCTTGGTTTGATCCCTTGATCATTATGTAGTGTCCTTTTTCTCTTCTAGTAGTCTTTATTTTAAAGTCTATTTTGTCTGATATGAGAATTGCTACCTCAGCTTTCTTTTGGTTTCCATTTGCATGGAATATCTGTTTCCATTCCCTCACTTTCCGTCTGAATGTGTCTCTAGGTCTGAAGTGGGTCTCTTGTAGACAGCATATATATGGGTCTTGTTTTTGTATCCATTCAGCCTGTCTGTGTCTTTTGGTGGGAGCATTTGAATCCATTTACATTTAAGGTAATTATCAATATGTATGTTCCTCTTCCCATTTTCTTAATTGTTTTGGGTTTGTTATTGTAAGTCTTTTCCTTCTCTTGTGTTTCCTGCCTAGAGAAGTTCCTTTAGCCTTTATTGTAAAGCTGGCTTGTTGGTGTTGAATTCTCTTAGCTTTTGCTTGTCTCAAAGGTTTTAATTTCTCCATCTAAACTGAATGAGATCCTCACTGGGTAGAGTAATCTTGGTTGTACATTTTTCCCTTTCATCACTTTAAATATGTCCTCCTCTCCCTTCTGGCTTGCAGAGTTTCTGCTGAAAGATCAGCTGTTAACCTTATGGGGATTCCTTTGTATGTTATTTGTTGTTTTTCCCTTGCTGCTTTTAATATTTTTTCATTTTATTTACTTTTTGATAGTTTGAGTAATATGTCCCTTGACGTGTTTCTCCTTGGATTTATCGTGTATGGGACTCTCTATGTTTCCTGGATTTGACTGACTATTTCCTTTCCCATATTAGGGAATTTTTCAACTGTAATCTTTTCAAATATTTTCTCAGTCTCTTTCTTTTTCTCTTCTTCTTCTGGGACCCCTATCATTCAAATATTGGTGTGTTTAATGTTGTCCCAGAGGTCTCTGAGACTGTCCTCAATTCTTTTCATTCTTTTTTGTTTATTCTGCTCTGTGGGAGTTATTTCCACTATTTTATCTTCCAGGTCACTTATCCGTTCTTCTACCTCAGTTTTTCTGCTATTGATTCCTTTCTGGAGATTTTTAAATTTCATTTATTGTGTTGTTCATCATTGTTTATTTGCTCTTTAGTTCTTCTTGGTTCTTGTTAAACGTTTCTTGTGTTTTCTCCATTCTATTTCCAAGATTTTGGATCATCTTTCCTATCATTACTCTGAATTGTTTTTCAGGTAGACTGCCTATTTCCTCTTCATTTGTTTGGTCTTGTGGGTTTTTTCCTTGTTCATTCATCTGCTACATAGTTCTCTGTCTTCTCATTTTGCTTGACTTACTGTGTTTGGGGTCTCCTTTTCACAGGCTGCAGGTTCGTAGTTCCCATTGTTTTTGGTGTCTGTCCCCAGTGGCTAAGGTTGGTTCAGTGAGTTGTGTAGGCTTCCTGAGGACTGGTGCCTGTGTTCTGGTGGATGAGGCTGGATCTTGTCTTTCTGGTTAGCAGGACCACATCTGGTGGTGTGTTTTGGGGTGTCTGTGACCTTATTATGATTTTAGGCAGCCTCTCTGCCATGGGTGGGGTTGTGTTCCTGTCTTGCTAGTTGTTTGGCATAGGGTGTCCAGCACTGGAGGTTGCTGGTCATTGAGTGGAGCTGGATCTTAACGTTGAGATGGAGACCTCTGGGAGAGCTTTCACCATTTGATATTACATGGAGCCAGGAGGTCTCTGGTGGACCAATGTCCTAAACTCGGCTCTCCCACCTAAGACGGAAAGGCCTGACACCCGGACAAAGCACCAAGACTCTGTCAGCCACACGACTCAGAATAAAAGGGAGAAAAAAAGAAAGAAAGAGAAAAGGTAAAATCAAGTTATTAAAATAAAAAATAAGAAAAATTATTTAAAATAAAAAAATTAAAAAGTAATAAAAAAAGAAATAAAGAAGAGAGCAACTAAACCAAAAACCATATCTACCAATGATATCAAGCACTATAAACTGTACTTAAAAAAAAATACAAAAATGGAGAGACAGAAGAATTCTAGGACAAATGGTAAAAGCAAAGCTATACAGACAAAATCACACAAAGAAGCATATACATACACACTCACAAAAAGAGAAAAAGGAAAAAAATATATCTATATATAAAAAAAAGGAAGAGAGCAACCAAATCAATAAACAAATCTACCAATGATAATAAACTGTAAATACTAAACTAAAATAAACAGAAAAACAGAAACAAATTATATGCAGAAAGGAAACCCCAAGTCTAGAGTTGCTCCCAAAGTCCACCGCCTCAATTTTCAGATGATTTGTTGTCTCTTCAGGTATTCCTGAGATGCAGGATACATCATGTTAACGGTGGAGATTTAATCCGATGCTCCTGAGCCTGCTAGGAGATATTTTCCTTCTCTTCTTTGTTTGCACAGTTCCTGGTGTTCAGCTTTGGATATGGCCCTGCCTCTGCATGTAGGTTGCCTGAGGGCATCCGTTCTTTGCTCAGACAGGACGGGGTTAAAGAGCAGCTGATTAGGGGGCTCTGGCTCACTCAGGCTTGGGGGAGGGAGGGGTATGGAATGTGGGGCAAGCCTGTGGCGTCAGAGGCCAGCATGACGTTGCAACAGCCTGAGTCGCGCTGTGTGTTCTCCTGGGGAGGTTGTCCCTGGATCCCGGGACCCTGGCAGTGGCAGGCTGCACAGGCTCCCGGGAGGGGAGGTGTGGACAGTGAACTGTGCTTGTACACAGGCTTCTTAGTGGCTGCAGAAGCAGCCTTAGCGTTTCATGCCCGTCTCCGGTGTCCGCGCTGACAGCCGCGGCTCGCACCCATCTTTGGAGCTCGTTTAGGCGGTGCTCTGAATCCCCTCTCCTCGCGCACCCTGAAACAATGGTTTCTTGACTCTTAGGCAGTTCCAGCCCCCCTCCCGGCTAGCTGTGGTGCACTAGTGCACTTCAGGCCGTGTTCACACAGCCAACCCCAGTCCTCTCCCTGGGATCTGACCTCCGAAGCCAGAGACTCAGCTTCCAGCCCCCACCCACCCTGGTGGGTGAGCAGACAAGCCTCTCGGGCTGGTGAATGCTGGTCGGCACTGATCCTCTGTGCGGGAATCTCTCCGCTTTGCCCTCCGCACCTCTGTTGCTGTGCTCTCCTTCGTGGTTCCAAAGCTTCCCTGCTCCGCCACCCCTGTGTCCACCAGTGAAGGGCCTTCCTAGTGTGTGGAAACTGTTCCTCCTTCACAGCTGCCTCCCAGAGGTGCAGGTTCCGTCCCTATTCTTTTGTGTCTGTTTTTTCTTTTCTCTTTTGCCCTACCCAGGTACGTAGGGTGTTTCTTGCCTTTTGGGAAGTCTGAGGTCTTCTGCCAGCAATTCAGTAGGTGTTCTGTAGGAGTTGTTCCACATGTAGATGTATTTCTGATGTATTTGTGGGGAGGAAGGTGATGTCCACGTCTTACCCCTCCACCATATTGAAGGTCTCCAAGCATGGTATATTGCCAAATGAAAATTAACTGACCTAGAAAGGGCATTAGGACATTTTAAGTAAAGACATACTTTGGAAGAATACATGGAAAGAGTAACCTGGAAGTTTTTCTCTAGTGTTTGTTGTAAGTGATGTGATTACATGATTCTGATTCTGATTCTCTTATTTGTGTTTTTCTGTTTTCCATCCTTTATGAATAACACAGACAATTGAATAATGTATGTTATCTTTCAAAGGATTTGGGTAATTTACTAATGGCAAGAGCCTGCAGGAAATATATGTAATCATTTAGATGTTTTTCAGGGCAAGCATCAATGACCCTCCCTCAGTCTGCCAAGGCCCATTGAGTGGGATTTCTCTTGGTATCAGAATTCTAGTCTGAATCAATCACTGGTCTAATGAAATAGTAAAATATTCTGTTCTTTTTATCTACTTACTAGAATATAAACATGTAATAATAACAGGTAAGGTGAAAGTTCCCTGCTTTATTAAACTTCATCTGTGTTCTTAACGACTTATCCAGATATAGAGCTTCCATTGAAGTGGAGTGAGTTCTTGCATCAGTGCTACACAATAAGTAACTGGAAAGGAAAAGGAAAGGAAAAACTGACCATTGGTGAAAAATGCAGATTACCTTCATGTCTAACAAACTAGGAAAAGTAATCTGTAAACTATATCTTACCTGTTAACTATGCAAAATAAGTCACTTTATAAAACAGCCTTTCAAAGGCACTTACTGGCTTGATCTAATCTAATCCAGTCTACAAATGTCAGCTGGATTACATCATTTCCCATGCTTCTCTGATTATCTCATGGCAACCATCATTCAAAGAATCAGGAAAAGAAGCTTTATTACACATTACTTAGGGAGAAAATACTGTTTCTAATGAGTTTCAGCCTTAATTGCAAAACATGTTTTCTGCCCATTGATGGTAAAAATTGTCAAGGCAGCATAAGTAGTGGAAAGGATGTGGGCTTTTGAGGCATATAAATCAGAATTTGAGTCCCAGCTCTGTGACCTTGGGCAGGCAACTTAATGCCTCTGAACTTGAGCTTCTTCTTCCTGTACTTCAGAATCATAATAGTTACCTCACAGGATATTGTGAGTACCAGAGAAAATATGCCAACAGTCCCTGTGAGTGCACACCACACAGTGGGGTCCCTCTCTTTGCCCCAGTTCTCCTCCTGCCCTTTCTCCTCTCCATAGAGTTTAGGAACCAGAAGTAGTGACCAACAGCTGGAGTAATAAATTTGTGCCTTTATTCAGCCCACACATGTTGGACTTTTTCTATACTCCAGGTATTGTGTTCGATGTTGGGTATACAATATAGTGAACAAGATGCAGTCAAGACTTGTAGGTTCTTTCCTCTAGAAGTCTGCACAGATAAGAAAATAAGCAATAATAGAGCAGTAAGCAATACGGAAGACAAGATAAAGGAACGCCTAACTCAGGGACAGACGTCACAGGGGAGGTGATCCCTGAGCTGAGCCTGAGGAGAGTGGACATGTGAAGACAGGACATGATGATAGTGGAATTTAAGGACATTCCAGTTCTCAGCATGGCAAGGAGAGAATACGCATGCTAGGGAAACTATAAACATCACATTCAGAGCTTGGATTTTTTATGGCTGTTTGAGGTGATAACACTTTTACGGGGGTTACTAGATTTATTCCTATGGAATTTGAAAGCAAAGGAGAGTTATTAAAAAGACATGATAAAATATATACTTTTGAAAAGTTCACCTTGGTAAGGAAGTAGAGAATACACTAGAAGGTGAAAAGACTCAATGTTGGGAAAGAGTTAGGAGGGTTTTCAAATAGTTCAGGCAAAAAATGATAAGGTTTAGGAACAGGGAGTGATAGTCATGGGATGAAGATGAAAGTGCTGATAGAGAAATAGTTAGGAATCATCCATATCCAGGACCCAATGATTGACGGGTGTGTGGTAGGTAAAATTGCTGCTCCATCAATTACTGGGTACATGACCTATTACCTACCTAGCAATTCATTTCACTTTGTTAAGTCCCAGTTTTCTCTTTTATAAATAGTGGATATTTCAGTGCCTACTTCTCGTGTTACTGGGGATATTGAATGAAATGGAGTACACTGAGTGTTTAGAACAGTGTCTCATATATGATAATTAATCATTATGGGTATAGTAACACTATTATTTTAGGTACTGTTACCATATATAACTACATCATCATTATTGTTGTTGTAACTACTGTTACGACTATTTGTCCGCCTTGGAAAAAAATAAGAAACAAAGTCTACCCTACTTATCACGAGCACTTCCCCTGCTGAAAAACTCAGTAGATTTCATCACGATGAGGCTAGGTCCGGGCAAGAGGCCAGTGAGGGTGCCTGAACTTCGTAGTCTCTAGTGCCTTTGAGCTCCCTTGAGCAGTCTGTGCACAGCACACTTCTACCAAGAAGCTCTGTAAAACTGCAATTTTGAGACCGAAAAAAAAAAATGCGTAACATTGTCGGTGTAGGCAAACATTTAATGCTGCCTCATCAAAATGTTGCCACTATTGTCAACTGTAATTTGAAAAGCAGTGCTTTTAAGTTTTTAGAGAGAAAATATGAGAATTCAGCTAGATTCAGCACCATTCAGCACCATTTTTAGTTTTAGTGCCCAGAGGAGCCCTGAGACTATTTCCATCAACAGATGAGGTGCCCCTTCTAACATAGGGATGTCAGAGGTAGTAGAAGAATAGGAATTACTAAAAGTTTAAAGAAGACACAGTGTCAGTGAAAGTTATGTAAATTGAATAAAATTACCATGACAGTAATGATTAATGTTTAGATGGACTGTTTCTGCCCAACTTAGGTCTTCCTTCCTCCCCTACCTATCATGCCCCAATCCTAGTACCTGTTTGCTCCTGGCTTTTGTACTGTTGCAGTAACTGGAGCAACCCAACCCCAGCCCTTATCTGCAGGAAGGAAACTGGGGGTAGTAATAGCTGAGCAAGAAACAAGTCGAACAGAGCTATAGCCAGCTCCACAGATAAGCCCAGGGCCAAGCCACATAGGCAGGACCAGCTGCATAACATGTCGGGCCCAGTGCAAAATGAAAACATGGGGCCCCTTGTTCAAAAATAGTTAAGAATTTCAAGGCAGTGACAACCAAGCATTAAACCAAGCACTAGGTGCTTTTCCATGTGGAACCCTGTGCCACTGCTCAGGTGGCATGCCCACGGGTCCAGCCCCACGAGTGTCTTTCCTTCTCCCCTTAACACTAGTCCTATCCCTATAGGAACCACCTCTGGTGGTCCAGCCTTTAGCATGTCCATGGCAGTTTACTTTAATCCAAAAGCAAGTAAACATTCAGGCTTTACTGGCAGATACATGATCCAGCTAATGGTTTAGGATTAAATGATCCTTCTTCACTAAAGCCTCCAAAGATAAGACCCTTTAATCAACTGTCAACCCCTCATTGTCTGGAAATGAGACATGGTTTATAACGTACGTGAATGTATATGAAAGAATAACCCTTAGGAGTTACTTAATCCTCAGCATGCAATGGAAAAATGGAAATGGAAATATTGTCTGTAAAGAGGCCAGAAGTTCAGCAAGGAACTCATGAGCTTCACATATAATATTATAATTTGATCCAATTATTTTATAGACCCTTCAAGTAGTTAACCATTGTTCTTTTAAAGCCCGTAGTGCAGTGAGTTATACAAGTAACACTGGCAAACCATTCCATTAGGAATGTCAGATGCCTCTCTGACAGTCTGGTGAAAGATGTAAAACTCATCCAAGATAAATGCATATTTCCATAAACACACACACACACACACACACACACACACACACGCTTCTCAAGCATTCTGGTGTCCATTCAAGAATTGCAGGTTTAAAAAATTCTGCTCTGAAGCAACACTTTTGTCATATGTTAAAATAAATTTTACTTTTCCTGAAAGATTCAAAGGGAGCTATTTTTAACCTGGTAAAGATATAGGTGATATTTATTATTTCACCGTATGACTAGATGAAATTAGAGAAGTAAGCTGAAGTCAGGTAATGAAGGATCAGGCTAAATGTCTCTGTAAAAAAAATTTTATGCATAATTATTTGAAAGGAATATAGCCATCACAATATATCCCTAATTACTTCAGTATTCAGCTCTTAAAAGTAAACATATTTTCCTACATAGTGAATATAGCCATTTTTACACCTAGAAAATGAATAATAATTTTTAATTTCACTTTATGTCCAGCCATAATCAGATATCGTCAGTTTGTCTCTGCTTTGTCCAAAACCAGGACCCAATCTGGGACAGTGCATTGCATCTGGTTGTTATGCCCCTTAAGCCTCATTTAGTCTAGAATAATCTAGATAGTTTCATGTCTCTCATGGAAGAAAGCAGATCTCTGGATTTATCTCATGGCTTTTTCTCAGCATGTTTTAAATCTAACCCTGAAATTTCTTATGAATGGGAAGTTCAATCCCAAGTTTGAAGAGATTCAAATTATCTACTTGAGGCTAGAGTGCATTGTGCCTGGTGTTGTGTGGAATTATATTACAGGAGACAGAGTATACCTCTTAAGATTTGGTTTAATACCTAACTCAAATGATAACAAATGCATTTTCCTGGACTTCCCCTTTTTAGTTTAATTGTGCATTAAAGGATTTTTATGAAATTAGTTTTAAACCAACTATAAAATTATTCTTTTTGATGTTCAGTATGTCAAATATTGCTGCTAATCAGAGCCCTTTCAAGCTGTTGTCTGCTTTTAACATAACTCCATTACATTTTGAAAGCTATCTTTCTTTTTAAACATTTAACTTTATTTTTTTCTAATTTTATTGAGATACAATTGACAAATAACATTGTGTAAGTTTAAGGTATACAGCATAATGATTTGATATACATATATATTTTGAAATAATTATAAGAGTAAGGTTAGTTAACACAAGCAGCACCTTACATAGTACTGTGTGTGTCTGTGTGTCTGTGTGTTGAGAACACTAAAGATGTACTCTCTCAGCAAATTTCAAGTATACAGTAAAGTATTGTTAACTATAGTCACCATGCTATACATCACATCTCAAGAACTTATTCATCTTATAACTGAAAGTGTGTAACCTTTCACCAACATCTCCCCATTTCCCCTACCCCCCAGCCCCTGGTAACCACCAATCTACTCTTCATTTCTGTGAGTTCAACTTTTTTAGATTACCCATATAAATGAGCTCATACAGTATTTGTCTTTCTCTTTCTGTCTTACTTCACTTAGCATGATGGCCTCAAGGTCCATCCATGTTATTGCAAATGGCAGGATTTCCTTGCATTTTTATGGCTGAATAATATTCCATTGTATATATACAACCGCATATTTTTTATCCATTCATTTGTCTATGGACATTTAGGTTGTTTCCATGTCCTGACTATTATGAATAATGCTGCAATAAACATGTTGGTGCAGATATCTCTTTGAGTTACTGATTTCATTTGCTTCGGATATATGTACCCAGTAGTGTGATTGCTGGATCATACGGTAGTTACATTTTTAATTTGTCGAGGAACCTCCATACCGTTTTCCAGAGTGAGCTATACCAGTTTACATTCCCACCAGCAGTACACGAGCATTCCCTTTTCTCCACATCTTGAGCTCAGAATGTCCCAGGCTCAGTCTGTACCTTTTGTGTCCCAGGTCAAGAATCAGCCTTTTCTCCCAGGAGCTCTGATTCCTTTTACTGGGGAATGGTATTAGAAACCAAAATATCAGTCTAAGTGTGTTTTTTTGATATTGGAAGGAAATTATATCTAGGCCATTTCAATAAACAAAGCAAGAAAATAAATGTATTTTTAAATCATGAGTTTATATTTAGAGTTTGTATTCTATATTAACAATACAGCAGTTTTACATAACTTTTTTGATTTTATAATGTTCTCTGTTCCCTAACACTGAAAATCTTGATTTCTGATAAGGTTAATAACATTTATGTGCTTCTGTGCTGGTCTTGAGCCTGTTTATCCTCAGATTGACTCCATATTCTTCCCTTACTCTACCACCCTTGTGGCTTCCATAACAGCCAATAGTAGTCACTTGTGGGAGATTGGTGGGGGGCGGGGGCCAGAGTATTTCTATGCTTTTCTCCCTATCTTGGGAGATGACTCTGAATATAGCTGTTTCCACTCTGTAACTCCAGGTCCCCAGGACAGGCTCACATTAGTTCCAGCTGCCAACAGGTGATGTGGTCCTCTGGACTCGAGAGCATCATCTTTTCTTTTTTTTGTCTCTCTAGCCTCAAGTTAGAGTGGCTTCCTTCTGTCTCTGAACTCTGGGTTGCCTTATCACCTCCTCTTGGCTTCTCGGTTCTTCTGTTACCTATGTAGTTTATTCCCTAATTTATATCCCCTGAAAACAATGATTTTTGTTGCCTTGGTTGGACCTTGATGGTAAAACTTTATAATACTGCATAAATACACTAGTTACCCAAAAACTACTGATGATAAAACTACTAACAGAAGTTTAAAATGTCTTTGTGATTCTTTTGTTTTCCTTGTAGAATGCGTCCCTAAAGATGCACAAAGATCTATGTCCTAAAGCTACTTTAAAAATTTTTTATTTGCAATTATATTATCAGTTTAAATAGAGTTATATATATTTGCTTAAGTTTGTTTCCAGTTGTAAGGATTCCTTTTTCATTTTTATCTTCCTTTTTTAAAAAAGTAAGGGAGAGACACTGAACCAAGATGGCAGAGTAGAAGGATGTGCTCTCGCTCCCTCTTGCGAGAGCACTGGAATCACAGCTAGCTGCTGGACAATCGTTGACGGGAGGACACTGAGGCTCATCAAGAAGGGTGCCCCACATCCAGAGATGGGGGAGGGGCCGCAGTGAGACGGTGGGAGGGGCGAAATCGCAGTAGACTCGAATCCCATGACTGCTGGGTGGGTGGCTCACAGACTGGAGAACACTTATACCACAGAGGTCCACCCACTGGAGTGAGGGTTGTGGGAGGCCCCACGTCAGGCTCTCCAACATGGGGATCTGGCAGCGAGAGGAGGATTTCCTAGAGAATCGGACTTTGAAGGCCAGTGGGATTTGATTGCAGGACTTCGACTGGATGGGGGGGAACAGAGACTCCACTCTTGGAAGGCACACACAGGGTAGTGTGCACGTCGGGACCCAGGGGAAGGAGCAGTAACCCCAGGGGAGACTGGGCCAGACCTACCTGCTGGTGTTGAAGCGTCTCCTGCAGAGGTGGGGGGTGGTTGTGGCTCACGGTGGGGACGAGGACACTGGTGGTGGAAGTTCTGGGGAGCGCTCCTTGGCATGAGCTCTCCCGGAGCCCGCCATTGGCCCCACTGAAGAGCCCAGGTAGGCTCCAGTGTTGGGTTGCCTCAGTCCAAACAACCAACAGGGAGGGAACCCAGCCCCACCCATCAGCAGTGAAGCAGATTAAAGTTTTACTGAGCTCTGCCCACCACAGCAATGGTCAGCTCTACCCACCACCAGTCTCTCCCATCAGGAAACTTGCACAAGCCTCTTAGCCTCATCCACCAGAGGGCAGACAGCAGAAGCAAGAAAAACTACAATTCTGCAACCTGTAGAAGGAAAACCACATTCACAGAAAGATAGACAAAATGAAAAGGCAGAGGACTTTGTACCAGATGAAGAAACAAGATAAAACCCCAGAAAAACAACTAAATGAAGTGGAGATAGGCAACCTTCTAGAAAAAGAATTCAGAATAATGATAGTGAAGATGATCCAGGACCACGGAAAAAGAATGGAGGCAGAGATGGAGAAGATGCAAGAAATGTTTAACAAAGACCTAGAAGAATTAAAGAACAAACGAACAGAGATGAACAATACAATAACTGAAAAGAAAACTACACTAGAAGGAATCAATAGCAGAATAACTGAGGAAGAAGAACGGATAAGTGACCTGTATACAGAACGGTGGAATTCACTACTGTGGAACAGAATAAAGAAAAAAGAATGAAAAGAAATGAAGACAGCCTAAGAGACCTCTGGGACAACATTAAATGCAACAACACTCACATTAAGGGGTCCCAGAAGGAGAAGAGAGAGAGAAAGGACCCGAGAAAATATTTGAAGAGATTATAGATGAAAACTTCATGGGAAAGGAAATAGCCAACGAGTCCAGGAAGCACAGAGAGTCCCATACAGGATAAACCCAAGGAGAAACACACCGAGTCACATAGTAATCAAATTGGCAAAAATTAAAGACAAAGAAAAACTATTGAAAGCAGCAAGGGAAGAATGTCAAATAACATACAAGTGAACCCCCATAAGGTTAACAGGTGATTTCTCAGCAGAAGCTCTACAAGCCAGAAGGGAATAGCATGATATACTTAAAGTGATGAAAGGGAAGAACCTACAACCAAGATTATTCTACCCGGCAAGGATCTCATTCAAATTTGTTGGAGAAATCAAAAGCTTAACAGACAAGCAAAAGCTAAGAGAATTCAGCACCACCAAACCAGCTCTACAGCAAATGCTAAAGGAACTTCTCTCAGTGGGAAACACAGGAGAAGAAAAGCACCAGGTAGATTTAATTGATATTTATAGGACATTCCATCCAAAAACAGCAGGTTACACTTTCTTCTCAAGCGTGCACAGAACACTCTCCAGGATAGATCACATCTTGGGTCACAAGTCAAGCCTCAGTAAATTTAAGAAAATTGAAATCATATCAGAAATCTTTTCTGACCACAACGCTATGAGATTAGAAATGAATTACAGGGAATAAAACGTAAAAAACACAGACACATGGAGGCTAAACAATACGTTACTAAATAAACAAGAGATCACTGAAGAAATCAAAGAGGAAATCAAAAAATACCTAGGGACAAATGACAATGAAAACACGATGATCCAAAAACGGTGGGAGGGCTTCCCTGGTGGCGCAGTGGTTGAGAGTCCACCTGCCGATGCAAGGGACACAGGTTCGTGCCCCGGTCCGGGAAGATCCCACCTGCTGCAGAGCGGCTAGGCCTGCGAGCCATGGCCGCTGAGCCTGCGCATCCGGAGCCTGTGCTCCGCAACGGGAGAGGCCACAACAGTGAGAGGCCCGCGTACCGAAAAAAAACACACAATAAACAAAAAAACACACAAAAATCTATGGGATGCAGCAAAAGCAGTCCTAAAAGGAAAGTTTATAGCTATACAAGCCTACATCAAAAAACAAGAAAAATCTCAAATAAACAATCTAACCTTACACCTAAAGGAACTAGAGAAAGAAGAACAAACAAAACCCAAAGTTAGCAGAAGAAAAGAAATCATAAAGATCAGAGCAGAAATAAATGAAACAGAAAGAAAGAAACAATAGCAAAGATCAATAATACTAAAAGCTGGTTCTTTGAGAAGATAAACAAAATTGATAAACCATTAGCCAGACTCATCAAGAAAAAGATGGAGAGGACTCAAATCAGTAAAATTGAGATGAAAAAGGAGAAGTCACAACAGACACTGCAGAAATACAAGGCATCCTAAGAGACTACTACAAGCACTCTATGCCAATAAAATGGACAACCTGGAAGAAATGGACAAATTCTTAGAAAGGTATAAACTTCCAAGACTGAACCAGGAAGAAATAGAAAAAATGAACAGATCAATCACAAGTAATGAAATTGAAACTGTGTCTTCCAACAAACAAAAACCTAGGACTAGATGGCTTCACAGGTGAATTCTATCAAACATTTAGAGAAGAGCTAACACCCATCCTTCTCAAACTCCTCCAAAAAATTGCAGAGGAAGGAACACTCCCAAACTCATTCTGTGAGGCCACCATCACCCTGATACCAAAACCAGACAAAGGTAATACAAAAAAAGAAAATTACAGACCAATATCATTGATGAATATAGATGCGAAAATCTTTAACAAAATACTAGCAAACAGAATCCAACAACACATTAAAAGGATCATACACCATGATCAAGTGGGATTTATCCCTGGGATGCAAGGATTCTTCAATATACGCAAATCAATCAATGTGATACACCATAGTAACAAATTGAAGAAGAAAAACCATATGATCCTCTCAATAGATGCAGAAGAAGCTTTTGACAAAATTCAACACCCATTTATGATAAAAACCCTCCAGAAAGTAGGCATAGAGGGAACCTACCTCAACATAATAAAGGCCATATACAACAAACCCACAGCAAACATCATTCTCAATCGTGAAAAACTGAAAGCATTTCCACTAAGATCAGGAACAAGACAAAGATGTCCACTCTCACCACTATTATTCAACATAGTTTTGGAAGTCCTAGCCACGGCAAATCAAAGAAGAAAAAGAAATAAAAGGAATACAAATTGGAAAAGAAGAAGTAAAACTGTCACTGTTTGCAGGTGACATGATACTATACGTACAGAATCCTACAGATGCCAACAGAAAACTACTAGAGCTAATCAATTAATTTGGTAAAGTTGCAGTATACAAAATTAATGTACAGAAATCTCTTGCATTCCTATACACTAATGATGAAAAATCTGAAGGAGAAATTAAGGAAACACTCCCATTTACCACTGCAACAAAAAGAATAAAATACCTAGGAATAAACCTACCTACCTAGGGAGACAAAAGACCTGTATGTAGAAAGCTATGACACTGATGAAAGAAATTAAAGATGATACCAACAGATGGAGAGATATACCATGTTCTTGGATTGGAAGAATCAATATTGTGAAAATGACTATACTACCCAAAGCAATCTATAGATTCAGTGCAATCCCTATCAAATGACCAATGGCATTTTTTATGGAACTAGAACAAAAAATCTTAAAATTTGTATGGAGACACAAAAGACCCTGAATAGCCAAAGCAGTCTTGAGGGAAAAAAACGGAGAAGGAGGAATCAGACTCTCTGACTTCAGACTATACTACACAGGTACAGTCATCAAGACAATATGGTGCTGGCACAAAAACAGAAACATAGATCAATGGAACAAGATAGAAAGGCCAGAGATAAACCCAGGCACCTATGGTCAACTAATCTATGACAAAGGAGGCAAGGATATACAATGGAGAAAAGACAGTCTCTTCAGTAAGTGCTGCTGCAAAAACTGGACAGCTACATGTAAAACAATGAAATTAGAACATTCTCTAACAGCATACACAAAAATAAACTCAAAATGGATTACAGACCTAAATGTAAGACAGGACACTATAAAACTCTTAGAGAAAAACATAGGAAGAACACTCTTTGACATAAATCACAGCAAGATCTTTTTGGATCCACCTCCTAGAGTAATGTAAATAAAAACAAAAATAAACAAAGGGACCTGATGAAACTTAAAAGCTTTTGCACAGCAAAGGAAACCATGAGCAAGACGAAAAGACTACCCTCAGAATTGGAGAAAATATTTGCAAACGAATCAATGGACAAAGGATTAATCTCCAAAATATATAAACAGCTCGTGCAGCTCAATATTAAAAAAACAAACAACCCAATCCAAAAATGGGCAGAATACCTAAACAGACATTTCTCCGAAGAAGACATACAGATGGCCAAGGAGCACGTGAAAAGCTGTTCAACATCACTAATTATTAGAGAAATGCAAATCAAAACTACAATGAGGTATCACCTCACACCAGTTAGAATGGGCATCATCAGAAAATCTACAAAAAACAAATGCTGGAGAGGGTGTGGAGAAAAGGGAACCCTCTTGCACTGTTGGTGGGAATGTAAATTGATATAGCCACTATGGAGAACAGTGTGGAGGTTCCTTAAAGTACTAAAAGTAGAATTACCATATGACCCAGCAATCCCACTACTGGGCATATACCCAGAGAAAACCATAATTGAAAAAGACACATGCACCCCAATGTTCATTGTGGCACTATTTACAATAGCCAGGTCATGGAAGCAACCTTAATGCCCATCGACAGATGAAAAGATAAAGAAGATGTGGTACATATATACAATGGAATATTACTCAGCCATAAAAAGGAACGAAATTGAGTCATTTGTTGAGACGTGGTTGGATCTAGAGACTATCATACAGAGTGAAGTAAGTCAGAAAGAGAAAGGCAAATATTGTATATTAATGCGTATATGTGGAACCTAGAAAAATGGTACAGATGAACCGGTTTGCAGGGCAGAATTTGAGACACAGATGTAGAGAACAAATGTATGGACACCAAGGGGGGAAAGCAGCAGGGCGTGTGGCTGGTGGTGTGATGAATTGGGAGATTGGGATTGACATGTATACACTGATGTGTATAAAACTGATGACTAATAAGAAGCTGCTGTGTAAAAAAATAAATAAAATAAAATTCAAAAAAAAAGAAAAATAGAAAAGTGAGGAATGCAATTGAAAATAACTTAATGCCTTCAGAAGTTTTAAAATTTTTAGTGGTTTTAATCATTATGTTAACAGAGATCTGTAACATATTTATTAATACAAAAGAAAAATCCTGTCCTATAACATCATTATCTTATTAATAAACTTTTGTTTGTTGGAAAAAAAATAAAAATTAAAAAAATAAGGGCAGTGCATTTAAATGGTATGATAGTCAAAACTATATTAAAAAAATGTACACTTAGATGCCTCTCCTGACCTTTCTCCCTCACTTCCCCCTTCCTGGTCTCTATAACTAACCATTTTTGTTAGCTTTTTGTTCATCCTTCCTATGTTGTCCTTTTTGCAATCTCTGTATTCCTCCATTTCTTATACAAAAGTATAATATATATATATATATATATATACTCTTCTGTACCCTGCTTTTTTCATTGAAGAATTTATCCCCCAATTCTCTCCATAACAGTACATAAAGACATTTCTCTTTCTCTTTTATTACTGCATATTAGTCTATTGTATGGATGTACCATATTTAATTCAGGCAACTCCATGGTGTTAATATTTGATATATTTCTAATTTTTGCTATGCATATAATACCAAAACGAAAACCTTTCTTCATCTGTCATTTTGGACCTGCGTGGGTGGGGATTGCTGGTCCAAAGTATAAATGCATCTGTACTTTGGTTAGGTTTGCCAAATTCTCCTCCATGGGGTTTGTACCATATTCTAATCCTGCCAACAATGTATGAGAGTACCTATTTCCCTAGTCTCACCAACAGAATTTGTTGCTGTAGTTGGGGTTTTGCCAGTCTGATAGTTGAGAAAGAATATCTCATTGCATTTCTTTTGTTATATTTGAAATTGAACATCTTTTCCTGTGCATAAGGACCATTTGTATAATTTTCTATGATCTATCTTGGAAACATTAGAGAAAAAAAAAGTGGCCTAGAAGTTGGGCACGTAGACACTATCATGACTTTCAGTTAACTAGTCTTGGTTCTCAAGCAAAGCATAAAACTGCTGAGCCTCAGTTTCTGTCTTCTACCCAAAGAATTTCCGAGGATGAAGTAAATATAGTATATGAACATCATTCTGGGGTCTGTAGCACATTGTGTATTCTTCCTCATCATTCAATAATCTATATCTCACATTAGATTCAATATTCTTTTCTCTCCTCTCTCATCATTTAGAGTCTATGTCCTACAGGTTATAGTCATTGTAAAATCTGGAATGAAAACTTTCATTGATTTTTACATGTCCACCTTCTCAGACAACTAGTTTCTATTCATGATCACTTAAGTTGGAAGAGAGACTTCTGCTTCAAAAAAAAAAAAAAAAACCAACCAGATGTTCCTTTTCCTTTGTAATGTGATGCCATTTTAGTTATTTAGAGAAAAACTAAAGTTTGCCTTTCAAAGATTGGAGGATATTTATTAGTTTTCTAAAATCCGAATATCAGTATAAAAATGCTAGAGGAAGATGATAAAGGAGAACCCTAATCTTGATTAGATGCTTAAATACACAAAGATCAGATAAAAGTATTGAACTGGCTCTTTCCAAAGTTTTCATGCGTTTGGGCAGTGGTTAGAGTGCATTGCAATTGCAGGATACTTCCTCAGAGTGCAAGTTCCTTTTGATTGTTCTTTTAAGAGTCCTTCCTGGAAAGAAATAAGAGAAATAGTAAAAACTCAGTTCTCTCTTAGAAGATTAACCTTTTTGATACTGGTAAATGGCAAAATTTCTTGTTGAAGAAGAAATGACAGCTGTGTATATGAGCATATTCCTGCCTTTGGCAGGGTACAAAGAGTTTAATCTTTCCTAAACCCCACTGTAATGTCTGCTGTTTAAAATCTTCAGTTACCCTGGACAAGCTCTTCATCAGCAGCTTGCCATGCGCTCATAGCAATGTTACTTGATATAGTTAAGCTAGTTGGAAGTAAAATTCAATTAATAGCCAAAGAAATATGATATACTTGGAAATCCAAGTCTTTTTTTTTTATTGAAGTGTAGTTGATTTACAATGTGTCAATCTCTGCTGTACAGCAAAGTGACTCAGTTATACACATATGTACATTCTTTTCTAAATATTCTTTTCCACTGCGGTTTGTCCCAGGAGATTGGATATAGTTCCCAGTGCTATACAATAGGACCTTGTTGTTTATCCATTCTAAATGTAATAGTTTGCATCTACCAACTCCAAATTCCCAGTCCATTCCTCTCCCTCTTCCTCCCGCTCCCCCTTGGCAACCGCAAGTCTGATCTCCATGCCTGTGAGTCTGTTTTGTTTTGTAGATAGGTTTATTTGTGCCATATTTTAGATTCCACATATAAGTGATATCATATGGTATTTGTCTTTCTCTTTCTGACTCACTTCACTTAGGATGATCATCTCTAGCTGCATCCATGTTGCTGCAAATGGCATTATTTTGTTCTTTTTTACGGCTGAGTATTATTACATTGTATATATGTACCACATCTTCTTTATCCATTCATCTGTCAATGGACATTTAGGTTGTCTCCATGTCTTGGCTATTGTGAATAGTGCTGCTATGAACATAGTGAATATAGAGGTTCATGTATCTTTTTTAATTATAGTTTTGTCCGGGTATATGCCCAGGAGTGGGATTGCTGGATCATGTGGTAATTCTATTTTTAGTTTTCTGAGGAACCTCACTGTTTTCCATAATGGGTGCACCAACTTACATTCCCACCAACAGTGCAGGAGGGTTCCCTTTCCTCCACACCCTCTCCAGAATTTACTGTTTGTAGACTTTTTAATGATGGCCATTCTTACTGGCCTGAGGTGGTACCTCATTGTAGTTTTGATTTGCATTTTTCTAATAATTAGTGATGTTGATCATCTTTTCATATGCCTACTGGCCATCTGTATGTCTTCTTTGGAGAAATGTCTATTAAGGTCTTCTGCCCATTTTTGGATTGGGTTGTTTGCTTTTTGTTGTTGAGTTGTGTGTGTGTATATATATATATATATATATATATATATATATATATATACACACACACACAACTGAGCTGTTTGTATATATATAAAGTGTATATATATTTGTATATATATACAACTGTATATATATAATTGTACATACATATAGCTGTTTGCATATATATACAACTGAGCTGTTTGTATATTTTGGAGATTAAGCCCTTGTTGGTTATATCATTTGCAAATATTTTCTCCTATTCCGTAGGTGTCTTTTCTCCAAGTCTTAAACAGAGTTTGCTAGCAAATATTTAAATCATTGACCTTATTTTTATTTCCTGATGTAGGTCACATGTTTCATCATAATTTCCTCATTTGACCTCGGCAGATCTAGATTTTTTCAAAGCAAAATATAACTAACAAAAAGGAATTGACTAAATAAGTAGACTGATTGGGAATTTGGGTATTCATTCTAAACACCTGTGTTATTTTCCTGAACTATTTTTTTTTCACATACAGAATTTTACAGAACTGTCCTTTTATATACTTTCAGATTTTAAGAAATACTACAAAAAAAATGAAAGCCAGTGTTTCAAATTTGAGGTCATCTGGTTCAAGCAACAACAGAGAAGGCTTAATGTCTCAAACCTCTTTCCAAATTTTTTCATAATAATTTTGTTAAACATTTATGCAGAACTTTGTTTTCTTTATTCAGGAACATCTCCAGTAAAATTCAATGTTCTGAAAGATGCATATGATGTTTCTTGCAAGATTAATGAGATGTAGAAAAAGGACAGGAAAAAATCCAAGTATCTATTATACAATTTGCATTTTTAGAGACTTGCTTGCAAACCTTAACTAAAAAGATGAGTCTTAGATTAGATTAACTTATTATTCATTTAATGGAGGAAAACCAGAACTTTTTTTTTTTTTTGAAGGTTTCGTGTTTATAGGTCAGGAGGAAGTCTGCTTTCTCTTTTCTACTTCTCAAATTCTCTGAATCTGGCAACATGAATACAGTGTCTAGAAGAGATATGTTTTGGCAATGATCAAAGAGACACAGTGTTTTACAATTAGTTCCTTTTAACTTGGACTGTTGTCTGTAGATGGTTGTTTGTCTTAATATATTGAATAATTAGTAAAAGCATCCCATTGGCTATGTAATTAGTGGGCACACAAGAGAGGATAGAATAGGAAAAATGTAATAAATTGTGTACACTATCTAAAACAAGAATGTACATGAAAGAAGTTAACTCCATATCTTGAAAAGACCTTGGAGATTAAATCCTTTATAAAGGAATTCCCCACAATAACAAATGTTACCAACATAGTAATATATGTGAATATAATCGTTTAGAAATGACTCTTAATAGAATATTAATTTAAGTTGTTTTCCAAGTATTAGTTAATTGTTTTGCTATTTTCAAAACTATTAGTTGAGATAGATCAATGTGAGATGAAATTTATAACTTGTTTCTCTCTAATAACTCCTGGCTTATTTCCTTTACCCCTTTGATACCTTTAATTCTATTGATCAACCAAACAATGAAAGACGTATTTATTAAGTACCTACTACAGACTCAGTACTTTGCCAGATATTGAGGGTAAGGCATATATATATATATATAACATATGGTCCCTAAACTCAAGGAATTTACAATTAGATTATAAGTGTTAAAGGAAACAAAGTGAATAAAATGAACTTGAAAAGTTAGAGATGAAAAACAAGGTAGATAACAAGGATGCCAAGATAATTCAATGAGGAAAGAATAGTCTTTTCAAGAAATAGTGTTAGCACAGTTATGCACACACAAAAGAATGTAGTTGGACCTCTACCTAACGCCCTATGCAAAAATTAATTCAAAATGGACCAAAGACCTAAATGGAAGATCTAAAACTTTAAAACTCTTAAAAGAAGGTAAAGGGGGAAAACTTTATGATCTTGGGTTAGGTAGTGATTACTATGATATGACAACAAAAGCATGAAAAATAAAAGAAAAATAGGTAAATTGGACATTATAAAGATGAAAAGATTTTGTCTTTCAAAGAACACTACCAAGTAAGTTAAAAGATAACCGACAGAATGGAGAAAATTTTTTGCAAATCATATCTGAGACCCGTCTCTGGGATATATATAAAAAGTGCTTGCAGTTCAATAATAAAAAGACAACTCAAAAAAATAGTCAAAGTATTTGAATAGACATTTCTCCAAAGAAGATATACAAATGGTAAATAAGCACATGAAAAGATGCTCAACATTAGCTATCAGGGAAATGTAAATCAAAACTACAATGAGGGGGCTTCCCTGGTGGCGCAGTGGTTGAGAGTCCGCCTGCTGATGCAGATGACACGGGTTCGTGCCCCGATCCAGGAAGATCCCACATGCTGCAGAGTGGCTGGGCCCGTGAGCCATGGCCGCTGAGCCTGCGCGTCCGGAGCCTGTGCTCCGCAATGGGAGAGGCCACAACAGTGAGAGGCCCGCGTACAGCACAAAAAGAAAAAAACACCTACAGTGAGATGCCACTTTATACCGACTAAGATAGTTATAATCCAAAAGACATAATAACATGTGTTGGTGAGGATGTGGAAAAACTGGAACTCTCATGAACTGTTGGTGAGAATGTAAAATGGTGAAGCTGCTTTAGAAAACAGTCGATCAGTTCCTCAACATGTGGAATACATAGTCAATATATGTATTGACTATGCATTTCTCCTACATATATACCTAAGGGAAATGAAAGGATATTTTCACATAAAAATAAACATGAATGCTCTTAGCAGCAGTACTTATAAAAGACAAAAAGTGTAGACAACCCAAGTATCCATCAACTAATTCATGGATAAACAAAATGTGGTGTATTCATACCATGAAATACTATTCAGCCATGAAAAGAAAAGAGTGTTATTATGGGCTACGACATGGATGAACCTTGAAAATATT
Organism: Orcinus orca; assembly: GCF_937001465.1. NCBI lineage: Eukaryota > Metazoa > Chordata > Mammalia > Artiodactyla > Delphinidae > Orcinus > Orcinus orca. The sequence continues at coordinate 69,552,798 of NC_064567.1, forward strand.
ATGAACTTGAAAAAATATATATAGTCAAAGAAGGCAGTCACAAAAGGCCATATATCATATGATTCCATTTATATGAAGTTTCCAAAATAGGTGAATACTTAGAGACAGTTAGTAGATAGTAGTTGCCTAGGGCTGGGTTTCAAATACGGGCTTGAAGGGAAATGGGGAATTACTGCTAATGGGTTTCTTGAAGTGATAAATACGTTCTAAATTGATTGTGGTGATGGTTGCACAGCTCTGTGAATATATTAAAAGCCAGTGAATTGAATACTTTGTATGAATTTGATCTCAATAATGCCATTAATTTTTAAAAGTGGTATGCCTATAACTGGGAGGTTTAGATGACACCCTCAGCCCTTATGGATTCTGTGATCATAGGAATAATGCCTCTTTATTAAAAAGAAAAAATAGGAATTACAGAGAATTTTAGACTTAAAGGGGAATTTGGGAAACATCTAGTCTAATTCTCTAAATATTCCCATTTTCCAGATAAGCAACTTAAACAATAGAGTGGCAGTTAAGCCCATGGATTCTGGAGGGAAACAGTGGGTCTCTGTCACTCAAGGGCTAAGTCATGCTAGGCAAGGCCTGTGGACTCTCGGCCGCAGTGTTACAACTACAAAAAGAGGGGGATACAGAATATGATCCACAGTGGAGTTACTATAGGATTACACACACACACACACACACACACACACACACACACACGAGCACTCTTTAACACACACACACACACACACACACACACACACACACGAGCACTCTTTAGATTTCAGCATAAGGCCTGAAATATAAATAGTGCTCCATGAAAGTTAGCTCTCGTTTTGAAAGTGTCCCCGTTCTCCCAAGTCATATTGTACGTATAGCGGAGCTGGGGTATAAAATATCAGGTTTTCTGCCTTCTCTTCCGGTGCTTTTTCCATGATATCAAAGATTGAAAAATACTGTATTATTCTACCAGGAAAAATCTGAGTATCTGTGAAGCCACACCGCTTGAGAACAATTGATTTCCTATGATTTTGAAAGTCTCTAGCCAGAATGAACCTGCGCTTAAGGTTTTAAAAAGGTCTTGGAATACATCCTTCACTTGTAGACCTATAGTTTTGCAAGACTGTACTTGTATCTTGGCCTTGGGGATCATTTTTCTTTCCTCTGAATTCTCACTCTTGTTTCACTTTCAATCTATTGCATATGTTAATCTGATATGATGACTCATTCCATCTGCATTTCGTACGTAATCAAATCTGAAAACAGCTTTACAGAACAGCTAGCTTTCAATCTTTATCCAGAGTTTATCCTCAAAGAGAAATAGAGAATAATGGCTGCAGACCTTTCTTTGAGTTTTGGTAGCATTCTGTAAGGTTACTATGAATTGCTCCTCGCATACATGAGGTTACATGCTGAATTTGATTATTGACTTCGGCAGATATCAGATATCAAAATGCTATCAGAGTAGTATTTTGACCAGCAGCCAATAGACGTTCTTTCTACAAAGGTACTATAGGAAATTATCTAGATAATATTACAAGGCATAGGGCTTCCCTGGTGGCACAGTGGTTAAGAATTCGCCTGCCAGTGCAGGGGACATAGATTCGAGCCCTGGTCCGGGAAGATCCCATGTGCCGCGGAGCAACTAAGCCGGTGCACCACGACTACTGAGCCTGTGCTCTAGAGCCCATGAGCCACAGTTACTGAAGCCTGCGTGCCTAGAGCCGGTCCTCCGCAATATGCAAAGCCCCCGCAATGAGAAGCCCGCGCACCAACAAAGAGTAGCCCCCCCTCGCTGCAGCTAGAGAAAGCCCGTGCACAGCAACGAAGACCCAACACTGCCAAAAATAAATAAATGAATGAAGTTTTAAAAAAGAGAAAATAATCAAAATAAAATAAAATTAAAAAAATAATACAAAGCATAGGTATTTATAAGGAACATTTTATAAGTGCACACTTATGCACTGCTGATGAGAGTACTTGTTGATATAAGCATTCTGGAGGATATTTTAGCAAAATATTTCAAAAGGCTTCAACCTTTGAGTGAACATTTCCACTGCCAGGAATTTTACCAATAGGAATCATGAGACATATGCCCAAATATTTGTTTATTTTAAATTGACCAAAAAATTATATATCACCATAAACTTTTACAAACAACTTAAAAGTCTAATGATGATGGCTTGGATAAATAAAACTAAGCACGTCCATGGTTTGTATTTTTTTAATTCATGATTTTAAAAATGACTATTCATAATATCTTATGTTAAAGTAATGAGTTTCAAAATAGTATGCATGATAGGATTACAATATTATTAAAATGATTCTTTATCTATGTATGTGTATGCATTAAGCCTTATCATTTTGACTTGATTTGCAAAGCATCATTTGTATATAATTAACCCCAATAATTCCTTCAGACTCATGAGCTTTGCAAATCTGTGGACGTCTCAGCTAAATGTCTTTTTTTGAAAACCCCTGTTCTCAGAATATAGACTGTGAAGGCAAATAAATGGGAATACTTTAGTGCAGTTATTTTATGGTCTATTAGCATTACTACTGAATAGTATTAAAATCCCTCTCAGTCTTTGGACTCTGAAAATGTAGGTCCCATGACAGTGTTAATGTAAAAGTCTTTATGAGAATTTTCAATGTGACCTATTATTATGTTCATTATTTTTCATTATATTTATTTTAATCCTTGTAAAATATAATGACTTTAAAACAAAGTAGACAAAGTGGTAAGCTGTGTCTGCCTGATGTGCTCCCAATGTGCTGTAGTGTATTTGAAAGAGATCGAGATATCATCAAGGCTCTTTTCCTAGTAGCTCTGCTTTTCTTTGGTACTACTCTAGACTTCGCGGTTTTGTGGCTTTGCCTTCTTTTTGTGTCGTATAGAATTATAGGACATGTATCTGACAAAATATCTACTGGACATGACAGAAGAATGGTCGTATTCTAACTCTTGTATCTCTTTGGTGTTTCCGTTTCGGGTAAAGTCTTTTATACTACTGGGAATGCCTATTTCATACCAGTAAAGATAAGCAGAACAGTTCCCTCTTTAGCTCTAACCATTTTAGTCGGCTCTGTTGTTTCTCAAAGAGAAAGTCTGAACTCATGTGTGAACATGTAATGCAGGAAATGTGGAAAGTGATTATATGTAGAAAAAGAGATGAAGTGATTAAAGCACAGTGGTTTTTTTTATCCTACTGGTGGGTTCCTTTAGTATGAGGGTGAGGTACTTTATGTTACCATGTTCTTGTACCATCCAAACAGTGGGTGTGGTCAGAGATGCACATCCACTGAGTTGAAGGCAAGCCTTCCACCATCAAGTAGCTATTCCTCTGAGTATTACCCTAACCCTGCCTGCTGTTTTTGCCACCTTGCTTGTTCACAGAAAGTGTTTCAACATGTGCTTAAAAAAGATAACGAGATTATATAGATTATACACATATATGGCACAGACACTGTGCCAAGAAATTATCAAAATGAATGTTTCTTAATTTTTTTAAATCTTTCCCCTCTCCAGGAAGACAGTTGTATCCAGCAATAGAATACGTATTTTCTTTTCCAAGAATTTTGAGTGATTATTGGAAATCTCTTTAAAATTCACATTGAATATCCTGAGAGTCAATAGGTATTTTATTTTAATAGAAAGATAAATGATCCTCTGATGTCAGACGTGGGGTATAATTCAAAACATTTCACAGCAATTTTCACATAGAACTCTTTCATGGATTAGCACAGGCCCCTGGGATAAAATTACCCCAATGTGGATTTTGAGACTTCCCATTCCTGACAAGACAGCTAAACTACAGAGAATGTTAGCTTCCTCCCCCAACTTGATGCTGTAGATGCTGCCTGAGAGCAGAAGAGGAGTGGGTCTTATGAACTAACATGGAAACTATGAGAAACCCTGGATGGACAAAGGGCAGAAGTGGCATTGTGTGAAGGTGACAGGCAAAGTACAAAGTACTTTGGAGTACAAAGCGGTCAGGTACTACTGTGGGAAATAGGCTGGCAGAGGAGTTTTGAATTTTCTTTTCTGTGACAAAAATTAGCAGCATCCTCCAAAGCTACTTAATATCTAAGGGATAACTTCTGTAGAGTGCCCAGAGAGAGTACAGAGCTGATGGAAACAAGAAAGGCAGACAAAGGAACCCTAAACTAGTCCCACTTCTCCTCCTTTCCTCCCAGAGATTTCTCCAGAAACTAGTAAGTTATAATCAAAAGAGGTTACCACCTCACAATATAATTTTTTAACTTTCAAAGAATTTAATGCCAATTCCTGAGGGATACATTTTCCTTAGAGCATGAAGTAGCATGAATGAGACATTAATAAAAATAAGCTACAAAGAAAGCTTTAATATGTTCCAGAAATTGCAAAATTACATTGTCTATATTTTCTGACTATAGTGCAGTAAAATTACAAATGAATATCAAAAAGAAAGAGAAAAAACTTTGGTTTAAGGACTAATAATCTCTCCTCTGTCTGCATATTTATTTTAATTCAGTATGAGTTATTCACATCTATCCACACATTTTCATGTCTCTGTGGTATCTGGATAATATTGTAAGAGAACATGAAAATAGTGGTTCAAGAAACCTTCTTTCAAATAGCTTTCCATAAGTGGCTTTAACAATTTGGTAACAATAATGGCTACCATTTATTAAACAGTTATGATGTTCAGTGTGTTCTTTATGTATTTTGTGTCAAATTCCTTAGGGAAAAAAACCACAAACACCCAGATTCAGAGAGGCTAAGTAACTTGCTCAATGTAGCACAGCCAGTAGAGGCTGAACCAGGGTCTAAACAGAGTTCTGCAAGATCAAAGGCTCACTCTGTTTCCACTAAAGATAGTACTGATCACCCAAGAGGAAGACAATGTTGTCTTGAATCAGATTTGTAAAGAATTATGCAAGTATGATTAAAAATAATTTTAAGAACTTTAGTATTCTTGCATATTTAGGACTACACAACTTATTCATTTATTACTAAACCATTTTTAATTGAATGTTTACCATCTGTAAGACATTTACCGAGGGACTATTTACTGATAAAAGTTAAAAGTTGTAATATTTGAGATTTCAACTTTCACAAACAGCTGACTTCCAATATCAGAAATGAACCTCCTCAAATGTCATTTTGAAATTATGCTAAAATGTCAGTTTCCTTTGAAACTGGAAAATCCGCTAAATAAAATAACATTTGGTGATTGGTATTATTCAGCTACCAGTAGGCTGCATACTGGGGTAATGAAGATAGTAAAAGCATGAAAGAATAAAGGAGGGAAAAGGCTTATAAACAAAACCATGAAAGTAAATGGCTCTTCTACCCTTTACTGATGCCATGTGATGTACTAGGTAGAGTACAATTTGCACTCTTTCAAAGTCATCTCCAGATGAAAACCTCAAAGGCTTTATCTTTCCCAGTAAACACTTATGATCATAGACCAGGATAAGAGACAAAATTGTTCATTGAAGTCTCGCCCTTTTACGGAAAAGAACAAATAAGAGGTTTCCTCACGTTGAACTTAAAGTAGCTTAAATGTAAGGAATTCCAACTGAAATAAAAGCTTAAAGATCTTGATTAGGATCAAGAATTCAAATACAGTCTCTGGACGTTTTAAGCATATACTGTTTCATAGAAAAATAAGTGTCTTACTCAAAAATATTATGTGGAAAATAAAGCAGGTATTTTCTTATTCGTTTCAAATATTAAGTCTTTGGGCTAAATAATATCATGAAACTGTACATTAACTCATCTAACTATTGTAGACATTAAATATTTTTAAACTAGTTGCTCTTGGAATAATGAAAAACAGTGTTTATAGCTGGAAATTTTATTTGCCTCATAATATGTGGAAAAAGAATTATTTTTATAGCTATTTGCCATATTATCTTTACTAAATTGGGAGATTTATTCATTTATCTTTAAATTTATGTTGCCATTTCAAAATTGTTATAGCATAATCTAGTTTATTTATCCTTGGTTATATGGTCAATCATATTTCTCCCTGATTAAGGATTACTTATCTTTGGTCATATATCAAAATATTTCTGATAAGCGATGGAAAATGGAAATATAAGATTGTAATGAAGGGACATTTTATGACTGGACATAGAGATCCATGAACCAGAAAGTCATTCACATGAGAACTACTTTGATCTTTGAGAACTGTGCATCCCTTTTAATTCAAAGTTAAAACTTATACCAATAAGTTAGTCTGATGGAAAATAGAAAGTTAGAGCACTTCACACTGAACTTTGTACAAAGAATTTACTCAAAAACATTGAACAACTGACTGAGATATAATTACCTTTGACGTATTAACCTCTCTAGGAATTTTCATTATGATCTTTCCTTTGGACAAATTGGACCAGTCTGACCTTTGGCACATTCTAGTATGAATCTTATGTCATAACACATTATTTCAGAACAAACTGAAAATACAATAGAAACATCTCTTCCAGTGCCATGAAATGGCATACAATAGTTTTTCACAGATAAGCATTTCAGCTTTCCACCACCAAAGCTATGATTCAAAATCTTGCTTTGCGGGGCTTCCCCAGTGGCGCAGTGGTTGGGAGTCTGCCTGCCAAAAAGGGACGTGGGTTTGAGCTCTGGTCGGGGAAGATCCCACATGCCGCGGAGCAACTGTGCGCTCTGGAGCCCACGAGCCACAGCTGCTGAAGCCAGCTCGCCTGGAGCCCGTGCTCCGCAGCAAGGGGGACCGCCACGGTGAGAGGCCCCACGCACCGTGGCCGGGGGTGGCCCCCCACTTGCTGCAGCTAGAGAGGGCCTGCGCACAGCTGCGAAGACCCAACACCGCCAAAACTAAATTAATTTAAAAAAAAATCTTGTTTTGCATCATTTGTTGTGTCACCCTTTCGCTTGCCTTGCTGCTTTGACCCTTTAAGCCACACCATAAATCAGCTTCAGGTAGAAGCCACGTTTAAGGCCATAGTTTGGGACCCTCACCCACCACTCCACTGGATCTCAAGCTGACTTAGCCTGCCCCCTAGTTGAGCTTTCTTGCCTTGACATTCCAGCATGCAGGTAGTAGTAGCTTCCTATTTTGCCTTGGGCGGTCACAACTACGTCTGGCTGAAAATTTTTTATCCCAATGATCTTTCTGGGCAAGATGCCTTTGCCAGTGCTTGGAGATCTTGCTAACATTCTTGAGTGTCTGCCTGTCACTTTTGACTGTTGGCTGTGTAGCAGATGTGAATTTTAAATGTTGTTAGAATAAAATTCACTTCACCTAATGCCAGCTGAATTAGGGGCTGAAGGCAGGTCCACTCAAGGTAGTGTTTCTGAACCAGATAGGCAATTTGTTTTTTCTTTCTTTCTTTTTTTTTTTTTTTTGTGGTACGCGGGCCTCTCACTGTTGTGGCCTCTCCCGTTGTGGAGCACAGGCTCCAGACGCGCAGGCTCAGCGGCCATGGCCCACGGGCCCAGCCGCTCCGCGGCATGTGGCATCTTCCCGGACCAGGACACAAACCTGTGTCCCCAGCATCGGCAGGCGGACTCTCAACCACTGCGCCACCAGGGAAGCCCCAGATAGGCAATTTTGTTCATCAGCTGTGCCTTCAGTTTCCATTCAGGGTAGGTAACCTAAGACCATCTATCTAGAAACTAGATGTAGGCTTTAAAGATAGTCAAAGCAGGACATTTTTACAAAAGGGTGGCCTGTTCCCTAGTATGGAACTAGGGAATTTTGACAATTTCAAATCAGATTAGCTTGGGTAGCCCCAGAACAGGGCATGAATAAATGTTATTTTTATTTCTTAGACTACTATAATCTGATCTTCCCTGAAGACTTTAACTTACTCAGGCAAATTGGGAAAATAGAGAGGGGTGAAATACTGATCATAGCTAAGGAAACGTAATAAACACTACATATCCTTGTTTGTCCCAGGGGCTATTCCAATCCAGAACTCTTAACACCATGTGTGATAATTATGATGGGTTGAAACACAACCAGAGTCATGGAAGTTGGCCTGGAAATGGTGCGATGCAAGCTTGCTCAGGTCTTTTCCATAACTTCCTTTTTTTATTTTTTTTTGACATTTATATCTTTTGACCACCTTCATCCAATTTCCCCTCCCACCCCTAACTGGTAACCACAAATCTGGTCTCTTTTTCTATGAGTTTGTTTCTTCTTTTTCCTATTTTTTTAAAATTCCACGTATAAGTGAGATCATATGGTATTTGTCTTTCTCTGCTTGACTTATTTCACTTAGCATTAGCATAATGCTCTCAAAGTCCATTCATGTTGTGGCAGATGGTAGGATTTCTTTCTTTTTATGGCTGAATAATATTTCATTATATATACACACCACATCTTGTTTATCCATTCATCTTCCCCTAGACACTTAGATTATTTCCATGTCTTAGCTATTGTAAATGATGCTGCTATGAACATGGGAGTGCAGATAGCTCTTCCACATGTTGTTTTCCTTTTCTTGGGATAGATTTCCAGAAGTGGGATTGCTGGAACATACAGTAGTTGTGTTTTAATTTTTTGAAGAATCTCCATACTGTTTTCTACAGTGCCTATACCAACTTACAGTTCCACCAGCAGTGCACAAGGATTCCCTTTTCTCTACATCCTTACCAGCATTTGTTATCTTTTATCTTTTTGATAATAACCATTCTAACAGTTGTGAGGTGCAATCTGGTAGATTTGCATTTCCTTATGGTTACTGATGTTGAGCACCTTTTCATGTACGTGTTGGCCATTCATATATCTTCTTTGGAAAAATGTCTATTCAGGTCCTTTGCCCATATTTTACTTGGATTATTTGAGTTTTTCCTATTGAGTTTAGGAGTTCTTTATATATTTTGGATATTAATGCTTTATTGGATATATGTTTTGCAAACATTTCTCCCATTCCACAGGTTGTGATAACTTCTATTTCTTTGCTAAAATTTTCTAGTTTTTGATTTGTTTCATGAGGATTTATAATTGATTTTTAAAGCACTTTATAACAGCTGTTTTAAAATCAGACATTCCAACATCAAATATATCTTGTTATTGGCATCAGCTGGTTCTTTTCTCATTCAGATTAGGGTTTTCCTGGTTCTTGGTCTGATAAGTGTATCCAGACATTTTGGTTATTATGTTAGGAGACCATTGACCCTATTCATATTTTCTGTGTTAGCAGGCCATTGCCCTGTGGAGGTTGAGCCTATAGGTAACTTTTGTTCATTCTGTTCCAATGACAGTTTGGGTTTCTGAGCCCTCGCAGTGTTATTCTGGTCGGCTTCATTCTTCTGATGCTTTTAGCGTTCTTGCTTAGGCCCTTCTGGTGTCATCTGTCAGTGTAGAAGGCACTTCCTTGGGCTACGTACAATTTCTGGGTGATCTTCTGGGGGAAGACGCCGGTGAGGAGCAGGGAAAAGTGAGTGTATACAATCTTGTTCCAGAATTGGAAGCCAGCCCAAGTCCTTAACCATCCTCCTAAGAGCTTGAGAGTCTTGACTGCAAATGCACAAAGATGTTGTCCAGAAAATATCCAGGTAGAGGAATATCTAGATGACAACATCCAATTGAGAAATATACCCTGGTGGAAAACAAAAGTCCATTTATCAATGTTTGGGAGATGAGAAGCACTGCACAGGTCATTGGACATTTTCATGTCCTGAAATTGCCTGATGTGTTGCTTGAAATTTACCTTCCTTTTTCTCACACTCACCTTGGGCTCTCTGTGAGACTCCAGCTTTGTGAAAACCCAGGCTCCATGGAGCTGGTCCAGGAGTCCTGCTACTAGGGAAGTGGGCAGTAATTTCTAATAGTAACTCCACTGAGGGTATAGAAACCCTGGCACAGATAAGTTCTCTGCTCTTTCTTCTTTGTGAAGAACATTTTGACCCCTGTAGGGGAAGTGGAAAGTATTTTCCCATTATTTATAAAGCACTTTACACCAAGATTACCTGTCCACACACCAGTAAAAGGCTATTGATGGCCCAGGTGCTTGTTCAAAGAGCCCTCCACTCCTCAGTTATATCTCAGCCTGGTTTCTCTTCATTTCCTAACCCTACTCTAGCATTTGGCTCAGTTATGCGGTTTCTCTCATAGCTTTCTCAGCATGTCAGGGCATCTCTCATTTTAGTGGATGTGACTCCTGCTTTAGCTCCAGTAACCTCGACATGGTGCTATAATGGCTTTTGCCAGGCAAGGTCCAAGTGGCTGGTGAAAAGTCCCAGTACCCAGCATAGTTCTCATTTCCATCACAACAAGCCATGTGGTACCGATACACAGAATCTTACAGAAGAAAGACAGCGTGTTGAGTCAGGTTTCAAAATGAGACGCCTCTCCTACATCTACCCCTGTCAACTCAACTTCATTCCTCATTCCTAGAGAAGAGGGCTTCTGAAACACTTGATATCATGGCCTGTGAGTACGCTGACCACAAAATACAGTGGATTTGGTGGAATGAGCTATTCTCACACTTCTTGGTTGACAGGTCTGTTGCAAATCTTCCGTAGCTTTGATTCAGTTACTAAAGCAGATGTTTATGTTGGTCTCATTGAGAGTTCTTGGGACAATCAGAAAAATCACACTTTGATTTTTCTACCAGCTAGTCCCAACGTCAGAGATCAGGAAGACCTCGTTGTTGTGGTTCTTCTTTGTTGAATAAATTCCCCTTTCGTTTACATCCATCTGATTTATGATATATTGACCCTTCCCTTGTTTATCCAACAAGAAATTTTGGACACAGGACTCTTCTATTAGGCATTCTAAGGCACAGACTTACAAAGTTTATTTAATGTATCACTAACATATCTAGTGGTGCATTTCTTTTAAACAAATTTTCCTCTAACAATAATTATAAGGTTTGCAAAATGGAAAAAGATTTCAACAAAAAGTTACAGACAACTGAATGTATACTGGGCACTGTGCAAAGTCCTCGAAATACAAAAATAAAAAATAACATGGATCTGGCTCCCAAGAGTTATGCAGTGTAACAGAAGAAAAATTACACGCACACATGAGCAATAGTTAACATATAGTAAAAGTGCAATGTTATAAACACTGACAAAGCCAGAAGTCCTATATCAGAATTGCTTTAGACAGGCAGATGAGTCAGGAAAGACTCAGCAGAGCAGGTAATAGTTTTGAATTAAGTGTTTAGAATAAATAGGAACCAATCACGTGGGAAGAGAGCAAAGACATTCCAGGCTTAGCGAGGCCCATGGGCCAAGTCTCAGAGGCGTGGAGCAATAATAGGCGTTGGGAGCTATAAGCAGCTCTGCGTTGCTCAAGTCCAAAGGGATGTGAGATGAGGCCGTAAGGGGTTTTGCAGTCCATGAAAAGCAGCTGGGATTTGGTTCTTTAAGAAATAGGAGGGGCTTCCCTGGTGGCACAGTGGTTGAGAGTCCGCCTGCCATTGCCGGGGACACGGGTTCGTGCCCCGGTCCGGGAGGATCCCACATGCCGCGGAGCGGCTGGGCCCGTGAGCCATGGCCGCTGAGCCTGCGTGTCCGGAGCCTGTGCTCCGCAACGGGAGAGGCCACAACAGTGAGAGGCCCGCGTACCACCAAATAAATAAATAAATAAAATAAAATACAAGAAATGAAAGAAAACAGGGCTAGAATAAATGTTGGAAAAAAAAAAAGAAATAGGAGACTTAAGATAGATGTTAAAGTGGGAAGCTTTGCATTTCAGAAAAAATCACTGTTGATTACAAGTAATACTAACACCTGTTTTAAAAATTTAAATTTATAACCTCGTGTTCGATCATGTTGCCCCTTCAAAGATCTGAAGGGCTCTTATATAAATGTAAGCATAAAGACATCTTAGGCATTGCATACGTCTTAGGTAGGACTCATGTAAGAATAGCTGGTAGCTTCTTTCTGGCCTTATGGAACCATAAAGAGAAAATGTGCCGTCTTTAAAGAGGAAACTTCCTGTCTTTATGAATTTTCTAGTAAGCATCAAAGCCAAATGGAAAAAAAAAAAATTATTCCCGTAATGCTCTCAACAGTCTTGTCCTCCCAGGCCTTCCTAGTGGATGGGAGATCTTGCCCTTTGTACGCATAGAGTGTGCTCGTCTGTGCTGTTGGCTAATGCCCTATATCTGTCTTCCAGACACCTATCCGTAGAGGCAGCCTTCATTCGCTATTTCCAGATGAGAATTTAAGTCAAGGAACATATCAAGGAAAAAAATTTAGGTTATATACGCAACGGAAATTATCCATCCATGACTGGTTTTCTCTTATGAATATTTGTACTGATACTCTCATGTTGCTTAAGAAAGGTGATTGCCAGAGAAAGATCAACAGATCACACCTTCAACAGGTGCGCCCAGATCCTGTGCACGTTCACTCCGGCAGTAAAAGTGAAGGTGCCCAGGACCATTTGTGATCATCGACCTGTCTTCCTCTCTCTGTCTCATGTCCTTCTCTTGCCGTGATGACGCAGACAAGCAGGCAGGGCAGCAGCATAACTCTGGGTTTGAACCCTGGCTAACATTGACACAGATTTCACAAGCCGTGGCTATTAATGCAAAAGCACATCAGTTTGGATCTTATGGAAAAAAGGATGATTTCTGTTGGCATCTTAGGTTCTTTATAGGAAATGCCCTGCATGAGGAAAGCCGCGGAATGAAAGCAATTGATAGGTAAATAGAATAACATCGTGGCATCTCAGTGTCTCATGGATATCACTTTCACAGATAAAACTTAAGTCTCTCTGTGTAACTGACAGGTAGGCCATTAGCCATTTTTAATAAAAGAGTAGACAAGTTTCTCTCCTGTGGCTTTTGCTGGTACTTTTTATAGCCGAAGTGTGGTAGGAAGTAGGCCCCAAGTTCCCTTGGCAACAAGTAGAGTAGAAGCGATACACAGAAATCTGAATCATCGGTGAATCATCTGAGGATTTCTGTTTCCATTCCTTGGAAATAATTTACTGATTTTTTTTGTTTTTAATCTGTGTGATGTTTGCTGACTCCAAGGGAAGAGCACAGAGACTGACTCTGGTCAGTCATTTAAGAATCATTCTGAATGCTCCAAGTGGACTTTAATATTGATATCCAAAAACCCACTGTTCTTTATTAAGACAACACTCACTGTTGAAAGGGAACAGATCTGCACATCAAGGCATCAGCAGTGGGGAAGTTCCCCTTCACCAAACAAACCTGATGTTCCCAGGAAGATGTTTCAGGACATTGCTGCATTTAAACTCAATTTTTCTTAGCGTCAAGGAAAGGTGATCTCTATACAGCTCATTGTTAATCACAGAGAACACTTTCAGACACTGAAAGAGAGAACTGGTATGGTTGCCCCTGAAACGTGTGTGCACACGTGCGTGCGTGCACACACACACACACACACACACACACACACACCCCCCATGTGAAACTTCTGGACATCGGTTACTCAGCTTTTTCCCACTATTTTTTTGCACGAATACCTGTCTTGTATAATCCTTTTACCTCCATTCTTGTTGCTTCTCCCTTATTTCAAGGTTTATCACTTTGTCTTCCTGAGTCGGTGTCTTTACTCTATTCTTTGTGCATAGAGAAAAAGAACTTCCCCTAAAAATGCTTTTTCTCATGTCAGCATCCCAATAAAAACTCATGAATTGTTCAATGACTTCTTGTGGACCATGACTTAATTATCATTGTATTCACAGCACGCATCATGGTATGACCCACAGAATATGTTCATCAATAGATATTTATTGAATGATGCATTATAATTGTGGAATTTTTGATTATACACTTGCCATAATAGATCTAAATCTATGTGTGAGCATAAATCTAATCTCATAAGTCTTTGCATCCCTAGCTGCTAGCATGGTCTCTGGTATAGTATGCTCAACCAACAGTTATTGAAACAGTGAATGGCATTCAAATTCTGTACTCTTGTATGCATATTGTAATGTCCCCTATCTAGGGGGCCTCATTTCCTACCAGGCCCCTCCTTCCTGTGAAGTGACCCTTCGTACCAGTCAAGCCCCATGTAGTCACTCATACCGTTTTCGTCAGATGAATTATCACCACCATTCCCACCACCTACTTAAGCTCTATCCTTCGAGGCCCAGCCTAAGCTTCATTCTAGTCACAAATGGAGAGATTTTTTGATTCCTCCAGTCCTCACAGATCTTCATGTTCTTCTAACTCCTCGTGTCTATGGCCTTTATTCAAATTTTGTCCCTAATGCAATCTTCCACTGTTTGCTTCCTTTTTGATTCCTGGGTGATGTCACTTATTTCCTAATCCTCGGCATCTCCCATATATTGATGACACTAAGCTCCGTCATCTCTAGCCCTGATGTCTCCTCAGATCGTGAAAACTCAGTGTTTTATAAGTTCTTCAGGCTCAAAAATGTTCAGAAGTTAGTCCATATTGTTACATTTTGTAGGTATGTTAATTGTAGTATTTTTGTTGTGAGTCCTTTTGTTCTTAGGAATACGTATTAAAATATTTATGGATGAGGGCTTCCCTGGTGGCGCAGTGGTTGGGAGTCTGCCTGCCGATGCAGGGGTTGGGGGTTCGTGCCCCGGTCCGGGAGGATCCCACATGCCGCGGAGCGGCTGGGCCTGTGAGCCATGGCCGATGGGCCTGCACGTCCGGAGCCTGTGGTCCACAGCGAGAGGGGCCCCAGCAGTGAGAGGCCCGCGTACCGCAAAAAAAAAAAAAAATTTATGGATGAAATGATATGTTGTCTCAAATTTATTTAAAAATAATATGGGAGAGGATCAAAGGAAGAGTTATGCTATTCTATGCACTACATGTTTGGAATTTTTCATAATACAAACTGCTTAGAATTTTATTCATCATTTTTCTCTATGAGTGCCTTCAGTCACTTCAAACCTGCTCCTCCTTTGCTTAAATGCATTTTTCCCCCCAACCCCTGTCCCAACCTCTGGGACATTCTCAAGCGGGGAGCAGAGATTGACATGTGAAACTGACCTAGTTAGCTGCTCATGAGATCAGTGCCCAAGTAGAATATCCTGGTGTCAATCAAGTAATTAGAAACAATTTTTGAAAGTGAAAGGAGAGACCAACTCTCTTCTGAAAGAAAACTAAGATAATTGAGAGTTACCCCTCCACCCGCCATATCCCCAACTTTGTGATTCTCTACACATACGACAAGAGAAACAACCAAAATCCATGGTCACGTTGTGTCCTTTGCTTGAACTATCTTTCCCTTCCCCTCTTACCTACTTAGAAACTATCTACTTAAGCTTCGTCTAAGACTCTGGTCAACCATCCCTTTCTCTTTGTAGCACTCCCTGGACTCTCTCTGTCTCCTATAGGCAGAATTAAATGGTTCTTCATCAATATTCATATAGGACATTATACCTACTTTCTTTTTTTTTTTTACTACATCTCTAAGGAATATAGTGACTAGTTTATCTGTGTTCTTCTGGCATTGTGCTAATGTGGCGAGAACTTAGACAATTTCCCCCACGCTGTAAGCTCTGAGTTCAGGGACTCTCTTCCTCTCCTTGATTCCCTAGATAGCACAGTGCCTTGAAAAAGGTAGATGTTCAATGAAAGTCTGAAATTGAATCAGAGAGAATCTAATTTCTTTGTATATGTTGCTCCCTTTTTCTGCTAATATCCATATATTGAAAGTCTTCTTTCCTCATCTCCCCCACTCCAAAGCGTTCCATCTTCCTCTGAATTCACAGCACATATTATGATCTGCTTTGGTTTTGGTGTCCTATTTCATTTGCTGTTTGAGACTGGTGAGAACAATGACCATACCTTTTCATCCTCCTCTTTTCTATGGAGCCTGCTCAGGGTTTGATTCCCAAGCACAACTGAAAAATGTTTGAATTGAACGTTTGAGTGTAAAAGACCCAGGAAGGGCCTGTTTCCTCCTTGAGGTCAGCAGTACCAAATATTTGATGTCCACTATTTGCTTAAATAATTTCATGAGCTCCATTACTTATAGAAGGAATAAAGAGGTCTGTAAATAGGCAGCCACAATTCAGAGAGTGAGTACTCACAAAGTTCCTTAAGGTTTCAAGAATTATGCAGCATATGTCACCCATTTAATCAGTTACTGCTCACAAAAACACAGCGATAGAGGATTTGTATCTCCATCTTAGAGTTATGGGAACTGTGGCTACATTAGTAGCAGATTCAGGAACAGAGCTCAGATTTTTATCCCAAGACTTCTGAATCCAACTCCAATGTCCTTCCCACCCACACCACAGGTGCCTGTGTGTAAATGATACCAGGCTTAGCTCATTTAATACAGTCAGGGACTTGATCATCTGCAGATTTGGTATTCACAGGGAGTCCTGGAACTAATCCCCCATGGATACCAAGGGATGACTGTGCTTCTCATCTGTTACAGGTCTTTTAGAGAAGCGTTATAGCATAGGGAGTTAGGAGAAAACCTCTGATGCCAGACTGTGTTCAAATTCTGGCTTTGTCTAGCCTTGTGACCCTGGGCCAGCCAACAATCATGCTGGAGAGGGAAAAAAATTGCTTTATTAATTGAGGCAGTGCACTTCATGAAGGAAACTCAGGTGGCTGCTGTGGAAGCTTCTTGCTATCAAATGTGTTCACTCTGTGCCTCAGTTTCCACATCAGTAAATTAAAGATGATAATACTCCCTATCTCCTAGGGTTGGGCACAGGATTAGATAAGTAAATATACATAAAGCATTTAAAACAGTGCCTGGCACATATATATAATGGTTTGCGTCTGTCACTATATTAATCATTTATTTTAAAATAGAGCATATGCAATACATTTTGTATAGTAAGAAAAGCAGAAATATTCACTGACTTTTGGGGGTCAATATTTGAGCCTCGTTCTAAGATATTTATGGAATTAACATCTAAAATTTCTTTCATATACTCCATAACCTTTCTAAACATACTTAGTTTACAAAATCAGATTGGACATTGTACAGGAATAGCTTTTCTCATAATATGTTAGTACTTTCAGTTACATTCCAGCTGGAGTCTGAAATGTTTTTGCATGCAGAAACTTAAAAGTATGTGAAAACAACATGATTCAAACTTTTTATTCATTTTCATTAATTGTGTTGTTCGTTCACATATGGAATAAAAACAAAGTTGATAGTTTTTTGCGATCACTGGATAGGAATCAATCACCCCCAAAACAGGGCAACATATTGGGAACTATTCTGATGTCTGCTTGTGAAAGAAAAACTAACAAAATAATACATCATTTATTTAATAATGTAATCTATACATATCGATCGAGTATTCTCGTATTCCAGGAATTATTCTAGAAAAAGGACACAGATAGTGTCCTCTACATGGAATTAATCTACAGGTGTAAGGAGACATAAAATAAAGTAAACAAATAAAATAATTAAAAATGTTATGGTGGGAGTTATGGAAGAAATGTACAGGGTGATATGACCCACTAAATAAGTGGAAAGGTAGAAGGATGAATTTAGATAAGGTAATTTGGGAAGACTGAGCAGAAACTTAAAAGACCAGAAGAAGGCACAGAATTTGGTGACGTAGTCTGAAAAACAGAGTAAAAAAAAAAAATCAGCCATAGAGACTGGTAAATACCAACAGGATTTTGTTTTTGTTTTGTTTTCTGTGCTCATTTTACTTATATTTTTTGTCCCTATCAGTAAGTTTGCTTTGGTTCAAATGCAGTTAAAATAGCTTGGATGAAGATCAAACATTATCCGAGATTCATGTTTCTTTCTCTGTTTCCTTTTAGTATAAATGTAATGCTCATTATAAAAAATTCTGGAAATTAAAAATTTTAAATAAAATAAAATTTACCCACAATCCAAAAACGTAAATGCAAACATTACTAACATGTTGGTCTGTTCCTAAGGCAGATTTTGTTTAAGTTCAGTTTGTGGTTATCTAACCTTTGTGAAATGAAGTTAAATGAAGTAGGTGGCCAACTCGGCTTAGAAAAAAGAGAGGCAAAGCAAAGGTCATGCCGATATTGGGTTTACACGGTAATAAGCATGTTTGGGTTTAAAAAGTTACAGTTGACCAGAAAAACTTGTAGTGGTCAGAACAATATGGCCAGAGAAATGTTTTGATAGCAAATGTTGCCAAATCTTATCTCCCTAACAGTTGCCCCACTTTGGAAGTAATAGCCTTGAGGGAGAGGGACCGTAGAGAAATCAGCCTTGTTCTGACGGAAAGAAGCTGGGATGGGTGATGCTTCTGGCCCTTATATGGTCCCAGCTGAGTCTCAGTGGATGACAAGACCACAGCAGCAAATATCTTGCTTATTCACATCATTTGAGATCTAATTTTTTCGTAACTGTCAACATTATATTTTCCTTCTCCTCCTGCTCATTCTCCCTCTCCAGTTCTCACACTGAAGAGCCTCTAGGTTCCAACTTGCTTCTTGAAGCAATACTGAACTCACAGATCTCAGTACCACCTTCTTTTGGATAGTGTAAGGCTCATGCTTTAAGGGGCTCAGAGCACACACACCTTCTTTGCTTCAACCCTGAGAATAAACAAAGTAATGGAAAATAAAGGCCCAGCAGCAGCTAAGTCTGAACAAGAGGAGCCCATCCATAAACACTGAAAGAAAAGTATGCTGATTTAAAAAATCTTCCACTGGGAACCAGGGATGGAAAATTAGAGGGAGAGATGATTGGGATATTGCTAATTTCTCTATTATCTTTCACTTTACATAATAAAGAGACTTGTCTTTTGCAGTGCTGATGTCAAAGAACCAAATTAAGTTGAAGCATTGATGTAAGATAAGCTTTACTTAGGGAAAAGTAAAATATGTTATTATGACTCAGGAGTCATTTGGCAATTATTTTTTCCCTTTCAGGTATAGGTAGGTAGGTAGGTAGAGAGATACAGATACTTATACATATGTATGTGTGTGTGTGCATTCATTATTGTAAATACAATTCTATCCCTTGTCTTTCTCACTAAACATCTTCCCATGTCATAAATTCATCTTCAAAAACATCTTATTAAATGAATAATCTATTATCATACAGCTGTATCATAGTTAATTTAACCAAAAGTACCCTATTGCTGGACTTTCAGTTTGCCACAAATGTTATAGATGATGCTATAATGAACATCATAGGATATTAATCTTTTTCCAGTTGCTATTTTTTTAAGGATAAATCCCTAGACATAGATCTACTATAATCAATCATTTGAGTGTTTGTCAAGTCGTAGACCTGTATTGTTAAGTTGCTCTCCCAATAGCAATGTTTAAAGAAGACCTTCTCACTAAACCCAGCAGTATTAACTGTCTTTCACAAAAATCTTTACTGGCATGAATTTTAGTAAAATTTAAGGTCTGAGTCAGAGTCACTTGTTATTTTCCTTTCTATTTTTTCTTACTTCTATCTTTCTGGAGGGTGGGGATATCAAAATAGGATTCATGGTAGAGCTAAAACATGCACAAAATAATAAGCCACAGTTTCAAAAAAAGAGCATGTAGTTTTTAAAATGTGCACAAGATTGGTCAATGACTTTATTTTTGGAAAGACTATTTCCTTAGGGCCATTTCAGTGACCTTGGGTTAATACTGCTTTTGAATCCTGTATGGTGAACATTGGCTATTTTTGAGCACAGAAATTTCTAGATCTTATTTATACACTAATATACTTAACTGCTCGATTATGTGGGATTTTAGCTGAATGGGTAAAACAAATTCACTCTTCTCATAGTTGTCAAATCAGACAGCTGTTTTCTTTCTAGTAACATTCTTTTCATATTTGTCATTTCCTTCGTGGAATTGTGAAATAGATTGATCAACTTTTCCCCATAATGCTAATTTACTTCACTATCTACTTATAATTTTACCTATTTTATATATTCTTTTTTAAATTAAGTATAATTGATTTATAATATTATGTTAGTTTCAGATGTACAGCAAAGTGATTCAGTTACACACATTTTTTTCTGATTCTTTTCCATTATCCGTTCTTATCAGAAATTGAATATAGTTCCCTGTGCTATACAGTAAATTTTTGTTGTTTATCTATTTTATGTATAGTGGTGTGTATCTGTTAATCCCATGCTCCTAATTTATCCCTCCCCCCAACGCTTTTTTCCCTTTGATAACCATAAGTTTGTTTTCTATGTGAGTCTGTTTTTGTTCTGTAAATAAGTTCATGTGTGTTATTTTTTAGATTCCACTTTTAAGTGATATCATATTATATTTGTCTTTCTCTGACTTACTTCACTCAATGTGATAATCCTAGGTCCATCCATGTTACTACAAATGGCAATATTTCATTCTTTTTCATGGCTGAGTAATATTCCATTGTGTGTGTGTGTGTGTGTGTGTGTGTGTGTGTGTGTGTGTGTGTGTGTAAAACATCTTCTTTATCCATTTATGTATAGATGGACACTTAAATGCATTCTTATATACAAGGCCAATGTACCTTTGACTAGAATAGTACTAAATTCTAGTCCCCCTCTACACAACCAACCATTGCCATCAGGTTAATGTGGATACTTTTTAGACTGTATTCTATGCATGTGTAAACATCAATAATCACAGAGAAAATGTATAGTGCTGTTTTGGTATTTCTCTTTTATAGAAGCTGTGTCATAATATACCTACTATACCAAAAACCTGATCTTTTTCAGTGCCTCTTTCCTGTAAACTCTGGCCTTATATTCTCTACCACAAATTATGAGTCCCTCTGTATACAGATATTGAGTTCACTTCAAGTTTCTTGGTGTAGAAATTTTTTATTTAAGAACACCTTCTTGATCCCAATATCAAAGAGAAATCATACTACAATTTAGTGTAAGACTTTTACAGTACTATATTTAATACATTTATAGTATTATATTTATGCTTAGATTATAATGATCTAAATTTTTTTATGAATATGAGATATGAACTAACTATATCTTTCTAAATAAGTAACTTTTTCTCCCAGAACATTTATTTTAAAATCTACCCTTTATCCATTTATTTAAAATGCCATTCTTATTGTATCTTAAATAAGCATATATGCTTGCATTTATTTTTAGACTCCTATTCCATGCATCTAGTTAATTTCTGTCCCACTACTATACTATTTTTATTACTATAATCCTATAACATGTTTGATACATAGTAGGCAAGCCCATTCCATCTTGGTTTTCTTTGATAGATTTATCTTAGTTATTTTTACATATTCACTCTTATTTATGGGTTTTAGAACAGGTTTCACATTTCCACAAAACATTGTTTTATATGTTTATTTATTTTTGCGGTACGCGGGCCTCTCACTGTTGTGGCCTCTCCCGTTGTGGAGCACAGACTCCGGACACGCAGGCTCAGCGGCCACGGCTCACGGGCCTAGCCGCTCCGTGGCATGTGGGATCTTCCCGGACCGGGGCACGAACCTGTGTCCCCTGCATCGGCAGGCGGACTCTCAACCACTGCACCACCAGGGAAGCCCTATATGTTTATTTTTAAATTATTTTTTTCTTCCAGTTTTATTGAGATATAATTGATATACAGCACTGTATAAATTTATGGTGTATAGCATAATGATTTGACTTAAATACATTGTGAAATTTTTACCGCAATAAGTTTAGTGACCATCCATCACCTCATACAGATACAAAATAAAAGAAAAAAACCATTTTTCCTTGTGATGAGAACTCTTAGGATTTCCTCCTTAACAACTTTTATAATAACACACAGCAATTGTATTTCCCATATTGTACCTGCATCCCTAGTACTTATTTATCTTATAACTGGAAATTCGTACCTTTTGGTCACCTTTGTCCAATTACCCCTCCCAACCCTTTTATTTTATTTTTTAGTGTTGCACTAAATTCATAGATTATTTTAGAGAGAATAGACATCTTTAAAATACTGAACCTTCTCATTCATGAACAAAGAATTTTTCCCCATTTATTTAGGTTTTCTTTTATGCCCTCCAGTGGAGTCTTGTTAGGATTATTCCTAAATATTTGATGTGATTGTTTCTATTATAAATAGACCTCTTATTCTATTTTATTTTCTAACGGGCTTACTGCTGTGAATAAAAGCTACAGGATTTTATATGCTGAGTTTGTATTTGGCCATCCTGATGGAATTTACTTACTGGTTTTAAATTTGTCCCATTGGTGTCCTCAGGACCAATTATCTGCAAATTGTGACAGTTTTGTAACTTCCTTTCCAATACTTGAGTTGTTTTCCTTATTTTATTACATTGTCTGGGACCTTGAGTTGAAGGTTGATCAGCTGCCTAATTCCTGTCAATATGGGTCTGCTTTAAATATCTCATGATTATGGGGAGGGCTTGATGCAAGACTTTGGTAGATCCTTTTATAAAGTCAGGGAAATTATGTATTATTTTATTTTACAGAAAGCTTTTTAAAAATTGTCATAAAGATGTTGAATTCCTTTAGGATTCTTTTTCAAAATCAAGTGAGATTATCAAATAGTTTTTATGCTTTAATGTATTAATATAGTGCATTCCACTGAAAGATTTCTAATGTTGAGCCACTTTTGCTTTCCCAAGATAAATCCCTATTTGGTCATTCTGTATTATTTTTTACAGCAAATTGCTGGATTCGATTTGTTACTATTTTATTATTTTGTATCCATAGTCAGCCAGTCAAAAATGTCTTGTTTCAAGAAGATTTGTTAGTGCTTGCTCATAAAATAATCTGGGCCCTTGATGAGGGCTGGTAGGGGCAAGATATTATTCCATTAGCATTTCAGTGTTTGTAACTGTTTTTTGTCTTTTTTAGATTTTCCAGGTCTTCTTTTGTCAATTTTAGTAATTTTTTAATCTTCTGTAGATATAGTCTTACATAATCTTACTTTTTAAGCTGTGCTTTATTTTTTCTTAATCATAACTTTAAAAAAATTGACCTTTCATATAACTTTTCAATGAATGAGTTTTTGTTTTTGAATCATGTCAATTATTTCTATTTGTTTTACTCATTCATTTTTATATTTATCTTAATTCCTTTCTTAAATTTATTTTTGTAATTGTTTTAGATTGTTGGATTGATTGCTTAGTTCTTTTATCTTAAATCTTTCTAACTTTCTAATAAATACATTTAAAATGACAAATTTTTCTCTGAGTATAGCTTTGGCCACAAATCACAGGTTTAATATGTAATCCTCTTAGTTTGAATCAGTTCTAGACATACTTTCTTCAGTCTTTGCTAATATTATAAATTTCATTTTCTTCAGTTATTTTAGTGTACTATAGATTAGCTACCTTTTTCATTCCTTGGATACTCAGGAGAGATACAATATATATTCCTTGAAAGTAAAAAGCCTGGCATACTAGACCACACAACATGAATAGAGATTGAATAGTGCATAATATTTCATTCCTAGGAATATGGCTCCATAACATGTTACCTGGAGCAAATGTTATACATTTTAATGAACTCTATTGTTTCAAAAAGATTTAACACTTCTTTGGGAAAAGGAAGAACAAGAGTCAATTGAGACTGGAATTAAGTTCAAAGGGGTGACACTAAGCAGGATCACACTATTTATTTTATTTCTAGACTTATGAAAAAGGCTGTTTCTAATTATGCTCAAAATCCAGTACCCAGGGTCATATAGTAGTCCTTAGGTTTTTTTGTTTCTTTGTTTTTTACCGAGAGAACATTAAAATTAGTGAAATATATCAGGCAGAGAAAGGCAAATACTGTATAATATCATTTATATGTAGAAGCACACACACAAAAAACAATACAAATGGACATATGTGCAAAACAGAAACAGACTCACAGATATAAAAGACAAACTTGTGGTTATGAAACAGGAGAGGGGCAAAGTAGGGGTATGGTATTAACAGACACAAATTACTATGTATAAAATAGATAAGCAACAAGGATATACTGTGCAGCACAGGGAACTATCCCCACTATGCAGCTCAATATCAAAAAAACAAACAACCGAATCCAATAATGGGCAGAAGACCTAAATAGACATTTCTCCAAAGAAGATATACAGGTTGCCAACAAACACATTAAAGAATGCTCGACATCACTAATCATTAGAGAAATGCAAATCAAAACTACAATGAGGTATCATCTCACACCAGTCAGAATGGCCATCATCAAAAAATCCACAAACAATAAATGCTGGAGAGGGTGTGGAGAAAAGGGAACCTTCTTGCACTGTTGGTGGGAATGTAAATTGATACAGCCACTATGGAGAACAGTATGGAGGTTCCTTAAAAAACTAAAAATAGAACTACCATACGACCCAGCAATCCCACTACTGGGCATATACCCTGAGAAAACCATAATTCAAAAAGAGTCATGTACCACAATGTCCATTGCAGCTCTATTTACAATAGCCAGGACATGGAAGCAACCTAAGTGTCCATCGACAGATAAATGGATAAAGAAGACGTGGCACATATATAGGATGGAATATTACTCAGCCATAGAAAGAAACAAAATTGAGTTATTTGTAGTGAGGTGGATGGACCTAGAGTCTATCATACAGAGTGAAGTAAGTCAGAAAGAGAAAAATAAATACTGTATGCTAACACATATATATGGAATCTTAAAAAAAAAAAAAAGGTTCTGAAGAACCTAGGGGCAGGACAGGAATAAAGATGAAGACATAGAGAATGGACTTGAGGACACGGGGAGGGGGAAGGGTAAGCTGGAACAAAGTGAGGGAGTGGCATGGACTTATATACACTACCAAATGTAAAATAGATAGCTAGTGGGAAGCAGCCGCAGAGCACAGGGAGATCAGCTCGGTGCTTTGTGACCACCTAGAGGCGTGGGATAGGGAGGGTGGGAGGGAGACGCAAGAGGGAGGAGATATGGGGATATATGTATACGTATAGCTGATTCACTTTGTCATACAGCAGAAACTAACACAGCAATATAAAGCAATTATACTCCAATAAAGACATTATAAATAAATAAACAAAAATTAAAAAAAAAAAACACCAAAAACTAGAAGAAAAAATCTAGTACCATTCACTTCATTAATTTTGGGTGTTTTTGTTTTTTAGGATTCATGGTTTTCTCCCAATTGCCCTGGTCGGATACGAAGCCCTAAATTGGTAAGAAGTCTATTGGACTGATAGGAAATATTTCTTAGTGCCTGGAAAGGAAGAATCTGTTGGACAGTATGAAATGCAATCACGGGATTCCTGTTTCTGGTGGGTTATGCTGTTTCTAACAAAAACATTTGTGCACACTCATATCCTTTCTTCCACTACCTGAATGCAGAATTCTGCTAATGGAACTGACTAAGGTAAGTGTTTCACACAAAACCCAATTTTGCAGACATTTTATTTTTTGATGTTTTATCTTCACCTTTCAGCTCACAGGGTTTTAGAGAGCCGGAAACTTGATTTGCGCAGTGCACAGACTTTCTGTTTCCCCTACTTTTCATACACATTTTTGAAGATGATTGACTATGAATCTAATCTCGTTAGCACCATGACCTTTTCACCACCGAGTTTTAAGAACTACCTGTTAGACCACTGCCTAATAAGCATTAGGAAGTAAAATGCATGGGATATATGAAGTTATCAGGCAGAACGGTATTTATTCCCTATTGATACATAACTAACAAAACGTTACGTAAAATACTTTCTGCCTACTTTAAAAGATTTGGATTAATTCTCCTTTTCATTCTAGGATAAATAATATTTACACTACAATTAAAATTTAACTAAGTTTGGCAAGCTGCACAGAGTTCAAAAGTTTCTGGAAGTCTGGAAACCTTCATATTTTATTTGAACTGGACACTCATTTTTCCCTTGGCTATTATGTGGGTCTGGTTATTTCCAGACTTAGAACTCACTAATCCTTGTAAATTTTAAAAGAATTGGTAAAGTAAATGTGACACAGAAGTTGTTCATGTGACATTGTCCCTAAATGAAGAAAGAGAATAGTTTGCAAATAACTCACCATGCCTATAAAGAATTTTTTGGATCCCAAGTGGTATAGCTAGATTGTGACTATATTTACTGCTTTTAACTAGACAGTTGCTCAACTATCTACTTAACCTTTAACTATTCGCTTGTGTACTAACTTACAAGAATTAAGCACAAGTATCAGGCTTAATTGGTAACCTTTAATGGTTGTTAAAAACAAAACAAAAAACTTTCATTCTAAGAATAATTTCTAGATGAGAAGTAATAGCCATTAGCTGGCAAGTAATAAAACCTGACAATGAAATACTAAGAATTCTCAGGAATGCAGTCTATATGAGTTTTTATTAAAAATTGTATACTTATATCTACTTTTACTTTTTAATGAGAAGTACAGAAACCCTGTCTTTGATTCTTAATTAGTAAATATTATGGAATTTTACTGTTAAAAGGGTTTTTTATTTCCACTGATATAAAATATTTTGCTCATTTAAATTATAGTCAGGACAATGACTGAGGGTCAAAATCCAAATACAGCTTGTGCCATCACTTGGTCCAAGTCAGAGAATATAATCTTTATCTTCAGGTGGATGTTCAGTGTGAAAGCAGATTACCTTAGCCACAATTACATCCCCTTGGCATGCTTACATTAACCTTGTTTTGAGGAGAAAGGTTCCTGTGGTATCTCAGGAAACTTCTAAGTGTGGATTAAGAAGTCATAACTTCCTTTATTTAAACACTTCCTCATATTTTTCTTTGGTCAACTTACTAATAGAAGTAGTCTTTTTCAAAAAAGAAATATAATTAAAACGAAATTTCAGCCCGTTTTCCCCATTTGATAGCTTTATAGTATAGCAAAAGAGCCCACCGTAGAAAAGAATATGTGAAAAAGCCTATATTGGTTTCCCTGGCGAAATGAAATTGGGTTTACAGAGTGCGAACAGTTCAATTATTTTGGTTAAAAAAAAGTTAGCTCTCTCCATGAGGGTAGTGGTGTGTTGGTTGAGAAGGTGGCAACGTGGTTATTGATGGATATCATTTATACATGCAGGTGTCACAGGAAAACCTAATGTGGTCTTAATCGTCCTTTTCATGTTCTTTATGCCGGTAGATTGTTCTTATTGTTGTGGTTGTTACTCAGAGCCTGTAGCTACGGGTAATCCGATTCTGTAAATGCTCAGTGGTTCCAGCCTCTGCTCTTTTCCTATGGCTGCCTGTCAGCTGGTGTGTAGGCTGCAGTGGTTTCTCAGCTCTCTACATTTCTTTTACAAGCTCACCCTCGAGCATCAGAAAAGTGTATTTATTTTCCTACCTCCATACTTAAGGCTATTCCTCTTTAGCTCACTGAACAACCATCTGGATATCCGTTGACATACATTTATTGCATATAGACACTCCATCAAAAGTGGTGAAGTATTTAGCGTCCTCTCAGAGATAAATTGTCATATTCACAGCAAATAAATCAAGATATAGATCATCAGTTAATGACAAGCCATTCACTTACTCTGGTAGGCTTAAAGTCATTCAGTTAACATTTATGTTCTGTGTTCTTATTGGATTTAAGGTACTACTATCTGTGGGAAATTCTCTGAGTTACCACACTCACTCAGAATGACTAGAGCCCAGGCAAATATACGTTATATTTTTCCCCTACTTTTTTTTCTATTTTTCTTATTTTAGTTTTTGAGTATATCGTAAATAATTTGATTGTGTTTCATTTACATGGTTTCATCTATATTTTTGGAAACACCTCACCACCATCATAAAAGAAGAGCTAATACTAATTGCATGTGCTAATTGCTTCACATGAACGATTTCATGGCAACTCTATGAAGAATGAGTATTACTATTATGAGTCCTGCTTTGTAAGTAGGCATGGAAGGGTTAATTGAACAGCAAGGTTAATTGAACTACCCAAGGTCATATAGGTAGTAAATAGTGTAACCAGGCTTTGAACCCAAATTGTCTCACTTCAGAGCCTAGGCACTGGCTTTTTCTCCCCACACCCCCCTTTCTGTATATAATGAGCTTACTATGTTCCAGCAACTCTTCTAATGCTCTGTATGAATTAACTCATTTGATCTGCATAATAACTGTTAAAGTAAGCACAAATATTATGTGTTCTGTGTAGATAAGAAAACTGAGGCATAGAGAGGTTAACATGCTCATATTAACACAGTAGGTATATGAACTGGGAGCCCAAGCATTTTAAGTTCAGAATCTGTGCTCTTAACCACTATGCTATATTCTCTTTGATCTTTGAAAAGTACTCACAACGAAAACATGTGGTTTCTAGTAAAGAAAATTTATCTAATGAAGATACTTGCAGAAATAGAATTTTTTTCAAAAATGTGTTTTCCACCTCTATTGCCAATACGTTTTTAATTGGCAGTTTCCCAGAGGTAGCAAAATCTATGAACATTTGTGTATTATACAAATTCCACATATGTTTCAGGTTCATCACAGTTATTCGTGATTAATGTTTTTCTAGTCCTAACATTTACATCTGGCTTATTTACTCTAAACAGGAATCAAATAAAAAGAGGAGAGATATCTGGGGACTGATAATGGAATTAAGGTGTATGGCAACTTCAATTTGGGGAAGGGTAAAGAAATCTCACTTAGAAACATAAGGATGAGTTTAAACACCCTGGGTTATTCACACCAAATGTCACATTCACAGTATGTGAAAACTGATGTAAACATGCTATCAATAGCAACAGAGTAATTCCAAACATAATGCTCATAATACTATGATTAATAATACTTCAAAATGCTAAGATCAGTAATGAAGTTATCATTCTAATGCAGTGGAGAGAAACATCATAGTTTTAACCAGTGTGACTATTTGATTAATGCTTGTTATCTCTTCCGTTCTCTAAGTTCCATATTATCAGGTACTGGGCCTGTTTTAAATCACTAGAGTATACCCAGTGTCACTATGTACTCAATGTTGAGTACAGAAAATGAGCTCGATAAGCATTGAAGGAGTGAATAAATAAATGCAGACATAATAGTGACTGAGTTTCAGCATACATCAACCTAAATTCAATCCCTTTGTTCCAGATACAAAGCCTATGGCACCAAGTTTAAGTCCGGCTCACTAGATAATGGACAAAGGCCATTGCTATAACCCCTACCTTGGTGGTATGGTTGAGTCAGAATTAGGAAGACAACAGTGGCCAGAGGTGGTAGAGTCCAGGGACATTTGTCTCTGTTTACTCCCTGATTCAAAATAAAATAATCATTCCCCATCAGCAGCTTTGACCCTAGTGGATCACTCCTTCCTTCTTGACACAATTTCTTCACTTGGCGTCCAGGACCCCATACTTTCCTGGGTTTTTCCGTAGCCTCCTTTAGCTGATTCCTCCTCTTCTTCCCAACTTCTTGAATTTTCATTTTTTTTAAAATAGTCTGTCTTTAGAAGAGCAGACTTTTAAAATTTTAATAAAGTCCAGTTTAGCAATTTTTTTTTTCTTTTAGAAGTATGCTTTTGATGTCTCATCTAAGAAATCTGCAGCTAATGCAAGAACACACATTTTCTTCAAAGTTGTCTTCAAGACGTTTTATAGTTTCAATTTTGCTTTTAGGTCTCTGATATATTTTGAGTTAACATTCTCATATGGTGGGGGGAGATATGAATCAAAGTTCATTTTTTGGATATGGATGTCCATTTATTCCAGGATTATTTGTGGAAAAGATTATCCCTTCTTCACTACATTGCCTTTGGATCTTTGTCAAAAATCAGTCTTCTAAGAGAATGAAAAGACAGGCTAGCAACTCAGAGAAGACATGTGGAAGTTACATATTTGACAAGGAACTTGCACCAAAATAAAAAAGGAACTCACAAAATACTACAGTACGAAAACAACCCAATTAAAGCATGTGAAAAAACTACTAGACACCATCAAACGGGATATTCAAAAGGCAGAGGAACATAGGAAAAGATATTCAACATCATTAGCCATTCAAGAAATGCAAATTAAAACCATCATGAGTTACCACTACACACATGTTAAAATCGCTAAAGTAAAAATTACAATATTAAATGCTGGTGAGCATGTGGGACAGCCCATAAATTGCTGGTGGGAATGTACTAAAGATAAGAATGTTGAGACAGTGACAAAATTGTCCTGCCTTGATTTCTTTTTTTTTAATATATCTATCTATCTATTTATTTATTTATTTATTGGCTGCATTGGGTCTTTGTTGCTGCACGCGGGCTTTCTCTAGTTGAGGTGAGTGAGGGCTGCTCTTGGTTGTGGTGTGCAGGCTTCTCATTGCGGTGGCTTCTCTTGTTGTAGAGCACGGGCTCTAGGTGCACGGGCTTCGGTAGTTGTGACACGAGGGCTCAGTAGTTGTGGCACACGGGCTTAGTTGCTCCTCCGCATGTGGGATCTTCCCGGACCAGGGCTCAAACCTGTGCGCCCTGCATTGGCAGGTGGATTCTTAACCACTGTGCCACCAGGGAAGCCCTGCCTTTACTTCTTATGACAACAAATATATATCATTTTTCAAAACAACTTTAACTTTATATTATGTATCTGTCTTATTTGCAGTATTAGTTTAAAGAGATCATCTGTTTTAAATAGAAAGATATAGCATATATCAAGATCTATATAAAACACAAAGGCCGGGCTTCCCTGGTGGAGCAGTGGTTGAGAGTCCGCCTGCCGATGTAGGGGACATGGGTTTGTGCCCTGGTCCGGGAAGATCCCACATGCCGCAGAGCGGCTGGGCCCGTGAGCCATGGCCGCTGAGCCTGCACGTCCGAAGCCTGTGCTCTGCAACGGGAGAGGCCACAAAAGTGAGAGGCCGGCGTACAGCAAAAAAAAAAAAAAAAAAAAAAGAAACCCACAAAGGCCATATTTTGGATGTGATGTAAAATATAATAATAATGTGAGAGATATTTAGAAAAAATGAGATTGATGATTTTTTCCTTGGCCTTACTGGAATTATTTGAGGATAAATAGTTCTTTA
Source organism: Orcinus orca (assembly GCF_937001465.1). Classification (NCBI taxonomy): domain Eukaryota; kingdom Metazoa; phylum Chordata; class Mammalia; order Artiodactyla; family Delphinidae; genus Orcinus; species Orcinus orca. Next base: position 69,583,561 of record NC_064567.1, read on the forward strand.
GAACTAGCAGGACAAACAAGATGCTCGTCACTGCCAAGTCAGTGAACTTCTCAAGTTCAAAAGGAGTCTTCAGCTATTGCCTAGAGCCATTTCCTCATTTTTGATGACAGCAAATGAGTGGTTCATTTTCTCTTTTACAGTGTTATGCCCTTTAGCTAATTCTGAATAAAACTGCTGCGCTTGTTTGGTGAGAATTTTTTCAACATTCCTCTCTGAACATACCCACTGTTCATGACTAGACCACATAAGTTCAGAGCCTAAAGACAGCTTTCAAAACACAAACGCAAAATAAAATGAAAGTATAATGATGTGGGATCTCCATATTAATTTGCCATTGATCTGTCTTGAGTTGTTTACACATCTGACCTTACCCTTCCAGTGCCAGCTCAGGCTGTGTAATGAGACACTTAAGACTAAGATTCTGAACAATTCACTCATACTTCACAGGCCAAAGGTTAATTCAAGGTTTAAAACTTTTACTTGAGACCTTACAGAATCACATCGTACTTTCCACAGGTCAAGACACCTGCTGGTGTGCTGTTTACCTCCTGGTAAACACTGCCTAATGTATGGCTAAAAAGGCGTATAGAACAGAAAATAGTCATAACAAATGTTCAACACTGTTAACATAAATAGCCAACAATCACTCTTTTTCCTGACTACATGTATTTAGTGCGATTCTTGTTAAACAAAATATTTTTCAAACCTAAAGCTTTGCTACTTAAAATTCTTTTCCTAGGACTGATTTATATCTAATATTTCTACCAATGTCTGTGTGTCAGCACCCAACCATGACTTCAGTTTATTGTCAACACACGGATAGACAAAGCTCGTGCATAGACCATATTTATTGAATTATTCCTATCCTAGTCTCATTGTAATGCAAAATGCTTAGGGCTTAGAAAAACATACAAATCAATTATCCTAATCTGGAGCTTGCAGGAAGAATCTCAAATGAAATTTTAAGGTTTTATTTTATCTGAATATGAAATTGATAGCTGAAAAATAGGAGTTTATCAAGGGCATTCTTGGTTTGTTAATCATACAAACAGTGGGTACTCCAACATTTGTGGGATGGATAGAAGTCCATGAACAGAACAGAAAAGAAAGAAATGCCATAAATGCAAGGCAGAAGCCTACTTTGGAAAGGAAAAAATGGGGTAAGAGACAGCTTGTAGGTATTCACTGGAGACCTCTTTGCCAGTGTAGAACAGCATCCAGATGTGGTCGCCTTGGGAAGTTCAAGAATAAGCAGAAATTCCATAATGTAAAATTCATGGACTATAAACAGAGCTGCTGTTTTATTTTTTTTAAGTTTAACAAATTGCCTTTTTATTATCTTTTTAAATTTTTATTTTATACTGGAGCATAGTTGATTACCAATGTTTTGTTAGTTCCAGGTGTACAGCAAACTGATTCAGTTATACATAAACATGTATCTATTCTTTTTCAAATTCTTTCCCATTTAGGTTATTACAGAATGTTGAGCAGAATTCTATGTGCAATCCAGCAGGTCCTTGTTGGTTATCTATTTTAAATATAGCAGTGTGTACATGTCAGTCCCAAACTCCCATTGTATCCCTCCCCCCTCACCCTTCCCCCTTGTTCTCCCTAGTGGCTGCACCAATTTACATTCCCACCAACGGTGCAAGAGGGTCTCCTTTTCTCCACACCCTCTCCAGCATTTATCTGTAGATTTTTTGATGATCACCATTCTGACCGGTGTGAGGTGATATCTCATTGTAGTTTTGATTTGTGATTCTCTAATAATCAGCGATGTTGAGCATCTTTTCATGTGCCTCTTGGCCATCTGTATGTCTTCTTTGGAGAAATGTCTATTTAGGTGTTTTGCCCATTTTTTGATTGGGTTGGGCAAGAATATACAATGGAGAAAAGACAGTCTGTTCAATAAGCGGTGCTGGGAAAACTGGACAGCTACATTTAAAAGAATGAAATTAGAACACTCCCTAACACCATACACAAAAATAAACTCAAAATGGATTAAAGACCTAAATGTAAGGCCGGATACTATAAAAACTCTTGGGGGAAAACATAGGCAGAAGACTCTTTGACATAAATCGCAGCAATATCTTTTTCTAGCCATTTCCTAGAGTAATGGAAATAAAAACAAAAATAAACAAGTGGGACCTAATTAACTCAAAAGCTTTTGCACAGCAAAGGAAACCATAAACACAATGAAAAGACAACCCACAGAATGGGAGAAAGTATTTGCAAACGATGCAACCAACAAGGGATTAGTCGCCAAAATTTACAAACAGCTCCTGCGGCTCCAAATAAAAAAGAGCTGCTCTAGATATAAGGAATTCTTTATTCCCCAATTTTCACCACCAACAAAAACCAAAAAATACTTTTATCTATTCTTATATTTCTTTTTATTTTGAGGTAGTTTTCAATGGACTTATGCTCAAGATACCGTCTTTCCAGAAAGTTCTAAAAAGGCATTTAAAATTAACTTTAAAGTAGACACCCATTAAAAAATATTCTTAATCATTCATGACTCAGATAATTTGTGTACTTGTAATATGCCATACTAAATGATAATATTTGTTATAAACAAAAATCACTAAAAAATAATTTTTCCTTTGAAGAGTTTTAATGTAAACACAATGCTTAAAAGACTATAATTTTATAGCATTTTATCTTAGTCCTCAGTTTCTTGAATTACTAATAGATGTCTTCTAAATCACTTATTTCTACAGATGCCCAACTATGTTTTTAAATGCCCGAATCTATAGTATGGCTCCCTAGCGTAACTGTAGTCCAATAACTATAATCCAACAGAAATATAAAGTCAACAAGATAATATATGGAATGTGTCTGCCACATAAATATTTGTTTTAGCTTCTGTATTTTTTTTTTTTTTTCCGGTACGCGGGCCTCTCACTGTTGTGGCCTCTCCCGTTGCGGAGCACAGGCTCCGGACGCGCGGGCTCAGCGGCCATGGCTCACGGGCCCAGGCGCTCCACGGCATGTGGGATCTTCCCGGACCGGGGCACGAACCCGTGTCCCCTGAATCGGCAGGCGGACTCTCAACCACTGCGCCACCGGAGAAGCCCTTAGCTTCTGTTTTTAAAAGGAGAAAGAGTTTTCTTTCTTCCCCCAGGAGCAGTACACATTTGGAATAATTTTCTATAGTTAGAAGGCTGTGCAAGAAATGTTTTTTTTTTTTTTCTTAAAAGACAATCATTCAGGTGTTTTCACACTGTCAAAGATGCAGTGAGTTAGGATGTGCTGATCTCTTTGCTCACGAGGGCAGTTTTAGAACATGAAGCTCCAATAAATGGAAGGCTTAGCTCTCTTAACAGAAGCTGGCTTTCCTCATGTGAGCTGATCCCCATCACAAAGATACTGTGTTCCTATTGGTTAGATCAATTTCATGGATTTTTCTGCCCTTGGAATGACCCATAGCTGTAAATATAACCACGAAGATGATATGTCTTCATGGTATGATATGATATGATAGCACAATAAAGACATTTACTCCAGTGTTTTCTCATAGCAATGGGAATGTTTACTCAATGTATCTTAGTGGAACAACTTATCTCTGACTATCCAGATAAGATTTTTAAAATTTCCTAATTGTGGGAAATAGACATAACAGAAAATTTGCCATTTTGACCATTTTTAAGTGCGAAGTTAAGTGGCATTAAATATATTCATATTATTGTACAACCATCGCCATGACGCATCTCCAGAAATTTTCCGCCTTCCCAAACTGAAACTCTGTACCCATTAATCAGTAACTTCCTTTTCCCTTTCCTCCCAGTCCCTGGAAACCACAACTCAACTTTCTGTCGCTGTAATTTGACTACTCTACTTACCTCATGTAAGTGAAATAAGGCGGTATTTGTCCTTTTGTGACTGGCTTTTAAAATTTATTATAACATCCTCCAGGTTCATCCATCTTAGGGTCATATGTCAAAATTTCCTTCTTTTTAAGGCTGAATAATAGTCCATTATATGTATATGCCACAGATAAGAACTTTTTTTTTTTTTTTTTTTTTTTTCCTGGTTCGCGGGCCTCTCACTGTTGTGGCCTCTCCCGTTGTGGAGCACAGGCTCCGGACGCGCAGGCTCAGCGGCCATGGCTCACGGGCCCAGCTGCTCTGCGGCATGTGGGATCTTCCCGGACCGGGGCACGAACCCGTGTCCCCTGCATCGGCAGGTGGACTCTCAACCACTGCGCCACCAGGGAAGCCCCAGATAAGAACTTTTAATGTGCATATTATAACACAAGCTGTGTGGACATATTATCTAAAAGCATTGAAAACTGAAAGTTGAATTGCATGAAACAATTTGAAGGTGTCGAATCCTAAAAATATAGACTAAATTAGTAGTTTCTAACAGATAAATACTTTCTCTGGCTCTATCATGAACCAGTTAGTGTTGGGAGAGACAGGATGATAATGAGTTTAAATTGTATAAATATATGATCATTCAGATAAGTTCAGTCATTCTTTTAAAATGCTATAATAGTTTTGAAACGAGAAAGAGAGCACATGTTTGCACAACATTGTGAATGCACTATCACTAAATTGTACACTTTAAAATTGTTAATTATCTACGAATTTTACTTCAATGAAGAAAAATGCTATAATGATAGAAATTTTCTTAAATTTGTACTGGAAATTGTATCTTTACTACAAATATCACATGTGTTGGTAAACAATTTTGAAACATTTGTATTTCAGTTTAAAGGATTAATTTAATACTACAGTTAATTATTATTCATAAATGCAATGGAACAGGAAATAAGCTTTGTGGAAATGCCATTGCACATATGGTTCTCTCTGCTCAGAATAGTTCCCAAGGTCTGCCCATCCTCACAGCCCAGCTCATTGACCATCTTCTTATAGGAGCTATTCCCATTACCTAGTAATAAAAGTTTCTCTTTTTTGCACCTGTCAGAGCACTGAGGTTCTGCCTAGTTGTAATTGTCTGTTCCCCCTGCTAAACGGAAAGTTCCTTGAGGACAAGGTCGTACTTTCTTCCTCATCAGTCATATAGTACATTCTCTGTCAGTCCTGGTTGTGTTGCAATTTACTGATTTGAATTCGTTAAAATTGATTTTTCTTGCTCACTGGACTTGGCAAACCATTGTTTCATTGTAATTTTTCCTCAAATGCTCCATCCATTTGGAATTAAGAAAGTGGACACAGAAAATTAAAATTGAACCTGGCTACTACATGAGGTCATATAAAATTGAGTGGCTGGACAAATATTTCTTTATTTGTCCATTATCTTTCTTTAATAAGCATGCATTTCTTATTGCTTTACTTTGAAATTAGTCACTGGCCATTTGTTTCTTATTTTAAAGCAAAAATATTTTCTTAACTTCTCTTGTATGTATCTTTAGTCTACTCATCATAACCAAAGCAGCTGAATTTTCTAGTAAATATCTATGGTATATACAGCATTGAGCAATATCCTGTTGATGAGAGTCACTGTTCTTGAGTTATGGTCCATATATGCTTAATATAGCTCAACCATACACACATGAACTCATTTAAGGAAAGTGACAAAATCAGTATCCAAGGCACAATTATAGACAATAGAATAAATTGATCATAACAACATTATTTAAAAAATAGTTTCTTCCATGTAGTATATAAAATTATTTCCTGTGAAACAAAACATCAAACAGAATGAATCAGTATGTGATGCCAAAAACTGAGCCTTGAGAAGTGGCTAAGTTTAAAGATCTGCAGATCCTGCACAGACAGGGAGAGAAAGAGGACGCCAGTGCCATGAGAGCTAAGGAAAGAGATTGTTATTTGGAAAACAGGCAAAGGTAATAAGGGTCTCCAGGAAAAGATTATAAAGCTCTGAAGAAGTAAATAATGACAAAGTGCATGTAATGGAGTTGCATCCATTTAAATTAATGCATCCTCATTTAAATTTGAAAAGAAAATAGAGCCTCTTCCTATCTCTGTAACAATCAGATCTTCCTCGTGATATGCACCTACAAGGTAAGAAGAAAAATCTAAAGTTTCGTCCATCCAAAACCTAAATCCACTATAATATTAATCTCTGGTAAAATGAGCAGTATCTTAGAGGCCGTCTTCTTTGCCCTTGTCCAAAATGGTTTTTACAGTTTGGAGTGTGCGGTTTATTTGACATTGTAGAGGCAATGGAAGGAGCAGCCTCTGTAATCTCTTTGGCCTCTGTTGTGAAGCGGCTGACTGGTCCGCTGGCTGAGCCAAGTGGCAGCGGAAGGGCTCCTTGAGCATCTGATCCGTGTCTAGGCATCTGCTGGGGAACTTATGGTCTGGACACCCTGGACTTGGTTAGGGCACAGTCATCTTCCTGCTGACTCAGTCCCACCATAAGCTTCACAGGTACTTGACTACACAGGTGCTGAGCCTTGACTTCTGAGCTCCCTGGAAGAGCCCCCCAGCCTCTCAGCTTCCACCTATCCCCCTCAGGGCACACAGGCCCTTGTGGGTCTGATCTGGGACACACAGGAAGCAATGTAGAAGGAAACCAAACCTGGGTCTTCTCTCTGCCTAATCACTCTCCACCACCAAGTGCTTGTTTATCTGCTGTTTGGGGTCCAGATTGATACGGAGCCTTTGAGGGCAACTTGTCCCGTGTCACACACCTTCTCCTTTAGAACTTTAGCCTGGAAAGGGGAGATCTAGCTGTAAATATCTCTCTGGCTTCTACCTGCCCCTCCCTTTCTCTTCCTATCAACCCCTCGGGACCAGAAGGGTAAGATTTTCCCTCTTCCTCTTTCTTTTTGACTAGAAACTTTTTTTTTTTTTTTTTAGTGATCAACCTTGCTAGGCCAGCTTCTAGACACTTTTTAAAAAGGAGAAATGAAAGAATTTAGAACATTTTCTCAAAGTCTGGCTTTCAAGACTCTTGTCTGTCTGCATATTGCCTTTGGGCAATTTCTTTTTTTTTTTTTCTTCCTTTCTGCTGCAACTCTCCTAATCTCGGTTAAATTCCCAAGACTGTCTAAGGAAACAGCTTTCCACAAGGAAGTGAAAAAGCATAAGCACATTACATCTCTTGAAATATTATATCCATTATGTCTCATCTCATATAATGCTATTCTTTGTCTAATAAGAAAATATCTAGATTATATTTCCATGCTCTAGGAAATTCTTTTAAAGAATGCTAAATTTTGTTTGACTTCTAACATTTTAATGCCTTTTTTTTTTAAAAGACAATTTTTAGAGCAATTTTAGGTTTACAAAAAATTGAGAGGGAGGTACAGAGATTGCCCATGTCTCCGGCCCCTACACATGCACAGTCTCCCCCATTATCAGCATCACTTACCAGAGTGGTATTTTTTTTTTTTTACCAAGGATGAACCTACATTGACACATCATAATCACCCAGAGTTCATAGTCTATATTAGGATTCACTCTTGGTGTCGTACATTCTATGGATTTGAACAAATGTGTAAATGACATATGTCATCATGATAATATCACAGTATTTTCACTGCTCTAGAATGCCCTTTTGCTTATTTTTTCCATATTTGTATTCTTTCTGGGTAACAAATGTTACATTCTCTAGTCTTCTAATCTTCTAAAAACACAGTGTTTACTTATTAAGTTGTTCATATTAATTTCCGCGTCTTAAAGGTAAAATCTAATTGTATTTGTAGAAGTTTTGAACCGAATGTGTTAGCATTTAAACGCCCCATTTGAGTTCCATTATGTTTGTTTATTTTCTTTATGGCACTTCAGTTCACAGTGGTGATTTTAATCCAAAATATTTGCCTTTCAAGATGCACTTTCTACCATTTACAATCCACACTGTACCTCTTCATAGAACACTGTTTGATGGTACCTACAAACTTAAGATGGCTTTTATTTTCGTTGGTGTTTGATTACATTTACCTATTGAGTTTTTGAGTGTGAGAGAACATCCCTGAAGGTTTATAGTGGTTCATTTTTTCTGAACTCGTTTTGGTAGAGTTGGTGGTTCTACTCTAGTTGTTTTTAAACTCTTGGATTAAATTATAGATATATTTTTGGCAAAGGAAAAAATTTAAATTTGAGGTTATCCCCTGCAAGCTTCAGAGTAAGTGAACCAAAAATTTAACTGTGTGATTTAATCATTTTAAAAGTGGTAGACCCAGTTTTGACTATAAGTACAGTCATATCAGTGGGAAAGGACGTTTGAACTAGGAGGTATAGACAAAAACTCATTTTAATTTCTGGGTATCTTCCTTAACTGTTTTATCAGATTACCATGTAGAGCAACTTGCCATTCTGTGGTTACTCACTTCTAAGATTGTAAATGTCGAGAAATGCCAGACTATCACCTTGGACTCCAAAGTGAGATTGTTTTGTGTATATGTGGTTTCGTACCCAAGTGAGTCATTCTGCCAAGAACCTTGAGAATATGTCTCGTCTAGACATTTCAATCTTAATGACTGATACACCAGCCCTGGCATAAGATTAGGTATCATTAGAAAGAGGATGTAGGTGTAAAATGGTTCTATGCAAATACAAATATTATATTCTTAAACCCACAAAATCTTGAGTAGTCATTTCCTCTGCTAAACCTTTCCATTCCCACCATTTTTATTATCATTTTTGTCAACAACTGCTCCTCAGTAAACCTCATATCTTTAAAATAATCTCTGCCTGTCCTATTTATATTTCTAGCATGTACTGTGATGCCTGCCTTAGTTGCTTCAGTAAGAATCTGTTGAATAAATACTGACCTCAAGGGACTTACAGGAAAGCCATAGTATTTGCACCTCTGATATTTTTATCTAACTCTTCTTTTCTTCAGTCTTTTCCTTAAGTATTTCTGATAGCTTCGAGGAGTTTGTCACTGGTATTCACAATGTTATCCTATTTTATCAAGCAGCAGATATTAGGAGAGCTATGAATAATCATATGAATGTTACTTTTATCAGATTTTTTTGTTTTATAAGAAAATCAGTGTATGTTAATGTAAGATATTCCTTAATTCTGAGGGAGTATTTTTGGGAATAGCAGTCAGTTTAGCATGAATAAACCTGTTAGTGATGGTCATAGCGATTAAAATGGAAGTTTGGAAAACTGAATGTTAATTTTACCCAGTGCTACTCCTGTGGGCCCCCATCTTTAGAAAGTTTTAAGTTTGGAATCAAGTGGTAAAATACATTATGAATCCAAAACACTTTTCATGAAATATTTTGATGAGCATGATATAGAAGGTTGTATACTAAAGGCATAGCCTGCGTATATTTTCTCTTTAGTGAGTAAAGGGCTAATTCTTCACAGGTTGAGAACACAAAATTCTTTTAGAATCACCAAGGGTAGCATCCTTTAGAAGGGTAGATCTGATGGGAAGCTGCTATTTGCCTGGGGGAGGAGAGGACCTTTTGGGTTTTGAAAATGGAAAAGAAAAATTGCCTAGTGTTGTGGCTGGACCAAAATTAGGGCTGCTCTTCAGCTGATATGCCCATATCAGTTGTTAACTTATAAATATTTCAATACAGTTGGTACACTGCTGCCTGCCTGCTTTATTCTCCCTGTTCCTTTTCCTGGAAACAGTAGACCTTGCAATCAAGCCACTAACTGACACGTGTCCAGGGATCTTCTCGATCCTTCTCCAGTGCTAGGGCTTCTTTCAGTTCTGATTTATCCCATATAGCATCCCCTCCTGGAAAGGTTTCATTTAGGCCTGCCAAGCATGATGTACAATCCCCTTTTTGGTAAACCTGAATGAGTGTCCAGGCCAGCGCCCAAGATAACGGGCAGAGCAGAGGACCCAGCCGCGGCCACGAGGCCAAGGTCCACACCGGAGGTACAGCTTCACTCTTCACAGCTCTAGTGCTCCACTAGAGGGATGCCACCGCTCCCCAGATACTCAGACATAACTCCGTCATGTTTTGGAGCTACCTGCCCCTAGAAAGCAGCACCTTGTGTCCATGGCAACGGACCACCACATGCAAATCCCCACCGCTTAAGTGCTACACTTTACACCCATGAACAGCAGGGCGTAGAAAGATCTTCAACCTAAATGGTTGAGGTAACTTTGGGAAACATTTCACCATGGGTAATGTTGGGGAGGGATCTGCCCCACCCAAGAGGAAGTAGTACCCATAACTTGGCCCACTATGTGCTAAGATCTATGTTTATTCTCCCACCAGAGCATCTCTTTAGCAGACAGGATATCGAGACAGAAACAAGCTAGTCTGGACTACCCCACGAAACAGACAAAAGCACCAGAAACTGGGGACAATTAAGGCACATTGTTTCTTCCTGAACTATACATAAATAAAATACTGAAAATTAAATAAATATTCTCTCACTTGGGAAAAACTTTTTTTCTCCTCTTTTCTTTAACATTTTATCAACTTCACAATGGTCTCAAGAACCTTAGCTCTCCTTGTCTTTAGCCAACCATAGCAGACAGAACGATGGCCTCCCAAAGATGCCCATGTCCTAATTACTGGAGTCTATGAGTACATTATTATGTTACAGGGCAGAAGGGAGTTAAGGTTGCAGATGGAATTAAGGTTTCTTGTCAGCTGACTTTAAGATAGGAGGATTATTTTGGATTATTTGAGCGGGCCTATCTAATCATATAGTCCTTAGCAGACAACCTTTCCTGCCTGTGGTCAGAAAGAGAGATATGATGATAGAAGAAAGGGCAGAAAGATGCTACTTAAAAAGGATTTGCCCTGCCATTGCTGGCTTTAATGATGGAGGAAGGTGGGTGCAGGGCATGAACCAAAGAATGTGAGCACCTCTAGAATTTGGAAAAGGCAAGGAAATAGATCCTTGCCTAGAGCCTCTGGAAAGGAATGCAGCCCTGCTGACACCTTCAGCCCAGTGAAAAACCCATGCTGGACTTATACCCTATAGCAGGGGGCCCCAACCCCCGGGCCCTGGACCGCTACCAGTCCAATCCAATAGGAACTGGGCCGCACAGCAGGAGGTGAGCAGTGGGCGGGCGAGCAAGCCAAGCTTCATCTGCCGCTCCCCATTGCTCTCATTACTGTCTGAACCATCACCCGCATCGGTCGCATGACCCCCTGAACCATTGTCCCCCACCTTCCCCCATCCATGGAAAAATTGTCTTCCATGAAACCAGTCACTGGTGCCAAAAAGTTTGGGGACCACTGCCCTATAGAGCTATAAGATAATAAATTTGTATCGTATAAGCCATTAAGGTCGTGGTAATTTGATACAACAGCCATAGAAAACTAGTACTCCATCCCTTCCTCTCCCCAAAAAGAAAACTCAATTAAAAAGTTTATGATAATGACACAATTCTGAAATCACATTCTCTGGAGCCAAGAAAGCAGAAAACTCCCCCTCAATTCCCTTGCAGTTCGACAGACGTTTGCTTAGTTGTTTGTCTCAGTCTGGGCTTTCTGACAACATTTTCTGAAGTTACTGAGAAAACTGTCAGGGTGAGGCATGCCTGACACACAACAGAAACATATTAGGCCCTTTGATGCTCTACAAGTCATACATACGTTGACAGCCAAACATCTTGGAAGAGAAATTCACATCCAGTTCCTAGTCTCAGCATCTATCAGTTTGGACTTGCTTCATCACTAGTGAAGCTCATCTGAGGCCTTCCTAGAAGCCAGGGGGAGCTGTATCTGTGGGAGAGTCTGGACTTGATGGATATCTGAGTGTGGCTATGGGTAGAAGAAACAATTGTAAATTACATATTTTTCTCTCCCATCATCTCTGATCCTTCTTGTTCAACATTATAGGCTAGTCTCAGGTGTAGAGAATCAGAAAAGGGCCTGGTCTAGCCATGTTGGCAGAAAGCCAAAATCTCATCCAAGACCACAGATGGTAGCTGTGATGGTCACTGGCTGAGAGCAGACACTGTGGGAGAAGGCAGGATGGGAGAAGGTAAAGGATCTGTTGATTAGTGCATATAAATGCATCCTTAGGCATCAGAGGGATACTTGGGAGTGGAGTATCAGGGTTGGGGGGCTAAATTCCCACATTCAACCAATGGAAGTTTAAGCAATTCTAATTCAAGTACTTAAGGGAAATCAAAATATATTTTGTGGTCCACAATCTAGTAAGGTGTAAATATTGGTTACAGTGTGGGATTATGTCTAGTGCAACATACATCCTTATTACAAACCCTAGAATGGAACTGACTTATATGTGGGATGTTATACTGGGATGGATAGAGGACATCATATGGGTGTGATATCACCGAAACAGGATTTCTGCTTTGAAGGAACCAGCAAACTGTGATGAGACGGAAATTCAAGAAATTAAACCAACAAGCTGATTTCATATCCTGAGCCAGTATAGAGAGAGATTAGGAAGAATGTCAGGAAAAAAAAAAAGAAGAAGAAGAAATGCAGTCTTACTAAAGCTTGCTGAACAAGTTGATTACTTGAAATCATCAGGTAGATTCTAGGAACAGGAAGTGATCTTTAAGTCCCCTACCTCGTACAGTACGTTTTTTGAAAGAGTGAATACTTTTTTTCAGAGAAGGGTACTATGACATATGCCATGGATCTAGGCCTGGTAACATTCCTATAAATCCAAAACTGGATTAACAGGAACCTCCTGTAAGAGAAACCGCATCCCTTTGCTTCCTTTCCAATCCCACTCCCTCTGTGCTGGCGATGGCTCTCCTTGTCCCCTTCTTGGATCAAGTAGCAAGAGCTATACCCTGGCTTCCACTGTTTTGCTCATCTCACCAGCCTATGGCCATCAGGCTCTTTTCCTAAAAATCAGATCTGACCTTGTCTTTCCCCTGTTCAAAATCCTTCAATTAGCTCCTAATCTGTAAATACTATCACCTAACCTCTTATGGTTGAGATTTAAACTCCCTTAATAAATACTTCTTGCCTTGCTTTCTAGCATTATCTCCTGCAATAATACCCCTCTCCCCATGTCACCCCCAATATGTCTATTTTAACTGCAAGTGTCTAAACATGTCTTGCATCCTGCTGCTTCCATATGGAGGAGAAAGAGCTTGATGTTTTCAATGGGAAGATTCAGGTTTTAGTCCATCATTTACTAACTTTGACTTGGAGCACTCACTTTCTCTCTCTTTTTCTTGATTTCATCATCTGAAAAGTAGGAAACTAAGATGCACGCTTACCCTACAGGGCAGCTATCAGGGTCAAATGAGAACGATGGTGAAAGAATATTTTACACTGTAAATTATCTGAATGAAAGCTATTATAAATGTGGTCATTCTCCTCCCCTATTAGATACCTGACTCCTGTAGGTAACTACCCCGACTTGATTTTGCTCTCTCCAAAATCTCACATAACAGGCTTCCAACAAATGTGTGACAAATTGAATGGAAACATTCCATATTGTATGAAGCATTCCAATATTTACAATATGCATCATTAAAAGTTTGTACAACATAGGGTTACGGAGGACAGTAGAATTGTCACACTCTTCCAAGTAAATCTGAAAGTTGGAAGGCTACAAATGAGAAATCTATTTCAATACTGTACATTCTGTTTTCAAAACTTAATTAAGGCAAAGAAATTAACATTGTGATGGTAAGTTTTATTATTACTGCTTTTCTGATACTACAACTGATAATACTATTTATAAGAATCCTAGAAGCTACATAATAGGTAAAATATGTAAAAAGTCAATGCATTTTTTTTTAAACCAAAGAGGGCAAAATGGAGGAAAATGGAGAGAAGGAGGAAGAGAAAAAGAAGATAGATAGAAGCTTCCTCTGTTCATTCTTTGCATTTTGAGTTATGGAGACCCTTCCTTTCCTTACAGGTGACGTCTGAGAAAATAAAGGATCAGAGAACATAGATTTTGAAAGTTAAAAGTTTTCTTACAGTTCATCAACTCCAAACTTCTTACTTTACAGAAAGAAATTGAGATGTAAAAATGATACAGGAAAGCCGTAAATATGATTTTAAACTAGTGATTTAAAATCTGGTAATGACAGATGAACTTTTTGCTAGAGGAGTTGACAGTTATCTTCAAGTATATCTTCCTTCTAGAAAAGCAGACACTGCTGCTTCTGTTTCTTATAATGGTATCTTTATTTCCTAGGGAGTCTCTCCAATGTGACGGGAAGTGGTTTTCCTAAAGCCATGAATAATAGCCTCTATCCTTTGTCAGGCGCTGCAAGTAGAATGCATGGAACAATACCCCTGTGCCCTCGCAGAGTTAATGAGTCTCCCAGGGCTACTAATTTACCAGGAGGGGGTAGCTTAGAATTCGGGGAGATTCTTCCTTATTTTATCAGTGCCCTTTTATTTTGTTAACCTAATGCCCCTAACATTTCCCTCCATTATACTTCTTTCCTTCCTTTTATACCAAAGTCCTTACATGAAAAGTGTATGCTTACCACCTCCCTTACTTTACCTCTCACCCCTTAATTTGCTTTTTGGCTGCTTTCCATAAACCAATATTCTCTGTATCAGGAACTTCTCGACAAATTCAGATGTCTCTTCTTAATCTTCTCCTTCTTGAATGCTTTGTCATATTAAACAAGTTTGACTACTGCCCTTCCTGAAACTCTTTCATCACTTGAATTCTAGAATCCTAAACAAGAAACTTCCTGACCGCCCCTGACCACCCCTCCAATTACACTTCATCCTCCTGTCTGTTTTCTGTGGCTATTGCTAGGCTCACAGGTTTTCTTACTCTTATCTCTCAACAGATTTACCTATGTTGATGGCCTCAGTGATCACATCCATGTTGGTGATCCCCAAACCTTGGTCTCTAGTCCGGATCTCAAATGAGCTTTCTAATCTTGTAATCCCAGCTGCTCTTCTTTAGATCTCTTACCATATCCCAACTTAACATCTCTTAAAACTAAACTCATCATCCCACTGACTAAATTGTGCCCCTTTCCAAAACACCTTTAAAATTATTTTAAAAAAATACAAATTTCTAATTTTTTACATTTCAAACATATATTTTTGTTCCTACTTTAAAAACATACTTGAAGAATGACTTTTTTTTGATTATTTATTCTGTGTTTTCATAGTGAATGCCTTCATTTCTATGCCTGCTGTCATCACCTGAATCCATCCATCTCTTCACCTACCATCATCCCCCATTTAATCATCTTCCAGACAGATTTACTTATAAATGGTCTGTACAAGAAACTTCCATGCCAGTTTTCAGTGGATTAAGTTGATTAAGTAGTCCTGAGTACATTAAGCCGTTCCACTCAGTAGAACTAATCCTCACCTGCCTTTAACCTGGCTTCTCTAAATCAATCACCATGTGCCCGCCTGTCTTCTCTGTTACAGGAGGGTAGGATCAGTCCAACAGCAACCAATCTATCTTTTGTTTGTTCTTATTTGGGTTGGGAGTAACTCCATGAGGAATTAAGAAGGTGGAGAAAAACATCCTCCCACAATGACGGTTTATCTAACAATGTCCTACGCCAAGGTCATCCTTACTCCTAAGAGCTATTGATTCATGATCTCTAGTTGTCATTTCTAGATTTTGCCAAAAAGTTACTGCCCTTCACGCAGCTCAGCTTCCAACAACAGAGCACTTGGCTGCTTTACTTAGAAAGGCTAGCTTCTGTGCCAAACATATGTGTCACTCTGTGGTCTTTATAGCTGCAATCTGTTTTAAAAGTCAAGTATGGGTAATCATGTCAGGGAATAGGCATCTATATTGTAACCCTTGAAGAACGTTAGTAATCAATTTTTCTCTATAATTTTTAAGTCGTGTTGTTTCATGGGTTTATTTATTCTTCAAGTTGTAGATTCATTCATTTGACAAATACTGTCGAGCTACTGATACTGGACAGCAAGTACTTTGGTTCTGAGAATAAAATGTTAAATATGATAGACACAGACTCTGCCTTCATAGAGTGGAGAAAACAAATACTAAACAAGCAATTACAAGGAAGCATGAGGAGTATCATGATAAGGGAAATACCGAGTTCTGTGGAAGCATATGGTATTAATATTACCATCTCAGTTCCACTACCTGTTGGCAATGAGGTCTCAATTAAGTTGCTTAACCTCTTGAAGGCTCATTTCCTCATATGTAAAATTGTGGCCAATAATAATACCTGCTTTGCAGATTAGTTATGAGGTTAAATTTTTAAGAAAACACTTACTACAGTGTTTGGCACTTAGTAAGCACCCAATAAATGTTAACTGCAATAGTAAGAGAACATTAATTTTATGTTATAACACCGTTTTACTGTGTTCATTTATATTCTTAAATTTTAAATTTTTTTAAAGTCTTTTTTCTTAATTCTCAGCATTCAAGTTTTTAATAAATTAACATATTAGTGTATTCCTCAACATGCCTACTTTTGTTCCCTGGCAAAACCATGTACGCTGTGGATTGTACTGTTAGACTGAAAGAGAATAGTGCATTTCTAATGCTAACATGAGGAACAATGCTAAAATAAAAGCCTAACTTCTGGCATTCTTGCTTTTTTTTCTTACTTTTCCCATGAAAGGTCTACATATTATCTAAACGTCCTGCTCATCTTGTAAACCTTGAGCCTCTTAATATGGTGTCTGGCAAACGTTAGGTTCTCAACAAAAATAATTGTTGAACATGTGTTAAGGCTGAAGAGATTTACTTTTTAAGTTCTTTTTTTCCCCATCCTTCAAATAAGTACCTACTGCAAATTTACAGATCTATTTAAAGAGAATTGGAAGGTTCCAGAGTTCGTTGTCACATAGATGAATTTTCAGGTTGGCATTTATCTGATCTAACATTGAGTAGCGCCCTTTACAAACCTAGCTTTGGGACATGACATTGCCAGTTTCCCGAGCTCAGGCTTCGTAGACACAGTTATTGCCAATTGTTGTAATGTTGATATGAAAAAGGCAGCTACTGGAGTTAGCAGTTGTTCCAGTAAATCATTCTACAGCTGGCTGAGAGTCGCAATCCATAGTCTTAAATAGATATATCTGTCATTAGTTTTATTAGCTTCAGTTTTATGTGTGTCATCTGTTGGTTTGGGGTCTAGAAACTGGTGTGGGCAAATGTTTTTCTCAAAATGCATTTTTAAAAAAAATGCACCGATTCATTTTTGCTCCACAAACTCAGAATTCACAAGCAATTTTGTATTTTACCTATATAATCTTTCACATTACTGAATGTTCATTTTAGATCCCAGAGTCCAGGCTATCTGAGATGGATAGAGGTCTGTTTGTCCTGTGTCATTCCCTAGTTGCCTCTAACAACTAGGGAAAGCCTCTAACTGTTGGAGAAACTGTAACTGAGAGTCTATTTTCATCAAATTGAGAGAACAAACGATTGACTGATTAATGTATATACAATCAACTTAATGAATTTGAGGTTGTTTCCACTCTAAGCCCAGATATGCTAACTTGAAATAATTACAGAAAACAAAGAGGAAGACGAGAAATGCTACATTAAGAAATCCCGGACAGGAAAATGTATAAGACAAGACACAAACCTTAGTTCTGAGCTTCCTACTTCACAAGGGAAAAAGAGAAACATGATTACTTCATTCTCATTGTTTGGAACAATGACCCTCAAACTGGTCCTCCCTAAGGAAGGTTAAAGACCAACAGCCAGGACCAGGGCCTCTTAACCCTGAGCCAGCAAGAACAGCTCCAGTCACCTGCTCTCCATTTTGGGAAAAGGCACAGGCTTTAGACAGACCACAGTCTACATGACTTTATTTTCTTTTGTAACTTAATAAATGACTCATCTAATTTGAGGAATCATATAGTTCAAGAGAAGAATTTTTTTTTCCTGGTACAGAGTTCTAGGAGTAATTTTCCAGCTATGGAATATTAAAAAATCTATACCAGTTTTTCATAAAAACACAGAGGCATATACAGTAACTTATGTTTATTTCTAAAAGTGTTTCTCAGTAAAAAATCCATGGCATAACATTGAAGTGTGGTCCTGTAAAACAATTCCAAATAGCCTTTATTTTTGTATTATAATAACCTCCTAACTGGTCTTGTCTTTTCCTATTCATTTCCAAAATGCTACCAGTTATTTTTCCAAATATAATTTGTACAATATCATGGAATTAATTCATTAATAACTACTTAGTGAAAATCTATGGACTTGTGAACCTAAAACTGCTCGAAAAAAAAATAGTCTTATTTTAAAAAATGAAACCCGTGGACCTCATAGACACAAAAAAAAGCTTTGCCATAGTTTGTAAGGCCCTTTATACTCTGCTCCCAGACTATTTTTCCAGTTTCATTTGACAATGATTTCCCCAGGATAAGTACAGTTGTTTTTGGTTTTTTATTTACATCTTTATTGGAGTATAATTGCTTTACAATGGTGTGTTAGCTTCTGCTCTACAACAAAGTGAATGAGTCATACACATACATACGTTCCCATCAGTTGTTTTTTTTTTTTTTTTGAAGCCAGACTGCCCCTTCTAGACCAAGAGCTCCAAACAAACATCACAAATTAATCACAGCAGACTTTCACATGAACAAGGTTATAGCTTCAGATTTTTCATTAATCAACTATTGCTTCCAGTACCTACCTACAAACTCACGGGAATTTGTTCGTAAGATGCAGAATATTTGGCAGCCCATTTATGCCCTCTCCCACTTTTTATACCACAACATTGAACCTCTTGTAATTTGAGGAACACACCGTGCTCATTTATGCCACCCTGACTTTGAACATGCTGTTCCCCTTACCTGGAATTCTCTTCCCCTTTCATGTCTTTCATGTAAATTCATATTTCATCTTTCAGATGTTTTCTCAGGTGTCACTTTTTCTTTGTGACTTCCATGATACCACGCCATCCCCATAACCCCAAGGAAGCTAAACTTGTTCTCCTCTGTGAATTATAATTATCTGTATGTTGACTCCTCAACTAGATTAAGAGTGAGCTTTTGAAAACAGGAGATGTGCCATATTCATCTTTGTCTTCTTGACACTTAACATATTTCCTAGGACACAGGAGTTTCTTAATAAAGACTGGACAATTATTGAAATACACAAGAAAACACATATCTGTCTCTAGTGTATCCCTTCACCCTCACCACAGCTTCCTTGACTAATTCATTTTAGTTGTGTATAAAGGGCAGAACAAAAGTCAGGTCCAGGCTTAGTCTTTACTACCAGTTAAAGTAAGATGTAAAGTGTCCACAGTGGATTAAACTGGTTAATTACTAAAGCATTCTGGCCTAAAGAAATGAGGAGAATCCAATTAATCTATAAGAATATCCTCACTTCATCAATAGGAACTAGTTAGAAATACAGCTTTAAGGACCTTCTAACCTTTCTTTTCATTTCTTTTAAAAAGAGATAAGGAGATGAGGCTGTAAAACATGGAAAACAGATTTAAATTAGGCAGAAAGCAAGAAACATGCCTTTACAAAAGATTTTTCTCTCACGAAGTGTACAGAAACCACTAGGTCTAAGTAGGATTTTCTCATAAACTTGAGAAGTAGAAAACATTCTCTGCACATGCTAAGGGCTTGCCATTCTAATGATGATGAGAAACATGCATTTGAAAAACAATATAGGAACAATATACTTTGCCTGATGTCTCCTCTCTGTATTTGACTAGCAGTGTAGTCGGAGGAGGTCCATGAAATGTTGACCATGAAGTTGTCAACACTGCAAGAGGATTTCCCTTGCCCAATTTAAGGTTGCCAGGTATTTGATTTGAACTTGGTTATATCGATAAATAAGGATCTCCATCCAAATGCTGAACAATTGTTCTGATTTCCTATTTCCACATCACCAGCAAAGATTCTAGGTTCTTAAATAGTCACCCCAGGTACAATCTAAATTAATATATATCCCAGTATGGACTTTTTTTCCTTACCTACTCTTTCAAAGTCTCATCTTTTTATTCTTCATTATTTCCTTACTTCTTAAACCAGGGGTCCTTGGGACAAGTTTCTGGTGTCCCTAAATCCTTAAAACTGCATACAAAACATTCTACAAATGTTCATATTCTCCTTGGAAAAGGGTGCAGAGTTTTCACAAATTTTTCAAAGGTTGTGTGCTCCTAAACCATGAAAAACTGCTCCATGGAAAGTTGCTTTCCTCTCAGTATTCCCTCCTGAGCAACCTTCACTTTTTATTTTCTGCTCTCTCTGTTGAAGCTTTACTACTGTCAGAGCTTCATTTCATATTTCTATTTGGATGACATCCTGCTTCGTAGCCATTAGCTACCAGGCCCTAACTCACTCTCAAGCTTTAGATCTGTATTTCCAAATGCTACTGGACTGACCCCTTAAACTCATTTTGTCATTCTAAAATATTGATTGAAGTCCCACTCACTGCCTTTGGCACTAGAAAGACAGGACAGTCTTGAAAGACATTTTTATCTATATTTTCATAACTGTCATTTCCTGAGCATGTAATATGTTCCAGGTTTCACCTGTATTATTTTATTTAATTCTCATCACAAATCTGTGAGGCTTACAGATGAAGAGACATAGTCTCAGAGAGAGTATATGACCTACTGAAAATTACCTATCTGTGTAGTTGGAAAAACTCATTCTGAATTGGCATATATGTCTCTAGGATCCAAGTTTCGGACTACTTTGTTACACAGTCTCTATTATAGTATAATCACAGTTTAGCGTTGGAAGCAGAACACTGCAATAACATGTAAAATATGATAAGCACAGGATCATTTACTACTTAAAAACACTCTACGATTTCCAGTGGCTAGAGGATTAAGTCCATACTCTAGCCCCGTGTACGCTGCCCCTCAGCCCTCGGTTGTCACCACATTCCCAACACATTCTGGCATCTAGTCACATCAAACTACTGACCCTTTTCTCAATACATCATGCTTTTCTCTTGTACTTCTCCACCTTGTATGCCATTCAGTTGGCTGGAAAATCATTTGCCTGTCCCTCTTGTCTTCTTAGAAGAGTTTTGTTTTATTTTCAAGATGTATTGCTGCACCCATCCCCCAGATGCTCTGAGTGTTGGCTGACCAGGCTTACTGCTTTCCCTTCTCCTTATCATTTCCCTCTGCTTTATGGAAGCCTCTATGTCCTGCATCCAGGAGGTTATCCATCCTTCCTTCCTTCCTCCCTGACACGAGCCAGGCTTCTTGCCTCTAGGTGGGACCGACTCTGTGACACAGTTCACATCCCAGGCTGGCTCTAGCTGCGACCACTCTCCTGCCTAGGTCCTCCCCCTTCCCATCCTACTTCTCACATCCTCTTCTGAGAGCACTCCCTCTGTAAAAGCTCTTAGGAATGTGCCCTAAAACAGGAGGAAAAGAATTTTTCCCTTGAGAACATTTTAGAAATAATAATTGTCAATGAAATATTATTTTAAAATATATTATTCCCAGTATGTGCTTTTGGTTTGAGGTAATTTTGTTAGATGTTAAGATATGAGCTAGAATCAAATGAAATCTGAATCAGAACTGAATATAACAGCAGAAAAACGTAAGTCATTAAATAATTTTGCCTCTGTCTTTAAACCTTTCACGAACCTAGCAAGACTTTCCTTTCACTGTCTTCAGACCTTGCCCCAGGTTTTTTCTGACTTCCTCAAGCCCTGTTTGCTGGGTAATGCCTGGTCTTCAGCAGTTAGCTTATCACTTCAGAACCCCCGGGGTTAGACTGGGCATCCTTTTTACGTGCTTTCAGGGTACCTTGTGTTTACCATAATCCTCAAACTCATCACACTCCATTGTGATTTCCTGTTCACTTCCCTCACCCCAATACTCAGTATATTTTCTGAAAGCGAGGCAAGGACCATGTCTTATTCTTGATGCTATCCCCATTACTCAGTGCACTCAGGTACTTAAATATTTGTTGAATGAATGCATCCTTTATGCCTATCAAATAAATATACTGTACAATTTTTTTTTTTTTTTTTTTTTTTGCGTTACGCGGGCCTCTTACTGTTGTGGCCTCTCCCGTTGCGGAGCACAGACTCCGGACGTGCAGACTCAGCGGCCATGGCTCACGGGCCCAGCCGCTCCGCGGCATGTGGGATCTTCCCGGACTGGGGCACGAACCCGTGTCCCCTCCATCGGCAGGCGGACTCTCAACCACTGCGCCACCAGGGAAGTCCTATACTGTACAGTTAATGAAATGATCTGACTTCAGCATATAAACCAAATTACCTAGATTATCTCGAATTACAAGCAATGTATCAAACTTGTTATTGACATCTGAAAAAAAGAAACATTGTAGCTGAGAAAACTTGACAGTTACCAAACCAATAATTAAACATAGCATGAATGCAATTTTTAGGTTGTTTAAGTTCAACAATCAAATGTTCAGGCTATGTTGTGTTAAGTATATAAATTCAACTCAAACACATGTTGATTAAGCACTTAACATTTCACCAACATGGTGTTCAATTGCATGAGAATTATGGCTTATGAATGAAAAAAATTATAAATAATATGATAAAATTTAAAAGTTAAGGAACAAACACATGGCACAAGCAAGTACTTTATGAGATTGATAGAATATTCTTCAAATCAGTTACATATTTCCTGACTTTGCTACATCACTGTGGTTTCAGCCTGGCTCCTGACTCATCTCCATTTCTATGTGTGTCTTCTTCTGTGCCCTTGAGACAGACAGACAGACACACACTCACACCTATCTATCTATCTATCTATATATATATTGATGAAACTAGGAATGGTTTTGATCCCTTATGACTTAAATTCATTCACTTGGACCTCAATTATGATAAACACTCCAGTTCTCCCCTAAATGTGCATCAACAGCTGAATAGATAAAGAAGATGTGGCACATGTATACAATGGAATATTACTCAGCCATAAAAAGACACGAAATTGAGTTATTTGTAGTAAGGTGGATGGACCTAGAGTCTGTCATACAGAGTGAAGCAAGTCAGAAAGAGAAAAACAAATACCATATGCTAACGCATATATATATGGAATCTAAAGAAAAAAATGGTACTGATGAATCTAGTGGCAGGGCAGGAATAAAGATGTCGACATAGAGAATGGACTTGAGGACATGGGGGCTGGGGAGAGGGGTAAGCTGGGGCGAAGTGAGAGTAGCATCGACATATATACACTACCAAATGTAAAATAGACAGCTAGTGGGAAGCAGCCACATAGCACAGGGAAATCAGCTCGGTGCTTTGTGACCACCTAGAGGGGTGGGATAGGGAGGGTGGGAGGGAGGCTCCAGAGGGAGGGGATATGGGGATATATGTATGCGTATGGCTGATTCAAGTTGTTGTACAACAGAAACTGACACAGTATTGTGAAGCAATTATACTCCAATAAAGATGTATTAAAAAAAAAAAATACCCGTGCCTTAATGGTGGTTTGGCATGTGGGCTGGTTTAAAGATAAAAGGTCTCTTGACTCCACAGATGCAACAAAAACTGTTTCTGGGGGGGAAAAGATGATAAAAAGATTATTTTATTACTTTAGAAAGTATGAGGTCAGAGAGCACAGAGCAAAATTTTTCCAAATCTGCTCAAAATCTTGACAGACATAGAGTTATGTCTGTCAGTCCATTTCCACTTACAGAATCATCATAGTGCTTCTAATTATTATGATAAAAATGTAACAATAACAGGAAAATATAAAATTGAAGTGAAGATTTTTCGTTTCACTTATAAGAAAGGTATCATTCAAACTCGTGGGCATTCTTAGGACTAGAGACTTCGAATGTCTAGATACCTATAGAATATGCAATTGCTGCTCCTGTGTTATTCGCCCAACAGAACCAATATTTCACAAAATTTGTTTAGAACAATATTATCTGAGTAAAATTAATGACAAGAAAATACCATGAGACATTTTTAACAGCCGCTTGTCATGTCAATACCCATACTTTTTTTTTAAAAAAAGGAAACAATATTAAATACACTTAGATAGTACTGTTTGGTTTTCTCAATGACCCTATGAGGTATGAATGAAATTTGCATACGTGTGTATCAGGACAGGAAACAGAATAAGCTCCAGGTTCTTTAAGTAGATGGAAACTAAATACAGGGCATTAAAAGCTTACAAAATAATTGGAAAGGCTAGAGATGGAGGCTCTAGGCTGGGCATCCAGAAATGTTTCCAGAACATGGCAGAACTGACCTATTAGCGGCACCACTACTTCTGCTTCAGTCAGAAAGGTGAGGAATCCCGAAGTCGCTACAGAATTTGAGTTCAAACGCGCACCGCTGTAGCTACAAGTAAGGAATCAGGAAACCACCACTGCTGCCACTGCAACAACCTCTCAAAACACATGAAACGCAGAACTTGGATGCTGGAACCTATCACACAAAAATCATGTCTTCACAATCTTTATTAGCAGAAAACAGTGCAAGCAGCAGGAAGATGACCTCCACTTGACTTCTGCCTTCTAAATCTTAACAAGGGCATCTAATTGGCTGAACCTAATTTGCATCTGCAACTTTAATTGCGCAGGAATCTGGGAAGTGCAGTTTTTAGCCTTCAAGCTTCTGCAGTACAGAGACGCACACTGCAAAGCGGACAATTGTTTCAACCGGCCACATCCACCTTACGTGATTTGAAGATTTTAGAAATTTCTTACCCAAGATCACAGAACTAGCAAGTGCTAGAGCAACAAACTTGAATTCAAAGATTTTTGGCCACTTGCCCAGTGCTCTGTCCACTACATCAGTCTACAGCACTCATTACTCTGTGAAGACATTTGCCAAAGGAGACATATTTTCAAATCTTGTGCTAATTATATTTTCAATGAAGCATTAATTCAGGCATCTGCGATTATTGTTACCTTTTAGTCTTATGTCAAATCTAGTTGTTCTTCCAAACTAAGACTTAATCTTATTTTACAGTACTTACAGTTAAACCAACACAGCAAGGGTTTAATACCTTTGAGTATTTTTCTCAGCAGGCTTGCTGCTTAATCCATTTAATGTCAGAACAGCACAAACCTTCTTATTAAAATGGGGGAAAGGACATCGTTAGAATACATTAGTGGCTGTCTTTCTGCTGGGTAAGACAGCGAATATGGCAATATTTGTACCTCATCTTTATTTTAATTTGCATTTTCTGCTAACGGTGCAAGGAAAACATTTAAAAAGAAAAGATATGGGGTGCTAAATCCTCTTGAATTTTAATCATGCATAAAAGAAAAATAGAAGACTGAAAGTTCTCTTTGAGAAGTCTTCCTAAGTGTATACTTCCATATTGAAATTAAAAATATGGAATATGCAAATAAAATACTTGGAGAAATGGACAAATTTTAATGTATCTGTAATATCTCATTAATAAAAATTAAATCACAACTTTCATTCCAAATGCTTTTTACAGCAACTTTGGGAACATATTTTTATATGCACATTTAATGATATAAGTACAGAAATTTCTTATCTATACATTAAAAGAAAAATATAAATTACTAGATAACATGTATACTTAGACTTGATAATACTATGTGAAAATTAAAAGAAGGGGTTAAATTCATGTTACTACATAAAAAATCATTCAGTTCTTGCCCAAGTTAGCATTTAACTCTGAGCTGTTCAAGAATAAAAAGAGTTAAAGTTTGCATTTTTTATCTTTCATATGCTTTTCATCTACTGTCAAAACACCCTAGCAGGATTTAGATTGGTATTTTGATTAACACAGGTGTATGTTTGGGTGCTGGTGGTAGTGATGCTTTGCTTCAAAGAATCATGCAAAAGGTTGACATAAATCTTAGATCACAAAATCTTAGTTTAAATAAGTAAATATGGAAAACTATAATGTTTAATAAATTAAATAATTGAAAATCCTATTTCCTGAAGAGTTTAGATAAGGATTGTTTACATTATAAAATGATCCAGTTGGTATTCCATCAAATACCAAGGTACTCCAAAACAATTATCGATTTCCATGCTTTTTTTCAGAAACACATTTGCTCTATGTGATTCTTTATTTATAGACCCAGATAACCAGGATGGATTCAACCTGAAGCAGGTACAAAAAGAATGTGCAAGGTTTATCCAAAAGCTGGGAATAAATTGAATCCTTCTATGCCATTCCCATCAGGACTCCTTGCCACTCTAAAGGCAGATGGGAAGTCGATCGATGTTCAGGCAGGAAAGCAACTCAACTGAAGTTTACAGTTTTACAAGGGAAATTCTTTCACCCTGCCTTAGAAGGGAAGGGTGGAGAACCCACTGTTACACAGGACACTCCACCCTCAGCTACATCCCCTTGATTAATTATGTAATCAGATCTCCTTTATCATTATCTACTTACCAATCAGGTAATGGCAGATTTTTCTGATGCTTGCTATAGAGATTGCTTTAGGGGGGTCCTGAGAGCCTTATTATACTTGTTTGGCACAGCATTAATGTGAAAAGATTTAACTTAGGGTGCAAGTTAACATTTTCCCCAAAAGTTTTTTTTTTTTTTTTTCTTGCGGTACGTGGGCCTCTCACTGTTGTGACCTCTCCCGTTGCAGAGCACAGGCTCCGGACATGCAGGCTCAGCGGCCATGGCTCACGGGCCCAGCTGCTCCGGGGCATGTGGGATCCTCCCAGACAGGGGCACAAACCCGTGTCCCCCGCATCGGCAGGCGGACTCTCAACCACTGCGCCACCAGGGAAGCCCACCCCCAAAAGATTTTTAAAAAGCTATTAATTTAGCAAGTAAGCCTTACAGACGTAAATCCTGATTACTGAATCACTGTAAAGTCTTACGCAAGTCAGGGAGTATAAGCAAAAAAGTGGATAACAAAGACATTTCAAATTTATAGTAGAAGAACAAGTGAAAAATATTTGTGAGGTAATGGAAACTATTAATGTTTTAGTATATGTAAGTAACTGGTGGATACAGCAAAATGAATAATTTGTTGTTAACGTAAACCAGCTAAGTTCTTCAAATGCACAACTAACTACTGTACATATACATCCTTCAGTCCATAGATGGTGCAAAATGGGAATCTTGGCTTCTAAGTTTGTTCTCAAACCAGAGAAGTGCAGAAATTTCATTTGTGTCTTCTTTCACTTATCTTCAATATGTTTCCTGGAATATAAAGGGCTAGAGAAAGTTCCAAAGCTTTAACTCATGTAAGAGCTGGGTGGGTAATATATCAGTCCTGGCCTCACTGAAACAGTTATCAGGTCTCAAAGAATTATTTTGTCTGGGAATTCTAAACTTGAGAGTAAATGGCTATTTGTTTTGCTCTTATTTTTTTCTCTTTTTATTGTGAACACTTTTAACATATGGAAAAATTGCAAGACTAACACAACAAATGCCTATATTCCCTTCACAATTGTGTATACATATAAATATACATATATATGTGCATATACATTTTTTTCTTAAATAAGTTGCAGACATCAGGATATTTCATACTTAAATGTTGCAGCATGCATTTCCTGAGATCTCATTCACAAACACAACACAATTATCACCTCTAAAAGTCCTGATATCCAGGCCACAACCTAAATCAACTAAATCAAAATCTCTTGAAAGGGCCCTAGGCATCAATATTTTTTAAAGCTCCCTGGAGGTCACAATGTACAATAAAAGTTGAGGGTCATTGTCTACAGAATGATTAAATTCAAGTTAAATATTTTCAACAAAGGATACATCGTTTTTGTTTTTTAATATGCATAAGAATGTGCTAGTCTTTTAAAGTTTAACAGATCTAATTATAGATTTTAGGACAGAGTGTCATAATAATTTATATTTCCTTAAGTTTTTCTTATCATGTTAATATAATTTTCTTTTGAAATATTTATCTAATATAAATATATTTGAACTTCATTTCAGTATTTTCTATATCATGATTTTAAATGCATGAAATATATATTCTTATGTAAATCTTAAATATATTTATATCAAAAGCTAAATAACTTTAAGCACAAGATATTTATACATATACATTACTCAATAAACTGTCAGATATGAATCTTAGCACATAAAATATAAAGCTTCTTAATAACTTTTTCATAATCAAATATCATATTATAAGAATAAAAGGTCCAGCAAGCAAAAGTTAAAATCTAAACCTAATACACGTTAATATTTTAACAGATAATATTTTTTCATTTGTTAAAGATCTTGACTTTTTTACGACAAAGCATTCTTCCTAAGTAAATAGAAGTAATTTTGACCAACAACAAATTATTCCTACATTTTATTGTACTTTTCCTATCAGTGTTAAGATTAATATTAGCTTAAAAGGTATTAACAGACACTGCAGAAATACAAAAGATCATGAGAGATTACTACAAGCAACTCCATGCCAATAAAATGGACAACCTGGAAGAAATGGACAAATTCTTAGAAAAGCACAATCTTCTAAGACTGAACCAGGAAGAAATAGAAAATATAAACAGACCAATCACAAGCACTGAAATTGAGACTGTGATTAAAAATCTTCCAACAAACAAAAGCCCAGGACCTCATGGCTTCACAGGCGAATTCTATCAAACATTTAGAGAAGAGCTAACACCTATCCTTCTCAAATTCTTCCAAAATACAGCAGAGGGAGGAACACTCCCAAACTCATTCTACAAGGCCACCATAAGCCTGATACCAAAACCAGACAAAGAGGTCACAAAGAAAGAAAACTACAGGCCAATATCACTGATGAACATAGATGCAAAAATCCTCAACAAAATGCTAGCAAACAGAATCCAACAGCACATTAAAAGGATCATACACCATGATCAAGTGGGGTTTATCCTAGGAATGCAAGGATTCTTCAAAATATGCAAATCAATCAATGTGATACACCATATTCACAAACTGAAGGATAAAAACCATGTGGTAATCTCAGTAGATGCAGAAAAAGCTTTTGACAAAGTTCAAAACCCATTTATGATAAAAGCCCTCCAGAAAGTAAGCACAGAGGGAACGTACATCAACATAATAAAGGCCATATATGACAAATCCAAGCCAACATTATTCTCAATGGTGAAATACTGAAATCATTTCCACTAAGATCAGGAAAAAGACAAAGTTGCCCACTCTCACCATTCTTATTCAACATAGTTTTGGAAGTGTTAGCCACAGCAATCAGAGAAGAAAAAGAAATAAAAGGAATCCCAATCGGAAAAGAAGAAGTAAAGCTGTCACTGTTTGCAGATGACATGATACTATACATAGAGAATCCTAATGATGCTACCAGAAAACTGCTAGAGCTAATCAATGAATTTGGTAAAGTAGCAGGATACAAAATTAATGCACAGAAATCTCTTGCATTCCTATACATTAATGCTGAAAAATCTGAAGGAGAAATTAAGGAACCACTCCCATTTACCACTGCAACAAAAAGAATAAAATACTTAGGAATAAACCTACCTAAGGAGATAAAAGACCGGTATGCAGAAAACTATAAGACACTGATGAAAGAAATTAAAGATGATGTAAACAGTTGGAGATATACCATGTTCTTGGATTGGAAGAATCAACATTGTGAAAATGACTATACTACTCAAAGCAATCTACAGATTCAATGCAATCCCTATCACACTACCAATGGCATTTTTCACAGAACTAGAACAAAAAATTTCACAGAACTAGAACAAAAGACCCCAAATAGCCAAAGCAATATTGAGAAAGAAAAACGGAGCTGGAGGAATCAGGCTCCCTGCCTTCAGACTATACTACAAAGCTACAGTAATCAAGACACTATGGTACTGGCACAGAAAAAGAAATATAGATCAATGGAACAGGATAGAAAGCGCAGAGATAAACCCACGTATATATGGTCACCTTATTTTTGATAAAGGAGGCAAGACTATAACATGGGGAAAAGAGAGTCTCTTCCATAAGTGGTGCTGTGAAAACTGGACAGCTACATGTAAAAGAATGAAATTTGAACACTCCCTAACACCATACACAAAAATAAACTCACAATGGATTAAAGACGTAAATGTAAGGCCAGACACTCTAAAACTCTGAGACGAAAACATAGGCAGAACACTCTATGACATAAATCACAGCAAGATCCTTTTTGACCCACCTCCTAGAGAAAATGGAAATAAAAACAAAAATAAACAAATGGGACCTAATGAAACTTAAAAGCTTTTGCACAACAAAGGAGACCATAAACAAGATGAAAAGACAACCCTCAGAATGGGAGAAAATATTTGCAAATGAAGCAACTGACAAAGGATTCATCTCCAAAATTGACAAGCAGCTCATGCAGCTCAATATCAAAAAACCAAACAACCCAATCAAAAAATGGGCAGAAGACCTAAATAGACATTTCTCCAAAGAAGATATACAGATTGCCAACAAACACATGAAAGAATGCTCAACATCACTAATCATTAGAGAAATGCAAATCAAAACTACAATGAGGTATCATCTCACACCAGTCAGAATGGCCATCATCAAAAAATCCACAACCAATAAATGCTGGAGAGGGTGTGGAGAAAAGGGAACCCTCTTGCACTGTTGATGGGAATGTAAATTGATACAGCCACTATGGAGAACAGTATGGAGGTTCCTTAAAAAACTAAAAATAGAACTACTATACAACCCAGCAATCCCACTACTGGGCATATACCCTGAGAAAACCATAATTCAAAAAGAGTCATGTACCACAATGTCCATTGCAGCTCTATTTACAATAGCCCGGACATGGAAGCAACCTAAGTGTCCGTCGACAGATGAATGGATAAAGAAGACGTGGCATATATATATAGGATGGAATATTACTCAGCCATAAAAAGAAACAAAATTGAATTATTTGTAATGAGGTGGATGGACCTAGAGTCTGTCATACAGAGTGAAGTAAGTCAGAAAGAGAAAAATAAATACTGTATGGTAACACATATATATGGAATCTAAAAAAAAAAAAAAGGTTCTGAAGAACCTAGGGGCAGGACAGGAATAAAGATGAAGACATAGAGAATGGACTTGAGGACACGGGGAGGGGGAAGGGTAAGCTGGGAAAAAGTGAGAGAGTGGCATGGACATATATACACTACCAAATGTAAAATAGATAGCTAGTGGGAAGCAGCGGCATAGCACAGGGAGACCAGCTCCGTGCTTTGTGACCACCTAGAGGCGTGGGGTAGGGAGGGTGGGAGGGAGACGCAAGAGGGAGGAGATATGGGGATATATGTATACGTATAGCTGATTCACTTTGTTTTAAAGCAAAAACTAACACACCATTGTAAAGCAATTACACTCCAGTAAAGATGTTAAAAAAAAAAAAAAGGTATTACTTTTTTTTGGCTTCTGACTGTGACATTGTATAGCATA
Source organism: Orcinus orca (assembly GCF_937001465.1). NCBI lineage: Eukaryota > Metazoa > Chordata > Mammalia > Artiodactyla > Delphinidae > Orcinus > Orcinus orca. The sequence continues at coordinate 69,614,629 of NC_064567.1, forward strand.
TCCAAGCAAGGAAAGAGGGCATTATGCATTTAGAAATAGCCCTTAGTTACTTATGTCTGTTATTTTGTGTTAGAGCAAGCAACTCGTAAACTGATTATTTTTCAAGAAATGAATCAAACCAGTTCACAGTGAGATAAATTATATATTTTTGACTGGAATAGAAGTCACAAGACCTCAATTCTAGGCTCTGATTAGCAGGGTACTTTATCTCAGGTTTCTCATCTGTTAATGAAGGGTTTAGCTATACCAAAGATTCCCAGGCTTTCCCAGTTCATGGCTCTCTTATTATCTCAGAAGTGTTTTCATGGTGTGGAGGCTAAAAGAAATACCTAACAATTCCATTTATTAAGTAGCTAGGTCCAAACTTATTATGTATGTCTGTCCTAACAACTTCGTTGCTATTAAAAAAAAAATAATACACATACATTTCTAAAACTTTTTGTTACGTTCTTAATGGCGTGTGCATGTTTATTGGATACCTTACAAATTCTGAAACCTTGGAATTGGATGGGAAACCAGTGTCCTCATTTCCTGTTCCACAGGCATTTTCCCATGGTTCTTGTGTTTTATAACAGCAACTTACAAAACACTGCCTTAAAAGATGTCATCAGAAGGTTGGAGTACAGGGCTTCCCTGGTGGCGCAGTGGTTGAGAGTTCGCCTGCCAATGCAGGGGGCACGGGTTCGTGCTCTGGTCTGCAAAGATCCCACATGCCGCAGAGCGGCTAGGCCCGTGAGCCATGGCCGCGGGTCCTGTGCGTCCGGAGCCTGTGCTCCGCAATGGGAAAGGCCACAACAGTGAGAGGCCCAAGTACCGCAAAAAAAAAAAAAAAACGGACTGAGTACAATTTCATGTTGAAGGTCTAATCTAATTGGAGGTAGTGTTTTGCATGGTGTCCAACTGATGTCACTGTGTTGGCCTTGAAAATTTTAAATAGCCCATGAATGTAAGGTCTAAGAGGTGCCCCTTTGAGTTTGTTGGGGCACCCTTGGGGTGCCCCAGTACACAGTTTGTGAAGGATGGGCTATGCTCTCTAAAATATTTAATGTAAATGTAATATGTGATGTAAAATGTAGAAGCAGAGGATAAGTGAAATAGATCATTCTGAAGGCCTGGGGTAAGAAGCTACAGGATTGAAAAGAAGGTAAAAATTGTAATAAATGTCTGTCTGCTTGGGGTGCACTTTCCCTCCCCATGTCACCTACAAAATGCCTACCCGTGTCTCACAATTCGCCTCAGGGTAGCCTCCCTTAACCAAGGCAAATTCACCTATTACACATTCTCAGAGTATTCATCTCATAGCACTTATCATAGTGGCAATTATATATTTATTTGTATAACTACTTGTATAACTTCTCTCTCTCATTAGAATGTAAGCTCTAAGAGGCTAGGAATATGTCTGGTACCAGCACCACATCCCACGGTCTGGTATATTATAGAAGCTAAAACCTTGCTGGATGAAATGAATAAATGCACATACTCTGACAGAATAAGGTTAGCATTCATTTCAGTTCTTTTTTATTGTAAAACAGCTGCTATTTATAGTAGCATTCCTAAAACTTATTTCTTTTTCTCGTAACATTTAGCAGGAAAAAAGAACCCACAGATATAAAGCTGCATCGTAAACCTCAGAAAGTAATCTCACCTAAACTAAATAAAAGGATAATGTTGCTTTGGAAAAGGCAGTCAAATATTCATAAACTCTTAGAGGCAAATTAATTTTATAAGAAAAAGTCATTTTTTGGAAGGTGTGATTTTATTTTTATCTTATTTTTAAATTAATTTTTATTGGAGTATATTTGATTTACAATGTTGTGTTAGTTTCTGCTGTACAGCAAAGTGAATCAGTTATACATATATCCAGTCTTTTTTAGGTTCTATTCCCATATAGGTCATTACAGAGTATCGAGTGGAGTTCCCTGTGCTATACAGTAGGTTCTTATTAGTTGTAGTGTGTATATGTCAATCCCAATCTCCCAATTTGTCCCTCCCCCCCCTTCCCCCATGGTAACCATAAGTGTTTTTCCTACATCTGTGACTCTATTTCTGTTTTGTAAATAGGTTCATTTGTACCATTTTTTTTTAGATTCCACATATAAGCGGTATCATATGATATTTGTCTTTCTCTGACTTACTTCACTCAGTATGATCATCTCTATCCATGTTGCTGCAAATGGCATTATTTCACTTTTTTATGGCTAATATTCCATTGTATATATGTACCACATCTTTTTTATCCATTCCTATGTCAGTGGACATTTAGGTTGCTTCCATGCCCTGGCTATTGTAAATAGTGCTGCAATGAACGTTGAGGTACGTGTATCTGTTCGAATTATGGTTTTTTCCAGATATATGTCCAGGAGTGGGAATGCTGGATCATATGGTAGCTTTCTTTTCAGTCTTTTAAGGAACCATACTGTTCTCCATAGAGACTGTACCAAGTTACATTCCCACAAAGAGTGCAGGAGGGTTCCCTTTTCTCCACACCCTCTCCAGAATTTATTGTTTGTAGATTTTGTTTTGTAGATTTGTTTGTAGATTTGTTTGTAGATTTTGATGATGGTCATTCTGACCGGTGTGACTTAGTATCTCATTGTAGTTTTGATTTGCATTTCTCTAATAATTAGGGATGCTGAGCATATTTTCATGGGCCTTTTGGTCATCTGTATGTCGTCTTTGGAGAAATGTCTATTTAGATCTTCCACCCGTTTTTTGATTGGGTTGTTTGTTTTGGGTTTTTTGTTTTTTGTTTGTTTTTTGATATTGAGCTGCATGAGCTGTTTGTATATTTTGGCAATTCCTTGTCAGTCATTTCATTTGCAAATATTTTCTCGATTCTGTGGGTTGTCTTTTCATTTTTTTTTTAAACATTCCTTTTCATGATTTTTAAAAAATTTTTACTTATTTATTTATTTCATTTATTTACTTTTGGCTGCATTGGGTCTTTGTTGCGGCGCACAGGCTTTCTCTAGTTGCGGGGAGCAGGGGCTACTCTTCGTTGAGGTGTGCAGGCTTCTCATTGCGGTGGCTTCTCTTGTTGTGGAGCACAGGCTCTAGGTGCGTGGGCTTCAGTAGTTGAGGCTCATGTGCTCTAGAGCCACGGGTTAAGTAGTTGTGGCACACAGGTTTAGTTGCTCTGCAGCATGTGGGATCTTCCCAGACCAGGGATCAAACCCACGTCCCCTGCATTGGCAGGCAGATTCTTAACCACTGCGCCACCAGGGAAGTCAAGTCTTTTCATTTTGCTTATGGTTTCCTTTGCTGTGCAAAAGCTTTTACGTTTAATTAGGTCCCATTTATTTATTTTCGTTTATATTTTCTTTTTTTAAAATACATTTATTTATTTGTTTTTATTTTTGGCTGTGTTGGGTCTTTGTTGCTGCACGCAGGCTTTCTCTAGTTGCGGGGAGTGGGGGCTACTCTGTTGCGGTGCATGGGCTTCTCATTGTCGTGGCTTCTTGTTTCAGAGCACAGGCTCTAGGCGCGCAGGCTTCAGTAGTTGTGGCACGCAGGCTTAGTTGCTCCGCGGCATGTGGGATCTTCCCGGGCCAGGGCTAGAACCCGTGTCCCCTGCCTTGGCAGGTGGATTCTTAATCACTGTGCCACCAGGGAAGAACTCGTTTATGTTTTCATTACTCTAGCAGGTGGATCAGAAAAGATCTTGCTGTGCTTTATGTCAGAGAGTGTTCTGCCGGTGTTTTCCTCTAAGAGTTTTATAGTATCAGATCTTGCATTTAGGTCTTTAATCCATTTTGAGTTTATTTTTGTATATAGTGTTAGAGAATGTTCTAATTTCATTCCTTTGCATGTAGCTGTCCAGTTTTCTCAGCACCACTTACTGAAGAGACTCTTTTCTCCATTGTATATCCTTGCCTCCTTTGTAACAGATTAGGTACCCATAGGTGCGTGGCTTTGTCTCTGGACTTTCTATCCTGTTCCATTGATCTATATTTCTGTTTTTGTGCCAGTACCATACTGTTTTGATTACTGTAGCTTTGTAGCAGAAAAAGCCATGTTATTACATAAAAATTGCTCATAGAAAATTTTACAATCTTAGCAAAGGCCACAAACCACACTTTGAGAACCAGGTTCTACAGTGGTGATATTAGAAGTAGAAGGTGAGTTTCTAGAAAGTGGCAACTCATTCTTTTTTTTTTTAAATGGCATTCTACTACAAAGCCTGATTTTATTGACATAGTAAGCACAAATTTTAAGGGAAGTGCATGATTTCAGTATTAAAATGAAATGAATTCTGAAAATCTTATTGATATTCTATTTTAATCCTGGTATAAAGATCAATTAGTAAAATAAAGTCAAACAGAATCCTAAAGTCAAACAGGAAATAGGGATATGGAAGTAGGACAAAATAAGATAGCAAAGGATTGTATTAAATAACTAACAACCTTAAAAAGGGTGGACTTTTTTTAAAACAGTAGATTAAGATTGATTTATGGGATTTTGTACATTTAGTATATCCCTTTTCTGAAAAAGCACTTTAAGGTACAGAATCAATAAATTATGTTTTGTTATGCATTTTTCACCCTTAAAGTTCCTATGCAAGGAGGAAATTATTTGTTTACACTTTATACATTTTAGACAGAATGGCTCTGGATAATAATACAGAGATGGGGAAATAAAAGAGAAGGTAAGATAAAGATGGTTGATTCTGTGCCCTTGGAATTACTAATCCATAAACAGCAAACTCCCCTGTATGCACTGTCTTCTTTGGGAACTCGTTCCACCTTTTGCCTTAAACTAAAATCTAGCTCTCCCCAAGGCTATCAGCTCCCAAATGGTGCCGAATTATTTTCTTTCATCACATATACAGGATATAGTGTTGATGTCCACCTAGTTCCCCATTGCCATATCCTGGATCACTTTTACCTTACAGTCTTGTAAAATTAAAATAAAACAAAAACCATCACCCACAAAACACACCTGTCCCTTTGTAGGTCATGCTACCTCCTCATCACACCTTCTTTATCTTTCTGATCCAAAATTATCAGCCTTCTCTATCTCACCCACCACTCTTCTGTCCCCCAGCTTATAGAGTAATGTTCCTTGAACTTTATGTACCTTTGAATCACCTGGGCGATCTTATTAAATTCAGATTCTGAGTCAGTAAGGACACCCAGAGATTCTGCATTTCTCATAATTTTCATGAGAAGCTGTGGACCACTTCGAAGAGTAAAGCACTAGAGGGGCTGTTTCTGTTATTATCAAAACTACAGTTATCCTAACTCCCCCTTTCTGCTTTGGCACTCTTTCCCTCCTGCCTTTACTATTTTTAGTATCAGTTCTTCTTCTTAGTGTTTTTTGTCATTTTTATGCAGTCAATTTCAATCTCTCTCTCACCTCTCTCTCATCTGCTTAAGTACCACCCACTTAAAAAAAAAAAAAGAAAAAAAAAAAATCCCAATTTAACCCTTTACTCCCCCTAGCTGCCATCCTAGGTCTCTCACTTTCACAAACTTTTTTAAAAAAACAATTGTCTGTGTTTGCCAATGTCGCCTCCTCATCTCCAATTCAATTCTGTTCCCACTTCCGTGTGATTTGTAGGTCCATTAGTCCACCAACGGTGTTCACTAAAGTTACAAATTACCCCATTTTGAGAAGCCAAAAAGGACATTTCCAGTTCTCATCTTATCTGAACCTCTCAACAGCATTCAATACTGTGAACCACTCTGACATTTTTCCACTTTGTCCTCCATGACAAAAGTCTCCTTATTTTCTTACCATTCTAGCAACTCTTTTTCAGTTTTACAGCACCATAATCTTCTATCCAGCAATTAGATAGTACATACTGAAGTTTTTTGGTGCCCAGTCCTCCTTTTCTAGCATATATTTGCACCCCACAACCTTCATAATCTCTTCTTTGTCACTTAAATGCAGATGATTTCTGAGATATTCTCCAGCTCACACATCTTTGAGTTACAAACCTATATATCCTACGGCCTACTTGACACCTTTGATGTCTCAAAGGTACCTCAAACATAAAAGATCCAAGCTAAATTAATAATTTCCCACCAGCACATGCCATTATTACATAGCCTGATACATAGTCCAAAAAGCTATTATTGTGTCTTTGACACATCCTCTTCTGTCACTGTCATATATTCATCCTTTCCATCTTTCAGGACCTCCTCAAATTCTGTGGAACCTATTCACTTTTTTTCCATCTACACTATCACCTCCACCCTTGTATCAGTAATTGTCATCCCTTGGCTGGGCTACTGCTAATGGTTTCCTAAGGAGTATCATTTCCATTCCTTTCTGCTCCTCCCTCTTTTATCTGTTCTACACTCTGCAGATATGGTGATATTTTGAAACACAAATTTGATCATTTGTGCCCTTCTCCCCTGCTCATCCTGAACTTGTTTTAGTCCATCATACTACTTGCCAGGCTCCTTCCCACTAAACGGATGTTGCTTGTACTATTTCATTGGCTTGGAATGCCCTTCCCCTCTTTTCTCCTAAGACTTTATCCTTCAGACTGCAACTCAACTGTCGTGATTTTGCAAAAGCTTATCTTTGTCTCAATGACTAGGTCAAATTTCTCTACTAGAAGACCATGCTGAATCGTGTACTTCTCCATTACAGTATTTCCTGAGAGTATGGTACTTTTCTGTTTTTGTTCACCATTGTCTCCTCAGTACTAGAACAATCATGGCACACAGGCATTACCCTCAAAATATCTCTTAATTGAATTAATGTGTGGAGGGGGTAATTATCCACAATATTTGGATAGGAATCGCAGATGATATGGCATTTGAGTTGGGCACTCTCGGTGTTATTATTGAAGAATAAGGTGGAGGAAGATGAATTAGGGATATTGCTAAGCACAAAATTTAATAGTATTTGCTGGAATATTTAGATGTAAGTGGTAGGGGAGTTGAAGATGTTTCATACGTTCATTGGAGAATGGTTGAGCCAGAGACAGAACAAGGTTTCAGCTAAAGAAAATGATGTTCAATTTATCAATGTTCTGAATTTGAGGTAACAAACTCACCAGGTGGAAATGGTTTGATGACATTTTGAAATGTAGGAATAGATATGGTGTGAGATTTCATCTAGACATCTTAGTCTGGTTGCCCTTCTGCTCCTGACAAGCAAAACATACTCCTCTCGTCATCTATTTCCTTATCTATTCTTTCTTTTTTTTTCTCTATCCCACTGTCACTTCCCTGGACTTTTACCTGGACTACTTCAACAACTCCCTAACTACTCTCCCTGCATCCAGTCTTGCTCTCCTGTAATCTAGTTTGCACTTTCATTCCAGAGTGACTTTTCCAAGACACCAGAATGTCATTTTCCTGCTGTGGATCCTTAAAATGTTTCCATTGACTGCAGAATAAAATCTGGACTCTTGATCAAAGCTTTATGATTTGATCCTAGAATTCCTGAATTTCACTTCCAGCTCCTCTCTCCAGCCATACCAGACTACTTATCCTCAAATGCCTCCTGCTGCCTTTCTTCCTTCCTTTCTACCTTACTGAAATCTGACTATAGATTAACAAAGTTATTCTGGCTGGGGAAAAAATACTATACTGTCTAGTATGGAGACAAAAACCAAACCCAAACAAAAAGACAAGTAAACGCCTAGCCTTCAAGTTCAACTCAGATGTGGCCTCCTGAAGATTTCTTCTCGAGTTAAATTTATAGTTCCACTGGTTTTCTGCCAGCTCACTGTAATTCTTAGCCCAAAATTAGCTGCATCACTGTCTCTTACATAGGTGAATTTAAGCTCACTATTTGGCATTTCTATCCTTGAGACTGTCTAATTACAAAGCGATTGGCTACACATAATTTGTTGTCACACGTCTTTCTGGACTGGAAATGTGTCCACAGATTCCTTCCCTTGACCTCAAGAACATGGATACCAGGGGTGGGGGAGGGGGTCATTACGCCTTGCGTCATCACGTGCCGAGAGGGTGGGGCCCTCAAGGGAACTGTAAGGAAGGGCGGAGTCAAATAGAATGGGGCGGGGCTGCTAGGGGCGGCGCCGCGAGAGGCGGGACCACGAGGCGGGGCGGGGCCAGAGAGGAGTCGGGGGCGTTTCTGCCATTCAGCCGGTGCAAGCGGCGGCGGGAGGCAGCGCCTGTCGAGTCCCCTCGACGCTAGGTTCCGAGAGCGTTACTGGGACCACCGGCTCAGACCAGAGGCAGACGCGTGGTCGAGCGGAAGCTGGTGGCACCGAAAGCGGCGGCCGGAGTCCGAGCTCCAAAGGCGGGAAGTACCCGGGATCGGGGAAGCCCCGGGAGCAGCGCGGCGTCGCCTCCTTTACCCAAGGGGCCGCGGCGACGGTCACGGGGCGCGGCGCCAGAGCGCGCGACCCAGGCTGGGATTCCAAACAGGCGGCCCAGGCTCCTCCTCCATTCGGGCCGCCTCACCTGCGGGCAACGCTGCGCCGCCTCCGCCCGTATAGACGGCACCTGCGTCGCCCGGCTCACCGGTCTCCGCCCCTCGACCGCCGGCGCCAGGCCCGGGCGGCGCACTTGGACTCGGGGCTGCGGGAGCCAAGGCTCTTGGGGTGCGGCGTCTTTGCCACCGCCCGGGGAGGGTGCAGGTGGAGCGGGCGCGGCTGCGTGGAACCCGGCGCCGGCCGCCGCCGCCGCCGCCGCCGTCGTCCCGGTCGCCGCCGGGTCCCCGGGACCGGGCTGTCCGCGCCCGCGCCCGGGGAGAAGCCGCCGCCAGCCGGGCACCATGAACAGCAGCAGCGCCAACATCACCTACGCCAGTCGCAAGCGGCGGAAGCCGGTGCAGAAAACGTGAGTGTCTGGTGCGCGTCCTCGGCGCGGGGGTGGGCGCTCAGGCGCGCAGGTGCCGGAGGCCGCCTCACCCGTGCCCATATCCCCGCGGCCTGGTGATTAGGTCCCTTCCCCACGCAGTCCGTGGAATCGCGATTTGGAGGCCGGTCGAGAAACCCAGGCCTTGGGTTTTTCCGTGTTTAAAGATTGCATTTAAAAAATTGTGCCCCCCGTTCCCCAGTCTCCAGGGCACGCGCACCCTCGCACCCCCACCCCCACCCATTTGTAGCACTGTTCACTGTGCTATGGTCCTAATTTGTTGACAGCTCTGGTCTGCCCTGTGGGGCTGGCTGGTGGATTAGTTAACCTAAGCCCGTCTTGAAATCCCCTTTCACATTTAATATCCTCCTCGGTTAGGTTAGAGGACGGTCACCATTCTCACTCCTGATGGGGGGAGATGCTTTTAGGAGCTAAACACGTGCTGTCTGCAGGAAAGGGAATGAGTGTTTCTGAAGGTATTTTTTAGTCCGGTGCAACTGGCTTTCTGTTGCACTCTTTACTTATTTGGCAGTAATTTTGTAGCGCTCAGCGTGAACGCATCGGTACAATGTATAGAGATGGTAGCAGTTTTGAGTGAGTGTAGTAGCCAGAATACAGTAACGGATTTGTATTTTCAGTCACCTTTTGGGGGAGCTTTCTTATCACTTTGGGTCTGTAAATGATTTGGAGCTGGAATTATTGAAACAGACGTTTTCATTCTTAGCATCTTTCTCTAATTCCCTTCTCCCTCTACTTCCAAGTTTAGTCAGTTCTGATAGATTACAAACTTAGATTTTTTGTTTGTTTGTTTTGGTGGGATATTTGTGTGAGGTGGCAAATCCTTTTTTTTTCAGAAAAAAGAAAAATCCGTGCTTGAGACAGATTTACTTTTGTGAATTGGCAGTATTCATGTGTTTATTCCTAATTATTATCCCTGAGTTATTTTACTTCACATTTTTCAAACTTTCATAAACAACTTTCAGAACACATTAAACAGTTCCTCAGAACAAATCAGAAGTGTGCATTTGGCTTAAAACTTAATTTAGGTCACTAATCCAAACCAGAAAAATAACGGTTTAAGATTCATATTTAAGACCAGTTTAAAAGTTTAATTATTCTGGAGTTTTAATTTCCTTTTAGAATTTCAGTGATTATAGGTCTTCAGATCTAGACTTGGCATTAACAGAGGATATTCATCTATAAATAGACTGATTAAAATTTGGAAGACTTATCCTGCAGTGTGGCCGACATTAGGAATACTGCCGAATCAGCAGTTTTTGTCTTGGCAGTTCTGTTGACATTGGTTTTCAATACTTGCGTTTTAGAGTGGTTTCTTATATAAAAATGTATTTGTCTAATTTGACTTTGTCCTTAGTGGTTATTTAAAATTGAGAGGCGTCACAAACGCTTCTATGTATTTATTAATACACTGGTATACTTGGCATTATATATAATAGAGTTTTATCATAGGTGTTATGTATATGGTCACATAACCTGAAGATGCCCCTGATGGATTTTAAGTTACTGCATTTCAGTCAGTGTGTTACAGAAAGACCTAGATGACTTTAATAGAATGCTTTAATTTTTATTCATCATAAAGTTTAACATTTTTGGCTTCTCGTTAATGTTTTATTAAAGATTTTTCCTTTAAACATAGTACTGTACATTTTATTTACGTAAGATGTACCTTTTATTATTTTATATTAGCATTTTAATATACTTTCTAAGATGTTAGTATATTTGTATTTAATAATCTCTAATACAATACAACTAAAGCGTTTCTACATTCACCCTTATTTTATTTAGTTAGTATAAATGTTTATCAGATCTTTATTGAGCATCATGCGTTGCTTTTAATCATATAAATGCCTTAAAAGGTCACTGCTCCATAAGAAAAGCCTAGTGCTGGCATTTACAGAATCACATGAAATTGTTTATAAATTGTTTTTACCAGAATGAAAAAATGGTTAACTTAAAATGCAGTTAATCAAAGTCCATTTTAAGAATGGAGCCATAAACCCAATATTAAGTTTAATGTGTTTTTTTAGTTAAATTACTAGTTTGTGGCTAATAGGCTCTATAATATGTTGGCACATTGTCAGAAAAATTCATCTTGTTTGAGCTGAAAATGTTATTGAGATCTATTTAACTTTGACCCCTTAAGTCAGCCATTGTATCTTAAAGAGAAAATATGTTGTAGCATAATTATAGGACTGTTAAAAAGATGGCCATTTAAATATACAATTCCATAAAATTTTGGAACCAAGTGTGTGACATACTTTTAAGCTGAAGCTCTTCCAATCTTCAATGGAATTTATTAAACGGGATCAACGCCCCCTAGTGGCAAAGTCCAACGTTGAAAATTATCTTAGTACGAAATATATTTTAAACGTGTTAAATTTAATCCCGCTAAAGTATCTTGTACATAGTAGACACTCAGTAAATGTTTCTTTTCTTTTCGGAGTAATGAAAGCTAGAAGATTAAAGGATATGAAGCAACCTTGCATCTGATCCATGTTCCTAAAGAAATTTTCAGATACCCTTAGGAATAGGTTCTACTGTTTCCTTACGTGTTCCTTAAAATAACCCTGCTCAAAAAAAAAAAAAGAAAGAAAGAAAGAAAAAACAATTTGTTTTTACTTAAATCCTCTTCTTGTTTTATTTTCTTTGGAGATGAAAGCCTTTTTGTACATTTCTTTAATTACTTTGCTGCATGAAGATAGGTGAAAAGCACACTATTGAATTAAATAGAGTCTGGGTTTCTTTTCCCCTAATGATAATAACTTTGGATGTATTTTTTCAGTTTTTAAGTTCTATTAATACCTAAAAAGTTTTAGTGGTACTTCAATTTACCATATTTTTAGAAAATTAGTGCTGAATATTGGCAAATAATAGGTGTTGAGTAAATGAAATCTACACTTAAAAATGATATCAGTAGTGGTGGTGATCAAGCCAGCCATCATGAAGTGTCAGAGTTAGAAATAACTTCTCAGCCTTAGTTGACCCTTTTTACTTTGTTAATACACTAATAACATTAGTATAAAGGCAGTGCCTTCCTTGCTATGTTTGCTAAATTGCTATTCATTCTATTTAAACCTAATGAACCTCACTTATACAATACCTACTTAGTTGAATAAAATTATGTTTTACTGAAAATGTTTGATATAAACATACTATGATAAAATTTCCTAAATAGCTTCTAAAATAAAAATATATTGTTTCTCCACTGTTGTTTTTCTTTCAAATAAGCTTTGTTCAGATAGTTTATACATAGTGACTATAAAGGCTCTCAAATATTGGACCTATGAAATAAGTAAGTGAAAGTGATTAGTTATTGGTAACATTTATACAAATAAATGGTGTAAAGAGGAAACAGTGAACACTAGTTGAAGAAGAGCTAGTTCTAAACTAAAATTGAAAAAGCACTAGCTCTAAACTAAAAGATGAGGTCTACTTTTCTCACTTGTATAGGTCTTGGCAAGTGATTGACCAATAAGGCAGGCAGTCAACACCTACATTGCCACTCTCACAACTAAAATTAGCAGAAGAAGAGTATTTTATAAGCTGTAAAGACTTCTAACAGAAATATAGATTCTACTTTTTAAATAATTTCAGCTTACATTATCACAGAGCAATCAATTCTCCTGTGAAACAGTAAGAGGCAGTATATGATTGCATTCTCAATTGTGGGTAATGAAATGTACTACTCCACTGGTGAAAAAACTTACACAGTACATGCTTATTGGTGCATATAATTTAGACACTTACTTAGAAATTAGTACCATGCAAATCTTTAACAACAGTAGCTTTCTACTTCCACTCTTCTTTTAAAATTGATATTTTTGCATACTGGTTTTATATAACAAAAAACTACTGTTTGTTAGTACTTAATTGTGACATAAGCATGCACAGTGCTTTACAGACATCATTTTATTTCATTTTTGTAATAGTAGTATGAAAAGGTATTATTATTTCAGCTTTCCAGATAGGGACCTGAGGTTCAGATTCAAAATTGTTAGGTAGTAAATGAAAGGATGAGTTTTAATATCAGATTCCAGGTCTTTTGGCTCCAAAGCTTACGTTCATTCCAACTTCGCAGTGCTACCCAGGTAAGTTCAGTGATGCATATGGTACACCCACATACTAGGGATTTCCTTAACGCTCACTGTTTCTTCTCAAATAGTGTTCTGAATAAATTATTTCCCTTTGCCCATACATGATTTGTGCTTGCTTGACTCCATACTTGCATTCATGCCCTTTCTTCTTAGAGTCTTTTCCTCCTATTTTCATTGATGTGCTAGCTACCTCCCCTCCTTTAAAACATTGTTTTCAGTGGCTGCATGGTACTCCCTTCTGTTAAAGCTCTGTAATTTATTTTGAGGCGGAAATTCTGTTATTTCCAATCTTTAAATATTTCAACTAGTATTTCAGAGAATACCCTTGAGATATGTGAATTTCTATGTAAATTTTTAGTTCATTCCTTAGGAAAAATTCCTGTAAGTGGAAATTTGGGTACAAAGATATGATATACTTTTATGGTTGAGCCTAATATTATGCTCTGAAACATGCTGTCAGATTACTCTGCAAAAAATTTCCATTCCTATTGGTAGTCTGTAGGAGTGCCTATATCCTTGCATTTTTGCTTTAAAAATATTAATTGTCAACTTCATAAGCCAAAAAAAATGGGGTAGATAGTGGAACTTCTATGTTGGGATTGTATGTGTGGAATAATAGTGAGTACATTTGCAGATTTTTCTACTTGAGATGTCCTTTACATACTGATTTTCTTTGTCGTATGTTTTTCAGTTGTTTTTCAGTTTGCTCTTTTACCTTATTTTTAATGAAATACTATTTTGAAAAGTATTCGTTTTAAATAACACATGCACATGAAAAAGTCAATAATGTGTATAATGTTATCTTAAGTTTAGCATAGTAGGCATTATCTGTTGATGTTTTATTGTGATAGTTATGGTTATTAGTGCTATTTAATCTCTCCTCACCTCCCAGTATAATTTTATCACAATTTTGGATTAAATTCACATGCAGTGTTTCCTTAACTGTAAGTATTGTTTATTGCCGAGTTAAGTAATATACTATGATTACATTTTCTTTTCTGTTCTCCGTTGTCATTGATTTCACTTTTTACCTAATTTTCATCTTCATATTGTTTATATCTGGGTTTAGCTGTGTCTTAGGTTTATCCAAGACAGATTTTGTGTTTCTATCTCTGTTTTCCTTGTTTGGCATGATCTTCCAGAGAGAAGGGTAGTTGCAGAAAGCCATGTACTCTGCCATCATGAAACTGGAAGTGATTTACCTATCTTTAAGACCTGATGTAGAAACCACATTTCCATGAAACCTTCCCCCATTACTCTACCTGTATGTGAGCTCTTACCTTCCTGAACTCTCCGGCATCACTTTTATGGCATCTACATTATTGAGCAATACATTATGTTTGATTTTTGGCTTGTTATAGAATGTATCTCCTCCTAGTAAGAAAGACAAGCTCTGTAAAGATAGGTCTACTTTTTATTTGTCTTTATAGCAACCAGAGCTTCCTAGTACCATATACATAGTAGGTATTTGAGAATATTTACTAATTTAACAATTGGCCACCAGTTAAAATTTTTCATGTTTTAGTGATGTATTCTCTGTGGGTTCCAAGGGAAATACAAAGAAAAAAAGTGTATATTTTAAAAAGAAGAGGAAAAAGGGAACATTCTTAATGATTTTTTTCCAGGATTTTGGAAGTAACAGTGATTTCTAGGGCATATTTCATGTTCCAGTTTTCATTGTTAAAGTCTTGTGCTAAAGATTATACGCCGTTTGTACCTCATCACCACTCCTTAAGCATAGCAAACGAGGGAAAGGGAAGAACCCATCACAATTGTAGAGCGGCTGCAGGAGAGCGACTGAAGAATTCAGACTCCTTACAAGTAACTGCCAGCCAGAATTCTCCGAAGGTTTTGTAGACATTTTTTTGCTTCGCATAGGGGAGTAAAATATCCAGCTGTATTCCGAGTAACAGTGAAATTTGACTTAATTTGTGTCACAGATCCCCTCTCCAATATCACGTTAAGTATACAATTTATGATGATAAACATTCAGCATTTATATTCAGAGATAAATAAGTATGCACTGAAGCCATGGGGAGGAAATGAAGAATGAATGGGTTTAAGAGTTGGGCTTAATGGGGTGTACGTGGTATGGTAGAGAGATTTATCGAGAAATACTTCAATTTCCTAGCTGTTGGAATGAGAGTCATACCATAATAGATGCAGAGAAGTGGTGCCCAACTTCTGAAAAATATGAATGTAAGGACATTCAGGTACAGGGGCTGGAAATAAACAAGTTACTGGTAAGTAGACTGAAGCAGTGAGAGTAGATTAAATCACCCACAGGAAAAAGCCGATAGGGCAAAAAACTCAGTACTGTGATAGGTAATCTTCGTTAGAAAATGCCACCTTAATCTAAGGATTACTGAAACTTTGTCTTTGTGTGTCATTTTGAGGTTTTATGGTAAATGTCATAAAAATATAAACATTTACAATTACAGTAATTTATGATTAAACTGGATTGTTATGTTTTTCAACTTTGTTTCAAACCCTGAGCACAAGTGATGAGTCTAAGAGACATTTTAGCCTGGGATATTAAAAAGGTATTAAAGAGAGCATGCAAGCTGGCACTGGACATGCTATTGGGCTTGTTACTGCCAGTACTTATGGCATGCAGGGCTTCTAAAACAGGAGCATGGCATGCAGTCAGCTAAAGTCTTGCTTTCACAGCAATTTTGATTTACAGGTTGGGACAAGATTTTTGAGGTTAAGGTTTAAAAAAATAATAAATTGTTCCTTTCCCTGATCGACATCTACAGTCTCCCTATTTCAGGAGGTGTCTGAATTCCAGATATCCCAAATCCAGTCTTGCAGGGACACTTATTTACATTTCAGATGTAGACTTTTGTTTAAATAGATGGCTGGCAGTATGTTTGGCATAGGTTTAAAGACAATACGAAAGTAAAAGTACCAGCGTAACTCAGGTGTAATTGATGTAGAATTACTCTCTATTTTTAATTACTTGGTGCATCTTTAATAGGTGTGGATAAGTATGAAGTATTTTCACAAAATAGTTCTGAATATTTCTCATAAAATCGGTGAAAAGGTGTCTCAAATCTATGACTTCAGCTTTAACAACAGTGGATTCGAAATGCCAAGTCCAGTGGGTACTTCTCAGCCCTGACTTTCCTTAATAACTTGGTGCATTTGACTTTGTTCTGTGACCTCCAAAATATTCTGCCTGGGTTCTTTTCCTATCTGCCTTATCATTCCTCCTCCGTACTCTTTGCCCGCGGCCCTTTCCTCAACGTTATACCTAAATGTTGGCATCATTGAGGTCTGTCCTCAAGTCTCTTCTTTCTTCGTTTGGCATACTTTCCATTAGGAAATATAGTTGTGATCCTAAGCTACGAATCCCAGTCATTTGCAACCTCTCCTCACTCACCGTTTTCCTCTCCCTTACTTCCTATATCTAGGAAGTCAGCACGTCAGTTTAGTTGACCGAACACTTGAGTCTGGCTAGGTACGGAGCTTTGTGGTAGGTACAAAGTGCTGTGTTTAAAAATCTCAAGCCAGGCCTTACTTGTTATCGTCCCACTATCACTCCCTGTGGCCAGGCTGCAATCATTTCCTTTCTGGACACTTCTGATCAGCAGCCATTAATTGAGAGTCCACTCCGTGTCAAGTACTATGCTAGGCACTGGAGATACAAAATGATTAAGTTGATATTGTAATAAGAGAACAAACAAGTATATGCAATATAGGTTGCATAACACTTGACTTAGGAAATTCAATCTCAAGCTAAATATTCCATAATGTGCATAATAATACATTAGAGCTGTGGACAGTTTTGCATTGTGTATAGAAATAGTCTCATCTAGTGCAGGGTTGACTACTGCAAAAAGCCAGCGCAAGACAGGCAGCAATATCGCATGGAGGAACACCTCTAAACCTCTTTATCCTACTTTTATTGTTATTTCTTTTTGTGTCCTAGCAGCTTGTCTTGCTTCAATGTTTGTGTTACTGTCTTCTCCCCAGTGTTTTATAATCATTACTGGAAAGCTACCAAGAGTGCACGACTAGATTTTATTTTCAATTACGGGAAATGCTGTCTGCACAGAATATTCCTTAATGGAATGGTGCTTAAGGCATTTACATAAGATGCATAAAGTACAGTAGTCACCTGGGAGGAATCCAGTGGGAGTAGGTCAGGGAAGACTCTACAGTAAAGTGATCTAATTGAGCAGCGCTTTGAAGCTGGTTCACTGCTCAGTGTTGTGTGCTTGGCACGTGTGGTGGGTGGTCACTATTTACTGAAGGAAGGCGGCCCTAACCAGCTTCCCCTTCTCTCTCTTTACCCTGTGCTTCACAGATAGGCCCTCTCACAGTTCACCTTTCCTCAGTTATGCCGCCTCCTGAAATCCTGTTCACCTTTCAAGATGTAGCTCAGATACCACCTTTTCTATAAAAATCTTTTTTCAAGCAGTTGCTCACTGAACTCAGCTCCCGTCACACTTTTTGAGTATATAGGAGAAGAATGTTTTCCTGGACCACCCAGGACATAGGTGCAAATAAATATTTGCTTTAACAGGTGATTAGTCAGTAGACAATTATTCAATGAGGTAGACATGCATTATAGGTAAAAGTTGAGATTCAGTTGATTAATTGGAGAGGTGCAGTAATTAGGTATGACTTGAATTTGATTATACACGTGACCAGGGAAAATAGCTAGAGAAATAGTCACCAATTTCTGTTAAGTATGTAGTTACATGCATAGTCTAGAGGAAGTATCTACTGACTTATTTTGTATATATGCCACTTTATCAGTTTCTTACTCTTATTTTTTGTAGAAATAACGTGAACTGTAATAGAAAAAAATAGAAATAGACAAGTTCTGAAGAAATTACTGGGTAGGGACATTGAAAAAAGCCTGTTAAGTTTTCATATTACTTTCTATTATCTTTTTGCATAAAGTATTACTTCTTCATGTTCATATAACATTGAAAACATGTTGTCGAGAAATGCTTTGATTGAATCAAATTAACAGCATTATACTCAAGCCAATTTCCACTCTTTCAGATGAAATTAATTTGAATTATCAAAAATGGATTTGTCTTCTCAGTAAAACTGGAGGAAAAAAGTCTTCATCATAAGAATGCTCCGGCTAATTCTTTATTTTTCTGGCAAATGGTGGGGTACAGAGACATGATCTAAAAATTACTTTGTTTGGTTTTTTTAAATTAATTTATTTATGCTGTGTTGGGTCTCCGTTTCTGTGCGAGGGCTTTCTCTAGTTGTGACAAGTGGGGGCCACTCTTCATCGCGGTGCGCGGGCCTCTCACTATCGCGGCCTCGCTTGTTGTGGAGCACAGTCTCCAGACGCGCAGGCTCAGTAGTTGTGGCTCACGGGCCCAGTTGCTTCGCGGCATGTGGGATCCTCCCAGACCAGGGCTCGAACCCGTGTCCACTGCATTGGCAGGGAGACTCTCAACCACTGCGCCACCAGGGAAGCCCCTGTTTGTTTTTTTGATATCTTCTCTTTTTATATTTCAACGTTAGGTGTCTGATGATCTGTAAATCCACTTTAATGAATTTCTGTTATGAAATCCTGGCTAAGGCTTTTGTGTGAAGTTCAGTTTCTCATTTCTGAACTCAAGTTCTACTCCTAACCATAAGTATCATTTTTCTCAGATGAAAATCATGCTAAATGTTGGGATTTCATTGGATTTTCTAATTGAGACGCAAACTATGATGGCTAATAATTAAGAAGGATTACTGGCCAGTCATAAAAGCAAAATTTGCGGGCAATTGCTGGTAAACAGTTAACCTCTAATATTTGTCACAATTGACAAATATCAATAACTAAAGTCAAAGTTTTTCTCGCCTTAATATCGGAGGACCCCATTAGATGGCTGGAGGACCCTGTGGAAATGCCACAATGGCTTTGAGACGTCACTGACAGGAAAGTGTTAAATATAGGAAGCTGAGGATGATGAAGAACAGCTTTTTATTTAGGGTCGCTCCTGTTTATTTGCAACATAAATGATGCTAAGATGATTTTTGTGGAAGATAGCAAAGGAGGCATAATTTTCACATAACTTACTGCAGATTTCTTTCTTCCCCCTAACAATAGATGTGTTTGAAGGGGAAAAACTCCTAATAGATTTGTTAATTGGGAATCATGTACCACAAATGTATGAGGGGTACTCAGCATTTTCCTGTGATGGGTTCATACGTTTTTAATAAAACATTATGAAGGAGTTTACCCATTCCCTTGTTTTTCTTAATTAAGATATGAAGGGAGCATTTTGAAAGGATTTATGTAAACTTGAAGTAGATTTTAGATGTTTGTTTTGTTAGAAAAATAGTTGAGGAGATGTTATAATGTGATCAGAATTTTTTCTTTATAGATTTTAATGTATTTTATGGAATTTTGTTTGTTTTTTAGTGTCAAGCCAGTCCCAGCTGAAGGAATCAAGTCGAATCCTTCAAAGCGGCATAGAGACCGACTTAATACAGAATTGGACCGTTTGGCCAGCCTGCTGCCTTTTCCACAAGATGTTGTTAATAAGCTGGACAAACTTTCAGTTCTTAGGCTCAGTGTCAGTTATCTAAGAGCCAAGAGCTTCTTTGATGGTAAGACAGAAGGGTTTAATTTTTCTACAGTCGCTTACAAAATACTTATGTTGAATACGGCTGTTTCTGCTTCTGTGTTGAAAAGTGCAAAAATTAGCCTTACGTGAAAAAGTTCTGTTTATTGCTGGATAGTAAAACTTAGGTAGCAAAGCCAAATTTTTAGTATTTCTGAAATCAGTTTTCCAGATTGATTCATCAAACATATGCTGCCACTTAAATAATATGTGGTGTCATTCTTTGAAAATAGTAACACTCATATTAAGAAGGACACTTTCTGGTTCTTCTCCTTTCTACTCAGTGTTTTAAGGTCTTTTTTTTTACTGGAAAGAATAAAACATATTAACTACTATGATATATTTTTGCTGGATTTCCTTCAATATGTTTCACAGATACATCATTTTGTTTATCCTTTCAAAGTTATACTTCTACTGCTTTATATTAACTATATGTTTGCTCCAGGAAAATGTAATTAAAAATGTTTTTTCCATTGGAAAGAGCATTTTGTCACTGGAGTCAGTAGAGTTGGATTTCAGTCTCCATTGTGCCACTGACAACTATTTGACTTTAACATGTTAGCATCAGTTTACTGCTTTAAGCTAGGGATTTGAACTAGGTGATGTTTGTTACACTTTAATTGCACAGTACATCATAGTCATAAATTATTTTAAATGGAAGTTTTTGTTTGAAAATAATGCTTCAGTGTGTCTTCTCATGTAAAATAATTCCTCGATTTCTCTTTTGGTCTGTTTATATGTCAGAAATCGATTTTTTAGGAACTGTTCCGTCTTTTAAATATACCATGTCATTTTACCCATAGTAGTAAAGAATTAATGATAAAATCTCAGTGACATGTCAGTGCTCTTAAACTTTAACGTGCTTATAAATCACATAGGGACCCTGATAAGATGAAGGTTCTTATTCAGTAGGTTTTGGTGTCGCCAGAGATTTTGCTCTTCTTACTAACTGTCAGATGATGCTGATACTGCTGCCCTTGACATATTTACAGATACTTGAATTTGTGGTTTGTGTGTAGAATATTGCAGAACAGTTACTTCCCTGTAGGTCTATGTTTAGATGGTTTGCTGTGTTTAGTCTGAGCATCTTTTTTATTTATTGGTTTGTTTGCATGCTGTATGTTCTTCATTTTGGATTAAAAATTATATAGTTTTTTTTTAGGTGAGAAATTCTTTTATCATATTTAGAGTCAAAATATCCCTTAAAATATTTGCATTTTACAATAAAAAGGATAGCAAAACACAAGATCATGTACGAGCTTAAGTATTCAAGTTTTTGAAGAGCCAAAAAGGAAAAGGAGAATAATGGACTACCACAAAGCTGTAGTACAGTAATAAACGCCTTCAGTGAGTGCAGACTAAAGCAATAAATGTACTCCTTGGGTTTCTGATTCTTGGTCAAAAACTGCTTGACTAAATGATTAATATAATCCAATTACGAAGTTGCTTGGCTTTTTGTTGCTCCTACCCTGAGGAAACCATAATTCAAGAAGAGTCACGTACCACACTGTTCATTGCAGCTCTATTTACAATAGCTGGGACATGGAAGCAGCCTAAGTGTCCATCGACAGATGAATGGTTAAAGAAGATGTGGCACATATATACAATGGAATATTACTCAGCTATACAAAGAAACGAAATTGAGTTATTTGTAGTGAGGTGGATGGACCTAGAGACTGTCATACAGAGTGGAGTAAGTCAGAAAGAGAAAAACAAACACCATATGCTAACACATATATGTGGAATCTAAAAAAAAAAAAAAGGTTCTGAAGAACCTGGGGCAGGACAGGAATAAAGACACAGATGTAGAGAATGGACTTGAGGACACAGGGAGGGGAAGGGGAAGCTGGGACGAAGTGAGAGAGTGGCATGGACATATATACGCTACCAAATGTAAAATAGATAGCTAGTGGGAAGCAGCCACATAGCACAGGGAGATCAGCTCGGTGCTTTGTGACCACCTACAGGGGTGGGATAGGGAGGGTGGGAGGCAGATGCAAGAGGGAGTCGGATATGGGGATATATGTATATGTATAGCTGATTCAGTTTGTTATAAAGCAGAAAGTAACACACCATTTTAAAGCAATTATACTCCAATAAAGATGTTTAAAAAAATTGTATAGTTTAACCATTGTGATCTGGGCAATATACACTGATTTGAGGATAATAACTTCAGGGAAGATTATATATTTAAGTGTTCATAGTAGACGCTTATGTTTTCTCTGATCTATATAAAAAGCCTTTGAATTTTCAATCTTCATGTATACCAGACCCTTCATCTTCTAGGTGAGTCACGTGATGTTCAGTGGTGTGTGTGTGTGTGTGTGTGTGTGTGTGTGTGTGTGTGTGTGTGTGTGTGTGTGTGTGTATCAGCTGTATATTTATTTTGTCATCGAGCTAGAACTAGGTTTCCACATTCCCTCTGTTGTTTTTGTTGACCATATCTCAGTTACCTCTCTTTTCTGGGAACCATATATATATAGCAAAATGCTGAGAACTTTTCCCTAGATCTGTGATTCTCAAAGTATAGACCCTAGACAGTCAGCATTAATGTCACCTGGCCATTTGTTAGAAATGCCAAATCTTGGGCCCTACCCTAGACCAATGGAATCATACACTCTGGTGGTGTGGCAAGTTTGGGAGCCCCCGTTGTAGATTGTAACCCCAAGGTCAATCCCAGCTTCTTGGGATGCAGTCCTGATCTTCAGCATTTATTCACATGCTGTGCTGTTTGACCTTATGATGGAGGGTTCCGTGACATGTAAGATGTGGTCTCTGTCCTTAGAGGGTTTATAGTCGAGAAGCCAGGGAGGCACTATTCCTTGACTCTGGTCAAGATGTATTGACATGATCATTTTGCCTTTTCGTTTCCTGCTCCTCTATAATGGGAAATCAAATTATATGTTAAAAGAGAAAAAAAATGTATGGGTTTTTCCCTGTTTAGAAGCAGTGGAGTAGAATTGAAGCTGCTTGGAGAATAGCCAGTGTGCCATTTCAGTATTAACATACTTACTGCTTTCTAGGCTGTCTCTATGTGTGTGAGTATGTGTATATGCTTACACACATGCATACACATACATATACATTAATATATGTATATTTAATGTAAAAAGCAGTCTCCCTCTCTCCCTCTCTCTCTCTCTCTCTCTCTCTCTCTCTCTCTCTCTCTCTCTCTCTATATATATATATATATATATATATATTTCATGAATAGATGTGTATCCTATTCAATACCTCAAGTAAAAGCGATTCCCAAATCTTCCTTATAAAGAATGTCATAGTGTAGCGGGGCTCATTGTGGAATTCTCACTTGTTAAAAAGTATTTTCTTGGCTTTTCATTAATAAGTTTATTTTTTATTCTGGCTCAGTGTATTCGACAGTAAGATCTTATTACCCTATTTGTGTCATTCCTTCATCAATTATCTTTACCCTATTTGTGTCATTCCTTCATCAATTATCTTTTTTTTAACATGTTTATTGGATTATAATTGCTTTACAATGTTGTGTTAGTTACTGCTGTATAACAAAGTGAATCAGCTATATGTATACATATATCCCCATATCCCCTCCCGCTTGTGTCTCTCTCCCACCCTCCCTATCCCACCCCTCTAGGGGGACACAAAGCACCGAGCTGATCTCCCTGTGCTATGCAGCTGCTTCCCACTAGCTATCTGTTTTACATTTGGTAGTGTATATATGTCCATGCCACTCTCTCACTTCATCCCAGCTTACCCTTCCCCCTCCGCATGTCCTCAAGTCCATTCTCTACATCTGCGTCTTTATTCCTGTCGTGCCCCTAGGTTCTTCAGAACCATGTTTTTTTTTTTTTTAGATTCCATATATATGTGTTAGCATACGGTATTTGTTTTTCTCTTTCTGACTTACTTCACTCTCTATGACTGACTCTGGGTCCATCCACCTCACTATAAATAACTCAATTTCATTTCTTCCTATGGCTGAGTAATATTCCATTGTATATATGTGCCACATCTTCTTTATCCATTCATCTGTCGATGGACACTTAGGTTGCTTCTATGTCCTGGCTATTGTAAATAGTGCTGCAATGAACATTGTGGTACATGACTCTTTTTGAATTACGGTTTTCTCAGGGTATATGCCCAGTAGTGGGATTGCTGGGTGGTATTATCTTTAATTTTAGGTCCTTTGAATTACTGGTTTTTATACTTTAGTATGCATCAGCATAACCTCGAAAGCCTGTTAAAATGCACATTCTAGGACATGCTCTTTTTATGCTGATTCTTTGTAGGTTTATGTAGAACCCAGGAATCTGTATTTTTACAAGCATTCTAGATAAGTCTGAGGCAGTGATTTAACCTGGTTTTGATTATGTCCTGAATTATTAAAAATAAATTTTTCTTTGCCTTTAGAAAGACAAATCCAAATGTACAAAGTTTTAGAAAGACTGTAAGTGTGATTTCAGGGTAGTGTGTATTCTAAGCAGTTTTGTAGGGTTGTTCAGTACAGGAAAGGAGTTTGATGGAAGATGAGGGAAATAATGTGTGAAAAATCCCAAAGTCTTCCCCAGACCACCAGTTATCTAGGAAGGCAATGCAATATTTTGAAAAAACACAGAATAAACTTTGCACGTAATTCTTAGGACCTGAACAAGTACTAAATGCAAATGAGGAGACTTGGAGCAGGCGGACAGTGATTAGGATTTTTGTGTGCGGTTAAAACCACTCTCCCACTATTAGGGAAAGAGTAGAGCGAAGTGAAGGGAAGCTCTAAGTGAATAACAGGATGCAAACAGGGGGTGTGTGAATTCCTGCGGAAAGAACAATATAAACGAGTAATCATACAATCTTGTTAGAAAGGAAACTCAAGTTTTACTGTAACAATAGATATTTTTCCAAGAAAATACATCTATTTATTGTGAGTTTAAATAATCCAGCTTGGATGGGATCTTCTTAAACTTTGGAGCCATGACTATACTTCTAAGACTGTCTGAAAAGCAGCACTTAAGTTTCAAGTACAACATTAATCTTTATCCATTCCTAATTAATCAAAACATTCTAAAATATAACTTTGAAGTACTTGAACAAGACTCAGTCATTATGGTAAAGTTAGAAGGTGTTTCTTTGACATAATTAAACTGAAATCATTTTTTAATACATTTTGTAATTCAAGATTGTGCTGTATTCTAAATAGTGTGCACTGTGCTGAATGCATGAAGAAGAAAAAGGGGAAAAAAGGCTTCTGCCCTCTAATAGCTCAAGGTCGAGTATCTCAGAAACTGTGACAAATACTGTATGTGAAATCCTTTAAAAATGTGCACATTAAATATTTATAATGCAACATTTAGGGAGCATTTACAAGGGAGGGAAAAGGATTAGAAGTTTCACTAGTTATTAGTTTTAGTTTCAGCTGAGGAACAGTGGGAACCTTTGAATATTTAATCCTTGAAAACTCTTGAACTATATGTATTCTAGACAGTAAAGCTCAGAGAATTGTTTTTCAGTTTGTACACTCTTTATTTTACAGATGATGAAGCAATGATTATAAAATTTTCATTTTCATAATATGCTTCTTTTTTGGTGCACTTAAATATGCCATTTATTGCCTGTTTTTCTAACTAGAATGGAAGGTCCTTGAGAATATTATCAATATGTTTACTGTTACACCTTAAACACTTAGGACAATGCCTGCCCCAGAGTGAGCCCTCAGTAATTATTTATTAACTTAATTGTATTAACATATCTGAAAAACAATGTGGAAATTCTAAATTATATACTTAGAAATATGGCTCTAGGGCTTAGTTTTTGACGTTAATATTTTGCTATTTCCAAATAAGCTTTCTGTTAATAGCCAATTATAATTATTGGTTCTATCAATTATATTCTTCTCTATTTCTAAATGTACAAATGCAAGGAATGTTTGTTTTAAGGAATCAGAGCAGTAAGGAACTTTTTACATGGCTTTTAATTAACTGATTGGCTGGATCATACAGTGAAACGTGTAGAAGTGTTTAAGGATTCAGTCTTCTTTGAACTAACTGTATCACTGTGCCCTTTCTTGGTGCTTTCAGTACTGCCCCTTACGTTCTTGTGCCATCCGCTTTGCTCCTTTGCCTTCACTTTGTGTTCATTATCTTGTTCCTGGGCCTATGGTCGTTTTCTTCTTTGCTGCATGTTCCTGTTGTATTAATACTTCCCAGTCGTCTGGCAGTCTTGGTGTGTTTTTCAGTTTTGTCAGCGTAGATAGGATGGACAAATAGGTCTCTGGATTTAAAGGAAAAAAATCACTCTTTGTAAATTTGATAGATTAAAAATTCCAGAATAAGGTGATACTTTATTTTTAATTTCTGCACAATGGACACATTTAAACATGTTTAAGGATTAATAACAATGATATATTAATAATAGATTAATTGAAATTATAGAAGGTGTTTAAGTTCTATTCAGTTTCCTCAGTAACACTGTTCTTCTGTGTTACCTTCTATTCTTCCCTGCTTATTTTAACTGTTTAAAGACTTTTCTAAATTATGTATCTTTGAAGTACTTCTGTAGTGTCTTTTGTATTTTTAGGAAACAAATTTTAAAAATTCAAAATTGCTATTTTCTCATGTTGGTAATTAAACATAGTAAAGTACAAATTTTGCATCTTGATAGATTAAATCAAAGTTGAGGGGAGCCTGAAGACAGAAAATGACGAAGTGGAGCTATGACCTGGCAAGTCAGTGTGGACTTAGGTCTTGGAAATATAGACTGAAAGCCTAAAATCTTTAACATCACGTTCACGCTTTTTCATCAAATTTCAAATTGTTAAAATTAAACTATCCCCTTCTAATTTAAAAAGAAAAGTAGAGAATAAAAAGAAGACCCCAGTCATAAAATGAGTTTTAGACTCACATATCATGTTACCTTTGAGATGGAAAATATTTAATAAGTTTAAATTACTAAATGACTATGAGCAATCATAGTTTATTAAGAGAGACTTAGATTTGGGTGGTTATACATAACCCAGTCTTTGAAATTGGTCGATGTGAAAGGAAAGGGTTGTTTCCTCCTATATTGTGTCTTTTAATGCCAGAGTCAAAACAGTGGACATTGTGCTTGTTAACTACTCTGAATCAGTATGGTAATGTTTTATTCCTAGCAAAAGTAATTTCAACATGTAAAAATTTTGAATTAGATTTCATTATCAGTTTTAAAAATATTCATCATCATGTAAGGATTGTTTAAATTATTCTACTTTTCGACAGTAATCCCCAAAATTGATGAGAATGACTAATCCACGTTCTTTGTTGAGACACAGATACCTAATGAGGTAAAAAGGGCAGAAAAGTTTTCTTTCTTTGAGGTAATAGTAAATGTCAAGGGCATGCAGTGTTTGTTAATTCTGTAAAATACTCATGGTAGTTATTATACCATTAAAATAGAGTCATTAACTGTGAAATCTTTTGCATCCTTCATTAATCTCAGTCATGAGTTACTCTTCATGACATCTCTATAACTGAGATGTGCAAATTTAATTTGTGGAAAGGAAAACTTATAAACCAAAAAAAGGTGATTTTTGTGTGGGCTGCGTTAAGCCTGACAGAGGTGAGCTTGAGGATCTGAGTTTCTAATTCCAAAGTTCTGCATTTGCAACTGTCATAGGGAATAGTTCTCTGGTTATTTTTAAAACTAGGCAGTGTAGGGGCAATGAGTCACGAATCATTATAAAATGGTGATTATTTTAAGCATGTATTAAGTGTAAATATTTTACATATTGGAGTATTTTAAATTCACCAAGTCTAAAAATGCTGTGAGAGGAGAGGATGGTGAGAGTTTATGTGATGATCTAAAATTTATTCAACCTCATTGTTTACCATGGATCTTTTTTGACTTTATTTTACATTAAAAATTATATGTGCTCTTTTCTTGGTCTTCCTTTTGTAGATACTTTAACAGTTCATTTCCAGTTCATTAGGTTTTCAAAAAAGAGCTATTGTGTTTATTCATCTTCAGCTTGTGTGTTTCTCTGGATTTCAGAGCATTATCTTGAAAAACAAATATATATGCATGTATATATATGAAGAATGAGCTTGAACAAGCAGTAAAAATGAATTAAATAAAAAGCCTTTTTAAGGGTTGATGTTTTATAAAGTTTAAGGCGTTTGTATGTGCACTTTCTTTTTACATTCACAGGGTTTGGGTACTAATTTTATCTGCTTTTTTTTTTTTTTTTTTAATTACTATGTGTCAAGTAATTTACAAAACTTGCAGTATGGCAGCAGTTGTGATTTCTGAATCCTAGAAATGTCCAAAGTAGGTTTTGTTTGCCTAAAAGATCAGCACATTTGAAATCATCAAATAGTGTTGAGTGTCATTAACCCATGGTGTTATCCATTTTAGATGGTAATTTAGCTATGTGTTTTTTTCCAGAATTTACATTTGAAAACATGAAACTCTCCTAACATTCATGATACCTTCCATAACTAAAACTGTTAAGATTTAGAGATTCTTTTAAATTTTAATTTATGGACTTAATATAATCAAATCCATGCAGATTGAAACATGGATGGATGAAAAGAATGGTAGGACATTCTTATTGAGTCAGGGTATTGTGGTATTCAAATCCTGGCTTTTATAGTTAATAATATGGCCTCTTTGGATCAGGAATTTAATCTCTTTTCCTCAGATATCCTAACTTACAGCAGAAGAGTCAAATTCTATGAATAAGTAAAGTGAAAAAATAATTTTATGATATTTTACATAGGATACTTTTATCTCTGAGTGTTTTCCTTTGCTTTGACAAGTATTTTTTTAAAAACAGTGACAAATATATAACAGAGTTTCAAACTGAACCTACACTCATTATATCCTTTATTATATATTTTGCTTCTTTCTTGTCTCTTTTAAATTTACTGCTTTAATAGGTTTTCTCTTTGATCATTTCCTAGTGTTATATGACTCTAGGATCCTTGATCCTTAATTGCTTGGCCATGAACAGTTCCAGTTGGTCATAAATTTATGAGCTTAGCTTTCTGTTTTAAACAGAGATTACCATTGGGGGAATATTAAAGCCAGCCAACTTTCAGCAGTTTTCTCTTTTTTTTTTTTTTTCCCCAGGACAGATTTTAAATGTCTGTAGTTAAATTATTTGACTTTTTGTGAGTCTTTGCTGATCTGGTTAATGGAAATATACATTTGCCATGTTATAGTGTTTTAGAAACTATTTGCACATGTAATATAAAATTAATCACTCGAGGGTCTGTAATAAAACACATTTATATTACCACTAATCATTTTTATTTAGTAATTTATGTGTTATTTTTTAATCCTGCTCTTACAGCTTTTTGACTTTTTAATCATTTTTAATCAGTAGCTCAAATTCATTTATTTGTTTGTAGCTAGAGATTTAGATTTTGGAGTCATCATAATGTCATTGGAATAGTATTTTAAACTATTAAGTGAATAAAATATTCCTGGGGAAAGCATATAGAATAAGAGGGAAAATACCAAAGATGAAATGCTTTAAGGATGGGCAGAGATAGAGGAAAGCACATCTCTGTGTGTGGAATACGAAACTGTGCTATGGTGATAATGAGTTTGCTCAAAGATGACTTCATTTGTCAAGTTCTTAAAGGGGCAAAGAGAAAATTGCACATGAAAGTGTAAACTAAAGTGAAATTAAAGTCTACAGAAAAATAATAATACTAGAGGTGGTAATTTCTGATTCTTGGTTGTCCATAGAAGACATAACGCCATTCAGGTGTCAGCCGTGGGAGGTTGAGAGAAGAGACAGTCAAACTGGATCAACTTAATGAACCTAGAATTGTCTGTATCGAATTCTTCTAGCCTTAAATTTGCCCACATGATGTGGGAGTGCCTTTATGGTCAGTTTTACAGAATATTCTGTTGCCTCCTACATTTTTGATAGTGTCTAGTTTCAAGTGTCTAGTCTCTGTGTTACAGAGGAAGCTTCCCTCTCTTTGTCCTGGCCCAGGACAGGGAGACTTTGTCATGTAAGGGGCGCACCAGCAGGCAGGGGACATGGGGGTAGTTCGGTTACTAACCCTGTGGCTTTAGATAAGACCTTTGTCATCACTGTTCCACAGAGTCTTCATCTTCTCAGCATGGACAGTAAGAATGCTTGCCTGCCTGATGTTTTAAGTGTGTAGTGGGTTTATCCTAAAAAGTAAGATCTTTGTGAACCACAGTTATAAAATTTAAATTGCATACAGTTGACCCTTGAACAACACAAGGGTTAGTCGAAAATTGGCATATAACGTTACAGTTGGCTTTCCATATTCATGGTTCCTCCATCTCCAAAGTTCTGCATCCGTGGATTCAACCAATCACGATCATGTAGTGCTGTACTATTTACTGGAAAGAATCCACATGTAAGTGGACCTGCCCAGTTCAAACCCCATGTTTTTCACAAGTCAACTGTACATACAGAATTTTTTGTTATTGCCCTGTGTTTCAGTAGTAAATTATGTGGTTCTACTTTCATCATTATAAAATTGGGATTAGAATTACCTCCTGAAGACATATTAATAATGAACTCTTTAAGCAGAGGAAAGATAATTTTAGAAAGTATGAAGGAATGAGATCCAGAACATTTGTGAGTTATTTCCTAAATCCTGATTTTCTAAGTCACTAGTTCTCAAAATGTGATACCTGCCCCTCAGCATCACTTGGGAACTTGTTAGTAATGCAGACTGTGGGGCCCCATCCTAGACCTACTGAGTCAGAAATTCTAGAGGGTGGAGTCCAGCAATGTGTTTCAGTAGCCTTCCAGATGATTCTAATGTCTATGAAAGTTTGAGAATCACTGCTCTGGCTGATTAAATTTTCCTACTTAGAATGCAGTTTTAATTCCACTCTTGTTTATGTGGAAAGCTAAATGCAACTCATTCCCCACTGAAAAGGTAAATTAATTGCTCTAGTTGGTTTCATTAATTCAGAGACCTAACATATCGTTATAGTAGAATTGCATGTAACTAAACGTAAAACTGGAAAAATGTTGAGTAACATCTTTGAAGTTAGTTTCCACTTAATCGAGAGTGAGAATAGATCTAACTTTTAAGGATTTTTGCAGCTTTAGAATGATGTGTTTCTTTAGATTTGCTAAAAAGACAGTAACTGCCAGTTATGCAACCTACATTCATTCATAAAGATATAAACTAACATGTGCCTTTTTAAAACCTGAATTTACTTTTTTTCTGCCTTGGTGAGTAGAAACTTCTAGGCAGAAAAAAATCTGTGAATATCATCAGAAAGCACTGAACTGTGTACACCTAATCTTTGTCTCCTGAAAACTTAGAATATAACATAGTTTTTTAAAAAAATTTTCAGTTTCTTCCTTCTTTCCCTCAAAAGGACAATGCTTCATTTACCAAACAAACAAACAAACAAACTTGATGTTACTGAAGTGAAATATCTATCTATTACCTCAAAGGATCTAGAAGGAACTCACTTTAGGTACACTTATATATGATTGGAAATTATTTGTAAATACTCATCCATACTAGACTGGGGATGTTTTCCGTATATTCAAGAAATACTACATTACTTAACCCTTTCTAATTTATAGATGTAGTTGGTTGAATTTCATAATAGGTGATAGCTTTGCTCTCGTTTATGCTTATACGAATGTGGGAATGGAATTTAACTTTTCCTACCAGAAGTAATAAAGGGGGATGATAAACATTATTGTAAAATAAATTGAATTTATGTCAACAATTAGAGATTAAAAAGGCTTATGCTTTTTCCTGGCAAGACATTTACCATGTCATCTTTCTGTTTAAATGCCAACTACAGTAACAAAATACAAAGTATAGTTTACCACATGCCAATATTTGTTCCCCGTGAATTTCTCTCTTGAGAAATTCAGAGCATGTTTTTTGAAGAGGAAATATTTGGCTTGTAGGGAGAAATGGAAATCTGAGCTTAGATGTATAAGGAAGGAAAGTGCCGTATTAGGAAACATGGATATGATTAAATGCATGTGGGAAAGACTTGAATCAGTTGGTAATAATTATATGCGTAATATTATAATCTGATAATGCTGTGATACATTTACACTCTAAATTCCATTATCAATTAAATTCTTGTTTAATTGCATCATTGATCTCTCAAAGAACAAATAGTTGAAATATTTTGATGGTTTATTATCTTAATATTCCGCTGAATGCTGAAAGTCAGAGCCTTACACTTTGGAAGGTGTAAGCCTTACACTTTGCACATGTGGGGAGGATTTTAACAAATGTCTCTTCAGTACGGCCAGTGTTTCCCGAGTAGCAGAACTGGCTTATGACTTATTTTCAGATATTATATTTTGTTTCTATGAACTGCCATGTATTTAATTCCAGGGGTGTAATGATTAAAGTGTCTTCTGTATCTGATGATGCATATAATTTTCATAACAATTTACATGTTTGAAGTACCTTCAGATTTATGTTGCACAGTCATCATAGCAGTCCTGTTAGACACTCTTTAATGCTCCTTGTTTAGAGATGAGAAAACACTCAATTATCCCTAGTTTGCAACTTTTAGTGTCAGCTTCCATAATGGTTTGAGGGTGTGTAAACTCAGCATATAGCCCATTTTCTCCATCCTTGACTGTCAGTTATAGATTCAGGCATTAACCCAGGTACTCTACATGTTATTTTAGCTCTCACAAGAATTTGTCTCCAGAGGTATCACTGTCCTAATTTAAAGATGAGGACACTAAAGGTCAAAGGTGGTTAGCATGGGAGAGAAGTCTGGTAGGTGATTAATAATAGCTCATGCAATTAGGATTAGGCTACCTGGGTTCTTATCTAGGCTCTACCACTTAAAGCTAGAACGTTGGGAAAGTTTCCTAACCTCCTTAAGTCTCAGTTTCCTAATCTACTGAAAGGACAGTAAGGCCAGTTCCATAGAACTCTTATGAAGATTAAATAAACAAGACGTAATACATGGAGACTGCCTGGCATACAGTGTGGGCTCTAAGTATCACATATTATTATGAAGGAAATTATTTAAGGCCACTCAGATGGTAGGAAGTCATATCCCCACATCATCTTCTTACTCTTTTATTGCTTTCTGACCAGGGCAAGAAATGTATATGTGAAAGTGAGTAGTATTAATTAATACATCTTCCAGTAACTTTAAGAAGGGAGAGGTGGTAGGTATGAGATCAAGAAGTAGAGGACAAACTTCATGGAAAGGCAAAAATTACATAGTTTGGGTCAGGTGGCTAGGATATAAAATAAGTTTTCTAAAAAGTCATATTAGTATTTTTTAGATGAGAATGGGAAGGAAGTGCACCCTTCCTCGACTCATCTTTGCACAATATTTACTTGAATTCCTAACTGATTAATTATTAGCCTTAAACAAAAGAGCAACAGAAATACTTGTTTGCTTGTTTTTGGAAGAACCCTCCAGTGGTCCTTCCCCCAAATGCATTTACCACTTTTCCTACTTAAGCAGTAGTTATACATACGTATTAAACACTGTCCCTCTAACATTTAGAATTGTAAGCATTGTTGTTTAGAAAGAATTTATTCTTTTTCAAGTTCCTCTGATACTTTAATTAAATTCCATCCTGGTACTTAATGTTTTTGACATTCTCTACCAATATTTTTGACATTCTTTTCTAGTTCTTCATTTCCATAGCTTATATGCCCTACTTAAAGGCAGAGTCTGTCTAATGTCTAATTACATTGGCTAATATCCCCAATACAGGACCAGAAACAAATTGTAAGTTACTGAGATGAATGGCCTCTTTCATTTCTTATTCAGCTTCTCAGTGGTCCAATAACTCTAGTGGGAACTGACATCATTCCACTGATTAAAAGTTAACTTTAAAAGATTCCTAATAAGAAAATTTAGACATTGTAAATTTGACACAATTAATATCTATCCATTTTTAGGATGACTTTGCTTCTTTCATAATGTCGGGGTTTGGGTTTTGTTGTTTTCTTTCTAATAGCAAATCTTATTGATATTTGGTATAACTCTTAAATTGTGCCTCGTACTGGAGCTTTTGGAAAAGTAGGAGAGTGTAGTTAACCCTTACATTGTGAGGTTTTAATGCGTTCAAGCAAATGTGGCCACTGGAAAGCAAGGAACAACAAATCTGTCCTTTACCTTTCAACGAGAAAAGATTAAGCCTTTCCTTTGGTCTTGGTTAACTGTTAGATCAGTTAATTTACCTCAAACTATATTTTGGCCTAAAGAAATCTGTTCTGTGGCCTTTTGGAATTGTTATATTCAGAGGCCAGGTTTTTGGCTTCTTCTTTCAAAGAGATATGCTTCAAGTTCTGCAAAGGCAAGGACTTGGCATAAGAGTCCAGTGTGACACATGCACTGCTGGTTTACCAGAAAATATGCTTCACACATGAAAATGTTTTATATGTGATGCTTTGCTCAAACTGAGAGAAAAATCTGGTTATTAATATATCTCCAGCTTATCACTGAGCCAGATTATCCTTAGCGCTTAAAAATCCAATGAAATAAGAAATCTTAAAAGGAACGTCACAGTTGGTTTGGCTTAATGGTTTCTCTTATTTTAAATATCACAGGTTAAAAAAAGATCAGAAAAATAGAAAGATGGTGTAATAGTGTGTCTAAAAGTTTCAACTTTATAACAGGGCAATCTATGAGCTTTGGGAAATACTGCTAATAATTAAAGCTACCAACTAATATTGAGCTGCTCTACGTCAGGAACTTCACATATATTCTAATTATTCTTCACAACGGCCCTGCAGGGTGTTTTTGTTTGTTTGTTTGCTTTTTCAATTACCACTTTACATATTAGGAGACAGGCTCAGAAAGCTCACACATTTAGGAAAAGGCAGAGCTGAGATTTGAACTCAGCTCTGTCAGATACCAATGTCCATCCACATGTTTTAACTGAGAAGACATTTGAGAGTGCTTGGAAAAATGCTAAATAAGTAAATGGTAGCAATTATTATTTCTATTCAGCTGTGCTGCCGCCCAGACTATAAATGCATGCACACACACACGATGTGGAGAGAGATGGGAAGGTGGGGAGATGCAGCATTACTGCGTGGTACCCTCTATAGTAAGCATCCCACCATCGTGTCAGACTCCCGTTCACATATGCAATCCATAAGCAACTAGAAGATGATAATGAAAGAGAAGCCACATTACAAGGTGTAGTAGTACCTAGGAATAGACATAAAAATACTTTTTTGTGGAAAACTTCAAAACATTCTAGTGGGACAAAAAATACAGACTTGAACAAATGGGAAAACATACATGTTCTCAGATTGATTCAACATCATAAAGACATTAATTCTCCATGAATTGACCTATAAATTTAATATGAACTTAATAATACTACTAACAGTTTTTTTACCTTAAAACTAGACAAGAGGATCCTAACCTCAATGGACATATATTTCTTAATAAGGCATTTGGTTGATTCTTCTCACCACCCAGTAGTTCACAGATGTTAAGATAAATATGTAGAGACATACTAAAAATATTTTTATAGGTTAGGTTGTGAGGAACCTTATTCTCCTAAATAGATAAGAACTGCAGGAGTGTTTATAGCAATGTCGTGGCAATTCTTTGAAACTCCTTAAGTAATATGCCAAAAATCATATAGTGAACTCATCAAAAATTATCTTTAAGAATCTGTCAGGGACTTCCCTGGTGGAGCAGTGGTTAAGAATCTGCCTGCCAACGCAGGGGACACGGGTTCCATCTCTGGTCCGGGAAGATCCCATATGCTGCGGAGCAACTAAGCCTGTGCGCCACAACTACTGAGCCTGCACCCTAGAGCCTGCGAGCCACAACTACTGAAGCCCGCGCTTAGATCCCATGCTTAGCAACAAGAGAAACCACCGCAATGAGAAGCCCGCACACCAACGAAGAGTAGCCCCCGCTCGCCACAACTAAAGAAAGCCCTCGCAGCAATGAAGACCCAAAGCAGCCAAAAAAAAAAAAACACCAGAATCTGTCAGCTGACTGGAAACCACCCATTGGCAAAGGATTGTTCACTTAGTTACTGTAGTACCAGTAGATACCAATTTTTCAAATTATCTCTGTGTTTGGTGTACAGAGGTTTTTTATTATAGCTCTTTGAAACTGCTTATTTTAAAAACCACCTATACTATATCATTGTTTTTCCCTTTTTTTCATAGTTGCATTAAAGTCCACCCCAGCTGACAGAAATGGAGTCCAGGACAACTGTAGAACAAAATTCAGAGAAGGCCTGAACTTGCAGGAAGGAGAATTCTTACTGCAGGTAAACTGTAGTAAATATAGTTCGTTTTCATTAGGACAGTTATAAATGGAGAATTAATTAACAGCCTTTTAATTATCCCCAGTTTATTTAGGACTCACCCAGCGTTTCATACCACTTTCATCTGAAGTACAATAGCGGTATAATGTTAGTATTGTACATGAAAAAATGGAATTTTATGAAGCATATTTATTAGAAGTCTAGTTATCACTTTCCATGTTGCATTTCTTTAAATAGCAAGAACTCCTAGATTATTTTAAAGGTTCTCATTTAAGACACTGGATTTATATATATGTTTTGAGGAATATAGCTCCATTAAAATAATTTTGTTTGTTAAATAGTTTGAAATTGTTCTTAACCTGAACTTTATTTTTTTCAATGTGTTCTTATAATTATATTTTCTTTTAGGAGCTGTGTGTGACTTATCAACTTGCTACAGATTTTTTTCAACAACCGTCAGCCCTATTGTCATGCGCTAGAACTTGGAGAGTTTCTAGTAGATTTGTCTATAAAAGTATTTTAAACCTTTTCCAATTTTTCTTTCTTTTGGATCTGATACAATGCTCGATTCTCAGTTAAAATTCTCAGGTATTTTTCTTATTAAAGAAAGATAGAATGAAGATGTGTGCTATAAAGAATATATATATATGTATAACTGCATCACTTTGCGGTACACCTGAAACTAACTTTCAACACTGTAAATTAACTATACTTCAATTAAAAAAATGGTAAAAAAAAAAAGAAACTAGTTAAATAAAATAAAACAAAACAGAAAAGATGTGTGCTATAATCTGTGCTATTACTATTACATAATAATTTTCAATTCTACCCAGTGAACTGAGTGGAGAACTTAATTTGCCATTGTGACAAAAAGTAGCCGTAAGTTTCAGTAACTCCATTCATTCAGTAAATGCTTAAGTGTAACCTAACAATTTATAAGATTTTATTATAATTTTGTAATTGTGTTCAAATCCCTGATACCGAAAATTAACTTTTGCTTCCATTATGTTAGAAAAAATTAAATATATTCAACCGTGAGTCATCCTCCTCCTGCCTCTAGCTGAGGATTTTTATGTATATTAGCTGAAACGTAAAGACCCCTTATTCAGGTCACAGGAAGCATTCTAATAATTGCTGCTGAATGTGATTAAACATGCATCTTAGTTTATGTAGTAAAGTAATAAGGAAGTTCTTTATCTCAAGTGAAAATAGACAAATGTGGCATGCTTAACACTTGTTAAACTGCTTTAAATTATGGGCCAGTGATTATTTTTTTAACATCTTTATTGGAGTATAATTGCTTTACAATGATGTGTTAGTTCCCGCTGTATAACAACGTGAATCAGCTATACATATACATATATCCCCATATCCCCTCCTCCGTGCGTCTCCCTCCCTATTCCACAACTCTAGATGGTCACAAAGCACCGAGCTGATCTCCCTGTGCTATGCAGCTGCTTCCCACTAGCTATCTATTTTACATTTGGTAGTGTATATATGTCCATGCCACTCTCACTTCATCCCAGCTTACCCTTCCCCCTCCCTGTGTCCTCAAGTCCATTCTCTACGTCTGTGTCTTTATTCCTGTCCTGCCCCTGTGTTCTTCAGAGCCATTTTTTTTTCTTTTTAGATTCCATATATATGTGTCAGCATACAATATTTGTTTTCCTCTTTCTGACTTACTTCACTCTGTATGACAGTCTCTAGGTCCATCCAGCTCACTGGAAATAACTCAATTTCGTTTCTTTTTATGGCTGAGTAATATTCCATTGTATATATATGCCACATGTTCTTTATCCATTCGTCTGTTGATGGACACTTCAGTTGCTTCCATGTCCTGGCTATTGAAAATAGTGCTGCAGTGAACATTGTGGTACATGACTCTTTTTGAATTATAGTTTTCTCAGGGTATATGCCCAGGAGTGGGACTGCTGGGTCGTATAGTAGTTCTATTTTTAGTTTTCTAAGGAACCTCCATATTGTTCTCCATAGTGGCGGTATCAATTTACATTCCCACCAACAGTGCAAGAGGGTTCCCTTTTCTCCACACCCTCTCCAGCATTTATTGTTTGTAGGTTTTTGATGATGGCCATTCTGACTGGTGTGAGGTGATACCTCGTTGTAGTTTTGATTTGCATTTCTCTAATGATTAGTGACGTTGAGCATCCTTTCATGTGTTTGTTGGCATTCTGTATGTATTCTTCGGAGAAATGTCTATTTAGGTCTTCTGCCCATTTTTGGATTGGGTTGTTTGTTTTTTTTTGATATTGAGCTGCATGAGCTGCTTGTAAATTTTGGAGATTAATCCTTTGTCAGTTGCTTCGTTTGCAAGTATTTTCTCCCATTCTGAGGGGTATCTTTTCATCTTGTTTATGGTTTCCTTTGCTGTGCAAAAGCTTTAAGTTTCATTAGGTCCCATTTGTTTATTTTTGTTTTTATTTCCATTTCTCTAGCAGGTGGGTCAAAAAGGATCTTGCTGTGATTTATGTCATAGAGTGTTCTGCCTGTGTTTTCCTCTAAGAGTTTTATAGTGTCTGGCCTTACAGTTAGGACTTTAATCCATTTTGAGTTTATTTTTGTGCATGGTGTTAGGGAGTGTACTAATTTCATCCTTTTACATGTAGCTGTCCAGTTTTCCCAGCACCACTTATTGAAGAGGCTGTCTTTTCTCTATTGTATATTCTTGCCGCCTTTATCAAAAATAAGGTGACCATATGTACGTGGGTTTATTTCTGGGCTTTCTATCCTGTTCCATTGATCTATATTTCTGTTTTTGTGCCAGTACCATACTGTCTTGATGACTGTAGCTTTGTAATATAGTCTGAAGTCTGGGAGCCTGATTCCTCCAGCTCCATTTTTCTTTCTCAATATTGCTTTGGCTATTTGGGGTCTTTTGTGTTTCCATACAAATTGTGAAATTTTTTGTTCTAGTTCTGTGAAAAATGCTGTTGGTAGTTTGATAGGAATTGCATTGAATCTGTAGATTGCTTTGGGTGGTATAGTCATTTTCACAATGTTGATTCTTCCAATCCAAGCACATGGTATATCTCTCCATCTGTTTGTATCATTTTTAATTTCTTTCATCAGTATCTTATAGTTTTCTGCACACAGGTCCTTTGTCTCCTTAGGTAGGTTCATTCCTAGGTATTTTATTCTTTTTGTTGCAGTGGTAAACGGGAGTGTTTCCTTAATTTCTCTTTCAGATTTTTCAGCATTAGTGTATAGGAATGCAAGAGATTTCTGTGCATTAATTTTGTATCCTGCTATTTTACCAAATTCATTGATTAGCTCTAGCAGTTTTCTGGTAGCATCATTAGGATTCTCTATGTATAGTAGCATGTCATCTGCAAACAGTGACAGTTTTACTTCTTCTTTTCCTATTGGGATTCCTTTTATATTTCTTTTTCTTGTCTGATTTCTGTGGCTAAACCTTCCAAAACTATGTTGAATAAGAGTGGTGAGAGTGGGCAACCTTGTCTTGTTCCTGATCTTAGTGGAAATGGTTTCAGCTTTTCAGCATTGAGAACGATGTTGGCTGTGGGTTTGTCATATATGGCCTTTATTATGTTGAGGTAAGTTCCTTCTGTGCCTACTTTCTGGAGGGTTTTTATCATAAATGGTGTTGAATTTTGTCGAAAGCTTTTTCTGCATCTATTGAGATGATCATATGGTTTTTATCCTTCAGTTTGTTAATATGGTTTATCACATTCATTGATTTGCATATACTGAAGAATCCTTGCATTCCTGGGATAAATCCCACTTGATCATAGTATGTGACCCTTTTAATGTGCTGTTGGATTCTGTTTGCTAGTATTTTGTTGAGGATTTTCGCATCTATGTTCATCAGTGATATCTGGGCCCATGACATTTATTTTTCCCCTAGAATGTTTAGACAAATTGTAAACATATCCTATGTCAAGGACCCAGAACAAAAATATACTGTTGCAAAACTAGTGTTAACTTTTTTATTTTCTCAAGATTGGAAATATTTAGGTATTTAAAATAAGTGGTCTTGTCATTAATTCTGTTGGATGCCATTTGTATAGTATGTGATGCTTCCTCTCTAGTAGGAAGCATCAGACACTATACAATTTGCTTAGGGCCATACCTCTTATCACTTATGGAGCAGATGAACACATTGTAGATATGTGAAAATGGCATATTTCATTATACACAGTTGCCATAATGGTATCTTACTTTATATTTCCAATGTGCGGTTATCACCTAGTTATCACTTAGAGGCAGAGGATGTTTCCAGAGGTACAGTGTACCATTTGGCTTGAAACTTTTGAAACGAAATCTTTTCCTTTGGTTTTAACAAAGGAGGCACATGAAGAAAATGTTACAAGATGTTTAATGAAAGTTTAAAATATTTATTTTCTTGATTAGCTTAAATTTGTTACTGTTTTATGAGGAATAAAAATAAAACAATAAAATAACTTTTTGTATCGTTTCATTATCCGTTATTTGCTTTACTTGTTTATTTTCATATATTTAAATATGTTCTATCCATTGCTACTTAATACTGTGCTTATTAAAATCTGTACCTTCATTTTTGAGATAACAGCAGTTGAAATTATAAATAACTACTAATTGCAGTTTATTTCTCTTATTAAATAGTAAGTGATGCTCAACATGATTTTCAGATAGAGAGATAGTTGTGACTTAGACCAAAGAAGAATAATCTCTTTTATTAATATGTAATTACCAAATTAATTCCTTCTTTTAATTTACTAAGATAAATAATTCAGTACAAGTAATAACTTTGCTCCACATGGTATTTAAGATCATTTAATATCCATATAATTGGTATGTATATATTCTTTTAAGATTGGTATGTATATATTCTTTTAAGAGGCTTTTTGTTTTATTTCTGACAATTAACGTTTGTCTAAAAGTGTTTATCTGTCACACCCTAAATTATCTTTGTGTCACCTGGCATGCACTAATGAGCTTATTGTACAGTACTAAATTCGTTCCACTGTTCGAGAAACATATTCTACAAAATAATATGCATATGATCAATGGATACTATTTTCTAGAAGGAAGACATCTGCAAGATAAAAAAATGCAGTAATGGATATATACTATTACTGCCAGCTAAAACTTAAGAATACTCAATTTTGGGGGTGTTAATCATTAAACATTTAAGTTCTTGGTGGGTGCCATCGCCATTTTTCATCCTGGGGAAATTGCCAGGTTTTATAAGGCATAATATCTAAAGTCAAGGATCTTAGATCCCAGTTGTGATTACATGAGTTATAGGCATGCAACAGTTGGTGATCAGTAACACATAAAAGCAGTAGATCGTGGTATAACGTTAAGTGTGCAGGGTTCAGAGCTGGACAAAGTTTACCTTCTGGCTCAGCTTTTTCCTAGCTGTATGGCCGTGGGCAAGTTACTGTGCAGCTCTTTACCTCAGTTTCCTCGATTTAAAAACTGGAATATGACACCTACTTCAGTGGATTGCTGAGGGAATTAAAGTACTTGAATACATTAAAAAAAAAAGCATTTAGAAAAGTGGCTGTTAAATAGTAGGTGCTGTTTGTTGTCTGCATAATTAAGTTCTCAGAAGTATAATATAGGCCAGGGATCTTGAAGGTGAAAGGACTTTGAGGGAAAAGGAAGACAGTCACCGTATTTCTTTTACCTCATCTAACACTGAGGGTATCTACAAGACTGTGTGAGCATCATAAGCACAGGCGCAGTAGCTTCTTCAGTTTTGAATCTCAGTACTTAGCATGCATCCTCTTTGGTATGCAATATTTCATTAAGTGTTGAATGAACTACTTGCTGTCGTTTATATATCTCTCTATAGTTCACAAAGCATGATCATGTAAATCTTTATCTCCTCATTTCCACAACCTCATATTATAGTAATGGTGCGTTATGTGAATTGAGTGCCAGCTCTGTACCAGGCACTGTACAGTGCCTGTTTTTCAAACAATGACACTAAAGCTTAAAGGGGTAAATAACTTAATAAAACCACACAGTTAGTAAGAAACAGAAGAATCCAGTCCAAATTCTGACTCCAAACTGTGTGGTTCTTAAACTAAACCATTCCACGTCTCATTTTACGTGAAGAAGAGTGTCTCAGGAGGGTTTAACAGTGATCACATAGCATAGAGTAAAACAAGTACTGAATTAAACTCAAGCAGGAAATAAGGAGGGCTTTAGAATTAAAATATGTGATCACGATTAATGTTTAAGTTGATCTAAATACTTTTATTACCTTAGACTACAGAGATATTAACATTGGACTTGAACCACCACTAAAAGAATAGAAAAAGAGAGGATAACTTCTAAACTAAAAGAAAGAAGAAGGAGTAATAAAAAATAATTGGCCCAAAGCAGGCAAAATGGAAAGAAAAAAGCAGCATAGTATAAGTGGAACAGATAAAAATAACACCTATAAAATGATAGCTTTAAACCTAAATATATTAGTAATTATATTAAATTTAAACGGACTATATTTGCTGTGTACTTGTCTTACATGTATTCGTTCTACATGTGTATTTTATGTAGAGTCCATTTGTGTATTCCTTTTCTAATAAAAAGTTTTTAAAAGTTTTATAATACTTTGAGAGCATCCACATTTCAAACTGTGTCAGTGCTTAAACTATCTTTGCACAGAGCGTTTCTTCTATCAAATTTTTTTACGGTTCTAATGAACATCTTTACACACTATCTTCCTTTAAAAGCAGTGTGACAGATTACAGTAAATGATGTGTATACAATTATATTTAAAAAACATGTACAGTATATTTAAAACAAAATTTAAAGCATGAGGAAGAAGAAGAAATAAATATTAAAGTTATTGTGATTGAGTATTAAATTACTTCTAAGCTTTTCTTTGGCAGAATCAAAAGGTGTGAATAGATTCTTCTCACTACTGGGGTATGTGGTGTTTCTGCATTTGTGGAGTGTAATAATATTAACCATTTTAAAGATTTTTTCATCAATAAAAGTAACAGCCTT
Organism: Orcinus orca; assembly: GCF_937001465.1. NCBI lineage: Eukaryota > Metazoa > Chordata > Mammalia > Artiodactyla > Delphinidae > Orcinus > Orcinus orca. Next base: position 69,657,308 of record NC_064567.1, read on the forward strand.
AACTGAAGTCAGTATTTATGGATGATAATATTTTTATTTAATCACATTACTAATCTTGTAACTTTTTTCCTTGTAGGCACTGAATGGCTTTGTACTGGTTGTCACTACAGATGCTTTGGTCTTTTATGCTTCTTCTACTATACAAGATTACCTGGGGTTTCAGCAGGTAAATATATTTTTCTTAGGTCGTTAAAAAAATTTTTTTGGAAAATTAATTTTCTACATTTAATTTATCTTATACTTAGGGACACAAGTGATAGTTTGTATATATAAAATGTAATTAAAATACATATGCTATAGAATAAAAAAGTATATTTTGCAGCTAATATATTTTTATACTTTTAAAAATCTACTGCATTATAATTTCCTTAAGGGTATATGTGATTCATGGATTTTGTGTTTCTTCTTCCACTTATAAAGAACTCATATATATATATGAAACTTTAGGGTAAGGGGCAGATAGGGTTTGGACAGGGGCAGACAAGAGAATATTTACCATCAAATTAGTTATGGATACTGGAAGGTATATGACAACTATGAAATGAATGAGGTGATATGTAAAGGTATGAGCAAAATACTATGGCTTCTCCCTTTAATTCCGACTTGTATGGATTATGGAAGCTTTCCTGAAGGAAATGGTATTTAAGCTAACCTAAAGAAAGTGTAGGATCCGGATGGGTGGACCATTGTGGAGGGAACACAGAGAAGAAAAGCTAGACGTAATGTAGACAGTAGGTTGGAAGGCCTTGAAGGAGGTGAGCGTGTTTGGTTTAATGTTACTGAGTGTATAGTGACTAAATGGAGTAATAAGGCATTCAGCATATTTGAGGGGCAAGAACATCCAATATGATTTGAGAAGTTTGTAAGTACACTTGAATGCTAACTACTCTTATGTATCAGTAGTTCTTAAATTCTAATGTGCATAAGAATCACCTGAAGAACTTCATAAGGTGTCATAACATTGATGGGCCTCCTTCCCATATAATCTGATTCAGTACGTCAGAGTGGGGCCCACGTATTTCATTTCTAACAAGCTCCCAGGTGATGCCAAGACTGATGGTTGAATGGCCCCGTTTGCACTGTTATATAGACTGAAGCTTAAATTATGTCATACACACTATAGAAGCCACTAAATGTTTTTGTTAAGGGGAACGTGTATGCTCCAGTCTATACTTCAGAAGATAACTCTGGCATTGTGTAATGGATGGCATAGAGATGACTTCATGCTAGAAGATAAAGTTCGTAGGAAGATTTAAGTCCAGATAGCTAAAGTGGTGGAATCTGGCTCCTGACACAAAGCCTAACTTAAGTATTTTTGGATTTTAAAGAAAATATACTAATGTCCATGGAAAAGCCTGTTGCAACTTAATTACATAACTAGTTTAGTTATTATTTGATGTGATTCATAACAGTTAAGAAATGAGAAAGATTAGCTGTTTCCCAGTCTTTTTTTCCTTCATATATGCATATAACCTGGATATTCTTTAAGAAAACATTCATATCTGACATTGGTGGTGGTTTATGGCACCATTTTTAAAACTGCATCTTGTGACTCATTAGTGGGTTATGAAATTGATATAGTGGATCACCATCAATCATTCCTCTTAGTTGCTTAAAATGAAATAAAATAGAAAACACAATATTGTCACACACATGTGGAATCTAGAAAAATGGTAGAGATGACCTTATTTGCCACGCAGAAATAGAGACAGACGTAGAGCACAAATGTGTGGACACCAACGGGGAAAGGGGTGGGGTGGGAGGAATTGGGAGATTGGGATTGACACATATACACTATTGATACTATGTATAAAATAGACAGCTGATGGGAACATACTGTATAGCACAGAGAACTCTACTTAATGCACTGTGGTGACCTAAATGGGAGGGAAATACAAAAGAGAGGGTGTATATATATATACACATACATATATATATATATGGCTGATTCATTTTGCTGTACAGTAGAAGCTAACAGGACATTATAAAGCAACTATACACCAATAAAAATAAATTTTAAAAATATTTTTACACATAAAAGAAGCGTTCTGTGAAACTTTTTTCCACGTGTGTATACACACACACACACACACACACACACACACACACACACACACGATGGATAGAAAATGTATTTCTTGCCATGAGTTGCAATAAAAAAACTTAGAGCAATTCTGGTGGAAGGGCCATTTACTGTAGTAAATGCTGAGAAGCAAGAGGTGAAGGAGGGATTCTGACCTGGTAATGGCATAATCCCTTACTCTTATGGAATCTACTAGGAGTAAAAATTTCATATAAGGAAAATTATTAGAGAGCAGTGAAGGAAATACATAATACTATCAAGCTTAGAGAAGTCAAATGCAGCTGGATGTTCAGACAAGGTTTTGTGGAAGGAGGATGATTTTAAAAGATCAGTAAATAGATAAAAATCAGCAGAACTTAATGTGCTGCAATTAAGGAGTGGGAAGGTGACTTATTTGACTGAAAAGCATTCACACAGGGAAGTGATGGCAAATAACTTTTGACTTGTCAATTACAGTGCTAGTCTCTTTCTGGCTTTTCCTATATTGGATTCCTGAAGAGCTTTGCAAGCATTTCATTTGCGTTCATCACCACTAACAAGCACCCACTAATCTAGCAAGGTTTTGAAATTAGTAAGCCCCATTTTAAAAAAATCAGTACTTCTTGTTAATTTCCTTTCTTTTTTTTTTTTTTCTTTAGTCTGATGTCATCCATCAGAGTGTGTATGAACTGATCCATACTGAAGACCGAGCTGAATTTCAGCGCCAGCTGCACTGGGCGTTAAACCCTTCACAGTGTCCAGACTCTGGACAAAAAATGGATGGTAAGAATGTTTACCAAAAGATAGTGTTGGGGATTTTTTGATATAATTCTGTGAAAGAAGGCGGAGAACCTTTAGGGGCATAGAACTCCATGGTGAAGGTTGGGAAGAAGGGGAAAGACATGAATCTCTGGCTGCGGGCCAGAGCCAGGTCACAGGGTGACCTAAGGAGGATTTTGACAGATGACAGCCATTGATGAATTTCACGTGACAAAGTATACCCATATACTCACTAATATAGTGTATAAAAAGAACTCTTACACTGTTGTGAAAAGGGGGAAGGAATGTACAAGGTTGATTCTGGAGTGTGTATGAATTGTTATGTGTTTAAAATGCACCAAATATAAAAGCAGACTAGCATATGCAAGGATAAAAAAACCTTCTTTCAATGCAAGCAGTGTTTTCACACATCTGTGAAAATGTTAAAAAGAAGAAAAGGCTTAGAAAATACAGAAATTGTTGACAGGATAGCTCAGTAGAAATAAAAACAGCCGAATAGGTAAAGTTCTATGTAGTGAAAATGTTATTCAATAAGTTTTAATTTCTTTTCACTAGCTCCCCTTCTGAAAGCGATTTTTCTTTTGTAATCCAAATACAGACTTCGGTTTAGAAATTAAGACAAATTTCAGCTATTCAAACACTTAATTTTACAGCAAAATGAAAGTAACTTTGTGTTGCTATTATTTCTACAGAAGCTAATGGCCTCTCACAGCCAGCCGTCTATTATAACCCAGACCAGGTTCCTCCAGAGAACTCTTCGTCTATGGAAAGGTGCTTCGTTTGCCGACTAAGGTGTCTGCTGGATAATTCATCTGGTTTTCTGGTAAGGTGCAAAATCTTTTACTGACATTTACTATGAAGTTTTAGAAAATTAAAAAGAAAAGTGAAACCAATTTAATTTGAATGTATTTGAGTTTGGGTTATAAAAATCTACTTTATTAAATAATTTTATAAAGGACAGTAACTTTTTAAAATCTTTCTAAAGTTTTAGAAATATCTTCCATAACTCAAAATCTCTGTCCTTTAGGATGCAGTAACAAAGACTAGTGGAATAACAGGGAACTCTCTATCTTTCCCCTTTTTTTGGACTTTTTAGGTATGAGATAGAGAATTATATAGCACTTCTTTGGCAGCAGACTGCTTACCCTCCTTGGATTTAATGCCTGGCAAATGGAAAAATTATCACGGCCTTTTCCGCATGGCTGGAATAACTGCCGTGTAAAAAAGTGGTTGTGTCTTCATGATTGCAGGATCCTCCTCTAGTATGAAATGCTCTTGAATAGTGTGAACTCCTGAGTAGGATGGCCAGGGAGCAGCGTAGGCAGGACGCTAAGAGTAGAGACGGCCCGGCCTGTCAGGTGCCTGTGTCCTGAAGATTGTGCACTCCACCAGGTACAGAAGGAGACAAAGCATGTTGCATATTACTTTTGTGACTTATCAGGAATTGGAAACAGATGATCAGATCTATTAGCAAACAATGATTTTTGTTGGTGTGTTTATTCCTGAAGATAGTTTTGCTGACCCAGAATTAGAACTGTGCTTTGAGCTAGTTTGCTAGTATTGATGATCACTTAGTATATATGTCTAGGTGGAATTTCTTTGTGTAATTGGGCCTTTTCTCCTTTGTGCTGCTCTCATATTGATGTCAGAATCATCCCTTGGCCTGGTACTGTTTTAAGCAGCCAGATTGATCATGGTCATGATTAAATTGTCTCTGTTTCCTCTGTCTTCTAAAATTGTTCTTTAATAGAGTTCTGTGTTCTTTGTATGGTTTTATGATTCATTTTAGTGTTTTTAAACAGTTGTTTTATCTCTCTATAAAAGATTCCTATGAATTTTGAATATACTCTGAGCTGTGGACTAGTCCACAGACTATATCTGAAAATTAATATGTACTTGATGGCTTTATCACTATTCATTCGTTTAGGAAATAGAGTTTGAGTGTGCAGTGTGTACGGACCCGTGCTAGGCGTGGATGGTAGGGCAGCCGCAAGGTCAGAAAACCATTAGGTCTTCCTTTTGTGACCTATTAAAGCACTGAGTGGTTCACTTACGAATCCCTTGAGGATAGCCCTCGTACTACCTTTTAGGATAATTTTAATGGGCTTTCTGGGGAGAAAGGAATTCAAGTCACATTTGATAGCCCCATGAACTTTTATGGAATTATCAAGAACACTGGAAATGGCCCTGATGGAACCTTTTAAAAAGGAACCATTTTAAAACGTTAATCTTAATGCACTGTTTTTTGGTTTTTTAAGGCAATGAATTTCCAAGGGAGGTTGAAGTATCTTCACGGACAGAACAAGAAAGGGAACGATGGATCAATACTTCCACCGCAGTTGGCTTTGTTTGCAATAGCTACTCCACTGCAGCCACCATCCATACTTGAAATCCGAACCAAAAATTTCATCTTTAGAACCAAACACAAGTTAGACTTTACACCTACTGGTTGTGATGCCAAGTAAGTGAAACCTTTTCAGGTTTATTTTACCAAATGTATATTTTGTTGCAGTAAGTGTGTCTTAGCATGTATATATTTTCCATATGGTGTTGATTATAGTATTGTTTATTATTATAGTAGCTATTATTATTTCATACTTTACAGCATAGCCTTTTAAAATACAATTTCATCACGTTCACAAATCTTTTTATTATTTTACAATATTTGACACAATTTCTGTATTATACAGATGATGTGTTTATATAAGATTCGGTATCCTGATGACATTTATTGTTGGCTTGTTTCACATTTTTAAATTATACAAACTTTGACTTTTAGCCCTAGAAGTTTAGTAACCAAAGCATGTTGCTACTTTTCTCCTTCCTAATAACGCGGATGCAGACAGGTTGGAGAAACCCTGCCCCTCAAAATGTAGTATAGGTATTCTAGAATTTAATTAGAGATTTTGTGTTTCACCTATATAATCTACTCTGTTAGACTGGTGTTTCACCTATATAATCTACTCTGTTAGACTGATCTTTAGCAATAATTTTCATGGTCTTTATTCAGGAGAAGAAAACAGTCTAAAAGTGAAATTTGCAACCATAAGCAAAAGAGAGCAGTTACAGAACTGTGTGTGTTTCTACCTGCTAGTGTGAAATTCTGAATGTCAACGTAGTACAGAAACTAGCATATAACTAGTGAACTGATGTTGGCGACTTCATTTTTGTTAAATTTTAATTGCATTCTTTTATTTTGCCTTTCTTTTAAACAGAGGAAGAATTGTTTTAGGCTATAGTGAAGCAGAGCTATGCATGAGAGGATCAGGATATCAGTTTATTCATGCTGCTGATATGCTTTACTGTGCTGAGTACCATATCCGGAGTAAGTTGTAGTTTCTCATGAGCTTGGCTGTGAAAGCAGCTTACGCTCTAGTACGTGTTTCAAATTATTACTAATGTAATGTGTTTAAGGAAACTATTTGGATAAACTTCTCCTTAGTATCCCACAATTATGCTTAGCCTGAGTTACACTCTCTGTTCATTAGCTGCCACACAGGAATTAAGTAGTTTAATTACTCTGAAAATGACCGTTTTGCCCACGTTTTTGCTCAGGAGTTTTTTTAATGGCATCATTTTTAATTCTAAAATTTATGTTAATAGAGATTATGCTTTAAAATTGTATAGTAAAATATATACATATATATAAATGTTCCCTTATTTTTAAAACGAAAACAATTTTCCCTCCAAACTCTATACTCTCTTTTCACATGTTACGAGAATTGTCTGACTTACTCTTTCCTTGAACCATTTAAATAATAAATTTAGTATGAAACAGGAAAAAATAGCAATGCTGAAGAAGTATTTTGATACATTTTAATATACTGTGCTTAAAAGTCATCAATATAGTTATCATCTTTGGTGATATGTGAATTACATCTAGAAATATTACAGAGATTATTGTGTTGATTTTGGATTTGATAATTTAATTCTTTTTTGTTTCAGTGATTAAGACTGGAGAGAGTGGCATGATAGTGTTCAGGCTTCTTACGAAAGACAATCGATGGACTTGGGTGCAGTCGAATGCACGCTTAGTTTATAAGAACGGAAGACCAGATTATATCATTGCAACTCAGAGACCTCTAACGTAAGTACAAAGACCTAGAACATTTCATGTTTTGGTTTTTTATTTTAATAACACTTTGGTTTATAAATTCTCCTTCATGAAAACCTAAAAATAAATTTTAAGAGAATTTACACTGGAAATAAAAATTGAAAGGTAATATGTACAGAAAGAAGGCGGCATAGGGTAAGGACATTGAGAAAACAGAGTTAACAGACTTTCTTGAACAACTGTGTATGTAGAGCTACAGAAAGAGAATAATCAAAGAAAACTCCAAGGGTTTATCCTGGGTATATGAAGGAAAGATGAAAAGCCAGCCCATCTGTCAAATAAAATAAAAACATAACAGTGCTTTGTTTAGCGTGTTTGCTAATAAGCAGGCAGTGATTTTTAAGTTTCTCATATATTCTCGAAGTGAGTAGTTTGTCAGATATTTGTATTGCAAATGTTTTCTCCAGTCTGGCGAAATGATTTTTGTATGTGGTTTATGAGGGTAAGGATCAAGATTATTCTTTTCCCTTATATGGATATCTAGCTGACTAGTAACATTTATTGGAGAGATGGTTTTTTGAAAAGACCATCTTTTCCCCACTGCACTGCATTTCAATCAGGGGATTGTATCTGGGGTTCCATTGGTCTGGTTGTCTATTTTTAGACCAAAACACATTGTCTTAACTATTCTGTACCTTAATATGCCTTGATATCTTGATGTATGCCCGCCATCTCGTTTGTTCAGAACTTTTGTTCTCTTTCAAGATAATCTTGGCTCTTTACATTTCTATATAAATAGTTTAGAAATCAGTTATCAATTCCCATGGGAAAATTTGTTTATAAGAATGGAAGAATGTTTTTATACATTTGATATTTTTGTTTGCTTGTTCTATTAGTTATTAAGAGGTTATGAGATCCATTGGAGCTCTTTACCTAATATGGATATTAAATTTTACATATATATACTCTGTGTAGTACATATGAACCTATAACTATGACATTTTTTTCTCCATGCCTTGATTTATGAATTCCTTCCCCATGCAAACATTTTTAATTTTCATATGTCAATCTTCCTTTAGAGCTTCTGGGTTTTATATTTTATTTCAACGAGCCTCATTTTTACATTTGGATCTTTATTCCATTTGTAATCCATTTTTCAGGTAGGGATGGAACCTGAGTGTGAAATTAATGACTGTATTATTAAGTTTTTGGACAAATTCTAAATTAAATTTGTCTGAAAAACAATTTTAAGTACTTATCATCAGAAAGATTTCTCTCAAAGTTCATGTTCCCTGCTATGAAACTCAACTACAGTGTATTTTGCTTGCTATTATTTTTTCTTTTCTAAAATTTCTTATTTTGAAATGTTTATGATGCGACTCTCCTTAACATACGCCAACTTTCTTGTGCACAATTTTAGAGATGAAGAAGGAACAGAGCATTTACGAAAACGAAATCTGAAGTTGCCTTTTATGTTTACCACTGGAGAAGCTGTTTTATATGAGGTAACCAACCCTTTTCCTCCCATAATGGATCCCTTACCAATAAGGACTAAAAATGGTGCTGGTGGAAAAGATTCTGCTACCAAGGCAACTCTAAGTAAGGATTCCCTCAATCCCAGTTCCCTCCTGAATGCCATGATGCAACAAGATGAATCTATTTATCTCTATCCTGCTTCAAGTAGTACACCTTTCGAAAGAAACTTTTTCAATGACTCTCAGAATGAGTGCAGTAATTGGCAAAACAATGTCGCACCAATGGGAAGTGACAATATCCTGAAACACGAGCAGATTGGCCAGTCTCAGGAAATGAACCCAACCCTCTCTGGAGATCACGCAGAGCTCTTTCCAGATAATAGAAATAGTGACTTGTACAGCATTATGAAACACCTAGGCATCGATTTTGAAGATATCAAACACATGCAACAGAATGAGGAATTTTTCAGAACTGACTTTTCTGGTGAAGAAGACTTCAGAGATATTGACTTAACAGATGAAATTCTGACCTACGTCGAAGACTCTTTAAATAAGTCTGCCTTGGGGTGTTCAGGTTACCATCAGCAACAGTCCATGGCTCTGAACCCAAGCTGCATGGTACAGGAGCACCTCCAGTTAGAACAGCAAGAGCAGCTACAGCAGCATCAGAAGCACAGAGCAGTGGAGCAGCAGCAACAGCTGTGTCAGAAAATGCAGCATATGCAAGTTAATGGCATGTTCGCAAACTGGAACTCGAACCGATCCGTGCCTTTTAATTGTCCTCAGCAAGACTTACAGCAGTACAATGTCTTTTCAGACGTACCTGGGACCAGTCAAGAGTTGCCCTACAAATCTGAGATTGATACTATGCCTTACGCACAGAACTTTATTCCCTGTGGTCAGTCTGTGTTGCCGCCACATTCTAAGGGTACACAGTTAGACTTTCCCATTGGGGATTTTGAACCAGCCCCATACCCTACAACTTCTTCTAATTTAGAAGACTTTGTCACATGTTTACAAGTTCCTCAAAGCCAAAGGCACGGACTCAATCCACAGTCAGCCATATTAACTCCTCAGACATGTTACGCCGGGGCTGTGTCAATGTACCAGTGCCAGCCGGAAGCTCAGCACAGCCATGTGGCTCAGATGCAGTACAACCCAACAATGCCAGGCCCGCAGGCATTTTTAAACAAGGTAAGAGTTTTATTAAACTGAATAAACCCTTTAGGTGATTCTTCGTACATTATAAATCGAACCAAGTTATAAATTTTCTACCTCAGTGACTGATTTTAATCTATTATCTGTAGCATTCATGTGAGAGAGCATTTTAAATTTTATCTCTTTTTTTATAAGCCAGTACTTTTTTAATATGTTAGTAATACAAGTATATCATAGTTACCTGAAAGGAGAAAGAAATCAAGGAAAAAAGCAACATGGCCTTAAGTGACAACCAGGTGAAATTAGTTAAAAGTATATTATTTAGAATAATCTTGATTTTTAAAAATACGGCCTTTTAAATTTTTAAAAATATTTTCTTCAGAGCTCAATTTTTTTGCTGACATATAATTGATTTACAATTACTTTCAGGTGTACAACATAGTGATTCAATATTTTTATCGATTATACTCTATTTAAAGTTATTATTTAATATTGGCTCTATTTCTGTTGAAATTGGGTTAAAAATCAATATAGTTGTGCTTCCTTCAAATGCTTTTGTCCTAGATGATCTCTGGAATTCAGTGCTTGGGTTCCTTGGTGTTCTCTGGCAGTCGCTCTCTGTGACCTGCCAGATCCTCATTTTATCCTTTAAGGTAGAATAGTTTTTTTCCCTGGCATTCTTTAAAAAAAAAAAAAGGGTATCTCAGCTGGCTTTCTATCAGGGGACTCAAGCTGGATGCTTTGTCTTCGTTTAAATGTGTCATTCTAACCCTTCTAGCATCGTGGAAACTTAAAAAAAACCAAAAAGTGCTTGCTGATGATTGCTGCTCTCTTCGGCCACCCAGGAATACATCATGTTTGCATTTATGCTTTTCCATTAGAAAATATTTAGTTCATTTTACCGTATATTTAAGTTTAGTTTTGAAGCGAATCCTGGTTATAAGACTATGTATTATAATAGTTTATAAATGTTACTTGACTCTTTTTCACTAATTGTTTTTTTCTGGCCTTTTTATACACGTGGTTTTGTCTGATTATATATGAGGTTTGTCTGATTATATATGAGCTTATTCATAGAAAATGGCTGTGAAAGTTTTTCTTATCCTCATTCCTGACTTCCTTCAGTTATTTAACAATTGGTTACAGTCTATCTCACGACACTGCTGTGAAGTAAGCCTGGGTAGGTAACTTCTGTACAGTTTACTGTACAAGTTAATTATGTAAAATTACATTTTGAACAGGGCCTGCATTAGCATGAGTTCCTTACAGTATTTTCTTCCCCCACTGTTTTGTATTACTTCTTTATGAATGATAAGAATTCTAGACCTATATATTCCCCCTAGGAGTTATAAAAACTAAAGAAAATTAAAATTCCATCTGTGGCTCACATTATATTCTGGTGGACAGCACTGCTGTAGGCAGTATATTTAGAGAATTGCTGATGTGCATTGTATTATGACTGATGAGAGTAATTTATTCAAAACCTACCATTCTCTGGGCACTTACTATATTCCTTTTGAAAACTCGACGAAGTTTAGAAGCAGTCTGTTTTGATTACTGAAACCTAATATTACATAGGCTTCAGAAAGGTAGATGTCATTCAGAGCAATTAAGGGTATGATTATAATGTTACTTTCACTAACTATATTCTAAAATACAAAAGGCTCTCTAATCTGTAAAAATCCTACAGAACTAGGTATCTCTGTCATCTCTCCTTTTTCTCAGTAGCAGTTATGGAAATCAGCCTAATTTCATTGTTACACGGCAAGAGCAAGTATTTTACTTTGGTAACTTATTTCCATAATTAGGACAGTAATTTTAGTAGTAAAGCATGTTATGAATTAAAAAACTTGGTTCTAGCAATCATACACCCGTGGTGTAAGATGTTAAGAAACCTCTTGCAAATCAAAACTTACCTCCTTTGAGAAGGTTCTAGGTTATCTGTAGTTCAGTGTAGTGATCTTCAATGTAATTAATTCATCGGTACCTAGAACTTTTAGATAAAATCTGGTCAAAACAAACTTACTTATGACAGAGAGTACAGTTACTGTGATTCACGATTGGTACTCTCTGATCCATCAGTTCCTATCCAAACCAAAGGCAGTTCACTGATCAAGTACTCTCTCAGTGTATGGAATGCCAAATCTGCAGTGAGACAATGATATTATTCATCCATACCATGTAATAGAGAAACCAAAAGGCTGTAAACGCAACTAATACAGAGTGTATGTTCAGTATGTCTTCACTGAATGATTTAAAATTTAACAGCAGGAAAGGAATTTGAAGTTTAACAACGTGCAGGACAAAGTTTTTTTTTTTTTTTTTTTTTTTTCCTGCGGTACTATGGGCTCTCACTGTTGTGGCCTCTCCCGCCGCGGAGCACGGGCTCCGGACGCACAGGCTCAGCGGCCATGGCTCACGGGCCCAGCCGCTCCGCTGCATGTGGGATCCTCCTGGACCGGGGCACGAGCCCGCGTCCCCTGCATCGGCAGGCGGACTCCCAACCACTGCGCCACCATGGAAGCCTAGGACAAAGATTTTAAAAATACATTTTCATACATCTAACGGCTTAAGATATACGAAGGATCTGTTCTAATAAGTTGCATTGCAATTTTTGTTTGTTTTCAGTTTCAGAACGGAGGAGTCTTAAATGAAACCTATCCAGCTGAATTAAACAGCATAAATAACACTCAGCCTACCACCCATCTTCACCCGTCAGAAGCCAGACCTTTCTCTGACTTGACATCCAGTGGATTCCTGTAATTCCAAGCCCACTTTTCATCTTGGTTTTTTGAGTAAATTCGTTTGTGAAACATTATTAGGGAGTAATAAAACTGTCATTGTTGGATGTTAGCAAGTTCACGTGGAGGCATTGATATATGTAGTTCTCACTGTTTTTCCAAACCAAATTTTAATGATTTTATAAGAGGAGTTAATTACATATATTACCATCATTAAAATAGAAAGTATGCTGCCACAGAGGAGTGAAGTAATCTACACTTTATAGTATTCTGAGATACCACAGAATATACAAAACTTATTCAGGGGGACATTATGACACTTTTAAATAAGAACTCTTTCTCTGTTGGAATTATTTCTGTCAGAATAAAATGAAATACTTCGAGTTTTGAACTTCAACATTCTTACTAGCGTACCAAGTATGAACTCTTTTCTTTTATTTGTAGCTTCTGCTTTTATCTCAGATGTTAAAATGAGTGGTTTGGTGCTTTTATAAAAAGATAATCTCAGTGCTCTCCTCCTTCCTTGGTAATGTAAGTGCCTCACAATTTTTTCTACCTATAACACTGTAGGAGTATGTTTTATATAAAATATACTTTCTCTTTTTAAAATTAATAACATTCTGCACACAAATATTATCAGTGTTTCTTAAATTCAGTCATTTTTATTAATCTAGGCATGTTTTAACTGCGCTACTCACCCACTTTCTTCAGGTAAAGGGCAAAAAATGGTTGAAAAGTTAATTATTTAATCTCGTTGTTTCTAGACTTTAATGTTGCCGTGTGCCTTATGTTGAAAGATTTTGAAAGGGAAGATGTCTTTCCAAATTATTTTTTAATTATCATATAAATAAGACAGCAGCACTAAAATTTCAACAGTTTTCAGAAGTAAGAGATATACCACCATTTAGCTTTACTAAGATCTCCACCTTAATAGTTGAATGTTGCAGTGTAAAGAATCTGCTGTTAAATGCTACAGCATTTAACTTAAAATGAAGAGACGCAGCTTTACTTTTAGCTCTTTAATAAGTAAAGCACCCATTTCAATATATATAAATTCTTTAAAAACTGTTGTAGATCTGTGATCCTTTAAGATGTTGGAATATGTTCACTATAAATTTCACTTCTTAGTATAGTGGAAACTGTTTTTCTCATATTTGAGGAGTGTTAAGATTGAATATAGCAATGTTTGGTGCAAAGTATTGGTATGAGTGAAAAGAATGGTGCATTGTATAGTTTATAATGAACAAAATTATTTGTAAAATATTTTCTTTCATTTAAAGATAGTGCATACCTTATATATGCACGTAAAAAATTTGTTTGGGTCTTAACATATTTTATCAGTGTGTCTTTTTAAGATAGCAAATAATGAATCCAACTTCTTTCAAAAGTTGGTATTAAGAAAAAGACAATCATGCAGTTCTCTTAACTTCAAGTATTAGGTTGTTTCTATGATATGATGACCTCTATTATCAATAAGGCAAATTAATCAGGCTATTAATTTAACCATCCTCAGGTGACTTAAAAGTGCCACCATCTGCCTTTCTTTTATTTAAATATGACATCTGGAAAGGCACAGACACGTTTTGCACATATTATATAAAAACGTGATGGAATCCCACACTGAAATGTAGTATTAAAATACATGTTTTTGTTTTTATTTTTTTAGTAAATTAATGTATATAAAAGTGACTTCAGACAAACTATCTACATCAGTTTTATGCATTTTCAGACAAAATTTTGAACGTGTAGAATCAATTTAAGAGTTGAAAATAATAAATTTGTCTAAAACATTTCATAATTTGTTTCCAGCATGAGGTATCACTAAAGATTTAGACCAGTGATCCAGATTAATATTCCATTTTCACATTTAAACCTTTCATTAAAAGTCTTCATATAAACCATTTTTGTTAGTCTCTTCCACATGTTACTGAATGGTTTAGTGGGGGAAAAAATAGGCTTTTTAAATTGTGAATATAATGACAATCAAGTATACACTTATAAAATTTAAAAAACTTAAAGCAATATTGTATATTTTTATCTATAAAAGTAACTAAAATTTATCTAAGAATAATAAAATCACATTAAACCAAATACACCTTTGTCTGTACTGCTAAGTGCCAAACAAAGGAAGAATGGTTTGTGTACTGCTGTATTGAGGGATTTATTTTTAGATGATGTGCACTTCTGAGGATGTGATGTGCCTCATTTGATCTTTTTCCTATGCCAGGTTGTTCCTACAGTACCTGAAGATTTACCAGTGTTCCAATGTATTATATAGCTTTCAATCATTGCTATGCTCAAACTAGTGTTTTTCAGTATTACTAAATTTGAGGTAAATGTTTTCATGGGTATTCTCTCCTTCAAGATGTTAATGCTTACATATGCCATGAATACATTTTTGTTTAAAATATGATTTGTAATAAATATCCTTCATTATCAAAAAATTGTACACAATAATATATATGGTAATAAAATAATCACCAAGTATGAATAATATGTTTTAAGGCAAATTCTTCTTTCTGGTCCATATAAAGGAAGTGAGTACTTAAAGTATAGTGTTATAATTATATTAGATGAAAGCAGTCTTCAATATTTAAGGATAGGTTAAGTCAATAATTCATATTTAAGGATAGGTTAAGTCAATAATTCATAAACTTCTTATAAAGTTCTGTCCCTGGATATTTTGGCCTTGACAGGAATATAAAAAAAAAACACACTTCAAATAACTTCATAGGTTAAAATGCTTCTGAAATGGATGTTGTTTTAAACCTTGTATTATCAGTAGTATAGTCTAGTGGTATTTGTTTTGTATCTCAGATTAAAATCCAACATTCCATTTTAATAGCCAATATTTTAAGAATATTTATGACAAAAATTTAAACAACCCGTGTTCTGTTCTATGCTTAGATTAGAAAAGGTATTGCCCAAACTTACACCTCTAACAAATATAAATGGCATGTTAAGCCTTTGGTGTTAAATTCATAACTATTAAACACTCACCAAGAATTCTGCAGTTAGAGTTGAAAAGAAGTTCCTGGGGAAAAGTTTTCATTCTAGTAACAATTTTTTACATTAATTTTACATTGATTCTTAATCATTAGGTATTTTTCTCAACAAGTCGATAAAAACATAGCCAATTAGCATCATACTTAATTCTGAATATTTAAGAAAGACTAACACTGTCTTTTGCCTACGTGCACAATATATTCAGTTTCAACTGTCTGATCTGAAAGAGTCAAGAAAAATCCAGATAATATTTCTGATCTCCACTTTCAGTCAAATGATTTCATCAGCATGAATGACTGCAACTTGCCCCCTTGTCACCAAGCCTGTCAAACACTGACCAGGGATGTTAGCTACTCACAAGACTAGGGAATGTCTCAAGTTTTATCCCAATGTCCGCAGAGGACCATGCTTCCAGTTGCACTAATACGACTGAAACCATCAAAACCCCACAGCACATCCTAAGTGTGTCTGTACTTTGACCTCCACAATACCACTGTCCTCTGCTCTTAGGCCAACCTCCAACATGGGAGAAGGAGAAGCTCCCCGGCCTCCAAGATGGACACTCTCCCTAACCACAACCTGCCCCTCCATCCCTCCCCCCACCTCCCCCTTGGCAACCACAAGTCTGTTCTCTACATCAGAGGTTGGGGGTAGCAGATGTAAGCTAATGTATTTGGAATGGATAAACAACAAGGCCCTACTATACAGCACAGAGAACTGTATTCAGTATCCTATGATAAAGCATAATGAATAAGAATGTAAAAAAGAACGTGTGTATTTATATTTAACTGAATGACTTTGCTGTACAGCAGAAATGAACACAACACTGTAAATCAACTCTACTTCAATAAAAAAAAAAACAAAACAAGCACCCTTCCTTTCCAGTTTTCATACACTCAGCTACTCCGTCTCCCTCTTCCAGAGTCTTTTCTCTCTCCTATGGGCACCCCTGTGTACAGGTCATCCTCTATCCCAGGAACAAGAAAAATTACTTGATTCTGCATCCCTTTTCTTATTAAATTACTTCTTTGCCTCCTTTCTCTAAAATAATGTTGGTCTCCTGAAATCTTGTTTTCTTCCCATTACGCTGCTTTGATGATGTTCACTTAACTTCCATCTTACCATAGGCTGATTCTCTACGGCCCTGCACCCTCTATGAACTTTCTTCCTCCCTTAGGTTCTATGACATTAGCTGTCCTGCATCCTGTTTATTCCCTCATTTGCCTTTGATAGCTACTGTCCTCTCCTCCCACCTGGCAACAGGCTTAGTTCTGACCACCATGTGTGTTTCTTTCTCTACATACTGACCCTTTGGAAGCTCATCCATTCTGCAACTACTACCTTTATGATGAATCCCCTCAAAATCTGTGATCTCACCTCTGAAAAAGGGTGAAATAAAGACACCTTATCTCTGATTGACTTGCGTCGAGCATCCTTTCCCTCTAAGAGCAGCACAGCAAAGCTAAGCACACAGACTCTGAAGACACCTGGCCTCAACACACACATGATGTGAATCATTGGGAAGGTTTCTTACTCTCTGAGCCTGAGTTTCCGTTTCTACAAAATAAGGATAACAGTAATAGGCACCTCACAGGATTCAATAAATAATTTATGTAAAAACAGTTCCCAGTTGCCAAAACGAAGAATTTGAGCAAAAAAATAATAGTATTGGATTACAACCCAAAGAATAAAATATCCGTGAGTCCATCCTGGTATGAATAAATGATTGAAGAAATAAATAAATGGGGACGAGGGGGCAAACCTTCCTTACAGGAAAATCACAAATATAGGTAACTATGCCTTCCAATAGATGGAGCTTAATACCCCTCCCCTTGAGTGTGGGCTAAACTCAGCCTCTTGCTGAATACAGTAGAGAAAGGGGAAAAAATGTTTGTATTGTAGAAATCTGGCAAGCACCCCTTTAACCAAGAGATCGAGTTTGACATCAATTATGTTGTGGTGTTCTCACAGATATGATGCTATATGATCAGCACACTTCTGCTCTGTGGTATTTTCTCCAACACACATAGCCCTAGTCTACTCATCAGAAAATGTCAGAGAAACCCCAATTGAGAGACATTCCACAAGATTCCTGGGAGTATTCTTTAAAGTGTTAAGGTCAAGAAAAACAGATGTTGAGACGTCACAGGTCGGAGGAGACTAAGGAGGCATGACAACGAAATACAAAGTACAACAGGGTATGTGGGATTGCGTTCTGCAATAGAAAAGAGGCATTAGTGGAACGACTGAAGAAAGCCGAGTCACGTTTAGTTAATAGTACTGTACCACTGTCATTTCCTAGCTTTACCAATGTACCACGGTTATGGAAGAGGTTAAGTTTAGAGGAAGACGGATGAAGGGAAGAAAGAAAGTCTGTTATCTTCACAACTTTTATGTAAATCTAAAATTATTCCTAAATAGTAAATTTAAAAATCATTTTTATATTAAAAACCGTTTCTTGTTTGTCACATAGCAAGTACTCAATAAATGTCTGCCATTACTAATATTTCCCTGCGATTTCCAATCAACCTCTCCTCAGTTGTAGGTGAATCTCTACATTGACCCTACTCCTCATTCTGTTTACTTCTGATCTCATGAATAGCTAGGTTTTTAGTCTCTAGTTCAGTGTTGCTTTCCACTTTCAAGTCCTGATATCATCCTTATCAATGATCCTTCTAGCCTTGTTTCCATAACTACTACACATCAATATAATAACCTATTTTTCCATTCCAGCCAAGAATAATCACATCTCATACTTTGAGCATCTGTAACTGCCTTATTTTTGCCAACTTGAAATCTCCTCTTCTCATCACACCATCTTTCTTCCACTTTCCCATTCCTTTCTTCTTTATTCAACTAGCTCTCTGCGTTCCTTGTGATCTCTAGCCCCATGAGTACCCATTGTGCTTTTTCAGTCCATCTGCCTGGACCTCAGCAGTATGTTTGCTTGTACTCTGGAATTGCTCACTTCCTTCTTGGAAACTGCCACTCCAGTCCATAGCCCCGGCCAAAACATTTCTTTTCCTGATAACCAGTTTTGCTAGAAAAAGTGACAAAACTGGAATAATGGCCTCATCACAAATGTTTCACCATGTCTATGACAGAAACTGACAGTTACCGAACACCATCATCTTCCCTTCCTTCTTTGTAAGAGAACCCTGACATTTCTCTGGTCACAATGAGGGAACAAAACTATATTTTCCAGCCTCCTTTGTGAATAGGTGTAGCTGATAAAAGTTCTGGCCAAATGCATGAAAGCAAAACTTTTGTGATACTTCCCAAAAAGGCGGCTGAAAGAGACCTAATGCAGCTGCAAGGAGCCGTTTTTGCTTTTCTGCTTTTCCTTTCTAGCCAGCACACATGGGTGTGATCAATGGAGATCTAGCAGCTCTCTTGAACCATGAAGATAGAAGCCATAAACTAGGATGGTGAATTGAAAACAGGATGAGCCAGGGTCCCTCATGACGTGGAGCCACATGTTTGGAACCACCAAAGAAACTCTGTCTGTGTACCTTGTGACTTCTTTTATGTAAGAGATAAATAGACTTCTGCCTTGGTTAACCCATCATTCTATTATCTATCCCACCCCCACTGCCAGCCACCCATGGTATCTTCATCTTCTCAGTCTCTCCAGTGACGTTATCTCCAACTTGACTCAAAAAAGTCTGATATAACTTTCAGTTTCCTCCTTTTTTACTTTTATGTTGCTATCAATTATCCTCTCAGATTTTCCTTAACTCCTTTTTCTTGCATTTTCAGTCACTGAATGTGTTGGTTTCTCCAGCAAGCATCATCCATTTTCTTCTAAGGACAAATCAAACTGCTACTTCATTCTTTTTGCTTTTTCCATGCATCCATTCACTCATTCATTTTTATTGTTTTACATCTGAATAGAGCAGCTTGCTACGACTTGCTTTCTTCATCACTGACCTCTTATTGCTTAAACCTTCAGTGTGAATTTAACTACTACCGATTTGTATGTACAAATGTTCTATTAAGTCAAGAAATCTTTCCTTGATACTTTCTTACCTTGGCTTCTGTAACACTGTACTCTAATTAGTTTCCTGATTGGATTACTCGTGGTCCCTCTCCCTCTATATTGCTACAGATAGGCTTTTCTTTTTTAAGGTTCGATCTGTGTCCTTTTTCCTACCCTCCCCCTATACCTCTCTCTCTTTATAATCTCACCTAATCGAATCACTGTGTATAACTCAATATGTAACCTAGACCTCTTTTCTGAGTTCCTGGCCCAGATTTCCAATGGTGTATTTTGTACAATATGTAATATAGTATAGTTTTCTTTTAAATATCCTACCAGCACCTTAAATTGTCTTTGAACAAAACTGAATGCCTCATTTTCCCTCCTGAGTCTAGAGATTCTCCTACCATTTTTGTTAACACCTCCACTTCCATCTTCTAGGAGCTCAAACCGAATCCTCACATCTGGCCCTCTCTATTACCACAGTAGTCAGTCCCACTGGACAATGGAATTCTTTGCTTCTGTACTTATAATCTGAGACACTTTAGATTCAAACTATAGTTAGGAACTCAGCAAGAATGATTTGCCAACTTGCAGTAAGAAAAGACAGAATGGGAAGAAAAAAAACTTCTACCGAAGATCTGACAGGAACGTGTAGGGAGAGACTGGTTGTAGGGATTGAGAGAAGTTTCAAAATTGAAAACAAAAATGGTTTCAACAAACAAGGATTTGGGAGTGGTTAGAGAGGAGGAGCAGGGAGGAGCATTCATTCAACGAACATTTAGCCATCCAGGCCTACAGGGGGCCATTCTAGGCTGACCTTAAAGCATCCAGCTGAATAGTTCTCTATTTTACTCCATCATGGTGGGACCTATGGTGGGGTCCTCAGGATTTGGTGTCTCTGATGTCAAAAGAACCAGAAACAGTGTATTTTACTGAGTGTCCATGGGCCATCTGCATCTCTGTCTATGGAGAGAGCTATTGAAAATTAGATTTGTGGACACCCCATGCTCACTGAATCCAATTTGTAGGCCTGAGAATCTTCTTTTTAACAAGCTACTCTGATGATATGATATGAAAACCACCAGGATAGTCTTACAATTTAAGTATTAGACTAGGGAGGCCTGCCCAGGCTACACTGTTCCTTGCGTGATCCCAGCTGATCCTCTGGCTCCCAACTGACAAGTAAAATCACATTTATTAGGTGAACTGCCCTTCTCTTGTGGCATGTGATCTTTAGGATATCACCATGTGCTTGGATAGAATTTAAGTCTGCCCCATCAGCTTTCCTGTGCTGATGAGCTTAGACTTTTAAAACTCCAGGAGGCAGAACCAGCCCTGGCTTCCTTTCCCCATCTCCAACCCCACTGCCACCATCTTGGACAGGATCCACAGCCCCTGGAGATCAGTTTCTGATACCAGTTCTTCCACCTCTAGCAAACTTTTTCAGGAAGAGCAATGGACAGAACTCTGTTTTGCTGTCTAAAGTACACAGGCCTGCGTGAAACAGCTTACAATTTAAGACCAACCAGAATTAGGAAGGAACGCAAACTCATATATAGAAGAATTTATAGGGATCAGGGACTAATAGATTAGAATAGAGTGATCTCTGATGTGATGACCTAGTTCAAGTAACTGATATGCTAGCAAGGGTGAGGGGGAAGAGATTATTCTTGTCATTTATGGTCCAGAAGTTAATCCAGGATCAATGATAAAAGTTACAAGTTAACACATTTTACCTCAATATAAAGAAGACTCTATTATTGAAAGATGTCTGGAGATGAAATAGGCTGATCTGAAATGTAATGATCTTTCTTCTCTCCAGAAACACCACTTAGAATTTATGCTGAGAAAATAATTCACTACTGTTTCCTTCTATTTCAGAGAGTCTATGATTCCATTAACTTCCATGTTAGATGTGAGCTTTGAGATGTATTTCATACCCCCTGTTTTATGCTTGAAGAAAAAACAAGGCCCAGATACTATATCCCGTGCAAGTCTCACAATTACTTGATAAAATGATCTCACCTATCTTGAGCTCTGGTACAGTATTCTTTCCTCAGCACAAGAAGTTTGCTTTATTTCCCACTTAGGGAACCCAAAATATTCAAATAACTTTATTTTTTAATCTTTATGTATGAAATTTTTGTTTTCCTTCTATTCAGAATTGTAGTGTCACCCTCCTTTCCAACAGAGCTGGATATCCTAATGCTTGTGGAAAGTCTAAAAATGTATCTCAACTCCATTTCCCCATCAGGTTGTATCTTCAAAAAATTTTAAACCACATATTTGTTGACATTTTAGGGTACTGAAATCTAATTTGGGGACTTTGCCATAACATTTAGAACTCAGACGGAACTCTGTGTTTCAGAATTAGGTTGACATGAATTCTGACTAAATGAATATCTATTTCAAGGATGTTAATTTCCATTGTCTGGGAAGACACTTCCCTTCCTCCTTGTTCAACCAACTGACATGTAGAAAATCCAGACCAGCTACCTTTGAATATCGAGTGTTTCATTGCACTTAAAAGGGGATAGAAAAATTTACCTTATTGTCAAGGTAAACTGTGAATGGTCTGAGATTCTACCCTACATTCAAGCCAACAGGTTAACCAGCTGCAGAAAGACATGTGATTCCTGGGTCAGAGTCAAAGGGCACTTGATAACTTACAACAGTAGCAGCAACCAGTGTCAGCATTTGTGTTGGTTCCCCACAAGGCAAGACAAACATCCCCACATGCAGTTACAGGAAAGGAACCCTGACCTTAGGGAACCCAAATCTTTCATGACAGCAGTACACATGCCTGACCCTTTACTCTGAAAGGAGACACTGTCACTATCTCCTAAGACTGTTCACTATACAAACATCCTTGAAAAGATGGTTCACAACAAAAGCAGTCAGTGCCTCTGCTTGCAACACGTGCAGAAACACAAGAGACCCTCGGAGAATGGTCTCCAGCACTTACCCTGATGGGTTCTGCTTGCTCTTTCAAGTAAAATGTTCATCCTTCCTCTGTTGACTGCCTCCTGTTTTGACTACAGAGATGATTGTTATTTGAGAGGGGGAGCATGCCAAACCTGAAGCATTTTCTATCCTCAAGTTACATTATTCTGATTTTCCATGGAAATAGCTCTGAAACCCTTCCTTTAAGTCTCTGTTCTAAGTCCTTGTAAAGAGCAAAGACACCATGATGTTTAAGATTCAGGGCACGGGGCACTGGGTTTGAACTCTGACTCTGCTCCCTTGCCAGATGTGTAGTATAAATTGCTCATTTAACCTTCTGTGCCTTCATTCCTTCCTCTGTAAAAAGAAGATGTAATGACTTTACCTTACAGGCTCTTCATGAGACCCAAATGACATAATACATGCAAAGTGCTCAGCACAGACACTGGCACATGACAGTAAGTGTTAAAGAGGACCAATCACAAGTACGGAAATTGAAACTGTGATTTTAAAACTCCCAACAAACAAAATTCCAGGACCAGATAGCTTCACAGGCGAATTCTATCAAACATTTAGAGAAGAGGTAAGACCTATCCTTCTGAAACTCTTCCAAAAAAAATTGCAGAGGAAGGAATTCTCCCAAACTCACTCTTTGAGGCCACCATTACCCTGATACCAAAACCAGACAACAATACCACAAAAAAGAAAATTAGTGACCAGTATCACTGAGGAATATAGATGCAAAAATCCTCAATAAAATACTAGTAATCTGAATCCAACAATACATTAAAATGATCATACACCATGATCAAGTGGGATTTATCCCAGGGATGCAAGGATTTTCTAATATCCACAAATCAATCAATGTGATACACCACACCAACAATTTGAAGAATAAAAACCATACGATCATTCAATAGATGCAGAAAAAGCTTTTGACTTTGGCAAAATTTGACACCCATTTATAATAAAAACTCTCCAAAAAGTGGGCACAGAGGGAACATACCTCAACATAATAAAGGCCATATATGACAAACATTATACTCAATGGTGAAAAGCTGGAAGTATTTCCTTTCAGATCAGGAACAAGACAAGGAGGTCCACTCTTGCCACTTTTATTCATCATAGTTTTGGAAGTCCTAGCCATGTCAATCAGAGAAGAAAAAGAAATAAAAGGAATCCAAATTGGACAAGAAGAAATAAAACTATCACTGTTTGCAGATGACATGATACTATACACAGAAAATCCTAAAGATGCTACCAGAAAACTACTAGAGCTCAACAATGAATTCAGTAAAGTTGCAGGACACAAAATTAACACACAGAAATCCATTGCACTTCTATATACTAACAATTAAATGTCAGAAAGAGAAATGAAAGAAACAATCCCATTTACCATAGCATCAAAAAGAATAAAATATCTAGGAATAAACCTACCTAAGGAGACAAAAGACCTGTACTCCAAATACTATAAGATGCTGATGAAAGAAACTGAAGATGACACAAACAGTTGGAAAAATATACCATGTCCTTGGATAGGAAGAATCAAATTGTCAAAATGACTCTACTACCCAAGGCAATCTACAGATTCAGTGCAATCCCTATCAAATTGCCAATGGCATTTTTCTCAGAACTAGAACAAAAAATCTTAAAATGTGTATGGGAACACAAAAGTCCCTGAATAGCCAAAGCAAACTTGAGAAAGAAAACAGAGCCAGGAATCAGACTCCCTGTCTTCAGACTATACTATACTTCAGACTATACTAAAGTCACCAAAACAGTATGGTACTGGCACAAAAACAGAAATATAGATCAATGGACCAGGATAGAAAGCCCAGAAATAAACCCATGCACCTATTGTCAATTAATGTACAACAAAGGAGGCAAGACTATACAATGGAGGAAAGACAGTCTCTTCAATAAATGGTGCTGGAAAAACTGGTGAGCTACATGTAAAAAATGAGATGAGAACATTTTTTAACATCATACATGAAAACAAACTAAAAATGGATTAAAGGCCTAAATGTATGACTGGATAATATAAAACTCTTAGAGGAAAACATAGGCAGAGCACTCTGACGTGAGTCGCAGCAGTATCTTTTCTGAGCCATCTCCTAAAGTAAAGGCAATAAAAACAAACAAATGGGACCCTAATTAAACTCAAAATCTTCTGCACAGCAAAGGAAACCACAGACAAAACGAAAAGACAACCCACAGAATGGGAGAAAATAATTGCAAATGATGCGACCGACAAGGGATTAGTTTCCAAAATTTACAAACAGCTCATGCAGCTCAATATCAAAAAACAAACAACCGGCTTCCCTGGTGGGGCAGTGGTTGAGAGTCTGCCTGCCGATGCAGGGGACACGGGTTCGTGCCCCGGTCCGGGAAGATCCCACATGCCGCGGAGTGGCTGGGCCCGTGAGCCATGGCCGCTGAGCCTGTGCGTCAGGAGCCTGTGCTCTGCAACGGGAGAGGCCACAACAGTGAGAGGCCCACGTACCGCAAAACAAACAAACAAACAAACAACCCAATCAAAAAAGGGGCAGAAGACCTAAAAAGACATTTCTCCAAAGAAGGCATACAGATGGCCAAGAGGCACATGAAAAGATGCTCAACATCACTAATTATTAGAGAAATGCAAATCAAAACTAAAATGAGATATCACCTCACACCAGTCAGAATGGCCATCATCAAAAAGTCTACAGACAATAAATGCTGGAGAGGGTGTGGAGAAATGGGAATCCTCCTACACTGTTTGTGGGAATGTATATTGGTACAGCCACTATGGAGAACAGTATGGAGGTTCCTTAAAGAACTAAAAATAGAGCTATACCATATGATCCAGCAATTCCCACGCCTGGGCTTATATCCCTAGAAAAACATAGGTCAAAACGATACATGCACCCCAATGTTCATTGCAGCACTGTTTACAATAGCCAAGACATGGATGCAACCTAAATGTCCATCGACAAATGAATGGATAAAGAAGATGTGGTACATATATACAGTGGAATACTACTCAGCCATTAAAAAGAATGAAATGAAATGCCATTTGCAGCAACATGGATGGACCTGGAGGTGATCATACTAAGTGAAGTAAGTCAGGCAGTGAAAGACGAATATATGATATCGCTTATATGTGGAATCTAAAAAAAAAGATCCACATGAACTTATTTACAAAACAGAAATAGAGTCACAGACTTAGAGAACAAACTTATGGTTACCGAGGGAGGAAGGGTGCGGGGGAGGGATGGATTGGGAGTTTGAGATTGACATGTACACACCGCTATATTTAAAATAGATAACCAACAAGGACCTACTATATAGCACAGGGAACTCTGCTCAATATTCTGTAATAACCTAAATGGGAAAATAATATGAAAAAGAATAGGTACATGTATATGTATAACTGAATCGCTGTGCTGTACACCTGAAACTAATACAACATTGTCAATCAACTATGCGCCAATATAAAATAAAAAATTTGTTTTAGAAAACTCAAGAAAAGTGTTAAAGAATTGCTAGCTCTTATTGTTTTTGGAGTCTGTATTAGCTAAAGACCAACTTGCTATAATGAAGAGATCAAAGAATGAGTTGTTTCAAAAATAGACTTTTGTCTCATATGAGTGGACTCTGCTCCAGAATGCCACCCAGGCTGGTGGGGCAGCTCTTCTATCCTCAGTAGGCTCCAGCCACTGCTTCTTCCTACCAGGAGAAAGGAAAGGAAGGACCTTGTCCAGGCCAAGGATCTTTGAGAGCTTAAGTCAGAAGGTGCATACATTGCTTCTGCCCACATTCGGTACCCATGAACTTAGTCCTATGGTCACACCTGGCTGCCACCATCTGCCCAGCAACAATTCTATTTCTGTGGAAAAAGAAGAAACAGATTTTGGTGGGCAACTGAAAGGACCAAGAAAAAAATAAATATCACTTCTCTATTCTACTGGAATTTTGAAGCTATTGAGAAATAAGAAAAAAGTGTAAACAGGGAAAATGTCATCGTTACTAGAAACTATAACTTGGAAGAGTCAAATGGGGATTGACCACGCCATTCCCCAGTCTTGAATCCAGACCTTAAACTATTCTGGGATATTTTCAATGAGTAGAGCCAGCCTACTTTCCCATGTCACCGCCTCTTGCCATTCCAGAGAGAGAAAAAGGGAAAAAGAGACCAAATTCCTCATGCCCGGGCCACTGATAGGTGTGCTTCACATATGTGAGGAGAGTGGACAGTGGCTGTCACCCACCCAGGCTTTCTACCATGGGGAGAATTAAGGAATAAGGCAAGAGGCTAGGAGTGCTCATCCTTCCTCATGGAAACTCGAGCAACAGGAAAAAGATTTTCCTGGCCAAACATGACCACCATCACCACCATTATTATTATTATTATAAGGCAAACTAATTTGGTAAAAACTTCTCTTAAGGGCCCTGTCCACTGTCCATTATTTTGTTCAATGACACCAATGAGATGCAGAACTAAGTTAGAGTTTAGACTGAGAAAAAAGACTTGTCTCTTCTGTCAAAGTGCTGCATGATTTCTTTCATTTACCTGTTTGCTCTGCCAGGAAGCACAGAATTCAGTTTTGTACTTAGTGCAACAGTTTCCCTCTGCCTTTATGTCTGGCAAATTTTTTTATGCTTCTGCCTGACTACTCTTCCTGCTTCATCTGTTACTTCCCTCTAGACGTCACCACTTTTAAGTTTTCGTGTCAGCTGCCACAAATTCTTTTTAGGTAGGATATAAATTATCCTCATAAAGATGCAATCAGTAAATGCAGTGATGTAGAAAAAAATGTTGAAGAGAAACATGCTATCCATGAGTGCTTTTGGAGAAAGTGTTGGCCAATTAAACTTGGGAGCATTTACAGGAGACAGATTGGCTCAGTATAGAAGCAGCCTTAAGATGAAGGAATGATGACTATGAATAATGGTTTCCATCTTGTCTGCCTTTCTGGAGCTGTGACATTTTTTCATGATCCTTCTCTCTGACACTGCTAACTTGAAATTATTTGCACTGTCCATGAAATCCTTTACTTTTTGACCCCTCTAATATTCCCCATTGAGGTTGTCATATCTTCAACTATTTCCTATCGTACAGATTATCTGCTTTCTTTTCTGGACCTGAGTAAAAAGGGCCCAGAGTGGGAACACTTGGGAGAACTGATGTGTGGATACATGCAAAACACCACCTTAACACTCCTACAAATAAGTAGGTGACACTGTAAGAAGCTTGTAAGTGCTTTCTTTTATAGGTGGAGTCCTATTGCAACTTGAGTCATTATTCACAGGCTGATGAGAAAACTCAAGTGATGCACTTAAAGATGCAAAAACTGAGGCCAAAGAGGCAAAGTGGCCTGTTCAGGTGACCTAGTCGGTAGTGGGTACAGGATCTAGACTTTGCACCTCTGAACTGAGAGCACTCACAAAAAGTAAATCTTCTAATGGCCACCATCCAAGCACTTTGCTGTGTTGCTGAAGCCAACGTATCTCATGAACTCTGCATCTCCAGGAGATGAATATAATTGCCCCAAATTTACACATGATGAAACTATTTTAAAAAGCAATCAAAACAACCAACATGGTGGCAGTAGATAAAATAATGCCCCATCCCCCACCACCCCCCACCAAAGATGTGCATATTCTAATCCCCAGATTAGATGGCAAGAGGGTCTTCACAGATGTTACTAAGGGAAGGAGCTTGAGATGGAATGGTTATCCTCTATTACCTTGGTGGACCCATGTAATCACAAGAGGCCTTATAAGAAGAAGACAGGAGGGTCAGAGTCAAAGGAGGAGATGTGA
This sequence comes from Orcinus orca, assembly GCF_937001465.1. Lineage (NCBI taxonomy): Eukaryota > Metazoa > Chordata > Mammalia > Artiodactyla > Delphinidae > Orcinus > Orcinus orca. The sequence goes on from NC_064567.1 coordinate 69,685,314, forward strand.
TGACAGGAGAGATGAGAGAGAGAAAGAAAGAGAAAGAGAGAGAGAAGATTTGAATATACTCTGCTGCTGGCCTTGAAGATGGAGGGCCACAGGCCAAGGAATGCAGGCAGCCTCTAAAAGCTGGAAAAGGCAAGGAAACCAATTCTCCCCTAGTGCCTTCAGAAGGAAGGCAGCCCGGCCAACACCTTGATTTTAGGGTTTCTGACTTCCAGTACTGTAAAATAATTAATTTGCATTGTTTTAAGCCACTAAGTTTGGGGTAATTTAGGAATTACCATCAATAGGAAACTAATACGTTGGTTATCGATTTTAAGAAGGCAAGGGAGGCATTTGGGGAAAAAAAACACTCCTCTGTTAAAATCATGTCTAGAGAAGAATAGAAGAGCCGTTCTCTGTACCTCTCCCTGACCATTCTGCAGGAGAGGACCAGGAAGGTCTGGCAGTGGTCCCCATCCCTCCACTCCACCCTTAGATACATCTGGGCCTGCAAAAGAACCTCCACTTTATAGATGAGAGTGGTGCCTTACGGGCGCCAGCCTTGCCTTGCCTTTGCAAAGAAATGTGGAAGAACACAGCCAATGCACAGTTTCATTACAACTTTGCCTTTTCCAGATGTTTAGCTCATGTCAGAAGCCAGGAAATACATTGCTTACAGCCCACATGTGTTTCTGAAGAAGGGTCCTGATAAATGTGTCTGGTCTTTGCAAATAACCCCCAAAATTGGCCTGATTCCTAGGAGAATGGTTTTACTACAGTAAGTTAGACATTACACAAGCAGTGTCAGTTATCCAGCTTGAAGTGTTTGTTCTTATTTTAAAATTAATAAAGCCTTTTTGAGCATGCTATTTGCAACTATGCATCTAAGGTTCTTGTATATGGGGAAGAACACATTTTTACCTAGACCTTGACAGTCTCACACTGGTGGGTCTAAGAAAAGACCATTAAAAGAGAATAAGTGACCCAGAAGTGTCAGAAAGCTTTTCTTTTCTGAACGCAGGGAAGCATATATCTGGTCAGTGCTTTATTTACCCAGAAATTTCACAACCATTATCAGAATCGATACCAACGACTACGCTACAATAAGGTGAGTTTTTATGGAAAAAGAAGACTCCAAGAAGGTTATGCAACACCGTACAGCCAGTAACTGGGAGCATCAAAAACTGTGCTCAAGTCATCTGACCTCCAAGTTCAAAAACTTTTTTAAGGATATTTCAGGTTGGTCTTCAATAGGATACAACAGGAATTGCATCACTGGTTTAACTACATGCATCAAACAGTTAAAATTTCCCTTGAAGTTGAGATGCTACACTGTGGGTTCATCTTCAGATAGCAGGGCGGGAATACGTGTGTGGAATCTGTTGAGGAAAGACTGCTGAGGAATTCCTACAGTGGAGGAAATTGAAGCTAGAATATGAGATAATCAATGTTGTTCTACCTAAAATGCCCCTTACTGGTCTAGTAAATTAATATAACCAGATTTAAGAATCATCTGGTCATTTGACTGACCAATCTTTTAGGAGGTTTCTCTGCTTGATTCAAGTGAGATATGAAACTGTTTCCCACTGAACATTCATATCAACTAGGATATGCAAGATGGCTCTTTGCTCTTGACAGAACTTCAGTGTTCCCAGAAAATTAACATGTGCCTCTACACAAAGGCCATTGACAAAATATAGTCTTACATTTGTGTACGTATCAAAGAAAAGTCCTAAGCTGCAAATTGGACTTTTAAAAATTTATGAGAATACCTCACTTGAAAAACAAAGAAAACAGACTCCCATATTTTCCCTGAATTCACAACCTACGGCATTTGAAAATTCATTTAAAAATCAAGTTACCAAACAGATTTTATAGTATAGAAAAGAATTTTGACTTCTGATTACCTTCCATGTTATAAACATCCAATATATACATTTTCATTAGCCTTTTGAGGTTCTGCGGAAGCCATATGTCCATTTAATACTTGTTTAAAGTAGATATACCAGAATCCTATTCTGGCTGTGGGTGTGCAAGAGTTTGAGTTAATGTCTACTGTTTTGTTTCCTAGGACATTCTTCACAGTGATGTTTTTTAAAGTGATTTTAATCTTAATAACATTGAGTCAATGTCATCAGAAACTATGAGATATTTTTCAGCGTCTGTTTTATAGAATATTAGTCACACCAAATGTTAACGTGGATTTGATGATCAAATAAGTTTGGGAAACACTAGGCAAAGAAAAGTTAATCAGATTCCTTTATTACAGGTCTCTAATGTATTACTGTGCTGTGTAGTATTGTGTAGTACTACCATGTAATACTACTACTAATTTTCCAAGAGATGGAACTGGTATGCAATATTTTCCAAACTTATTTGACACTGGAACCATTTTCAGACCTTATCACATGATGTTTGTATGCCAAGGAAAATACTTGGAGAAAATTTGATCTCTGGTAAAAGATGCCAGGTTCTTCTCTTGGATTGCTCCTATGGCTCAGAGTCCTTATTTTACAGATATGCTTTGGAATACCTATGACGTACCCATCCACATTGAAATCATCTGCCACTTCTCTGCGTAAGCACCCAGATTCCTCCAATCCAGCTTCTCACTATGTGGAGGAGTTTAATGTTATTTTTATACCTCAAGTACCCACTGTAGGGGCTCTTCTCTATATCACCTATAAAAATATTGTAAGCTTTTCTTCTGATCAAGCTTGACCATCAAAAAGCTCTGTAGTTTCGCCACATTATTTTGACTATATGCAGAAAGAGTTTCACGGAGTTTATTTTGGAAGGTTTTGATCTTAAGTTTTCGTTGAGGGGTAGTAGGAAAAGCAGTCTTATGAGATATAGTATGGCAATTACTGTAGAGATTGTATTTAAGTCCCTTTGCGAAGATCCATATGCGTTTTTTAGTATTAGAACTAGGAAAACAGCATGTTTTCTCCTCATCAAACTATAATTGAGTCTCCTTTTATTCTGAACACCAGGAAGCTTAAAGCCAAGTCAGGGCACAGCTAGATTAAGGATTTATGCTCTTACAGACTGCACATTTGTGTTATATTTTCACCTCTCTCTAACTTGTGTTAACCTCTCCCTCTAATTTATATTTTCTCTGCTGTTATCTTGCTTTTTTTTCCTGTTCCTGCCATACTATTTTATATGTTCTCATTTTAATCAGATTTATTTTTTCTTTTTGGAATGATTTGATAAAAGAACAAAACAAAGAATGTAAAAAAAGAAAAAAAATAACTCTGGTTCTAGTAATTCTTGATTACTAGAAGCAGTGATACCAGATATAACTGATACTGGGTGAGTACTTAACATTCATAGTTCAATTTGGAATACATGTCAACAAAGTTCATGGTAGCTAATTTTTTTCTGGTTTTATAATAGTGCTAGCATACACATTAAAGGAACCAAATTCTTCAATCCTCCTTAATTGCTTCAGTTAAAAATCCATGAGTATCTAAAGGTGTGACCAAGATAATTATGAACAGAGAGGTCAACCAAGATGGCAATATAGGAGGCTCCTGAATTCCCCTCCTATGTACACACTGAACCTATGGCTACACAAAGAGCAATTACCTCTGAAAGAAATCTGAAACTAGGGAACAATTCCTACACATCAAGCAAATTAGAAAATTGCCCACATCAAAATGGGTAGAAAAGGCTGAGATACACACATGCCATAAACTCCACCCCTGCACAGCACCATACAATTGGAAGGGAACTCCTCATTTCCAGATTCTCCTTGAGGAGCAAAGAGTTTGCTCCAACATCTAATACCCAAACTTTTAAAACTCTCAGTTGAGGTATAGGCCGCTAAAACATCTATTTCTTAAAGCCAATGAGGCTTGTATCTGTAAGACTATAGCAGAAAAAGGAATAGTTGTTAACGGGTGTGCAAGTGCTTGCAATAGAGCTATTCTCCCAGGGCTCAGTACAGAGGGAGCAAGCAAAATTGCCCAACTCCTAGTCTTTCCCCCAAAAGGAGTCCATCTGCACACTCTGAAAGCTGCTGCCTGAGATTTAGGCCTTTTGATTTAGCACACATACAGGGGCTAGCTGGAAATTCCTGGAAACCAGGGAAACTAACAAATACCTTTCTCATTGACTCCTGGTAGCCTGCTCCAAGTCACCAATATCTTCCTGGAAGAAGCTTGTACATATGTCTGTGTCCCAGCTTTTGCAGCTGCTGCACAAGGGGCAAATCCCTGGTATATCTGGCGCTGACAGCCAGTGGGGCTTCCCTTCACAGGTCCAACAGGACTATGGTGATTACAGGTAACCCCCACAGCTATACACCTGGATCCAGTACAGAGGAAGCAGGAAGAAAAATACCCATCTCCGGTTTCTCTGTGAAACGGACTTAACTACATACATTCCCTTCCACCTAAGGGGGTCCACATTCTAGACACTGAATGCGATCCTCTCTCTAGGGACACTGACAGGTCTTGGCACACCCTAAACTACTGTAAGTCACTAAGAACAAAGAGGGCAGCTTGGTCAATTACAAAGTCTTGAAAGAAAACCAGGATCTTAGGCTGGACTGATTGATGAGGTTCATCTCCTATATGAGAGCACTCTGTAAGGACTGGGAAATGTGGCTGCTCTATTTCATGCACAGAAAACAATACAGACAGTCAAGGAAAATGAATAAAAAGGAATGTGTTTCAAATAAAAGAACAAGATAATTCTCCAGAAACAGATCTTAATGACACAAACTTTAGTAATTAACCTGATAGAGAGTTCAAAATAATGCTGGTAGAGATGCTCATCAAGGTCAGGAGAGCAATGCATGAACAAAGGAAGAATTTCAACAAAGAGAAAGAAAATATTAAAAAATACCAAAGAGAAATCACAGAGCAGAATGATATAATAATTGAACTGAAAAATTCAATAGAGAGGTTTAACAGCAGACTAGATCAACCAAAAGAGAAGATCAGCAAACTAAAAGACAAGGCAGTAGAATTCATCCAATTGAAGAGTGAGAGGAAAAATGAATGAAAAAAATGAAGATAGCTTAAGGGACTTATGGGACACCATCAAGCAGCCAATATTCAAACTGTAAGGGATCCCAGAAGTAGAGAGAAAGGAGCAGAAAGCTTATTCAAAGAAATAATGACTGAAAATTTCCCTAACCTAGATAGATAAACAGACTTTCAGATGCAGAAAACCAACAGAATTTCAAATAAGGGGAATCCAAAGAGAGCCACACCGAGATACACCATAATTAAGTTGTCAAAAGTTAAAAACAAGAAAAAAACCTTAAAAGCAGCAAGAGAAAAGCAACTTTTTACATACAAGGGAACCCTATCATCAGAATTTTTAGCAGAAACTTTGCAAGCCAGAAGGGAGGGGCATGATTTAGTCAAAATGCTGAAAGAAAAAAACTGCCAATGAGAATACTCCACTGCAAAAGTATCTTTCAGAATTGAAGGAAAAATAGTTTTCCAAGCAAACACAAGCTAAAGGAGTTTAATACCACGAGACCAGCCTTACAAGAAAAGTTAACGGGGATTCTTCAGCTGAAACAAAAGGATGTTAATTAGTAACATGAAAACAGATGATAGTATAAAACTCATTGGTAAAAGTAAATATATAATTAAATTCAGAATACTTTAATGTGGTAAAGGAGGTGGGTAAATCACTTATAACTCTAGTATAAAGAGCAAAAGACAAGCGTATTACAATAACTTAATTACAATAATTTGTTAATGGACAAAGTAAAAATTCGTAAATTTTGACACCAAAACACAAAATGCAAGGAGGGAGAGTTAAAATTTAGAGCTTTTGTGTGCATTTGAAGTTGTTATCAGCTTAAAATAGACTGTTACAAATATAACATGTTTTATGTAAGCTTCATGATAACCACAAAGCAAAACCTTATAGTAGATACACAGATGATAAAGAAAAAGGATTCTAAGCATATCACTACAGAAAATCATCAAGTCACAAAGGAAGAGAACAAAAGAGGAAGAAAAGAAGAGAGGATGTATAGAACAACCAGAAAACAATTGACAAAATGGCAATCGTAAGTCCATACCTGTCAATAATTACTTTAAATAGAAATGAACTAAATTCTCCAATCAAGAGACATAGAGTGACAGAATGGTTACAAAAATCAAGACCCAACTACATACTGTCTACAGGTGACTCACTTTAGCTTTAAGGGCACACATAGGCTGAAACTGAAGGGATGGAAAAATATATTCCATGCAGATGGAAGCAGAAAGAAACAGGGGTAGCTATACTTGTATCAGACAAAACAGACTTTTAACCAAAAAAACTGTAACAAGAGACAAAGAAGGTTATCATATAATTATAAAGGGGTCCATTCATCTGGAGGACATTACATTAATATTCATGCACCCAACAGAGGAACACCTAAATATTTAAAGCAAATATTAACTTATCTGAAGAGAGAGATAAATTTCAATACAATCATATTAGGGGACTTCAATATCCCACTTTCAACAGCAAATGGATCACATAGACTGAAAATCAATAAGAAAATGAACCCAAGCTATGTTAGAGCAGATGGACCTAACAGACATTTATAGTACATTCCATTCAAAAGCCACAGAACACATTCTTCTCAGTCTTAATAAATTTAAGGAGATTGAAACCATATCAAGTATCTTTTCTAACCACAATGGTAAGAAACTAGAAGTCACAAGAAGAAAACTGGAAAATTTACAAATATGTGGACATTAAACAATACACTTCTGAACAATCAATGGGTTAAAGATGAAATCAAAGTGCAATAAAAATATCTTGAAATAACTGAAAATGAAAGCACAATATACCAAAGTCATGCTATGCAGCAAGAGTAGTTCTTTGAGAAAATTCATAGAGATAAATGCCTAGATTAAGAAACAAGAAAGATCTCAAATAAACAACCTAAGTTTACGACATAAGGAACTAGAAAAAAAGAAGAACTAAGCCCAAAGTCAATAGAAGGAAAGAAAGACAAAGATAAGAGTGTAAATAAATGAAACAGAGACTAAAAAGACAATAGGAAGGATCAATGAAACTAAGAGTTGGTTCTTTGAAAGGATAAACAAAATTTCCAAGCCTTTAGCCAGACTAACCAAGACAAAAAAAGAGAGGACTCAAATAAACAAAATTAGACATGAAAGAGGGGACATTATAACTGATACCACAGAAATACAAAGAATCATAAGAGACTACTATGAACAATTATATGCCAACAAATTGGACAACCTATAAGCAATGCATATATTCTTAGAAACATACAAATTACCAAGACTGATTCATGAAGATATTGAAAATCTGAACAGACTAATTGCTATAAGGAGGTAAAATCTGTAATCAAAAACTTTCCAACAAATAACCATCCAACAGATAGCTTCACTGGTCAATTTTACCAAACGTTTAAAAAAGAATTAATAGCTATCCTTCTCAAACTATTCCAAAAAAATAGGAGAGGAGAGAAGACTTCCAAACTCATTTTACGGGGGTAGCATTAACCTCATACCAAAACCAAAGACACTTCAAGAAAATAAAATTACAGGCCAATGTCTCCAATAAACATAGATGCAAAAATCATCATCAAAATATTAGCAAACTGAATTTGACAATACATTAAAAGGATGACATGCCATAATCAAGTGGAATTTACTCCAGAAATGCAAGGATGGTTCAACATGCACAAATCAACTATTGTGATACACCACATTAACAAAATGGAGAATAAAAATCATATAATCATCTCAATCAACACAGAGAAAGCATTTCATAAAATTCAAAATCTTTTCACAATGAAATATCTCAAGAATCTTGCTAGAGAGGGGATGTACCTCAACATAATAAAGGCCATATATGACAAGCCCACAGCTAATATTATACTCAATGGTTAAAAGCTGAAACTTTTTCTCTAAGATCTGGAACAAGACAAGGATGTTCACTCTTGTTACTTCTATTCAACATAGTACTGCAAGTCCTAGCCAGAGCACTCAGGCAAAAAAAAAAAAAAAAAAAAAGCCATCCAAATCAGAAAGGATAAAATAAAATTTTCTGTATTTACAGATGATGTGATATTACATAAAGAACATTCAAAAGACTCCACCAAATAATGGTTAGAACTAATAAATGAATTTAGTGAAGTTGCAGGATACAAATTCAATATACAAAAACCAGTTGTGTTTGTGCATACTAACAATGAATTATCAGGAAGAGAATTTAAGAAAACAGTCCCACTTATAATAGCATCACACACACACAAAAAGAAATACACTACCTAGGAATAAATTTAACCAAGGTGGTTAAAGATCTATACACTAGAAACTATAAGATATTGATGAAAAAAATTGACAAAGACACAAATAAGTAGAAAGATATTCTGTGCTCATGGATTGGAAGAATATTGTTAAAAAGTCCATACTACCCAAAGCAATCTCCAGATTCAATGCAATATCTATCAACATTCAAATGGCATTTTTCACAGAAATAGAAAAAAACAACCATCAAATATATATGGAACCACAAGAGACCCCAGATAGCCAAAGCAATCCTGGGAACTAAATACAAAGCTGGAGGCATCACACTCCCTGATTTCAAACTACATTATAAAGCTATTGTAACGAAAACAGTATGGTATTGGTATAAAACCAGCCATACAGATGAATGGAACAGGATAGACAGCCCAGAAATAAACCCTTGCATATATGGTCAACTAATATTTTACAAGGGATCCAAAACACTCAATGGGGAAAGAATAGTCTCTTCAATACATGGTGCTGGGAAAACTGGACAACCACATGCAAAAGAATGAAACTGGATCCCTATCCTACACCATACACAAAAAACAACTCAAAATGGATTCAAGACTTGAAATTAAGATCTGAAACCTTTAAAATCCTAAAAGAAAACACAAGTGGTAAGCCCCTTGACTTTGGCCTTGGCAATGATTTTTTGGGTTTGAAACGAAAAGCCAAGGCAACAAAAGTAAAAATCAACAAGTGGGACTGCAGCAAACCAAAAAGCTTCTGCTCAGCAAAGGAAACAATCAACAAAAAGAAAAGGCAAACCCCATATCCAGTAAAAGGTTAACATCCGAACTATACAAGGAACACACACAAACCAGTAGTGAAAAAACCAAATTACTCGATTAAAAAATGGAGAAAGGACCTGAATAGATGTTTTTTCCTAAGACGTACAAATGACCAATATGCACATGAAAAGATGCTCAACATCACTAATCATCATGGAGATGCAAATCAAAACCACAATGAGATATCACTGCACACCTTTTAGGATAGTTGTTATCAAAAAGATATAAAAAATTCTGGCAAGGATGTGGAGAAAAGGGAATCCTTTATACTGTTATTGGGAATGTAAACTGGTACAGCTATTATGGAAAATAGTATGAGGTTCCTCAAGAAAACCAGAACAACCATAGTATCCAGCAAGCCCACTCGTGGGTATTTATCCAAAGGATATGAGACCATTATCTCAAAGAGATATCCGTACTCCCTTGTTCACTGCAGCATTGATCACAATAGCCCAGGTATGGAAACAACCTGTGTTCATTGACAAATTTATGGATCAAGAAAATGTGGTATATACATACAATGGAATATTATTCAGCCTTAAAAAAAAAGAAAATCTTGTCATTTGCAACAACATGGATGAACCTGAGGGGTATTATGCTAAGTTCAAGCCAGACAGAGAAAGACAAAAACTGCATGACAGCACTTAAATGCTGAAGAAAAAGAGAAAGAGAGAGAGAAAGAGAAAAGGAAAGAGAGAGAAAGAAAGAGAGAGAAAGAAAGAAAAAGAGAGAGAAAGAGGGAGAGAGAAGGGGAGAAAGAAAGAGAGAGACAGGGAGAGGGAGGGAGGGAGGAAGAAGAGAGTAGAAAAGAGGTTGCCAATGGATGAGGTATGGGGGAAATAAGGAGGGGTTGGTTAAAGGGTACAAAATTTCAGCTATAAGAAGAATAAGGTCTAAGGATCTAATGTATAACATGACGGCTATTGTTGATAATTCTGCATGGTGTAATCGCTATTTGCTAAGAGAGTAGAACTTAAATGGTCTCACTACAAAAAAGGGAGGGGGGTAAATATGGCCATGTTAATTAATCTGGGGGAAATCTTTCCTATCTCTCTCTCTCTCTCTCTATATATATATATATACACACACACACACATATATATGTATATATATATATCTCAAATCCTAATATTGTACACTATAAATATCTTAAAACTTTATTTGTAAATTATACCTCAAAAAAGCTATGATGAAAAGATAGGTGTGAATGGTAGAAGCTAACCTTTTGAGGCAGGCATAGAGTCTCCCTAGCAGCTTTAAAAAAATGCCCATTTTATCTTGATGCGGAGCAGGGTTTCTCACTCATGGTACTATTGATATTCTGGGACAATTCTTCCTTGTGGGAAGGGCTGGCCTGTGTGTTGCACGATAGAGGCCAGCATTCCTGGCCTCTACTCACTAGATGACAGTAACAGTCCCACCTCCAGGTGTGAAAACCAAAAATGTCTCCAGATATTGCCAAATGCCCCTAGGGATTGGGCGGTGGGGAGGGAGGGAAACACCCTTGGTTCAAAACCACTAATAGAAGAAGGAGGATTTCCAAAAAGGACACAGTTTTTTGTGTTGAAGACGGTCCAGGAAATGAAATTAAATGGTGGTTTCTGAGAGTTCCTACCTGATTCATATCTTTCTCTTTCCCAACAGCACCCCTGAAATTAGTGAATAGCTGTGTGGTACCTAGCTGTAACAGATCATCTAGCAGAGAGGGTCAGTCAGAAGGGAGCCAATTATTCACACAGAGACCAAGAAGAGAGGCCTTTGAGACAATAAATTATGCACAATGAGTAAGGGTTGATAGGATGTTCATTACAAAACAGTGGTGGGATTGGTAATATTATATAATAAAAAATTGTTCATCTTTATTATTTGTTTCAGATTATAGATGTAAAAATCCAAATATTAACTATGTTTGCAAAAGTAGTTCCTGCTACTGCATAATATTTAGAGTAAAGGAATGCATAAAACAGAAAGTGAAAGTTTCATCTCTCCAAACCATTCTCCAGAGGGTGTCATTTTTAATGGCCTGCTGCGCGGATGTATATATTTTCATACTCTATTTGCAATCATTTCAGTGTTTCGTGTGTGTGCGTGGGTGTATGAAGCTTTTCCACTTACCACATTTTCTACTGAATGATTGTATATAAAACTCAATTTTTCCTCACTAGGAATTTGGGTAGTGATTTACTATATGCATATGCCACGAATTATTCAATCTCCCCCCTATTAATGGAAATTTAGGTTTACAATTTTTTGTAACTATTTTACAAACAAAGAAGAAATAATCATCTTTCTATGTACATCTTCATACACTTTTGGAGATACTTCTGTTTGATAAATTCTTAGTACAGTGAAGTATATGTACATTGAAAATATTTTAAGATAACAGCCAAATTGCCCTCTGAAAAGATTGAAGCAATGTAAATCCTGCTACAGTGTTTAAAAATGCACCAAGTATTAATAATCATTTTATAATTTTTACCATTTTGATAGAAGGCAGACTGGGTTGTGTCAAGGAATGAAAGAAAGATACATTTTTTCCTTCTTGAGGCATGGAGGAGCTGGCCTTTTCTAAGGTCTGACCTCCTTCTCATGAGACAGTGGAAGTGGACTAACTCCATCTGTGGAGACCCCACTGGCCTGGGCAGGAAGCTGCACATGGATGGGCTGCAAGGCCAGGCAGACGGTGTGAGAGCAGACAGGAGGACCCCTGCTAGGTCTGCAGTAGCCACAGTCCAGATGCCATCCCAGGCCTCCCACCTCGTCACCTGCCAAGGCACCAGCCTGTGAGTTCTTAACCTTGGGAGAGGACACTGAAACTGAATGTTTTGCTCAGCCGATGGTTGGCAGCTGGGCCCAGTTCTAATTTAATTTGGGAAGTGAAGAAACGTGATATTATTTTCAACTCTATTGTAGAGCAGTTTACACTGGCTAACTAGACAATAATAAACTATTATCTTTTTTCTATGTTCTGGTTTATAGTAAAAATAAATCTCACTTTTCCACTTAATTATTCCATCGTTTCCAGAGGAAAAAGAACTGCAACGGTCCCTCCTGTGCTTCAGAGGTACGGTGGTGTCTGGGATTGGGCTGGCGTTTGTGATCTTGTGGTCTCTTGAATTGTGCAAAACAGAAAAGCCAAAGTACCGTCTCCCGAAATCACACTCTAGAGGTAGCTCTTGAAAGAAGCTGAATTGCAGGCACTTTTCATCTTTGTGACTTGTGCCGAAAGATCTTCCTACACCCAGGCTTTCTGTTTTCAAATGGTGCAGACTGCAAGAAAGGAGCTGGGTGACCTCTGCTTTGGGATTTAAGTGGGGTGATTCGGAGCAGGTAGACATTGCCCAGGGGCCCACGTGGCACACCCAGGTAGAGCCTGCTTGTACGCACAAGGCTGGTGCTTGGTCCATTTACACAGGATGCTCATTTAACCAGGGAGGCAAGGAATGCTCCTGCAAAGAGCAGATCCAAGTGTCAGTCAAGAGGCAGCCCCTGACTTCAGTAGGTTCAGTTTCCAAGTTGGGGGTGGAATAGTTTGCATAAAAATTCAGTGACTATTAATTGACAAGGGTCTATGCATATGTGCATCTATGGTATGTATTGGCCACAGACCTTCTCTTTCTTAAGTTTACATTCACCAGGATAACTCAGGCAGTTATAAATGATGTTTACACCGGAGGAAAAAAAATCTATTTCTGACAATGTGAGAAGTGGAAAAGAACTTAGAGATCCTCTCATCGTCACACCCTCTTTTCAAAAATGAGATTACTGAAGCCCAAAAGGTGAACCAATTTGCCCAATACAACAGAACTAGTCATAAACAAATGCCCATATACTTTGAAAAAGAGTAAAATGCATTTTATTCACAGGCCCAAAAATTAGGGCTTGATTACCATAGAATGAAGATCATCTAGCAGCGCTTCTTGAACTTGAACACGCATAGCTATCTACCCCCCACCTCACTCCCGTCTTGTTACAATGCAGATTCAGATGCAGTAGGTCAAGTCTGGGCCTGAGATTCTGCACTGCTAACAAGCTCCCAGGTGGCACCCACGTTGCTGGCCTCTACTTTTGAATATCAAGTGTTTATAGGCAACGCCCTGGCCTTTTGTGGATGGACCTCAGCCTCCAGCAGAAAGGTATGCAAGACTTCCCACTGAGAATTCATTCTCTCCTGGTAAGGTAAGGAGTTCTCATCAGAAAATTACTTTGCTGTGCCTAAGGCGAACAGAATTTCTTGTGAGGGCTCCTTTCAGAAAAAAAAGTAAAACTAAGAGGATGGATGAATTGACATGTCTCCTATTTGTGTAAGTACACAAATTGCATTTCTTAGTATCCTTAGCACAGTAGGCTCATAATTCAGAAAGTGCACGCCTGTGTCTCCCACTCACTCAGAGCATGCTCTGCTTCCTCTTAAGTAATAATCAACATTGCAAAATTGCAGGTAGGCAACTAGCAAAATGTTCCCAGGAAACACAACTGCTGGCTTTCGCTCATAACAAGTTCCCCTCCCTAACCCACTCTGTTCTCTCCTGCGGGCTCTCCTTCACGGGTTTCTCAACTTCAGCACTAATGCCATCTGGGGACTGGGCATTCTTAGTTGTGGGGAGCTGTCCCGTGCACTGTAGGGTGTTTAGCAGCACCTCCGGGCTGTGGTCATGTCTTAGTTTAGGCTGCTATAACAGAATCCCCTAGAACGGGTGGCTGAAACACGGTACACTTATTTCTCATAGTTCTGGGGGGTTGGAAGACCACAACCAGGGTGCCAGCGTGATTGAGTTCTCGGTAGAGGCCTTCTTCCTGGTTTAGAGAGAGGCGTCTTCTCAGATCTTCACTTAGTGAAAGCAGATAAAGAGCGATCTCTTCCTCTTTTTATAAGGACAGTAATTTCATCACAGGGGTTCATGACCTAATTACCTCCCAAAGGCCCCATCTCCAAATACCATCACATTAGGTATGTGAATGAATAAGGCATGTGAACATACGAATTTGGTGGGGGGCCACTAACAGTCCATTACAACCCACTAGATGCCAGTAGCACCACACCACCAGTTGCGACAACCAGAAATGTCTCCAGAAATTACCAAATGTTCCGTAGGAGGCAAGATCACCCAAAGCTGGAAACCACTGCTTTAACGAGTAATAGTACTACGTTGGAAAAGACAACTAGCTTAAAACATAAAATTATACAATTTTACATCTGAAAGGAATCTTACAGCTCTTCCTGCATCTTGGGGTCACACACTGAACTTAAGTCAGAAGCACGGTTATTACTATCGGACATGTTTCTTTCTGTTCAAACAGTGAAGTCAAGGTGTTATCGATATTGCATTTTTCAATGGTACAAACTTCAATGAAGCAAACTCTCAGATTCCAGATCAAGATGGAGTCTTTGCTGACGTGGTAGGTAGTGGGGAGGAGTCAATACTTTTCTCCACTGTCATCAGTACAAGCTTAGAAAAGGCGAGACCAGAGCTGTACGGGGGCGCCAACATGTCCCCAGATCAGGGACCATTCAGCTGGGGTGCGAAACGTATTCCATCTTCTATAAGGTGCAAATGTACAAACATTACTTCAAGAAAACATTCCTCACCCTCTGCGCGCAGCTCCTCAGCCCTCTCGTTAGCCAGCTAACTTCTGGAGCAGCTGTGTTTATACCCAGCCACAGTAGGTCAGCTTACAACATGCACCACGGGATTCTGAGAGAGGTTTTCTCGCTGCAGTACTAGTGACAAATGTTTTACTAATACTCTATTGACGAAAGAGAGAGCAAGAGAGAGAGAGAGCAGTTAATCAGACGTTCGCCTTTTGGCAAATGCGGAACAATGGTCTACTAAAAGAACCACTTGTTCTTAGATTTGTTAGCTCACTGTTAAGAGAGCTCTGAAGTAAAACACATATGTTAAGTATTTAAAAACTCATTTCATGTTCATGGCTTCTCTAACATTCTGAAAACGTGATGGCCTAGAAGTGTGTCAGTGTCAACACAAGTTATTTATGGTAGATAATGTTAATAGCTTAAGGCCCTGCCACAGGACCAGATTAAAGGGGCCCTATTTCCCCTCTCCTCTACTGAAAAGAAAAAGGAAAAAGGCTGGTCTCTCTCTCAGCTCTAAGCTGGGGGATGACATTCATCGCCTTCCAATAAACAGTCTGCTGCCCTGCAGCTTTCACGCCATCTCTATTCGCACTCAACTAACATTACTTATACACCTACCATGTGCCAGATGCTAATCTAGGCACCTCCACAAAATTTATCTTCATGTTTACAACTCAATATATTTGGGCGCTATCAGGGAACAAAAGGAAAGCATTAAGGCTAATAATGTCAAACACGTTTTAGAGTTCTCTGTGCTCAAAAAAATTACTTTCATTTTTAAAAAATGTCTAATTTTATCTTTATTTATCACTTCCTTGCTTGCTTGATTCCTTTATGCAGTAGATGTGCTCCCAAAATTGGGAAGCAAATTGCAATTTTCTAAGTTGACTCACTTTTGAAAAGTTTTAGTATGGCTCAATATTTAAGACTGATGAAATAAACCTGCCTTTGATTAAACAAGACATCCTTTGGGAAAACGATGAGCCACCCTTTATCTGATTTTTATTTTATGTTTTTTTGAATCAAAATAACGAGTTTTATCTATTTATTTACTTATTCATTCATTCTTTCTTCATATTAAATATTTTTCCCTTCCAGTTATACTGAGATATAACTGACATACAGCACTGTATAAGTTTAAGGTGTACAACAGAATGATTTGACTTACATACAACATGAAAGGATTACCACAGTAAGTTTAGTGAATACCCATCATCTTATACAGATACAAAATTAAAGAAAAAATATTTTTTCTTGTGATGAGGACTCTTGGGATTTACTCTCTTAACAATTTTCTTATATAACATACAGAAGTGTTCATTGTATTAATCATGTTTATACATAAAACCCTAGTATTTCTTTTTTTCTGATTTTTAATTCTGAACTTTTAAAAGTTTTCTCAAAGATGGACATTATACTATTTTCTCAAGTCATCAATGAAATCTAAGCCAACAACAGATTATGTTTTTACAGTGATGAAGTAGATGGTGTAGGAATCAATTATTAACACCAATATTCAGACCAATCTAATGGAAGGTATAGCTGTGTGTCCTGCATATTTTTTATTAGTTTCCTATTGCTGCTATAACAAATTGCCATAAACTTAATGGCTTAAAACACCACAATTTTATTATCTTATCGTTCTAGAGGTCACAGATCTAAAAATCAGTCTCATTGGGCTAAAGCCAAGGTGTGGACAGGGCTGGTTGCTTCTGGAACAGGAGAAGAAACGATTTTCTTGCCTTTGTCAATTTCTAGTGGCTACCTGCATTCTTTGGTTCATGATTTCTTCACATCACTCCAACCTCTTGCTTCTGTTTACTACCACTCCTCTGATCTTCTGCCTGCCTCTTATAAGGACTCTCATGATTACACTGGGCCCACCGATAATCCAGGCTAATTTCCCTGTCCCAAGATCCTTAATTTAATCACACCTACAAAGTCTCTTATCATGTAAAGTAACATATTCACAGGTTCTGGGGATTAGAGTTTGGGCATTTGGGGGTGCTATTATTCATTTTATCACAATGCTGAAACAAACTTCAAACTAAACTTAGTTAAGAATTGGTAGGCATCCAACTAATTACCTAAACCGGTTTAAGTAAATAAGAAATAGGTCTGGAAAAAATTCACTGAGTGATTAATTTTAATCCAATGTACATCTGGGACTTTTCAGTGTTGTATTAAACCCAGGAGTGAGGCTTCCTGAGAAGATTATTGAGACGCCCTGTAACTGTGGCTTGTTCCATGGAAATGAAATGAAAACTAAAAAATGATCCAAAAACGCAGAACTTGGCTCCATTTATAAAACACATTGCTAAGTAACAATACCATACAACCTTGGCTTTGAGTTATTTTCTAAATAGATTAGTTTGATTTGAACCATTCTTTTTACCCAGACCCCGTTTATAACCAATGCTATACATTTCTGAAAAAAAAAGAGTTTGGAATTAGAGTACAGTGCAGATATCTTTTCACTAAGTACTCTGCTCTGATTACCTGAGTGAGCTGCTTAGACATTTTGCTTGCTAAGAAAGTGTACTTTAAAGAATTCGTTTCTATTATCTTCCAATAGATGTAAAAAATCATCATAAACTATGGGACATCAACTGTACTAGTTCAACAAATATTTAAATACTTCCTATTAAGGTAGGCATTATGTACTTGGAGGGAGACATAAAGATAGATTTTATTCTTGAGTCTAAAAGCACCTGTGGGGTGTTGGTCTCCTCCTCTGGATTCTGAGCAGGTCTGTGTCTGCTTCAGTCAATAGAGTTCAGCAGAAGTGATACAGAGTGACTATCCACAGCCGGAAAGGTCACTGAACATCAGGTAGAACTTTTGCTCTCAGAGCCCTGAGCTGCCACGTAAGGCAGAGCTGCAAAGGTGTGAGGAAGCCCAGGCCACAAGGATAGCCCACGTGTAAGGTACCAGTGATGGTCCCAGCTGCAGCTGGCCTTCCCATCATTCCAGCCCAGACCCCAGAGACCTGAGGGAAGAAGCCTCCAGATGATTTCTGCCCACTGCCATTCAAGTCACCTGCAGCGGTTTGAGCCCATACGATGGAGCCATCCCTGTCCAGATCCCTGACCCGTCAAATCTGAGGGGGTCATGAGACGGTGGTGTTTTATGCCACTAAATTTTTTTTTGAATTTTATTTTTTATACAGGAGGTTCTTATTAGTTATTTATTTTATACATATTAGTGTATACATGTCAATCCCAATCTTCCAGTGCATCACACCACCACCACTTTCCCCCCTTGGTGCCCATACATTTGTTTCTCTACATCTGTGTGTCTATTTCTGCCCTGCAAACCGGTTCATCTGTACAATTTTTCTAGGTTCCACATATATGCGTTAATATACAATATTTCTTTTTCTCTTTCTGACTTACTTCGCTCTGTATGACAGTCTCTAGATCCATCTACCTCTCTGCAAATAACCCAATTTCATTTTTTTATGGCTGAGTAATATTCCATTGTATATATGTACACATCTTCTTTAACCATTCGTCTGTCGGTGAGCATTTAGGTTGCTTCCATGACCTGGCTATTTTAAATAGTGCTACAATGAACACTGTGGTACATGACTCTTTTTGAATTATGGTTTTCTCAGGGTATATGCCCAGTAGTGGGATTGCTGGGTCATATGGTAGTTCTAGTTTTAGTTTCTCAAGGACCCTCCATACTGTTCTCCATAGTGACTGTGTCAATTTACATTCCCACCAACAGTGCAAGAGGGTTCCCTTTTTTCTGCACACCCTCTCCAGCATTTGTTGTTTGTAGATTTTCTGACGATGCCCATTCTGACTGGTGTGAGATGATACCTCACTGTGGATTTGATTTGCATTTCCCTAATAATTAGTGATGTTGAGAGGCTTTTCATGAGCTATGCCACTAAGTTTTGAGGTGGTTTGTTACACAGCAATAAATCACCAGAAAAGTCTTCAAAGTTGACTAAAAATTAATATAATGGGATGGGAAATGAAACTTTTGTGTTAACCTAGAATTGTGACTAAAGCCATAACGCTGGAAAAGTGAGGTGTTATAAGTCTATCAGTTATAATGAGAGCTGCCCAAAATAGGCACAGACTAAGAAGCAGCAGAATAGGCCGTCTACAATCACCCCGATCTCCAGGGTATTTAAGGACAGGATAGAGAAGTAGGGTGGGGAAGAGGTAGAGGAGAATTGTGATGGATCCTTTGTGATTTGTAACCAGCAGCTTTCCCCTCCCTTCCTAAGGTCATGCCCGATGAATCCAACGCAGGTAAACGGTGGTTCTAAGAAAATTATTCCTAGATATCGGCAAAGCTCACCGAAGAGGAGACTGAAATAACTTCAGTTGTGTTAGCCCAATCATCTGTGCTTAGAGTGGGAAGGATTATGTCATGTCCAGAGGTGACAGTAACCCCAGAATATGAGGATGAGGACATTTACTTTGCAAAGCATCATTTCTCACTAAGGATAAGGAAATGCTTGTCCCACCTCCACAGGTACTCAACATAGGGTGATTTTAAAAAATACTAATGCCAAGTCCCAACCCCAGACTGACTGAATCAGAATCTCTGGGGCAAGGGGTGGGGGTGAAGCCCCAAAGTATTTTTTAAAACTGCCTAGGTGATTCTAATGTGCCAGCAGCTTTGATTATAAATACAAGCAAAAGTAGCTCAAGGAAGCTGTCCAAGGACTAGGTTCAGTGGAACGGACTAAAAATACTTGAGGAGGTAAATGTCAGCATTATGATGGGCAGGGGTATGGCATCCTGGGGCTTGGTCTCCTGCTGGCTAGCCCTCTAACCCTGGCCTCTGGGCCTCAGATTCCTGTCTTTAAAATGGCACTGTGAGGCCACCTACCCTCTGTGATTGCAGTGACGAATAATGAGATAATCCACACAAGCCATGAACTGTTTCTGGTAATGTTAAAGACTCAGAAATGAACTGGTATTCATATAGGGTTATCTTGGACGTTTACACTGAAATACTGGCATGTAATAAAGTCCTCTTGGGTTTTTCAAGCACTCTGTAAACGTATTTCATTTCAGGTATATTTTAGTATCCAAACAACCATGCCAGATTGACCTGTTATTTATCAGATTTTTCTCAATATCAGGAAAAGCTGTGCTTCCCCTAAGCAACTCGTCTGTTTTCATTTTTCTTTTATTTTAAGTTGGATGTTATGAATCTTGTGGTCAATCTCTCTCTGTGCTTTGGCCATTAGAAAACTAATGTGACCCAAATCTCAAGAACTAAATAAAACTGGCTTTATTATTTTCTCTCCCTTTTTTCCCTTTCCTCCTTAAAAATCTCAGCTTTTGCTTTATACTTTTATATAATATTTATGTATGTTTTACATACATAAATTTTATATAATTTTATAAGACTGTCTGTGGTTTTGTAAGGTGATTCAAGTACTTTGTGGAATGGTACCAGCATAAGTTAATTACATTAGAAGCACTTTTCTATGATGAGATCCAGGCTAATAGGTAATTGATTAGTTGAAAAATGCAATTAAATGCAGGGTTTTATGAAAATATGATGTATACACACCTTAAAATTTTTATTTTAACTAAACACATAAAAATTGTGCATCTTTTAATTGATCTTTTGACATAGAGCCAAACCCTTGTCTTTAGAAAAAGATCTACTGATGGAGCTAGTCACTGTCGTTCTTATATCATATCTGTACTAGCCCCATTTTTAAAAAATGGAATGAGAACTCAGAGACACTTGTAAAGAAAGCAGAGTGCAGAATCTCCCTAGAATCTTAACATTTTCTTCCCTGATCTCTAACAACTTTCCCACCCACACTTAATTCAAAAGCATTTTTTAATGACTCCCTTTCTCAAAAACGTCTTAAAACTTTTAACTGAATTTTTACAGGCACAGCAAAATTCTTCCTTGTTACACTTACTTCACTTGGAATATTTGTAATTACAGGTTTGAGACAAATTAAAATGAATTTCAGGCACGGCACAACTCAATTGCTTGGGAAAAAAAGGGCGTGAAACCTATTAATTGTGAACGTGTTCTAGAGCTTTGGCTTGTGTGTTTCAGACAGAGTGAAGAGCTCTGTATAAATTGTTGACTTAGAAAAATAGCTAAATGAATAGGCCCATATAAAATACACAGCTAAACTTAGCAATGAGAACATTCAGAGGTACCAATATACACATGTGTGGAGGAACATGAGTGGATTATCGTGGGTTACTGTGTAGATGTCCATGTGTGTGTGAATGTGCATGTTTTCCCAATGGAGATTATTTTCCTCCCACCCTCTCACGGCGCTGCTCTTCCAAGGACCTGGGAATCCCTTTCAGTTGGTTGTCATTTCCAGAATTGATGCATCTTTAGTTTTTATACTGGTGGTGCAAAGGGTGTTTCCTTAACTGCTATTTGCTGTTCTCTAATATTTGGGGGAATAGTTGATATTTTTCCCAAAGTAAAAAAAATAATAATAATAACAGGGTTATATGTAGCAGAGCATATTCTACCTCTTCATGGCTCTCTTTTTAAACTTCTTGATCTTGTGCCTCAAACTATAAAATAAATAATTATCCACTTGGGGGATTAATGTCACAAAACAGTGGATCTCCTTAAACTGGAGGGTAGGTTTAACATTGAGCAATGAAAACTGCTAAATATTAAGGAAAGAGTTAAATTTCTACCCCTTCTGCAGCCAAGTATTACATGCAGCAACATGTCATCTGAGACTTTCTATGACTCTCATAGAAAGGGAAATTTCACGGAAGGGTGGGGGGATGATCCTGGTGACGAGTGTGACATTTTTTGAGGTGCACTCACAATCAAAATCGTACTCAAAATGCCAAGCTTTAAGGCAAAAGATTTTTATCTAATGGCTGTTAAATCACAGTTACATCTGCAGTAATGCATAATGTTATAGGTTTATTTAAAATATCATGGAATTTGGACCAAGAATATGCACCCATACGACCTTCAAGTGCATGTTAAAACTGTCAAGTTTAAAAAGGTAATTTAAAAGAAAGTTAGCCAAGTTTATCAAATAATGAAGTACTCTTACCTTCTCTCTACCACACATTAAGGCGTGTATACTTTTAGATATCTACATGCATCCACCACTGCCTATCTTAATGATTAACATGACAAACTGAAAAGGACATTTACAGAAATATAATTTATTTAGCTATATTAACTTGAATCACAAAGCTCAGTTGAATGAGCACCCATCTCTCGGCTCTAACAATGTGGTCAGTAGATTACTAGACGGTTCTGAGAATTGCTGGGCAGCATGTCTAACAGACTGTGTTTTACTATTTTTAATCACACAGCTCTTAGGGTTTATGCTAAAACCTCTAACCCAAGATTTAACCCAAAGCAATTTATTCCAGGGCAGTTTTCAGTATGGGTGGTATATTTCCATTAATAATGTCTTTCTATTAATTATAAGTTACTATATCCCCAAATATTTTAAACATGGGGAAAAGTGTGAAGTGTTTAGGTAAATTACATGCAAAATAGTCAAGTATCTTTATTTTTCTTCCCCAGAGACCAAAGGATTAATATGAGGCTAATGTTAAGTATTCATATTAAGGAAAAATTGATCATTAGTCGTAGAAGGAATGTTAGCCAGCTGAAAAATTAACATTATTTGGAGCAGAGTCTAATGAATCTGTCATGGACTGACGTGTTACAGTGACCTGATCTTAGAATTTTAAAGCATGAAAACACCTAAGAGCATTAGTCTCTAAGCATTGTTCTTGCCTCCCAGGAAATGCACCGAAGGATCCAACAGAGCAAAGGGAGTTAATATCAGAACTTAGATTTAAATGTACTGTTTATGTGAATAGACAACAAGCTACGTTTTACTAATATTTGGTCCACTGCCTGACACCAATGTCTGGATTCTTAGTGCATTTCTGCAATTACGAGTCATGGACTACACGTGACTGTCCTGAGGGCTTTCCACAAGCCAGTAGCATCCTTAGTCCTTCATAGCCTTTTAGAATTTAGAGACATAACTGCAGTTTACCCATGAAAACTTTTTGTTACAATATTTTTCTAGGTGTCGGAATAATTTATCTTGACTTTACTATTAGACTTTATTGCTTTTGTTATAATTTTAAAGGTTTTATCGACATTCTCCCTTAGTTCCTTAATAAATCTCAAGATGACCAAATAAGATAGTTCAAAAACAGGAGTCTATAGTTTCTCATCTGTTTTATCGAAATGTTCTAAGTATCTTTACAACTTACAGTTTAAAATGGTGTATTTGAGCCTTATTAACTTTTTAAATAAATGTATCTTGTTTGAGTTTGAGGTTCCCTGTTTTTAAATATTCTTAAAGTTCTCATCACAAGAAAAAAATTGTAACTAGGTATGATAATGGATATGAGCTAGACTTATTGTGGCGATCATTTCACAATATATACATATATCGAATCATTATGTTGTATAACTGAAACAATCATGTTTGTGTCAATTATATCTCAATTAAAAAAAAAAGAAAAAAGGTATCATCGTACCTCTTCCAAGGCCTAAAAAACTTTGCAATGGGCAAACCACCTCATTATATTTAAATTCTTTAAAGGAAAATCTAATTTGGCATGTGCGTTTAAATACTCCATTTTTAAGACAAACCTGAAAAGAAGACATAAATATGTAACTGTTGCAACAATATATAAATAGTCTACAATTTCATGTTGCCCTGGAGGTGGCCCTCCCTTTAATGAAATTTAGAGAATGAGCTGCTCCTGGACATATTCTGTGTATTTATGTGTTTAAGAGAATGCTGTCTATACCTTTCATTACTATCTAAAGACTCATCATCAATGCTGTGAGTCTTTCGACTGCAGGTAAAATTGTCCAGAGCTCCTTGGTTGAGTAGCGTCACAGAAGGGTTTTAGTTGGCAAAAAAAAAAAAAAAAAAAAAAAGTTAAAAAGGCTCACAGGATTGTTCATTTTAATAGCTGCACGCAATAAGCACCAATTGATTGGTGCTGGTCACATTCACGACAGAATCTGCCATAACGGACTCATATTTCACGTTTAATTTATTCTATTTGGTACTTCATCTGGTTTACATTTTCCAATTATTTTGATTAATTCTAACGAGTTTTTTGGAGTAAATATTGTTTTTCAAAACTTGACTTTTTCTCAGCAACCTCTGTAACAATATATCCAAATCATCAATTTGTTTAATGATTCTATGATATCCATGAAATTTCCATTATTTGAAAAACGCCATATTTTTATCATGCCTCTGAAGGGCCAATCTTTTTCATTTATAAATGTAATAACTACAATAACCCTTTTTAGCACCTCAAAATAATACCAAATGTTCTGTCTCTTCCATTATTCAAGATACTAATCTGATACATTTTTATTTGATTTCCATGTAATCCAAGCAAACACTATTCTTTATTGTCTGTCCTACCAAGACTTTGTCAGGTCCTTTGGTCTACAGAAAGTAGGCAGCTCTGTCTGCTTTATAAACTGGTTTACACCATAGCCTCATTTCTTCAGAGAAATTGAAAAACATTTTAACAATAGATGCAGCTGAAAGAAAAATGAGAAGACTGAAAAGTTTAATATAAATATTCTTACAAACCTTCCATTTTAATTAAAGTTTCTACTAAGTAAGCCCCTTATGACTCTAAGTCTAACCTGCTTCTCATTAAAAGGTAAAGTCTGATAGAACTTCAGAGATCAAATAAATCCTAAAAATCCCTTAGGCAGAGCCAAACTAAAGCAAAATTTTACACAAAGTGTTTTTCCCCTGGACTTCCTCCAAAACATCCATCCTTCCCTTCTTCTGTATCCCCAAACGTGTACTTACTCCAAATCCCACACATAACTTAATTTCAATTTTGTGGTACAACTGCTTATAAAAATTTAGCCCAGTAGAGGTCAAAGCCTTCTCCTTTTGCCAAAGAACGTTTGCATTGTTAACTTTACATTATTTGCAAAGGAGTAGTTCCCTTCTCCATAGACCTTCTGCATCTTTAGTGAATTAACCAGCTGTGTGGTTCTATCACATTTCTCTCTGCTGCCACAGCAAACAACCAGTGTTTAGAGATTAAGTCAAACTGATTTAAATAAAAAGAAATTCAGAATCGCTATACAGTGTGAGTGTATTTTCCTTTGGATTATTTATTAACCTCTTATCAGAAAATGGACCAAAGACCAAAGTGCTTATTTCACTAGGAAGAAATGTGATGATTCAGTGAGTTGCTCCCTACAGAATCAATAGAAAGCAGATGTCTTATTTTTCTTCCCTGGCAATCAGTACTATGTAAGTCCTCCACAGAAGATGATGTTTAGCATGTTTGCATCTAAGTGTGGATTTGTCTTACTGGCAGTCACGTGTGAAAGATTGCTGCCCCACTCCTATTTGATTTTAACACTAGGTAAGTGAGTTGCATTTTGTTTATCATAACACTGAGCCAAAATAAATTTGCCCCAATCTATGTACGGCCATCAGGTTAAGTCCAGACCTAGCTTCTTCAGCAAATGTGCAACTCTACACTACCCTGAGGCTTCCACAGACTATCTTAACTAGGTTAAATGAATTACTTCCCAATCAAAGAAAACAACAAGATAAGAATGACCTGTAACATAGGCCGTTTCAGTCATACAGTTGGCAAAGCATGCCCTACTTACTTTCTAGAGTAACACCTTATCTTTGTTACTGTAGGCAATCATTTTGGGAAACTGCCACCTAAAGCATGTAGATGAAAGTGGTATTTTATTATTAGATTACCTTTCATTTTTTCTTATTAAAAATCCATGTTGATTACAGAAATATTAGACTGTTACAGGTAAGCAAATACAATAAAGTAAAAACTAATCTGTAATCTCGCCAGTAGGAAATAACCATTATTAGTTAGCATTGATACACATATTTATAGACCTTATAAGCTCGTTCCTGTCCAAAGGTCTTTCCACTGCTGTTTCTTCTGCTTAAAATGTTCTTCCCCAGATCTACGTGTGCCTGCCTCATTCAGGTTGCAATTCAAACGTCACCTCTGTAGAGAGGCCTTCCCTGACAGGTCTAGACAAAGCAGCCCCTCCCCAGCCTCCCTGTCACTCTTTATCACATCACCCTAATTTTATTTTTCCTTATAGTCCATAGTGGTACCTGAAATTCATTTGTTTGTGGTCGTAGTATGTCTCTCGACATTTTTGTAACAGCTGAGCCTACAACCGATGTCAAGCACATTTTTGTTTTTCAGGAAGTATTTGTAGGTCTGTTAATTGGAACTGACCATACCACGAACATTTTCCCATGTCAGAACATATTTTCCCAGAACATAGTGTGGTGGCTATATCCAGTGGCTCTGTGTATATAGGTGTGTATGGGTGTGTCAGAAATTATTTTTATCAATCATTCTAAAATTTCATAATTTCAAATGCAGGACATTTTGGTCATTTCCAATTTTTCACTATGTTAATCATGCAGTGATAAGCAGCTTTTTTTTCTTGTTGTTTTTATGTGTTTTGTTGTTCGTGTTGTTGTTGTTTCAATAGAATTTTATTTACAAAAACAGACGGTAGGCCAGATTTGGCCCATGGGCCATGGTTTTCCAAACAGCAGTTGTTTTTGTTTTTAAACAACTTTACTGAGACATAATTCACTTACCTATCTATGTCTAGTCTCTCAATGAAATATACAATTCCTCCCTTTCAAGCGTACAATTCAGTGTTTTCCGTATTACATTATTAAATTTTTTTTCCACTTCGAATCATTTTTTCTCCCAGTTTTGTTGCGATATAATTGACATACGGCGCTGTATAAGTTTAAGGTGTACAACACAATCATTTGACTTACATACACCCTGAAATGATTAACAGTGGGTTTAATGAACATCCATCATCTCATATAGACACAAAATAAAAGAAAAAATATTTTCTCCCTGTGATGAGAACTCCTAGGATTTACTCTCTTAACTTTCATACATAACGTACAGCAGTGCTAAGTATATTTATCATGTCATACATTACAGCCCTAATGTACATGAAGTACATTACTTCTTTCCTCTTGTAACTCCAAGTTTGTACCTTCTGACCAGTTTTATTCAGTTCCCTCTCCCCTCCCCCCCACCTTTGGTAACCACATATCTGATGTCTTTTTCTACGAGTTTGTTTGTTTTTCAAGTATGACTGACCTCCAGCACTATGCTAGTTCCTGGTGTTCAACATAGTGATTTGATATTCTACACATTACAAAAATGGTCACCACAACAAGCATCTTGATAGCTACATCTGCGTGCACATCCAGAATTATTTCCTTAGGAAAAATTCCTAGAAGTAAGACGGCTATATTAAAGGGTATGCTCTTTTTAAAGCCTCTGGCAACATGTATTCAATTATGCTGCCGAATATGGAACAAATCAACACCCTCACTAGTGATGTAGGAAAGTGCTCATTTATTACACCCTTGCCAATCTCTGAGTTCTGTCATTTAAAACTCCTTGCCAGTGCTATTTTTAATGTGAAACTGTTGAAATTACAAATATTTCATGTGCATGCTTGTGTCAAGGATACAAGGAAAACTGATCAGCCATAAGTCCCAGTGTGACTTCTCAGGGCAGTTATCATGACATGACTATAATTGAGTATCCTCCCACTATCAACTAGACCTTTTCTCGGTTTTATACATCTTTTTTTATGAGTTGCAAAACTGAAGCTGAATTTAACTGTCTCCAAATGGGCTGCTTTAAACTGTAAATATTATCCAATGCATTTAAATCCAGTAATATTCTAAATATAGATCTCATGTTCATTAACATCTAAAAATCATACAAGGAGAAATAATCTTGGGCTAGAAACCAGTTTGGTTTGGCTACGGTATTTGGAAACGATGGCTAAGTATCTAAAACTCTTCATAAGAATTGCAGAAACACTAATGACATCCGAAAATTACATGGATTTCATGAGAAAATTGTCTATTTCTTGACAGACCTGAGCAGAAACAGAATGGGATCCATAACGTTAGCTCTTCTTGTATATCCAGAGCGCTGCTCAGTAATTTATTGACAGGGTCAAAGAAATAAGCACTGAAAAAAATGAGCTGAACACTGACTGGGTGTAAATGATTGTCCACGGAGGACACTATGAAGCATCGCAAATGACCCTGAACCCAAATATACTTTTAACTCCTAAAAATGAATACCAGGCCCTAGACATATGCTCATGGTAAGAATATTGAGGGATCTCAAGGCAGTACACAACAGACTAAGTGTATGTGTCTTAGGAGAGAACAAGCACAGAGAGTCACAGAGGACTGCCCTGGCAGAGGTGGAACTAAAAACTGAGCTGAGTGTGGAAATAAATCAGCATTGCAGTCAAAAGGCTAAGCAGGATGACAAAAGGGTTTCTTGACCAAAGGTGGAAATGTGGGGAGGAGTATTTGTTCAGGAGATGGACGGTAGGCCTGAAAGTGTGGGTAAACACAGAGAGGGGTGGGGAAGCTGCGTGCCAGCAGACCCCAGAGGACCTTAGCTACTAATGTAAGCAAGCTAAGAATGTATTCATTGCGAAGAATCAAAGGGCTGCGGCAATGTTGTTTGTTTTACGGTTTAATATTTTTAGGTAGAAGATAATATTTCAGTCAGAGTTAAACCTCATCTATATCCTTCTCTAAATAGATGGCAGATATAAACCTGCCAACCTGAATATACCCAATTGCTTTCAGAAGAGATTTCAGACCTTCCACTATGGATTCCAAACAGCTTTTTCAATTTTTTTCCAAGTTTTGTATGTTCCAACCGGCCAAGTGACTTGTCGGCAACTGTTCCTTTTACATTCTTGATTTTGTTCTCACTGTTGTCACCGTTTGAAAAGTGTAGATCTTCCCAGGTACTTAAATCTAATTCAGTCAGGCCTTAGCCAAATGCTACTTCCCTGTGAAGCATCTCATCCGTCCTCTGCTGAATCAATCCCCCACTTTCTCTGTGCTAGTGATTAATACATTCTGCCCTAAATGATAGTTCTTCCTGTTCTTAACTTTAGTCCTCTGTTGAATTCTTAACTTCATGAGGATAGATATCAGGCCCTTTATTATTAAATTACATCAAATGCTTCAATAATTTCCCCTTTTTTAAACTAAGACAATCATTGTCTGTTATGAGCTTATGACACTTGCCCAAGGACACATGGCTACTAAGTGGGGATCTGAAAAATGTCAGGCTTCAGAGAACACTGCTTTCTCAAAGAATCAAGCATCCTTTTTAAGTAGAAGCAAAGTGTTCCATCATGTTGATGTACCAGAATTTACTTAACCATTTTCTTGATATTGACATTTAAGTTGCTTTTATTTTTGTCATGTAAAACGGCACTGTAACTATCATTTTGGTGCCCAAGACTTTTTTTTTAAGATAAAGTAACAATCCAAGTGAACTACTGGATCAAAAGATATGATTATTTGAAGACTTATAATGCATATTACTAAATTGTTTACCAAAAAAGTTTTTAAAATTACGGTTCCTGGATAGTCACTAAACAGTACTCTAGTGAGCACATATCACTGAGTTTTTTTATAACTTTAATTGGTTAATTTCACGAACCTATCTTTATATATATTTATGTCCCTTCCATTGCTAGTAGAGAGAAATACTTTTATGCAAATTGCCTTTTTATATCTTCTGTTGTGAAGTCCATTCCAGTTCTTTGACCATTAATTTATCAGACATCTTACTATTTTTCTTATCAGCTTGAATAAACAGTTCTAGAAAAGAAGTAACATAATATTCCCACTGGAATTACTTAGCCAAACTGTTAAACATAGATATAATCTATCTATTTCAGTTCTTTCCAGAAATATAAAAGTTTAAGATTTTTATCTTTTGCTTTTTTAACTGTGATTTCTTCTACCCTTTTTAAATCTAGGAAGCCCTTGCTTCTTCAGAGACTTATGAAATATTCATGTCTATTTCCTTTCACTTTAAAAAAGTAGATATAATAGGTTTTCTAATAATTCTTAGTCAACCTCTAATCAATTTATTGATTTGGCAGCATGGTTTAGAAAATGATCAAAATGTAAGAAAAACATTTATTTTCTCTAAATATTTAAGCACTTAATAGCAAGAGCTCTGTCTTTATCACCTGTGTGCACTGTGGAGGGCTCAACAGAGAGTCTTACAAAATCCAGGTACAACAAAAAAGCCTATTACAATTGGCCTGAGACTTAAATTTTATGCCATTGGGGGTGATTTGAAGAAACTAAAGTCATCAAGCCAGGAGTCGGTGCTGGCGCAGTGTCTTATTGAATGTCACAGGTTTTTGCCAAGAAGAAATGGAATAAAATCTGTATTTTATACAAATATCATATATACCTAAGAAACTTTTGATCACTATTTTAAGCCTTTAAGTATTTCTACCAGGTCTTCTCCAAAGAGTCTACCTAAATTGTTTTACTGTAAAAAGTCATGCAAGGCAAAGTATTTTGCCAACAATGGTTTAATAATTCTGGGTACACAAATAAAGGATAAACCTCACTACTCATCAAAAGACAAAAACAAAACAGAACAAAAATCCTAAAATATTTTAAGTCTGAGGTTGAAATGATACATAAACTCGTAAGAATGTAGGAGAGGGCTTCCCTGGTGGTGCAGTGGTTGAGAGTCCACCTGCCATGCGGGTTCGTGCCCCAGTCCGGGAAGATCCCACATGCCACGGGGCGGCTGGGCCCGTGAGCCATGGCCACTGAGCCTATGCATCCGGAGCCTGTGCTCCGCAACGGGAGAGGCCGCAACAGTGAGAAGCCCGCGTACCGCAAAAAAAAAAAAAAAAAAGAATGCAGGAGAGAACAGATTTATTATAACTCTAATCAGGATTTTAAATTCGATATCCAGACAGATCTAATTAACTTTAATAATGAAGAAAAATGGTGTAAATAATTATGGAAATACTTTCATAGAAAACACACTCCCGAATGCATACCTATGACACCTACACCAATACATAAAGACTATGTACTTCGAAATACAGCAGATAAAAGATCAATTCAGGTGTGAAATCTGCTGAATGACTGCCAATCTAAAGTCTTTGTCAAAGAAAGTTCTCAATGGAAGAACAATTACCACCGTTAATTACTAAGCAGAGCTTTTCATAGATACAAAAAAGCATTCTCGGGCTTCCCTTGGTGGCGCAGTGGTTGGGAGTCCGCCTGCTGATGCAGGGGACGCGGGTTCGTGCCCCGGTCCGGGAAAATCCCACATGCCGCGGAGCGGCTGGGCCCGTGAACCATGGCCACTGAGCCTGCGCGTCCGGAGCCTGTGCTCCGCAACGGGAGAGGCCACAACAGTGAGAGGCCCGCGTACCGGAAAAAAAAAAAAAAAAGCATTCTCATAGCACATGTGACAGAGTATGTTTCATCCTTTCCATGTGCCCTTACCCCCCTTATCTGTAATCAGGGATTGGTTTCTAAGTAAATTTGTGATTTTAAATGACACAAATTCTTTCTCCATCTTGTTTCCTCTGAAGTCTTGCTCTGACTTCGGAGCTGAATGAGGACCAGAAGCCTTCTGAGCAGCACACTCATGCCTATTGTTTCCTCCTCCACCACTACGCGAAGAAAAACACATTTGTATTGGTATTAACGTATCCTGAAATGATACCATAATCTTTCTGAATACTGAGCCATCTTCTGAAGCGTCAATTCAACCCTGGATTTCTCTATTCATGTTTTATCCAAAATACGTTTTCTTTTGAAAGTCTCATGATTTTCCAATTAACGTGTGCTTTTGTTTACTACGTTATCTGCCTCTATAAAGCAGAATACACATTCTGTGGGAGCAAGGTCTCTGTCTAATCTACAGATAAGCATTGTATTTCCAATGCTTGGCATCACATATTTACTTCGCGAATGAAGACAACACGCCTTTATTCCGATGATGTAGCATTTTCAGAGCATTATGTGTGGATTGCCTTATTCCCATTACCCATTCTTCTCAATCATTATCTTAATTCCGCACTTGAGAGCACTGAACACATGCTTCTTTCCTAACTCCCAGCCCCTCCTCACTCTAGACAAGCAAGTATCAAAGCACAGTCCAGGGACCCCTGGCGGGGTTTTGAGATCCTTTCAAGGGGTTCGTGCTGTCAGAACTATTTTCATAATAATGCCAAGATGCTATATGCCATTTTCACTTGTTTTCACTCAAGCACACACTGGAGTTTTCCAGAGTCTACATGACACGTGATGATGTCATCGCTCTGATGTCTAATGTGACATGTGCTTGTGTACTCTTTTGTTTTAAAAGTTTGTTTTAATCTGCTAAATATCAGTAACTGTGACTCACATAAACACAGGTCTTTGAGGTCCTCTCTGAACCTCACGTATGATGATTATACATGGTTTTTAGGCAACATGATTTCAATGTTCCAAAAAGTAACTCACAAGTGGACCTTTAGATAAACCATTCATAAACACTGGATCTCCTGTTTATGTATGGAATAGGTTGTCAAATTAGACCTTCCCTATGATCAATTTCAGCAGAGGCCCCTAAAACCAGTTAAGTTCCAAGCAGCTCAGGATCCTAAATGGAGGTGCAAGACCACCTATGCAGCACATGCCACATTGTTCAACTGATCACCCACATCCAGCTTATACAGAACAAATCCTTGCGTCAAGAAGAAGGTAGTAATAACTTTGTACTAAATTGTTATGTATTTCTCCCATGCGGGAGGGGAAATGGGAATCTTCCCATTTGTCTCAAATCAATGAAGGGAGCTTTGAAAGAACCACTTGAAGAACTTGTCCTATTTCCCTTGGAGTGTGGGGCTAGGGAACGGTCTAAAAATAACCCAGAGCAATACACTGGCAGCATTCTGAGAAGGGAATAAATAAAGGGCTCCCCTTCGACCAACGGTATATAAAGGATGCACGTTTTCCAGGGGCTAGGAGGGGAGCTGATGGCAAGATCTCTTGAAAAGGAAGAGGGCTTCTGGCTGTGAGTACAACAAACATCCATTACTGAAACTGAGCGGGCTCCAGGTAAAGGCAGCGGAAGGTCTGGGAGGAGACGGACGCACAGAGTCCAAGGAACTCTCGAAAGTCCCCCACAGGTGAGTCAGCTTTTGTCATCTGCCACGTACCGGTGCCCTATTAACTGTACCAATCAAGGAAGACTTCCCTTCACTTCCCTCTTCTCTCTGCCTTTCTTTGACCACCAGAAAATGCAGCTAGAAAGTAAGGGAGGAGCTGTTTCAAGGGAGAAAAGCGGCCAACTATTCCCTATTCCCCACTGCAAGATTCCCAGTCCATGGAAATTTGGATGAAGCTGGCCAAAATGTACAGATTTCTTGTTAGAAGATAAATCAGTATTGGGGATATACAATATGATGACTATAGCTAACACTGCTGTATGATCTATTTGAAAGTTTCTAAGAGAGTAGATTCTAAAAGTTTTCATCACAAGAGGAAAAGTTTTTTGGGTTTTTTGGGGGGTTTTTTTAGTGTCTGTATGACATGACGGATGTTAAATAAACTTACTGTGGTAATCATTTTGCAATATACGTACGTCAAGTCATTATGCTGTACACCCTAAACTTATACAGTGTTGTATGTCAATTTTATCTCAGTAAAACTGAAAGGAAAAACATGGTTTTTTTCCTGGAGAAAACAGCCAGGCTCAGATGGCTTCACTGGTGAATTCTACCAAACACTTAAGGAAGAAGTAAACTCTTCCAGAAAATAGAAGACAATGCATTCCTCCTCATTTTATGACTCAGTCATTTTATGAGGCCAGCATACACTTTATACCAAAACCAGGCAAGGACATCATTAGAATAGATAACGTCAAACAACATTCAGAACATGTCCACTACAATCGCTAAAATGGAAAATTCTCATACACTGCTGATAAGAGTGCAAAATGGTAAAGCCACTTTGGAAAATATTTTGACAGTTTCTTATATAAATTAAGAACATACTCATATGACCCAGCAATTCCACTTCTAGATATTAAACCAAGAGAACTGAAAACATTTCTACGTAAAGACCTGTATGTGAATGTCCGTAACAGCTTTATTTCATAACAGTCAAAAACTGGGAACAATTCAAATATTCATCAACCTTAAACGGATAACTAGTTGAGGTACATCATACAATGGCATACTACTCAGCAACGAAAAGAAAGTACTGATATATGCAACAACTTGGATGAATATCCAAAGCATTATGCTAGAGGAAAAAAACCCAACCCAAAAATACATACTCCATGATTTCATTTATCTGACATTCTAGAAAAGGCAAAACTATAGGGACAGAGATCAGTGGCTGGCAAAGACTGGGAGAGGGAAGAGACTGCAAAGGACTGAGAGAAAGCTTTTTGTTAGTGTGGAAATGTTCTATATCTTGATCACAGTGTTGTTACAAGACAATATAAATTTGTTAAAACTCATTAACTGAACACTGAAACACAGTGAAATTTGTTATATCTATATTATACCTCGATAACCATGAAATGAAACCCTGAATGAAAATAGATAAGTATGTATTTTTAAGAAAAGATTTCCAGCCCAATAAAGAACAGCAGTTGTAAATTGGATGACAGCTTTGGGTTTTGAAATTACACTGGACAAGGCGTTTCAATAATTGGAAAAAGAGACTACTTATTTATTACCTGGGTAAGTTACCAGATCTATACAAGATTCCATCCAGGAATGGAAGGGTGAAGTCTATGGAGCAAATTCAAAGGGACAGAAGGAAAGAAGAAAAAAAGGCATCTTCCTAGAGAACATATGAAAGGCATGTTGGTCGTATGTTCAAGCAGAAATGCTGGAGACATGCTAACTCTTGCTAAATTTACCACAGCTTTCTCATCCTAGCTTTCAATATGACCCCAACCTCTCTTTCCAGCACTGCCTCTCTTGAAACGCTTACTTACATCTTTTTGTCAGCTCTGCTACCCCATCCCCAACCTACCCCATTCTTCTGCATACCTGTATTTGCACTATTTCCTTTCTCTAGAATGTTCTTCTTCTTATTTCTGCCATTTGAAATCCTTTGTGACTTTCAAGGTTAACTTCAAAACACCTTTCATAAAGCTCGTAAAGAAGAAACAGCTGGGATGCCAAGTCCTAAAATCCTTTATGAGCTGCCAGTGGCCTATGACAACACCTCTGCTTATTTCTAAGGGTTATTTTCATGGGATTTACTCCAAAAAAGTGATAGGTTCCCGACTGCCAACTAAGGATTAGTAACAAATCTTCAGCTCTCTCCTGCTCTGGCACACAGAGCTGGGTAATTTGTAATTCACCCACAGTCCTTACCCCTTTATTACAATGCCAAGAGTAAGAGGTGCCTCCTTTTCCAGGAAGCCCTATAATGGATGCTGCTTCAGAGCCCTGGACACTCCCATAATGACCACATCAGCCGTATCAGAATTCATGGAAGAAAGCACCACAAAGAGGAAATTTAAACTCTTTAATCCTCCCATGAAATGAATGAATGCTCCAGTCATTATTGTAATATCTTAAATAAGCATATTTGAGGATTTCCTTTTCTTCATCCTATACTCGTTCTCATATTATTTTTCTGTCTTTGGAGAAAGGGATCTTATTTATTGATTCATGTTCTGGTGTTGGTTGTGAGAATGGGAATAGTCAGCTCTTCCCTAGAGATTAGAGAGTGACACCAGCAAAGCCTTTTCCTCACCCACTACCTGAAACATAGAATTATTTTACCTCTTATAAACCTACATTATTCTGCCTATAGAACTGTTATGGCTATATGCCTACATGGGAGAGCATAAAACATAAATTCTACAGAGGCAGGGTCTGTCTTTTCTTACTAATATTTGTGTCCTCTATAGCTACTAGCACATAGGAGGTATTCACTAAACATTTGATGTTAAATTAAAATATTGCTATATGGCAATCCCTCTTAAATATAAGATAAACTACGACTTTCTTGAACTATATT
The DNA here is from genome assembly GCF_937001465.1 of Orcinus orca. Classification (NCBI taxonomy): domain Eukaryota; kingdom Metazoa; phylum Chordata; class Mammalia; order Artiodactyla; family Delphinidae; genus Orcinus; species Orcinus orca. The sequence continues at coordinate 69,720,873 of NC_064567.1, forward strand.
CAAAAGGTTCATTTATTGATGTTCCAGGGACCCTTCTCTATAAAATAATTTCCCTTTAAGACTCTCTTAATACATGGAAACTAAAAAGGTTACAGTGGGATTCAACGTAGTAAGTTGCTTACCACCTCATTATATATAATACTGGAAAGTCTGTTATCCATTGTCAAAGTTCTTATGAAAGTGCATGGGCCAATTTCATTCTACAACTCTTTTGCCAAGTTCAAAACCACAATATCTTCGCAGCTTTTATTTCTCTTCCAAACACCATAAGTTATTACACTATATGATGCATTGCATACTTGCCAAAGCAATTCAGCCAGATTTTTTGGTTACATAAGCATGAAAGCATCCAATACTAATAAACTCCTATTTTTCTTTCCACTTTTTTGTTTTTATAAATTCAAAGAACTAAAGCATGTTTCTATGCCCTTGGGTTAAAAAAAGCAGCAGTCACTGACATTTGAAAAGTATTGTGCCAAAAGCCAAAATTGTGAGAATGTTTCTCAGCTGACAAATTTCTTCCTAATTGACCTGGAATTACACAAGTTTTGTAATAGTTTTTCTTGGTAATACATATAAAATGTATTGCTTATGGATCCAACACACTGACTATTGGTTTGTCTTTTGTTTGTTTGTTTTTCAAAATACAGTGTGTCGGAGTTAGTAACTTGGTTTTTGCTTTACTGCCCAGCTACAAGATTAATCCTATGTGTGTGAATTTTAAAAACTGAAATGCATAACATACACATATTTGAACAATAATTTGGGAATTTTACTTGACCATCTAAAGAAAGATGATGAAAAAAAATAAATAAAGAAAGAAAGATGATGATAGTTTTCTGTCACCAAATGTAGCTTAACAAGCAGTGGTCCAAAGCTTGCCTAAAGATTCTGCATAGGTTTCTCTAAGGTTTGTACACTGTCAATTTATCTATACATTTTTAAAAGAAAATGTTTCTCTTTCTTAATACTTGCGTCATTAGTCTGAAAAGTAGGCTTACTACAAGATAATAAGCAAGTACTGTTGAACTAGTAATGGCAGGAAAGTTAGCAACAGTAGCAGCTGTCTACTGAGGAACAGCTAGAAGATGGTGTTAAGGGAAGAGAAGCCATTCAGAGGATGGATCTAAGGTGCATCAAGAGTTATTTTTCATTTCCCAAAAGCTCAATCAAAGATGTTTGTACCGTAAAGAGAAATTTATTCCTATTTGTGAATCAATATGGCAGCTGAAATATGTAAAGTGATCCAATTCACATTTTTCAATGAAACGATGGAAACATTCTCTAAGATTCTTCAGAACTGTATTAACAGACAGATGTTCTTTCCTGTGCTTTAGTAAGTAGCAGCCATCAACAATGTGACCATTTTGAAATATGACAGTTTGAGTGACTACTTTGCAGAAGGTCTAAAGCTAAAGGCAGGGTCAATACGCCACCGTAATAACTAGTGAACAATGAAGAATGTGGCCAACTTGCTCCTTGGTCTATACAAACAAACCATCAGGTGGACTGGTTTTGTTTTCTACTTGCCCATTACCAGAATAAGTTGGGGAGTCAATATGCATGATACAATCAAAGTTCAAAGTAGTCATTGCAGTACAATAAAATCTGAGTTTTGAGGTCTGGGCTGACCCTGTCCATCATATCTCAGATAATCACAATGAGACTGACCAAAATTTCGGGTTGGAATCCTTCCAGAAAAAGTTACATTGCTAGTAACAACGTAATCTCATTTAACCAGTTGTTTTTCTGTCTTATAGGTCCACCAACGGTTATGTTAGGCGTCTTGTATTGCCTCACTTCACCGTAAAGTTCACTAAAACTTCACAGTTTCTTGTGAGATAACTGGACACAGTATGAAGTGAAAATGGAGGGGCGTTAGAAGCCAGAAACAATTTTTATTTGCAAGGAAGTTGATTGATTGATTAATAATTGCCTGTGCCTATACACACATGTATCAATGTGCTAGGTTCTGAATATACATGGAAAATAAAGAAGATATCATTCCTGCCTTCTTTTAACTGATATTCTAGCAGAAGAGACCGACTTTAACAAGTACAAGCAAAAATGAGAAGAGAGTATCATGAGAGAACAGTAGGGAGAGACTTCAAATTGGATGGTCACGGATGACTTCTCCAAAAAAGTAACCAGGAAAAATGAGGAGGAGCCAGCCATAAAAAGAGAACATTTCAGGGCTTCCCTGTTGGCGTAGTGGTTGAGAGTCCCGCTGCCGATGCAGGGGACACGGGTTCGTGCCCCAATCTGGGAAGATCCCACATGCCACGGAGCGGCTGGGCCCGTGAGCCATGGCCGCTGAGCCTGCGCTCCGCAACGGGAGAGGCCGCAACAGTGAGAAGCCCGCGTACCACCAAAAAAAAAAAAAAAAAGAACATTTCAGGCTGACGAAAGGCTCAAAGGTGAAAACAAGCTTGGCCTGTGGGAGAAACAGCAAGGTGACCTCAGTGGTGGGAGATCACAAAGCAAAGGGTTTGATAGAATATTAAGAGCTGAAGAGGTTAACAGCCAAATCACGCCAGACCTTAATGGCCAGAGAGAAGACTTTGTCTTTTATCCAAGTAAAACTGGAAGTCAAGGAGAGCATGGGATCGACAAGATACAATTTATAATTTTTTAAGAAATTACTCTGGCTGTTGAGTGGTATGTAGTGAAGGCAGGGAGACAGTCAAAGCTGGAAGATGTGTGTGTGTGTATGTGTGTACGTATGTGTATACGTGCTTTTGTGTATGTGTGCATGTATACATGGATGTGACCTATATCTTCTGCAGTCAGGGTGTTAAAACACTTTCCAAGTCCTTAAAGAAAATACTTTTGTGTTTGAACATTTAAAAATGGCAAATAATGTCAAAAAGTACTTAGAAGAGAGGAAAGCCAGGCAAAAGAATTTTAGGGCTTAGTTTCCAGAAACTTCTTTTTCAAAAAAAACCTATAATTTTCTTATAACCAGGGTAGGCTGACTTTAATGCATTATTTGTATTTATGTGTCATATACTCATATATCCAATTCAAGGTACTGAGGCAGGAGATAGATGGGCTCCAGGCTGAACAGTTTCTCCCCTGTGGACAGAAACTCCATAAAAGCAGGATGATGGAGGAGGCTGGGCCCTGCCCAGATAAAAGACAACATATTCCTCATTTTCAAAGTCAAGGAGACCTCCCTGACTACACATGCACAGAAAGGCTCCCTGGAGGTCAAAGGAGAGGAGGTGCCACCCCATAGTAAGTGATGTCAACTACCCATAGGCCTCTTCACTGGAATCCATCTTGGCTAAGAGATGCACAGGCACACGGGGGAGGACGCTGAGATATACCAAATATGGACCCAGAACCCAGCAAAGCAAGATGATTGGTCAAAGGCAACCCAGAATAAATGCCCTATAAAAGTGATTCAAACTGCCACGAGGGCGTGACTCTCTCTGAGCCCGCCCATGGGTCTATCCACACGTACTGTACTCTTTTTCCTCCTCATAAACACTTTACTTGTTTCACTACTTTCCGTCTCTATGTGGAAATTCATTTCTACACAGCTTACAGGCCAGGGCCTTGTTCACTGGCCACTGGTCCCTGGTGGTCTGGTAGCTAGGATTCAACGCTCTCACTGCCGCTGCCGGACCTCAATCTCTGGTCGGGTCGAAACCCTGCTCCAAGCCGCTGTAGGCCGAGGTCACCCGAGATCAGTACAATTATTCATTTCCTCTCAGTGTGCTTTCCATAAAGAAACACACATTGCATGCAGGTGAATATATTTCTTGGGGCAGCCATACACCTTTCTCACCTTTCTAAGGCTAATCAGGTTGCCTTACTATTTCTTCTCATTACATGTTGTCAGGTAACCCATATGAATAACATGTGTGGTCATACTTTTTGAGAGGCAATTGTTCAAAGTACAGTTTTTATTCGTGTTGTGGTGTCCACTGAGGGACTTTGCAGACCTCCACATTCTTAGACTGCTAGAAGTTTGCAGTTTAGAAGTCATCAATAGTATTGTTTAAAGCTTTAGGTTAAGAAGAAAAGTGACTGAAACAAAGTTTTATGATATGTTTAAGTGTTTGTGTATGTGTACATGCGTATGCATATGGTATACATCTCATTGTGGAGACTTAGAGTAGAAGCTGGAAGGTGTGCGTGTGTGCATGAATGGAAAGATAGACAGTCCCTGAAATGTCAAGACCTAAAGAAAAGAAATGCCTTTTTTTCTTTTACATATTCATTCATTTTCTTCACCACCTGGAAGAACATGATATTGTTTTCAAAGTCCACCTGCAGGTCCACAAAAGCCAAGTTTTGAAACTGTGGAATGAGAAGCTAGAAATAGAACTCCCTGTGTCTTTTTGGTCCATTTCATGGTACCTTGAGGGTAACTTATGTCACATTTCATGACTCGTGATGTTCAAAGATGATGAATGACAGGGAGTCTATTCTGGTGTCAGATCCTGTTTTGGTCGTCTCCAGGATCTCTTAGATTTGGGAAAAGAAGGAAGTGAATCTCGCAGCATAAAATCTTCCCGTTTAATTAGAAGGGTGCATGGAAGAGCCTTAAGGAAAAGGAAACATTTTCCAACTTCAAATCCCTCTCTGGACACGTCTCTTTAGGAGGAAGCTCTAGTGACGTGATCCAAGTATCATTTTCCCTGCAAAGGACAGCAATATAGTTTTCCCAGTGGAAAACTAGTCCAGTCAATTCAAAGACAGGACTTTAGGATATATTACCCATGACTGTGCTTTTAAAAGTCTAAGTATGTGCTTTTAAACTCTAAATACAAAATTGTGTCAATGGTTCCATTTTCAGATTAATATAAATCAAGCAGGTGCTTTGAGGCAGAGCTTAAATAAACAAACAAATAAATAAATAAATTTTGGGGAAAAAAAAATCTCAGGCTTAGAGGGCAGGCAGCTTCCATTCAAATCCTGGCTTAGCCACTTATTTGCTGTATGACTGGGCAAGTCGTTAAATCTGTGTCTCAGTACCTTCAACCTTTAAATAAGGATAAAAATAGCACCGAACTCCTAGAGTTCATAGAGGTAATCAAACTATCTCATGCATAGCACTTAACACAACTCCTTATTTATTATATTCACCCGATAATAGTAAACATTAGTATAACAAGAACTAACGTAATAAATTATTATGATCAAAGAATTAAGTTATGTAACTCTGTACTGTCAGGGCCTAAAGTGTTGATGTGACTTCCAAGTACGTTAGGTTATTCTTAAGGAGAATGTAATCCCTGCTGTGATGGGGCAGTTGCAAATTATGTGAACAGCTAGAACTTTTTGCTTCTTCCCTGGAGCCCATCTCAGTATCCCACAGCAAACCAAGCGGCACCTACAAACCGCAGCTGAAAAGCAGTTTAATTGTCTATGGAAGCATCTTGAAAAAAGTGTCCAAGGGACATTTGATCATGATGCAGAGAATTATTTTTTTTTAATTCTCTTTTCCCATCACTCCTATAGTTGTCTCACCAGAAAGACAGCTGGCTTCCCATTCCTCAGTTTGACCCAAACTCTTTCTTAACCCAGACCAAGATGTCTCCTATCTTCTCTCTCTGCACCGAGGCAGCTATTCTAACTATTCTGGTTTTCTATTTAGTAACCATCTGTCCTTTCCAGTCCAAATCAGATCACACTGTAATGAACTATTTTGAATTCCTATCCTCCCTCCCTCTCTCTCTCTCACCTGTTACTCAACATCTACCCCCCAAAATTTAAGACACATAGAAATAAGACCCAGTAACCTGGATACCAAACTCAACCCCCATCTCAGCAGCAAGAGTAAACTGTGAGACTATGACGATCATACTTGTTTTCTAAAGCTATTTTCTACTACTATTTTCTTCTTGGCTCAGTTTCTCCTAAGGTAGACCTTAAAATATAAAAAAAATAAAAGAAATGTGATCATATTGTTATTGTGCTCTCACATGGGATTCAAATAAAGCATCATGGAAAGGTCACTAAATTCTTCCTATCTTCAAAAAAGGGAAATGATAAGCAGTCCTGAAGAGCTCACCCAGCTTCCTTTCCAAGGGGCTCTGCTAACACGGTTGCCTACACCCTTCCTGTTGCTCCAGGTGCTTAAGCTGAAAATATTTAAACACTTGGCAATCCTGAAGATACTCTCTGAGGTGCCTGTAAAAAGACTGGTCTTGGCTTCTGCCAATACATCAGCAGGTACTTCAATTTTATTTTATCTTGAGAGGAAGTTCATCGAGTTGCAGGCCTCGCCCACAGCACCTCAACTTCTCTTTTTTTATATGTGTAAATTTTTGTTTCTACTTCTGTCTTTCAGGAACAGGTTTTTAGCGGTCCAGGCGTTTCCCACGATTTTACCTGAATGTGGGCAACCTCAGCAGCAGAGGATCGCAGAAATATCCTCCACCTATTTTTCTCAGAAGATGTGAGAACCGTTGACTGGAGTTAGGAGCGGGAAGTGGTTGGTGCATACAGCTGCGAAAGGAGCAGTGGAAAGTTCTTTATTGATTTAAAAATAATAACAGCTCATATTTATCTTGTGACCATGGCAACGTAAGGAATGAAGTCTCTCTGCTTTCCTTTACCTCAAGCAGGAAGTGAGAGAGATGTTGGGTTCTGGGAAGGCAATGGTTTGGGGTTATTTTTCTTCCTGCCTATTGCCTACATTACTTAGAGATTTAATACTGGCTTCTGTCTTTATCATTAAATCTTTTTCTTCAAATTAAGCAATTCTAGTGAGATGATGTCTTTTATACATACATCGATGTTTTACTAAAATGAAGCTTTTAGCAGTATCCGTCATGAGGAGCTTAGCTGTAAACCCAGAGGTGATAGTAAATCCTCAAGGTTAAGGAGAACTTAGAAACTGCAAAAACAAGTTTAACTTCTTTACTCAGAGGTGAAGAATGGAACAGCTCTCGCATCAGAAACTACTGAAGTTGAGGGCAAAATTACAAGTATCGATTAAGCAGGATGGGTTATTCCTTGGCCATATTTAGGTTTTCTTTAATTTTATGGAGCAATTTAAAAGGAGTGAACTAGTAAGAGATTTTATAAGTGTTGGTGTGATGAGAACTGACAGCTGACAAGTAGGGAGAGAGTTCAATTTCAGTCATGCTGAATTTTAGGTGCCTCTAAATGAGATAACCAGGAAGAATTTGAAAGTGTACCTTAAACTCAGATGGCTATCGGAGCTAACAGCACACGTGTGGCAGTCATGAAAGTAAATCTGGTGGCCAGAACTGCACATAAGGAGCTCAGGCGGAGTGAGAAGAGATGATGACTGAGAGCACACACACTGCGGGAAGAGTACTATTTAGAGGACAGAGTGAATGAGGAGCTGGGGAAGGAGCCTGCAACTCCAGAGCTGGAACAGAAGGGGAAACTGGCTCTCTGTGCTTCTGGTCCAGAGCACAGGCTTTACCTGTTTTTTTCCCTAACTGCTAAAGCAGTAAGTCCAGATCTTACATCTATCTGATGTTCAGTGACACTCCCTGAGTTTTATAAAAAGTAACATTCCCAATTAAATATCACTTGATTAACATAACTTATAGATTTTTATTTAAAAGGACATTTTACTACAAAACACGGAGAGGTACGTATCATAGGGATGTTCAGAGTGGCACCACGTGATCCTCCTTACTAGCCATTGCTAAAGAGTCACTAATGATCCTGCCTCCTGACTCAGACACAGCTGAAAAATCAGACCTCAACCTGATGTTCTGCTGGTGAAGTGACCTGTGACTCTGGAACTTCCACCCTAATCATTCCAACAGGAGCTTTACTGAAGTTGACTTTTACCACTTTAAGGAATTGGAAGGTTGCCGTTAAAACCAGCACCTAGCCATTTATTCACTGGTAATTCAAAGCAAAACAATCAACTGCATAGCAGGATGCAATAAAATCAGGAAGTGATAGGATTTTAAGTAACAAGCAACTTCTAAGATGGGCTGGTGCATTTTTGGAATAGATGAATGACAGAGCAGCCTTGAGAGATAAGCAGTTCTTGCAAAAAGAAATAGAAGTATTGAAATGTATGGCCAATAGCCCATTGAACATACACAGGGTTAGGAAAATGTCCTTGGTTTGGTAATATTTCTTATAGCCCTTATTAGGATACTAGACAGTGTGAAAATGCCATCCTAGGAGTTGGCAGTGGCAAATTCCAAATTAGCATGTGTCAGTGTGCATGCCTATGTAATATGAGGGAGACATCAGGCAATATATGAAAGAAAAATAATTCATGGAGAAAGTGAACAATAGTTTCAGAGGCTGCAAAGTGAGAAAAGATCTGATGAGCATTCACTTTATTTAGGAATTATGGTGTCACTGGTGACCTGAGCAAGGATAGATTCTATAAAGTGCTAAGGGCAAACCTTGGTTACAGGAAGGTGAAGAGTAGACATAAACTTCCTTTTGCAACAATACTGGCAGAGTAAATATCCTGAAAATGATCCTGCTGCTTATCCTAGCTCCTAATTTTGTATCCTAGTAGATACAAAATTAAAAACATATTTTAATGCATGACTGAGTTGGAAAGAGTAAGAGAAACTACCAGAATCATCAGAGGCCAAAAGTTCTGGGGAGAATCAACTCAAAGAGTTATAAGCACCAAAATCATCTATTAATTCCAGAAACCTAGAGCTTTGGTTTTGACCTTGACAAACTCAGGTCTGCTTTGGCAGGAGAGCTGGAATTCAGTTCTGGGAACTGTAAAGAATTGCATCTTCAGTGAAAGTGTGAATTAGAAAAAATTTCAAAATAAATAAAATAGACATTGGATGAAGAAACAAACAAAATACCCTTGGGATTTCATGAGCCCAAGCTAGTCCTCATACAGGCTAGGGTCTCACATCTCACTGCCTGCATAGTCTGAAAAAGACTCAAGCAACCCCAGTCTTAAAGCTTCCCTAAGTGCCTGTCAAAAGCAAATGATAGCTTTCTCTAGATGAATCCACCATCAAATCAAGCCTCAAAGAATCTCCACATGTAAAGTCCTCACGTCACCTCAGAATTTAAGTACAAAATAAACAAGGAAACAAGGAGTAGGAGTAAACATCAGCAGAAACAGTAAACACAAAATCAAACTCAAGAAAGAGTTCTGATGTTGCAACTGTCACATTCACAATATGAGATTAGTATGTAATCATTTAAAGCAAAACAAAAAAATCAAATGTATGAATAAAGAAGAAGTGACTATAAACATAAGCAGTTGGAATAAAAAATCAAAAATAAGTTGGACATACAGAAATAAAAATTGGGAATAAAAACAATAGGTGCCTACTTAGTCTATTAGACATGACTGAAGAGTGACTCAACTAGAAATATAGACATAAAGCCATTAGCCCCAAGAGAGCACAGAGAGACATAGATGGAATATAAAATCAATCGAGAGACATAAAGGATACAGTGATAGATGTATCACAAGTCAAATGAGAATTCCAGAAAGAAATAGCAGAAAAATAGGAGAGACATTATTTTGGAAGGCAAAATCTTAGGGAAATCTCAGAATTCCAGATGATTTGAATCCTCAGATTCGGGAAGCAAAACAATCCCAATTTTAACCAAGCTGTAGAATACAAATGCCAAAGAACTTTAAAAAACCCAGAGAGAAAAACATTATATCCAAACAAAAAATTAGAAAGATAACCGAATTCTAAATGACAACAACGGAAGCACAAAAATTGTGAGGTAATATCAAAATTATGAAAAAATTATTCATAGCTACAGACTTAGAAGTGTGGTGTGGTAGTAAAATGAAACTTTGAGATACAACTAAATCAAATTTCCTACAAGCAGCTCCTCCCTACAGAAACTTCTAAAATATATTCTTCAAGAAAAAGGAAAATGATTTCAGAAAAACTACCGAGTTCAAGAAGAAAAGGTAAGCGAATGAAGTGGTAAATATAAGTGAATCTAAACAAATATTAACTCTATAAAACAATAACAATGAAGTCTAATTTGAGAATGTATTAGTTTTCTGTTGCTGTGTAATGACATACCACAAATTTAGTGGCTTAAAACAACACATATGTGTTGGTCCCTAAGTTTCCAAGGATCATGAGTTGGGACCCAGCTTAATGGGTATCACAGGTCTGCAGTCAAGGCAGATATCAAGCTGTGATCTCATTTGGAGGGGCCACTGAGGAACAATCTACTTTCAAGCTCATTTTAGCAGAGTAATTTCCCTGAGGCTCTATTACTGAGGGTCTAGACCTTTAACTGGCTGCCAGCTAGGGGCCACCCTTAGTTCCTAGAGGCCATCCCATTCCATACACCCCCTCACAATAGGGCAGCTAATTTCTTCAACCCAGTAAAGAGAATCTCTCCCCAGTGCATATAACATAACGCAATAACTGAAATGACATCCCCATCACCTTTGCCATATAATGTAATCTTATCAAGGGAGTGACATCCCATTATTTTTACAATATTCTATCGGTTAGAAGCAAGGCATAAGTTCTGCCAACACTCAAAGGGAGAGAATTATGCAAAGGCATGACTCATCGGGGGTCACCTTAGGGTGTGTACTGCACAAAGAAGTTGGGACAAAAAAACAAGATAAAGCTAAAACAGTAAGTCAGAAAGAGCATGATTCGAGTTAAAGCATGCTAAAGTCCTTTTATAAAGTTCAAAAAGATACAGATTAATTTTAAACTGTATTAAGCATGAATACAAAGAACAAAATAAGATGGTAGAAATTAACCAAAATATATCAGGAATCTAAAATATAAGCACACAAACATCTTTTTAAATGAAATGGTGAACAAAATTTAATGTGGCTATATAAATGTCAGATAAAATAGTCCTTAAGGTATAAAGCAGTATTTCGGTTAGAGGTTCACACTACCTAATAATAAAAATATCCCATGCACCAAATTTCACAATTCAAAATGTATATAGTAAAAATTAGCAGGAGAGAGTCACAGATCATAGTTAGTTGGTGATTTTGAGACATATTGCTTGACAATGGATAGATCAAATTGACCCCTCCCCCCCAAAATAATCAGTAAGATACCAAAGACTTTGAGAATATAAATAACACGCTTGAACTAATTGCATTATGTAAAGTATGAAACAATTAGAGACAACACATAATTTTCAAGCACACTTGATGCGTATTGCCTATATAAATATACAGAAACCATGTAATAAACTATAAAACTAGTTTTAACAAATATGAAATATTTGATACGATATGGGTCACATTCTCTAGCCACAGTAAAATTAAGTTTGAAGATCATGAAATGACTCTTGTTTAGAAATTTGAAAATACTTATAAATAACAAAGCAATCAAACTGGATATTAGAAAATTTTAAAACAATCATGAAAAATTATAGCATATGGGTAAAATAGTTCATAGAGAAAAATGTGTAGTCTTATGTAATATGTTAGGAAGGCTGATAATTAACTAATTAAGCACCTAATTAAATTTAGAAAAACAGTGACAAAATAAACCCAAATATTAGAAGAAAATTAACAAAAATAATAAAAATTAATAAAGTAGAAAATAATTAAGAAAATCAATAAAAACAAGTCTGTTTTTTTAAAAACAAAATCCAGATGTCTCTGATAAAATTGATCAAGAAAAAAGAGGAAAGATACAAACAATATTAGCAAAGTTAAAGGAAACATAGCTACAGAAGAAACAGAGCAGAATGTTATAGACAATTTTAGATTATGTCAACTTCAGATTATGACAACTTCGATGAAATGGGTGCATTTCTAGAAAATTATTTCTCAAAATAATTGATTTATGAAAGAACTAGAAAACGTGCGTGATCCTATAACCATTGAAGAAAATAAACTGTCATCTTCTCACCAAAAAAACTCAAGTCCACAGTTTGACAACAAATTCCACTGGATATTTAAGGAGCAAACAATTCCAACATCACATAAATTCTTCCAGAAAGCAAAAAACAATGACACACTCCTCCTTGACTTGTTTTATAAGGTCAGCATTATAATTTTGATTCCAAAAGCCAATAATGAAAGTTTCAAAGGAAAAATTATAGGTCTCAATTATGAACACAGATGCAAAAGTCCTATATAGAATATTAGCAAACTAAATCCAGCAATATATTAAAAACACACACAGAGACACACACACATATTACTAAGCTGGCTTTATCCAAGAAATAAAAAGCTAGATAACATTTTAAAAACTATTAATATAAATTAACTGAAAAATGCTAAAAACGCATAAAATCATTTCAGTTTTTACAGATAAAAGAGACACAACATTCATTCATATTAGAAACTCTTAGTAAGCTTGGAATTGAAGGAAACTTTCCTAATTGGCAAAAGAGTATAATAATTTCACAGGAAACATCATAGTCATTGGTAAATAGAAAAATCATTCTCTTTAAAGAGAGAAACAAAAGAAAGATACCTACTATTACCACACACATTAACATTGAACTGAGGATCCCAGAAAGCACAAGAAAATAAGAAAATGAAAAATATGTAAGGATAGAAAAAGTACAGAAGAAATCTCATTTACTGAAGACAGTCAAACCCAAAAGAAAGCTACAAAGTATTCAAATAAAAGAGCTTAGCTCGGTGACCACATAAGATCAATAAACAAAAGTTAAAAACAAAATATAAATTTTAAAAATTATAAAAACATATATAATTAGGAATCAATTTAACAAAAGATCAATCTTTTCATGGAGAAATTTATACTTTTTAAAATGCATTTTAAAAAACCTAAATTGAGAGATATAAATAACAAGATTAATATTTTAAATATATCAGTTTTTCCTAAATTGATATAGAGTCAATGAAATTTCTTCCAAAATCTAAACTGCATATCCCTTGAAATTTAAAAGACTGATTTGAAGATTTAAGGAGAAGGATTAGAGTCAAGAAGAAAAAAATGAAGTATAGATACTAGCTGTCACACGTGTCTTAGCTTCTTTGGTCCAGAAATAGACAAATAAACCAGTGGAAGTGAAGAAAGAGGCCTGAATTAGACCAAAGCTTTTAAGGAAACTTGATAGATGACAGATTCAGCACAGATATGTATGAGTACAAGATGAACTATGCAATAGATGGTGCTCTGGAAATCGGTACCTGTATTTTTAAAAACTGAAAATGGGGGCTTCCCTGGTGACGCAGTGGTTGAGAATCCGCCTGCCAATGCAGCGGACACGGGTTCGAGCCCTGGTCTGGGAAGATCCCACATGCCATGGAGCAACTAGGCCCGTGAGCCACAACTACTGAGCCTGCGCGTCTGGAGCCTGTGCTCCGCAACAAGAGAGGCCGCGACAGTGAGAGGCCCGCACACCGTGATGAAGAGCGGCCCCCACCTGCCGCAACTAGAGAAATCCCTCGCACAGAAATGAAGACCCAACACAGCCAAACAAATAAATTAAAAAAAAAAAAAAAAAAAAAACTGAAAATGGATTCCTACTTCACATCTTACACAAAAATCAGTTCTAAATGGATTTAAAGATAAAGCATAAAAGTCAAAACTTTAACAATTTTACATAGCAAAATAGGAAACTATCTTTATGGTTGTAGAGGAAGAAAAAGGAATTCTTTAACAACAACAAGTAAAGAAAGTAATTGGTGAATTTGACTCCATTAACACTGAGAACATTACGACGTTCATCAAAAGACACCACAAGGGCTTCCCTGGTGGCGCAGTGGTTGGGGGTCCGCCTGCCGATGCGGGGGACGCGGGTTCGTGCCCTGGTCTGGGAGGATCCCGCATGCCGCAGAGCTGCTGGGCCCGTGAGCCATGGCCGCTGGGCCTGCACGCCCGGAGCCTGTGCTCCGCGACGGGAGGGGCCACAGCAGTGAGAGGCCCGTGTACCACAAAAAAAAAAAAAAAAAAAAAGACACCACAAAAATCAAGGAGGAAAAATATGCCACAACTGGAAAGATATATTTGCAATCAGTATCACTGGGAAACAATTAGTATCCAAAACTCGTAGACAAGTCTTACCCAACAAATTTTAAACAGAAAAGAAGGGCATAAACATAAAGCAAAGAGAAAACACAAGTGGCCAATAAAAATAAGAAAAGATAACCTCATTACTAATTAGGAAAATGAAAATTAAAGACACAATAAAAGCTGGTTTTGCATACAAGGAGCTTAGAAGACATCACTCCATCCTAACAACAAGTAAGGCTGAACTTGACTGAAAAATTAACAATTCTTGGGTCCGTAAAAGAAAGGAGGACAGAGGGGAAACCGCTGCCCCCAAGACTGGAGAGACAGAGTAGAGAAGAACGCTTGTTGTCACTTACCCGAGCAGAGACTCACTAGCAGAATCACCCGTGGGAACCGCTGCCAAGGTAGGAAGGCCTGAGCCATAATTGTGGAACTGATGAGGGCTCAGTGTGCACAGCTCTGAGCGTTAAAAAATCTCTGGGAGCCCAGTCATAAAGGGGCCCCACCAAACTGTGAGACTCACTTCCATGAGCTCAGCCAGATTCCACAGTAAATACGGGAGAAAAATCCCGACATGCTTCTGGCAGGGGGAGGAAAGCCACTTTAAAATAAACCAGAGCACCTTTGTGCTTCTTAACAAGGCCTGACCTCAGGGGAAACTAATTAACCAGAGCCTAACCTGCTGGGGTATAATCAGGACCTAATTGACCTGGGGGGAAGGGAAATCTCAACTGCAGTCAGCTGTACCTTCCACGAGGGAGTAGCGAAATATCAACTCCAGCCTGCTCTAGTCATCCTGTCCCATCTAAAGGGGTAGAAAAAACCAGAAACACTAGTGAAGTTCACAGTCCAGAGATATAGGCTCCTGAAAGACTGAGACCTAATTACTCAACAAAAGAAAGTAAACAACAACTTAAAATGGGCCAAAGACCTTAACAGACTCTTCACCAAAGAAGGTATACAGATGGAAAATAAGCATATGACAAGATGCTGCATGTTATTTGCCATCAGGGAAATGCAAATTAAAACAAGATACCTCTACACACCTATTAGACTGGCCAGAATCTGGAACACTGACAACACCAAACGCCCAGCAAGGATATGCAAAAACAGAAACTCTCATTCATTGCCGGTGGGAATGTAAAACAGTACAGCCTCTTTGGAAGACAGTTTGCTTGTTTCTTACAAAACTAAACATACTCCTACGATACGATTCAGGAATCTCACTCCTTGGTATTTACCCAAAGGTGTCAAATCCTTATCTCCACACAAAAATCTGCACGCACACGCTTATAGCAGCTTTATTCATAATTGCCAAAACTTGGGAGAAACCAAGATGTCCTTCAGTAGGTGAATGGATGAACTGTGGTACATCCAGACAATGGAATATTATTCAGTGCTACAAAGAAATGAGCTATCAAGCCATGAAAAAAAAGAGCAGGAAATTTAAATTAATCATTTAATTTATTAATTAAAATTAATATTACTAACTGAAAGAGGCCAATCTGAAAAGGCTACATATTGTATGATTCCAAACATATAATATTCTGGAAGAGGCAAAACTATGGAGACAGTAAAAAGAGAGGGGATTGCCAGGTCCTGGGAGAGGGGAGGAATGAACAGATGCGGCACATCGGAGTTTCAGGGCACTGTAATGAAACCATAATGATGGATACCTGTCCTTATACATTTATCCAAACCCACAGAGTGAACCGTAAACTACAGGCTTTCTGTGGTTATGATGTGTCCGTGTAGATCCATCAGTTACAGCACATGCACCACTCTGGTGTAAAGTTGATGATGGATGGGGGCGGGGGGCTGTGATGATGCATGTGTGTGGGCAGGGAGTACATGGGAAACCTCTGTACCTTCCCCTCGATTTTGCTTGAACCTGAAACTTCTCTTAAAAAAGCAGTCTTAATACACAAAAAAGTTCAAGACATAGTGAAGTATAATTTTACACATCTCAGACTTGCAAATTTTTTCCTCTTACACTATGTGTCGTTGAGAATATGAACCAGTGAGGACATTTAAACATTAACGGTGGTGATGCCAACTGGAACCATAATTTTGAAAAACCATTTGACATTCTTAATACGGAGATGTTTATTCTGTTGGAACAATGAATTCCACTTCTACCTTGACCTCGAGAAATTCTCACACATGGCATAAGAAAACATGTACAAGAATGTTGGCAGCACAGTTGTTTGTATAGGTTAAATCATACTAAACCCTGATAATCACATATTTTTAATCTACAAAAGCTGCAGTTTCATGAGGCTCAAGGTAATAACAGCAACAACTGAAAACAATTTCTATTCATAGTAAATTCTCATGATGTAACGAATTACTAACCACAGTCACCTGGTTTGTCAATATAACTAAATGGAACAGAGCTAATATGGAGCAAAAACAGCAAGAAAACAAGATACAGAAGAATACCAACAATATGATAAAATTTACATAAAACTAAAACAGGTAAGACCCTACCATGTATTGTTTAGGTAGGTATAAATGAAGAAACAAATGAAAAATAAGCAAAAATTCATGACTGCCTTTATAGGGGAGGGGCATGGATTAGAAGGGAAAACAAACTAATTTTAAAGGCACTGGTAATGTTATATTTCCTAAGCTGAGCTGTGGAGACATTTAAATTATTATATCTTATATATGCATATTATTTTATACATATGTAATATTTTATAATAAATGATTGATAAAGCATGGGTGGAATGTGAGGAAATGGAAGCTGAGCGTGTATGTTCCTTTTTTGTGGGGGGGGCACTTAGGTGTGAAAGGAAGAGAAAGGAGAAAAGTAGCTGGAGTAGGAAACAGAATCAGAAAAGGGTCTTGTTTTTTTTCTCAGAGAAACTTGAATGTTAATGTGCTGAAAAGGAAAGGCTAACTACGGAATTGATGAATCAGGTGACTGAGGCTACAGGTGGAAATGCGAACCACGTGAAGGTGGAGAGAATCGCTTTCATCAGAGGTGGGTGTCTCTCTTCCCACCAAAACTGAAGGGACAGTTTATGATACATACAGATCTTGACCGAAAGGAAGGTCAAAAAGGCAAAGAGGTTTGATGGTCACTGTTTTCTCCGTGAATTCGGATTTCAGTCATCTGTTGAAACTAACAGGTAAAACAGCAAGCCAGGGCATTAAGGAGACTGGCAGAAGTTTAAAGTGATTTCTGTGAGTCTGGGAAAGAGAACAAGGGTCTGCAGCAAGCTGGAGACCATGAATATATCATCACATCCATTTGTTCCTTCTCTCCAGTCGTGTCAAGATTCTCAGGTGTAAGAGTAAAGGAAAGGTCTGGAATGAGCTAAGCTTTATATTTTCCTTGGAAGGTGCCGCAACGGGCACACCTGGGCTCAAGTGATACATTAATGAGCCTCTGGGGTTTAGGCAGATGCAAGTCAGAAACAGAAGAGAGGGTGGAGGGATGGAGAGAAAAGGAGAGTAAAAGTGTTGGTGTTCTTGATGTGGCCAAATAAGGGGAGTGCTGAAAATAAGGGATTGAGAGAAATGTGAGAAAAAGGAAGGTACTGCCAAGAGTTTAAAAATCCAGAACAGGAAAATGCAAGGATGCTGATGAAGTCCAGCTGGGGTCTGTTGTATGTGGTGCGGGTCCCTGGCATTGAAGAGATCAGGGAACTGTTAAGAAAGTTGGTTAGATGGGGTCGTCTGCCCTGACATTGAAATTGGCCACGAAAAATGGCAAGAAAAAAAAAAGTGATCAGAGTCTAAAGCCCTTGATGAAAGTGGAGGAGTGACAAGGGTGTTGGTGAACAAGAGCTAGATGGAAGGTAGGAGATGGTAACCAGATGGCAAGAGCCCCAAAGTAAGAGAGGTTTTCGTCTGAGGAATGGGAATGAATGGTTTGAATCTGAGGAATGAGAATGGATGAGTTGTGTTGGGAAGCTAGGAGGCTTTGATAATCACCTTTTGTATGGGGTACACACAGTGTGGGAGAATAACCAGGTTTCCCTTGAGGATCAAGAGAATGCTAGGTCCCAGCTCTATAATGTTTTCAAATGCAGTAGCGCCAGGCTCCTGCCTTCACTCTTATTTTCGATCTTTAAATTTTGTTCCTAGTTATCCTTCCAACTCAGATTTATCTTTGCACTTACTTCACTTCATAGCACCTGATCACTATGCATTGTAATGCTTACATGCCTGTATTAGTCACTGGACTGCACTCTGCTTAAGGGCAGAAAAACATGTAATATTTACCTTTAGGTCCACAACACTTAGCATAGTGCCCAGTATATAAAAGGTACTCAATAAATGTTTACTGAATACATGAATGGAAGGAATAGAGTAATATTTGTAAGTGGAAAGGACTGTGAGAGCCATGGAATGACAGGTGTGTGTTCGTATTTGTGAATGAGTTTGCGTGTGTGTGTTTCTTGCATGAACTGTTAGAGATGAAATAAAGATGCCCCAGAGGGCAGTTACAACAGTTTAATTACCTAAGAGGGTTTTGGATGAGAAATACCATGTTAGTCTAAAACGCAGGAAAAAAGTCAGTAGAAAAACAATAAACCATCGTGGACATGATAAAACCATCACAATTGCTTTGTGAACAACAATGAAGAGAAAATGCTAATATAGTTCTCACTGGTATATTCTGAAATTAATAATGATCTAAATACCTCCTATGAAGTTTTTTATTAAAAACACTTCTGTAATCTAAGTACTGTAGATGATGGATTCAACAAAGAAAGCTTTGCTTTATAATGTTGGAAATTAGAGTCCTATGAAATCAAGTTTATCTTTAGAGGTAGGTTTTAAGAAAACTGAAAGGATTGATAATAGTAAATATGGAACAGATGTTGCCTGAAGCAGGGTCCTGGATAAAATTTTATTTCGATATGAAGTTAATGAAAAAGGGTGGGGTCACTGGTATGATTTTTGCAAAATGTTTACATTTGCTTTCCAACCTGTAGTGTGTAACTTCCTTTTAGTTTCATAAATAGCTGAACATTTTTACTGAGTACTAAGTATGCTTTTAACTTAGATGTGATAGGTTATATATTTTACAAAAATACTAGATGAGATTCTGGAAGTGCAAATCTTGCTTTTTATTCAATGGAAGGATTTCCCATTAAACAATTTCTTCTAGTCCTTACAATTAAGTCTGCCTAGAAGATATGCCTAAAGAGATAATAAATAATAATCTAATAATGTATATGATATGTAAATTTGTAAACTCTCAGGTACTCCATGATGTTGTAATATTGGGGTGCTAGTATCCTGGAAAGATATAAAGATACATAAATAGTAAACAGAATATACTGTTCTCTAATACTTAGGAGATTTGTGGAATTTGAGAAATACACGAAAACTTATATTTTGTCTCAGTATGAAAACATAAAGGGAGTTTAAGGAAGATTAACAATTGATTGATGGCAGAACTGGGACAAAGGTCAGATCTTCTGCACTCCCGGCCTGTACTTTCCCCCCTTCTCTTTTTCCTTATATTCAGAAACTGTATTCATTATACTAATGCTTGATATCTATACTAAAATTACCTTGGCTTTTACACGCAAACAAAATGATTTTTAAAAATTAAACTTTAAATTTTATTATAGACGTATGAACTTTTAATAGAACTAACAAGAATAAAGAAAATAAAGTTTCAGGTGTAGAAGTAATTGTTTCATTAGAGTAATAGATCCAGAACCAGAAATTAGACTTAAAACTAAGCAGAGAATTGAGATTCATAATGGTTCCCCAATATAATACTTAACTGATCTTCCCCCTCCCAAAAACAAGCACAAATTTCTCATAATAAAGAGGTTCATATGTGCAATGATATTCCAATATTATACCTTGTATAAAGGACTAAATATTAAAATGTTGTGTCCAAAGTTATACAGAAGCAGAATTGACTTACTAAAGGGCCTCTTTGGGTTGAAAAGGGCTGGAGATTTAAATAGAGGCATGGCTAACGTGGATCTATCCTTCTGACTTCCCCTAACGGCCACATAAACTTGGAAATTTCTTTATCTCCTTTCTCCCCAAATAAAACATTTCAAAGTAGTGTTGAAAGCAGAATTTAGAATTTCAAACCCGCAAAAATGTTATGGTTTGGTGTATTTAATCTTGGTAAAGTGTTAAAAATATCTAAGTAGGTATTTGGTTTTATTTGGGACTAACAGCACACTTCAAACCAGAAAAACTCATCAAGAAGTTTAACAGCTGCTTCAAATAAATTTTGGCTTAAAAAAATTTTTAAACAATATTTAAAAAACAGCATATGATAAAACATTATATATATATATATATAATTTTCTACCACTGAAATTTTGGAAAGCTTAAGAAATTATCCAACTTTGATCTTCAAATATTAAGTATTTTTTATCTGTGTATTCCTCATCTTCCTCCAAAAGGGAAGATAAAATTTAGTCAGCTCTTTCAGCTGAAAGAAACTTCCAGCTTAATCTTTGCTCTTCAAATCCCCCCTCTTGGTGCAGGAACAATTAATAACCTGTTCTGAGCAAAGCTATATGGCTCTCTTCTCTCCTCCTGACTTTAAAATAATTCCTAAGAATTTGGCTTCAGGAAAATTATCTCCAGGCTCTTATTCAATGAGTCACTAAGTCATTTATTATGTACTTGGTGCCCTAATTGCAGAGCAAAGTGTATTTTATACTACAAAGTACATAAAATAAAGGCCATGTTCTTGATGTCAGAACAAGACATTTTTTATACAGTTTTATATCAGTTGGTTCATCAAACCGCCTGTAAATAAAATAATGGGCAAAAATTCAGAGCAAACTTCTCCGGGATGTTGAGTTCCCTGAGATGAAAACCCATACCTTACTCATTGCTTCGTGCCAGCTACAGAGAGCCAGACACATAATTGTGCTTGATAAACAGTGAATGTGGAAGGAATGAAGCCTTCCTTACTGATTCTGGATCTCTGGTGTCATCTTCAGATAATTGTTTCTAGTAAGGACTGGCTCACAGACATCATTTGGTGTTTCCTTCTTTTAGCTTTCTTGCATGCTGTGGGCCACATAAATGAAGAAGTTTTGCACCTGCTAAATTTTCTATTCTGTAATTAGATTATTTATCCTAAAATGATTTTTTTTTTTCCTACAAGGAAAATTAAAGGCTGACTCTTTTTCTCCTTCTTTTTTCTTTTTGCGGTACGGTACGCGGGCCTTTCACTGTTGTGGCCTCTCCCGTTGCGGAGCACAGGCTCCGGACGCGCAGGCTCAGCGTCCATGGCTCACGGGCCTAGTCGCTCCGCGGCATGTGGGATCTTCCCGGGCCGGGGCACGAACCCGTGTCCCCTGCATCGGCAGGCGGACTCTCAACCATTTCACCACCAGGGAAGCCCTCCTTCTTTTTCAGAATGTAAGTTCTGCATTTACTCTTTCCTTCTCAACAGAGTGTGTTTGTATAGTTAACAGCACATTGGCCACCCTGTCAATCCTATTGTTCTTCACTTCATCCTGGAGGAAGTATATGCCTACTTCAATTTTTCCTGGCGTTCGTCAGTGTCTATTCTTTTTCTTTCCATTACTTCTGTTCTTACTAGATACCACAGACACTTGCCTGATCCAGCCTGTATTTCAAACCCATCTCTCCCCTGTCCACAACTGCCACAGGACAGTAAAAGTTAAAACTCAGTTTCTCAGCATTTCTTTCAACTGTGAATAGTCACATGACACTGTTCAGGACAATGAAGTGAAAAGCTAATTAACAGCTCTGATGCTCTCTGTTCCCTTGCCTCCTTCTCCCTGCCTGGAGCATGCGTAGTAGAGTGGCCCTCTTGCAAACATGAAGATTAAAATCATACACTAAGGAAGGCAAGGCAGAAAGATGCCACAAGCCTAGGACATCGACCACATTGTGGAACCACTGCACCAGCTTTAGAGGATCTATCATAACTTCTCTTTACGTAAGAAAAAATAAATCTCTTTTGCTGTAATTTTGGTTTTATTTTACATGTTGCTAAACACCATCCTGACTGATACACTGGAATAATGTATATTTGGTACTAGGGTCAGTTACATTAGGATAGTTTCCAAAAAATAAACAGTTACAATTGTTTCTTTCCAATATGTAAGGCAATAGAGGAAATGTCTCATTAAGATAATCTCGTACAAAAAGGCCGTTTCCTTTGTTTTGTTGAATATAGGTACCAGAAAATTGATAGTAATCCTCATTTATCTGAAACAGTGAGTGTGGGGCTTTTAAACTCAGGGCTTCATAAACCCAACTCAGGAATTTATTGAGAATAACTTAAGTGGATTATCCTATAGGCTTCTGCATTCAATCTGTTGTAATATGTTATTTTGGTTGACATATATAAAGAAAACCCCACCTCATATTCATGGTTGGAAAAGGGAAGGATATTTTAATAATAGCTTCTTAAAAATTGCAGTATGGAATCTGAAACTTTCTCAGTGAACTTTTCCTACTCTGTTCCTTTAAAGGCCATTGGTCTCTCCTGCACTCTGAATGGATCTTCTACCCAAGCATAACTTTGTCTGATCACGCTCTGGTTATTCAGAAAATATTGCTTCCATGAGTTACCTAGCTCTTCCAAATGTCGACCCATTCATCATGTAACATTTAAAAAAATCACATCCTGTAATACTAAATTAATTTTATCAGGAGAGTCTTTAAGTATTGGGAAGCTGTTAAGCTCATGCGGTGGATAGCAGTTTTCCAAGATTCTAATTTTCACCAGAAAGCTCAGATTTTTATCCCTGACAACAAATACTGCTTATTGTTTTCCTTGAAGTAACAGGCTCACTGTGATCATTTTCAAGAAAGTGTTGAAAATCCAGATCAGGATAACCATAGCCTTCTGTCAGTCATTCTTTCAAGTAAAAATGCAAAAACTAATAGTCCAGCTCAGAATTTCAATCAATAATATCCCAAGTTCTTTCTCTTAAAACAATCATCGTACTCAGTATAGTTTAGGTTTATTTCCTATTGTGTCATAGAGAATACTATAAAAACATGAACTCAAGGACTAAGATTTAATAAAGTAATATTTGTTGTTTCCTCATGGACACTCTGAACTAAATATTTTTCTCCTTTTTCCTTTTTTTGCAGTGAGTATGTGGTATCAAAAAATGCAGTAAAAACTGGTACAGTTTTGTGCCACTACCTTGATTCACGCTAAGGCACCAGAAGTTTTTATCCGCTCTTCCTTTTGTACTCTCAGTGCAAATCTCACACTATGAAAAAGGCAAATAATGTCTTAGTATTATTATGAAAATAGTTTTTGAATCCAGAGGCTGCCAGGGATACACACCACATTTTGGGCATTACTCGCATATAGAATACAAGTTGACCAGTAATTAAATCAAAAATACACAATATGTCAAGAAAAGCTATTGCTCTTTTGGAATTATGGTTTTCTCAGGGTATATGCCCAGTAGTGGGATTGCTGGGTCATATGATAGTTCTATTTTTAATGTTTTAAGGAACCTCCATACTGTTCTCCATAGTGGCTGTATCAATTTACATTTCCACCAACAGTGTAAGAGGGTTCCCTTTTCTCCACACCCTCTCCAGCATTTATTGTTTGTAGATTTTTTGATGATGGCCATTCTGACTTGTGTGAGATGATACCTCATTGTAGTTTTGATGTGCATTTCTCTAATGGTTAATGATGTTGAGCATTCTTTCATGTGTTTGTTGGCAGTCTGTATATCTTCTTTGGTCTATTTACAATAGCCAGGACGTGGAAGTAACATAAATGTCCATCGACAGATGAATGGATAAAGATGTGGCACATAGATACAACGGAATATTACTCAGCCAAAAAGAAATGAAATTGAGTTATTTGTAGTGAGGTGGATGGACCTAGAGTCTGTCATACAGAGTGAAGTAAGTCAGAAAGAGAAAAACAAATACCACACATATATATGGAATCTTAGAAAAAAAATGGTCATGAAGAACCTAGGGGCAGGATGGGAACAAAGATGCAGACCTACTAGAGAATGGACTTGAGGATACGGGGAGGGGAAAGGGTAAGCTGGGATGAAGTGAGAGTGGCATGGACATATATACACTACCAAATGTAAAACTGATAGCTAGTGGGAAGCAGCCGCATAGCACAGGGAGATCAGCTGGGTGCTTTGTGACCACCTAGAGGGGTGGGATAGGGAGGGTGGGAGGGAGATGCAAGAGGGAAGGGATATGGGGATATATGTATATGTATAGCTGATTCACTTTGTTATAAAGCAGAAACTAACACACCATTGGAAAGCAATTATACTCCAATAAAGATGTTAAAAAAAAAAAAAGAAAGAAAAGCTATTGTCCTAGAAACCCAAGTCATTTACAAATCAGCAGCAAGGGTCACTGAATTCCCCTGCTGAAGTGATTCTATTTGTATTCCAGAAACAAGTCATTACATTAAAATGTTTGCTTTTTCTTCTAGTGGACATAATATACGCTAACATTTGGAAAAGCATGAAGAAAAAAATTAGCTGTCTTCTACCACCACCAAAGATTGACTATTGCTGATGTCTGACATATTTTCTCAATATTATATTATAAGCTTTTAACTTATTTAAAATTCTCTTGAAACATAACTTCTGTTGGCTGTAAATTATTCTGTTTTGAAGTGGTACAATGAATTTCTGACAGTTTCTATAGGGTTAGATAATTTAGTTCCAGTTTCTTTCTATTATAGGTATTGCTGCCAACATTGAATATAGATGTACAATTCTGGCTGTTATTAGGTGTTGTCAGACATTTTAATTTAGTCATGTTCTGATACGCGCAATGATATTTCCTTGTGACTTTAATTTGCATTTTCTTGACAAATAGTGACATTCAGCAAGTTTTTCGTGTACCTATTTACCATCCATATATCTTTTTTGGTGTATGCTATTAACATTTTTGTACACTCTTCTCAAACTTTTATAATACATGTTTTCTGAAAAGTTTGATTCTGTTAATATGCCATTTTGTGTCACGGTTCATTTTCTTTATAAAACATATTTTGACTTATTATAGAATTAATAAATACAGCTCATGGGAAATAAAGAAAAGTATGAAGAAAACATATAAAATTTCCTCATAATCTGACCACGGAGAGATACCCAATGCCAACCCCTTATTTTTCCAGTCTTGGCTTTATGCAGTTTTCCATAATTGAGTCAATATTGTATATTCAATTTAGTGTCCAACTTTTTTTTTGCTTCAATACCATATCATGAGCAGTTTGTATGTTATTAAGTATTCTTTCCACATCACTCTGTCTTCTTTCTACACCCCTCACAGGAAATTAAAGTTTACTTAGGGCAAATACATGCAAAATTATAATTAATAGAGTACTAAATTTTATAAGATAGGTGTTGGAAAATATGACTAAGTTTACATGGGTGTTACGGAAGGTCCCTGAGAGCTGGGGTCATCAGGAAAGAGCAGCGGAGATGAAAGATGAGGTGGGCCTTGAGGAGGTGGCAGGCGTGGGAACTAGTGAGCAGGGAGCGAATGATTCAGGATAGGAGAGAGTAGGGCGGGATCAGGGCCATCTAGCGCTGGGCGAGGATTCAGTGAGGAGAGCAGAGTGATTGGTTTGCATTGAAATAAATGAGAGGGACCAAATTTCAGAGGTCCTTTCAAGGCTGGCAAATGAGCTGCTGCTCTCTGTAGAACTGAAATGTATTTGAAATTACATAAAATTTAGTGGTTTGTGGGAGAAAGGCTGACTAAACTACAAAACCCTTCTTTATGATAACACACACAAAAGAAACAGCACATGCACACTGCCATTCCCAGAAAAGACAGAAAATATTGTGTTGTGGCTAGAAGCTGTATAAGCCCGCTTTGGCGAATGGCACATATATTTTCCAGTTTTATGTTAATGATCAATATATGGGACAGGTATTATTGTTCTTACCACATTATTATCAAAGCTTTTCAAAAAATTTAATAAACTAAGTCTAGATAGATTGAGCCATTTGCTTATAGTCACCACTTGCTCCACAAGTCACAGGCAAAGAGTTTAAACCCAGACCTTCCAATCTCATGCTTGTTCTCTATCTAAATGATGGGTCTCAACCCTGGCTACATATTAATGCTTTTAAAGCATTAAACACCCACTTTCACACCTCCTGCTCTGAATTTCTGATTTAATTAATCTGAAATGGGACTTAATTGCTTGTGGTTTTAAATGTTCCCCTGGTAATTCCCACGCATTTCCACATTTGCGAACCGCTGCTGTAAACCACGCTGCTTCACCAGCATGAACACTGCTGTTCCTCAGATGATTATGGAAAGCATCAAGGCACTTTCTCCAAGACTTACCTAGTTTTGAATTCTTAATTTGATTAATTTCTTGAACACATGTTGAACTTCTCAATGAAATTTACTTTCAAGAAACATGCATATGTGATAACGTTTTCCAAATCTTTCACATATGAGAATGTCTTATTTCTTTACACAAGAAGAGTAATTTAGGTAAATGTGGACATTGGGAAACCAATTTTTACTCAAATTTTATAGCTATTTCTCCACACTCTCTCCTGGCATTTATATTTGCAGAAGGCAAGTCTGATGCAGACTTTCCTTTTTCCTTTTTAATTTGGATTGTTTGTTTATTCTTGAAACATGCAGGGTTCTCCATCCTTTCTAGCTATCATCTCTTCATGTTTTTCGCCTTTGACTTTTTTTATAAGTTCTGAAAGCATCTCCTATCTAAACTCTGAATCAATGTTACACATTAACGCCTTCATGACGCCAACAACACTTCTAATACTCCTACTATACTTAATTCTGAACTCCTAAAATCTTTATCTCACATACCTTGCTTCTCAATTCATTTTTATGACATTTGCTTCTTGTCTCACGGAGTGCAAATGGACTATGTCAAGAAGTATAAAAATACTATGTTCTTCGGCTAGTAATTACTTTCTCTGATGTGTTTTCCCTTGTTTTGTTTTGTCTTTTCTCCTTTATTTATTCTTAATGAAACAAGCTCTGTCTAGAGCTTGCCACTCCGCCAGTGTTTGCCCGTTGATGGGAATGTGGATTTCCTTTCATGACATTCAGCGTCTGTTGGAATCTAGCTATTGACCAACTAGAAGGCAGGTCAATGAATATACAAGAATTTGAATATACAAGAATATACAGTGAATGTACAAGAATTTAGCGCAATTCTTGGTTTCTAAGAGGCAGTCTTCATTGTAGTAATTCTCATCTGTGCTGGGCTGATTTGGGGTATTATCCTTCCCAGGCTATGCTGTTCTGAACAGATTAAATAAATGTAAATTTCTAACATCCAGCTAGCATGCTTATAAGGGCTTCTTGTGGCTTTGCCTCGCCTTCCACACCTTTATTTGTAGGATCTATATCTCCGTGATTAAGCACAGGATGCCCAGTTAAGTTTGAATTTCAGATAGAACTACAAATAATTTTTTAGTGTATGTCCCACAACTATTGGGGACATACTTACACTAAAAAATTATGTTGTTGGGGCTTCCCTGGTGGCGCGGTGGTTGAGGGTCCGCCTGCCGATGCAGGGGCCACGGGTTCGTGCCCCGGTCTGGGAAGATCCCACATGCTGCGGACAGGCTGGGCCCGTGAGCCATGGCTGCTGAGCCTGCGCGTCCGGAGCCTGTGCTCCGCAATGGGAGAGGCCACAACAGTGAGAGGCCTGCGTACCGCAAAAAAAAAAAAAAAAATTATGTTTTTGTTTCTGTTTACTCTTTGGGACATAGTTATATTAAAACATTATTTGAAGTTTACATGAAATTCAAATTTAACTGGGCCCTGTATTTGTATCTGCTAAATCTGGCAACCCTTCCTCCACACTCCTCTCAAGTTGTTCTCTAGAAGCATCAGTCTCTAATTTGCATAGGAAAAGCTGTATTAGCTGTAGTGTACTACGTAAGGCCAGACACCTGTGCAGGAGAGCGAGACAGCTGCTCGATTTTCTTGCTGGTATAGTTCTAAGATTTTGGAGCCAAAAGACAAATGGTTTGGGGATTTCTCTACTTTTCTTCCAGCTGGGCAGCTTGCTCTGTTGCAAAGATCTGGCATTGGTGGGTCTCAATTGCATTTTTCAATACAATTCTGCCCATCTTGCGGTTGGATGTTAAGAGCTCCCAGATTCTGAAAATTCAAATTTTTGGTGGCTTTTCTCAGTGTTCATATTTTTGTGTGAGAAATTAGGAAAGGCTCTTAGCCAGAAACTATTGGAAATCAGACTCCTGGCACTCTTCAGTGTGTGTGTTTGCATGCTTGGACTACAACTTCTGAAGCATTCTCAGAGGCCCAAAATGAAGGAGGCAGTTATGTTTGGCCTAACGAACGCTGCCAAAATGGAATCAAGTGTGATATCTAAATCTACCTCCACAACGGCAAGGAGGCCTTCTCTGGAAAAGGAGATAGTGTTGCTGGGTAAGAGATTATGTTGCCTAAGGTATGTACTCCAGGTCGTGCCATGGTTTAGTATTTACGCTTTTGTCCCTGTTGAATGCCCACAGATGTGTGTTGAAGTCATTCAGCACTGTTGGGCCCAGTGTGGTCTTGTCAAAGGTCTGTCCACCCCCTGCATGTTTTACAGCCACCCCACATAGCAGAGGCATTTTTACAAGAATTTTTTCTTCCTGCTACTCTGGGGAAATGGTCCATCACACAATCCTTCACATCACTTAAAACACACTTAGCGGAAGGGCCATCTGCCACTGGCTGTTTGGCAATCCTCGGAGCACAGGAAAACAGGCTAAGTATGAGAAAACGTCTTCAGAATTGGTCTTGACACTCTTAGTTCAACTAGTTCCCAGCTACCAGCTCTTCTAAGTCATGCATTTAGCTCAGTTCAAAGCCTGACAAAAGTTACAGATCTTGCTTTTTGTGTAAATGGGCGATGCCTCATGCTGTGTCTTATCTTCCCAAACACAAGCCAATGCACCTGCTTTGCCTGTTTGATTTCTTCCATCTGGTTTCCCCATTGTCTTGATTTACTCTCAAGGTTTTTGCCTTATTGATTTATCAAGGAGGCCTCATCATTTATTTCATGAAGATTATCTTTTTACGACTGTGCTGTTTGGTCAGCAGAACAAATTTGGTGTTAATTATATTTATTTGGCCTTTGTAGAACAAGATGATAGCTTTTTTTTTTGGTAAGGAATAATATCCTCCCTAAGAGATGGGGACAGATGAGGAACTCACGTGGAAAGAGTCCTTTCTTCTGCTGCCATTTGTCAGAGGTGTTGAGATCAACTGAGGTGATGTCACATGACCTACAACCCTGAAAGCTCTTTTTTGAACTTGCAGTGAGGACGGGCAGTTCCAAGAAAGCAAACCTCTGGAGGAGAACCACTGAATGAAAGGGTGCTCATTTGAGATCCAGAAATAGAGAGAATAAAGAGTTCTGACTTAGATCTTATAGGGGCTGAGTGTTCTCTGGTCCATGGGCCCACATGGTTTTGGGTTTTGTTCTGTTCCTATTCCAATGGGGCTCAGTAGAAATATGCTCTGCTGAGCAAAAGAGGAAGCTGGAAAAATCCTAATATGTAAGTGACTTACCCCTGTGAGCCTCTCTTTTCTTGATCTATAAAATGAAATCAAGAAATCTTTCTTAGTTGAGGTAAGGACTAAGCTGCTGAAAGAAAGAGACCTCAAAATACAGTGCTTAAAAAAAAAAAAGGCAATGACTTAAATTAGAGGTTTGTGTCTCTCCTTCTTGTGGAACCATTTTAAGGTGGGCATTCTAAGCTGGGTGGGCGGTTCTACTCCTCTGAGCCATTTAGGAGCACGGATTCCTTCCATCTTCTAGCCCCTCTTCCACCTTTACAAGGGCACAGCTGGGTCTCAGCAAATCCAGCCAGCCTGCAGGAAGGGGGAAAAGAGGAAGCCCAGGACGAGCAATTTTCTATAAATAAGTCACACACGCAAAGGTTTTGCTCTTCACCTCACTCCCGTTGATCATGTGACTCATTCTCACCAATGGGATGTAAGGGGAAGAGCATGAGAAACTGACAACTGTGATCAGCAACAGAGAGGCCATGTGCCCAGGAAAAAGGGGAGAATGGGATTCTGAGGGTTAATAGGTATTAGATAGATATCAGCAATACCAATATCAAAGCAAGAGGTAAAGATTACATAATATTTTTAACGTGCTAAGCACATGCTAATATAGAGTATGACTAAGGGCTTAATACCCAACAAACACTCTCTTGCCCTCATTTATGTTCTTCTTAAGGGACTGGTAATTATTAAAAAAACAGGAAGGGAAATGAGAGACATGATGCACAGCTCTAAATTAAGATATGAGGGGAGTAGGGGAAAATGAGCCAGGTCTGGGGATCCCTGAAATTTAAATAACTCTCATTCCTGAATGGTTTAATTAACACTAAGTGTCACAGTGGAGGTTGAATATGGAATAATTCTCCTAAGATACCTCTCTAAAAACATGACAAAGGGGCTTCCCTGGTGGCGCAGTGGTTGAGAGAGGGGACACGGGTTCGTGCCCCGGTCCGGGAAGATCCCACATGCCGCAGAGCAGCTGGGCCCGTGAGCCATGGCCGCTGAGCCTGCGCGTCCGGAGCCTGTGCTCCACAACGGAAGAGGCCACAACAGTGAGAAGCCCGCGTACCGCAAAAAAATAAAAATAAAATAAATAAAAACATGACAGGGATAAGGAGTCATTCCTTTTTGGTTATATGAACCATGACTTCTACTTTTTGTTTCTAACATAGTTCTTTGGAAATTATAGGTGGTAGATATCTGCTAGTTTATTATTTGCTGTTCAACCATATTCAGCACTGAAAGTCCTAAGGTAATAAGCTTAAGAGCAGATTAGACTCTGATTGGGACTTTGTCAGCTGAACAGTTCACGGATAAATTTCTGAGTAAGGTGTCCAGATCACCATGATTTCTCTTTCTGCAGCTCTGGAGCAATCTAAGGGTTTGGATGATATGCACTGGATAAAACATGGGAAATGTGAGTCGTACACAAACCACTAAAAAATTTGTAAAGTATTACTGTGCCTTGAGGTCAGAAAAAATAAAAATTAGGGTAGTTGTTTGGCAGAAACAAAGTTTTGTGGGAAATAAAATCCACAAATGACTTCTATTTGAATAACTATGCTTAAAATTTTAAAAATCAATCCCATTTGTTATAACTTACAAAACTCTTAATTCTTACCTTAAGAGCAAAACAATACATACCTATTTATATGACTATAAGATACATATTGAAAGTCACAGAGAAGTTAATGTATAAAGATAGAGGGTTATTATTTTCTTCTTTACGTTTTTCTAGTATTCTCTATTCTTAAGACAGAGAAAATTAACATGAGGAACTGAGGGGTGTAAAGAGTAAGATTTGACACAATCATGCCTTTTAATACATCTTCAAACTACAAATGTTCCAAAAGGCTTTTCATATTGTCTGTAATTAAAATAACCCAGTATCCCCTTTAGGTGACTTGGGGAAGGAGGTACAACGTTGATTGTTTTTTCAAGTATAAATCTAAATGTTATGTGTGGTCCCCAAGACAGTGCTGGAAACAGGATTGGAACCTGTAACATGTCCATTCAAGGACCCAAAACTCATGAAATTCATTGTTCACAGGAACGTAATGAGTGCAGAAGGCTGACATTTCCTTTGCCATTGTTTCTTTCTTTAATGCTCCCTAGTGCCCCATACGCTTCCAGGAAACAGCTCCCCGCTCCTTCCTCTTCATGAACATCAAAAGGCTTAGAAGCCATTTGTGGATCCACCATGTGTACATTGTGGAGACTGAAATCAAATCTCGTTTCAAGTTCTCAAGGAGGAATTCCGGTGGGCATGGCAGAGCTACTCCAGGATATGAAGGGAAAGGCCATGGTATTCATTTTCCATAGCCAGCAAATTCTAATGTCACCAAACTCCAATAAGAGATTTTTCTTTTAAATGTGACTATATTTCCAGAGCTCGTCTATATGGTTTCTTTAAATACCTTCATACTACAGGTTGGGATCCCTAGCAATGAATTTTGAGTACAGATAACTAGGGTAGGGCGGAGGAACAGGGAGAGTGGAAATTTCCAGTCATAAATGCAAAGCACTTACTTTAGGAAGTCTTATTTCAAAATAGTGTTGCTATTCACGCCTTACTTTAGCATTTGTTCTTACCCAAACCTCATTTTCCATACACTGCTAGCAAAGGTAATTTTGGCCATACAAATCTCAGTAGTGATACTAGTTCACAAGCATAGGATGTGCTATCTTCTTATATATATATATTGATAACTATGATCTAATTTACCTATGATGGGGGTAAGGGCAATAGAGTAGAAGGGATAAATATACAGCTTCCCATATCCTGCCTTTTTTGAGAAGCTTTTAAGACTTTAGGTGAACCATGTTTAATTTCCTATTTCTCTTTGTCTGTAACTCAGCAGTACAGTAGAACAGAGCGAGAAAGTATAACTGATATTAAAATAAGGTAAATGTATATTCCTGGTAATTATTTGTGTGAAGCCCATTTGAACGAATGGGGGTTCTTGGATCACAAAAAATGTTTCATCTTAATAGTGAAATAAAGTCTGGCTTCAAAAATCTCAATGCTTCCAGTCAACATAAGCCATGAAACACCTGTTCTGAGGCATCGTTAAGAGATACTACACAGAAACTATACAATTTAAACTTTTCAGATGTGCAAAGAGCCACTGTAAACGTAGTCTAGCAAATGAAACATGAATCCAAGAAAGACGGATATGGAAATAAGAAATAATGTGGAGCAAGGAACCAGTAAAACTAATACCTATCTAAAGAATTGTTGAAAATGAGGCTGTGCAACTTAATGCCTGAGTTAAAAGATTCTTTGAAAAGAAGGGTAGACAGGAACTTATTTTAAAACAGGGTGTAATTAACAGACTATGTCTAGAAATGGAAATGCACACCTGAAATCCCTGAGTATCCTTAGACTGAAGTATGAAAATAGTCTCGTGCTGCATCTTCCCTTAAAGAAAAATGAGGCTAAGGAGTCTGGGAACCCGGGCCACATTAGGAGGGGAGAGGTTGCCGTTCGGTCACCAAGGAGTCATCTACAAACAATGAACATGCAAAATCATGCAGATTGAGTTTGGAAAAATTTGAAGTCATTTTGTACATTACCTATAATGTGAAGCGTTAGTTGTTCATCTTTTTTTTTCTATGAAAACTGCTCTTAAAAAATAAAGTTTATTAATAAAAAAAATCCCAGAAAAAAAAATGCTGAAATTTCAGATTGAATAATATGGTATGTAACTTTAAAAAGGCACATATTTTTTTTAACATCTTTATTGGAGTATAATTGCTCTACAATGTTGTGTTAGTTTCTGCTGTATAACAAAGTGAATCAGCTGTACTTACATATATCCCCATATCTCCTCCCTCTTGCGTCTCCTTCCCACACTCCCTAGTCTACCCCTCTAGGTGGTCACAAAGCACTGAGCTGATCTCCCTGTGCTACATGGCTGCTTCCCACTATCTATATATTTTACATTTGCTAGTGTATATATGTCAATGCCACTCCGTCACTTCATCACAGCTTACCATTCCCCCTCCCCATGTCCTCAAGTCTATTCTCTATGTCTGCATCCCTATTCCTGTCCTGCCCCTAGGTTCTTCATAACCATTTTTTTTTAGATTCCATATATACGTGTTAGCATACAGTATTTGTTTTCTCTTTCTGACTTACTTCACTCTCTATGACAGACCCTGGTCCACCCACCTCACTACAAAGAGTTCAATTTTGTTTCTTTTTATGGCTGAGTAATATAACACTGTATATATGTGCCAATCTTCTTTATCCATTTGTCTGTCGATGGACACTTACATTGCTTCCATGTCCTGGCTACTGTAAATAGTGCTGCAGTGAACATTGTGTTACATGACTCTTTCTGAATTATGGTTTTCTCAGGGTATATGCCCAGTAGTGGGATTGCTGGGCCATATGGTAATTCTATTTTTAGATTTTTAAGGAACCTTCATACTGTTCTCCATAGTGGCTGTACCAATTCACATTCCCACCAACAGTGCAAGAAGTTTCCCTTTTCTCCACACCCTTTCCAGCATTTATTGTTTGTAGACCTTTTGACGGTAGCCATTCTGACCGGTGTGAGGTGATACCTCATTGAAGTTTTGATTTGCATTTCTCTAATGATTAGTGATGTTGAGCATTCTTTCATGTGTTTGTTGGCAGTCTGTATATCTTCTTTGGAGAAATGTCTATTTAGGTCTTCTGCCCACTTTTGGATTCGGTTGTTTTTTTGATATTGAGCTGCATGAGCTGCTTGTATATTTTGGAGATTAATCCTTTGTCAGTCGTTTCATTTGCAAATATTTTCTCCCATTCTGAGCAGTGTCTTTTCATCTTCTTTATGGTTTCCTTTGCTGTGCAAAAGCTTTTAAGCTTCATTAGGTCCCATTTGTTTGTTATTGTTTTTATTTCCATTTCTCTAGGATGTGGGTCAAAAAGGATCTTGCTGTGATTTGTCATAGAGTGTTCTGCCTAAGTTTTCCTCTAAGAGTTTTATAGTGTGTGGTCTTACATTTATGTCTTTAATCCATTTCTTTTTAAGATGTTCGGGGTAGGAGTTTATTAATTAATTTATTTATTTTTGCTGTGTTGGGTCTTCGTTTCAGTGAGAGGGCTTTCTCTAGTTGTGGCAAGTGGGGGCCACTCTTCATCACGGTGCACAGGCCTCTCACTATCGTGGCCTCTCTTGTTGCAGAGCACAGGCTCCAGACGTGCAGGCTCAGTAGCTGTGGCTC
Source organism: Orcinus orca (assembly GCF_937001465.1). Lineage (NCBI taxonomy): Eukaryota > Metazoa > Chordata > Mammalia > Artiodactyla > Delphinidae > Orcinus > Orcinus orca. Next base: position 69,755,501 of record NC_064567.1, read on the forward strand.
ACAGGCCTAGTGGCTCTGCAGAATGTGGGATCCTCCCAGACCAGGGCTCGAACCCATGTCCCCTGCATTAGCAGGCAGATTCTCAACCACTGCGCCACCAGGGAAACCCCTTTAATCCATTTTGAGTTTATTTTTGTGTATGGTGTTAGGGAGTGTTCTAATTTCATGTTTTTGCATGTAGCTGTCCAGTTTTCCCAGCACCACTTATTGAAGAGACTGTCTTTTCTCCATTGTATATCCTTACCTCCTTTGTCATAGATTAGTTGACCATAGTTGTGTGGTTTCATTTCTTGGCTTTATATGTGTTCCATTGATCGATATATCTGCTTTTGTGCCAGCACCATAGTGTCTTAATTACTGTAGCTTTGTACTACAGTCTGAGGTCCAGGAGCCTGATTCCTCCAGCTCCATTTTTCTTTCTCAAGATTGCTTTGGCTATTGGGGTCTTTTGTGTTTCCATACAAATTGTGAAAATTTTTGTTCTAGTTCTGTGAAAAATGCCATTGGTAGTTTGATAGGGATTGCATTGAATCTGTAGATTGCTTTGGGTAGTATAGTCATTTTCACAATGTTGATGCTTCCAATCCAAGACAATGGTATATCTCTCCATCTGTTTGTATCACCTTTAATTTCTTTCATCAGTGTCTTAAAATTTTCTGCATACAGGTCTTTTGTCTCCTTAGGTAGGTTCATTCCTAGGTATTTTATTCTTTTTGTTGCAGTGGTAAATGGGAGTGTTTCCTTAATTTCTCTTTCAGATATTTCATCATTAGTGTATAGGAATGCAAGAGATTTCTGTGCATTAATGTTGTATCCTGCTACTTCACCAAACTCATTGATTAGTTCTAGTAGTTTTCTGGTAGCATCTTTAGGATTCTCTATGCATAGAATCATGTCATCTGCAAACAGTGACAGCTTTACTTCTTTCCTATTTGGATTCCTTTTATTTCTCTTTCTTCTCTGATTGCTGTGGCTATAACATCCAAAACTATGTTGAATAATAGTGGTGAGAGTAAGCAACCTTGTCTTTTTCCTCACTTTAGTGGAAAATAGTTTCAGTTTTTCACCATTGAGAATGATGTTGGCTGTGGGTTTGTCATATATGGCCTTTATTATGCTGAGGTAAATTCCCTCTATGTCTACTTTCTGGAGAGTTTTTATCATAAATGCTGTTGAATTTTGTCAAAAGCTTTTTCTGCATCTATTGAGATTATCATATGGTTTTTATCCTTCAATTTGTTAATAAGGTGTATCACATTGATTGATTTGCATATATTGCATTCCTGGGATAAACCCCAGTTGATTATGGTGTATGATCCTTTTAATGTGCTGTTGGATTCTGGTTGCTAGTATTTTGTTGAGGATTTCTGCATCCATGTTCATCAGTGATATTGGTCTGTAGTTTTCATTTTTTGTGACATCCTTGTCTGGTTTTGGTATCAGGGTGATGGTGGCCTTGTAGAATGACTTTGGGAGTGTTCCTCCCTCTGCTATATTTTGGAAGAGTTTGAGAGGGGTAGGTATTAGCTCTTCTCTAAACATTTGATAGAATTTGCCTGTGAAGTCATCTGGTCCTGGGCTTTTGCTTGTTGGAAGATTTTTAATCACAGTTTCAATTTCAGTGCTTGTGATTGGTCTGTTTATATTTTCTATTTCTTCCTGGTTCAGTCTCAGAAGGTTGTGCTTTTCTAAGAACTTGCACATTTCTTCCAGATTGTTTATTTTATTGGCATATAGTTGCTTACAGTAATCTCTCATGATCCTTTGTATTTCTGCTGTGTCAGTTGCTACTTCTCCTTTTTCATTTCTAATTCTGTTGATTTGAGTCTTCTCCCTTTTTTTCTTGATGAGTCTGGTTAATGGTTTATCCATCTTGTTTATCTTCTCAAAGAACCAGCTTTTAGTTTTATTGATCTTTGCTATCATTTCCTTCATTTCTTTTTCATTTATTTCTGATCTGATCTTTATGATTTCTTTCCTTCTTCTAACTTTGGTTTATTTTTGTTCTTCTTTCTCTAATTGCTTTAGGTATAAGGTTAGGTTGTTTATTTGAGGTGTTTCTTGTTTCTTAAGGTAGAACTGTATTGCTATAAACTTCCCTCTTAGAACTGCTTTGGCTGCATCCCATAGGCTTTGGGTTGTCATGTTTTCATTGTCATTTGTTTCTAGGTATTTCTTGAATTCTTCTTTGACTTCTTCGGTGATCTCTTGGTTATTTAGTAGTGTATTGTTTAGCCTCCATGTGTTTGTATTTTTTACAGTTTTTCTCCTGTATGATATCTACTCTTAGAGCACTGTGGTCAGAAATGATACTTGATATGACTTCAATTTTCTTACATTTACCAAGGCTTGATTTGTGACCCAAGATATGATCTATCTTGGAGAATGCTGCAGGAGCACTTGAGAAGAAAGTGTATTCTGTTGTTTTTGGCTGGAATGTCCTATAAATATCAATTAAGTCCATCTTGTTTAATGTACCATTTAAAGCTTGCATTTCCTTATTTATTTTCATTTCAGGTGATCTGTCCACTGGTGACAGTGGGGTGTTAAAGTCCCTTACTATTATTGTGTTACTGTCAATTTCCCATTTTATGGCTGTTAGCATTTGCCTTACATATTGAGGTGCTCCTATGTTGGGTGCATAAATATTTACAATTGTTATATCTTCCTCTTGGATTGATCCCTTGATCATCATGTAATGCCCTTCTTTGTCTCTTGTAATAGTCTTTATTTTAAATTCTATATTGTCTGATATGAGAATTGCTACTCCAGCTTTCTTTTGATTTCCATTTGCATGGAATATCTTTTTCCATCCTCTCACTTTCAGTCTGTATGTGTCCCTAGGTCTGAGGTGTGTCTCTTGTAGGCAGCATATATATGGGTCTTGTTTTTGTATCTATTCAGTCAGTCTATGTCTTTTGGTTGGAGCATTTAATCCATTTACATTTAAGGTAATTATCAATATCTATGTTCCTACTGACATTTTCTTAACTGTTTTGGGTTTGTTATTGTAGGTCTTTTCCTTCTCTTGTGTTTCCTGCCTAGAGAAGTTCGTTCAGCATTTGTTGTAATGCTGGTTTGGTGGTGCTGAATTCTTAACTTTTGCTGGCCTGTAAAGGTTGTAATTTCTCCACTGAATCTGAATGAGATCCTCGCTGGGTAGATTAATCTTGGTTGTAGGTTTTTCCCTTTCATCACTTTAAAGATGTCCTGCCACTCCCTTCTGGCTTGCAGAGTTTCTGCTGAAAGATCAGCTGTTAACCTTATGGAGATTCCCTTGTATGTTATTTGTTGTTTTTCCCTTGCTGCTTTTAATATTTTTTCTTCGTGTTTAATTTTTGATAGTTTGATTAATATGTGTCTTGGCATGTTTCTCCTTGGATTTATCCTGTATAGGATGCTCTGCGCTTCCTGGACTTGATTGACTATTTCCTTTCCCATATTAGGGAAGTTTTCAACTATAATGTCTTCAAATATTTTCTCAGTCCCTTTCTTTTTCTCTTCTTCTTCTGGGACCCCTATAATTCGAATGTTAGTGTGTTTAATGTTGTCCCAGAAGTCTCTGAGACTGTCCTCAATTCTTTTCATTCTTTTTGCTTTATTCTGCTCTGTGGTAGTTATTTCCACTATTTTATCTTCCAGGTCCCTTATCCGTTCTTCTGCCTCAGTTATTCTGTTATTGATTCCTTCTAGAGAATTTTAAATTTCATTTATTGTGTTGTTCATCATTGTTTGTTTGCCCTTTAGTTCTTCTAGATCCTTGTTAAACATTTCTTGTATTTTCTCCATTCTATTTCCAAGATTTTGGATCATCTTTACTATCATTCCTCTGAATTCTTTTTCAGGTAGATTGACTATTTCCTCTTCATTTGTTTGGTCTGGTGGGTTTTTACCTTGCTCCTACCTCTGTTGCAAATTTCTCTGTTTTCTCATTTTGCTTAACTTACTGGTTTGTGGTCTCTTTTTTGCAGGCTGCAGGTTCGTATTTCCCATTGTTTTTGGTGTCTGCCCCCATGGGTAAGGTTGGTTCAGTGGGTTGTGTAGGCTTCCCGGTGGAGGGGATTGGTGCCTGTGTTCTGGTGGATGAGGCTGGATCTTGTCTTTCTGGTGGGCAGGATCATATCCGGTGGTGTGTTTTGGGGTCTGTTAGATTATTATCATTTTAGGCAGCCTCTCTGCTAATGGGTAGGATTGTGTTCCTGTCTTGCTAGTTGTTTGGCATGGGGTGTCCAGCACTGGAGCTTGCTGGTCGTTCAGTGGAGCTGGGCCTTAGGATTGAGATGGAGATCTCTGGGAGAGCTCTCATTGATTGATATTACATGTAGCCAGGAGGTCTCTAGTGGTCCAATGTCCTGAACTCTGCTCTCCCACCTCAGAGGCTCAGGCCTGACACCCAGCCTGAGCACCAAGACCCTGTCAGCCACACAGCCAAGGAGGATTCCCTCCCTCTCTCCCTTCCATCCTCCCTCCCTTCCTTCTTTCATTCCTTCCTTCCTTCCCAAGGCACATATTTTTAAGCAATTGTTCACAAACATCATTTGAGCAGTTCATTTTCTAGACACGGCGTTATTACTTTATAAGGGTGGAGAGAATCATTGTTTTCCTTTGTTTGGGAAATACAGGCTTACACTGTAGATCCACTGCCATGGATTTTCTAACAATCCTTCTCTTAAAGGCAATAGTCCTGATCTTGGCAGCCTAAACAAAAGTCCTATCAAAACATATAATTCTCGGGCTTCCCTTGTGGCACAGTGGTTGAGAGTCAGCCTGCCGATGCAGGGGACGCGGGTTCGTGCCCCGGTCCGGGAAGATCCCACAAGCCGCGGAGCGCCTGGGCCCGTGAGCCATGGCCGCTGAGCCTGCGCGTCCGGAGCCTGTGCTCTGCAACGGGAGGGGCCACAACAGTGAGAGGCCCGCAAACCGCAAAAAAAAAAACCCCAAAACATATCATTCTTCTCCAGTTCCAAAGACAGCCCTGTAGGAAATATACAAAATTGCTGTCTTTGGATGGTGATTATGTTTCTTTTTTATACTGTTGTGTAGTTTGCAAAATGAGTTCGATGATTATTTATATTTTTGTTTTGGAAAGGTGAAAATAATGCCTTACTTTTTACAATCAGAAACCCTGAAATACTTACAGGTATATTTTGAAACAAAAATTTTCTACCAATAATTTTCTACCAAGACATAAAGGAAAGGGACCAAAATTTTACCCTAGAAATGTTCAAAATGTAGAGTGAAGATATTTAGCTAATTTTTTAGTCACAACTTTGGTAAGACGGACTTAGGTATGGATCAGACATATTAAGATACCTTAAGTAATGTGATACTTTGAAAAACAAACAACTTTTATTTGATCTTCTAGTCAGTGTTACCTGAGGTTTCACGCTTGACTGCCTCTTTCTACAGCTATGCTATTTAGTAGAAATTCTCCAGGCAACAATCTGATCAAAATCAGCTACCTCTAAATACTTAAGGTTTTCCTTAATTTCAAATGTCTATTTTTTTCTTTCAAAAAATGTTCAAGGTCATGATGTGTGCCCCCAAATCCTTTCAGTATGTCATGAGAAAAAAGTGAAACTTTTTACAAAATGATGTGAAAACTCAGATTGTAATGTTGATGAATAGCCCCTTGTGATCTGCAGCGGCTGAAAAAAGATGAGGAACCACTTCCTCATCACTTTCTCCCCGGCAAGCACTTAACACAGAGCCAGCTTTACACGTTTAACAGAAATAAATGACAAAACTAGCAGCTGTGAAGAAAATATATATCCTAAACCTTTGAAGCCCCTACTTTTTGAAATGCTTTGTCCTTCATGCATGATGACTGATGGAATAAGAAAGCACTCTATTGCAGGGGGGGCGGGGTTTGAAGACTGTGCCTCCAACCCTCAGATCTTGAAGGTGTATTTCTTTTCCATTCCTCCAAAAACCCTATCTCTGGCATGACCTCAGTTGTGTAAGCTTCCCTCCATTTCTTTGAAATGACAACACATACAGAACCCTAAAAACTTCATTCAAAGGAGAAGAAAAATCTTTCTACCTGGCCAACTGTTTAACCACCCAGGCTAAGCCTGCCTCTTTGTTCCTCCTTGTCCTCCATCAATATTACCATACATTGAGCCCCGATGCTACATCAAGCAGTCTGCTAGGTGCCCACATCATGCACCCTCTCAGGTGTCCATGCTGATATCTTAAATTCTTTTATTTAGCCCTCCTCTCTTGGGAGTAGTGACTTTGGTTTCCATGTTCTCAGAAGACTTTCTCTTCCTCGTCAAACTAAACATGCCTTATAGGATAAGACAGAGGGGACAGAGAGCAGGGCATAGTATAAAGAACTGGGAGATTGGGAATGACATATATACACTACTAGGTATAAAACAGATAACTAATGAGAACCTACCATATAGCACAGGGAACTCTACTCAATGCTCTCTGGTGACCTAAATGGTAAGGAAATACAAAAAAGAGGGGATATATGTATACGTATAGCTGATTCACTTTGCTGTACAGCAAAAACTAACACAACATTGTAAAGCAAGTATACGCCAATAAAAATTAATTAAAAATTTTAAAATAAAATAATTTAAAAAAAAAGAGCTTATGAGCTTCAATGAAGAAAGCCTTTTTCCCCTCCTCTTGTGGTATATAGATTAATTGCAGTTTTATCTCAGCCCCATCCTTTTGTTTCCCCTCTGCCTTTTCTTAAATGGAGAAATACCAATAAATTCAGATTAGCCATAACTGAAACACGGTTTTCCTTCCTCTCATTCTTCTTGTAATTTAAACTCCACATCTGAGAGTGGGAAATGTGAGTTCCCCATTTTTCCACAGCTTCAATAACCAGACTGGAAAATGTTTTAATGGACCGCTTGAATCAGTGAATTTTAATGGATTCCCATGTCCCTCCTGAAGATTTTCACATTTAGCTCTTCCCTTCTCTCATGTCTTCAGCAACTCTGTCCCAACCCGAGTGGTAATGAATTAAGCCTGTGGTAGCAATACTGAAACTGCTGTTTTTTAGTTTAAATGATAGCAATGACACTGTGCTGCTAAAATTAATTTTATATTATCATTTTCACACAGTTCTCTCTCATTTACCTTTATTTTGAAATAAAAGCTCCTAAAATATTTCTCTCTGTACTCCTAAACATGTGACAAGGGATCTGGAGTTAACCCTTATCTTGCCTGAAAATGCTTTCTATCCCAATAGGTACCCCATTTTAAACTTTTTTTTTTCATATTTAAATCTTAATCAAAGACTTTTCTAGAAAAGTCATACTCTGGGCATGTTATGTTTTTGCCAAAGTGTCCAGGCTTTGTTTTCGTCATGTCAGGGATATGACTGTGAGTTTTCCTTTATCTGTGAGAGAAAGTTGACCTTTTGTGCTCGTTCTACTTCCTGGTGAGTCAGCCCTCTTTCTCTCAGGCTTGTCTCCTCACTCAGGGCCAACAACTTCTCACATTCCACTGATTCAGCACCTGCCTCTCCGTATCCAGGCTCTTCTTCAAACCCATTATACCAGCCTCATCTTTGAACCAGTGACTTCTTTGTGTGGCCAGTTACTTAACTTTTCAAAGCATCTGTTATCACATATGAAAAAATGAAAATAACATATCATTTATCATCCTACTAGAGTATACTAAATGAAAAAAAATAATAAATGAGGGTTACTAGCCATGCTAATTTTCTCCAGGAAGGAGGTAATGGTGAAATAATGAAAATTTATTTGATCACAAAAATTCTTAAGTAGTAATTTCTCCTTTATTTTTTTCCTCCAGGAATTGGGCTTGAAATTATCCATGATCCATTTTCCTTTATGTCTTTCCAGTTCAGAATAGCAGAATGGAAAGAGGTAGAAATAAATTTTCTCCAGACTTTTCCAAGCTTACTTATGGGTTTGGGGTGGAGAGGGAAAAGCAGTAACAGGTATTGATTCATTTATTCACCAAAAACTGAGTGCCATCTTGGTGCTAAGTCATTGCTTCCATAGGGAAAGGAAATATTCCTCTGGGACATTCCCTCACTTTGTAGACGTCAGCAGTCCAAGGAGCAGAGTACATACGTTTCTACAAGCTACAGAAAAAGGATACACAAGGATCCTACATCTCTGTTCACCAATTCTAAGAGCTGAGCTAAGACATTTTTTTTTTAATTTTAAAAGATCTTTATTAGAGTATAATTGCTTCACAATACTGTGTTAGTTTCTGTTGTACACTGAAGTGAATCAGCCATATGCATACATATGTCCCCATATACACTCCCTCTTGAGCTTCCCTTGAATCCTCCCTATCCCACCCCTCTAGGTCATCGCACAGCACTGAGCTGATCTCCCTGTGCTATGCTACTTCTTCCCACTAGCTAACTATTTTACATTCGGTAGTGTATATATGTCGATGCTACTTCGCCCCAGGTTCCCCCTCCCACCCTGTGTCCTCAAGTCCATTCTCTTTGTCTGCATCTTTATTCCTACCCTGCAACTAGGTTCATCAGGACCTTTTTTTTTTGGTTCCATATATATGTATTACCATATGGTATTTGTATTTCTCTTTCTGACTTCACTCTGTATGACAGACTCTAGGTCCATCCACCTCACTACAAATAGTTCAATTTCGTTTCTTCTTATGGCTGAGTAATATTCCATTGTATATATGTGCCTCATTTTCTTTACCTATTCATTTGTCGATGGACATTTAGGTTGGTTCCATGTCCTGGCTATTGTAAACGGTGCTGCAATGAAAACTGGGGTGCATGTATCTTTTTGAATTATGGTTTTCTCAGGGTATGTGCCCAGTAGTGGGATTGCTGGGTCATATGGTAATTCTATTTTTAGTTTTTTAAGGAACTGCCATACTGTTTTCCATAGTGCTTGTATCAATTTACATTCCCGCCAGCAATGCAGGAGGGTTCCCTTTTCACCACACCCTTTCCAGCATTTATTGCTTCTAACTTTTTTGATAATGGCCATTCTGACTGGCGTGAGGTGATTCCTCACTGTAGTTCTGATTTGAATTTCTCTAATAATTAGTGATGCTGAGCATATTTTCATGTGCCTCTTGACCATCTGTATGTCTTCCTTGGTAAAATGTCTATTTAGGTCTTCTGCCCATTCCATAAGTGGATTCTTTGATATTGAGCTCCATGAGCTGTTTGTATATTTTGGAGATTAACCCTTTGTTGTTTCATTTGCAAATAATTTCTCCTATTTTGGGGGTTGTCTTTTTGCCTTGTTTATGGTTTCCTTTGCTGTGCAAAAGCTTTTAAGTTGAATTAAGTCCCATTTTTTAGTTTTGTTTTTATTTTATTTTTTTTGTTTGTTTTTGGGGTTTTTCTGTGGTACATGGACCTCTCACCGCTGTGGCCTCTCCCGTTGCAGAGCACAGGCTCCAGACGCACAGGCTCAGCGGCCATGGCTCATGGGCCCAGCTGCTCCGCGGCATGTAGGATCTTCCCGGACCGGGGCACGAACCCGTGTCCCCTGCATCGGCAGGCAGACTCTCAACCACGGCGCCACCAGGGAAGCCCTAGTTTTGTTTTTATTTCCATTACCCTTAGGAGGTGGGAAAAAAAGATCTTGCTGTGGTTTATGTCAAAGAATGCTTTTCCTATGTTTTCTTCTGAGTTTTATAGTGTCTGGCCTTACGTTTAGGTCTTTAATCCATTTTGAGTTTATTTTTGTGTATGGTGATAGGGAGTGTTCTAAGTTCATTCTTTTACATGTAGCTGTCCAGTTTTCCCAGCACCACTTATTGAAGAGACTGTCTTTTCTCCATTGTATATCCTTGCCTCCTTTGTCATAGATTAGTTGACCATAGGTGTGTGGGTTTATCCCTGGGCTTTCTATCCTGTTCCATTGACCTATACTTCTGTTTTTGTGCCAGTACCATATTGTCTTGATTACTGTAGCTTTGTAGTATAGTCTGAAGTCTGGGAGCCTGATTCCTCCAGCTCCATTTTTCGTTCTCAAGATTGCTTTGGCTATTCAGGGTCTTTTGTGTTTCCATATGAATTGTAAACTTTTTTGTTCTAATTCTGTGAAGAATGCCATTGGTAGTTTGATAGGGACTGTACTGAATCTGTAGATTGCTTTGGGTAGTATAGTCATTTTCACAATACTGAATCTTCCAATCCAGGAACATGGTATATTTCTCCATCTGTTTATGTCATCTTTGATTTCTTTCATTAGTGTTTTATTGTTTTCTGAGTACAAGTCTTTTACCTCCTTAGGCAGGTTTATTCCTAGGTATTTCATTATTTTTGTTGCGATGATAAATGGGACTGTTTCTTAATTTCCCTTTCTGATTCTTCATTGTTGGTGTATAGGAATGCCAAAGATTTCTGTGCATTAATTTTGCATCCTGCAACCTTACCAAATTCATTGATTAGTTCTAATAGTTTTCTGGTGGCATCTTTACGATTTTCTATGTATAGTATCATGTCATCTGCAAACAGTGACAGTTTTACTTCTTTCCCAATTTGTATTCCTTTTATTTTGTTTTATTCTCTGATTGCCATGGCTAGGACTTCCAAAACTATGTTGAATAAGAGTGGCGAGGGTGGACATCCTTGTCTTGTTCCTGATCTTAGTGGAAATGCTTTCAGTTTTTCACCATTGAATATGATGCTTGCTGTGGGTTTTCAGTATATGGCCTTTATTATGTTGAGGCAGCTTCCCTCTATGCCCATTTTCTGGAGAGTTTTATCATAAATGGGTGTTGAATTTTGTCAAAAGCTTTTCCTGCATCTACTGAGATGATCATATGGTTTCTTATTCCTTAATTTGTTAATGTGGTGTATCACACTGATTGATTTGCATATATTGAAGAATCCTTGCATTCCTGGGATAAATCCCATCTGATCATGATGGATCATCCTTTTAATGTGCTGTTGGATTCTGTTTGCTAGTATTTTGTTCAGGATTTTTGCATCTATGTTCATCAGTGATATTGGTCTATAATTTTCTTCTTTTCCTGGTTTTGGTATCAGGGTGATAGTGGCTTTGTAGAACAAATTTGGAAGTGTTCCTCCTTCTGCAATTTTATGGGAGATTTTGAGAAGGATTGGCATTACTTCTCCTCTAAATGTTTGATAGAATTTGCCTGTGACACCATCGTCCTAGACTTTTGTTTGCTGGAAGATTTTTAATCACAGTTTCAATTTCATTACTTGTGATAGGTCTGTTTATATTTTCTAATTTTTCTTGGTTCAGTCTTGGAAAATTTAACCTTTCCAAGAATTTGTCCATTTCTTCCAGGTTGTCCATTTTATTGGCATATAGTTGTTTGTAGTAGTCTCTTATAATCCTTTGTATTTCTGTGGCATCAGTTGTGATTTCTCCTTTTTCATTTCTAATTTTATTGATTTGCGTCCTCTCTCTTTTATTCTTGATGAGTCTGGCTAGTGGTTTATCAATTTTGTTTATCTTCTCAAAGAACCAGCTTTTAGTTTTATTGATCTTTGCTATTGTTTTCTTCATTTCTATTTCATTTATTTCTGCTCTGATCTTTATGATTTCTTTCCTTTTACTGACTTTGGGTTTTCTGTGTTCTTCTTTCTCTAGTTGTTTTAAGTGTGGGGTTAGATTGTTTATTGAGATTTTTCTTGTTTCTTGGGGTGAGACTGAATTGCTATAAACTTCCCTCTTAGAACTGCTTTTGCTGCATCCCTTAGGTTTTGAGTCATCGTGTTTTCATTGTCATTTGTTTCTATGTTTTTAAATTTCTTCTTTGATTTTTCAGTGATCTCTTGGTTGTTTAGTAGCGCACTGTTTAGCCTCCATGTATTTGTGTTTTTTACAGTTTGTTTCCTGTAATTGATTTCCAATCTCATAGCATCATGGTCAGAAAAGTTGCTTGATACGATTTCAATTTTCTTAAATTTTCCGAGGCTTGATTTGTGACCCAAGATGTGATGTATCCTGGAGAATGTTCCATGTGCACTTGAGAAGAAAGTGTATTCTGCCACTTTGGGTGGAATGTTCTATATATATGTCAGTTAAATGTCTGGTCTATTGTGTCATTTACAGCTTATGTTCCCTTAGTTATTTTCTGTTTGGATGATCTGTCCATTGGTGTAAGTGGGGTGTTAAAGTCCTCTGCTATTATTGTGTTACTGTCTATTTCTCTTTTCATGGTTGTTAGCTTTTGCCTTATGTATTGAGTTGCTCCTATGTTGGGTGCATAAAAGTTTATAATTGTTATATCTTCTTCTTGGGATGATCCTCTGATTATTATGTAGTGTCCCTCCTTATCTCTTGTAACAGTCTTTATTTTAAAGTCTACTTTATCTGATGTGAGTATTGCTACTCCAGCTTTCTTTTGATTTCCATTTGCATGGACTATCATTTTCCATCCCTTCACTTTCAGTCTGTATGTGTCCCTAGGTCTGAAGTGGGTCTCTTGTTGGCAGTGTATATATGGGTCTTGTTTTTGTATCTATTCAGCCAGTCTGTGTCTTTTGGTTAGAGTATTTAATCCATTTACATTCAAGGTTATTATTATTATTATTATTTTGCGGTATGCAAGCCACTCACTGTTGCGGCCTCTCCTGTTGCGGAGCACAGGCTCCGGATGCGCAAGCTCAGCAGCCATGGCTCACGGGCCCAGCTGCTCCGCAGCATGTGGGATCTTCCCAGACCGGGGCACAAACCTGCGTCCCCTGCATCGGCAGGCGGACTCTCAACCACTGCACCACCAGGGAAGCCCCAAGGTTATTATTGATATGTATGTTCCTATTACCATTTTCTTAATTGTTTTGGGTTTGTTTTTGTGGGTCTTTTTCTTCTCTTGTTTTTCCCACCTAGAGAAGTTTCTTTAGCATTTGTTGTAAAGTTGGTTTGGTGGTGCTGAATTCTCTTAGTTTTTGCTTGTCTGAAAAGCTTTTGATTTCTCCATCAAATCTGAATGAGATCCTTGCTGGGTAGAGTAATCTTGGTTGGAGGTTTTTCTCTTTCATCACTTTAAGTATATCCTGCCGCTCCCTTCTGGCCTGCAGAGTTTATGCTAAAAAATCAGCTGATAACCTTATGGGGATTCCTTTGTATGTTATTTTTCGTTTTTCCTTTGCTGCTTTTAATACTCTTTCTTTGAATTTAATTTTTGTTAGTTTGATTAATATGTGTCTTGGTGTGTTTTTCCTAGTGTTTAACCTGTATGGGACTCTCTGTGCTTCCTGGACTTGGGTGACTATTTCCTTTCCCATGCTAGGGAAATTTTCCACTATAATCTCTTCAAATATTTTCTCAGACCCTTTCTTTATCTCTTCTTCTCCTGGGACCCCTATAATTTGAATGTTGGTGTGTTTAGTATTGTCCCAGAGGTCTCTGAGATTGTCTTCAATTATTTTCATTCTTTTTTCTTTATTGTGCTCCTCGGCAGTTATTTCCACCATTTTGTCTTCCAGCTCACATATTCGTTCTTCTGCCTCAGTTATTCTGTTATTGATTCCTTCTAGTGTATTTTTTATTTCAGTTATTGTGTTGTTCATCTCTGTTTGTTTGTTCTTTAGTTCTTCTAGATCCTTGTTAAACATTTCTGGTAGTTTCTCAATCTGTGCCTCCATTCTATTTCTAAGATTCTGGATCATCTTTACTATCATTACTCTGAATTCTTTTTCAGGTAGATTGCCTATTTCCTCTTCATTTATTTGGTCTTGTAAGTTTTTACCTTGCTCCTTCATCTGTGACATTTTTTTTTTGTGGTCTCCTTTTTTTTTGTTTTGTTTTTATGACTGGGGATAGTGTTCCTCTTTTACTGGTTGTTTGGCATGAGGATTCCAACACTGGATTTTGTAGGCTGTTGGGTAGAGCTGGGTCTTGGTACTGAGATGAGGACCTCCGTGAGACCTCACTCCAATGAATATTTGCTGTGGTCTGAGGTTCTCTGTTAGTCCAGTGGTTTGTACTTGGAGCTCCCACTGCAGGAGCTTTGGCCCAACCCCCAGTTCATGAACCAAGATCCCACAAGCCATGTGGGGTGGCAAAAAAATAAATAAATAAAAGAGAACAATAACAAAGTAAAAAAATTAGACTAGGAAACTGACAGATATGTTAGAAAGAATATAAAAATATAGATGAGGGGCTTCCCTGGTGGCGCAGTGGTTGGGAGTCCGCCTGCCGATGCAGGGAACAGGGTTTGTGCCCCGGTCCGGGAAGATCCCACATGCCACAGAGCAGCTGGGCCCGTGGGCCACAGCTGCTGAGACTGCGTGTCTGGAGCCTTGCTCCACAATAGGAGAGTCTGCAACAGTGAGAGGCCCGCGTACCTCAAAAAAAAAAAAAATATATATATATATATATATATAGAGAGAGAGAGAGAGAGAGAGATGAATCAACAACCGGAAGTTATAACCATACCACAATAGTAAAGTAGAGGAGGAGGGAAAAGGAAACAAAAGGGGGGGTGGTGGTGAAGGCCTTGGCTGTGGAGGGCGGGGCCTAAGCAAGGGCGAGGTTTGGGCAGTGGGTGGGGCCAACGCTTAGGACCCACAGGGCTAGAAAAGGCCCTGAGGGCTGTGGGGGTGGGGTTTAGGCTCAAGGAACAGAAGGGGCCCAGGCGTGCTCTCCACCCCTCATCTCAGAGAGCAGGGGACCTCCCCTGGGAGCCCAGCAAGCTTCCTGGGCTCGAGTGGGTGGGGCAAACACCCTCTGCTCCTCTCCTGCTCCCCTCGCAGGGCCCCTCCCACCTGCCTCTCCTGTTCTCCCCTCCGCCTCCTTCCTAAGCCCCCAGGACCAATGCGGCCAGGGGAAGGGAAGAGCCTTGGAGGGCAGGGGACTGGCCTGTGAGCTCAGCAGGCTCCTCGGGCCCGAGTGGGTAGGGCAGACGCCCTCCACTCCTCCCCAGCTCCTCCTGGAGGGCCCCTCCTGCCTTCCTCTCCTGATTTCCTGGGCCTCAGGGGCACCCATCCTGTCTGGCCTCAACTTCTCCTCCCTCTTCAGTCCCCCCACGTCCTACCAGTTCACTTGAGGGTTCCTCCCTTCTCCTTGGGTGTCAGGGTGCCCCACCAGCGGGCAGGCACTCTAGTTGTTGGGAGACACTAACTCGGAGTCTTTCCACACCACCATCTTGACTCCACCCCTAAACCTTTTTATAAACAGTGGTAGGAAATAATAAGACTATAACTCCAACAGGCGAAAGCAGTGCTTTCAGTTTCTCTTCTCTTTAGGTGTATTTTTAATAAAATCTGCCTTCAAATTAGGTTTCAGCATCAATGCTGATAATTTTTCATGCTTCTTACTTCCCTCTAGTCTAGAATTACCTCATTTTTTTTCCCTTTTCTTTTCATGGCTGCAAAATCCTTGAATGAAACACACTATATATCATGCTTTTATAGGAACACATGTGTCTCTACTCTACCAACCTTTTTCTTTTTAAAAGAAACAGTTTTTAGAATTAAAGTTTTCATATGTCCCAATTAGAAGGTCTCATTACAATCCCAACAGAAGCATGGCAGCATACAAATCATTAGATGAGATCATTATTTTCACCTGGAATCCTCCATCCCTCAGAAATGACTTTGCCCCCTAGTAAGCACCATTTCATTTTTAAACTGAGTGTGTTATCCAGCATTTAATACTGTATGTAACATGATTACAATTCATTTAACCTATGAATCATGATATTTATTCCTTACCTGTATTTATATCTCTTCTAAAGCTTGGCTTCATTATACAATGAAATTAATGGAATATACTTGCAAATTTTTACGGTTGCAAAATACAATACTATTTTGAAAGTATAAATAATTAACTCTTAGGAAGGTGGGATGGTTTCATAGGAGAAGTGCTGGCTAGAGTTAGGAGACCTGGATTCTAGTCCTAGTTTTGCCACTCACCAGCTGTTTGAACTCGGACAAACCATTTAATTTCATTTAAATTCAGTTCTTTATTATAAAGACATAAGGCTGGATCCTTTCAGTGCTAAAATTCTAAAATGAAGAGATAGGCACCTATCCCTTTCCAAGTCAAAGTGACCAACTATCTAAATACATTAACCGATTAAACTTTTATGAGAGAGTTAAAGAAACACTTCGCATTTTAAATAATATTTCTGTTAAAGTTGGAAAAATGTGTGAAAACAAAGTGGCTCATAATCTCACTGCTTAGCTAACTACTTGTAAAGAAATACATGTGCAGAGGATAAAAAGAAATCCAGACATTGGAAGAATGAATAAAATGAAAAATGGAAAATATTCACCTCCATCCCTAACAGTCACCAATTCCACTTCCTGAGTGAGAAACATTATTAACATTTGGCCGTTACTCCTTTGAAAATCATGGGACACTAGGAAATAGATGTGCTGCTTAAGTATTTCCTAATATGGGCAGATCCCACCATGAAACTGCATGCATATCATATTTTTAAAGGGGAAATCATCATTTTAGAGAACATTTTGAAACATTAGAGACTGGTTAAAGAGCATTTGCTAAAATGTTTTCAAATGCCTATGTATGACTGCAAATATTTTTTCCTGTCCTATATATAGACAGTAAGGACAAAGGTCCATTTTGAAGCAGGTCAGTTAGTCCAAATGAAATAAGATATGATTCTGTTTTCTTCAGTAAGGTAATTATTTTCCCCAAAGTTTAAATGAAACATATAAAGAGCAACCCAAAGCCATAACAAGTTTACTGGGGTTTCAACACACCACCACTAATCGTACAGACAGTTTTCTGGGAAAGGTCTCAAGTGTTCTCTGAAAAGACAGTAAGGTTTCTGAAAGCCCCACAGGAAGACCTGCATGGTAACAATAGAACCATCTGTTCTGGAAAACTGACTCTGAAATGAATTACACTCAAGGCGAGATGATCAAGCACTCTATATTTATGGAGAGCCCAACACGTATGTCACAGCTGTTTGGAACAAGTTTATAGGGCTCCTGGAGGTTACATTTGCAATTCACGGTGGCAAGATGAGCTCAATATTTGACTTAAAGGAAATTAGAGTCATCAATATTTAGCAACTGCAGGATTCACATTCTCACAGCAAAAAGTAAGTGAAATCTCCCTTCACGTAAGGGAGCAAAGACACTACCATGAGTCATTTCTTCACTCAAACCAACGTCAGTACTCAAGTATAATAACTGTATTAGAAAAATCATCTTCATATACAAAGAAAAATTCTGCTTGTATGTATTAAAGACCACTAATAAAAGGAAACCTTTACCAAGAATCAGTTCACCACTATATTCATAAACATATGGCAGTACATCGTCATAAGATTGTAAACCCTAAGGCTAGGTATCCACGGTTTAAATCCCAGTTCTGAACCTCATTTGCTGTGCTAGGCTGGGCAAGTCCTTAGCCTGTCTGTCCCTTAATCTCTTCATCTGAAAAATGGGATGACAAGAGTAGCTGGCTCACTGGGTTGTTGTTTAGATTAAATATGTTAATACATCTAAAACACATGCCTGGCACAGAGTAAGTGCTATATAATACCAGCTATTATTTTTATTCTTATACAATGGGTCTATATCAAGAGCATGGAAAAAGTTCAAATAAAAATAACAAAAATGTTTTTAAGCTGAAGAACAATTTATTCAAAAACAGTGTCACTGTTGAGTATTAAAACACACACACAAAAATTTAAGAGTTAAAAAGATCTGTATTCGGCAATTAGATCCTAAAAGAATGTGCAATAAAACATTGTGTAAAGGCTTATATTTGTGAGCTTAAAAATCCTCCATTTATGAATCCATTTTTGCATAGAAACCGTATGCATGCAAATAGAAAGACTTACACTAGAAAGGAAATTGTTGAATCAGTTTTAAAATTTACAGCTCTTCCTGGGAATTCCTTAATGAAAAGGCACAAGAAGATAATTAGAAAGGACCAAACAGATGTTGGTTTCCCCTGAAATTTGCCAAACTTTTACAACATCGTTATGATATATTTGCATTTGGGTCCCCACAGTTTAAAAGTAAGCGGGACATTTGGATCTAGAAGAGAGCAGAGATGATTAAAGGGTTGGAAAGCCAGGCTTACAAGAAGGGATCATGGAAATGATGTTGGTTGGCCAGAAGGAGGAGAAGGCTGCGGGTGACTTAACTGCAGTTTTGGTGTGTATAATACGCCTTATAAAGAGGCTAGAGAACAGATGTTTTTCCCCAATGAAAATGGAACAAGATGGAGTGGGAGCACTTGGGCTGTGACTCGAGATAAAGCTTTTTAAAGAGTTAAATTTTTTTTGGAAAAGAGCTATTGAGCAGCTAAACCTTCGTTCACCCCACCATTATTTATTCAATTCACCCTGTGTCTTAGATACTGTATTAAGTGCTAGGGATTCATTGATAGATAATAATTCACATGTAGACATAGAAATAGATAGACTGAGTGGGATCTTCTCTTTGTTCCATAATTGTCCTTGCAGTAGAGTTGACCTATGCCCACTAGAGTGTAAAATCCGAGACAGCTGAGTGGGGAAGGTAGCAGTGGTGTGCTCTGTGTCCTCTCACGTTGTACAGAAATGCATGAGTTTTCTGAGAACACCATAGAAGGCACCTAGGTGGGCTTCTTGGGTTGATACCCTATTCAAGAGGACTGCCCTGAGGGTAAGGGGAACCAGCAACGTATCCTGTGGGCTGTACCACAGGAGCTGGGAGAGCACTGGGGTGCAAAGGAAAGCAGAGTGGATCTTTCAGCTCAGGGAATTACTCGGTGGGCAGGCTCCCCTTGTAGGCCCACCTACCCTACCCAAGAACTGATCTAGGAGCCACCCCTAAATGCCTGCCTCCCAAAGGCCCCAACACTAGTCTTGGATTAGCCAGAGAAGCAACAGGAACCAAGAGACAAAAATGGACACAGAGGTCAGTGAAGTGATATCATGAATAAAATGTTTAAGTACTACTGTCATATGAAGCAGTTATCTATCAGTCAGGAAGCTATTAATGTATATACCCCTAAGCTTCTCCTTGCTAATAAATGTTCTTAAAGCTCTATAAGATTTGGATTATTTTTTCCTCCATCTGTGTCAGCTATAAAAATTAAATTATAGTTCATATAGCTTTGGTGTTAAGTGTATTTGTTGTATTCTAATGCTTTGAAACTTGAAAATCAAACTACTTGATTTACTATTACTCAAAATATCTAAGTAAACAAAGTACTGTATTTTCTTTCACAGCAGTTCTCACACTCTGACCAATATGCACTTTTTCTAGTGGTTATAGTGGAGGCTGTGTTGTGTTATCCAGTCCCCCTACTAAGCGCAAAGGTTTGTATTTCCCCAGCTACTTGCACTTTGGCTCAAAGCTCAGTCCTCTCTGGGAATTTCCCTGTGTTGGAGGGAGCCACTAAAGCCACGCCCCCGCACAGGGTACACCAGCATCCAGCAGCTGATTGATACAGTGGGGTGGGTGGTGGAAGACCTGGCCCCTTCGGCCTCAATTCAAGATCTCTCTGAAGGGCCATCAGCTCCACAGCTCCCTATGAGATTGGCTGAGGCCTTCACTGAAGCTGAATCTCACCTCAGCTCTCTGGTTTCCTGTACTCACTGGCACTCTGATTCCCAGAGCACATTCCAATAAACACCTTTCACGCAAATCTCTGTCTCAGAGTCTGTGTTCTGGGGAATCTGACCTAAGACAAATGAATATATATGTAGGAGGTAAGCAACAAATTAATGATCCATGAAAGAATAATAATTTTGGTTATTAAAAATTAATACTATAAAATTTCTAAAATGCAACCTCATCTCCATCTTTGCCTCAATTCCATTACTGTTAGAATTAATTATTTGACCTAAATTAGGAGGGTAGCAGAGAATCAATTTACTTACCAACAAAAAATCTGCTGCTGCCCTCTACCACTAGCTCCCAACTAGGGGAAAATGCAGTCCAGTTACCATTAGACTGCATAGTATCACAAACTAACAAATACATGAGCTGTCCCACCACCATCTCTTCCTTCTATCCCAGTATTTCCCCAGCTGTCTCTAGAAAGCAAGTGATGATTCATCAGACCAGAAGTGGAAAGGCCTTGCCCACTAACTTACGAAAGATACCTGAAAAAAGTTATCCCTTTTCTTATGCAACAAGATGTAGAAATTCTTGTAATAAGCATATTTTATTTAATTTGAAAAAATTTTCTTGAAACTATTTCATCTGTTTTATTATACAGCCAACTGATATTACTGAAAAAACGTGATTCTGGTATACCGTTTTGGCTTGGATAACTGTAAAAATGTTTTCTGAAATGGCATCCAAGCACGTTTTTCCCTTGTAAATATCACTGGTGAGGGAACATTCTAAAGTATAATTTGGAGCTGGCTGGATATACTTTTAGAAAACTTAATTAAGGGGGGGTTTAGGTTGGATTCCCCCCAAAAGCAGACTCTGAGACAATGATTTGGGTCCACAGAGTTTATTTGGGTAGTGATCTTAGGAAGTCCTGGTAGGAGAGTGGGAAACGAAGGAATCCAGTAGAGGATATATTAATGAACAGGTTACTACTCTAGGTAATAGAGTTCAATCCTCCTGCGTAGAACACACCTAGAGCTGTACCATCTAAGATATGAGGAAGCTGGAGTATTTAGCTACCAGCTCCTGTCACTGGTTGATTAAGGACTGCTTCCAGGGGTGTTCACTACGCAGATCTTCCAGCCTTCCCCATGCATGTATGGACCAAGCTTGCTCCTTCAGCCAGAGAAAGCTCTCAGGCAGAAAGTTGCAAGGTTTTGCATTAAGGAGCTGTCTAACTAGATGGGCATTGAGGGAATAAGAGTGGGATATCCACAGCATCTGCTAAAGGTGTTATGCAATACCTTGCCTGAAAGCCTTTGAAAATAAATAGGTCACTGACAAGACTATTTAAAGTCCATTCCTTTTGGGAAATGGCAGACATGACTGTCAGATTAATTGTAACTCTAAGATTCCAGGCTTCTAGAAATATTTAAATGCCACTGATAAGTAAAAGCAAGCTATTATTTGGTCACAAAGAAACAATTTTCAAAAAATACATTCAGCATTGAATTTTTATAAAAGGTGTATTGTTAAGAATTCATGTTAAAATGTCCATACAATCCAAAACCATCTACAGATTCAATCCCTTTCAAAATTCCAATGACCTTTTTTACAGAAATTTTAAAAAACCCTAAAATTCATTTGGAACCACAAAAGACCTTGAATAGCCAAAGCAATCTTGAGAAAGAAGAACAAAGAAGGTATCATACTTCCTGATTTCAAACTATACTTCAAAGCTACAGTAATCAAAACAGTATAGTACTGGCATAAAAACACACACACAGACCAGTGGAACAAGAATAAAGAGCCCAGAAATAAATCTATGCATATACAGTCAACTAATATTTGACAAGAGGGCCAAGAGTACTCACTGGAGAAAAGATAGTCTTGTCAATAAATGGTGCTGGGAAAATTGGATATTCACATACAAAATAATGAAATTAGACCTCTATCTTATACCACTCACAAAAATTAACTAGAAATGGATTAAAGACTTAAATGTAACATGTGAAACCATAAAACTCCTAGAAGAAAACAGCAAAGGCTTCTTAACATTGATCTTGGCAATGAGCTTTTAAGTAAGACATCTAAAGCACAAGCAACAGAAGCAAAAATAATGTGGAACTACATCAAACGAATGATCTGCACAGAAAAATAAATTATCAGAAAAATTAAGACACAACCCATGGAATGGGAGAAAATATTTGCAAACCACATATCTGATAAGGGGTTAACATCCAAATTATATAAAGAACTCACACAACTCAATAGCAAAAAACAAATCTAATTTAAAACTGGGCAAAGGAGCTGAATAGCCTTTTTTTCCAAAGAAAATATTCAAATGGATAACAGTACATGAAAATGTGCTCAGCATCACTAATCATCAAGGAGATGCAAATCAAAATCATAATAAGATCTTACCTCCTATGTGCTAAAATGGCTACTATCAAAAAGACAAGAGATAACAAATGCCAGTGAGGATGTGGGAAAAGGGGAAGCCTGTACGCTATTGGTGGGAATGTAAATTGGGGCAGCCACTGTGGAAAACAGTAAGAAGGTTCCTCAAGAAATTAAAAATAGAACTGCCATATATGATCCAGAAATTTGGGGTATATATCTGAAGGAAATGAAATCACTGTCTCAAGTACTGCCATGTTCATTTGCAGCAGTATTTACAATAGCCAAGACATGGAAACAACCTAAGTGTCCATCGACAGATGAATGGGTAAGGAAAACGTGATACACACACACACATATACACACAACTGGAATGTTTTTCAGCCATTAAAAAGAAACAAATCCTGCTATTTGTGATAACATGGATGAAACTTGAGGACATTATGCTAAGTGTAATAAGTTAGACATAGAAACACAAATACTGTATGATCCTTCTCAAAAACAACAAACTCAGAGAAACAGAGAACAGCTTGGTGATTTTCAGAGGCAGGGCATGAGGAGTGGGGGAAATGGATAAGAGTGCTCAAAAGGCACAAACTTTCAGTTATAAGGTAAGTTTTGGGGATGTAATGAATGACATGGTGACTATAGTTAACAATACTGTACTGTATATTCAAAAGTTGCTAAGAGAGTAGATCTTATATAGAATGGATAAACAACAGGGTCCTACTGTATAATACAGAGAACTATATTCAGTATCCTATGACAAGCCATAATGGAAAAGAATATTATAAAAGAATGTATATATATGTATAACTGAATCGCTTTGTTGTACAACAGTAACACAACATTGTAAATCAACTATACTTCAATTAAAAACAAGAGAGTAGATCTTAAAAGTTCTCATCACAAGAAAAATGTTTTACCTATGTGAGGTGATAGATGTTAACTAACCTTACTGAGTAATCATTTCGAAATCTATACATATATCAAAACATGTTGTACGCCTTAAACTTATATAATGTTATAGGTCAGTTATATCTCAATAAAGCTGGAAAAAAGTATGTTGTAAATTATGAATATTCACCAAAAACTGTGTACACAAAATTTAAGATAGAAAATTGTTTGTTTCTTAACATGTAATTATGAATATTCACCAAAAATGTGTACTCAAAATTGAAGATAGGCAATGCTTATTTCTAACATGCTATGATAAAACAAGCTGGGGGGCTAGTCCACGGATGATCTAATACATTTATTTAGAAGCTTAATATAACTGTGAATTTATTTTTCCATTGTTTTTATAATTCAGTCTTAGATATCAGTCTCAGTAATGCAGCTAGGATTCTCTTCGTGATATGGAGACACTGTTCTTTTCCTGTCTCAAGGGTAAAGGTGCAAATTTACCTAAATTTGTAATTGACAGCATCAGGTTGACCACAAGGAGGGCCATATGCTGTTCTTAACTCTCTGTGGCCCCATCGTCTCAAAATCAAATTCGATACAGAAGGCAAGAGACTGCGAATCCTGGAATGAGCCAGGGTAAAGCAGGAAGCCTATGACTGGCACACACTTGCCCAGCACCCAAGTCACCAGCAGGCCAAATGCCGCCTCAGGAGAGGATCTCTGTGCTGTCGGATGGCCACCCCCCAGTTAACTCAGGAAACGGGTCTGTTGAGCCAATAATATGTCAGCATCACTGTTTGTAAAGCACTTCTACTTAGATGGTATCTAGCAGTTTCCAAAGTCCTTTTACACACACTGACTCATTTCATCCTTTAGATATGCAGAGTGTGAATGACTATATCCATTTTACTGGAGTGGGAACCATGACTTAAAAGAGATTAAATAGGGCTTCCCTGGTGGCGCAGTGGTTGAGAGTCCGCCTGCCGATGCAGGGGACACGGGTTCATGCCCGGTCTGGGAAGATCCCACATGCCGCGGAGCGGCTGGGCCCGTGAGCCATGGCCGCTGAGCCTGCGCGTCCAGAGCCTGTGCTCCACAACAGGAGAGGCCACAACAGTGAGAGGCCCGCGTACCGCAAAAAAAAAAAAAAAAGAGAGATTAAATAATTTCCTCCTTGGGAACCAAATAGTAAGTGACAGAGCTAGAGCACAAACTTTATTTCAAATAATAAAGATCAGGTCAAAGGGAAATAACAGAGAGGAGATAATAGGAAACTTAAAGGAGGACAAGCATGTAACCCACTAGAATCTTACAGCAAATCTCTGACTCAGAAATTTGGATAATCATATCTTCATGACTATAGAAGTACAGCAAGAAAAACAAGCTGCATGAAATTTGAGGTGGCAAGGGTGTGATATAAAAACAGATATCTGTGAAGTCCCTCATTGGAAGGGCTGAAAGGAAGGAAAAAATGTCAAGACAGACTCCACTTCCTGCTTGAATTTCTTCAGTGGCATCATATTGCTTACATTAGGTTGAAGCAAACCACTCAGCATGGTTCTCAAGACCTCTTAGACTGGCCTGCTCCTCGGGAGCCATATTAAACCATCACACTGCCTCAGTGCTCCTTTTCCCAGCCCTCCAGCAGTGTTCCAGTTGCCCTATCTATTTGTCATCCCAAACACACATTTTCACTCGTTCTATTTCTTCTGCATGGAATATCCTTCATGTCTTTTCTCCACACCACCACCTACTCACCTTTACAAATTCAATGCAAAAGTCACTTTGCTTGATGAGGTACCTCCTCACACTGGTCAGAATGGCCATCATTAAAGACCCTACAAATAACAAATGCTGGAGACGGTATGGAGAAAAGGGAACCCTCCTACTCTGTTGGTAGAAATGTAAGTTGGTGCAGCCACTGTGGAAAACAGTATGGAGTTTCCTTAGAAAACTAAAAATAAAATTATCACATGATCTAGCAATCCCACTCCTGGGCGTATATCCAGACAGAACTATAATTTAAAAAGATACACGCACCCCCTATGTTCATAGCAGCACTATTCACAATAGCCAAGACATGGAAACAACCTAAATGTCCATTGACAGATGAATGGATATAGAAGATGTGGTACATACATACAATGGAATACTAGTCAGCCATAAAAAAGAATGAAATTGTGCCATTTGCAGCAACATGGATACAACTAGAGATTATCATATTAGGTGAAGTAAGTCAGAGAAAGACAAATACGATATGATATCACTTGTATGTGGAATCTAAAATATGACACAAATGAACCTATCTATGAAACAGAAACAGACTCACAGACATAGAGAATAGACTTGTGGTTTCCAAGGGGGAGGGGAGGTAGGGGAGAGGTGGACTGGGAGTTTGGGGTTGGTAGATGCAAACTATTACATGTATAGCAAAGAGAACTATATTCAATATCCTGAGATAAACCATAATGGAAAAGAATATAAATAAGTATGCTAACACATATATATGGAATCTAAAAACAAAAAAAAAAAGGTCATGAAGAACCTAGGGGCAGGACAGGAATAAAGATGCAGATGCAGACGTAGAGAATGGATTTGAGGACACGGGGAGGAGGAAGGGTAAGCTGGGACGAAGTAAGAGAGTGGGAGGGACTTATATACACTACCAAATGTAGAATAGGTAGCTAGTGGGAAGCAGCCGCATAGCACAAGGAGATCAGCTCAGTGCTTTGTGACCACCTAGAGGGGTGGGATAGGGAGGGTAGGAGGGAGACGCAAGAGGGAGGAGATATGGGGATATATGTATATGTATAGCTGATTCACTTTGTTATAAAGCAGAAACTAACACACCATTGGAAAGCAATTATACTCCAATAAAGATGGTAAAAAAGAATGTACATATATGTATAACTGAGTCACTTTGCTTTACAGTAGGCATTAACACAACATTGTAAATCAACTATACTTCAATTAAAAAAATTTTTTTTTAAGTTACTTTGCTTGGAAAGATTTTTCTGACTCTCCTCTTTCCCCATTCTCATCCCAGCCCTAATACCATTACTGCAAGTGCAGGTACACGTAGCAGGGCACTCACTCTATTTAATTGATTCTAATAACTATATTCAGATTTTACAGTTGAGGGTATGTCAAAGTTAATTTGACATCTTTTTCCCTGGTGGTAGGCAAGATAGTGCATCTTAAAATCGATGGTTTCTTAAGTTTGATAAAATTGATTTGCATCATTACTTCTTGCCTGAGACTAAAAAGACCCTGAGGTCCGAGATCATTTCTTATTTATTTTATATCCCCATTGCCTGTCACATTGCCCTGTATATCACAGGCTCTTTATAAATATTTATTAAATAAATAAATGAAAAACACTGATCTTTAAATAGGTAAGTTAAACAAGTGTCACTGTTCTATACCAGGATCTAAGAAAGATGACCCTGAGAAGCCCCCTCATATCATTTAAAAGGGTCAGCTCAGATAAGTGAGTGAATATTCCATGATCTGTTGACCCTGTTACATCCTTTGACCTGAAAATTACAACTCCCTTCCTTTTATATCATATCTCCCTGAGGCTTCCTGGAATTTGTGTTAAAACCCCCAAATCTCTTGGCAGGACACCATGGTTTTCGATAATGGACTTAGAGCTGTAAATGTAAACAGCTGGTGAAATGCCTGATCAATGAAGTCAGGCAGGCCTGAATTGAAGTCCAGGTTTTAATATTTATTAGCACGTGACCTTGTTATTTAACCACCCTGAACCTCAGTTTTATCCTTTGTAAAATGGGGGTAATACAACTCATCTCTCAGGATAGTTGTCAGGATTAATTACATTATCAAAGATAGAACAACTGGTATGGAGCCTGGTACAGGGACGTATTCAATTAGTTTTAGAACCATCCTTATCCCCCCACCACCTGGCACATAACAGAATGAACAACAAAAATAATGAATGAGAATAATCCACATGGTCAGGTGAGCAACATGGACCTAGAAATCCTTGCAAAATCAAATTAATGAGGTACTGAGGTAATTGTCCACATTAGTGATATTAAAATGCCATGGACATCAATTCCTATAGAGGATTTATTCTGCTTGTCCTTCCATCCATTTATCGTCAGGAATGAGCGAGTCATTTTAAATTTGGATCTGGTTTTACCTTCCTATTCACCAGAACATTTTTATCATAATGACATAGAATTTATGACAATTAGACCATGTATTTTCCCACACAGCATTATTTTAGGAACTAGTCTATAGTTATTGCTTCCAGGTAGTCTCACTGTACGACAGTCTTTAGCTCCCATTAGCTGTATCTCAATAAGCCTATCTTACTTCCTCTAAACCTTTCCCATAGGCTTTGCAACTTTCTTTTGAACTTTTTCCGAAAGCTCAAAAATTCCTAAAAGTTGCTTGATTATATTTCCCTTTCTCTTCTATCAAATACTCCTCTACATTGAGTCTTTGGGAAGCAGGGAGTCACTCTACCAACTGATGAAGACTAGGTTGGGCATGGAGTGCGAGGAAGCCCTTCTAAAGGGCGTTTAGAACTGTGGGAGCAGAGCAGGTAGACCGGAGAGATGAGGAAGGAGGGAGAAAGGGAAAGGAAGAATGGCACTGGGGATTGGTTAAGGGAAGCTGGAGAACATTAAAAAAAAAAAGCATGGAAGTAGCAATAAGTGTGATGATTTGTTGCCACGCAAAGACAGAGATGTAGAGCAGGAGAGGGGAGTTTTGGCTGTTTTCCATTTCAAGAAGATAAAATGGGAGGATAGAGAGTCAGTTTACACAAAGGAGTTTAACTAAAAGCCAGATGTAAAATGCTGAGTCTTCATCAGGTAAGTTCGGCCACACTAGCTGGGAAATTCTAGATATCAGTACAAGAAGAGGTAAAAACCCCTTTGACTCTTCAATAATCTAGGAATAGAGTCCCAGAACAATGAAACAGACCTAATATTATTTTCTGATCTTTTGGCTCTTTTTGCTCATTTTGTAAACTCCACTGCTCTGTGGAGGCCTAACGCTAGTCCCCCAAATGTATGTGGATTGATGACTACCTGGTCCTAATGCTCTGATCAAGACATAGACTTTTCTACCCTTCTTACAGACACAACTTTCCAGTATACTTTCTCCAAAACCCTGTGCTTTGATTAACAGGTTTAAGTGATATAATCACCAGGTAGAATGCAGATTAACTCATAGACCCAGATGATGAATCTTGTTCTGTTATGTTGTTTTTAGGCAAAAGTTGAAAGAGAAAGCTTTGAAGAATGTGGAGAAACACAACTATGAAATTTTGATAGTCTTGGGGCAGAGAGACTTAACACAAAGAAATAATCATCATTCATTCAAAGAGTATCATGGCCTTGGTGGAAAGATCAATGCCAAAATTCTGTGATTAATTACAGCTGTTGAAGAAGCTAGAAAAAAAAAGCATCAAGAGTTCTTGGTCTAATCAAAGACAGAAAGTTCGAATAGTTGTCCTAGAGTCAACAGTGAGTTTCTGGAAAATTCTCATGAGCCTCATTGCTATTTTGAATTGTAAGACTTTACCTTCATTCTGAAAAAGATTTCGTCTTCATCCTGAAAAAAAATTGCCTGACTGAACATTATTGATTTGATAGAGAAGGTATCAATTATTTTGCTATATAAAAGTGACTAATGAGATCTGAGAGTTGTGGTATTTAGGCTTTCTTGCCTGAGAGATGTCACTTCACAGTAACCTCCTGAAATGGTAAGGACCACTACATACGTGACTGGTAACTTTTCTAGTGGTAAAAGATAAAATAACAAGAACAGGGA
Source organism: Orcinus orca (assembly GCF_937001465.1). Classification (NCBI taxonomy): domain Eukaryota; kingdom Metazoa; phylum Chordata; class Mammalia; order Artiodactyla; family Delphinidae; genus Orcinus; species Orcinus orca. Next base: position 69,784,065 of record NC_064567.1, read on the forward strand.
TAAAATAATTGAAATGAAGGAACACCTAACTAATTATACGGATAGGGCATCTCTGCTTCTGTAATTCAGACAAAGCCAGTCTACAATGGATCTGTCTGCCAGAGACCTACTCGCAGAGCTGGCAGAGGGAAGGGGTAGCTGGATGGTATTTTAATCACAGACAAGGCTGATGACTAGGTTCAGAAAGAACCATAACTTCTCTTCCTTACATTTCCAAGGAGCCTTTTGGAGGAGACAGGACTAATATACCATAAATAGAAAAATAAATTCTTCATTATAAGGCTTCAAGAGGTAACTTGCATTAAATAGTGATTGTGGCCCTGGCTTCCTCTGTTGGGCATGGGAAAAGGATGTACATTGTGTCAGAGATTCCTTAAAGTTTGGATTAAATTGAAAGTCAACTTTACAGAACGTGACTACTGAGCTTGAACTTGCCACCGATCTTGAAATCATCTCTTTCTAACAACTACTTATAATATGTAAAGGAATTTAAACAGTGTACTTTGTACACTTGAAACCAATAGTTTCCAGACTTCCTACTACTTAAAGGAAGGAAATACCTCTGCTATAGTTCAATTGCTTTTCTAGCAACACAGCTAAATATGATTTGAATATGATCCCAATTCTGCTCACTTTTCTGAATAACCACAACAAATGAAGTATATGTAAGTACATAGACAGAACTTGTGAAGTCTGAAAAGCCAGACACACTGGGAGAGACATGCAGTTTCAATTCCAGTAAAACAACCATATGGCTAATTAAATACAGATGTTTTCTATTGATCTCTCCACTAATTGCTGAAAATTTCTACACGTTTTCGGCTAATCAGCAATTAGTTGAGGTTACTCTCATACGACATTCTACACACCACACATCTTTCTTACCTGTTGCTGAGATGAATCCTTAAGCTCTTATATATGAACTTAAGGTTCATGCCCTTTTATAGACTTATAAGTCCATCAAACAAACAAAAAATGTACCTCTATGAGAACATTGCATGTTGTAAAAGTGGTCCTATGAGTACCCTATTCTTTTTATTTTCCATGCCAGAACAAGATAAAAAACAAACCCAAGGAATCTTTTCCCGGAAGAATTGTATACGAAATTGAGAGGGACCCTCTTTTTCACCATCGACTGAGTCACCACACTGCCAAGCCAAGTCCCACTCTCCCATCCAGTCACTTCATTCCTTCCTCTTTCATAAAGTTCTCCCCCCAAAAAGTCAAGATGAAATGTAGATATCCACATTTGCTCACGATTTCAGAAACTATCACTCTCCTCCTAAGAGAAAGAAGGAAACATGAAAATGAACAGAAGAATGGTCTAGATCTGTTTAACCTAGCATTCTTAGAATGGGAACCACTGAAAAAAGCAGAGAATTATTTCTACATTTTCTATAGTTATAAATTCTATGGGGTATAGGATGAACATTCTATAAATAAATCAGCAAGTTGAATTTGGACCTTGTTGTATTGATTTAGGACAAATACAGAAATCAAAGAAGGCTATTTAGGCCAAATTTCATCCAACTCTGTTTTTATAGTACAGTAATACTATGATTTGATGGACCAAAGAAAGAAAAAAAAAACTGCTTTCAAAAATAGATGGAAGTTTTACATGAAGACTTAGCATGAGCTTAAGGTATACATAAATATAAACCCTAGGTTTATTACTGGTAAGGTTATAAAGGCTCAATAATATGTGTTTGCTGCTTCCCCCCCTCTTAAGGTAATAATGGTTTTATTATAAGGCCTGGTTTGGCTGTGGGCAGAAAGCTGAAGACTTGGATCATAGAAAAGTAGTGTGCTGGCTTTCATCACTTTCCCATAAATCATGAATATTAACTTTTTCCAAAAGATTACTGCCCTTGGGATTTTGAGTTATTCTTTTCCAAATCTATTAGTTTGCATGTATTGTTTTTCCTCTCATTAAAAGAAGGCAACTTGAGGCTATTCAAATAAACTCAGATTTAACAAAAAAAAGAAGGTAAGAAAAAAAACCATTTCTATGCTTTTTTCAACCCCACTGCACATATGCAAGCTGAAGCTAAAATAAACAAAACTCTTAAATCCAGTATTAAAGACATGACACTACTTTGACAGATTCCATTAATTACTTCTATTCTGTCTTTAATTCCCCTCCTAAATGATCTTCTCATTTAAGCAGTTTATGTTTGTCCTCATTATCTTCACAGCTTGCACACACTGAAAACCAGTTTCTCTGCCTCTCATGCAAAGAATGATGGTTTGTCCACAACTGAAGTTGGCCATTATCTGAAACAGGTCATTGACAAAGAGGACCTGAAGGCCCCTTTGTTACTTCTGCATTAGTGTCGCTCTCCTGGCAAGCAGACAACTTCATCAGAGAAGTCAGCCAAGGAGAGTCTATAAATGGAAGTTGTGCATACGAGGAGCAAATGCATTTTAAAAAAAGTTGCTGACGGGCATGAAATGCTTTGATCTGAAGATGGAAAACTCCAAAGCAGGAAGGATTTGGGCCATTCTGAGTCTGATTGACTCTGTGGTTTCTCTGAGCAGTAATTCCACGGGCGAAAATAAATGCAGAAATGGTATTTTGAGACCACAGCTGTGGAGGGGAGCATGGTGAATTTCAATGAAAATCCAGTTGAATTGTGAAGTTCAGATCTTACAAAAGCAAGGGACATGAGAGAAGTAATATTGTTTCCTGAAATTTCACTGTTTTTATTTAAGAGGTTGAAAAAAGAGAAAATCCCATTTATATATTTTTATTCTTAGGAAAAATGTTAAATCCCTATTGCCTAGAACCATGTGGCAGATGCCCTGAAAAAAGGGATGATCTTATTCCTTTTAAAATTTAGATGTTGGAAAGAGGCAATTTAATGAATAATGACAAAGGTAAAGTTTGGAGATTGGCAAGCACAGCCATGAGTAATGATTTCTTACCTTACTCTCTTCACAAACCGGATTATTACACTGGTCAGTCAATGACAAACTAATTTCATAGAAAGCTTGTTTCAGTGAGCGATATGAACATGCCAACATGGTATCAACTTTTACCACCACAAAAAAGAATAAAAGTTACGAATACTCAAGCAATACTGAATCACTTTGCTGTACACCTGAAACTAACACAACACTGTAAATCAAATATACCCCAACATAAAATAAAAATTTTAAGAATACTTTAAAAACGAATACTCAAGCAGAACTTTAAACATAAATAGTATTTTCTACAGAAAGTAATGATGGGATGCACTGGGGTTAAATGGAATTAGATATGTTATGAGACCACAGAAATGGTAACAGTAAAGTATGCAGATATTCATTTTAAATAGAGTCTTAAGGATTAGAATTATATGGAATAATAAATATAATAGCATAATTGTTAAGAACGTGGCCTCCTGAATCTGGTACCTGGGTTTTGAATTCTGGCTCTGTAGAACTTACTAGATGTATGACCTTGGCCAAGATACTTCAATATTCTGTGCCTTAGTTTTCTCAGCTGTAAAATGATATTCTAATAAAACTTCCTTCAAAGGAAATTAGTGAATATGTGTAAAGTGTAATAGTAAAAAGAACAGAAAACTCTAAGTTAGGCACCTGGCTCTGGTTCTTCTACTAGTTAAATTCCCCAGACTTCATTTCAGCCAGCTGTAAAATGGAAGGGCTGGGCTAGATCGTTTATAAAGTTCCTTTTTACTTTAAAAAATATTGTTTTATTGTATGGAAACACAAAATACCCCAAATACCCAAAGCAATCGTAAGAAAGAAAAACAGAGCTGGAGAAATCAGTCTCCCTGACTTCAAACTATACTACAAAGCTACAGTAATCAAAACAGTAAGGCACTGGCACAAAAACAGAAACATGGATCAATGAAACAGGACACAAAGTCCAGATATAAACCCATGCACCTGTGGGCACCTAATATATAACAAAGCAGGCAAGAATATAAAATGGAGAAAAGACAGTCTCTTCCATAACTGGCACTGTGAAAACTGGACACCTACATGTAGACGAATGAAATTAGAACACTCCCTAACACTGTACACAAAAATAAACTAAAAATGGATTAAAGACCTAAATGTAAGACCAGATACTATAAAACTCTTAGAGGAAAATATACTCAGAACACTCTCTAACATAAATCACAGCAAGACCTTCTTTGATCTACCTCCTAGAGTAATGGAAATAAAACCAAAAATAAACAAATGTGACATGATTAAACTTAAAAGGTTTTGCACAGCAAGGGAAACCATAAACAAAATGAAAAGACAACCCTCAGAATGGGAGAAAATATTTGCTAATGAAGCAACCAACAAGGGATTAATCTCCAAAATATACAAACAACACATGCAGCTCAATATCAAGAAAACAAACAAGCCCATCAAAAAATGGGTGGAAGATCTGAATAGACATTTCCAAAGAAGACATACAAATGGCCAAAAAGCACATGAAAAGATGCTCAACATCACTAATTATCAGAGAAATGCAAATCAAAACTACAATGAGGTATCACCTCACACAGGTCAGAATGGCCATCATTAAAATGTCTACAAATAACAAATGTTGTAGAGGGTATGGAGAAAAGGGAACCCTCCTACACTGTTGGTGCAAATGTAAACTGGTACAGCCACTATGGAGACAAGTATGGAGGTTCCTTAAAAAACTAAAAATAGAGCTACCATATAATCCAGCAATCCCACTCCTGGGCACATACCTGGAGAAAACCATAGTTCAAAAAGATATATGGAGCTTCCCTGGTGGTGTAGTGGTTGAGAGTCCGCCTGCCGATATAGGGGACACGGGTTCATGCCCCGGTCTGGGAAGATCCCACATGCCGCAGAGTGGCTGGGCCCGTGAGCCATGGCCGCTGAGCCTGCGCGTCCGGAGCCTGTGCTCCACAAAAGGAGAGGCCGCAACAGTGAGAGGCCTGTGTACCTCAAAAAAAAAAAAAAAAAAGATATATGTACCCCAACATTCATTGCAGCACTATTTACAATAGCCAGGACATTGACCAACCTAAATGTCCATTGACAGAGGAATGGACAAAGAAGATGTGGTACATATATACAATGGAATATTACTCAGCCATAAAAAAAGAACAAAATAATGCCATTTGCAGCAACATGGATGGACCTGGATATTGTCATACTGAGTCAAGTAAGTCAGAAAGACAAATATCATATGATCTTGCTTATATGTGGAATCTAAAAAAATGGTACAAATGAACTTATTTACAAAACAGAAACAGAGTCACAGATGTATAAAACAAATTATGGGTACAAGGGGGGAAGAGGGGAGGGATAAATTGGAAGACTGGGATTGACATATACACACTACTACTATATATAAAATAGATAATTAATAAGGACCTACTGTATAGCACAGGGAACTCTACTCAGTACTCTGTAATGATGTATATGGGAAAAGAACCTAAAAAAGAGTCGATATATGTATAACTGATTCACTTTGCTGTACACCTGAAACTAACATAACATTGTAAAGCAACTATACTCCAATAAAATTTTTTTTAAAGTTTATATAACCAAGTGTTGCTGCAGCAAATGTGCTACTATGATGTCAAAGTTAATTAGATATGATCATTTCCCCCAACACACAGTGTTGTTGAAATGAGTGAGACAATAATAATGCAAAGCACTTTAGCCCAACAATAACAACAAACATATTGTTTTAAAATACTTTTTTGGGGGGTGTGCTACATTGTGCAAAGTTTTTAAGCAGAAGGTGATACTATTTTAGCAGAATATTTTTAAGGCATTTAATCACTGTCACAAAGATGTGTTTCATGGATTCCACTTTCTCTTCTTGTATTTTCTCCTCAACCAACTGCTGTTGGGAGTTCACTTGCCACTGCTCCACTCAAGTGACTCTTGTCAAGGTCATGATGATTTCCATATTGCCAAGAGCAATGGTCACTTCTTTGACCTCCTTGTATTCTCAATAGCACTTGATACAGCTGATTTCCCTCCCTTTCTCTGCTCAGCAGCCAAATTATCTTTTTAATAGATAAACACATTATTTCACTACCCTACATTAAACCCTGAAATGGATTTCCATGTCATATATAACAAAAACAAATCTTTCCCCCTTGACTTCCACTGCCCTTCCTTATCTAGACACATTTCACTTTATTTTCTACCTTTCTCTCCTTGCCCAGTGCAATCCCTCCAGCCATCCTGACCTTCTTTCTGAACTTTGAACACTCTAAATGTATTCCTGTCTTAGACTGGCTGGTTCCTCTACTTGGAATTCTCTCTCCATAGATCATTGCTGGCTTCTTCTTTTCATCCAGTCTCAAATGTCTCCTCCTCAGAGAAGTACCTCTGATTAGATAGTACCCAGATTCCTCAGTTAGTCTGCCTCCCATTTCATATTCTTAATGAAATCTGTTATTATCTCAAATTATCTTAAATATTTATTTTTACCATGTCTATCTCCCTCAAAGAAAGCAAGCTCCATGAAAACAGGGACACTGTATAGCTGAATGCCAAGATTAGAAAATGTTCTCCATAAATATTTATTGCACGAAAGATAAGGAACCCAGTTTCTCTTGCATCGTGTTCAAAGTGTCACTTCCTTCCCTAAACTTTATTCACTCTTAATATCAGTTCCACTTACCTGATATCTGTCATGTACTATCCTGTATTATCATGCATTTTTTCTGCATGTATGTCTCCTTTCTCCAATTACTATAAGTTAAGAGATTTGTGGGATGAAACCATATCAGACATTACTGTGTCTCCCAGAAACTCACGGGGCCTTGTTCGCAATATCTCACTAAATATCTGATAACATATTTATTTTAAAGGAAGACAAATTGACTCAATTTATAAAAACCTAAATTATCCGTTACTGAATAGCCAAAGGGAGAAAAACAAACAAAAAAAATTGCTCAAGTGTTTTAATAAAAACATGTCCGCCCAAGAGTTTACTGTCTAAAACTGATACATTTGCCTAGGCAGTAGGAAAGGAGTGAGAGATGAATTTCAGGTTTTTAAATGCACAACCTAAATTATTTCAGTTCTTTAGAAAATTAGTTGTTACTTATGTTAAGAACAACTGGTCTATAGTCTAAATGTTAAAATAATGTAATCTATGGAAAATCCCAACTTGGTTGAATACATTTTACTTTACATTTTGCATATCTTGTGATAGCTAATACACACTCATGGGCAAAATACCCATTGTCTACATTGAAAATGAGTCCTATTTCTAAATAACAAGTATAATTTTTTCTCTTCCAGGCTTGACACTCTGCAGTGGCTCCCCACCACTGTACTCAGCGGTTCAAATTCTTTAGCATGCCTTTGTAAGACTTTTCAGGATTAAGCCTCTATTCACAACTTAGTCTCACCTCTTAATCTTTCCGCTCCCCTCTTCTGGACCCTCTTTTGTCCAGCCCCCAACAAACACACATTCAGTTCTAGACACAATAAAAAACGCAGATCTCCCAATGAACTCCACCACCTTCCCCTCTACCTTGTTTTCTCTGAAACACGCTGACTTCTTACCCACCCCTTCAGTTAGCCTGATTGACTCCCACTCATCATGAGTTGGAGATCCAATTCTCCAACTTCCCTACCCCTGTGTACCCTCCTGCCCAGAGGGGGTTAGGCCCCTTCTATGGGATCTCACAGTGCTCGTGCCAGCCTGCATGGAGCAAGTATCACACTACTGACTGTCCTTTTTACCAGGCTGTCTCCTTGCAGTCACGGACAACTTCTCCTTCACCATTATAGCCCCAGTACCTTACCCGTAGTAGGGGCTTAACAAGTAGTTTTGAAGAAATGAATAAGTGGATGGATGAGATTTTGTTATCAATGAATGTGGCTAATTAAAATGAGTATTAAAATAATTGATTACTTTCAAATATAATTTACTTGTATGGGAAAAAGAGTCATGATAGTAGTGGCCTATGGACTGGAAATTTTACATTCAATATCAGCAATTTGCTATGTTTGGAACAGAAATACATAGTCACAGTTCTTTGCTCAAAGCTGCCTTCTTCGAAATAATTAAAATAAATAATTCTAAAACTATCTTTTAACAAATGCCTTTGCAAACACATCCCAAACATGCCCACAATTACCAAATGAACATTGAGATTTTCTCTTTTAGCCAGATTACCTCTATTGACCTATAATAAGCAATAAGAGAAAAATTAAGGTAAGGAGAAATAGAGTCAAAAGTCTCTCTTGAGGGCATGACTATTTGGATAAATATTACTTAAGAACAGCTTAAAAATAATTACTACTGTTTTTTCTTAAACATAAAACACACGTTGTGTTTTTCTCCAAGAGCATAATACTTGAGAGTGGTCCATACAAACTATATCTAATGTGTTCACTTTATTGTCAATTGCATTTTGAACGTTTTCAAGAATACAGGCCTTTATAGGTAGAAATAATTGCCTTATTTTTTCAAGTTTTATTGAGATATGATTGACATATAACACTGTATTAGAGGGTACAATATAATGATTTGATATATGTATAGATTATAAAATGATTATCACAGTAAATTAACATCTATCACTAAACCATTTTTAGTTAATAAATCAATACTTAATAATAAATAATTTTATTATTAAATAATAAATCAATACTTGATTAATAATCCATTAATAATTCAATCAATTGTTTAACTGCTTTGTTTTAAATGCAATTAGTTTAGGGGAGATTATACACATGCTGTAATTCTTAATTCTAACAATTAAGCTCTCTTTGTGGTTTTGATGATTATTATTAATGAGTGTGCTATCTTTGGGTGTGTCTGGCTGATGGGGTACAACAGAAGAAAGAGACAAGAAGGATTAAATGAAAATGAAACAAAAACCATCTGACCACACACATGGAAAGATGAGGTCTTTCAGAGTAGAGTCATAAATCAGAGAAAGCAATAGTCCAGGCACAATGGAAGCCATTTACCACCTGTGCCCCCCATAATAATCTTTCCTTTCTTCCTTGCCAGGAGTTCTTGTTCACCCTGGCTAGGAGTGGACTGTGTAGCTGAGGCTCCCCAGTCCTCCTGTGGGATTCCCGCTTAGAGAAAGCTGCTCATGAGAAGGGAATAGAGTTTCTCTCCATTCTCCACAGAGGGAGAGGAGCCCTGGGGGTTGGTGGGTTTGAGGGGTCAGCAGCGGCAGACTGGGCGGGGTGTAGAGGAAGGTGAGGCTGACTTAGACAGAGGAGGCCAGCTCTTGTGCTGAGAACAGTGGGGACCACAGGCAGAGGGATGATGTTCATCTAATACAGTATAAATAACATGTGGGCAATGATAAATAGTGCAGAAATATATTAATCACCCTGAAATAATTATTAACCTAATTCCTTTGTTAATGGGCACTAAACAAGCTAAAAACAAGACATGAGTCCCCAAAAGAAGTCACTTATGCTAAGCCCTATATCACAAAACTGAGACTTAATTACAGTTTTGATTCTCCCAGACATGGAATCTTAAACCAATCGGGACTCTACTGATTACCATCAGTTAGCTAATCAGACTGATAGACCCCCACCATCTCCTATAAGGAAAGAAACCCTGCAATAATCAATCTGCTTCTTCCTGCCTAATACAACTTCCTTCTTCCTGCACCCTCTGCCTATAAAATCTTGTACCTTGTATAGCTCTCTGGAGCTCCTTTGTACCTGCTAGATTGGATGCTGCCTGATTCATGAATCCCTGAATAAAGCTAGTATGATCTTTAAAACGTACTCAGATGAATTTTGTTTTTTGTTTTGTGGTACGCAGGCCTCTCACTGTTGTGGCCTCTCCCGTTGCGGAGCACAGGCTCCGGACGCGCAGGCTCAGCGGCCATGGCTCACGGGCCCAGCCGCTCCGCGGCATGTGGGATCTTCCTGGACCGGGGCACAAACCCGTTTCCCCTGCATCGGCAGGTGGACTCTCAACCACTGCGCCACCAGGGAAGCCCTGAATTTTGTTTTTTAATGCAACCATTAACACTGTCTTTTAAAATGTTACAAAACTATTTCACCAACGTTCTTTACTTGATTCTCACAACAGTATCATGAAGCAAATAATTTTACTTTTATCCACATTTTCTACATCAGGAAACTGTGTTCTATGAAAGTCAGGATTTTGGAAAGTTTTGGCAAGGCTAGACTGGGTTCCTAGGCTTAGATCATTCACTAGGTAGCAAGTAGAATCAGTACTTAAACTTAATGACTTGAAAACTTATTATTACTCATTTTCAAGATCAGAGTATTTATCAATTACAAATACATGAAGAGTGGTCAGTAAGAAACTTGACAAGCTAATAAATCTCATTAGCCTTGGTACTTCAGCTTCCACTTTTATTCTTATTAGCTGAATAAAATATTTTCTCTCGAATTCTTTAAGGAAAAAGCTAACATATTTCTATGTTAGTCATAAGAATAACACTTGAGATTCTGCAGAGTAAGTAAGACTTGTAATGGCATTTTGTCAGAAATTAAATTAAGCCAATTATTGTGGGAGGACACTTATTCTTTATATTTTTCTTTATGTAGGAAGGAATTTAAATAATTTAAATTCTTATTTCAGAAGAAAGAAGTAGAAAAACATTGCCTGTAGGTTCTGACCAGAGTTTATGTCTCATGGTAATATGTACACAATTAACCATTGAACAACTCAGGCATTAGGGACACTGACCCTGCATGTAGTCGAAAATCTAAACATAACTTATAGTTGTCCCTCTGTGTCCCTAGTTCCTTGTATCTCCAGTTCTGCATCTGATTATTCAACCAACTGGGCTCTTATAGTACGGTGGTATTTGCTGTTGAAAAAAACTTGCATATAAGTGGACCCATGCAGTTCAAACCTGTGTTGTTCAAGGGGCAACGATATATAAGAATTTGGATATGTGATTAGTGATTCCTAATGCCTTTGCAGACCTCTCTACGACTTGAACATAGGAATACATTTGCCTCCCCTTAGGACATAATATTTACATCAAATAAATATTTACACCGTTTGTCTGTTTTTCCTGTTTGTTTTTGAGTTTGTGGGTTTTAGAAAGACAATGTGCCCAACTATTGCACACTGACCTAGGATGGCTATGCCAGAAATTTCTGTGTAGCCTGTGACCTTAATAACAAATATGTGTATGATTCAACTCCCTTAACCATTTTCCAAAAAGAACTTTCTGTTCCTTCATAACCAAGCTTTCAAAAGATGATGATATGGCACTCTTCTCACTCTTAGATTCCAGATCTACGTCTCTAATATGGCTTGGGCACAACGCTGCTCTCAACCCAAACCTGTCATCATCAGGGGCTAGGAGTTCATTCAGATGATGCTTGAAAAACTAGAAAGGTGTTACTACTTCAGAGATTAACAGCTTCAAAGACTATGGATGAAGAGTTTTGAATCAAGGAAATGAACCAGGAGTCTCCTTACGGCAAATCCAACTCTTGCATAGTTGAATGATTTTTGATTCTGCCCATAAAAATGTCAGCTCTTTTCCAAATAGCTTTAAAATGCTTTATTGGAGGAAGTAATGTTTTAGGACATGTTTGAGTACTAGAATACAGAATGCTTTTCAAACTGGAAGACCAAAAATGACATGAAGAAAAAAAAGTTTCCAAGCACAGATATAACATGAGAAAACCATCTAAAGCTGCAGTGGAATTATCAGACAAGGACCGTAAATACATCTACCTAAGACGAGTGGAGTTTGAAGAAGATGAAAACATGTAGACTTATTAACAGGAATAAGGTATCGATTAAAACACTCCAAAACCCCTGATATTTGGACTAGGCTATTTCCATTCCTTTTAGTTTTAGCATAGCATTGAAAAAATGGAACGCAAGAAGACATTTGAGTTTATTTAAATATCATAAAATGGTGTTTGTACTGCTTCTAAAATTAAGACAATTTTTATAATACATAAAGGACAGGAAACAAACTCTACAAATAGAATGAAATCCATGTGGAATGGCTAAGTCATCCAGAATGTGTGTGTGTGTGAATGTGTGTGTGTATGTGTATGTGTGCGTCTGTAACTTGAAATGCTCTCAATCATTTTGTCAAGCACATTTTCTCCTTTTGTTTTTTACTTGGATATTTGAAGGAAGATGTAATTCATATGTTTTTCATTCATTTACACTTGAGGTATTAAAATGCGGCCTGAATTATGTATTCATGTACCATGAGCGAGTTATTTCTGTTGAAAATGTCTCTTTTCTTGATTAAAAAAAATTTACACTAAATTAGAATCCAAAGCTGTTAGTTCACAGCATCAACTCCTAGTCTAGAATATTCATATTCTCTTGACATATGAGAAGATGTTCTAAGTTTTACAAACAACCTCTGGAACAATTAAAATCAAGGTCTTGTCTTTTCTGTCACTATTAATGACCACTGTATGCCATGACAAAATAATCATATCGTAACGATCATTTCTACTTAGCTCCCTATTTCAAGGTTCAGTACATTTCATTATATCTATCCTATGAGACGCCAGATTTAGGAGTTCTTCCTTTATGCCTCTAATTCAAGTTTATAAAATAATTTTTATTTTCACCAAATACAGAGGATACTATTATATGCCCTAATAAAATCAAACAAAATACAAAACAGAACATAAAACAAAAACACAGTTTTATTTTTCATGAATGTATGAACTTTATTTTACACACAATATTATCTCTTGGTTTCCAGATCAGCTTCTCTTGTCTGTTAACTGATTTATCTCCATTTGCAATGATTTATGTCATTTCCCCCCTCAAAAAGGTCTTCATTGTCAATTTTTACGGAGAAAAAAGCAAAAAGAGGAGAAGAAAGATCACATTGCAGCACTGGAAGCCAGATGTCACGGCCTTTGCTCTCAGCTGTCACCAGGCAGAGCTCCCAGAGTCACAGTGGCTCATTATCTGAGATGAGAGATGAGCTGTGCGGCTCCTGTAACCCTAACGGGGGGAGCTTCTGCTGTGGCTGGTTCTGTGGTAGCTTTTAATTCATCCTTCATGATACCAAATGCCACTTTCGGTGGTAGCCTACTGGTGTTGACCCTTGTTTCTGTATGCCATAGTTTAAAGAACCACACCATGAAATAGCTCCAGAATGTGCCTTGTAACATTTAATCACAATAAGGGCATTTACCTACTTTCCAATTTTTTGTTGTTGTTGTTCAACTCTTTTAGCAAATTTCAGTTATATGATACAATGTTATCAACTATAATCACCATGTTATACGTTAGATACTCAGACCTTATTCATCTTATAACTGAAAGTTTATACCTCTTAATGAATCTCTTCCTATCTCCCCCACCACCTTACGGCAAACACTTTTCTACTCTCTGTTTCTATGAATTTGACTATTTTTGCTTTTAGAATTCTACATATAAGTGCTATCATGTAGTATTTGTCATTCTCTGGTTTATTTCACTTAGCATAATGCCCTCCAGGTTCATCCATTGTTGTTGCAAATGATAGGATTTCTTCCTCTTTCAAGGTTGACTAATATTCCACTGTGTATATATACCCCATTTTCTTGATCCATTCATTCATCAACAGATACTTAGGTTGTTTCCATACCTGGGCTACTGTGAATAATGCTGTGAACATGGGAGTACAGATATAGCTTCAAGAGATAATTTCATTTTGGGGGGATATATACCCAGAAGTGGAATTGCTGGATCAGATGGTGGTTCTATTTTTAATTTCTTTAGAAACTTCCATATTGTTCTTCATAGAGGCTGCACCAATTTACATTCCCACCAACAGTGTATAAGGGTCCCCTTTTCTCCACATCCCCACCAGCATTTGTTATCTCTTGTCTTTGTGATAATAACCACCCTTACACGTGGGAGGTGACATCTCATTGTGTTTCTGATTTGCATTTCCCGATGATTAGTGATGTTCGGCACCTTGGGCAACTGGATACATGCTTTGGAAAAAATGTTTATTTAGGTACTTTGCCCCGTTTTTAATTGTTTTTTTTCTTTGCTAATGAGTTGTATGTGTTTCTGGTATGTTTGGGATATTAACCCCATATCAGATATGTGGTTTGCAAGTACTTTCTCCCATTTTCTAGGTTTCCTTTTCATTGTGCTAATGGTTTCCTTTGCTGTGAAGATGCTTTTTAATTTAACACAGTTCCATCTGCTTATTTTTGTTTCTGTTGCCCCCAAATATTCATAAGAAATCACTGGATTAATACTCTCGAAGATATGCAATACTGCAGAGAGCTCAAGATAAGTTCTTGGTCCTTAGAACACAGAAAACAGATTCTGCTTACATTCTACAGCTTGGTCAGTTTAATTAAGGTTATTTCTTTCTGAGCTGTTTTATAAGCCAGGAGTAAGTCCACTGCCTTCCCCCTTGCCTATTTATTCAATAAGAAGATTATGGTTACATAAAACTGAATTTTCCTGAACCATGAGTCAGTGTTTATTAAAGTGCCATAGTAGTGTCTTATTAATAAGAATAATGTAAATATTCAGGATGTTATGAATTGAATTGTGCCCCCCAAAGACACATTCAAGTCCTGACCCTTGGTACCTATGAATGTGATCTTATTTAGAAAGTTTTTGTGAATGTAATCAAGTTACAATGAGAGCAAGCTGAATTTGGGTGTGGCCTAATCCAATATGACTGGTGTCTTTAGAAGAGGAGGAAAATTTGGACGTGAACACAAAAATACAAAAAAGAGACTACCACGTGAAGACAGATACAGAAATCGAACGCCTGGGGCTACCAGAAGCTGGAAGAGTCAAGGAACGGTTTTCCTGTAGAGGCTCTGGAGAGACTGTGGCCCTCCCAACACCTTGATTTTGAGCTTCTAGCCTCTAGAACTATGAGAGAAGAAATTTCTGTTGTTTTAAGCCACCCAGTTTGTAGCACTTTGAGATACTCCAAGCAGCTAGACGTAGAAGTCTTTCAATCCTGTAGGAGAGCTCAGGTGGTGTATTACAGTGTAGCAGTGTCCCCTTCAATGCACTGTATTTGTAGTTATAAAAATAATAAATCTATATTTTAAAAAGAAATGAACTTGTTTTCTGAGCAGCTAAATTCCAAGTGTATTATACAGAAGACATACAGTCAGAAGTGAAGATACTGCTACCCAAACTCAATGTGGCAAAGAACACTTCTCCATAAATACCCTTCCAGAAAAGGCTGTCCTCCAAGCTGGCTACTTGCTTTACACTTTACCATAAGGACTGCATATCCTACAGACCACTGAATATGAAAATCATGTGCAAACCTCCCGTGTTTCTAGATTTTTGGCTAGTGCTTTTTAGGCATGGCTTTATAATATGAAAAAACTGGTGATAGCTACTCAAATTAAATAACAAATAGCTTTGCGTTTAGCTACTTGAGGGCAGGGATCATTTTAGATGGCCATGGTATCCCACAGTATGTGGCACAGTATGTGCCAGATTGTTGGTGCTGAAAAAGAGTTATGAAGTAATATGTAGACATTAGATATGTGTAAATGGTTGATTATACATGAAAAAGATAACCTGTAACTGAAAACTGAGTAAAAGTGTTATTTACTGAGTACAAGGATACATTATTTAACTTAATTTTCAAAACATTTCTGTCAAATAGATACTATTCTCCCTGTTTTATGTACAGGAAACTTAGGCCCAGAAAGTTTTAAATGATGTTCCCAAGATCACATAGCTTGTCAGTGGTGTAAAAACAGTAGGTAGGAATGACTCACAGTCCAAATCTCTGTGCCACGTTCTACGCTGTGTCCTATACCATAACCACCTTCTGGGGAAATGCCTACTCAAGACCTAGACTCCACACTTCATTGTAAACTGTTATTTGCCTGGGAACTATTCACCTCAACTGTTTTTATCACAATTTGTCCACTTGAAGTGGGGAAGTGGGGTTAAAAATATTTGAAACCCCCTTTCTGATTTGAACAATATGAGTGTACATGTGTTAATGCTTAAATCACACCAGAAACTATCAGAAAGAATGGTCTCTGTTTTAAATCCAAGAAATTAGTTTTATAATTATATAACTAAAATTCTAACCAGATGGAGTCCCAAATGAATTATGTTAACTAATTCTCTTCTTTCTCTCTCATTGCGATTATAGAAATTTTATGTTAATTTTATCTATGCTATATATACTATTCTGGACATTCTTAACTACAATACCAACTACCTTGATTAAATATTTTTTAAAGCCATCATTTATCATCATTTGATATATAAAGCACACTGTACTAGACTAGGTGCTTTAACTGCCCAGAATCTCTCTACATGAAGGAACAGCTCCGCCAGCACATCATTCAAAATGATTGCCATGGAGCCAGCACTGGAGCAATGCAATTGTGTCTTCTGAAACCAAGCTCGGTGGATCCCAGTCCTGTCTCAGGTATCGGAATTTGGAACTGAGAGTCAGGAAAACTGTGGCGGTCATTAAAACTGTATCACATGACTTCAATGTTCTAAGGAAGTCCAGAATTCCCAATGACCAAGGTCCCTAAAAGCTAGCCTGATGTGAAATCAGTTTCAAGGGCTTCTGAAAGACCAGCCAGAAGTAAACCAACCGAAAACTAATTGTGATAATTAAGCCTGACCATAACAGAATTTAACCACCTTCTTGCAAATGAAATAAAACCATTTAGACATTTTATAATCATGCCCATCCTCCACCACATAAACCATGCTATAGAAGACAAAAAATAACAAGTCACACTTAACACTACTGAACTGTACAATTAAAAGTGGTTAAGATGGTCAATTTCATGTTTGTTTGTTTTTTACCACCCCCCCAAAAAAATCACAAATTAACTTGTTAGTTAAGAATATAGTGTTTATCCAGTTGAGGTTCTCTATTTCCCGACTGATGAGAACTTGGTTAAATTTACGGGTCATGACAAAGAGATGAGACACTTAATGTGGCCCTGAATAATAATAAAATTTAGTCTTGAAGAAACTGATAGACATTAGTAGTGGTGTACTGATAAATGTTTAACAACCATCTCTCAAACAACGAAACAGTGCTGATTTGTAAAATTAGTCAGTTTTCATGGTGTAAATATTACCACCATGCTTATTTTAAGCCACCAATGTCACATCAGTAAACACAGAATCGGGAACAGATGGATAGGCAAAATCAGCTCTCTTAAGTGGAATCCAGCACCTCATGGTGGGGAAAAGGCAGAACAAAACCACCCCAAATGTCTTCTGTGTTTTCATTTCATTTGTGTCAAGTTCAAAATGTATTGACGTAGGAAAAGAAAAAGGGAACTAATATTTATGAAGTGGCTACTGTGAGCCAGACCTATTTTAAATTATCTCATTATAAAAAGCTATGAGGGAGACCCTGCCCTGGGGCCAGCTGGGCCCTGGCCCTGCCCACTAGCAGGCCAACACAAGCTTTGGGACACCCAGGACCCCATACCCAACTGTGTCAGGAATCAACCCCCCCCCCAATAGCTATATGACACCAGCTCTGAGACCCCTGGGCCCTGCAAACAGACTCCAAGACCTGGCTATGCCTGCCAGTAGACTGGCACTAACCCGAGGACATGGCTTCATGTGCCAGTGGGTGGGCAATATCCCAAGAGTATTCTAGACCCTGACTCCATTCACCAGTGAGCCGGCACTAGCCCCAGGGCCCCCTGGGATTCTGTGGCTGGCTGCCTCATGACCCAGCCCCCGCCACCCCAACCAGCAGCCTCTGCACAAGGTAGGACCTGGCAACCAATCAGACTGGGGGCCACACAAGCCTACCAGACTGCCCTCAGTGTCAGTCTGCCACAACAGAAGGACCCAAGCAGCCCTCATAGGGGGAACCCCTAGAGCATATAGCTTGGGTGATAAGAGGGGAATACACTGCTGGGATGCACAGGACTTTTCCTACAGGAGGCCATTTCTCCAAGGTCCAGAAATGTAACTAACCTACCAGATACATAAAAATACAAACAGCAACTTAAGCAAAATGAGGTGACAGAGGAACATGTTGCAGAGAAAGAAACAAGATAAAACCCCAGAAGAAGAACTAAGTGAAGTGGAGATATGCGATCTACCCAAGAAGGAGTTCTGGGTAGTGATCGTAAAGATGATCAAAGAACTCAGGAGAAGAATGGATGCGCAGAGCAAGAAGTCAGAAGTTTTTAACATGGAGTTAGAAAATATAAAGAACAAACAGTGATGAAGAATACAAAAACTGAAATGAAAAATACACTTGAAGGAATAAATAGTAGACTAAATGATACAGAGGAACAGATCAGTGAGCTGGAAGACAGACTAGTGGAAATCACTGCTGCTGAACAGAAAAAAGAAAGAAGAATGAAATGAAATGAGGACAGTTTAAAAGACCTCTGGGAAACAGCAAGCACACTAATATTTGCATTATAGAGGTCCCAGAAGGAGAAGAGAGAGAAAAGGGAACAGAGAACACATTTGAAGACATAATAGCTGAAAACTTCCCTAACCTGAGAAAGGAAACCATCACCCAAGTCTAGGAAATGCAGAGAGTCCCATACAGGATGAACCCAAAGAGGAACACACCAAGACACACTGTAGTTAAAAATGACAAAAAATAAAGATAAAGAGAGAATATTAAAAGCAGCAAGGGAAAAGTAACAACACACAAGTGAACTCCCTTAAGGCTATCAGCTGATTTTCAGCAGAAACTCTGCAGGCCAGAAGGGAGTGGCATGATATATTTAAAGTGATGAAAGGGAAAAACCTACAACCAAGAATAATCTGCCCAGCAAGGCTCTCGTACAGATTTGATAGAGAAATGAAAAGTTTTATAGACAAGCAAAAGCTAAAAGAATTCAGCACCACCAAACCAGCTTTACAAGAAATGTTAAAGAAACTTCTCTAAGTGAAAAAGAAAAGGCCACAACTAGACACATGAACATTACAGCATGAAAAAACTCATCCAGAAAAGCAAACATACAGTAAAGGTAGGAAATCATTCACACACCCAGTAGGAAGGTTAAAAAAAAAAAAGTAGTAAAATCATGTATATCCACAATAAGCTGTTAGGGGATACACAAAACAATTAGATATAAAATATGATATCAAAAAAATTCTGTGGGGGGGAGAGTACAAGTGGAAGGTTGCTGAAATGTATCTGAAAGTAAGAGATCAGCAACTTAAAACAATTATATATATATAGCTGTATAAAAACCTCATGGCTTTTTAAACCTCATCACAAACCAAAAATCTATAATAGATACATACACAAAAAAGAAAGAGAAATCAAAACATAAAACTAAAGAGTCATCAAACCACAAGAGAAGATAACAAAAGAAGAAGGAACAAAAAATACCTATGAAACAACCCCAAAACAATTAACAAAATGGCATACATATCAATAATTACCATAAATGTAAATAGACTAAATGCACCAATCGAAAGACACAGAGTGGCTGATTGGATACACAACAAGACCCGTATATATGCTGCCTACAAGAGATTCACTTCAGATCTAAAGACACATACAGACTGAAAGTGAGGGGATGGAAAAAGGTTTTCCATGCAAATGGACATCAAA
Organism: Orcinus orca; assembly: GCF_937001465.1. Taxonomy (NCBI): domain Eukaryota; kingdom Metazoa; phylum Chordata; class Mammalia; order Artiodactyla; family Delphinidae; genus Orcinus; species Orcinus orca. The sequence continues at coordinate 69,803,546 of NC_064567.1, forward strand.
AGAAAGTCGGGGTAGCAATACTTATATCAGACCTTAAAGTAAAGACTGTTACAAGAGACACAGGAGGACATTATATAATGACCAAGAGATCAATCTAAGAAGAAGATACAACAATTGTAAATACATATGCACCCAACATAGGAGCACCTAAATATATAAAGCAAATATTAATGGACATAAAGGGAGAAATCAACAGTTACACAAGAATAGTACTGGACTTTAACATCCCACTTACATCGACATACAGATCATTCAGACAATCAATAGGGAAGCATTGGCCCCTAATGACACATTAGACCAGATACACTTAATATATATAGAAAATTCCATCCCAAAACAGCAGAATACATATTCTTTTCAAATGCACATGGAATATTCTCCAATATAGATCACATGCTAGGCCACAAAACAAGCCTTGGAAAATTTAAGAAAATTGAAATCATTTCAAGCATCTTTTCTGAACAGAACACTATGAGATTAGAAGTCAACTAGGAGAAAAAAACTGCAAAAAATACAAACACATGGAGGCTAAACAATATGCCACTAAAGAACGAATGGATCACTGAAGAAATCAAGGAGGAAATGAAAAAATACCTAGAGAAAAATAAAAACAAAAACATGACAATCCAAAACCTATGGGACACAGCAAAATCAGTTCTAAGAGGGAAGTTTATAAAAACACAAGCTTACCTTGGGATACAAGAAATATCTCAAACAAGCAACCTAACCATACACCTGAAGGATCTAAAGAAAGAAGAAAAAACAAAACCCAACGTTAGCAGAAGGAAAGAAATTATAAAGATCAGAGCAGAAATAAATGAACTAGAGACAAAAAAAAGAGAAAAAAATCTGAAACTAAAAACTTGTTCTTTGAAAAGATGAACACAATTGATACCTTTAATCAGACTCATCAAGAAAAAAAAGGGAGCAGACCCAAATCAATAAAATTGGAAATGAAAAAGGAGAAGTTCCAACTGACACCGCAGAAATATAAAAGGTCATAAGAAACTGCTACAAACAACTATATGCCAATAAAATGGACAATCTAGAAGAAATGGATAAATTCTTAGAAATGTACAATCTCCCAAGACTGAAACAGGAAAAAATAGAAAATAGGAACAGACCAATTACCAGTAATGAAACTGAATCACTAATTTAAAAACTCCCAACAAACCAAAGTCCAGGACAAGACGGCTTCATAGGTGAATTATACCAAACATTTAGAGAAGAGTTAACCTTCTCAAACTATTCCAAAAAACTGCAGAGCAAGGAACATTTCTGAACTCATTCTATGAGGCGAGCATTACGCTGACACCAAAACCAGACAAAGGTATCACAAAAAAGAAAATGACAAGCCAATATTACTGATGAACACAGATGCAAAAATCCTCAGCAAAATATTAGCAAACCGAACCAACAATACATTAAAAGGATTATATGCCATAATCAAGTGGGATTTATCCCAGGGAGGCAAGGATTTTTAATATCCACAAATCAATCAATATGATACACCACATTGACCAACTGAAGAATAAAAACCATGTGTTCATCTCAACAGATGCATAAAGAGCTTTTGATAAAATTCAACATTCATTTGTGATAAAAAAAAAACTCTCCTGAAATTAAATTTCTGGATTGGATTTTTTTTTCTCATTAAAAATCCTTTTAAATTCTCCCAGGTGAAAGATTACAGATAATGAAAAGTCATTATCTTTATCATCATCAAGCTGTTGTTTTCTGAATGCTTATCTAAATTGAAGGCTATAGCAGCTTACAAGTGCTTACCTTTGGAGCACAGGTGACAAAGGGGTAAACTGGAAGTTTCTGCTGGTAGCCTAGTGTGAAGGTGTGATCTGTATACTGTCAACTCTTCCTCTCTCACAAAGACTGATGTTGATATTTACAGAAGATTATTGGTCCCTGAAAGAAAGACAAGTAAAAATTATGCCAGTTATGTTTCAAAAGTATCAGTGGAACATAAGAGCTTCAAATTTCTATCTGCATGCCAATTTTAATGTATTCAAAAGTTCTTTTAGAAAAGTATATCTTCATCATTCAAATAATTACCCAAGTTAGAGTACTAAAATAATAGAAATCTGGAATGGAGAATGCTAAAAGAACTCTTGGGATATACTCCTTTTACAGATGAAGAAAGAATAATCACACCACTTTTCTTTAAAAAGAGAAGGCAGTTACTGGCTCCTAGAGAAGCAGCTCCCATCTCATCACACTGATGTGTGGTGCTGCAATTCAGAATATTTATATTTTATAGAATTCTCACTTTAATATCTAATTCCAGAAACAGCAGCTCTCCTTAATGGTATCATCTCTGTTTTACAAATTTTCAGTACATTCAGATATTTATATCATTAAGAATCAATGCAGAGAAAAGGGAACCCTCCTACACTGTTGGTGGGAATGTAAGTTGGTGCAGCCACAACAGAAAACAATATGGAGGTTCCTCAGAAAACTAAAAATAGAACTACCATATGATCCAGCAATCCCACTCCTGGGAATACACCCAGACAAAACTATAATTCAAAAAGATACATGCACCCCTATGTTCAGAGCAGCACTATTCACAATAGCCAAAACATGAAACAACCTAAAGGTCCATCAACAGATGAATGGATAAAGAAGATGTGGTACATGTATACAATGGAATATTACTTAGCCATAAAAAAGAACAAAATAATGCCATTTGCAGCAACATGGATGCGACTAGAAATTGTCCTACTAAGTAAGTCAGAAAGAGAAAGACAAATACCGTATGATATCACTTATATGCGAAATCTAAAATACGGCACAAATGAACCTCTAAAAGAGACACAGACTCATAGACATAGAGAACAGACTTGTGGTTGCCAACGGGGAGGGGGAAGGGAGGGGGTGGACTGGGAGTTTGGGGTTGGTAGAGGCAAACTATTACATTTAGAATTGAAAAATAACAAGGTCCTAACGTATGGCACAGGTAACTATATTCAATATCCTGTGATAAACCATAATGGAAAAGAATATAAAAAAGAATGTATACATGTGTATAACTGAGTCACTTTGCTGTACAGCAAAGATTGACACAACACTGTAAGTCAATTATACTTCAATAAAAAAAATTCATCTAAAAAGAAAGAAAGAATCAATGCCTGGACTAGACTAAATTATCAGGGGTAATTCAGATCTTTCCATTCCTTATCTCCCATCATTGGTGAAACTTAAAACTTTTATGTGGAATGTAGAGTTCACAGTTTCAACTATCTGTTTGATTTCATATTACTGATATGTATGAATTATATAAAATATACAATACCCCAAACAGTTGTTTTTGCACTGGTTCTACCTTTAACAGGAATGTAATTGGCAATAAAGTATAATGAAATCAACAATGACACATGCTGGTATAAGGAAAAGAAAAACCTTCAGATTCCAACCACAGTGTCCCCAGGAAAGCTGGTACTAGTAATAGCTAAAGTTAACATACTGTATTACATGCCTTAAATGAATCATAATCTAATTATCATAATTTCAAAGCAGGAGATATGATTAATCCCATTTCTCACTTGAGGAAACTGGGGCAGGGAGAAGTTGAGTCACTTGTCTAAGGCTACTAATCATTATGGAAGCCAGACTTTGAACTCAGGTAACCATCTTTAGGGCCTTGGGCACTTAACTAGGTTCCCCCACCTCTATCTGTGAGGTCTAATGGGCCCCGGCCAAACCCCAAGAATTGCTCACTCTCTCCTGCAAACAGAAAACATACTTGGGGCTAAGAAGTGATGGAGATGGCAGGAGAGCAGAGGCTCCTATGTTCTGTTCCTCCCTCCCTACTTCCCTCTCTTTCTCCCCAGGGATGGAATTAATGTTCCTCCGCGCCCCCCCCCCCCCCGCCCCACCAGTCCACCTCCTTACAAGCATGCCTGTAGGGCTATATGGTGTTCAGCATTCTATCTCCAGCATCTAGTGCAATATGGACACAAAATAGGCACTTACCATTGTACTTGTTGAGTGAATGAATGAATCCTTTCTGTGCTGTAAGTGTTAAATGAGACGATGTACGGGACACACAGAGCTTCCCATAATACCTGATGTATACCAGATACTTAATAAATATTAGTTGTTGCTATTCTACTATTACTGCCTACTGTTACTATTATTTGTCTAAAAGATAATTTTAAGCAGAATATAAACGTTTTATTTCATTGTTCCTCTCATTTTTAATTATGTTTTTAATTTATTTATTTATTTATTTATTTTTGGCTGCATTGGGTCTTCGTTGCTGCATGTGGGCTTTCTCTAGTTGTGGCGAGCGGGAGCTACTCTTCATTGCAGTGCACGGGCTTCTCATTGCAGTGGCTTCTCTTGTTGTGTATCACGGGCTCTAGCTGCACAGGCTTCAGTAATTGTGGCATGCAGGCTCAGTAGTTGTGGCTCGTAGGCTCAAGAGCACAGGCTCAGTAGTTGTGGTGCACAGCCTTTGTTGCTCCATGGCATGTGGGATCTTCCTGGACCAGGGCTGGAACCCGTGTCCCCTGCATTAGCATGTGGATTCTTAACCACTGTGCAACTAGGGAAGTCCCCCTCTCATTTTTTATTTTTTAACATTTTTCGTGGAGTATAATTGCTTTATTATGGTATGTTAGTCTCTGCTTTATAACAAAGTGAATCAGTTATACATATACATATATCCCCATATCTCTTCCCTCTTGCACCTCCCTCTCTCCCACCCTCCCTTTCCCACCCTTCTAGCTGGTCACAAAGCACCGAGCTGATCTCACTGTGCTTTGCGACTACTTCCCAATAGCTATCTATTTTACATTTGGTAGTGTATATATGTCCATATATACACTACAACTCTCTCACTTTCTCCCAGCTTATGCTTCCCCCTCCCCGTGTCTTCAAGTACATTCTCTAGTAGGTCTGCATCTTTATTCCCATCTTGCTCATAGGTTCTTCATGACCATTTTTTCTTAAATTCCATATATATGTTTTAGCATATGGTATTTGTTTTTCTCTTTCTGACTTACTTCACTCTGTATGACAGACTCTAGGTCCATCCACCTCACTACAAATAACTCAATTTCGTTTCTATTTTATGTGCCACATCTTCTTTATCCATTCTTCTGTCGATGGACACTTAGGTTGCTTCCATGTCCTGACTATTGTAAATAGAGCTGCAAAGAGCACTGTGGTACATGACTCTTTTTGAATTATGGCTTTCTCAGGGTATATGCCCTGTAGTGGGATTGCTGGGTCGTATGGTAGTTCTATTTTGAGATTTTTAAGGAACCTCCATACTGTTCTTCATAGTGGCTGTATCAATTTACATTCCCACCAACAGTGCAAGAGGGTTCCCTTTTCTCCACACCCTCTCCAGCATTTATTGTTTGTAGGTTTTTTGATGATGGCCATTCTGACTTGTGTGAGGTGATACCTCATTGTAGTTTTGATGTGCATTTCTCTAATGATTAGTGATGTTGAGCATCCTTTCATGTGTTTGCCGGCAATCTGTATATCTTCTTTGGAGAAATGTCTACTTAGGTCTTCTGCCCATTTTTAGATTGGGTTGTTTGCTTTTTAGATATTGAGCTGCATGAGCCGCTTATAAATTTGGGAGATTAATCCCTTGTCAGTTGCTTCATTTGCAAATATTTTCTCCCATTCTGAGGGTTGTCTTTTCATCTTGTTTATGGTTTCCTTTGCTGTGCAAAAACCTTTTAAGTTTCATTAGGTCCCATTTGTTTATTTTTGTTTTTATTTCCATTTCTCTAGGAGGTGGGTCAAAAAGGATCTTGCTGTGATTTATGTCATAGAGTGTTCTGCCTATGTTTTCCTCTAAGAGTTTGATGGTGTCTGGCCTTACAGTTAGGACTTTAATCCATTTTGAGTTTATTTTTGTGTATGGTGTTAGGGAGTGTTCTAATTTCATTCTTTTACATGTGGCTGTCCAGTTTTCCCAGCACCACTTATTGAAGAGACTGTCTTTTCTCCATTGTATATTCTTGCCTCCTTTATCAAAGATAAGGTGACCGTATGTGTGTGGGTTTATCCTTGGGCTTTCTATCCTGTTCCAATGATCTATATTTCTGTTTTTGTGCCACTACCATACTGTCTTGATTACTGTAGCTTTGTAGTATAGTCTGAAGTCTGGGCACTTGATTCCTCCAGCTCCATTTTTCTTTCTCAGGATTGCTTTGGCTATTCGGGGTCTTTTGTGTTTCCATATAAATTGTGAAATTCTTTTGTTCTGGTTCTGTGAAAAATGCCAGTGGTAGCTTCATAGGGATTGCATTGAATCTGTAGATTGCTTTGGGTAGTAGAGTCATTTTCACAATGTTGATTCTTCCAATCCAAGAACATGGTATATCTCTCCATCTATTTCTATCATCTTTAATTTCTTTCATCAGTGTCTTATAATTTTCTGCATACAGGTCTTTTGTCTCCTTAGGTAGGTTTATTCCTAGGTATTTTATTCTTTTTGTTGCAGTGGTAAATGGGAGTGTTTCCTTAATTTCAATTTCAGATTTTTCATCATTAGTGTATAGGAATGCAAGGGATTTCTGTGCATTACTTTTGTATCCTGCTACTTTACCAAATTCATTGATTAGCTCAAATAGTTTTCTGGTAGCATCTTTAGGATTCTCTATGTATAGTATCATGTTATTTGCAAACACTGACAGCTTTACTTCTTCTTTTCCGATTTGGATTCCTTTTTTTTCTTTTTCTTCTCTGATTGCTGTGGCTAACACTTCCAAAACTATGTTGAATAACAGTGGTGAGAGTAGGCAACCTTGTCTTGTTCCTGATCTTAGTGGAAATAGTTTCAGTTTTTCACCATTGAGGACGATGTTTGCTGTGGGTTTGTCATATATGGCCTTTATTATGCTGAGGTAAGTTCCCTCTCTGCCTACTTTCTGGAGGGCTTTTATCATAAATGCTGTTGAATTTTGTCGAAAGCTTTCTCTGCATCTATTGAGATGATCATATGGTTTTTCTACTTCGATTTGTTAATATGGTGTATCACATTGATTGATTTCCGTATATTGAAGAATCCTTGCATTCCTGGGACAAACCCCTCTTAATCATGGTGTATGATCCTTTTAATGTGCTGTTGGATTCTGGTTGCTAGTATTTTGTTGAGGATTTCTGCATCTATGTTCGTCAGTGATATTGGCCTGTAGTTTTCATTTTTTGTAACATCTTTGTCTGGTTTTGGTATCAGGGTGATGGTGGCCTTGTAGAATGACTTTGGGAGCGTTCCTCCCTCTGCTATATTTTGGAAGAGTTTGAGAGGGGTAGGTATTAGCTCTTCTCTAAACGTTTGATAGAATTTGCCTGTGAAGCCATCTGGTCCTGGGCTTTTGCTTGTTGGAAGATTTTTAATCACAATTTCAATTTCAGTGCTTGTGACTGGTCTGTTTATATTTTCTATTTCTTCCTGGTTCAGTATCAGAAGGTTGTGCTTTTCTAAGAATTTGCCCATTTCTTGCAGGTTGTCTATTTTATTGGCATATAGTTGCTTGTAGTAATCTCTCATGATCCTTTGTATTTCTGCTGTGTCAGTTGCTACTTCTTTTTCATTTCTAATTCTGTTGATTTGAGTCTTCTCCCTTTTTTTTCTTGATGAGTCTGGTTAATGGTTTATCAATCTTGTTTATTTTCTCAAAGAACCAGCTTTTAGTTTTATTGATCTTCGCTATCATCTCCTTCATTTTTTCCCCTTTATTTCTGATCTGATCTTTATGATTTCTTTCCTTCTACTACCTTTGGGGGTTTATTGTTCTTCTTTCTCTAATTGCTTTAGATGTAAGGTTAGATTGTTTATTTGAGATGTTTCTTGTTTCTTAAGGTAGGATTTTACTGTTATAAACTTCCCTCTTAGAATTGCTTTTGCTGCATCTCATAGGTGTTGGGTCATCATTTTTTCATCATCATTTGTTCCTAGGAATTTTTTGATTTTCTCTTTGATTTCTTGGTTATTTAGTAGTGTATTGTTTAGCATCCCTGTGTTTGCATTATTTACAGATTTTTCTTCCTGTAATTGATAGCACTGTGGTCAGAAAAGATACTTGAGGGCTTCCCTGGTGGCGCACTGGTTGAGACTCTGCCTGCTGATGCAGCGGACACGGGTTCGTGCCCCGGTCTGGAAGATCCCACATGCTCTATTCTGGAGACTGTTTCATGAGCACTTGAGAAGAAAGTTAATTCTGTTGTTTTTGGAAGGAATGTCATATAAATATCAGTGAAGTCCATCTTGTTTAACGTATCATTTAAAGCTTGGGTTTCCTTATTTATTTTCATTTTGGATGATCTTTCCATTGGTGAAAGTGGGGTGTTAAACTCGCCTATTATGATGGTGTTACTGTCGATTTCCCCTTTTATGGCTGTTAGTATTTGCCTTATGTATTGAGGTGCTCCTATGCTGGGTGCATAAATATTTACAATTGTTATATCTTCTTCTTGGATTGATCCCTTGATCATTATGTAGTGTCCTTCTTTGTCTCTTGCAATAGTCTTTATTTTAAAGTCTATTTTCTCTGATATGAGAATTGCTACTCCAGCTTTCTTTTGATTTCCATTTGTATGGAATATCATTTTCCATCCCCTCACTTTCAGTCTGTATGTGTCCCTAATTCTGAAGTGGGTCTCTTGTAGACAGAATATATACAGGTCTTGTTTTTGTATCCATTTATCCAGTGTATGTCTTTTGGTTGGAGCATTTAATCCATTTACATTTAAGGTAATTATTGATATGTATGTTCCTATTACCATTTTCTTAATTGTTTTTGGTATGTTATTGTAGGTCTTTTCCTTCTGTTGTGTTTCCTGCTGAGAGCAGTTCCTTTAGCATTTGTTGTAAAGCTGGTTTGGTGGTGCTGAATTCTCTTAGCTTTTGCCTTTCTGTAAAGGTTTTAATTTCTCCATCAAATCTGAATGAGATCCTTGCTGGGTAGAGTAATCTTGGTTGTAGGTTTTTCCCTTTCATCACTTTAAATGTGTCCTGCCACTCCCTTCTGGCTTCAGAGTTTCTGCTGAAAGATTAGCTGTTAACCTTATGGGGATTCCCTTGTATGCTATTTGTTGTTTTTCTCTTGCTGCTTTTAATATTTTTTCACTGTATTTAATTTTTTATAGTTTGATTAATATGTGTCTTGGCATGTTTCCTCTTCGATTTATCCTGTATGGGACTCTCTGTGCTTCCTGGACTTGATTAACTACTTCCTTTCCCATATTAGAGAAGTTTTCAACTATAATCTCTTCAAATATTTTCTCAGTCCCTTTCTTTTTCTCTTCTTCTTCTGGGGCCCCTATAATTCGAATGTTGGTGTGTTTAATGTTGTCCCAGAGGTCTCTGAGATTGTCCTCAATTCTTTTCATTCTTTTTTCTTTATTCTGCTCTGCAGTAGTTATTTCTATGATTTTTTTCTCTCAGGTCCCTTATCCGTTCTTCTGCCTCAGTTATTCTGCTATTGATCCCTTCTAGAGAATTTTTAATTTCATTTATTGTGTTGTTCATCATTGTTTGTTTGCTCTTTAGTTCTTCTAGGTCCTTGTTAAACGTTTCTTGTATTTTCTCCATTCTATTTCCAAGATTTTGGAACATGTTTACTATCATTATTCTGAATTCTTTTTCAGGTAGACTGCCTATTTCCTTTTCATTTGTTAGGTCTGGTGGGTTTTTACCTTGCTCCTTCATCTGCTGTGTTTGTCTTCTCATTTTGCTTAACTTACTGTATTTGGGTCTCCTCTTCACAGGCTGCAGGTTCGTAGTTCCCGTTGCTTTTGGTGTCTGCCCCCAGTGGCTAAGGTTGGTTCAGTGGGTTGTGTAGGCTTCCTGGTGGAGGGGACTAGTGCCTTTGTTCTGCTGCATGAGGCTGGATCTTGTCTTTCTGGTGTGCAGGTCCACATCTGGTGGTGTGTTTTGGGGTGTCTGTGACCTTATTATGATTTTAGGCAGCCTCTCTGCTAATGGGTGGGGTTTGTTCCTGTCTTGCTAGTTGTTTGGCATAGGGTATCCAGCACTGTAGCTTGCTGGTTGTTGAGTGGAGCTGGGTCTTGGCGTTGAGATGGAGATCTCCGGGAGATTTTTGCTGTTTGATATTACATGGGGCTGGGATGTCTCTCGTGGTTCAATGTCCTGAACTTGGGTCTCCCACTTCCGAGGGTGGAGCACCAAGATCCTGTCATCCACACGGCTCAGAATAAAAGGAGAGGAAGGAAGGAAGGAAGGAAGGAAGGAAGGAAGGAAGAAAGAAAGAAAGAAAGAAAGAAAGAAAGAAAGAAAGAAAGAAAGAAAGAAAGAAAGAAAGAAAGAAAGAGAAAGAAAGAAAGAAAGAAAGGAAGGAAGAAAGAAGGAAGGAAGGAAGGAAGGGATGGAAGGAAGGGAAGGAAGGAAGGAAGGAAGGAAGGAAAAAGCAAAGCTATACAGACAAAATCACACACAGAAGCATACACACTCACAAAAAGAGAAAAGGGGGAAAAAATATATATATATCGTTGCTCCCAAAGTCCTCCTCCTCAATTTGGGATGATTCGTTGTCTATTCAGGTATTCCACAGATGTAGGGTATATCAAGTTGATGCTGGAGATTTAATCCGCTGCTCCTGAGGCTGCTGGGAGAGATTTCCCTTTCTCTTCTTTGTTCGCACAGCTCCTGGGGTTCAGCTTTGGATTTGGCCCTGCCTCTGCGTGTAGGTCTCCTGAGGGCATCTGTTCTTCGCTCAGACAGGACGGGCTTAAAGGAGCCGCTGATTCGGGGGCTCTGGCTCACTCAGGCCGGGAGGAGGCAGGGGTATGGAATGCGGGGCGAGCCTGCGGCGGCAGAGGCCAGCGTGACGTTGCACCAGCCTGAGGCACCACCATGTGTTCTCCCGGGGAAGTTGTCCCTGGATCCCGGGACCCTGGCAGTGGCTGGCTGCACAGGCTCCTGGGAGGGGAGGTATGGATAGTGACCTGTGCTCGCACACAGGCTTCTTGGTGGCGGCAGCAGCAGCCTTAGTGTCTCATGCCCGTCTCTGGGGTCTGCGCTGATAGCCGCAGCTCGCGCCAGTCTCTGGAGCTCCTTTAAGCAGCGCTCTTAATCTCGTCTCCTCGTGCACCAGGAAACAGAGGCAAGAAAAAGTCTCTTGCCTCTTCGGCAGCTCCAGACTTTTCCGCGGACTCCCTCCCAGCTAGCCGTGGCGCACTAACCCCCTGCAGGTTGTGTTCACGCAGCCAACCCCAGTCCTCTCCCTGGGATCCGCCCGAAGCCCGAGCCTCAGCTCCCAGCCCCTGCCCGCCCCGGCGGGTGAGCAGACAAGCCTCTTGGGCTGGTGAGTGCCGGTCAGCACTGATCCTCTGTGCGGGAATGTCTCCGCTTTGCCCTCTGCACTCTCCTCCGTGGCGCCGAAGCTCCCCCACCTCTGCCACTCGCAGTCTCTGCCCACGAAGGGGCTTCCTAGTGTGTGGACACCTTTCCTCCTTCACAGCTCCCTCCCACTGGTGCAGGTCCCGTCCCTATTCTTTTGTCTCTGTTTTTTCTTTTTTCTTTTGCCCTGCCAGGTACGTGGGGGAGTTTCTTGCCTTTTGGGAGGTCTGAGGTCTTCTGGCAGCGTATTTGTGTATTTGTGGGGAGGAAGGTGATCTCCGCGTCTTACTCTTCCGCCATCTTGAAGCTCCTCCCCTCCCTCATTTTTTTCATTGATCTCTTGTTACATGGCCTTTAGATTTATTTTATTCAATTTAATTAATTTTGTTATTAAGCCTAGTTGTGACCATTTTATTCACATCATAAACAAACGTGTGAGGATGATTATTCTTATTTGACCTCAACACATATGCAAAATTATTACTTTTTGATAAATATTAGAAGTGGAATTGCTGGGTCAAAACATACAAAATTCTAATGTTTTTAATGGTTATTTAAAAGGACTACATTTCTAAAATCTCTGATAAAAGTTCATCAATCATAACTCAGAGTAGGTTTGCCCATTTCTTATCCTGAAATAAAATGATTTAATAAGAGAAAAATACTACATGCACAAGGCTGTTTTTTCCAACATCATTTAAAATGTCAACAATTCAAAACTACTAAAATATCCTGCAATAAAGAAGTCTTTAAGTAAATTATTGTAAACCAACATAATGGAATACTGTGTAGCAATTAGAATAACAATTCAATGACTACAGAGAAACGTGGAAAATATAAAAACATGAGGAAATGTTTGGCACACAATATTAAATAATTAAGGGGAAAAATAATGAAAAGAAAATTTTCAAAAATAACAGTAAGAGTGGTCCTCTTTTTATTTTCCAAAAATACTTAAATGTAAGGAGTACCACATTCTAATAAATTTTTGTTTACACGGACAGGAGTAGACAATATAAATGGGATCATTACTGAAATTACAATGTTAAGGTTCACTATTTTAAAACCTGCCATTAACTTGTATTGGACGGTTCGTTGATGCTAAACTGAGTTTCCTACAAATTAGTGAAACTGAATTATGAATTTCTTCTAATATCTATTGAAATCAGCCTTTTATGTTAGCACAGCACTTTTTGTTAGCACAACATTCAGAAGGTACAAACAATATTAACAGTGCAAGCTACTAAAATACTGTATTAATGTAATGCAAAGTGTCCTTGTTCTAATCATCTTTCTTTCTAGAAAACTGACCAGAGCCCACTTGAGTCCTACTTATCCTTGTCCTTGGGGATGGCATGGGGATATGAGTGCCCCCTCCCTTTCATCCCTCTTCTTTACTTCAGCCCGATTATCAATTCCCCAATCTTATTCAAGTCTTGGAAAGAGGCTTTTGAGTCAATCCTGAAAAGAGCCATTTATATTCCAACCACTGAGCCACTTCAAAAGCTGGATCACCTTGGTGACTACCTAGTCTCTCCAAGTCTTCACATCCTCAGATATCTATGAAAACAACACCATCTGTACCATATAGAATCTGGGGGTTAAATGATGAAACAGGGCAAAGAGCCTACACAGGCTCTGCCCCTTCTGTGCTGAAATTCTGAAGCAAATTCCCCACAGTGGGCTTTGCCATTTTTAAGTCAAGATCCACTGGGAATCTGAGGAGGTCTAAGGACGCACTGTGCAGAGAAAAGCGGTCCATCCTCACAAAATGTGGTGTACAATTTCAAGGGTTTCAAGGACCCCGGGGGAAGACCTTCCATTCACTGCCCAGTACACCACAGACCAACGGCTAGGAACCCCTAGGACGGTGCAGAATCTCTAATGAGGAACAGTGAAAGTAAATGTGGAAAAGAACAAAAACAAAGAGGTCATGAGGTGAAGGATCAAAGGAGGAAAAACAACTAAAATAAAAGAAATAAATGAGAAAAGAAAAAAAAGGCAAGATGTGGAAATTTGGTTCAGGCAGAGGGAATATGTAAGAAGTGTGGATCCATTTGTCTCCATTTTCCCCAGCCTAAGTGGAAGTACCTGTTAGTCATGGATTTAAGTCATTTGCAGAGTGCTTAAATAGTTAATCGTAGCCTTAGAAACATTTGACAACAAAGTGTACGCTAATCCAAAATACAATCAAGTTGTAAAAAGCCAAACTGACCTTCCAGAAGTCAAGGATGAATAATTCAAGTCAGCCCTTCCCCAGCCCCGCATCCAGTGCATTACACGGATGAGGCTTCACCTTCCCGCTTGGCTTCACCATTTAGGATAAGGGGACCATGGTTCCTGGAGGCGTGTTTGAACCACGTACACAAACAAATTAGCTTAATTATTTACTGCTTTCCCAACTCAGATGAAATAATTCTGTTGTTTTTTTTTTTAAAAAGTGACTCCCCCGAAACAACAATCTCAAAGCCAAGCGAGAGCTCGCCCCTGGTGCATCTCCTGCTACTTTGTTGCTCTGTGTCAGCCCTGATTCAAGGACAGATTTCTGGTATATCTGCTATTTTCCTTCTCTCCTCTCTTCCCCGAGGTTAGCCCCCTGCCCAACTAAAGGAAGAAGCGTACTTTCACATGCACTCGCAGGGCGTCAAGCAGACCTGCACACACTGGAGGATCCCCTCTGGCTCTCACATGGCCTTGTTTCCCGTTTCCAGGCATAAGTAGAATTCTCTATCAGGGAAGCCAACACAATGGGCTTTTACCAAGATTTATATTGCAACCCAGTGGTTCTCCACCAGGGGTGATTTTGTGCCCAGGAGTGATTTGGCAATGTCTGCAGACATTTTTGGTTGTAGCAACTGGTAGAGAAGGGGGAGCTGTTATTGGCATCTATTGTGTAGAGCCCAGGGATGTTGCTAAATATCCTGCAGTGCACAGGACAGTCCCCCATACAACTGATCAGGCCTCACAAGTCAATAGTGCCAAGGTTGAAAAACCCTGCTACAACCCCAGAGTTAGAATATGAAAAATTTGAGAGGACTGTTTCCATCTGTGATTTCTCTTCACTCCATTTACACCACCTAGTATTTGTCTAGGTGTCTTTTCCCAAGCTACACACTGAGTTTCTAATGGACCCAGAAAATCTCCTTACATGGGCTACCTCATAGGATGGGGGAAATGACAGGGAACCCTCCCACTCTCCATACTTAGTCTGGTGCCCAGGAAGGAAAATGGCTGGAAGGAAGGCTGGGAAGGAATCCCAGGTGTACTACCTAAGGGCCAACTGAGTTGGAAAAGATACTTAACCTTCCTGAATCCGAGCTCCTCAGTAATAAAATAAGAACAGGAGAATGGATCTTGTTCAGATTAAACAATATATATCTGTGTCTGACCCACTGTTTGCCAAAGTAGGTACTCAATAAATGCTATTATTAATACTTTATATCAATAGATCCCAAACTGTATTATGCATAATTAACCTGGGAAGATTATTAAAATTCACATTGTCAGCTCCTAACTGCAGAGGTTCTGATCTTCTATGGCAGGAGTATCTACCTAGAATCTGCATTTTTTAGAAGAGACCCAATGATTCTGACCTACATGGTCTGTGGCCCGTACGTTAAGAAACTCTGCAGTCCAGGGGTTGGCCCTGGACTTCCCCAAATATTCTCAACCAGATGCTCTCTGACTCCTTGCACCTCCAGAGAGAAGGCAAAATTATGATATGTCTTCTTGCCTTCTGTTTTCTCTAGAATCTAAATTCTGGGATAATTAACCTCAAGAGTTTCACTTTCCCCAACCTTATGCCCTCCTCTCTGAGAGCCATCAGCTAACTCACTGACATTTCCATCTCTTATTCTGTATAAAGAAAGAGAACATTTGGCTATATGGGCCCACAGATGAAAACTCAGGAGACAGGAAAAGAGGCATATGCTGATTTACCCTCAGAGAGCATCATGGAGTCATGGAAAAATCTGTCTTTGGAGTCAAACAGACTGGAGTTTCCATCTTACCGCCGCCCTTTGCTTGCCCCGGAGCCCCAGTATCCTCAGGTGTAAAAGGGGAATGGAAACATACATCTTTTACTAGCCGGTGCTCTCAACTACCTATTCCACATGGGTTAGTCCAACTGGGATTAGGTCCTCTTGTGTGTGGACCTAGTTACTCATCCATTCTTCCATTGTGGCTTGCTAACAGAAGCCCATCATTTGACAGAAGGCAGCAATGCACCCAGATAAAAAGCAACATACCTAACTCTTACTCACAGCTACGAGTGGGCCTGTGACTGGCCACTAAGACCCAAGATGAATTCAGTTGAGTGTTTCTAGGAAAGTACTGCTTCCCTTTCTCCCTTTTCCCTTTTCTTCATGTTCTTCCTCCCTTTTCTTTCTCCTCTGATGAATACTCTTTCTACTAACTGGAATGTGTCTGTGAGGCTGGGGGTGGACGTGGACCATTATATCCATGAAGATGAAAGCCTGTGCTAAGGATGATGGAGCAAGAAGCCTGGGTCTTTGGTGGCATCTTTAAAGCAGTCTTGGACCTTCTACCTCTAGATTCAGTGCTACATGACAATAATAAGCCCCCATGTGTTTAAACCACTATTACAGTTTTGTACTACAAGCATAATCCCTACCCAAAGCACTGCTGTGGAATAGAAGTACTTCATCTCAGCCAGAAGACTACTAACACTAGCAAGATCCAGCCGCCCTACATTAAACCTCCGGCTTTTGTCGCCCTCCTCTTTGTTTGGAACTTTCTAACTCAGATCTACCCTCTGGAATATTCTCTTCCAAGGTGTAGCCAGTTGGGTGAACTTCTGACCTACTATTTATCTTAAAGTGTTTCATTTTTCTTTCTTGGATCTTTCTCCTGGTCTCATTTACCTTCCTGATTCTGATACTATTCTTCAACCAGAATGAAATGGTTGGCTCCCCATTAAGGAAGCTGTTTCGGTCCGCAGGGATGTGACCAAGATGTGGAGTAAGGTGCAAGAGGGCAAAATTTAAGGAAGCACTTACTCACAGGTCCTACAAGCAATGAGTCAGTTATGTTAGGGTAAGTACCTCCTCATCCTAGTGGCCCTCCCCCCCACACTCCTCCAGCCTTGCCCCTACGACCAGCTTCTGGGATGGACCTGACCTTTAATTCCAGTGTCGGTCAAACTGCAATTCATGACCACTATCTTTTAGTAAGATTTCTATAATGGACATGATATTTTAAAAGATGATATACAACAGAATAGAAAATACTGGAAGGCATCCATTGCATAGAAAGCATTCTTTACTGTAGTAAGGGTAAGTATTGTTACTTTTGTTTCAGCTATACATATAAATACGTATGTATGTATGTGTAGCACCGGGCCATGAGATAAAATGTAATACTTACTGTAGATTACGGTCCAGTAATTTTGAAAAAAAAAAAAAGTTCTGTTCTTTGCTCCCAGTTAATAATCCCTCTTGATCTAGGTTTCTCACCTTCACACTAGCTATTTTCTAAATTTCACATGCTAACTTAGCTGATTTATGTTATAGAATATTTAGCATATATTAGCAACAAGGAGCTTATGTATGTGGAATATAAGGATTCACAAAGTCTAAAGTTGTTCAAAATGATGGAGTTCTTCACAGAGTTATGGGAGGACTTCTCAGGAGTACTTAACAGCTTACTTTTATTCTTTATTTTATAAAGATTGTTTACCTTCTTAAGACTATTAATATCCCTGTATGTGTTCCTTTGAAGGAATCAACTTGATCAGTTCCAGAGTTTCGAGATCATAAAGTAGGTCAAGCCTTTATAATTATATTAGGAGCTTTGGGGAACATCAATCTAGTTTTCCAAATCCAATTTCTGAAAGAGCCAATCCTCAACTTTCATAAAACTTGAAGTTTTCGGCACACTTAGAAAACATAAAAAACATCTTTGATTCTTAGAATGACTCATATTGTAACAGCGACCTCTATTTCTGCTAATGTTTATATTGGTGCTAAAGATTTTGCAAGGGTCTATGAGAGTTTATATGATCTATCCCACCTGAGAAGCCAATACAGATATAGGAGATATCTACCGCAATTCCATATAACATATGAAGCAAATGAAATATGACATGTGGCCTTAAGACTACAACCAAGATAAGGAAGAAGAAAAAAGTATTTGTAATCGCAGATGCAGTAAATATATCAAAGAGTTATCCAAATAGCTGATGGAAAGTAAAGTACATCATTGGCTTGTTTGCAAAATGAGGCCTAACTGAGCTAATTTATCACTCTTTCACCTTGGCATGCTCTAGCCAATCATGTCCACACAAAGTACCAGGGAAAGGATGATACAAAGAGTTAGAGAATGTTTTCTTACTTTGGATTTTGAGCCTTCAGAGCCCTTCAGGGGAAGTTTGTCCAAACCCTAAGTAACAACTGCTTGCTGCCTTGGCACATGGTAGGCACTCACTGAATGAGTGTAGAAGCAATGAATGAATGCTTGACCAAGGACAGGCAAATTTAGATGCATTTTTGATCATTCACCTATCAGACTACTTACAGAACTGCCTGAGTCCACTAAGAAATCCAAAAATATTTACTAAAGTATCTTTTTCATTTACTCTGAATCATATGGGAATTCAGGAGATTCAGTTTCATATATTTTTGTATTCACTTACATTAATACATTAAAATGTTATCGGTAACTAATTGCTCTGTAGAGATTCACTGCATTTGAAGCCATTTGGAAAATAAGCCTTTTATCTTTCAAACAAGAAGTTTTGTTTTGCCAAGAGTAAATCTCTTGAACACAAACACATTACAAATGGACTTTAATGACGTTCCAAATGTGATTCCGTTGCTTGTGGTTTTTCTATTTTATGCATTTGTATGTAAATTGTACTTTATGGAATAAGACAGAGGTGGGAGAGTTTTTCTCCTTAACCTGTTCATTGTTTCCCTTCTTTGCTTCCATGTTAGAAAATTTATGAGCATGGATGACGTAAAAATCATTATCACTGTGCTAAGTGGCTTGGCAAGGCTACAACCTCCAAATTCAATTCAACAAACATTTATGCAGTACATGCTAAGTGCTTCACACATTAACTGGGAACCTATAGTATTCTAGGCACTTCACAATGAAAACTTTTGAGGTGCCTCCTATTAGCCATGGTTCAAAACTGAATTAGACACTCTTCCTACCCTCACGAAGTTCAAACTACTTAATTAACCACCACATATGACCTTGGAAACAAAGTGGTTAAATCGTTTACTGCTTCTGCTATTTCCTTGCTTCCAACTGAATATTAAGTATGTCACAAGATATTTCATCTTTGGAAATTTATTCCCCTTGTCCTCAGATTGGATGATTCACATTATCTTCAAAATGTTTTGGGGTTATGATCATACAAGTCCTAACAAGAGTGAGTTTTTCAGCATTGTCAGCATGAAAAGGAGAGTCATTCTCTGCTCAGTTTTAATGTGTGAATCTTCAAATGTCATTTTTCTAGTTCTCTGGCTTTCACTTTCCTTCTGTGTAAATCAGGTTGGATCAGTGACAGTGATCACCCCTCCATCTCTCATCCTTTAAGTCTGTTTACACAGCTTGTTTGGTCACTGGACACTTGTACATAAGAATCTATGAAATAAGTTTGCTGGAACCAAACTTCAGAAAAAAAAAGGAGGTTCCTTAAAAACTAAAAATAGAACTACCATAGGACACAGCAATCCCACTGCTGGGCATATACCCTGAGAAAACCATAATTCAAAAAGGGTCATGTACCACAGTGTTCACTGCAGCACTATTTTCAATAGCCAGGACATGGAAGCAACCCAAGTGTCCATCGACAGATGAATGGATAAAGAAGATGTGGCACATATATACAATGGAATATTACTCAGCTATACAAAGAAATGAAATTGAGCTATTTGTAGTGAGGTGGATGGGCCTAGAGCCTGTCATACAGAGTGAAGTCAGAAAGAGAAAAACAAATACCGTATGTTAACACATATATATGGAATCTAAAAAAAAAAAATTTGTTCTAATGAACCTAAGGGCAGCACAGGAATAAAGACACAGATGTAGAGAATGGACTTGAGGACACGGGGAGGGGGAAGGTTAAGTTGGGATGAAGTGAGAGAGTGGCATGGACATATATACACTACCAAATGTAAAATAGATTGCTAGTGGGAAGCAGCCGCATAGCACAGGGAGATCAACTCTGTGCTTTGTGTCCACCTAGAGGGGTGGGATAGGGAGGGTGGGAGGGAGACGCAAGATGGAGGGGATATGGGGATATATGTATACATATAGCTGATTCACTTTCTTACACAGCAGAAACTAACACAACACTGTAAAGCAATTATACTCCAATAAAGATGTTAAAAAAATAAATTATAGGCACTTAAAGATCAAGGGCTCCCTGTTTGGTGCCTAATAATAATAATGGTAAATAACCAATAATTATAGCTGCTACAAAATTTTTCAGAACAAAGGGGAGAAACTAACATTTACTGAATGTACTTAGCAACAGAACAGAGGCATCAATTTATGATGTGTGTGTCAAATGCTGCTCAACTGCCTGAATAGTTTAGCAAAAATCTTGTATGTATTTGTAAGGCCTGTAAAACATCTGAGAAGTTTGGTCTAAATGTCTAAAAAAATAAATGCACTTGCAAAAGAAAAAATAAAAAGTCCCCGTC
Organism: Orcinus orca; assembly: GCF_937001465.1. NCBI lineage: Eukaryota > Metazoa > Chordata > Mammalia > Artiodactyla > Delphinidae > Orcinus > Orcinus orca. Next base: position 69,823,562 of record NC_064567.1, read on the forward strand.
CTACCACATGTCATGTCTGCCCACAGGCAATAGGAATCCTTTTCTGGTTATGAAAGAATTAATGCATTCTTCATGTTCTTAGCAGTTTACATCATCTCTGATGACATTTAGGCTAAGAAAGCTATCAAAAGATTCCCAGGAAAATATGTCAACTTGTGCAGGGACTGTGCAAAACAATTAAATCCCATATGTGTGGGGGGTTATATTTATGTCTGTTTAGCCATATACACATATCCATATGTGTATATGGATATGTGTGTATATACATATGTGTATATGTATGTGGACAGAAATAGGTATATTTCTGGGCGCAGAAATATGTATATCTCTATGCACAGCTCTATATTTATGTCTTTATGTGCATATGCATAAATACCTTATTATATGCTAATTGCCAGGGCTGTGTTAATGCTCTATATACATTTTCTCATAAAATCCTCACAGCATACCTACAAGGTAAATATGTTTTAAGAAAACAGGTTTGAAAGACAGAACACAATTTGCCCAAAGTCACAATAAGACAGTGACAGAGCCAGAATTAAAACCAGTTTATCCAACTGTGAAGCAGGGACACCAACATTTTATATACATATATAGAGAGAAATGTCATGTAACTTATAAATTGTTGGAAACTGAGCTGTTAAGAGATGATTGCAGGAATATTTGCTTCAGTAAGAAAATATGTCAATCATGGAGGTATAAATTTGCCCCCAAAATACTTCACTGAAACTCTACCATCCTTATGCTGGTAGAGAAGGCATCTCTGTTAAGGTAAAACTAATCAGAATTGGAATATATTCATTAAAAAACCACATACAATATATTGCTCATCAGTTAATAATTTTCCTCCTTAGAACAAGAATGGCATAACCAACAAAACAACTGTGATGATACGGAAAACATCTGGAAAAGCATTCACACAATCTTCAATTATGAGGGTTCCCTCATGTTCTACTTTCTTTAGTAAAAATGATACCAATTCACATTTCACATGTTCAAATGCAAATACACAAAATAATGATGAAAACAATGTCAGAATTAGTGGATTACTTCGGATAACTGTGTCTTGTTCACCTCATTTAGTTGGTGTCCCCCAAGAATCTTGAGATATCCAAACAACACTATTAACAATGAGCAGAACTGAATTTTGCTATGTAATATTTTATCCCCAACCCAGGACTTCCTGCTCAGGATTTATTGGGGGGCCAAAAATTCAATGCAATGTTAGCCTAAGAAACATACAATATATTTCATACATTATCTGTTGTGTTTAAATTTCTATGCAACTGTATTTACATTGGTTATTGACAGAGATTTTCCTAGCCATAAGCATTCCATTAGAACATAATTTTTTTTAAGTTGACTGCTTTACTTTCCAAATATTTGAATTAGTTTCCAAAGGATTTTGCCATAAAGCATAAAATAGAAACATACACATCAACTTTTTAATATGAAGCCTAGTTAACCAAAGGGTGGTGTTCCATTTCTATAATTAGGAAAGGACTGCCCCTATCAGCTGTTATATTAGGCAACCTCTGGCAGGTAAGGAATCTGTCACACTGCTATCCATCTCTTCCCAAGCATGTTGGAATCTTGAGTTGGAGGGAGCAGGCATATATTTTAAACATCCCATTGAGTATTACAATAATTTTTTAAAATTCTTCTTACAGTGAAATTACAGACTAAAATTGGCAAAGTCTCAACTGTTATCATTAATCACAGATAGATTTTGTGGTTTCAACTAGGAGATAAAGGACATAACATTTCTAGGAGGACATCACATTTTTTACAATTTTTAATAGCCATGGACATACATGGATTTAGGAAGGAGGAATAAGTTTTTTGAGAAACATGGCTCTGGATGACTTTTAAATCAGCCCTAAACATTCTCTGTACTGTGACTTATGATTTAGGCTCTGTACCTTGACTCCTGAATACACTATCGGATGCTAACTAGGCTGCCTTGCTTTTTACCCTCAGAGTTTTGCAGGAACTCTGGGACTGCTGTCCAGATAAGAAAACACACTTTACTGGAGATTCCTGAGACGTTTCTAAAACGCTCCTGAATCAAACAGAGCGTTACAGGAGCAAATTACAAGGATAACATCTGCCAGTGGGGGGGTGGGGAATATATATTTGAGATTCCCTCTAATAAATCTCTGTGTCGTTTGAAAGTGAAAGGAAAAGGAGATCTGGAAGCCCAAAAGATCACAAATGTTTTGGTACCTAGTAAACAGCTCTGTGCTGGTGTTGGGTGGTTCATACTGACTTGCAAGAGTCCATTGTGAATATCTCCACCCAGTAGCTTGAAATCAGTCATGATGGGAGTCTTTATACCACAGAAACTATCAAGTGCTACATATCAATCCCTTCACCATCACCTCGAAACATGACTGTTAAACATTTATACTAACAATTATGGAGGAGATAGGGAGGATTGCCTAAGGACCTTTATTTTTGAGTCTTCCATATAATAAGAATGCCATGGTTTACTGTTTGTTTTATTTAATAAGTTTCTCTATAAGGTTTATGATGGAAATTTCATTATCAACCTAAGTGAAATGGTGTTCCAGCAATATTTTTCACTGTTTTGAGGACTGAACTTATATGTGTATGCCTGGCAGAGAAAGATCTTAGATAATATAAGAGTGTTTAGCGAGGTAATTACCAGCTGGTTCTATGCTCTCGGGTTTTAATACTGACAGAGTTTCTCCAGCAGGTCCAGAATTCTTGGAAATGTAAGGGCAACAGTCATGTTTCTAGATTCCTTCAACCTTTTGACCCTTGGCCTTTGACATAAATTGCAGCAATATCTTTTTTAAGCCATCTCCTAGAGTAATGGAAATACAAAATAAATAAACAAATGGGACCTAATTAAACCCAAAAGCTTTTGCACAGCAAAGGAAACCATAAACAAGACAAAAAGACAACCCTCAGAATGGGAGAAAATATTTGCAAGTGAAGCAACTGACAAAGGATTAAAACATGGGTGGAAGATCTAAATAGACATTTCTCCAAATAAGACATACAGATGGCCAAGAAGCACATGAAAAGCTGCTCAACATCACTAATTACTAGAGAAATGCAAATCAAAACTACAATGAGGTATCACCTCACACCAGTCAGGATGGCCATCACCAAAAAATCTACAAACAATAAATGCTGGAGAGGGTGTGGAGAAAAGGGAACCCTCTTGCACTGGGAATGTAAATTGATACAGCCACTATGGAGAACAGTATGGAGGATCCTTAAAAAACTAAAAATAGAATTACCATATGACCCAGCAATCCCGCTACTAGGCATATACCCAGAGCAAATCATAATTCAAAAAGACACATGCACCCCAATGTTCACTGCAGCACTATTTACAACAGCCAGATAATGGAAGCAACCTAAATGTCCATCGACAGACAAATGGATAAAAAAGATGTGGTACATATATACAATTGAATATTACTCAGCCATAAAAAGGAACAAAATTGGGTCATTTGCAGAGACGTGGATGGATCGAGAGAGTGTCATACAGAGTGAAGTCAGAAAGAGAAAAACAAATATTGTGTATTAACACATATATGCAGAATCTAGAAAAATGATACAGATGAACTGGTTTGCAAGGCAGAAATAGAGACAGAGATGCAGAGAACAAATGTATGGACATCAAGGGGGGAAAGCGGGGTTAGGGGGTGGTGGTGGTAGGATGAAGTGGGAGATTGGGATTGACACATATACACTAATATGTATAAAATAGATAACTAATAAGAACCTGCTGTATAAAAAATAAAATAAAATTCAAAAAAATAAATAAATTAAATTAAATTAAAAAGGAAACATTCATTGCATCCCTTCCCTCACCCTGAGCCACAAAGTCATAGGTCAGAGTCAATTATAAGTTTGTTTCTTTTTTAACAGCCTTATTGAGATGCAATCGATTTACAAAGAACTGCATGTAGGGGATTGGTTCAAGATGGCGGAGTAGAAGGACATGCTCTCACTCCCTCTTGCGAGAGCACTGGAATCACAACTAACTGCTGAACAATCATCAACAGGAAGACACTGGAACTCACCAAAAAAGATACCCCACATCCAAAGACAAAGGAGAAGCCACAGTGAGATGGTAGGAGGGGCCCAATCACAATAAAATCAAATCCCATAACTGCTGGGTGGGTGACTCACAAACCAGAGAACACATACCACAGAAGTCCACCCACTGGAGTGAAGGTTCCGAGCCCCACGTCAGGCTTCCCAACCTGGGGGTCTGGCAACAGGAGGAGGAATTCCTAGAGAATCAGACTTTGAAGGCTAGTGGGATTTGATTTCAGGACTTCAACAGGACTTGGAGAAACAGAGACTCCACTCTTGGAGGGCACATGCAAAGTAGTGTGCACATCAGGGCCCAGGGGAAGGAGCAGTGACACCATAGGAGACTGAACCAGACCTACCTGCTAGTGTTGGAGAGTCTCCTGCAGAGGTAGGGGGTGGCTGCGTCTCACGGAGAGGACAAGGACACTGGCAGCAGAAGTTCTGGGAAGTACTCCTTGGACTGAGCCATCCCAGAGTCCACCATTAGCTCCACCAAAGAGGCCGGGTAGGCTCCAGTGTTAGATCGCCTCAGGCCAAACCACCAACAGGGAGGGAACCCAGCGCCATCCATCAGCAGGCAAGCAGATTAAAGTTTTACTGAACTCTGCCACCAGAACAACAGCCAGCTCTACCCACCACCAGTCCCTCCCATCAGGAAACTTGCATAAGCCTCTTAGATAGCCTCATCCACCAGAGGGCAGACAGCAGAAGCAAGAAGAACTACAATCCTGCAGCCTGTGGAACAAAAACCACATTCACAGAAAGATAGACAAGATGAAAAGGCAGAGGGCTATGTACCAGATGAAGGAACAATATAAACCCCCAGATAAACAACTAAATGAAATGGAGATAGGCAACCTTCCAGAAAAAGAATTCAGAATAATGATAGTGAAGATGATCCAGGACCTTGGAAAAAGAATGGAGGCAAAGATCGAGAAGATGCAAGAAATGTTGAACAAAGATCTACAAGAATTAAAGAACAAACAAACAGAGATGAACAATACAATAACTAAAATGAAAAATACACTAGAAGGAATCAATAGCAGAATAACTAAGGCAGAAGAACGGATAAGTGACCTGGAAGACAGAATGGTGGAATTCACTTCTGCGGAACAGAATAAAGAAAAAAGAATGAAAAGAAATGAAGACAGCCTAAGAGACCTCTGGGACAACATTAAACATAACAATATTCGCATTATAGGGGTCCCAGAAGGAGAAGAGAGAGAGAAAGGGCCAGAGAAAATATTTGAAGAGATTATAGTCAAAAACTTCCCTAACATGGAAAAGGAAATAGCCACCCAAGTCCGGGAAGTGCAGAAAGTCCTATACAGGACAAACCCAAGGGGAAACATGCCAAGACACATAGTAAGCAAACTGACAAAAATTAAAGACAAAGAAAAATTATTGAAAGCAGCAAGGGAAAAATGACAAATAACATACAAGGGAACTCCCATAAGGTTAACAGCTGATTTCTCAGCAGAAACTCTACAAGCCAGAAGGGAGTGGCATGATATACTTAAAGTGATGAAAGGGAAGAACCTACAACCAAGATTACTCTACCCAGCAAGGATCTCATTCAGATTCAATGGAGAAATCAAAAGCTTTGCAGACAAGCAAAGCTAAGACAATTCAGCACCACCAAACCAGCTCTACAACAAATGCTAAAGGAACTTCTCTAAGTGGGAAACACAAGTGAAGAAAAGGACCTACAAAAACAAACCCAAAACAATTAAGAAAATAGTAACAGGAACATACATATCAATAACTACCTTAAACGTGAATGGATTAAATGCTCCAACCAAAAGACACAGGCTTGGTGAGTGGATACAAAAATAAGACTACACATATATGCTGTCTACAAGAGACCCATTTCAGACCTAGGGACACATACAGACTGAAAGTGAGGGGATGGAAAAAGATATTCCATGCAAATGGAAATCAAAAGAAAGCTGGAGTAGCAATACTCATATCAGATAAAATAGACTTTAAAATAAAGAATGTTACAAGAGACAAGGCAGGACACTACATAATAATCAAGGGATAAATTCACCAAGGAGATATAACAATTATGAATATATATGCACCCAACATAGGAGCACCTCAATACATAAGGCAACTGCTAACAGCTGTAAAAGAGGAAATTGACAGTAACACAAAAATAGTGGGGGAATTTAGCACCTCACTTACAGCAATGGACAGATCATCCAGGCAGAAAATTAATAAGGAAATACAAGCTTTAAGTGACACAATAGACCAGATAGATTTAATTGATATTTATAGGTCATTTCATCCAAAAACAGCAGATTACACTTTCTTCTCAAGTGCGCAGGGAACACTCTCCAGGATAGTTCACATCTTGGGTAACAAATCAAGCCTCAGTAAATTTAAGAAAACTGAAATATCAGGCATCTTTTCTGACCACAACGCTATGAGATTAGAAATCACTTACAGGGAAAAAAAACGTAAAAAGTACAAACACATGGAGGCTAAACAATACGTTACTAAAAAAGCAAGAGATCACTGAAGAAATCAAAGAGGAAATCAAAAAATACCTAGAGACAAATGACAATGAAAACACAACTATCCAAAACCTATGGGATGTAGCAAAAGCAGTTCTAAGAGGGAAGTTTATAGCAATACAAACCTACCTCAAGAAACAAGAAAAAGCTCAAATAAACAATTGAATCTTACACCTAAAGGAACTAGAGAAAGAAGAACAAACAAAACCCAAAGTTAGCAGAAGGAAAGAAATCATAAAGATCAGAGCAGAAATAAATGAAATAGAAACAAAGAAAACAATAGCAAAGATCAATAAAACTAAAAGCTGGTTCTTTGAGAAGATAAACAAAATTGATAAACCATTAGCCAGACTCATCAAGAAAAAGAGGGAGAGGACACAAATCAATAAAATTAGAAATGAAAAAGGAGAAGTCACAACAGACACCTCAGAAATACAAAGCATCCTAAGAGACTACTACAAGCAACTCTATGCCAATAAAATGGACAACCTGGAAGAAATGGACAAGTTCTTAAAAAGGTATAACCTTCCTTCCAAGACTGAACCAGGAAGAAAGAGAAAACATGAACAGACCAGTCACAAGTAATGGTATTGAAACTGTGATTAAAAATCTTCCAACAAACAAAAGCCTAGGACCAGATGGCTTCACGGGTGAATTCTATCAAACATTTAGAGAAGAGCTAACACCCATCCTCAAACTCTTCCAAAATAGTGCAGAGGAAGGAACACTCCCAAACTCATTTTATGAGGCCACCATCACCCTGATACCAAAACCAGACCAAGTTACTACAAAAAAAGAAAATTACAGACCAATATCCCTCATGAATATAGATGCAAAAATCCTCAACAAAATACTAGCAAACAGAATCCAACAACACATTAAAAGGATTATACACCATGATCAAGTGGGATTTATCCCAGCAATGCAAGGATTCTTCAGTATATGCAAATCAATCAGTGTGATACACCATATTAACAAAATGAATAATAAAAACCATATGATCATCTCAGTAGATGCAGAAAAAGCTTTTGACAAAATTCAACACCCACTTATGATAAAAACTCTTTAGAAAGTGGGCATAGAGGGAACCCAGCTCGACATAATAAAAGGCATATATGACAAACCCACAGCAAACATCATTCTCAATGGTGAAAAACTGAAAGCATTTCCTCTAAGATCAGGAACAAGACAAAGATGTCCACTCTCACCACTATTATTCAACATAGTTTTGGAAGTCCTAGCCACGGCAGTCAGAGAAGAAAAAGGAATAAAAGGAATCCAAATTGGAAAAGAAGAAGTAAAACTGTCACTGTTTGCAGATGACATGATACTATACATAGAGAATCCTAAAGATGCCACCAGAAAACTATTAGAGCTAATCAATGAATTTGGTAAAGTTGCAGGATACAAAATTAATGCACAGAAATCTCTTGCATTCCTATACACTAATGATGAAAAACGTGAAAGAGAAATTAAGGAAACATTCCCATTTACCATTGCAACAAAACAAATAAAATACATAGGAATAAACCTACCTAGGGAGACCAAAGAACTGTATGCAGAAAACTATAAGACACTGATGAAAGAAATTAAGGATGATACAAACAGATGGAGAGATATACCATGTTCTTGGATTGGAAGAACCAATATTGTGAAAATGACTATACTACCCAAAGCAATCTACAGATTCAATGCAATCCCTATGAAATTACCAATGGCATTTTTTACAGAACTAGAACAAAAAATCTTAAAATTTGTATGGAGACACAAAAGACCCCGAATAGCCAAAGCGGTCTTGAGGGCAAAAAACGGAGCTGGAGGAATCAGACTCCCTGACTTCAGACTATACTACAAAGGTACAGTAATCAAGACAATATGGTACTGGTACAAAAACTGAAATATAGATCAATGGAACAGGATAGAAATCCCACAGATAAACCCACGCACCTATGGTCAACTAATCTATGACAAAGGAGGCAAGGATATACAATGGAGAAAAGACAGTCTCTTCAATAAGTGGTGCTGGGAAAACTGGACAGCTACATGTAAAACAATGAAATTAGAACACTCCCTAATCCCATACACAAAAATAAAATCAAAATGGATTAGAGACCTAAATGTAAGACTGGACACTATAAAACTCTTAGAGGAAAACACAGGAAGAACACTCTTTGACATAAATCACAGCAAGATCTTTTTTGATCCACCTCCTAGAGTAATGGAAAAAATAAACAAATGGGGCCTCATGAAACTTAAAAGCTTTTGCACAGCAAAGGAGACTACAAACAAGACGAAAAGACAACTCTCAGAATGGGAGAAAATATTTGCAAATGAATCAACAGACAAAGGATTAATCTCCAAAATATATAAACAGCTCATGCAGCTCAATATTAAAAAAACAAACAACTCAATCCAAAAATTGGCAGAGACCTAAATAGACATTTCTCCAAAGAAGACATACAGATGGCCAAGAATCACAGGAAAAGCTGCTCAACATCACTAATTATTAGAGAAATGCAAATCAAAACTACAATGAGGTATCACCTCACACCAGTCAGAATGGGCATCATCAGAAAATCTACAAACAACAAATGCTGGAGAGGGTGTGGAGAAAAGGGAACCCTCTTGCACTGTTGGTGGGAATGTAAATTGATACAGCCACTATGGAGAACAGTATGGAGGGTCCTTCAAAAGCTAAAAATAGAATTACCATATGACCCAGCAATCCCACTACTGGGAATATACCTTGAGAAAACCATAATTGAAAAAGACACATGCACCACAATGTTCATTGCAGCACTATTTACTATAGCCAGGTCATGAAGCAACCTAAATGCCCACTGACAGACAAATGGATAAAGAAGATGTGGTGTATATATATAATGGAATATTACTCAGCCATAAAAAGGAACGAAATTGGGTCATTTGTAGAGACGTGGATGAATCTAGAGACTGTCATACAGAGTGAATTAAGTTAGAAAGAGAAAAACAAGTATCATATATTAATGCATATATGTGGAATCTAAAAAAAATGGTACAGATGAACCTGTTTGCAGGGCAGAAACTGAGACACAGATGTAGAGAACAAACGTATGGACACCAAGGGGCGAAAGCGGCAGGGGGCGGGGTGGTAGTGTGATGAATTGGGAGATTGGGATTGACATATATACACTATGTATAAATGGATAACTAATAAGAACCTGCTGTATAAAAAAATAAAATTAAATTCAAAAATTTTTAAAAAAAGAACGGCATGTAGTTGACGTGTACAATTTGATGAGTTTAGATTTATGCAAACACCCATGAAACCATCCCTATAGTCAAGGTAGTAGATATATGCAACATCTCCCAAAGTTTCCTTGGGTCACTTTGGTTTGGGGTTTGTTTTTTTTTTTTCCTCGAATTGAAGTATAGTTGATTTACAATGTTGTGTTAATTTCAAGTATACAGCAAAGTGATTCAGTTATACATATATATTTTTTTCAGATTCTTTTCCATTATAGGTTCCTATAAGATACTGAATATAGTTCCAGGTTTTTTGTTTTTTGATAAGGATACTTTACATGAGATCTACTTTGCAGTAACTATGGAAAACAGCATGGAGGTTCCTTAAGAAATTTAAAAGTAGAACTACTACATGACCCCTCTTCTGGGTTTATATCTAAAAGAATTAAAATCAGGCTCTGAAGGAGATTGCCTTCATTCCCACATTCATTGCATCATTATTCACAATAGCCAAGTATGAAAACAACTCAAGGGTCCATCTACAGATGAATGGATTTTTTTAAAATGTTGTATACACATACAGTGGCACAATTATTCCGACTTAAAAAAGGAAGCAAATACTGTCATTTACAACAACATGGACGAACCTGAAGGAAGGTGGTAAGTGAAAAAAGCCAGTCACAGAAGAGCAAATGCTACATGATTCCACTTTTAGGGGGAATCTACAGTAGTCAAACTCCTAGAAGCAAAGAATGCAACAGTAGTTTCCAGGGTCTGGAGGTGAGAACAACGGGGAGTTGTTGTTCAATGGGTACATAGTTTCAGTTGTGCTGGATGAATAAGTCCTAGAGATGCGCTGTAGGACATAGTGCCTGTAGTTCACAATACGGCATTGTGCACATGTCCATGTCTCTTAGACAACTGCTCAACTTCATTCCTCTCCTGTGTCCCATCAGTCACAGGGAAAGGACCGTTTGGTAATTATTTGGTTAATTTGACTAATCTGGGTAATACAGTTAGAAAAAAATAATCCCTCTGGTCTTTATAGAGTAATGACATTAGATTCTCAGCTATAGCTGGGAAAGGGAACTGGGAGAAATTTTTTTCTGACACATCCAAAGTATACAACAGAATAAAATCCCCAGGAAAACAAAACTCTTTAGACAAAAATCGATACACTCATGGTCACATGAGGGAAATATGTTAGGAAGCAATAGGAAAACTGTGTCCAAGGCTCAGTCAAAACCACTTCTGGAACTCTGTGTGTAATTATGCTGCTGCCCTCAGGAGAGCCAGCACAGAGTCGAGAGCATCCCGTCAGGGAAACCCACTTCATGAAAGAGATGCTGGAGGTGCTGGGAGAGGCCTCCTCTGTGGACTGGAATCAGGGAAACAGGGAAGAGTGGAAATGAACAGATACTGCCTTCTTAGGGAAAGGAAAAGGAACACTAATTCAGACAACAGGTGGTAAACTTATGGGAACTTCTAGCCTGACAGTTGGCATTAGTTGAATCAACGATTTAAATAAATTTACAATAAAAGTTGACAAAGATACAAAGGAACAAAAAACATTTCAAACAGATTCTTCCTCTCTGAGGAGGGATTTAGAATAAATTCCATCCTCTTCTTAAGTATGATTCTATTGCCAGAACTAAATAGATCATGGTCCTGATGCATACAGAAATCCCTATGGTATCTATGTAGAAATGTAGTCCACCCTTTCCTGGAACATAAAATTAAAAAGCATTATCCAGAATCAAAAGCAGTCTTTATTAACCTTAGAAATGATAACAATCTAACACTTCATAGGTGAGTAATGCATGAGTTTTTCCAAAACCAACAATCAACCACAAACTCTTGGCTGGCCTAGGAAAGATTTTAAGGCTTCAGAATATTAGGACAGGCTTACAATACCAAGTGTTCCTGTTCATATACCCACACAAGACCAATCTGTGCTTTTAGGGAAAATGACCAGTATGTGGTTAAGGAGAATGTTGTCCTCTACCTAATCTGTCACGTAAATCGTCTCTCATGTCTGTTCAATTATGTATTGTTTATCTCGCTAAAGCAGCTTTATCTGCATCCTGGTACATAATACCCATGCAGGAGATCTTTCTCCTCCCATTTAACCTGACAGAGACCAGAATACACCAATTTCGAATGAAAGTACAGGAGAAATAATACAAATGCCCTTGGGCTATAAGGTCTTGACCCAGAGATGGCAGAATACAAGAACAGTTACTCCTGTTTGTGTGTCAGAAAGCTAGAGCAAAGTGAGGGTGGGCAACAGAGGCAAAATGTGTAGGCAGGTTCCTAAAATCCAGTGTATCAAAGCAATTTAATGCTCTGGTCCAGTGTTTCCTGTTGGCCCAATGGCTGATGACACATTGTCCAACAAGGTGGCCACAGGGAAAAAGGTTGCCTCCAAGCCTTCATCTTTTGGCAAGTAGCAAGACAACTACCTTTCCATTCTCCAGTTCCAACTATGTGGTTTCCAAATTTGACCGTACATTGGAATCCCCTGGGGAGTTTTAGAAGCAAGTGATACCTTGGGTCCAGCCCCCCAAATTCTGATGGAATTATTCTGAGGTTCACCCTGGGCATCACACTTTTAAAAGCTCTGCAGTTGATTGTAACAGGTGACTAAAGTTGAGAGTCACTGATGAAGGGGAACTAAGAAATTGTCTAGGTAGTGGTTCTCAAATTTTAACATATGAAATTACCTGAGGAACTTATTAAAATGCAGGTTTTTGACTTAGTAGGTCTGGAGTAGGGCCTAAGAGTCTGCATTTCTAACAAGCTCCCAAGTGATGCTGATGCTGTCTGGGAACCAGGCTTTGATTAACAGGGCTCGGGAGCAGTGATCACAAAGTTTCTGAAGCATCATCCACCGTCAACTGTAGAACTTTAGAAACTCAAATTCTCAGGCCCAACCCCAGACCTACTAAATCAGAAACTGGTGGGGCATGGGGTCGGGGGACAGTGGCAGTGGTGAGCAGCAACGCGCACTTTCACAAGCCCTCCAGATGATTCTGATGTGACCAAAGTTTGAAACCAATGGTCAGAGCCTTGCTATTCAAAGTGTGGTTATTAGACAAGCAGCGTCAGCATCACCAAGGATTTTGTAAGGTTAATGCAGGATTTTAGGGCCCACCCCACACTTATTGAATCAGACTTTGTATTTTAATAACACCCCAGATGATTTCTATGCATTTTAAGGTGTAAGAAACGCTAGAGTCTTGGTAAAGTTCCTCCTCAAGTACCTTGCCTAGAGCAAGCGATGATGATACACTCATTTGAAACAAAAAATGAACCATATTGATTATAACTGTGATAATATGTGGCAGGTTTCTTTTTAACTACAAAAAAAAAATCTCGTTTATAGTGACAAGTTTTAAAATATGGCAAAGACTAATCAAGCAAATGGAAATCACACATGATCTCACCATGTGGAGAAAACTATTGAAAACTGTTTATTCTTCCATCCAAATAACGGCATCTCTAAAGAGAATAAAAATAAATTACTGAAAGAGATTGTTTTATCCTGCACAAACAGAAACTTGGCAATGTTTTAATTGAAACTCACACCCATCAGATCTGCCCAATGTGGCAAAAATATGAGTCTCCTGTTTAGGATAACGTGGGTTTCGGAAGGAGGTAACATTGCATCCGGTTCCAACGGTCAGCTCGGGAATATTCAGAATGTTGAAACCAAGCTATCCTATTCTGCTCCTCAGTTAGAAGGTCAGAGCTCACAGACAAAAATACCAACCAGTAATGAAAAACAGAGTGGCCTCTTTTAAGTTACCAGCAGTGAATAAATTCCCAGCAAGTTGAAACACTGATGTGTACTGGTGACCTTTAAATATACAATGAGTAAATAGTTTGGGAAAAACAAGTAATTCACATGGATCTCAAATGAATTTTCTTTCAATCTGTAACAGATCAGCTTGTTTTCTGTCAGAGGTCAGACTGCTAAAATTTTAACATTCCTGGCTGCCTAGAACTTCTGCAGCCAGAGCTGTCAAATCAGAAGCCTAGCAAATTAAAGAAGCTAGAACTTTAATTAGGAATCAAGATTCCCAGCTCCTTCTAGTAAGCTAGACCAGTAAAAGCTAAGAAAGAAACTGGTTTTTAATAGTACTTTCTTTAGACAGTTAAGGTATTCAACAGGAACTGCCCACTATCTTAAATGACTTTGAACTCTAATAAGACCTTTCCTTTACCTGAGTGAACACACACGCATCAAACTCCAAAGTAAGAATGAAACTATGTGAGCTGTCTATTGACACTGGGAAAAGGTGCTGGAACAACCAGTCGTGTTGTTTCTGCACAAAAAGAAAAACTGGACACAGTGGTGGGAAGTAGAATAGCTCAAGAACTAAAAGACGGAGAATTTGGAGGAGGGTCAGGAATGGACAGTATCGTAGGAAGGATACGTCACAGGCAGTTCCTCTCAAAGAGGCAAGGCTGCTTGCTCTAGTCTCCTTGGCACATGTTCAAGACTTTGCTTACTTTTTAGTCAAATGATGGCTGTGTGTGTACATATTGGCATACATTTGATTTTACGATAAAGCGCTTTTCTTACACTTCTTCATGTTCCTTTATATTACGGTAATATGTATTATTTTAAATTATATGTATAAGTAGATTTGTATATTCCATGACTTTCATTTCAGACAAGTAAAAGGTTACAAAAGTGTTAGAGAAAGAGGGCATTGTGTCTGATTGAACCTGTGCAATTGTTAATTATCTTATCATCAATATAAGTATAATTACATGTGTGGCTACTTAATTATTACCTCAATACCAAAAAAAAAAAAAATAGTGAAATAGTTTTTTCCCAGATTTGGAAGGTATGTTTGGGATACTCTCTCACTGAAACCTAGTCCATGTAACATGTGAAATACAGACTGATGCAAAACCAAAGCCAAAGCATCAGAGTCTCAGGGACAGTCAAACAGGAGAGAAGTGATATTAATATAAAATGCTGTGAGCCAAAGAAAACATGATTTCAGTACAAACCGCAGCTCGAGAGTCCCAAGGGTAGAATGTGAGGTACTGCTGCGCTCCACCTCACACACATAACTTTATCCATAGGGCTGTAAAGTTAGTACCAAGGACATAATTATTTACTATGGTTAATGTGGAGGTTAGCTAGTATAAACTTAAAGTAATCTGGAAGGGTCTAGTTTGCAAATGGAACAGAACTGTTGCTCTGGAATTAGTTTCAAAATAGAGAAAAATTTAACAAGCCCCTTTTATAACCTTGGCAACGGGAAGGTACTTTAACACTCACCTCACCCATTTCTGCTTCTTGTCATCACTCGTACCTTAATCATGCAACATAGCAATAATATGCAGAACAACATCAAAGTGTGTTCAAGGTCTAAATGAGATGAAAAAAGGATGTGTCTCAGCACTGCTTGGCTGACTTGAGTATCCTGCGGAGTATGGAGGTAGGTACCCACTAAGGGCCATGGGGAACTCTGACTCAACATGGCAGAGCACCAGGTTTGCATTTGCATGCCCACACCTTTGCTACGTTAGGACAGGAGAACACTGGAATCCAAACCAGAACTCCTCGAAAACAGGGTCCTTAAAGGCCCCAAAAAGAGAAACGGAATCACCCCCTACTTTCTTTGTTCGTTTGTTTTTTATACTGCAGGTTCTTATTACTCATCAATTATTATACACATCAGTGTATACATGTCAATCCCAATCACCCAATTTAGCACACCACCATCCCCACCCCACCACTGTTTTCCCCCTTTGGTGTCCATACGTTTGTTCTCTACATCTGTGTCTCAACTTCTGCCCTGCAAACCGGTTCATCTGTCCCATTTTTCTAGGTTCCACATACATGTGTTAATATACGATATTTGTTTTTCTCTTTCTGACTTACCCTTAACACAGTAACCCACCACTTTAGCTTTGGAACACAAGAGCAGAAATAGAGATTTTTAAGATGACTGGCACATCAGCTGAATTTCCAAGGGCCTCTAATCAGCTACAATGATGGTAACCACATTTCCTTACCCAGTGGTTCTCAACTGAGCTCTATATTAGAATCACCCAGAGACCTTTCAAAATAAAATCTGATGCCCATGTGGTACACCCAACCAATTAAAATTCTCTGTGGTTGGGACCCAGACATTTGTATTTTCAAAGCCCTCCTGGGTGATTCCAATGTTCTTCCAAGGTTGAAAACTACTGTCTTAGCCATATCCCGGAAATGAAACTAAACCCAAAAGATTGTAATAAGCTTCACAAGTCAAGTGTAGTAATTATTATCATTATCACCTAAGGCTATCCAATACTGCCCTTAAGTTAACTACAAAACTGGCTGCATTGGCCATTGGATGAGATGGAAAAAATCAGCTAAACAAAACAAAAATTTTTGATGGAAATTTAGCTTTCTGCCAACTGCATGTTTGAGTATTTGTGGCTCAACTTCAAATAAAAACAAAAGATTTTTTTTTCTAACTGAATCATGATACTCACAATATACGGCTTGACTGACAGTGCTTGTGGGCAACTGAACAGCATTAGAGATTCCTTTTTGCTTAAAAGGACACTGTGGACACTTATTTTATTTATTTCCAGAACAGGACTCTGAAAGCCAGATTTGATTCTTGCCTTAAATAATCTGTGGGATTTGGAATACAACCCAAAACTCTCTAGATTTTAATTTTGTTGACTCCAACTAAAATAAGTTTGGACTAAACGACCTCAAAGATCTTCTCCATCTCTTAAGGTTCTGATTCAGTAATATATAGTTTTCTCCCATTCCCCAAGGCACTTTCCCTCAAATCACTTAGATTCATATGGTGATACCATTTACTTTCACTACTTAGGCCACATTAATGGCAAAGAGTTGCACGATAACTGATTGTTTTGCGTGGTATACAGGAAATACTAAGCTTTTCACAAAGGATAGCACAAAATGTAAGCATCATCCGTCAAGTGTGAAGAAATATCTCCAGTAGAGACCAAAAGAATATCTACTTTCTAATACAGATATCACTTTTCCATAAAAAATGATTGTTTTAGGAGGCATTCACTGAAGGGAAACGGCTGGCCCTGGAGGCAAAGAAGTGATAAGATAATGATTTCTACTCTTCATTGCAGCCAAATGGTAAGTAAGTCACAAATGAAAAAACTTTGGCACTATTAATTCTCAAAAGCAGATTTAGGCAGAGACTTCAATAAGTCTGAAATCAGCACTTAATTTTTCATTTTCTGTTTTCTGGGAGACTTCAATGGAACGGTTTCAATTCTAAATTTAAGATATAGTGCCAAAAACCTGATTGAAAAAACATGGTGCATGAAAAGATGTTTAGGTAGGTTTAAAAAAAAAACAAAACCTGGATATGAACACTGCTTGAAAGAAAAATGACTTTCACCCCATACTTCTTTATCCTCTTAATAGAAAAAGACTCTCTTTAGACTTTGGAGCAAGGTGGCACCTAAAATATATACTTTTATTGGTGTTGATTATATATTTTGAGGAGTACTGGTCAAAGCCTGGAAGTTTAAGAACTACATTTCAAATGGAAATAGTTTACATAGTTTCAACATTCTCTTTTCTTTCCCATTTCCTTTAATAATATTGGATTTTAAAGTTATGCTGCCTTCTGCCTTCATATTCTCAGACATAGATGGTTTTTAATCTTTAAATTTAGAAATTCAAACAAACAATGTTGGAAGTGGTATTTTTTTCATCTATATTTTTCTAAGATTTTAGGTAACTTCTTCCTATTTGAGTGATCAAATTATTTCATCAGTGTTTCTCAAAATGAAATTACTATCTTTGGCTCAAAATAGATTCATGATATAAATATGATGAATTTTTGAGGAAATAATTCTTTCACAGTCACAAGATCTTAAGGTGCCAAAAGAGAAAAAGCCTTCTACTGACCAGAACTGAAACTAGATGAAGAGGAATTAGATGTCCAATTTGAAATGATTGTTGTTAAAAGGTAAATTTTAACTACTCTAACCCAATTTGAATCCTTCTGAACTAGATTTGTTAAAGTTGGAACTGGGTTGAACTATTTTATGTTGGATTGAATCATTTTCACCAATTTTTCTCTTGGTCTTAGCCTTGCCCAATGTCTGCCTGGTCTGCAAGAATGGTAGGCAGGTACAGAAATATACAGATAATACCAAAAAAGAGGGAGAAGGTCAATATCCATTACTGCTTTTAGAGAGATTATGTGAAATGCAAGAGATTATCAGAATTTTAGGACCAAAAGTCAAGTCAGGAAACACACAGTGGGTGCCTAAAGAGACAGGACCAGGGAACGACGGAAAATGGGGAATCCAAGAGGTGGGAGAAAATTCAAACAGGGAAGTTTGGTTGGCAAACACTGAGGATCCATTGGATGTTGTTCTATGAGCAGCCTAGTTGGAGACTGGGGGGTGCATGGCCAGGCTTTTGAAGAAGTGAGTTAAGCTAAACATTATCCTTGAACACGGGGTGGGCAAAAATGTACAGAGGCTTACCTGGCAAAATGTGGGTCAAAGTGGGCTTTTTAAACAAAGTCTTCTGTTCAGTGCCCCTCTTGTTCCCCCAGGTGCTATATCTCTACAGCCCTGGGAGACTAAGTAGCCTGGTCTAAACCTTCTAGTTTCCTCTTGGTCACTGTGGTAGGCTTCATAGCTGCAGCAGGACAATAGTAAGATCAGGCAACATGAAACAGGCCCAGATACCTGTTTTTGACATTGTGGCGGTGCTAAGCTATACAAATGACATAAAAAGAGATGAATATACCTAATCTTCTGAACCGATGCCTTCTCCCCCAATGTGGGGATGCCAGCAACAGTAGTGTTGGGTAAACTAGAGATTGTGTGAATCTTTTCTAAGCACTGGACACAATCCAGGTTCATTGAGCAAAGCAAGGAAGCTACAGGTGATGCCTATTAATTCCAGAGGAAGGGTCTGTTCTGTTTCAGGGTGTAGAAAAATTTGTAAGTACTAATTCTGCAAACTCTTCCAAGTGCTTCCTCTGAAATATATGATTAGGAGCCCAGGGTTTTAAACAATAGTTTTGAATATGCTACACAGCTAAATGCTTCCTGTAGGAAGTGTGCTGTTTTGTCTGAGATCAATAAGTCCTAAAAAAGGGGTAAACTCGATCTTCTTGGTCAGTCCACCATGACTGTGACGGTGTCAAGAACTTGTGTTGGAAGGGAATTAAAAATAAATTCTAACAGTACCATCCCCCAAAGTGTTTGGGGGTCAGGAATACGTGTGGTTTTTCAAACATGCTTGATCCAAAAGCAGCTGAAATCCATGTTAACTTGGTTCAGCAAAGTGAGTTATGACACAGCAAGAGTCCCAATGACCCTGGCAGTGCAGGTGACCCGTCACTACATGCTGAGTTCTGTGGCTCTTTGGGGGCAGCTCTGGAGCTCTATCGGGCACTGTTGTCACAGAGTCTGTACGGTGGCAGCACCATCACTGTTGTTTTCCCAGCTCCCAAAACGTCCACCCCTACGGCTTGCCTTAGAACTGAGACCTCAAAAGCAGTTTAAATGAGTTAGGACTCTTTTGAGATAAGCTCATCCTAGGTTTGAAATGTTGAACTGAAATATTAACTTTAGCTAGTCCTTAAAACACAATCCTAGGTTGGTTATTGTTCTTGTTGTTCTTGAATGAATAACTACTCCTGAAGAGGTTTTGCAGATTATATTGCTAAAATTTTACCCCAAAGAAGGTGGTCACTAATTGAGAAACAAATGAATCAGAGACAACAGTCAATGCATAATTCTCCAAATGGCCTCATTCCTGGCCTTCTCCTATGGAGCAATAGGCTTTATCAAATTTTCCCAGATTTCAAGATTTTTCTAAACCACACTTGTTCTTGTGTGTCACTTTCGATGTAATGTTTGCCATCTATTGCCTGTTTATAGGGAATACATGCATGTGGTCCTGTTTATATGTGACATGTAGGTTTACTACAACAGATTTAGTTAAATGGGAATCAAGTCAAGGTGAAATTTTATTCAAGGACATTTGTTTAATTTAAATCATTTTGCTTACGACATACTCATTGCAGGTTGATAAAATAAAATGATCTCAAGCCACTTCGAGTAAGAAAAACATGTTCACTGCTCATATCTCAGTGATATCCTTTCCCCTTAAGAAAAGTTTGTTTCAAATCTTGGTAGAATTATTCATAGGTTTTTGAGATCCATACCAGTCTGTACCACTTGCATTATACACTAGAAGATAATGAGAGGAAAATCAGATTTTTAAAGAAATTCCTATACGTGAAATTAAGTCAACATCATCATTTTGTAATATGAATTCGTACCGACACAGATGTAATTTAAACCAGCTTTACAAAATGAGAGGAGTATAAGAGTGATTTCTCTTTTTTAAATGAGAGTAAGGGCTGAGTGTAAAATTTAGGGGCTTTTGCTAAGTTTAAGTTTCTTTTTATTCTTTCTCTTTGCCCAAAGAAACTAGTACAAAGAAATGCAAATATCTGAGTATGTGTTCAAATAAAGATTGCATCAGTCATATGTTTGGGGAGCTATCGGGGTCTACTTTGCCTGACTGGAAGTAATGGGTGGGGTCATGATAGGAAAAACACAAGAAGGCAGCTTCATGGCCAAAACCTCAGGGCTCTGCTCTCCTGAAATCCTCCATCTGGGAGCCTCAAAGCCGCAAAATCTCCGCCAACACACTTCCAGCCTAGGAAGAAGAACTGAACATGAAGCCCAAGAACTGTTCACAGCAGCCTCAGACCAAAGGGTCCCAGCTAATTCCTGGCTTTGGTCCTTATTTATGATTCTAACTATTTTTATTATAGTCTCTAAGATAATTTATATATTCTATTTCATGACATCATTTAGTTTGCCCCTTGAGCTAATATTACTTTTCAACTCTAAATTTTATTTTCTTTAATCTTTTAGTTTCTATTGTCTCATCTCTAATTTTTATGATACTTTATTAATTCTGGACTTTTATTTTTGCCACTTTATAGTGTTTATTTTACGCCACTTTATCTTACTGTTTTCTTATGTTATCTTGGTTATTTTTACCATCTACTTTAAAAGATAATTCTTGTTTTCTTTTAAACATTACCCAACATTTATAAATGGCAAGCAGAAATACTGGCTAAAAGGAGGCGTCTGGGAGATCAGTCCAGGCCCTAAGCAAGGAATGTTGAAAGATGTTTTTCCTCTTATGGGTTTTACAATGTCTCTTCCAGATCCCCTCAATTCCCTCCCTGGATAAATCTTTTGATTGTGAAATCAGTCTGAAAGGGGAGTCTGACTGCTATTACGAACCCCTGATGCTACGTAACTGAATCGACCTACAAGCCAAAAATATACCCTCAGCATAAAGATAATGTGGCCCTATGGCAGCACACAGGAATACCTGAAAGACAGTGTATTCTTCCCTCACAAATTAGCCAATCCATTCAAGGAAACTGTGAGAAAATGTCATGATTTCTGTCTACGAAACTGTTGGATTCTCGGTAAATTCTGGGGACAAACCACACCTTACCAGAAGAAAGAAGGTCACAGTCATGGGACCAGAAGGAATTCAGGTAGTCAATTCAAGAAAAGAAACTGGCTCACGTTCTCCCAGATTAACCTTTTTTCTCTTCTATATAGAAAATGGTTTCACTATTACCCTCTTGCTACTTAAATAACAAGATCACTTAGAAAAGTCAAATGAGATAAAGTGCTAAGTAAGATATCTCTTGGTATCCCACCCTGAAATGATCACCTTTAACGTTTAATGCCCATCTTTGCATGCATCTCCTTATGCATAAATATCATAAATGTGTCATTTTATGTAAGTGGCTTTATATCTTACCTGCTTTTTAAAAAATGTAGTCTGTCATCTTACTATTTCCCCTTTATTTTTTATCTTAGACTTCCCATTTCTTTCTATTCTCCCAACCTCTGATTACATCTTTCCTGACTTGTAACCCATGTTAACAAACTAGTTGATAAATATCCATGTTTATATATATGCTCATCAACATATATACACACGTTTGCACACATATATACACACATTTACACACACACAGACACACATTTGCACACACATATGCATGTTGATCAGTAAGGAAAGACTAGGTTATGCTGCTGTGACAAATGAACCCAAAATATAAACAACGATTTATTTCTTAATCATGATATATTTCCATTTTTAGGAAATTCTACTCCAAGTTACCTTTACTCCTACATCCTGACTGACGGAGACATTGTTACAGCTGTGGTGACAGAAAGAAAATTAATATGATGACAACACTGGTATCAATCAAAAAATATCCTGCCCTAGCCTACACTTTTAAGAAGGCACTGATCTGGCCCTCCCCTGGCAGTGTGCCTCTTAACGGGCAAGCAGTCTGAAAGGCCAAACATTAATACCCCTTCTGAGTCCATACACCCCTCCTAATCTGGACTATGCTATAGGTACTAAGATCCCAGAATTCCTGCCCAAATGGCCTCTGTGAGGGAGGCGCTCTCCTCCCCGAGTTCATCCCTCTGCAGGCAGACAGTGCCGTAGGAGCATGTATACCTTAACCCCAAGAAGTAGTCAAGTGTATAATGGTTGCAAGGAATGTGGATGGAAATTGAAAATGTGGGTTGGAATGTTCACTGCAGCTCTATTTACAATAGCCAGGACATGGAAACAACCTAAGTGTCCATCAGCAGATGAATGGATAAAGAAGATGTGGCACATATATACAATGGAATATTACTCAGCCATAAAAAGAAATGAAATTGAGTTATTTGCAGTGAGGTGGATGGACCTAGAGTCTGTCATACAGAGTGAAGTAAGTCAGAAAGAGAAAAACAAATACTGTATGCTAACACATATATATGGCATCTAAAAAAAAATGGTTATGAAGAACCTAGGGGCAGGACAGGAATATAGACGCAGATGTAGAGAATGGACTTGAGGACATGCGGAGGGGGAAGGGTAAGCTGGGACAAAGTGAGAGAGTGGCATGGACTTATATATACTACCAAATGTAAAATAGGTAGCTAGTGGGAAGCAGCTGCATAGCACAGGGAGATCAGCT
This sequence comes from Orcinus orca, assembly GCF_937001465.1. Lineage (NCBI taxonomy): Eukaryota > Metazoa > Chordata > Mammalia > Artiodactyla > Delphinidae > Orcinus > Orcinus orca. The sequence continues at coordinate 69,846,447 of NC_064567.1, forward strand.
TGGTGCTTTGTGACCACCTAGAGGGGTGGGATAGGGAGGGTGGGAGGGAGACACAAGAGGGAGGAGATATGGGGATATATGTATGTGTATAGCTGATTCACTTTGTTATAAAGCAGAAACTAACACACCATTGTAAAGCGATTATACTCCAATAAAGATGTTAAAAAAAAAAGAATCCACATAATTTTTAAAAAGCTTTTTATGCAATTCATTACAGAAATTCTGCTGGGATTCTAATAGGAATTATATTGTATTCATATACTTATAACACTGATTAGTTCATAATAAATATTCCCATCCAAGAATTACTATGCCTTCCACTACTTAAGATTAACTTTTTATGACCCTTAATAAAATTCTACACAACTGGCTCTGAATCTTTTTGGTTAAATTTACTGCTAAAGTTTTCATCACTATTGTGAATGAAATATTTTCCCATTACACATTTTTATTGCTAACACAAGAAAACCTATTGGTTTTGCTTATATTTATCTTGTATCCATCCTTACTAAATACACTTTTTTTCCCCACTGGTATTTCTTTATACACATATAGTATCATTGGCAAAGAAGAGAAGTTTTATATCTTATTTCTCAATGTTTTATAATATTCTTGTTTTATTACATTTGTTGGAACCACCAATACAATAGCAGTAGCTGTTACATTATTTAGTCTCTGATTTTAATTGAAATATATTTTAGTATTGCACCACATAGAAAAATATTAGCTGTTGGTTTCTGATGAATAGTCTGTCTCATTCAAGTAAATTATTTTTATTCTTTCTTTGAGAATTCTTTTTAACAGTTGCTCAACTACAGCTATATAGTCCTTTTTCTGCATTGCATTATATAGGGTCAAATTCAGCTGTAAAGAGCAGATGACTAAAAGTCATCCGGTTTAAAACATATAGAAGTTTGTTTTTCTTTGGTGTATAAATGTGGTAAGCCAAGGGCTGGGGTGACAGAGCCACAATCATTGGGACCCAGGCTCCTTCTATCCTATTGTTCTGCTACCTCAACAAATAGCTGTGATGCCGTAGATGCCTCAGGGTCAGTCACCATGTTTTCATTCTAGCCAGCAGGAAAAATAAATGGAAAAATAAAGGGCAAGTCCCCTTCCTTTGAAAAACCTTGCCAAAATATGCGCACACTGCTTTTGTCTGCATTACATTGGTCAGAAATTAGTCATACAGCCTTGCCGTACAGTTTTCCACTCTTTTTTTCCCCTGCCTTTTGTGGTTTTAAATAAGCATTTTATAGGATTCTATTTTCTCTCCTTGCTTAGCATATTGATCATATTTCTGTTTTTAAAATTTTTTTTAGTGGTTGCCCTAAAGTTTGCAATATACGTTTACAGCTAACCCCAATTCACTTTCAAATAGCACCATACCACTGCACAGGTAGCGTGAATACTTACAAGTACAAAATAAAACTAATTCCTCTCACCTGTTCCCTGTATCATTGCTATCATTCATTTCACTTATACAGGCATGCATAACCATATACATGCATATGTACACACACACACAAGATATATACGTAAGCATACATAATCGAATACACTGTATTATTATTCTGAATGAACTGTTATACGTTAGATCAATTAAGAACAAGAAAAATGAAAGTTTTTATTTTTCCTTTGTGTATTCCTGCTTCAATGCTCTTCCTTACTTTATGTGGATATGAGTTTCTGACATGTTTTTCTTCCAAAAAAACTTCTTTTAATATTTCTTACAAGGCAGGTCTATGGAGGCAACAAATTTCCTCAATTTTTGCCTGAGAAAGTATTTCTCCTTCCCTTTTGAAGAATAATCCCACAGAATTCTAGGTTGGTGGGGTTTTTTCTCTCAACACTTTAAATATTTCACTCCACTCTCTTTTTGTTTACATAGTTTCTGACAAGTTGGATTTTATTCTTATCTTTGTTATGCCATAGGTAAGGCACTATTTTCCTCCAGCTTCTTTCAGGATTTTTCTTTCCCTTTGATTTCCTTCAGGTTGAAATGATATAGCTAGGTGTAGATTTTTGGCATTTATCCTGCTTAATGTTCTCTGAGCTTCTTGGATCTGTGGTTTAGTCTCTGGCATTTATCTGGAGAAATTCTCAGTCATTACTATTTCAAATACTTCTTCTGTTCATTTCTCTCTTTCTTCTCCTTTGGTATTCCCTTTGCAAATATGTTACATCTTTTATAGTTGCCCCACAGTCATTGGATATTCTGTTCTGTTTTTCAGTCTTTGTTCTCTTTGCTCTTCTATGATATATCCTCTAGCTCAGAAATTCGTTCCTCAGCTGTGTCCTTTCTACTAATTAGCCCATCAAAGGCATTCCTCATTTCTATTACAGTGCTTTTGATCTCTAGCGTTTCTTTCTGGTTCTCTCTTAGAATTTCCATCTCTCTGCTTACATTGTCCATCTGTTCTTGCATGCTGTCTACTTTAACCATCACAGCCCTTGGAATATTAACCATAATTATTTTAAATTCTAAGCTTGGTAATACCAACATCCCTGCCATGTCTGATTCTGATTGTTGCCCTGTCTCTTCTAATTGTGTTTTTTGCTCTCTTATGCCTTGTAATTTTTTCTTGATAGGCAGACGATGTGATGGATACAAGGAACCACTGTAAACAGGCCTTTGGTAATGTGGTGGTGAGCTGTGCGGGGAGGGGGGATGTTCTATTGTCCTATGATTAGGGCTCCGACTCTTAGTGAGCCTGTGCCTCTGAAGTGTGAACTTCACAAGTGTGTCTCAGTTTTTTCCTCCCCTCAGGTGAGACAGGATGGCTAGAGTGGGCTGGAGTTGGGTACTTCTCCCTCACTAGGTCAGCTGGGCTCTGGTTAACTAGTTTCCCCTGAGATCAGGCCTTGTTAAGAACACATCGCTCTGGTTTATTTCCAGATGGTTGCTTTTCTCCTCCCCCTGCCAGAAGCACTAGGGATTTTTTCCCCATATTTACTGTAGGAACCTGGTTAGTTCCTAGAGGTAAATCACAATATTGTGGGGGGCCCCCTATGAATGGGTCCACCTGGAGTTTTTAAACTCTCTGAGTTGCCCACACTAAGCCTCCAGTGATTCACCAATTATAGCACAGGCTTTCCTACCCCAGCACTAGTTCCTGTGGTTATTTCTTCTTGAGAGTCTCTGCTCAGGTAAACAGGGACAGCCTGTAATCACCTGTTCGTCTTTCCAGTCATGCGGGCAGTGGTTAGCCCTTTGTCCTCCTCTCTCTTACGGATCCAAGTAGAGTTATTAATTTTCCTGTCTGTTACTTGTTGTCAGGATGGAATGGTAGCTTCCAAGTTCCTTATATACAGAACCAGAAACCGGAAGTCGGAAATACAATTTTTATTCTAGGCAACCACGTACCCAGCTGAAATTGGAATATTGTATTACCTTTGAAGATGTGGAGAACAGATATTGTGGGAGAGACAACAGTTACTTCCACAAGTATGTACTCTATGACATCTGGAATTTCATCCTCTGTTTATTATAATAAATTACATTGACAGATTTCCTGATATTGAAAATTCTTGGAATAAAAGTTACTTAGTCATATTGTGTTATTTTCCATATATATCCCCAAATACATAAATTATAAAATTTGACCCGAGAAGAAGTAGAAAGCATGAATTTACCACTACCAAAGAAGATATTACAACACTTGTTAAAGTTCCTTCATTATAAAGATAGCAGGACCACTTGGTTTTATGACATAGTCAATCTATACTTCAAAAAATAAAAACAGACAAATCAAATGTCATTTAAATCACTCCAGTTCATAAAAAGGAAATATTCCCAAATCATGTTATAAAAGGAGCATTTAATACTAACAACCTGTTAGAGATTGTTTATGAAAACTGTAGATTTATCTCACTTATACATTTATATGCAAATTTTTAAAGTAAAATAATTACAGTGTCTATAGTAAAGCTGTTGGTTTGGGAACGAAAGGATGCTCTCACTAGGAATTTGTCAGGTGTATATTACCGTGATTTTTTTTAAAAAAGTAGGTCTCCTGAATGCTGGTGGAGTAATTTAAGCCATGGCTATCAATATAGAGCTACAGCCTCTCTAAATAACTTCGGAAAAGTGGACCCTATTCCACAACTTCTTATATTATTTAACTTCAATAAGCCTCCATTTCTCCATTTATATTAATAATATTGGAATAATAATAGTATTCTTGAGGCAGTTAAATAAGATAGTGTAAGTAAGTTATCTATTATGTGTTTGTTTTATGATGGGTGCTCTCATAAATGGTAATTTCCATTTCCTATATCCTAGAGAAGTAGAGTTAGCAATGCAAAGGGCCTATCATGTTACCCTATCTAAAACAATTTGCCAGTAGAAAAGTGATTCTTCTATATCCTTGTTTTGAGGTTTTTTACTTTTCTGTCTTTATGACTGAAAAACCTAGCCAATTGGGACAGCCATTTTTAAAACAATTTTCACTTCAGTCAAGACTTTCACACCTTTTCCCCAAAGTTAAAGACAGCCCTCAAGTGTGCATGAAATACAATAACAAATTAGACATAGAAGATGTCTAAGAAAGGGACACTGAAAGGGATAAAATCATGAATTATGTAGATGAAAACCCCGCATACTATAGAGTCCTATGAATGTGCTGTGGTTAGGCATGTACTTCATTATAAAATTACTTACAGTAAGCGCTGTAAGATACTAACTAACCTCCTATGCATTTCAAAACTGAATTTTCTGCTTTGGTTCCTTTTTTAAAGAAAGGACGTTGTATGTCTTAATAGGCATCCTCTCTTATAAAAGCATACGAAGATTATTTTGATGTCTGATATCAAGTCAAAATCTTATAAATTCTGTAGGTGCTAGGCATCCACCTAAACCTCGACTTCTGTCCAAATATCTGAACAGAATCATTAAGATTTTTTAATTTTCCAAAACCAAATACATAGATGACTTAGATGATTTGGGTTTAGAGGGTTATTTTATTATGGGCCATTTTCCTAAGGGTCACTACATGAATTAATTATAAAAACATTTAGCCTATGAGATTTTGAAATATAACAATTTGAATGGTAACTAACAGAAAGTTCAGCTGTATTTTATTTTATTTTATTTTATTTTATTTATTTATTTATTTTCCATTACGCGGGCCTCACTGTTGTGGCCTCTCCCGTTGTGGAGCACAGGCTCCGGACGCACAGGCTCAGCGGCCATGGCTCACGGGCCCAGGCGCTCCACGGCATGTGGGATCTTCCCAGACCGGGGCACGAACCCGTCTCCCCTGCATCGGCAGGCGGACTCTCAACCTACTGCGCCACCAGGGAAGCCCCCAGCTATATTTTAAATCAAGAAAAATGGGTTACAGCGGCCTTAGCAGTGAACTTATCTCTGCTCACTACCACATTGATACATTTATTAGGTCACAGTTAAGGTGACTATTTCTCACTCAATCTGAACTTCACTAAAGCCACCTCCAAGTTTGGACACATAACTACAATGCCTAGGCCATAAGGGTTGGGACAGCTGTGATGGATCAAGGGACTCACAACAATCTACGTTTGGATGTTCAGTGAATTTTGTTCTGACTTCTTGAGAGAGGTTTCTGCTCTCTCATCAATGGTTTACTAGGATCAAGCAGATTTCAAGCGCAATCACCTTGCTACTTTACTCTTGCACGGCGAGAACTCTGCCAAGAGCCTTGTAACACCGCTTTCGGCTTTCATTTAACTACTCTTAGCCTTGATTACAGGAACAGAATTTGAATACGGAGCAAGTTATGAGTGCTTAACACAAGATCGGACTGTTAATGCATCTGTAAAATTTGCATTTTAAAAACCAAAGCAAGAATGAGCCAAGCAGAAATGGAATTCAAATATCAAATTTTACAGACTGTAGTCCACTTTTTTCTTTAGTTTATAACTTAAAGGATTAATACGCCAATGTTGTTTTAAAGCAAAAGTTAACAATTTTTTCTGTAAAAGGCCACAGAATTGATAATTTTTTCTCTAAAAGGCCACAGAATTGATAATTTAGGCAACACCATCTCTGTTGCAACCATCAACTCCACCATCATAACATGAAAGCAATCACAGACAATACCTAAACGAATGGGCATAGCTGTGTTTCAAAAAAATTTAATTACTAAGACAGCAGACAAGTCATTGCCACCAGTATTTTCTGCACCCAAATTTCAGAGAAAACTGAGTCTATACCCTCCAGTTACAACATTGATCTGTATGTTTTTAATGGTAAGATAGTATTGCCATTCAAAACTGTCAGGTAGCTGCATAGTTATTTGTCACCAAAACATTAAACTCTTTGAAACGCTAAGAACTCTAGACCCTGTGTACCAGCAAGCTTACCATTTAATGACATCTCAAGCACTTCAAACCATATGATTTCATAGGAGAGAAATTATACAAGATAATGTTGAAAAACTAGAAGGCTAACCCTTCATATTTAGTAACTTAAGGATATATACATCCTTCTGAAGCAATCTACAGAAATTTTTTTGCATGTCAAATTCATTTTAACTTCAGTTTCATGGGAAAATAAAAGTAGCTGAATACAGTTACAGAATCCAGAGATGCCTCAACTGACACTGAATGGTGCAGGCTTCCTTGTTCATCTGACTGCTCAGGATAGGATATTTATATTTACGCTTATTACAATGCTTGTAACTGGCATTGGCTGTTGCTATGATTTCCAGTGTGACATAATTATGGTGAAGAGAAAACAGCCTAGAGGGAGACACATGTAAGATCCTGTAGTATTTTTTTTCCTGGTGGTTCATTTGCTTTCTCCATGATTTTATAAAATAGAGTGAAAAGCAATCTCAGGGGAGTAATAGTTTACCATAGGGAACTACAAGGATATTGGGGGGAAAAAAAAGCACATAAACAAATTATTAACAACTCAAGAAAAGTGAAGATGCAAAAAAGCTTTCTAATAAAGGCACATGCTGACAGGTATTTCTGAGGATGGGTAAAAATAATGCCTTATTTATTTATTTATGTTTTACATAACAAAACAAGCTTTTTCTAGTCATGAAGCATTTTAAAATGCCACTCTCTCTTCCTGTAAACATTCCGGTCTCTACTGACAAGAGCACCAGAACTGTATCTCCAAAAAGCTTTTTCTATTCGTGTGGAATATTTTATGGTTTGATGCCCACTTAATCCGCTACAGTTTAGCTTTGTGGGGCTCAAGTGTCTGCTTCACTTAGCTGTTATACCTCTAAATGGGTCAGCGCTCTTTAAAATTTAAAGAGTGAAAGGAGACTTGGGATGTACACAAGGAAAACACCATGTTCTCTAATATGGTGTTGCATTTTAAATCAAAATAATTAATAGCAATGATTATTCATGAAACAATTTTTCTTCTAGATACTTGAACTACATTTTCATTTGCCTTAAATTTATGGCTCTGCTTCAAGTTCCACTCTTTTTCTCATGTTCAACGGTAAAACCTGCTTTTTTCATGACATTTACACCCTTTGCATATTTATAAACTGCTACCATACTCTCAATTCTTTGCCTTTAAACTTGATTCATATGTTCATAGGTACATGGATATTCCACCATAAAACGGGAGCAAGTCAATGACAAAGCACCAAACTGACTCTTTTTTTTGGTGACAGGTTCTAAAATCCTTCATCTCATTCCAACAAGAAAGGTTTTAACTCTCTACCAATTTCTAACCATTAACTCTCTTCTCTATTTCTTTATCCCTTCAAATGCTGATGATTCATGTGCTTTAAGGCAGCTTGGCAGATTTATAATATATAAATACTGGGAGTATCAGACTCTATGCCAGTAGTTGTAAACTATAGATGCACAGTGATTATTTTCAGAAATGGATGTAGGGAACGTCCACAGATGTTTGGAGTTTAGTCTCTTTGAAAATGTTGTATTTGAGTTATGATGGAAGTAAACAAATATCAGTGTAGCTAAGCAATTAAGACATTTATTCTGTTCGTTATGACAAACAATGCTGTGTCCCCCATGTTGTGTTTTTAGTGTATTATTAACTTCAAGGTCTGACATTGACCGAAATAGTAAGTACAAATGCTGCTTAGTGAAAAATAATGCCAATGAGTTGATTCTTATACCAAAAATGATGTTTGTTCTACACTTAGAATAACAGGAAAATGATATCTTTCACTATCAGAAAATAATTCTACCTACGGTGGACAATGTCTCCTTTGCATTCTCCCTCAAAATGTAAATAAGAATTAACAAACAATTCTGGGATTGGAAGTATTACATGGATTAAATTAAACAAACAAACCTAAAATGTAGTCAGCACCTCATCTACCAAACATTTTTATCTTCTAACAATCTACACAAGGACTAAAGTGAGGGATATGGCATTATCAAAAATAAGTGCTCAAATGAGTGATAACTAGTATCTGGATAACCAGCCTCCAAATAAACTGGATTCTGTTATTTCTGTTTTGCAATTACAGTTCTCCTAAGCTGCCACTGCAGCTTATAGATAACTAAACTCATTTATTAATTTTAGTAGCATTTTTGTATGTTCCATTGAATTTTCTACATAGTTGGTCATATTATTTACAAGTAAAAAGTTTTACTTCTTCCTTTTCAGTCTGAGGGTTTTTGTTTTTTTGTTTTTTTGTTTTGCCCTATTACACTGGGTAACACCTTCAATAAAGTGTTAAATAGAAGTGTTCAGAGTTGGCATCTTTGCCTTGTTTGTGATCTTCGAGGTAGAAGCATTTAGGCTTTCACCTCTAAAAGTGATGTTATATATTTTTTCATGGATGCCTTTTTCAGGTAGGTGAAGTTCCCTTTAACTCTTAGTTTTCCAGGTGTTTTTATAATAAATAGGCGTTAAACTTTATCAAATGCCTTTTGTGCACCTATTTAGATAAGCTTATGAGGCTTTTTCACCTTTATGCTGGTAATTATCTCAACTTCATTGATTGATGTTTCAAGTGTGAAACTAAACGTGCATTTCTGAGCTAAATCCTACTTGGACATTAGGTATTATCCCATCTATATATTGATGGATTCTTTAAGAGTGTGTCTATGTTCATAAGGAATATCAACCTGAATAGTTTTCTTTTCTTGTATGTCTTTGAGTGATTACGGTATAAGGGGAGCGCCGGCTTCCTCTCATCATCTTTTCTGTCTGTAGGCTCTGTAGTGATTCCCCTTTCTAAACTTTTCTGATATTAATTTGTCTCCTCTCAGTTTTCCTTTGTCAGTTCCATAGAGATTTATAATTTTATTGATCTCTTCAAAGAATATGCTTTGTTTCATTATTTTCTCTCAAGTTTTCCTGATTTCAATTTAATTGATTTCCTCCTTTTATTTATTTTGGGTTTAAGTAGCTCTTCTCTAATTAAAGTGAGGGATTAATTTAATTTACAATTCCTTCTATTCTAATAGGCCTATACACTGTAATTTTTCCTCTATGTATTGCTTTAGCTGCATCCTCCACATTTTAATGTGCTGTGTTTTAGGTTTCATTTATTTCCAAGTAGTTTCTATTAGTGGTTTTTTCATGGGTCTTATGATTTTAATGGAAAATACTGTTTAATTTCCAGATATCTGAAGACATTTTGAACACCTTTTGGCTATTTGTTCCTAAATTGTTGTGATCAGAGAACAAACTCTGTATGATTTCAACTTTATTACATATTTTCCAAGTATTTTATATGTTAGGACATATTTTATAATTCAGCATACAGTATATATGGGTAAATGTTGTATGGTTACTTGATCATAAATGTTATATAAATGTTAACTAGGTCTAGTTGGCTGTTAATTCCAATCCATTTTTCTACATTTTTACTGATTTACATTTCACTTATTATATCAATTACTGAGGAAAGAGTACTGAAACGTTTTTTTTTTGTTGTTTTTTTTTTTTGCTGTACATGTTGTGGCCTCTCCCATTGCGGAGCACAGGCTCTCTCTCTCACTGTTGTGGCCTCTCCCATTGCGGAGCACAGGCTCTGGACGCGCAGGCTCAGCGGCCATGGCTCACGGGCCTAGCCGCTCCGCGGCATGTGGGATCTTCCCAGACCGGGGTACGAACCCGTGTACCCTGCATCGGCAGGCGGACTCTCAACCACTGCGCCACCAGGGAAGCCCTGAAACGTTTTTTTAAAGTATAACATCTAAAAGTAATATAGGACCCATGCTCTTGGATTGGAAGAATTAATATTATTAAAATGCCAAACTACCCAAAGCAATCTACAGATTTAATGTGATCCCTATCAAATTACCCATGACCTTTTTCACAGAACTAGAACAAATAATCCTAAAATTCATATGGAACCATAAAAGACCCAGAATTGCCAAAGCAATACTGAAGAAAAAGAACAAAGCAGTAGGCATAACCATTCCAGACTTCAGACAATATTACAAAGCTACAGCAATAAAAATAGCATGGTATTGGCACAAAGACAGACATACGGATCAATGTAACAGAACAGAGAGCCCAGAAATAAACCCACACACCTATGGTCAATTAATCATCGACAAAGGAGGCAAGAATATACAATGGGAAAAAGACAGTCTTTTCAGTAAGTGGTGTTGGGGAAGTTGGACAGTCACACATAAATCAATGAAGTTAGAACATACCCTCTCACCATATGCAAAAATAAACTCAAAATGGCTTAAAGACTTAAACATAAGACATAGCACCATGAAACTCCTAGAAGAGAACATAGGCAAAACATTCTCTGACATAAATTGTACCAATGTATTCTTAGATCAGTCTCCCAAGGTGATAGAAATAAAAATGAAAATAAACAAATGGGACCTAATCAAACTTAAAAGCTTTTGCACAGCAAAGGAAACCATAAACAAAATGAAAAGACAACCTACAGAATGGGAGAAAATTTGCAAACAATGCAACTGACAGAGGCTTAATTTCCAAAATATATGAACAGCTCATACAACTGGACAACAAAAAGACAAAACACCCAGTTGAAAAATGGGCAGAAGACCTAAAGAGACATTTTTCCAAAGAAGAAATACAGATGGCCAATAGGCACATGAAAAGATGATCAACATTGCTAACTATTAGAGAAATGCAAATCAAAACTACAGTAAGGTATCACCTCATGCCGGTCAGAATGGCCATCATTAAAAAGCCTACAAATGACAAATGCTGGAGGGGGTGTGGAAAAAGGGAACCCTCCTACACTGTTGGTGGGAATGTAAGTTGGTGAAGTCACTGTGGAAAACAGTATGGAGGTTTCTCAGAAAACTAAAAATAGGGGGCTTCCCTGGTGGTGCAGTGGTTGAGAGTCCGCCTGCCGATGCAGGGGACACGGGTTCGTGCCCCGGTCCGGGAGGGTCCCACATGCCGCGGCGTGGCTGGGCCTGTGAGCCATGGCCGCTGGCCCTGTGCTCCACAACGGGAGAGGCCACAGCAGTGAGAGGCCCGCGTACCACAAAAAAACCAAACCAAAACAAAAAAAACCTAAAAATAGAATTACCATATGACCCAGCAATCACACTCCTGGGCATATATCCAGACAAAACTATAATCCAAAAAGATACATGCACCACTATGTTCACAGCAGCACTATTCACAATAGCCAAGACACAGAAACAACCTAAATGTCCACCAATAGATGAATGTATAAAGAAGATGTGGTACATATACACAATAGGATACTACTCAGCCATAAAAAAGAAGAAATAATGCCATTTGCAGCATCATGGATGCAACTAGAGATTATCATACTAAATGAAGTAAGTCGGAAGGAGAAAGACAAATAAAATACCATATGACATCACTTATATATGGAATCTAAAATATGACACAAATGAACCTATCTATGAAACAGAATCAGGGACACAGAGAATAGACTGGTGGTTGCCAAGGGCGTGGGAGGTACGAGAGGGTTGGATTGGGTGTTTTGGATTAGCAGATGCAAACTGGTACATATATTGATAGAATGGATAAACAACATATCCTACTGTATAACATAGGGAATTATATTCAACATCCTGGGATAAACCATAATGGAAAAGAATATGAAAAAGTATATATATGTATAACTGAGTCACTCTGCTGTACAGTAGTGATTAACACAACACTGTAATTCAACTATACTTCAATAAAAAATAAATTGAAAAATTGAAAAATTTTAAAATAAAATAATATAGGAAATTGATCTCTTTATTTAAAAAATTCAAAAGATTAAAGATTAAAATTTAATTATTCTTCAAAAGAAGAATTCTGATTTTAGTTTAATAAGATAAAAACACAACAAAACAGAATAAGGAGTAAATGAATTTTATAGAACTAGTTAACTTTGGCCTACATGAAACTTCCTTATACAACATATGTGGTTTCCTTGATTTAAGTCTGATTTCCTGAGAACCAAATTAAAATAGGTCAAGGGTAATTCCACCCCAAATTTCAAGGTAACTAACTTATTGCTCTGTTTCTCTTTTGCAGAGTATTTTTATCTTTTTCCATGTAGAGTGGAGTTTAACTCTTTTTTTATAATTTTGTAAGTTGAGTTGTTTACTATATAAGTACTCAAATTGCTATTCTTCTACACGTATAGTCAATATATACCTTGAGAGACCAATTATTCATAGCTTGTTTCCAGTAAACCTGTTTCTTCCGACTTCTATCGGATGACATTGACTATGTCAAAGAGAAAATACAGATACAAGTAAAAGAAAAAAAAAGTTTTGAGAAAGATAGAAAAGAAATGGACTTAATCCAGGAAGTTCAGTTTTAGCCTTAAAATGGTAGCTTACAAGAGAAAACTTGTCATTTTCCTTCATAGTGCATAATTTATTTTAATATATTAGAACAATTTAATTTTATGGGGCTTGCACAATAACACCAGATTTTTCTGGTTCATTGATCACTAATTTTGTGTGTGACGATATTGATTTTGTAGGATACAGAGCCAGATGTCAGGCACTGTGCCATATTGCTAACATGGGCAGCTGATTTATAGTTAGTTATTCATTGCCATTAATCGGCTTCTTAAGATTTTTTCCATTCAAATTGAGAACTCAAGATGTTATCTGGGCTAAGCTTTTTGCAAGAAAACTGTTTCCTAATTCCTAATGTTTTGACCTCAAGACTGTTTAAGAAAAAGGCTGCTGTGATGTATGCATGGGATTTACAATAAGTCTGTTAGATGTCTTCTTCAAAAAGAATAACTGTCAAAACACAAGCCAAAATTTAAATGTAGGCAATAGTAGGAGATTTTTCTGTAACCCAAATGTCAGCTGCACAATACCCATTAATTTGACTTACCACTTCACTCCAAGTAAGTCCAAGTATTTTGGAAATAAAAAATCCTCCCTATATTCTGAACAAATTCAATAAGGTATAAGGAGACAGGATAAAGACCTTGATTTTTGTGGCTTCTTGATCTAGAATTCTGCTTTCACACTTGCTATTTATCTCCTCTATCCCAACCAGTATATCCCAACTCAGTATATCCCAATTGAAATATATCTTCTTTGATTTCTACAAAACAAATATTCCAACGCAGTAAGAATCTGAAGGCATAAATGATTTCTGGAATAGAGTGCACAAAAGGACTTACGTTCCAGCCACAAAATCAACTTGAAAGTAAATAATAACTATCATCTATCTTAAAATTCCCTTTGATTATATCACCACCAGGGACTGCCACTGACCTTTCATTTTATGTAATCTCAGTTCTCTTTACCTTGTTGGTTCTTCTCGCCATCCTTCATTCCATATGTTCTCTTATCTCCTCTGAAAAAGTAGCAATTTTTTTCCTGGTCTCTCTTAGGTAAAGTCATTGTCTCCCTTTCTACCTGAACCTTGGTGCCGCCAATACCAAAGTTCTTGGGGTCAAGCCTCCTACTCAAAGAGCCCTTCAAGTAGCATATCCAGTTCTAAGAATTATGGGGACAGCTGTTATGTTGGGAGATAATTTATATATTATGTGTATATAGTATATCAATTATACATATTATAAATTATATTATATATTAATTAGAAATTATATAATTTTATAAATTGTTATCCATTATATATATATTGTGTATGCTATATAATATATAAATTATATATATATATATATATACATTTTTATTTTATTATCTATATGGAAGAGGTAAGAGAAGTAAGAAAATATTATTTCATACTGTGAGCGCCTACCATGCGTGGAAGGCTAGGCAGAGAGCACTGCTCTTGGTACTATGGTGAAGGCAACTTGACCTCTCATACCTTTAGGGAATTCTAACATTTTATAACATAATATAATTTAAAATAAATACAAACTTAGCAAAAGTATATTAAATCTCTAATACCAAATATTGTTAAATATGTTTAGGACATTGTATTTCCATAAAGTGTCCTTTTACCATAGGCCTTACTTTCTGCCACAGTGGACCTGAAACTTCCCTGCTCATTTGGAGGATATGATAAAACTAGATACCATTTGAATGAAATGTTATAATTTATAAACCTAAAAAGTATTAATTTCTAAATTTTATTTTCAGTAGCATGTCCATTGCATGAAAACATGCCATTTTCAAGAATACAACATAAAAAGAAAGCTTAAAATAATCTATTTTTCCCTGTAATATGCCCCATGTTAAAGGCCAAACGTGCCATAAAGGATTAGTTAAGTGAAAAGAAATTTATATTTCTCTTTTCATATCCATTTATAATCATTTCTTCTTTCACCAAAAAATAAAAACTACTGAAAATAAAATTCAATTCCATTCTTTCATCAAACAGTTGCCAACCACATCCTTTACCAGGAAATAAGGGTCAGAAAGTTTTAGTGGAGGAAGAAAAGTTACAAAGTAGAATAAATAATCTCTAATCTTAGGAGGATAAAATTCATACTGGAATCTGGGAAAAAAAAAAAAGGTTCACAAGAATATGTTAAATATTAAAGATTTACTAAACAACATGCTGCAAAAATACATTTTAATGTCAGGCAGTATTCAGTACGGGCTGAAGTTTGACCTATAGGTTAAATCTTCAGCTAGAAGCTGGAACTTAAAGGTATATTTGTAACTGCTATATTGAACTATCATAATTCATGACTTAATTGAAATGTGAATTTTTTTCCCCCTACAATTATCCTCTAAACTTTATTCAGTAGGGGTGGTTTCCTCTAGCACCAGATGAAAACCCACAGGCTCACTCTTAGATAATAAACATTCCTATGGACACTTTAAGACAAACAGAAACTCAGTTTAGGAATTAGAATGTCTAGTCCAGGATAGTAATCAAAATTTTGAACTGGGTTTAACATTAAGTCTTCCTTCCTCCACCAGCTTGGGCCTGCTTTCCCCAGTTTGCTGGCCTGTTTTTGCTTTTTCCAGGGGCTAGTGGTAAGAAAAAGAGAACAGGTGAGATTACTCTGGGCCTTCTTCTTGTTATCAGCCTTCACACCCTCTGGACCTTCAGATTTTTTTTTTTTTTTTTTCGGTACGCAGGCCTCTCACTGTTGTGGCCTCTCCCGTTGCGGAGCACAGGCTCCAGACGCGCAGGCTCAGCGGCCATGGCTCACGGGCCCAGCCGCTCCGCGGCACGTAGGATCTTCCCGGACCGGGACACGAAGCCGTGTCCCCTGCATCGGCAGGCGGACTCTCAACCACTGCGCCACCAGGGAAGCCCTGGACCTTCATATTTTTAAAGCTGACTCTCTCAAAGAGCATTTTGATGGAGTCTTCAAAGAGTCTCTGATTAGCTACTCCAAGGACAGTTTCTTTGCACAGAGAGGATATACCTTTATTCCAAATGGCTGTGAATTCTCTATCTTACTGACACTAGGACCCCTACTCAATACAACCCCTTGTCACTTGTTTCTGTTCTCCCTCTCTCTCTCTCTGCAGTGATGTGCTACAGCTAGCTCTTAGAGGCTCACTGCAGCAGACTGTGCTCATTTCTTTCCAACTCCATGTTCAGTGGTGCCATGTTGGTGGCTTGAAATTGGTCATAATGGCAATATTTATACCACAGAAATAGACAAATGCTACAAATTGTGGGTCCGGGGAGCACTGCTTTTATTTGTTGTTTTTTTTTTTTCTTTTTTTGAGAATCAGTTTTTCAGCACAACACTGGGCCCACAGCAAACACTTAAACATCCCTTGCCCCAGCAATCTATAGATGTACAGGCAAATCACAACATTGTTTCTTCTAATGGCTCCACCACAACACAGCAGCTAGTGTTTTGTTCTCTGAATATACCTGGTAGAAGCCAGACCACAGAAAGGCTCAAGGTAGCAGTCACATACTAAGCTTCCCACATACCCCTGGAAGTCTCTCCATCATCAGGTTTGATGAAGAGGAGCAGGCAGACTGACTCTGAAGGGGTATATGGCTCACAGCACAGATTTCTCCCAGGATACCTTCTGTCCCACATCCACTCTTCTGATCCACTCTCTGACTCACTATATCCTCCAAGAGTTGTGGAAGTGATGAATTTTGCATTTATAAGGTCTTTGAAAATGCACATCTTTTTTGTATTGATGTCTTATTCAAAACTCAATTTTAGCACCCCGTTTCAAGAAGTAAGCATAAATAATGAAAAAGACTAGGGAATCCCAAACGTATATTCTGTATAGAAGGAGCAGCAAAAATAAGGTCAAATGAGAGGACATATCAGTCTCATATTTTATGACTATAGTTGTTGGAGTTTTTGTTGGGGGGGGTGTTTTTGTTTGTTTTTTATGTGGTAGGGAGGCAAGTTCATGTGTTGAAACTCATTTAATTTGAAAGGAAAAAAACTACCTTAACTGAGCCTGTGGTAGCCTCTGTGCTAGCCTGGGCAGTGCTTCTTATACTTAATGTACAAAGGAATCTCCTGGGAGGTCTTGTTAAAATGCAGATCCTAATCAATAAATCTAGGTGGGGCTAAGATTCTGTATTTATAACAGGAATCCAGGTCATCCCCATACTACTGGTCTGGAATGTCTTTGAACAGCAAAGGAGTAGGAAAACACACACACACACACACACATACACACTCATGAAATAAAACAATTCTATGAGATGCTTATTATTTTTTCTATTTTTATCAATAAGAAAACTGAGGCTGAATGAGATTAACTTGTCCAACTACACAGATAAGTGGCAGAGGGGATTCACAACTACGTGTATCTTCTTCCCTTTCTCTTTCCAGTGGATGACACAGCATCCCTGAAGTTGATACTCTTATTTTCAAACTATAATCTGGTAATAAATAAATAACAATGTTGAATTTATTTTCCTTATAATATGGTTGACTTCCTATTTTTATGTAACTGTTCAGATTCTTCTATTTCATAGCCCCAGAGTTAAAATGGATTTAATCAATATCATGTTCCATGCCTTTTACTGGTATATATAGCTTAACTATGGAATGTCTTCTAGATACTTGGTCCACGTCTACACGGTACAAATGTCTGCATCAAAGAGGTGTATTTTATACTCTACAGAGGTATATCTGTGAGTCTTCAAGTTATCCCAGGTATACTGTCTAGCGAAGAGATTTCTAAAACATGTATTGACTCTCTTTATCCCCCTACACGTCTATGGAATTTGTATAGAATGCTATCCAACGGTCACAAAAGCTGATCCCCAGGAAAAAATATGATTAATGTGGGCTTCCCCTAGAAAGGTGGTATTAGCCACCTGAACTCACAAATTTCAATTTTTTAAAGATAATAATCTTTAAGTCCTGATTGCTCATAAAATACTTGGGTTCTTACAGTGCATTTGTACAAAATACAAAGTTATTCATTAAATAATGATTCTTTTAATGTAAATATTTATACATTTATTTTATTAATTGTTGTCATTGCTGCATAGCCTCAATCTCTTGATCTTTACCTTTAAGCTTGTTTAGAATGAAATGAAGGAAGGAAGACAGAAGAATGTGAGTCACATGCTAACAAAAATAACAAAACAGGCTTGGCCACAGATAATTTCCTGAAACCAGTATGAGAAGGAATAAGCTATGTGAAAGAAAAACATTACCAAGCCATTTCGTGAAACAGTAAAATTTCCAAATATAATTGAAAAGAGAAAATCCTTTCCAAACAAAATATCTGTTCCTGAGCCTGAGGCAATAAATAAATAAATAAAAGGTGGGGAAAGCTCAGCCTTAATTTTTTTTTTAATTGTTTGCTTTCCAGATTTACAGTATGATTGAGGAGCTGTTTAATAAAAACAAAAAGAAACATTTAGGTAAAATTTTTTAAATAAATAATAATATAATCTCTATGCAAGAGATGTAATAATTTGGTATGTATTCTGGGGTTCACTGAGTTTTAACTTTAAAAACATCTCTTTGGATAAATGGAGTTTAGTAATTGGAAATAATTTCATGTGAAATATCATATCAGAAAAAACATTAAAAAATGTTTGATTATCACAACACAGCCATTAAAAATCATTTTGATAAAAGTCAGGCCCATCCTGGTTTTAAAACATTTTTAAAAACTACGATTAAAAAGTGTTGTATTTATATGCAAAAACAGCAGTCTATCTAAAATCAATCACCCTTTTCTTAATAGAAACTAGATTAGATAACTCCATACATTAAAATCTAGAACAAAGGATGTTCACAATCCTCACTAACATAAAATACGTAGAAATAGCCTTTTTCAACACACGTACAAGAATCATGAAGGTGTTCTCTGTGTTATTCATAAAAATAACTTGGATATATGATGAAATATGCCATGTTCATGGAGGAGGAAATAGTGTTACTAAAATATTCGTTCTTTTAAAATTAATTTATAAATTTGCAATAATTACATCAAAATTTCAAGAGGAGTTTTTGAAATGAGACAAAATTTTTTAGATTTCATATGAAAGAATAAATGAGGGCTTCCCTGGTGGCGCAGTGGTTGAGAGTCCGCCTGCCGATGCAGGGGACGTGGGTTTGTGCCCCGGTCCGGGAAGATCCCACATGCCGCGGAGCGGCTGGGCCTGTGAGCCATGGCCGCTGAGCCTGCGCGTCCGGAGCCTGTGCTCCGCAACGGGAGAGGCCACAACAGTGAGCGGTCCGCGTACCGCAAAAAAAAAGAATAAATGACAAAAAGAGGTCAGAAAATTTTAAAAAAGAAGAGTAATGTGTGAAGGAAGTTTAACCCTACCAAATATTAAAACATGTTATTAAGTTCTAATAATGTGAAGAACATGGTACTATCAAATATATAAGAATCAAATATATAATAAGGCATTCCAAATGAATAAGGAGGGGAAGATTTGTTTGATAAATAGTTCTGAAACAATTCCAGAATGATGAAAGTGTAAAAGTATTTAATAACTAATAATAAATTGCATCACAAAGTATAATAAAAGTTAAGTAAACAAATTTGCCAGTCATGGGATGGGGAAAAAAAAAGCACCTAAACTTAAAAACAAAGGAACAGATTGTTAGATTTAAAGATCTAAAATTTCCAAATTTCTGTCAATAGAAAAATAAATAAATAAACCTTAACAGTAAGAAATATCTGGGTAAAATATTTGCAAGATAAATCAACGTGCTCTTGCATGAACTAAGCACTGACAAAACTGGAGATACACATGGCTAACACTTAAAAATAAACATCTTCCTTACCAATAATCAAAGAAGTAAAAACAAATTTAAACAAAATAGCAAGTTTTTAATTCTTCAAAATAGTAGAAATTTTAAGCAATAAAATAGCCAATACTGCACACTTCGTTCTTATGTCTTCTGAAGTTGGTTTGGAAATTAACCATTCAATAAAATGATCTACCAGGTGAAAGCAAGTCTTACACAACATTCTCCTACTCTTACAGATAATTATTAAACAAATATTCATTAACAAGCAGGCAAAAACAGCCTGTACTATACTTTCACCGAAATGCCAGCCCTGTCCTTTTAACTGGACAGACCTCCACCTGGATGCAAAATTAACTGAAGCCAGATATGACAGCCTTCCAGAAGCAGGATCTAGTACCCTGATAGTCAACTCCAGACAACCTGAAATCTTCTAAACCAATGGCTGGTCACAGTATTATTTAGAGATCAAGCATTGGGCCCTATTTTAAGGGAATAAAGTATAGGCCTTGTTGGTTTCTTATTATACATCCATACAATTGTGCAGAGTGTCTCAAACATTTTTAACCAAAACTTTTTTTCTTGAAAACTTTTAATTTCACTAAGCAGTAAAATCACGCTAATTTGTAAGCTGCCAATTTCACCAATAAAAGTTAATTTCTGACCATCATTATGCTAATTCCCATACTGGTTGTCAACTGAGATATAAAAAACAGAAGCACTTGCCTTAGTCATTGCTGGGGTATGGACTTCCTGATCGGAACTCCAGCTGGCTTTCTTTGGACTTTTGCACTGTTGATTAGCACCTGGGTTATTCCTTAACCTAACAAAACCTGCATACTCTATATAATGCGAATTAGAGACATTTAACACCAGGTGTATTTTCTCTCCTTGCACATGATCCCTTTTATTATTGCGTCTTGTATGCTTTCAGTATTCCTATCTATGGAGATGAGTGGAACTACTACACAGCTCAAGTTGTATTCAGCTTAGGTCCATCAACACTGATTCTGGTAAATCATTGCAAATGTCAGATTCTTAAAGTGAAAAAGAAAATCCACAACTTGTGCAGAGTGACAATCTTTTTTTACTTTTAAAAATTTCTTGTACACTCTGCTGAGAAAGATTACTTTTAAGTATTTGATGGTAGTCTAATCTTTCATAATCTCAAACTTATTTCAATAGCCTTACCTCATCGCTCTGGAAGCCAAACAAGGTCAACGCGTAGTTTTTGGCAAGGCACTCTGCACTGTTTATGATGCCACTGCTATTTGGCAGTGACACCTGCCCATCCCCCCATCAATCTCAGGCAGCCCTTCTCTCTGCCAGCAGCCATCAATGGAGAAAGGAAATAGAGCTTCAAAGGTCTCAGTACAGCTCATAAAAGATCAGGAGGATTGACCCAAGCCAAGATGAAGATTGTACATTTGGCAGTTATGTTTGGATATAATAATGAGATAATCCATAGAAATGCAGGATTAACTGAGATGCAGTCTGGGTTTAATAGCCCCAGAGCAAGGTAAAAATAAATGTACAAGAGAAATGAAAATCCCTAGGGAAAACACTTGGTATCTCACAGCCATCATAGAAGAAGAAAGGAAGACAAAACAAACGGAACCACTCAAGATTCGGAGTTGATCATACATGATAATAACATTAAATATGCAAAGAATGAAAATGAAGAAATGAGGGAGGGTACCAAGATACTCAAAAGACACGATCAGTAAGGTGGTGACGAACTGAAGGCACTGCCAAAGTCTGTGGACAGTGAGCACGAAGAGAGACTCTGAAGGGTTTAAAAGGAAACCATAATGCTAGGAAATGAGACACCAGAAGTCAGATGGAAATTCATGGCAAATTTCAAACCATTTCAAAGAAAAAGATGAAAAATTGGATATAGGTTCAAAGGATAATTAAAGATCCAAAGTTCACTGCCAATGCAACTTGGAACTAATCTCTTTCATACCCAGATGGGAAGACTTCTGCAATTCCTAGATATAAAAGTTTTTGACTCCAAAAGCCAGTGTGTGGCTGCAGTGAGAAGGGAAGCTATTATCAGATTTGGGGTTTATACACCCCCATTCCAAAAACAGTACATGGTGTCTTACAAAAAATAAAATAGAAACACTGCAACATGACAATAAAAATTAGAAGCGAGTGAAAGAATTCAGGCAAAAAGAAAATAAGGTAGCATTTATAAAATAAAGCCAAAAATGAATAACACACACAAAAAAACCTTTACAATAAAATTGATAAGAATGGTTTCCAACCTTTTTAGTATGAAGTTGCTTTTTCTAAAATTAGAAATTTTCCTGCCCTCAAACTACAATCTGCCCCCCCACAGCCATGATAAGAATTCTAAGTGTGCAAATATCCATTGATGAATTATGCAACAATAAACTACAATGAATTCAGTTGAGTGAAATTGTATTTTATGAGACAAAAGACACATGCACCCCAATGTTCATAGCAGCACTATTTACAATAGCCAGGACATGGAAGCGACGTAAATGTCCATCAACAGAGGAATGGATAAAGAAGATGTGGTACCTCTATACAATGGAATATTACTCAGCCATAAAAAGGAACAAAATGGGGTCATTTGTAGAGACGTGGATGGACCTGGAGACTGTCATACAGAGTGAAGTAAGTCAGAAAGAGAAAGACAAATATCGTGTATTAACTTATATATGTGGACTCTAGAAAAATGGTATAGGTGATCTTATTTGCAAAGCAGAAAGAGAGACACAGATGTAGAGAACAAATGTATGGATACCAAGGGGGAAAGGAGGGAGGGGGAGGTTGGGAGGCTGGGATTGACAAATATATGCTATTGATACTATGTATAAAATAGATAACTAATGAGAACATACTATATAGCACAGAGAACTCTACTTAATGCACTGTGGTGACCTAAATGGGAAGGAAATCCAAAAAAGAGGGGATATGTGTATATGTATAGCTGATTCATTTTGCTGTACAGTAGAAACTAACACAACATTGTAAACCAAGTATACACCAATAAAAATTAATTTAAAAAAGAAAAAAGTGTATCCACATGAAAAAAATCACATATAAATTATAAGATATTAATCTAATTAAAATATTTGCTATTCATATCAACTAATGGGCCTTTCTGAAAAGTCTAAAGCCCTGACTTAGCAAATCCATTTATTTTCTAAAGAGCTTTGCATTTCATGTCTCACCAAATACAGTGGAAGTTTTAAAGGAAATCCAGTGAGTAATAAAGTACAGCCATTAAGGCCCATAAAAATTACCACCAAAAGGACT
Organism: Orcinus orca; assembly: GCF_937001465.1. NCBI lineage: Eukaryota > Metazoa > Chordata > Mammalia > Artiodactyla > Delphinidae > Orcinus > Orcinus orca. Next base: position 69,869,240 of record NC_064567.1, read on the forward strand.
TTTTCTTAGAGTCTGTTAAAAAAGCTCTCTGTAGTCCTCAATTATCGGTTCTCCATTCTTTCTTCACACATAGCTTCACCCAATCTCCCCAACTATTAACAGGTATACAGTTCCACCCCACGGCTCTTAGGTATAGTCATGTGCCTAAATTTTAGTCAATGAGATATACATAGAAATGGTGTGAGCAATGTCCACCAAGGAAGGGCTGTTCACTTCACCTCCATTTTTCTCCCTCCTTCTGGGTTGAATGAAGACAGTCCTGACAAGGGCCCTACCCTCCAGGTAGCAGATAAAAAAGCTAGATGGAGCTTTGATGAACTTATGGAAATCCTACAATAGGACTTTGCCTACGGAACTTCAAAGAAAACAAAACTTTGTTTGTTTGTTTGTTTTGTTTTGTTTTGTTTTTTCACTGTAACAGCTCCTTTGCTTTGCAGTGAAAATTGATTTGTATATTTTTTGCCTCTGAGTCCTTGCGGGATTTTTTTTCTTTATTCAAACAGAAAGTCACAAAAATTATAATCATCCTCATCAGTTCACTCAGTCCCATGTAATTAATTTTTTTATCTTGATCTTTTGTTAGCACTTTTATGAATTCATCAGTTTTCCATTAGAGTTCTGAAAATGCTTATTCATTCAGTTCAGCAGTATAGTCAGTTACCAGAAACCTGTACTTGTCAAGAGTCTTTTCCATGAATTCCTTGAAGATGAAATCCTTTTATAGGAACATATTTGCAAAAGCATCAGAGTACACCCAGAACTGTCTGTAAATGACAAAAGACTTAAAAATGACCACGGTTAAAGATTTGATGAAAGTTCATAATAATGCAATTGACAAGGAAATTTAGTTATTTCTGAGATATACATTTTAAAGTAATAACTAGAATTATGACTTATAACATTAAAAACTTCTTTTAAAGCCACTATTAATTTGGGGTTTTTGCTGTCACATGCTTTCGAGTCTAGTTCCAATTAATACACTGTCTCTACCTGTCAACAATTTTCAATTGTAATACTTAGCTTATATTTACTCTTAGAAAAATCACACGGTCTGAATGAACTTTAACTTATCTCCTATCACTCTGCAGCCTCATTTCTTGTCCTTGTCCTTAGTTCTTTCTGCGCTTTTCCTCTAACCCCAGGCATTTACTCTGATACAGGCTTACTGGTTCATAATTGGAACCAACAGCTTTCTAGGTCTCCTGTATACGTAATCAATGTACTAAGGTTTGTTTTCAAATTACTCCAGGGTTAATTCTTCAGTATTTTCCCCCATATCTTTCATATTCTTGCTTTTCACCTTTGTTTTGCTCAAGCAAGTCTTCAAATAACCTCTGTAGAAAAGCTTATAAAAGTTAATGAAATTAGAATTTTAAAACTAACCCTAGAAAAGCTTCTGAAAATTTGAAAAAAGCTGTATTTTACCATCACACTTGATTGCCCTTGTGACTAAGCCTAGAACATTTCCTCACGGCTTCCGAGGCATTGTTTCATTGCTTCTAGGATCTAATGTTGTTGGTGAGATGTCTGATGTCAAACTGATTTATTTTCATGAATCATAATTATGACATGTCCCCTGTAACCCAGCTGTGAACTTTTATTTTTTTAAATCTCTGTGTTCTGAAATTTCAGATATAAATATTTGTTTCATCATCCTGGGAATTTAATAGACCTTTACAATGTTAAATAATTCTTATGCTTAGTATTAGAAAGTTTTCTTCAATTTTTTCATTGCTAACTTCCTCCCCTCCATTTTCCTATGTTCTTTTTCTCCAGAAATCCTATTAGAGCAGTGTCCGGCTTCCTGGATTGATCCTCCATATTTCTTTTTGTTTGTTTGTTTGTTTGTTTGTTTGCAGTACACGGGCCTCTCACTGTTGTGGCCTCTCCCGTTGGGGAGCACAGGCTCCGGACACGCAGGCTCAGTGGCCATGGCTCACAGGCCCAGCCGCTCCGCGGCATGTGGGATCTTCCCGGACCGGGGCACGAACTCGTGTCCCCTGCATCGGCAGGCGGACTCTCAATCACTGCACCACCAGGGAAGCCCCATATTTCTTATCTTTTCTCTTTTCGTGGTATTTTCTCTTGCTCTGATTTTCTTAATTTCACCTTCAAAACTGTCCATTAAATTTTTGCAGTAATATCTTCAATGTAAAAGAACTTATTTGTGTCCTCCATTAGTCCTTTTTGTAGTTTCCTTTTCTTATTTTTGGAGGCGATGTCCTTTCAAATTTTCATGAGGATGACAATTAACTTCTTTTAAAGTTCTCTTCCTTTCCCTAAATTATCTGTGTTTCTTTTGAAGAGAATGTTCTTTGAGTTGGTTTTTTCATGCTGCTGGTTTGATTCAAATTTTTTATGATCTTTGGCTGGCTTTTGATGAGTAAGAGTAGTGGACTGGACTGATTTTCTAAGATAACAGCTATGAATGTCCTAGGCTGTTGTTTAACTCATTTTAAATCTAGGTTTCTCACACAAAGATGATGCTCAACTCAAAGTTCAGAGCATATGGGCAGACTGGTCTACTTACAGGCTTCATATTAGGGTGAGAAGTAAAGGTAAAGGTATTTAGGCTGGAGTGGGGACAGAGCTTCCAAATGCTTCCAAGAGGACTTTACCCTGGAAGATCTGATTTTATTCCTGCAGTTCATTTGATTTCTTTTAAAAAAGTGGCTTTAGGGTTGTCTTGTTATTATTGTTTTCTTTTTCTTTCTTTTTGCCTGAAAGTTGTATATTAGGCTGCCTAGAAATGCCTGTGTTCCACCTGTCTTGAAATGTGGAAGGGCAGGAAGGAAGGGATGCTGCAATCCTACTCTTCATTCAATTGTCAGCCTTTCAATTAATCTTCCAATTTCACTTCCCTTCTCATTCATGTTTTCATTGCTCATCATCTCTCGGCTGGGATCATCTCCAGTTCTGCTACACAGCTCAGGTGTCTCTTTATCATAGCCTTCCCTCCTGCGTATTCTGGACTGCTATGATTTACTTGTTTTTAATCTGTCAACACTTTTATCTTCCTCGCATCTTCTAGAAATTTATTGACGTCTTTTTCAACAATATTTCTCCTCCCATTCCCTCCATTTTATGAGTTCATTTCTTTACTATCATATACTGGGATTTCAAGAGGGAAGGGACAGAAATGCTTGTGCTAAGTCTACCATCTGAAATCAGAAGTACTGTTTAGTCAGACTTACTGTATAGCACAGGGAACTATATTCAGTATCTTGTAATAACCTATAATGGAAAAGAATCTGAAAAAGAATAGATATATGTATATATGTATAACTGAATCACTTTGCTGTACACCTGAAACTAACATTGATTTACAACATTGTAAATCAAGTGTAGTTCAATAAAATAAGAAATACTGTTTAGTGTTAAGTAAAAATGAATCTTACATGGTCTGGTTAAAATCTATCAAAAATCATTATTAGATTCAGAATTTAATATTTCTTTTTTATTTATACTTCATTACTTTGCATATATGTTCATTTATCTATTCTCTATACCTTTTTTATTGTATGACTTCTATTTTCACTTTTGATATTAACACAGTGAAATAACTTTACAGCTACCTTAAGTCTTTTGGAAACAAAAAGTTTGATAAATCAGTAAATATTTTTAAATAAGTTTTGATGTCACTAACTATATAGAAGTTTTGTTCTTGGATTTATTCTTTTGTTCTTGGAGGCAAATAATTGCTTAAACACCTTTTAAGTGTACTTTTAAAAATGCTAAGGATGAAGTAAAAATAAAATCCGATGAGACTAATAAAATGTCACCACAGATATATTTGCCAATTCACTGATTTTTGATGCCCAAAAGCCAAATCATACAAATCCATCCTGTGCAAGAAGAGCAATAGCACCTGGTAAAACACAAAGTAACTGTCCCAGGTCTATGAGAAAATACTTCAGAACATCAGTCTGCAGACTGAATGCCACATGTTATAGTTGGGAGCATATTTGGGACTTTGCTAGTTATAAAACTCCATTGGGTTTTCATAAACACACTTTATACTCAAAACCACTGGAGTAAACTCCACAACGACAGGAGTATCCTGACCTGAATGTAGTCTCTTCATATTGTTTGGAAGGGGAAGGTTACTGCAGAAGCCATTTTAACTCGATTTCTGCTAAAATGTCACTGTCCTTAAAATAAATACATTTGCAGTTTTTAGAGTGATCTATCAAGACTCTTTTGGGTATGACTGTATTCTGTACAGAAGGAACAAAAACAAACACAGAAATATTTAAATTGGTTTCCCATATAATTTCAACGCATAGACACACAAAACCCTGCAGATGTGTTATTGTTTGAGATAAGTCCACTGTCTATTTTAGGATCCCTCCACCTCCCAAAATTTAACGGGACTCATTTACTTTGGGCAGTGACTCATTTGTATTCACTGATCAGGCTGCACTAGAGAAAAGGTCCTCTTCAGAGTGACTAATAAAAGACAATATCCTTCTTTCCATCCCAGTATATTACATGTGTCCCAGATGTTTTTCTCTATCCCTGCAAGAAAAAGGAGAAAGGTGGAATCTTATGAATTACCGTTTTATGCTTGAATTGATCAAATTGGAAACTTGCCCTTCCTGGAAGCGGAGCATTAATGAAGGAAGCTCAAACCGATTTCATGATGCCCAGCAGTCAGTCTTTCTCTGCCTCTGCCTCTCTCTCTATGAGATATGATTCATATAACCATAAAATTTACCCAACTGAGCTGTACAGTTCAGTGATTTTTTAGCATATTCAAAGTTGTATAATCATTATCTAATTCTAGAATATTTTCATTCCCCCCAAATAAAACCCATACCCATTAGCAATCACCTTCCAATCTCCCCTCCATCATACTCCCCTCTTCCAAACTCCCATCCCTGGCAACCACTAATCTACTTTCTGTGTCTATAGACCTGCCTATTGTGGACATTTCATCTAAATAAAATCATACAGTGTTTGGTGTTTTTTGAATGATTTATTTCACTAAGCACAAGGTTTTCAAGGTTCATCCTTGTTATAGCAGGTATCAATACTACATTCCGTTTTATTGCCAAATAATATGTCATTGTATAGATACACCACATTTTATTTATCCATTCATCAGTTAATGGACAGTTGGTTACCAATAATGCTGTTTTAATAATAATGCTGCCTTAAACATCCATGTACTTGTTTTTTGTGTAAACCTATGTTCTCATAGGCTTATGCCTAGGACTGGAATTACTGGGCCATATGATAATTCTATATTTAACTTTGTGAGAAACCTCTTTAATACATAATTTAAAAATTTTTACTATATCAAAAGGGAACCCTCTTGCACTGCTGGTGGGAATGTGAATTGGTTCAGCCACTATGGAGAACAGTATGGAGGTTCCTTAAAAAACTACAAATAGAACTACCATATGACCCAGCAATCCCACTACTGGGCATATACCCTGAGAAAACCAAAATTCAAAAAGAGTCATGTACCAAAATGTTCATTGCAGCTCTATTTACAATAGCCCGGAGATGGAAACAACCTAAGTGCCCATCATCGGATGAATGGATAAAGAAGATGTGGCACATATATACAATGGAATATTACTCAGCCATAAAAAGAAACGAAATTGAGCTATTTGTAATGAGGTGGATAGACCTAGAGTCTGTCATACACAGTGAAGTAAGTCAGAAAGAAAAAGACAGATACCGTATGCTAACACATATATATGGAATTTAAGAAAAAAAAAATGTCATGAAGAACCTAGGGGTAAGGCAGGAATAAAGACGCAGACCTCCTAGAGAACGGACTTGAGGTTATGGGGAGGGGGAGGGGTGAGCTGTGACGGGGCGAGAGAGAGTCATGAACATATACACACTAACAAACGTAGTAAGGTAGATAGCTAGTGGGAAGCAGCCGCATGGCACAGGGATATTGGCTCGGTGCTTTGTGACAGCCTGGAGGGGTGGGATAGGGAGGGTGGGAGGGAGGGAGACGCAAGAGGGAAGAGATATGGGAACATATGTATATGTATAACTGATTCACTTTGTTATAAAGCAGAAACTAACACACCATTGTAAAGCAATTATACCCCAATAAAGATATTAAAAAAAAAAATTTTTACTATATCAATTGAACGGAATAATTTTATTTTTGTAGTAATATTACCAAAGAGAAAAAAGTTCCAAGCATAAATAAGCCTCATTAAGACAGAATTTTTCAAAGGATGTTGTTTACTTAATTTTTCTCCAATCTGGACACCAGTATCATGACCAGGCTATGCAAGTCGGGTCCATTCTTTTCAAATACCTATAAGTAACAATACCAGAAAGAGCTGCTAAACATACTTTCATTGTTTAGATAAACGACAGCTGTAAAACAGAAAGGACAATTTGCAAAACTCTGAATTGTGGTGGTGGTGTTGCTATGCTTACGATATTGTTAATATCACAAGACAGATGGACTTTATGAGATATCGTATTTTACTTTACTTTTTTGTGGTTTTTTTTTTTGCCCCACCATCAAATCAACGATAAAAGACTCATTTACTGTAGTGACATCTACAGGTACTTTCAGAGAAAAACATACTCAACTCTCCTTCGAAACTGAAACACTCTCATTCCCGGATCAGAAAGCCCTGTGTGGATTTAGACTGATGGTTAGTGGTCTTCAGTGTAGTACCACATAGAAGGCCGACCTTACCCCATATTCAATTGAGTTTTAAAACACAGCCATTTGTCTACAAAACTAATTTTCATGAAATGATTAGTCATCTTAATTTCCTGCACTCCCATTCCATCCATATTTATCCAGTGAAAACTTAATATCACCACTTGGGATTCATACTGTACTAAAACGATTTCAGTGTCTCCAGTTGGTTTGTCTATGCCTTGTTTCACACACATAGATTATGCATTTTATGGCATTTGAGTGTATAAAGGGAGACTGCTGCCCTCATGCTTCCTGAGCTGTAGAAACTTGTGATCCTGTCTCAAGATACTACAAGTGGAAAGGATTATCAACTTCTTGAGAATGGCTTGAATTACCAGAGTTGGAGGACTATAGAAGTCCACAAGGTTGAGTAACCTTGAAAGAGATTTACCCAAGACAACCTTTTATTTGCCACATCTGAATGACCCCAGTTCAAGCGAAGCTGTGGAGTGGTACGTACCACTAGATCAGGCAAAGAGGGCAAGATGAAATGGCTTAGCCAGAGAGAACATCTCCCACAGCAAGAAACTGTGCAGTGTCCAAGATGAGGGAGGGGCAGGATGACCATGATAAACATGTCATAATGTTGCTGTATTCAAAAAGAGCAAGCATTAGAAGTCTGTCATGCCAGAGAGCACTTGACAGTCACCTAAGATCTCCCAACAGCACCAGTTAAGTAAGTAACACTTTTTTCCCCTTTGTACTTTAACTCCTCTGTCCCTTCCAACCCTGAGGCAAAGGATGGAAAGTGAGGAAGATATGAAGTAAGAAAGACAGGAGATTCACTGCATCCCTTCCCAACCTTCTGGGTCCAGACTAAGAGAAAGTTAAAGGCATTAAACTGGATATGAGAAGTTCAGTTTAGACTGCACTTTTAATACCATAAAAATGAAACTGAAAGTGACCAGAAATTATCTTCTAGGTGTGAGAAAGGAATGAATATCTGACAAAGAAGTTTTCAAAAATGGTAGAAGAAAAATAAAGCTATTTTTAATTTTATACTACAGAGTCCAGCTCATATAGTTGGCTCAGTCAGGATTTTACTTTCTACTATCTTTTCTTTTTAGCTCATCAGTCAACTAGTTTAAGGGAAGGCTTGAATAAAAAAGAGAGAGATTTTTGTCCATGTTCAAAATTCAGTAAAATATCCCAAAGGTTACAGTTATTCTAAAGCATATTTATTTTGCATATTTATAGTTTTTAATTTATATACCCTTCATTTAAATTTATCTTCCTCGTAATACTACTTTATATAGAAGGTTGCCTCTAGTCTATGAGAATATGAGAGCAAACTCCTTTTCTAGAAGTTCGTTTAGCCAGACTTAAACCAGACTTTTGATCCCCTAAACTTTCCCACTCCCCAAAGTAAGGCTTTTATTACCTGTTCTCAATAAAGTCTAATATCAGTGTCTGAAAGTGTCTGCCTTCTGTGAAAGCTAATAATTTATCTTTGCTGAAGGTTCTTCTGAGTTCCCTACCCTTCACCCCAAGGAGGAAGTTCCCATGGCCAGAATGTGCTGTGTGTCTCCAAGAGGCTTTCCGAGGAGACTGTCTTGAAGGCTGACTTATGCTGATCAGACGTGAGGATTCTGAAACTTCACAAATATTTATCAAAAAGATTTACAGACACTTGGTTTTTATAACTGCCTGTTGATACAACTGCCACATCAGACTGCCTAAAAAATAAAATGTATTACTCATCAGACAGGAGCATAAATGATGAAACACAAAAGACCCCCTATGAAGCATAGGACAATGAAGGTGAGGGTCCAAGGAAAGGTTTCTGTAATTATTTTTTCACCCCATGCAGGATGAATTATGCTGTTCAGGTAAGAGTAATGAAACAGAGGAACAGGGGAGGAAGTGCTTTCAAGAATCAATTTACTGATAGCAAAGACCAAGAAGTAATGATGTGTGTTGCACAAATATCCACGTCCTTGTTCCGTGCCACACACAAGGTCCAGCCACACCATTGAGTCATCCAGCAGCTGTCACTCTCTTATCTCCAGCAATCTTCCACTTTCCCAGCTTCTTCCACTAGAACTCAGGCAACCCTCAAGATTCAAGGATGCAGTGGATGGGGTGAAGAAGGATTATTGTGTGCACTTCTCCCTCTCCTCTACTTCCCTGGGCAGACTGCCCTACCCATCACCACCATGAGGTAGGAAAGCAGGAGCCTGTCCAGTGCCCAGTGGAGGTGGCAGAGTATGATTTAGGGCACAGCTCTGATTGGCCTGAGAGGTGAAGTGTTAACAACATGAATTAAGCAAATCTGTTCACCCTGAGCATTTTCTCCTCCCATCCATCCACTTTGTCCTTCTCCCCGATCCCCATTCCCATCCCAAGCCCTCTTTAAAAGCTCTCCTAGGGAAAAATAACAACCACCACCACCCCACCAACTAAGCTCACTGAGAGGCTGTCCTCACACATTACTATCTGAGGTAGGTAAAGTGCTCTGGGAATTATTAATTTAAAGGGAAGAGCAACACTGAGCAACTTAGGAGCACAATCATTAAAGGAAAAATTATGTATAGTGTTTATTAAACAAGAATTAATAAACCAAAAACAAGATTTGAAAGTAAACACATGAAATATCTTCAAAGAGACAGAGGATACTGAAAACAAGAAATGGGGTTTTGGGACAGAGGTGAGGGAGAGTCATATAAAAAGTGGGTATGTTACTATGGACAGAGATTTGAAAAAATAACGTAATAAATCGGTTGATTATCATGGATAGATACAGCTGCAGAACTACAGGACTCAGTGGAGGAACCTGCCCAGTCAAAGGTGGTACAGTATATTCTCCAAGGTATTTCTTAATCCATTAGATAACCCTCTGTCCATTACAATCTAATACAATCTCCTTTTCGGAAAACCATTTCTTCTCCCTATTTAAGTCATAGCCAAACTACCTTCACCTTCATTCACATTACTAAACTGTAAACATAACATACCAGGGCGAAGTATCTGCATCCAGACAGATTACTTCACAGTTTTATTTTAGATCTTGGGTTGGTGGTGGATGCCTGGCTACATTAATATAAATAAAGTGTCAATCCAGGTCTCCAACCCAAGATGGTTTGGCCTCTGACATTTTCACTTCCAGTAATTGAAATTGCCTGTGACTAACACATTCTATCCTACCCCCGCCAAAAGATAGCAAATACATTGATAAATGGATTTAAAAAATTAAATTTCCTTTCACCAGGTACCCTGTTATGTAGAGTGAGATTTGATATTCTCAAGGAAACATTTGTGCTGGTGTTCAAGGATCATCGCTTAAAAAGAAATGAAACAAAACAGACTGCTTTAAGAATTTGAAAGATTTGTTCCTTTTTTATATCAGGCCGATGGATAAATTAGAACACATATTCAAAGTTAGCTATTCTTGGGCTTCCCTGGTGGCGCAGTGGTTGCGAGTCCACCTGCCGATGCAGGGGACGCGGGTTCGTGCCCTGGTCCGGGAAGATCCCACATGCCGCAGAGCGGCTGGGCCCGTGAGCCACGGCCTCTGAGCCTGTGCTCCACAACGGGAGAGGCCACAACAGTGAGAGGCCTGCGTACCACACACACAAAAAAGTTAGCTATTCTTTTGGTCTGGAGGAAAACACTTTGGACTGGGACTACATCCAAGCTCTACATAGAGCCTCAGTACTAGTTTGGGATGCCATACAGGCAGGGTTCCCCCAACCCCACAACCTACTACTACAAATGTTGTGAAGAGTAACTGTTTGAATTACAAAATATTTTTCCTGAGACCACAGAATTTGAAGCTTTGTCTCTAAAATTGTGGCGTCATATAAGATACATAACGTGATTTCCCAGATCAAAAGTAGAACATTCATTCCCTTCACACTATAAAGGTTATTAAATACTCACAATGGGCCAGGAAGAAAAATCCCCATATTCATGAAAATAACTTAACATTATTTGGAAGAAAGATTTTAGATGAAGAGAATCACTTACATTATTCTTTTTAAAATCACTACTATAATATATGACAGCACTGGCTTTCAAAGTACTAATTTTACTAGTCCCTAATCTACAGATTAGCATCTTAAGCATAGAAAACTTTTCCTCCTGAGGACACCCAGAAACACACTGGAAAAGTACTGAAATACATGTCTTGCGGCAGCAATTAATAGGAAATGTGTATATGACTCAGATTTAATGCTGTCCTCCTGAATCTTTACACTGTAGAATGTCATTTACAATTCGTGTATAAAATACTGCTTTTTCTATATATGAGCAAGTGGGTAGAAGAAACCACTTGGTCATATGATGTCTGTAACAATAAGACCTAAAAAATATGTATATATTATATTTAAATGATTTACACAATCTTGGAAAGAGAAGAAAAGAGACAGAAAAATGAGGATTTAATTAGCTTGTGGGTTGAGTAACATCCAAGGGCTAATATCTCTCCTTGCAGAAAAAGATGATTTTCTGATGACATCATCCATTACAACATGCAGGATACAAAGAGAGGACACCGCAGAGTCATTACCATGCCCTGTAGAGAGACAAGTGCCTGCTTCATTAGCTCATCATCAAGTTTTAGCCTTTAGTTAAAGATACTCAGAACTGGTTATGTAAGGCATTCACCATTACACACTTGGCCTCAAACCCCCTTAGTTGGCTTAAAATCTCTAATTTTTTCTTTCTGGTAACTAAGAACTTTAAGTAAGAAGTGAAAAAGTGAACAAAGTTTAGAAAAGGGAAAAATTGGCTTTCTTAGTCTGTGTTTACATAACACGAAAATGACAGAAGAAGAAACAAAATTCATGAATGGTAGTGGTAATATCATTTCCCCCTACAGTTACCTAGCTGCACCACTTGAGTGAATTAGAAACCAAACATACTAAGAAGAAACAAAAGCAAACATGCTCTGAAGCAATACACTTGCAATCAGACCTCAAAGAATCCATTAAATCAAGGATCATGACTTCAAAGTCAAAAATCACAATGCATGCAAGGAAATGGGGCAGCATGAGAGACAGTGATTAGAAAAAATATAGCAGATTCAGATTTGCAAAAGTTTTAGACATTGGAATTATCTGATAACAAATATAAAGTGTGTTTTATATGTCTATAGAAATAATGTATAAATAAGAAAAGCATAACCAGATAGTTCTAATACATAAAATTCCTAGAAATAAAAAAATATATATTTAGATATAAAAACTCAATGTATAGGTTAAACAACAAATTAGAAATGAAAGATGAGAACACAATTAAACTGAAAGAAAAACCTGAAGAAATTGTCCAGAATATAGAATGAGATAGAAAGTATGGTCAGAAGTTAAAGAACGTGAGGGATAAAATGAAAAGACCTAATATCTATGTATAACAGTTTCAGTAATAGGAAAATGAGAGAATAGGGTGGAAGTTATCATTCAAAAAGAGGATGACTGAGAATTTTGCAGAATTGTTGGATTTTTAGATTTAGGAATCCCAGTGAATTATAAGCAGGATAAACATCATAGAACACTGAAGCAAAGAAGAAAATCTTAAACATAGCCAGAGATGGAATAATATTCAGCAATGAAAAGAAGTGAACATGCTGCAAAATGGATGAATGTCAAAAAATTATGCTGAGCCGAAGAAACCAGATGCAAAAGACTGAATATGACTGGATTTATGAAATGCCCAAAAGGCTAATTTATACAGAGAAAAGGCAGAATAATTGTGGACTAGAGATGGGTGAAGAAATTAAATGCAAATTGTCCTGAGGAAACTCTCTGGGGATATGGAAATGTTCTATAACCAGACTGTAGTTATGGATATACAACCCTATACATTTCCTAAAATCATCGAACTGTGCCCTTAAAAAAAAGATAAGGTGAGCTCTGAAAGAAAAACAAAAGAATAAGATATATCAGGCAAACATAAGCCAAAAGAAAGGTGGATTAGCTAAATTGATGTAAGATAAAACACAGTTTATGATAAAACATTACTAGAAATAGATCTGGTCATGCTATAATAATAAAAGGTTTAAATCACCAGGTAGATGCAAAAGTTCTAAATTTGTATGTAACTAACAATACAGATCAAAATACATAAAGCAAGAATCTACAGAACTGCAAAATGGTAATAAGCCCATCACCACAATGGTAAGTTTAAAAATATCCTTAGTAACTAATAGGTTAAGCAGACAAAATATCAGTAAGACCACAGAATATGCGAACAGTGTATTTACTTATTTTAAACTAATGGACATATAAAATCCATTATACCTAATAAAATTTTTATGCATAAAGAAAAAATATAGAAGTTGCTAGAAAGCATGCCTCAAAAAAACCTTCAAGGGGCTTCCCTGGTGGCGCAGTGGTTGAGAGTCCGCCTGCCAGTGCAGGGGACATGGGTTCGTGTCCCGGGAAGATCCCACATGCCGCGGAGCGGCTGCGCCCGTGAGCCATGGCCACTGAGCCTGCGCGTCCGGAGCCTGTGCTCCGCAACGGGAGAGGCCACAGCAGTGAGAGGCCCGGGTACCGCAAAAAAAAAAAACCTTCAAGGATTTACATCATGCAAATCACATAACCTGACTTCAATACAATATTCAGAGATAATTAGAAAACTATGACATATTTGGAAATTAAAAACATTCTTCCAATAAATAAAAAATAAATAAAAATCATAATGGAAAAGAACTGAAAGATAATGAAATATAGTTACACATATCAAAACTTGTACAACATAGCTAAAGCAGTACTTAGACACTGATTGCCTTAAGAATTTTTCATAACATAAAACCAGAAAAGTAATAAACTAAGCAAAAACTTGACATAACAGACGACAGCCAACAAAAGTAGTAAAGAGGAACAGAAATAAATAAAAATTAAATAGAAAACAAAGATACAACAGAGGTAAACAAAAGTTTAAAAGTTTTTTTTTAATCTGCTAATAAATAAAAACATTAGCAAGATTGATCAAAAAAAAGGAAAATTCACAAACATTAGAAATTAAAAGGGAGGCATAATGAGAGCAATTAAAAGGTTATTAAGAGGATATTCTGAACAACCTTATATCACTAAATTTGAAAACTTAGCTAAAATGAATAATTTTTAAAAAAATAATTTAACAAAATTGATTCAAGGAGAAATACTAAAAATACTGAAACACTAAAGATAATAAAATTAATCAATAGTTTATAATCATCCCTAAAGGAAAACACGAATACTAAATGACTTGACAGGCAAGGTCTACCCATCATTTTAAGGTCCATATATGAGAATCCTACAAACATTAATCCAGAAAACAGAAAAACAAAGAACACTACCCAATTCATTTTCTGAAACTAGTAAAACTTTTGAGACCAAAACCAGAGAAGGTCTGTAAGTGAAAGAAAACTTAGAGGCCAAACTCACTCTTGAACATAGAGGCACCAAAATAAAATACTAGCAGACCAAATCCAGCAGTGAATATAAAAGCCATCATGATCGATTTGGGTTGAAATGGAAGGTTAACATAATATAAGAAAATCAATGATTCAACACTTTAACACATTATAGGAGGGGAATCATATACTCATTCCAATAGGTACAGAAAAAGCATTAGATGCAATTTAGTAGTATCCATGATTTCAAAAAATTATACACACACTAGGAACAGAAAGGAATCTAAGGAATCTGGTAAAGTGTGCCTACAGGAGCTATGGCCAATATGGTCCCTGATGGCAAAATGTGAATGCATTCCCTTCATAAGAGCAAGACACGTGTGCCTGCTATCACCCTACAGAGCTAACAATTGCACAGTGCTTATCTTGTGCCCAGCATGGTTTTCACATACTTTGCTTTTAGACAATGGATAGAGGATTTGGTGAGGTACAAGATCCCAGCGTTAATATACTGTCTCTCAGGGATGCCAATAGCAATTGACAAATTTTCTGGTGACAGGCAAATACTACTACAATCTCCAGAAGAACTGCTTCAAGGAAATGACAACACTCTCCCCAGAGTCTCTGCAATGCAAAGTGAAACTTGTTGTTTATCGTGCAAGATTAGGCAATGCAATATTTCTGATAACAGTTTGAACTCTTGGAATTAGACTGGCTTTTCATTTTCTGAGAACAGTGATAGCAATCTACTTTACAACAGAGCACTGAGAAAAAATTGCCTGTGTGTGGTCAGTGATTTCTCATCCTTTAAGGAAAAACACTGAAATACCATACCTCCTATTTAACAGTATCTTTAAAAGGATACTGGAGGTCAAAGTTAAACACAACTGATTAAACCTACGACAGGCAAGGGTTCAGTTTGTCTTTTTATTTTTCTACATTCCACTGCCTGCCTAGCCCCAGAAATATAACAATGATTTTTTGAAATAAAGAAGGAAGGAAGGAAGGAAGGAAGGAAGGGAAGGGAAGGAGGGAGGGAGGAAAGAAGAAAAGAAAATTGAAAGGTTCAATAAGCTAAAGAAAAGTAAAAAACTATTTTTCTTCATTTTACTTAACCCTTTATAAGGTGTGATGTAACAGATGCTGGGGAATGTATCACACTCAGTTGTTTCAGCAGCATGTGTGGAGCATCTATGATACATCAGGCACAGTGCTGGGCTCTGGGTAGAGAAATGAAAAGGCATGAAGCATTCTCTCAAGGCGTTTTGAGCTTAGTGGAAATTGGAAGCATGCATGTACCCCTCCAAGCAATGAAAAAGATGTTTTACAGACATCTGAGCACGTGTCAAGGGACACTTTAAAAAATACTGTGTAAAAAGTTTAACATCAAAATGAATTTTCAGTCAACATAGATGTGATACACCTACACCTGGTCGCTAACGAAGAGAAATGTTAAAGAAAAACAAAGTACAATACAAATTAATAATCTGAGGAAAGAATTTTAAAATGACAACTGTGAAGTAGAAACACATATACACATATATATATATATGTGCTATTCTGTCATTGGACAATGCCTTTTTTAAAAGTTGGATGTTTTGTCTTGTGAGCAACATTTCTCAAGCTCAGTTGCACCTATCAGTGATTTGAACCTGAACTTAGCAGTACAGGCTCTGACCAAAGAAAGTGGTCATGCCTAAAAGGGTCATCAATGACCAAGGAAGTAACGGAGGGAAGTCCACAGTGGACTCGCCATAGGACCCAACAGAGAAAGTTTTGGTAAGCTGCGGGACCTGACTTTTCTAAGTCTACAGTGGTGATGGTAGCCAAAAGGTACAGAGCACATATTGCGCTGGGCTCTATGTCAAGCAGCTGACACGGGTCATTCCACACCGCCAGTTTAGGTTTTGCTCTGATGTCAGTTCTGATCAAACCATTTTTCTTTCTGCCCACTGGCCACGGCAAGGTTTAGACACTCATTCCCTTTCATCAAAGGGTAGATCAGGAATTAATGAGAGCATCACAAACCTCCACCCTTATCTTCTTTGTTCCCCAGAACTCCCTGGGAATGGTCAGAGTGAAGCCAGGGCCACACAGATGTTACTTTTCCTACCCTTCTCTGATGGATCTTGTATGAACTGAGCAAAAGCTAAAAAAAATCCCTTCAAATCAACCATGAGACATTCTAAGAAGGTGGACTTTACTAAGTAACGAAGGCATCAAGACAGGGCTAGCATACACACGGGGCTATTAGTTGAGATCACCTTTCCACAGAAAAACCCGAGAACAGTGATTAAGGGCTCAGAAAGTTCATTTCCTTGGATCCACCAATTTTCATGTCTAAGAGTCTTTACTAGTTCAGTCTAAGCAGAAGTATACACAAATGTGTGTGACCATGAATATTCAACAGTTTGTTTATAATAGCAAAAAATGTGGAAACAATCTAAATTTCCAACAATGGAGCAATGGATAATTCTAGCTTAGGAGAGAATAATAGGTAGCTATCTAAAATAATGTTATAAAAGAGGGCTTCTAAACCTCGGCATCATTGACATTTTGGACCACATAATCTTTGTTGTGAGGCTGTCCTGTGAGCTGTAAGACGTGGAGCAGCAACCCAAGCTTCTACCCAGTAGTTGCCAGAAGCAAAAATTGTTTCCACATGTTACCAAATATCCTCGGGGGTGAAAACTGCCCCTGGTTGGGAATCCCTGTTATACAGGAATATTTATTGTCATGGGAAAATGTCCACAATGAGCTAAAAGATGAAAGAAGGAGGCTACAAAGCACTATGACAAATATGCTCCCCTCTCCCTCTCCCCCTGCCACATACAGACACCTTTTCTTTTTGTTTTAGAACTGGAAGCATAGGCAAAATATTAATAAAAATTATCTCTGGCTGGTGAGATTATAGGGGTCTCTTTTTTTCATTCTTTGGTGTTATCTAAATTTTCTGAGTTGAACTTTTATTCCTTTTATTGTAAGAAACAAAATGGGTAGCGTTTATAAGCACCACTAAATGGGCCTCCAGCATAAATATGACAGCGTGTCTGCTTCCAAAACAAAGGACAGTCAATGGCTAAGGAATGCAATGTCATTATTGAAACATCTTCCAAAAGGGGACTTTCCTTCCTCACAATACACTGAGTCCTCTGCTGCAGGGATTAAGGAAGGTCTGCAGACTGGGAGAATGGGTCTTCCCTTTGGGACACGTCCTCCTCCCCAAGCCAAGCCATTGGCCTAGGTGCTCAGTGTTGTTGGAAAGTTTAGGTTTCCAGGTGGAATTTTAGCCCCTAGGCCATGTGGAACAAGTAAGCAGAAAACCAACATTCCTGTGGTACTGTGCTTAACCAGTCTCCTCTCTAGGGGTGTCTGTGTGTAAAGAATGTGGAAAGAAAATAAGCAGTAGTCGCTTATGAAACATTAGGGTCTGAAAGTCACAGGCATCATTCCATGTTCCCCCATTTCCCATGCCTCAGTTCTTTTTGGTGCAAACACATGTGTACACAAACATGCTGACTCAGACAGACACACACACACACACACACACACACACACACACACACACACACACACACACATATTTCCAGAGAAATCTTTAGTCGGTAATAAGGCCATTTGAATGAGAACGGTCCAGATCCTGACTTGGAGAAGATCCTTGGTCCCCACAGTTATATTGATGGGATCACGCTATCCTACACCTTTCCTATGGCATTTCAGTGTGTGAAGATGTTAGATTAATGAGGGGGAGAAAGATGCACTACTGAGAACGGGAAGCGAAAGTGTGCACAAAGAAGCAGTCAGGGACGTGACCAACTTTACCTACTTTCCAGTTCTACCCTGCCTGGGCAAACGCTAATCCCGCCGTAAATAAGTCTTTCTCAGAGTGATTCACTAGAAATCAACCACTGTATCCAAAGATTCTATCTAAACGTAAGCTTCAAAAATATTTTCCACATATTAAGTATTTACTCCCAAATATCCAAGTTTCTACTGAAATCAACTACATACTAAGCTGTGATGATACTTTCCTCTGAGTAAGCTTCAAAACCCAGGATGTGGTAAAAGGGAACCCTAGTGCACTGCTGGTGGGAATGCAAATTGGTGCAGCCACTATGGAGGTTCCGCAGTAAATTAAAAATAGGACTATTATACAATCCAGCAATTCCACTTCTGCATATATATCCAAAAGAACTGAAATCAGGGCCTTGAAGAGAGATCTATACTCCCATGTTTGTAGATTACTCATGATAGCCAAGACATGGAAGCAACCTAATGTCCACTGAGGCATGAATGGAAAAAGAAAATGTGGTATATAGATACAATGTCTATGTTTATTCAGCCTTTATAAAGAAGGAAATTCTGCCGTTTGTGACAACACGGATGAGCCTGGGAGACATTATGCTAAGTAGAATAAGACAGACACAGAAGAACAAATACTATCAATACATGATACCACTTATATGTGGAACCTAAAATAATCAAGTTCACAGAGCAGAGAGCAGAATGGTGGTTGTCAGGGGCTGGAGGGAGGGAGAAATAGGAAAGTAATCGTAAAATGGTACAACGTTTTGTTTATACAAGATAAGTCCTAGAGATCAACTGTACAGCATAGTGCCTATAGTTATCAGTACTGTATTATATACTTAAAAATTTAGTAAGAGGGTAGATCTTATGTTGTGTTATGATCACAAGATAGACAGACAGACAGACAGATAGATAGATAGATAGATAGATAGATAGACAGAGTGGGAGAAATGAACCTCGGGATTCTTAGACTGCATTACTAAACATTTTCCAATGTCGTTTTGTCCTTTTTAAAAAGAAAACTCTTCTGGATCTCTGATTACAGAAAACTGCTTTTACTTATAATCCATATAAAAGTACTTTTTACCCAAGAGGATAATATATATGTTTTAGATCCTGTGTAATTTTTAGAAAACATGCTAGGAGGTCATACCTATTATATTTCTCCTGATTTGAAGATTCCTAAATAATGGTCTTAGAGTAGATGTGAGAATTAGACTCCTTGAAGCTAATTCCTAACAAAGCACCTAGGAAGCTTGCCAGAAGTACGTGTAGACAGCTCTGAGCAACACAGAAAGGGGAGAATTGTGTCCCCGAGCCCACTGAGCCAGGGTGGCATGTTTTATCTATGAGGGATATGCCTTTGGGTATGTGTTTCAGGGGAGACAAAGTGCAAAGAGGGGCGAAGCAAGAAAGACTGAAGCTGAGGAGATTGAGTAGAAAGAATAGATTTTTTTCATAATACTGTTAGAAGTTAGGCCAAGTGATTCTCAGGGGAGCCAGTTCATTAGTTTTTTCATTCTTGATGAATTCAGTATGAAGTTGAACAGAGAGAATGTTCTCCCCTTCTGCCAAGAGAGACAAAATTTTTCTCTGCCAAGTTTGAAGAATACAATTAAACTCATTAAGCACGTCTAAGATCCCGCTTCTATCTCATTCTAATTTTTCCTTCTGGCCTGCATAACATGACCTTCTTCACAGCACATGGAGACGGATAAAGACTTCGAAGAGAAGCCTGGTTTTGCGCACTCTAAAGACAACACAATAGTCTGTTAGGAGAGAGGTCTGGGGAGGTGGAGAAGAACCAAGCGTACTGAGAAGGCTGTGATTTATCAGGCTGCCTACGCCTTCTTAATTTGTTCTGAGTCTTGTATACCTTGAAACTGGCGAGGTAAAAATCTTTAGCGTGCTGAGTGGCTTAGATTACAGCACACAAGGGAAAGAAAAGAAAAAGCTACACACACACACTCCAAAAATGTAACTTCAAGAAAGCCACGTAAATATCTAAACCGCAAATCACAAGATGGTTGATCACATGTTGAAAACCAATCATAGCCAAAGGTTCAGAAACCCCTGAAAAGGTCATTCCTTTCTTTCCTGGCGTATTTTCCTCACATTCCACTAGCATTATCAGGAATGTTGTTATATAGAAATGACCACACAGCTTGTCAAATCATTCTTGACGCAAAACCACAAAGGATCCATTAACAAACAAAATGACAAATATTGAGTATGCGGGTTACCTAGCAGTGCAAAACTCTCACAAAAATCTCCATTTTTTTTTTTTTTTTTTTTACTGGATGTGTACTTTCCCCCATGGCCTCACCAATTGTGGAAAAGAAACCAACGTCTTATAAATCAGATAACCCAGAAACAAGTCATCTATGCCACCAAGTATTGACCTTTGCTGAATTTCCATCTACTACTGAAACATGCCTTCATGTTAATCCATAGTGTCCCTCATCACCCACCCTGTTAGAACGATCCATCTTAAAAATTCTTTCATTTATTTTCAGCTGCGATCTTCTTTCCTCTGCTACAGGTTTAATCTCTCTTATGGTTTTTTTTTTTTTTTTAGTACAAAGAAAGTAACTTGAATTTTGTTATTTACAAGATTTAAAGTTTATTTTTGGCAAGACTCTCCAACCCCAAAACTAATCATCATTTCTTGAGCCTCATTTAACATAATCACCCTCCCACTAAGTGACAGTAGCCATGGCCAGCTTGGCCCATCAGTGCTGCCTCTGTGAAAGTCTACCTAAATATAGCCCACCACCTATGCGTCTGTTTAAATAAAAAGAATTTGGCCAATTATAAACTGAAAAATTGAACATTCCAGTTGACTTTCTGGGTAACTACTCCAAACCTATAAAAATATATATTTCCAAATATACTACTTTCTGGCTACAATTTGAAGATAGTTCATTTGTCTAGGTTCCTATAAGGGATAAGAATCTAGCAAGAATCTAAAAAGATGTTGGGCTTCAAGAATTGACTGGTCTTTAACTAATGGCTCTGCTTATCTGTAAAATAGAGATAATTGGTTTCATGAGAATTAAATGAAATGTTTATAATGCTCCTAGTGCAGGATAAGAAATCTAGTAGATTCTAGCTTACATTAACTTAGTTCTCCCTCTGTATCTAATTTCTTTTCTACCTTCTCTCTTTAGGGGTAAAGACAGCTCCATGTACAGACTGTGACTCTTATCTAGATGAGGCCTGGGCTGTCTTCTATCTTATCCTCCATGTGGTTTAGTTTTTGTTATGGAATCCTTTTAATGTCAGATGTTGCTAGGCAATTTTTCCTAGTTTGATTAATTTAGTTTTAGTACAAACAAAAATATATCCAAATGGCTTGGTCTTCGCTAATGTTGCTCTTCATCCAAAGTAAATGTGCTCTACTTTTGGGTCAGAAGACTTGTGATGTGGCTCCAGACCTTCCCAGAGCTGTGGGCGATCATAAACTTAGAAGTTTAAGAACCTCGCTACTCAAGGCTAGCATAAATACATAAAGAATGAGTAGCGATAAGTGACGAAGTACTGTAAAAACACAGAACAAAACAAAGAGCAAAAAGAAATTCCCTCCAAATTAACTGGAGGGGAAAATGTACAAGTTTCAAATCATAAGCAGGCAAGAAAGAAACGTGACTTCTTTTTGGAATGCTTTATCTAAATAGCACATGGAAAATAGGACCTTTAATCTTCAGGGGGAAATTGATCTGCCGTATTGTGGGTTAAACATGGAAACAGGTTACTGAATTTAACCACTTGGACGAATAATCTCCTGAGGTTTGACAAATCCATACGGTTTTGGACTAAAAGTCAGCAAAGGAAGGCATGAACTGCCTTCAATTACAGTTTATCAAGAGGATAATAAAACTAAAAAACGCTAGATTGCAAGTATTGGCTTTAGAAGATCTTTCAATATTTAATTTTGAAATGTTTCCTGATTTCCTGATCCCTGTTGTCTGATTTTAGTTATATAGGCTGTGGAAAATTGCCAGGATCATTGTTTTCGGTAGGAAGAGAACACTATTCAAAGTAAAGGGACTTAGAAGAATTTTCTTTTATCCAAGACTAATTGGGGGGGTAGGTTTCTATATGATTCCACCCCATCTTATAGCCACATTAAAATGTCAGAGGACTTTATGGATTGTCAGATGCCGCCAGGGTTACAGTTTCAGAAATACCCACCAAGCTGGAAAGACGGGACACAGCAGTGCTATTAACAATGCTTTTGTTATTAACAGAAGTGTATGAGAAGGGAATTCAGTGAAAATGGCTCGCATCCAAGTCTACAGCTAATCTTTTTTTCAGCTGAAGTTGTGGATTCTAACCAATGGTTTAGAAGGAATGAGGTTGGTGAATTTCACAGAAGAGTTTTTGAGATACTTTTATTACACAAAAAGCTTTTGAATGAGGAAGTGGGCCTTTAAATGGGATGGCCTCCCTCAGATACTTTATTCATTTCCAGTAAGTTGTCTTCAAAAATGAACACTGCTTCTAACTGAATAATCATAGTATTTCAACACACCCAAGGCAAACTGGGGAGGGAGAGCTGAATTATGATGAAAGCCTGTACTATTATGACCTTTCTCATGACCATAACTGATGGATGTGCCCCTGAAACACTTTGCAGGACTGTTGATATATTTAGCAATGTGCCTGTGACTCATTATGTCCATAATTTGGCAGTAAATAGGGGGCAGATTACCCCAGTGGCTATGGGGACAAGTCACTGCCCCAAGACTTGATTCTTTCATGTGGAATCACCTTCTGTAGCCTGTACAGTTGTCTCCTTTTTGAAACTGTACAGCTGGGCTCAGAGCTTCATGAGCCAAGCTCTATTTTTTATCAGAATAAATATCAAAATAATCAAGATCAAAATGTTTCAACATCCATTTTTGTATGAATACATGCGAAAAACGCTAAAAACTTTTCCTTAAAAGCTTATACTAACCTCTGGCTTCTGCCTGGGATGTAGAAATGTGAAAAGAGGATTACTTCTACTCTATCAACTAGAAAAAGCTGGATACACTATAAATCCTGAATTTTTAAACCTAGAGAACTGATGTCACATGATATTCAACCAGTGTAAAGCTTAAGAAAAGACAGGTGTCTTTAAGGAGCGAGGGAATATGAACATGGGCTTACTAGTAAGAACAGAAGAAAGTCAGGGCTGCAATGTAAGTGGGTAAAACAACCCAGTTAAAATTTTAAATAAATTCCTAAAGTTCAAGTGTAGGCCTTGAAAATATAGAACCTCTGGAAACTGCAGGTGCAAGGAGAATTTGTACCATATCAGTCATTCTCCATGACTCCATGATTCTCCACTAAAAACAAAGAATAGCTCTCCCACCTCAGTAGCAAAACCCAGATAACAAGCAACAATAGCCCACCACTGTGGGAGTGGCAAGAATAGAGAGAAGACCCCTCTAAAATATAGGTAGAGAAGATCTATTGCTGAGGGTAGAACAGGGACATTAAGAAAAATCCACTGGCAAATGAGATCTCACACTAAACAAGATAATGCTAGAAGAACATGAAGCCAGGGGTACAGTGAATGAACCCATAGCAACAACAAAACCTGAACCCATAGCAACAACAAAACCCAAACCCAGCTCACCTCTGACTAGACTGACTAACACCCTACAGTAACAGCTCAGCAGAAGAATAGTGGACCCATTTCCAAGCATAAATACTAGTTACCTCTAGTTACCTTACGCTCTACCATTCTATACATGATACCCACTATTCAATGAAAAATTATGAGATATACAAAAAAGCAGGACAAAACAACCCATTGATAAGAGAAAAAGAAACTGGCAGAACCAGACAGAACAAGAGATAACCCGTATTCTGGGCCACAACATAGTGAATTTAAAATCACTATAATAAACGTATTAAAGGGTCCAGCAAGAAAGGTGTTCAACATGCGTGAACAGATATTGAATTTCGGTGCAGATATGAAAACTATAAGAAGAGTCAATTGGAAATGCTAGAAACAAATACACAGAAACAGAAATGAAGAATGCCCTCAACCATCACTTCCATAGACATGACGCGTGGCTGAAGAAAAAGGTCAGCTAATGTGAAGACAGGTCAATAGAAATTATCTAAACTGAAACACAAGGAGAAAGAGAGTGAACAAAACAGATGAGAGGGGCTTCCCTGGTGGCTCAGTGGTTAAGAATCCACCTGCCAATGCAGGGGACACGGGTTCGAGCCCTGGTCCAGGAAGATCCCACATGCCGTGGAGCAACAAAGCCCATGCGCCACAACTACTGAGCCTGCACTCTACAGCCTGCGAGCCACTACTACTGAAGCCTGTGCACCTAGAGCCTGTGCTCCTCAACACGAGAAGCCACAACAATGAGAAGCCTGCGCACAATGCAACGAAGAGTAGCCCCCACTCGCCACAACTAGAGAAAGCCTGCACACAGCAACGAAGACCCAACACAGCCCCCCCCAAAAAAGATGAGAGCATCCAAGGGCTATCATATGATATCAAATGGTCTAACGTAAAGCAACTGAAATCCTAGAAGACAAGAGAGAGAACGCAACAATAAAGATTTAAAGAGATACCGGTCAGGAATTTTCCAAAAGTAATGAGGGATATCAAATGCACAGATCCCAACAGCTCAGAGATTTCTAAGCAAGATAAATATAGTTTTTAAATAGACATATATACAATATGTTGAAAACCAAAAAGAGAAAGAAAATCTTAAAAACAACCGGAGAAAAAGACCACATTACGTACAGAGGAACAAAGGTAAAATTGAAAAAGATTTCTCAGTCAGAAAGTACGAGAACAAGAAGACATGTTGAAAGGGAAAAAAACCCCAAAACAAACAAGAAAAACAAAAAACTTGCAACTGAGAATTCTACACAAAATGAAAATATCCTTCAAAAAGGATGCCAAATTAAAGACTTTTTCCAGACAAAGAAAAGATGAGACAATTAATTACCTGCACTCATGCATTATAAAATGTAAAAGAAAGTTCTTCAGGCAGAAAGAATATGATATAAGACAGAAACTGAGATTTACACAAAGAATTAAAGATCTCTGGAAACAGTTAAAATGAAAGTAAATAGAAAACAGTCTTCTCATTTTTAATGGCATTAAAAGAAAAGTGACTGTCTAAAGTAAAAACAGTACAAATTTACTGTGTGTTCATAGAATATATAAAAGTAAAATCTGCAGCAACAATAGCTCAAAGCCTGGGAAGGTAGAATTGAAAGAATGCTGTTGTAAGGTTCTTAACCCTACACATTAAGAGGTATAATATTTCATGTAGGCAGATGGCAATTACCTAGAGACGTATATTATCAATGGTATGACATGAGAAAAGTATTTCTAAAATGTAAAAATAATTCAATAATGGAGCTTAATAAAATGGAAATTTAAAAATAATCCAAAAGCATGTAGAAAAAAGGGAACAAAGAAAGAATGGAATAGAAAACAAGTAAAAAAGGTTTTAATCCAACCATATCAGTAATATTAAAGGCAAATGGTCAAAACTACATAAAAATCAGAGATTATCAGAAGATGAGAAAAAGCAAGATGCAAATAGATGCTGATTACAATAAAACCAGTTTGGGAATTCCCTGGCGGTCCAGTGGTTAGGACTCCATGCTCCCACAGTAGGGGGCACTGGTTCAATCTCTGGTGGGGAACTAAGATCTTGCATGTCACGCAGTGAGGCCAAAAATTGATAATAATAAAAACAGTAAAGCCAGTTTGAATTTAAAAACTCAAATCAGTTAAAAGCAAAAACATGGGAAAGATATACCATACACACGCTAGCCAAAAGAAAGATACAGTGACTGTATTGTCAGACAAAGTGGATTTCAGAACAAAGAATATTTTTAGTGTTAAAGAGTAACATTACAATCCTAAATGTGTATGCAACTAACAATAAAGATCCAAAACGCAAATGTGAAAGCTGACAGACCTGAAAGCAGAAATGGACAAAATCACAATTAGAGTTGTAAACTTAAATATTCCTCTGTCCCTGTAATTGGTAAAAACAAGTAGAAGAAAATCAGTAAGAATATGGAACCTGAACAAAACTAGCAACCAATGTGAGCTAACTGGTACTTATAAAACAAACAACAGCACAATACCCATTCTTTTCAAGTGTACAAGGAACATCAACAAGATAGACCACATTCTGCCCCATGAAACAAATCCTGACCAATTTATAATAATTAAAAGCATACAAAGTATGTTCTATGATACTAAAATAACCTAGATTTCAATAACAAAAATATATTGAAAATTTCTACATATTTGGAAATTAAACAGACATAAATAACTCATGGGTCAAAGAGAACATCATAAGGGAAATTTATAGCATTAAATATCTATATTTGAAAAGAAGAAAGTGCTCAAATCAATTACCTACGTTTCTAACTTAAGAAACTAGCAAAAGGGTACAAATTAAATGCAGAGCAAATAGAAAATTATAAAAATGAGAAGAGAAAAATCAAAATTTTACAAAGAAAAATAAAGAAAATCAATGAAACCGAAAGCTGGGTTTTAAAAAATATCTATAAAATTAATAAACCTCTAAGTAGACAGAAAAAGAGAAGGAAAGGGGACATGACAGAGGGTAGGGAGTAGATACAAATATCAGTAATTCAACAACCCAAAAGGAGTGGACAAATTCCTTGAAAGATGCTAACTGCCAAAGTATACTCAAGATGAGATAAATAATCTGAATCACTATCTCTTAAAGAAGTTCAATTTGTAGTTAAAACTTTCCAACAAGAAAAACTCCAGGACCAATTCCACCAAAAACTTAAAGAAGAAATAACATGAATTATACATAAAATCTTCCAAAAACTAGAGGAGAAAGGAAAACTTTCCAGCTCACGTTAAGAGGCCAGCATTACTCTGATACCAAAACCACATGAAGAAATTACAGTGAATAGAAAACTACCAACCAACAGTCTCAATCAACATAGATGTTAAAGTCCTCAATAAAATCTTAGCAAGTAAAATTCAGCAATATTTACAAAATAAAATAATACATCATGGCCAAATGAGGTTATCCTGGGAATACAGAGCTGGTTCAACATTAGAAAATCAATAATGTTATTCACTATATATACAGACTTAAGAATGTAAATATCTCCTTGGTGCAGAGAAGTCATTTGATAAAATTCAACATCCATTAACAATAAAAATTCTCAGCTAGGAAAAAAAGGGAACTTCCTCAGTCTGACCAAGTCCATCTATATAAGGAGTACAGCTAAATCATACTTAATGTAGAAACACAATGTTTTTCTCCTAACATCATGAAAAAATCAAGGGTACCTACTCTCACCACTTGTATTTAAGATCATACTGGAATTTGAAGTCCGTGCAATAAAAAAAGAAAAATAAATAAAAAGGTATAAGAATGGGAAAGGAAAAAAAAAACAAAACTACTATTTGCAGACAACAAAAAAAAAAACCCCTAAGATTCTACAAAAACTCTAGTAGAGTGTCACAGATAACAGGCCAATATAAAAAATCAATTTCATTTTGATATATTTACAATAACCATTGGAACTTAAATTTATACAGTAAATTTTTTTATCAAGTATATTTGCCATAGCACCAAAAAGCATGAAATTATTAGGTATAAATCTAACAAAAGATTATCAACACCCATATATTGAAAACTACAAGAGCTGATGAAGGAAATGAAAGAAGACCTAAGTAAATGGAGATATATTGCATGTTCATGTATTAGAAGACTCAGTACTGTTGGAGAACTCACACTGCCTGATTTCAAGGCTTTCTATAAAGCAACAGTAATCAAGGAAGTATGGTACTAACTATATTCAGTGGAGTAAAATGAAAAGCCCTGAATTTTACCCACACTGATACGGTCAACTAATTTTTTACTGAAGGTGCAAAGGGAATTCAAGCGAGAAAGGACAGTCTTTTCAACAAATGGTGCTGGAAAAATTGGACTTGAATATACAAAAAAAAAAAAAAAATGATCCTTGACCTTTATTTACACTATCCACAAATTTAACTTAAAATGGATTACAGATTTAAATGTAAAACTGTGAAGTATAAAATACCTAGAAGAAAACATAGAAAAAAATACTTGTGACCCTGGGTTAGCCAGTGATTTGTCAGATACAAAAGCACAATCCTTTAAAAAAAAAAAAGAAATTGATACATTGAAATTTATTAAAATATAAACTTCTGTTCTTCCAAATACACTGTTCAGAAAATTAAGATAAAAACTGACTTGGATAAAATCTTTTTGAAAGACATGTTAGGTGAAGAACCTGTATCTAGAATATCTAAACTCTCCAAACTCAATAATAAGAAAAAAAATTTTTATAGGCAAAAGATTTTAACTAAGAAGATATACAAATAAATGGAAAATACGTATATGAAAAGATGCTAACATCTTTAGTCATTAGGAAAGTGCAAATTAAAACCACAATGGGACAACACCACATACCCACTTGATTAAAAAACAAAAGCAAATAAAAAATCTTACACAACTGACAATATCAACACTGGCAAGGATGACAAGCAACTGAAGCTCTCGTGCACTGCTGGTAGGAATGCAAAATGTTACAGCCACTTTGGACATTAGTTTTGCTGTTTCTTATGAGTTAAACATACATTTACCACATGATCCAACTATCTCCTTGATTTTCACCCAAGGAAAATGAAAACTTATGTTCCCACAAAAACTTATACATACTAAATGTTTACAGTGGCTTTATTCATAATCAACAAAAACTAGAAATAACACAAATATTGTTCAATTTGCAAATTCACAAATAAACTGTATTATATCCATATAATGGAACAACACTCAGCAAGAAAAAGGAACCAACTACTGATACACAAAACAAGAATGAATTTCAACTGCATTATGTTTAAATGACAGGAGCTAGACTCAAAAGCCCACATACTATATGACTCTACTTAGTTGTTCTGGAAAAGGTAAACTTATAGGGACCAAAACAGATCAATGGTTGCCGAGTGCTGAGGATTAGGAATAAGGTGTTGATTATAAGCACAAGTGAATGTTGGGAGCTACTAGAATTGGTCTAGATCTCGATTTGGTGGTATATGCATTTATCAAAACTCATAAAATGAGGGGCTTCCCTGGTGGCGCAGTGGTTGAGAGTCCGCCTGCCGATGCAGGGGACACGGGTTCGTGCCCCGGTCTGGGAGGATCCCACATGCCGCGGAGCGGCTGGGTCCGTGAGCCATGGCCGCTGAGCCTGCGAGTCCGGAGCCTGTGCTCCGCAACGGGAGAGGCCACAGCAGTGAGAGGCCCGCGTACCGCAAAAAAAAAAAAAAAAAAAAACTCATAAAATGATACACTAAAAAAGGTAAGTCTCACTTCCTACTGAATATAAATTATATCTCCATAAAACTGACCACGCCCCCCACACACACACGTGAACTAGAGTCCTCTGAGATTATTTCAAGCCCAGTGAGTCAGTAGTAATAAACATGTTCCAGGAAATAGAACTTACACTAACAGAACAAATGTGATATCCGCTGTGACAAGCACTGAACCAGTCTGATGATGATAATCAGAAAGCCAAATTTTATAGCCTCTATATCTGCCCCCAAAATATGCTCATAAGAATATTTTTATTCTTCCAAAATCCCTAAGTCATCTCTTATCACCCAGACTGTCATGTCCATATGGCGTTTTCTGTCCCCTCATCGGACCCAGTTTCAGAGCCCATGCTCATCTTGCTTGCTCTTCTCCGCAATCCCGATCTGCCATCAGCACAATCCCCATGTATCCTCAACCTCCTATGTGAATGTTCCCTACACATTCTTGCCTCATCTGAAATCTGGATTCCCTTGAGGACCTGCTTCCCCTAGAGCCTTCTCATTGTCTTGCTGTTTTCACCCTTGGGCTACCAGACCAGGAGACACAGTAGTTGTCCTTGCCATTTAATGCTGCTTTGAGATCATTGTTCTTCCCATCTCAAAAACAAAAACATAACATTCAGCAATTTAAAAGTTATGCCTGTGATTATAGCACCCAATATCTCAGATGGATCTACAGAGATCCATCTGACTGCCTCTCATTTTTTGAAGAGTTCAGCTCATGACTCACTCTCTTTCTCTCATCACCAGTCTTTTCACAGATCTTGTGACCTTCATATTCCTACAGAAAATCTTTCTGTTATCTTGGCTTTTCCAGTTCCTGGACCAGCTCATCTCCAGTGATCTTGTTTCCTCTGCCACTTACTTCCCAATCATACCTCCCACAACTCCTCCCTTTCTCATCATCAGCTGATAACCTTGTTTCTTATTTCACTTAAATTGGAAGCATTAAGAAGAGACCTTGCTCATTCTCCATCCACTGGCCTACCCACCTAACTGTAGCTCTGCCTGTGTACTCTACCGTCGTTCTTCCAGATAAACTACACATACTTCCATCTAAGCCCAGCCACTGCAGCTGAGAACTGGTTCTTAGCACGGCTCACACACTGAAGGACATCACTCTCGCAACTTCTGGCCGCTCTCCCTGTTGGAATTAATCAACATTCCATGGACCATCTGAACACAATCAACTTTCAATTTCCTCTTCGTGGATTACACACTCGATGCAATCTTGGTCTCCATTCAGAGTGTCTCCCATCCCAGAGTCTCCACTTCCCTCTGGACTGCCAACTGAAGAAATTTTAGAGTTTTTTGATCAGGGATAAATTGTACCTGTATATCTCTAACTTTCTGACTGCTGTCTGGTCCTAGATACCCACCTCAATCGGGTGTATACAGTAGCAGAGCAGACACAGTTTCTATGCTGGGATTATAACTTAACCACATTTATGAAGCAGGGACCTAATGATTCTCTGACCGCCAAGAGTCTGTGCCCTCCCCACCTCCATGGATCCCAGGAACTTCCATGCTCACTCTGCTTCAGACAGCCCTGACTTGACATATTGCTGTCATTCACCCTTGGCTGGACTCCTGGCCAGGTCAGTGCTAACTCTGTGACTGCTAAGTTGACCCTGCTCATTTTCCAAAGGAATCCAGAAGCATTATGACAATGAAGAGGGAGAAAAATTGGAAAAGAAAACAAATAACAAGAGAGCAGGAGAAATTTAGTAATCTCTTCCTTTTCCAGGAACTTGCCTATGTAGCCCTCTGTTTTTCTTAGTTTTATGTAAATCCACACAGCCTTGCCAGACAGAAAAGCCCATGCTTCCAAGAGAAACTTGTAACTCTTCAACTTTGATTCAGGTACCACAGGCTCTAAATATAAAACTCGAACTCAGAACAGGACAGTGATTCTACACAAATTACCTGTCTTCTCACCAAGAATACCAGCCTACTACTCCTGATACACAAAGGATGGGCTCTGCCCTGTGATAGATGGTACTGGCAAATAGAACGAGGATGGCCCATTTACTATCAATCCAACCATACAAGCCAGCGGGGAAGTCTGGAGCCCAGTTCTGGGATACAGTTGACTCATTTAGCAGCAGATCTTTCAAATCTTTTCCCAGGTAACTCATCCCCCACTTGGTTCGTAAGCTGCCTGTGTCACAACTGGTCTTTCATTTTTCCTCATAAATAATATTTTCTACGCTTCATTTCTTTCACTTCTTTTACTGCTCTGTTTCCCTTAATACTTTGCTCAATTATAAAATGAGAACTGCAAAAAAATTTTACTAAGCTTGCCAACTATTTTAAATATAGGAGATGCTTTTATTCTTATAAGTCAGTAATGCGAGATTCAGGAAGTATAAAGAGCCGAAGGTCACATAAGGGAGGGCCAGTGCTCAGATATGAACTTGGAACTCTCATTCAAAAGTCCTTCTACTTTCTATCAGACCATGCTGTTGTTAGTACAGGTGATGAAGGAAAGACTCAGGGTGTATTACAGTGTGTAAGGCCAAGGGCGCTAAGAGATAGTATAGAATTGTGTTTGGCACGTAGCAGATGCTCATGCTAGAAAACAAAAACAAAAAAACAAGATCCAAAAGATACATTCTTAATTGATTTCCAGATTCAATAGGCTTCACCAAACATACTGCCACAATGTGTAAGTCCTTGTTTCACATCACTGCAAGTATGGCCTGGCCACCTGGTAACTCTGCTCACCTACTCTACCTGCTCCTAACCAGGGTCTGGCTTCCCTGGGCTTCATCACTCAAATGTCAGTCCGGTCCTGTAGGAAAAGGCAATGGATAGGCACCTCTAAGGACATAGGAGAAGGCTGGGTGTAGCTTTGACATTTACAAGAGTTGGAAATACCTCTGTTTAGAAAACTTTTATGACGATATCAAAAGTAATCTATAATGACAGCTAAAATCTAAAATACCCACAAAGAATTAAAGAGTTTAATATAATATCCTCACAACTTAAAGGATTCTCTTGATTTCAGAGAGGAAGAAAACTCTGCTTTTAGATTTATTTCACTATTAGTTGAAAAGTGCCAGATGTTTTATTTTTCTTCTAGAAAACCAGGCAATACATTGTCTTGACTGAGTGACTTCTTTGAAGCTTTCCTTTAGTGGGAAGAGTCAGCTATTAGTCTGTTCTTTCTTCAGATCTCAAACATTTTCATTAAAAAAAAAAAGGTGTTTCTAGCATTATTGATTCATAGTTCCCAATAATACAATTACAGATCATATGTAGTGCATTCATCCCAGATCTTATGCTTTGGTTCCAATGGTTAGACTGCGGTATTTCTGAGGTGTTAGAATTCAGGTTAAATTCCATGCAGCAAGTATGCTTCTCACACTAGACCAGGAGTCTCTGTTAGGCAGACTCCACTCTTTTCTCTTGCTTCCTTGCAACAGCCAGAGCCCCTAGAACTTACCTCAAACTCCCGGTCAAACTCATTGGGTGAGAAGCCCTACGGAAGGGCACCAATTTCGGAGAGGAGCCCAAAGTGCACAAGGCTTCTTGTCCTGAATCCAGCAATATCTGTGAGAGATGGAGAGATCACTGATTGCCTGTATATTTTGGTTTACTTTCCAAATTCAGCATTTAAACAAAAGATGTTGTTTATCCAGTTCAAATCCAGAGCCAAAGTATGTGCCAAGAGGGAGTCTTAATTTCTCGTAACAGAACAGGTTTGGCCCTAACGTATAATTTATGAGTCAGTGTATCAAATTTGACGAATGTATTTGCTCCAAGTAGGGAGCAAGCCATTAGGCATTACACATCCTGAACTTTGGGGAGAGGAGGAAAATAACTTTGATTTCTCTGCTCTTTCATTAATAAAGATGAATCCAAGTTGATGAATAAATTTTCTGGATTGCTTAATACCTCCCAGATATCATCATCAAGGCCTGGGCAAGGCAGGTGAAAAGATTTCCATGAGCAAGAAGCAGTGGAGAAGGACTTCCTCTGTAAAATAAATTGTTGGTAAGTCTGGAAAATTTTCCTTTATCCTAACATCCTTCCGCCTCCTTTGCCTTGCCCTATTCTCTGTGTTTTTAAATGTGCCAAATATGTCTTTCTACTAACAGCTGGTACATGGAGTTGGGGGAAAAGCCACAGTGTCACCCCTCTATTGCAGCCATGTAATAAATACACAACAAGATAAACTGCACAGCCACAGAGAGACATCACATCTTCCTTCCTCCTGGCACAATTTGCACAGTCACTGGATATGATTAAAGTCTTGAGGACCTGGACACAGTCATTTCTATTTTGGTACCACTGGCTTGATCCACCCCTGCAGCTACAAGGGAATCACCCTCTTTGTGTAAATGTTTGCCTTGTTGGAAATTCTGAAGCAGAAATTAATAGGATACATGCTTCAGGAGGAGTATTAAATTATCCATGATAAACAATTCCTAGGCAATGTTTAGACTGGCCCAAAGTCATCTTAAGAATTGTGCACAAGGATAGAACAACACATTTGGTATCTATATACTAGGACTGTCTATAAAACAAAAGACAAAGTAGAGCTCTGTCAATTAGCTACTTATTCTAATTGATGTTTTCTGTCAGCCTAGGGAGACAACAGATTAATGACTAAACAAGTACCGAATCTCCACTTCATTCTATGTGGTGTAGACACAGTTAATGTATCATGAATGTTTGCTTCTCTTTACCAGCAGTTACAGAACACACCTGGAACTCCTCTACAAATTCTCTTTGATCTCTTCTTTGAAGTCAAAGTGCCAATATTCTGGACTCCTGTGACATCAACTATGACAACCCCCAGGCTATTAAAGAGCTGAAACTAATCAGGTAGAATCAGCACCAAAAGAAGTTTCAACACAACATAGTCATTTGTTCAAGGAAACTTTGTCTACGCATTCAGGATCTCAATATAGTCGCAAATATTCTTTTTAAATACATTCATACATACACACAGACACAGATGCACACACACAGACACACGTACGTAGAGAGAGAAAAATAAAGAAAAAAAGTCCTTTTATTTTCCTTGGTCAAAATCAGGATTAAGGCATTATTTGGGGTATTTTCAATAAAAACTATGTACTGTATTTCTTTATATGAATCAGCAAAATGAAGCAAATTTAACTGAGGGTCCTTTGAGGTTGTGTCAGTTTCCCCACAGTGCTAACCCAGAAACTTAAAGGATATATAGTAACAAAGAGGCCAATTCCATAGGGCAAAAAGTCTTATTTTGAATAACATCTTAATACTGACTTTGAGCCAAAAGGAAAATGTGGCTTTTTTTTTTAAGGGGTCAGGGGGAGCGGATTGTACTCCATTTCTGTTGTCTGATTCACAAGTATTATTAAATGTTTACCAGAAATCTGACGGCAGTTTCCTAACATTTGTTAATCACAGAGAACGTCATTCCATTAACAACTCAATAAACTTCTTTAGAGTTGTACAAGGTAAGTCTCACTACGTGAACACGGCTAACCCATCCTTGCAGAATAAATATTTGCTTTCAATTTCTCTATGCCAAGTTTTACGGGATCACATAATCTAAATCTCCTGTTGTAAATGAGGTATGCCCTCCAGAAAAATGAGAGAACAGAGTTTAAATCTTTGTTTGCCTTCTCTCTACAAGTCCTTGAATCAAGGGTTTCATGTCTCCAGAAAAACAGACTTAGGGCGCTTCTGACAAGGATCCCAGCAGGAGTGTCTTTGAGAAGTACTTTAAAGACAATTCAAGCCTCCCTCACAGAGTTTTTCACATCCTCCAGCCTGAAGTCGTCTGTGCTGTTGTATATCTACCAGGGCACCAAGTAACTAAAGATTATATTTGCCATTCTCCTAATTATTGTTACTTCTTTGTAATAATTTTCGTAGAAGTTCGGCCTACTTTCTTTCCCAAAACCTGCATTTTGTAGTTCCTGACTTTCATGATTACTCTTACCCTGAATCAGCTGGGATAGAGCTCTGATGATAGGTCATCCTGAGATAGCCATTCAATGCTTCCTGCACAAGCACATCCCTGAATGTGACTTGGAGTAAGTCTTCCCTGCATGCAGAGTAGAAAGCTGCCTGCCTGGAGCGAATTCTCTGATATTAAACTTCTGTAAAGCCACCCAACCAGTAACTCTCATAGGAAAGTACACAGTAAGCATCACTGCATAATTATCATCACCACTATTATTAGAAGTCTACTTCTGTAGAATATCCTAAGAAATAAAAAAAACGACAAATTCTCATGTATTGACATAAATGACTAGCCTCAGTTTCTTTCTGCGAATATATTTTGATAGAGGGAAAGGGAAGGAAAAAAGATAAATTACATTTACTGAATAACTACCATGTCCCAGAATTTGTACTAGGTGCTTTACGTAAATTATCTCGCTTTAATTCCTACAGCCATCGTAAGCCATAGAGTTATCTTCATTTTAGAGATGAATGAACTTAGTCTCAGAGAAGTTAAGCAATTTGTCCAAAGTCCCATGCCTGGTGAACAGTAAGTCTGGGATTCAAATAAGTCATTTTAGCAAAGCAAATTGCTGTAGTCAGGGGAATAGAGTGCGTGCGATGTGCAATTTTTGAAAAGCACATAAACACACCCAATCTCTCAAAAATGTGTGAGGACCAGCGGTGATGAATTGAAGACCATGGAAAACAATGTCTGTCTGAGGTTTGGGCAAAGGATGACTCTGAAATGACCATAATATTTGGACTCTTTGTCCTGAGTCAGAATATATCTAACAGAATTCATCTCTGTCCTTTTCCCCCATTTTATCTAAAAGGAAGAAAATTCATTTGTACGTGTGTGATAAAAACTAGGATCTCAGTTCCTTTAAAAAGAATGAGTTGAACTCCTTTACAAATCTTTACCCAGGTAGTGTTAAAATAAATACTCCAGTAAAGATAGATTCAGAATTAGAAAAGCTGTATGTGACTCAATTGTCATTTCCAGCATTTAAATCAGGACCAATCACACAGATCTCAGCGTTAACCCAAATCCCTTCCACCTATTTCTCCTCTCTGCCAATAACCAGTTTTTAATCTATTTCAGGAAGGAGTCCAGGACACCGTGGAAATAAAGATTAACTTTAAAATACTTCCTGAAGCATTACCAGAAATCATGTTTTGAATTTCCAAATGACTTGTATTGTTCTAAATTTCTGGGCTGTGCCCAGGACCACAAAGATAAATGGGGCATTGGGACAACCACGTGAAGGACCAAGTGGTAACGTGAAGTGAGTGTACTGTTCAGCATGAGTCATTTGAAAACAGAAAAAAGAAGAATGGCTAGAAAAGATGATGTTACATGACAACGATATTCCAAACAAAACTCAAGGAGTTGATCTACATTTGCTTTCAGGTCATGAAATACTATATGAGAACCCACTGGCTACGGATCACCCTGATTCAACAACCCAATTCATCATATTCTCGGGTTTACAGCATAATCACTGGTTCTCAAACTTGGCTACCCAAGAGACTCACCTGAGGAAGTTTGGGGATTTTGTTTTTTATACCATACCAGTGCCTGGGCCCCCTCACCAGAGATTTAGATTCATTGGCATAGGGCGGGGGCCAGGCTTCAGTATTTTTTAAAGTTCCCTGTGTGATTCAATGTAAGCAAGACTGGAGCACCACTGTGTTAGCTATATGAAACAGCCTGCAAAACTTCATACCTCAACCTTTTAGGGTTGTCAGAACTGACATCATGGCTGTATAACTTGTGAAGTTACTGATCCCTGAAACTCCCTTTCCACATCTCTAAAATGGAGATCAGAACCCTGTTCAGCATGTTCTTTAACATGGGACCCAGGTCATCATATTTCCAAACTGAATGTCTAGATCTTTTCAAAATAAATGCCTTCAATCATTTTCTGATTCATATGTCTCTAGAATGAACACTGTGTGTACATGTGAAAATATCTTCTCAGTGTTACAGCATTATTTCTTTTGCTTATGTAATGAACTATGGCTTCAGAATGCCAAAAAAAATTGGCTTGAAAGTGGAAAAATACTATCACAACAAATATTTGTTCTATCTCTATATCCCCAAATTGGAAAAACGGTGTTTTGGGTATGGTATTTGTCAATGTTATTTATTTTGTTTAAAACTGACCACCTAGCCTATACTTATACCCTCATACTTCAAGACTCCCAAGTTGGCAGTCTTGGTAACAAAACTGCCAACTCACTGTTTAGATTTTGAATACTTACTACCCTGCGTTACTGAGAAATTTGTATCATTTTGTTGTGGGGTTGAAGGAAGATTTTAATTTGCACCTTTTGTCTCCATTGTGCTGTCACAGTTCCTGAAACGAAGTGGATGTTTACTATATACTTGTTAAATTTATTTTTAAATATTTACTTTAATATTCCTGATGATTAAGTGATATAACAGACTAACCCAAACTTTGGTACTTGCTTACTGTCAAAGACTCCAGAATCAAGCAAAAGCACCAATATTTCCTACCCAACTAGTCTACAGCTTAAACTTAGGAGAATCTTTTGCTTTAGTGAACGGTTTAATCATTTATAATTACACATTTTGAGGGGTAGGTTATATATCCTTCCTATTCTGGATCTGTAATCAAATCTTTGACAAATTAATTGAGTTTTCCTCCACAAAAGTAAAAGAGATGGACTTAATAAATACAGATATCGATACTTCGCAGAGGTATTTTGGCATTTATAGAATAAAGAATTTGAGAGTACAAGGTAAGTCTCTTTTGGTGAATACATGGACTACTTTTTTATCTAGAAGAACACTACTTAAGTTATGGTAATGAAGGATTAAAATATGCCCTCTGTGTCAGACACTGTTCATTGCTACCTAAGATTGATTCCCCCACACACACTTTACTCCTTAGGATAGCAATGTACCAAGACTCAGGTGACAGATTATGATGAGACTGAGTCAATCATAATCATTTCATTCCTTGGCTTCTTATCCTCCCTTGCATGAGATGTTCAGGGAAGTCAGCTTGTAGGTTTTTAGCATTTTTGTGTACCTGCTAAAAAGGAACAGACACAAGAGGTATGGCCCCTTTCTTCAACTTTCTGATTTGAATAAGGCATTTTTTAGTTGACTGAAACTTCGGAAGCAATCGTGTGACCATAAAGCAGCAATCCTTAAGACAAAAGAAAATAAAATAAGGACAGTGGAGCTACAAGATAAAAAGATCCTGGATCTTTGATGGAGTCTTCGAGGAGCTGCATCAATGCCAACAAACAACTACTGCAGACTTTTCTATTATATGACAAAAAATTAACTACTTAGAAGGAAACCATAATTTCCACGTATGAGATTATGAAGAATATGAATGTTTCTCATCTATGAATGAGAAACAGACTTTCATAACAAAATCAATCATTAGAAAAGACATTTCAAACCCAACCTCACTGCTGCCCTTATTTTCCTTCCAAATTCCTGACATTAAAAACAAACTATTTCTACCACCTCAAACCAGTGCAATCCTCATTGCCATATAAACAGTTTCTCCCTCTCCCCCTTTCCCCTCCCTCTCCCTCAAATATATATGTATGTATATATATATATATATGTATGTATTGTACGTATATACATACACAAACAATACATACACAACTTCTCTGAATAACTCCCGTTCGAAACGTAGTTTTGAATGATTGGGAAAGTGATTAATATGAGCAGCAGGGTTTCTTGACTGCACGGGAGATGCCTCTAACATACTTTAATTCCCATGACTATCCCAATGCCATTGCATTTTTTTAAAGAATAAACTGACTACTTTTACCAAGTGTGTCCAAATTTAGGACTTATGAGTAACCTTAGTTTCAAATGAACCGAAACAGGGTTACACACAGAAATAGCAGAGCTGAGAATAAAGGTCTCTTGAATAGAGCTTTTCATCCATATGACTCATCAGACACCATGATTAGGAGAATGAATTTGCCTGTAAAGTCCAAAGGCTATTCTGATCCTGACTCCTTGTACAGACTTGGAAAAGTACCTCAATTCTTAATGCCCTAGTTGCTAAATTTACATAGGTAATTTCTTCCTGTTTATCTCATAAGATAGTGAGGAAATTCCCAATAAATTTTAAAGTACTGCACATATTAATGCTATTAAAAGATCTGTTTCCATTTCAAACACCCCAGAGATACCCAGTTACCAATTTAGATAGAAGAGGTACATAACCTGACAATATCAGTCACAGAACTAGTTTATCTGGGGGCACATAACAGATCTCTGATCCTTATACTTCTGCTTGACCTGAGCACAGGGTTATTAGCTTAAATGGCTTTGTAAAAAAAAAATATCAACAGTCATTCAACCATGTGACAGCCTGATGGATACAGACAGAGCTGAACAGTAAAACTATCAATTTCCTTAAGATAAAGCTCTAGAAAAATATGCTACAGTTTCAATATGTCTAAAATACTGTAAAACTATTCAAAAGAAAGTGGTCACAGTCTCAATCTAATCTGTCCACTCTGCCCTTAAACCTTAAAATACCACAATAAGACTATAGCATATAACAATGTATTCACTTACAAAACTACATATATATTGTATTTGCATAAAATATTATAAAGAACCTACTGGTGTCCTATTAACCAATTAATAGTAAAAACAGAAAAACCAAAGAGATCACTTATAAAAGCAATTGTCTAGCATGTCCTATGTTGAAAAAGGTATATATATATAAAAAACTTATTTTGTACAAGTGTAGAAATAATATTACTCAACTTACCTTTTCATTAACTGGCACAAAAAGGCATAAAGGACAGTTTTTAAATTGAAAAAAAAAATGTTTTACAACATCAGCTTTCTTATAAAAGAACAGTTTACTGCAATTGGAGGATATTCTCATTTAGCTTCCCTATGCAGAGAAATAGGAAACTGAAAGGAGATTAAGATGAAACAAACTAATAGATTTGATAAAAATTTTAAAGTTGTTGATGAAAGCTCAAAAAACCACAATACCAATCATCTCAATGGTCAAAGGCTGGAGAAAAACAAAGAAAACTATACCAAGTCACATCATAATCAAACTGCTGAAAATAAATAATTTTTTTAAAATATTTTAACCAGGGGCTTCCCTGGTGGCGCAGTGGTTGAGAGTCCGCCTGCCGATGCAGGGGACACAGGCTCGTGCCCCGGTCTGGGAAGATCCCACATGCTGCGGAGCGGCTGGGCCCATGAGCCATGGCCGCTGAGCCTGCACGTCCAGAGCCTGTGCTCCACAACAGGAGAGGCCACAGCAGCGAGAGGCCCGTGCACCGCAAAAAAAAAAAAAAATTTTAACCAGAGGGAAAAAGACACATTATGTATTAAGGAACAAAGATAACAGTAACATGAAATTTGAGTCAGAAACACTATAAACCAGAAGACAATGAAAAGAATAAAAACAAACATAATGTACCATTCTACACCCAGAAAAAAAATCTTCAAAAAATAAAGATGAAATAAAG
Organism: Orcinus orca; assembly: GCF_937001465.1. NCBI lineage: Eukaryota > Metazoa > Chordata > Mammalia > Artiodactyla > Delphinidae > Orcinus > Orcinus orca. The sequence continues at coordinate 69,909,902 of NC_064567.1, forward strand.
GCTTCCGCAAATATAAAAAACAGAGGTATTTCACTGCCAGCAGGCATGAACAGAAACCAAAAAAATTTTTAGAAATACTCTTTGAGGAAAAAGGAAAATGATTTCAGAGGAAACTTTTTATATCCACTAAAGAATGAAAAACACTGGCAATAATACAGAGAGACAGAGGGAATGAGTGAAGGAGGGAAGGAGAGAACACAGAAAGAAAACACAAATTATCAAATAAGAAGTGAGTGGGGCCATCACTATATAAACTATAGATATTAAAAAGATAATTAGGGAAAATGATGAACAACTATACTTCAATAATTTTGGTAACTGTGACAAAATGGTTAAATTCCTCAAAAAACATGATCTACCAAAGCTCACCAGAAAGAAAAAGATAACCTGAATAGCTCTATATTTATTAAAGAAAATACATTTATAGTTTCAAAACTTCCTGCAAAAGAAGGTCCAGACCCAGAGAGGTTCACTTGTGAATTCTCCCAAACACTTAAGAAATAATGCCACGTATACACGAACTCTTCTAGAAAATAAGGACCTGGGGAGGTGGGGGGATGATACTTCCCTACTCATTCTGAGGGCATCATTACCTTAATACCAAAACCAGATGAAGATATGCAATTAAAAAAAAAAACCTAAAGACCAATATTTCTCATGAACATATCACAAAAATTTTTAACAAATTTAATGCAATTATATATACTAAGAATAAAACAACATAGCCATATTGGTTTTACTCCAGAAACACAAGGCTGCTTTATCATTCAAAAATCAATAGAACACTCCCTAACACCATACACAAAAAGAAACTCAAAATGGATTAAAGACCTAAATATATGGCCAGACGCTATAAAACTCTTAGAGGAAACATAGGCAGAACACTCTATGACATAAATCACAGCAAGATCCTTTTTGACCCACCTCCTAGAGAAATGGAAATAAAAACAAAAATAAACAAATGGGACCTAATGAAACTTAAAAGCTTTTGCACTGCAAAGGAAACCATAAACAAGACAAAAAGACATCCCTCAGAATGGGAGAAAATATTTGCAAATGAAGCAACTGACAAAGGATTAATCTCCAAAATATACAAGCAGCTCATGCAGCTCAATATCAAAAAAAAAACCCAACCCAATCCGAAAATGAGCAGAAGACCTAAATAGACATTTCTCCAAAGAAGATATACAGATTGCCAACAAACACATGAAAGGATGCTCAACATCACTAATCATTAGAGAAATGCAAATCAAAACTACAGTGAGGTATCACCTCACACCAGTCACAATGGCTATCATCAAAAAATCTAGAAACAATAAATGCTGGAGAGGGTGTGGAGAAAAGGCAACCTCTTGCACTGTTGGTGGGAATGTAAATTGATACAGTCACTGTGAAGAACTGTATGGAGGTTCCTTAAAAAACTAAAAACAGAACTACCATAGGACCCAGCAATCCCACTACTGGGCATATACCCTGAGAAAACCATAATTCAAAAAGAGTCATGTACCACAATGTTCACTGCAGCACTGTTTACAATAGCCAGGACATGGAAGCAACCTAAGTGTCCAGCGACAGATGAATGGATAAAGAAGATGTGGCACACATATACAATGGAATATTACTCAGCCATAAAAAGAAATTAAATTGAGTTATTTGTAGTGAGGTGGATGGACCTAGAGTCTGTCATACAGAGTGAAGTAAGTCAGAAAGAGGAAAACAAATACTGTATGCTAACACATATATATGGAATCTACAAAGAAAAAAAATGGTTCTGAAGAATGCAGGGGCAGGACCGGAATAAAGACGCAGACGTAGAGAATGTACTCGAGGACACGGGGAGGGGGAAGGGGAAGCTGGGACGAAGTGAGAGAGTGGCATGGACATATGTACACTACCAAATGTAAAATAAAGAGCTAGTGGGAAGCAGCCGCATAGCACAGGGAGATCAGCTTGGTGCTTTGTGACCACCTAGAGGGGTGGGATAGGAGGGTGGGAGGAAGACGTAAGAGGGAGGGGATATGGGGATATATGTATACCTATAGCTGATTCACTTGGTTATACAGAAGAAACTAACACACTATCATAAAGCAATTATATTCCAATAAAGATGTTTAAAAAAAATCAATGTAACTCATCAATTCTAGGGCCTATAAAAAAAGACCATCTCATAAGCTCAATAGACACAGAAAAGGCCCTTGACCCAATTCAACCTCCATTCATTATAAAAACTCTCAGCTAACTAGAAACAGAAGGGACTTTTTGAAACTAAGAAAGGGCATTTATGAAAAACCTACTGCTAACATTGTATTAAATGGTGAAAGACTAAGTACTTCCCCCTAAGTTCAGGAACTAGACATGGATGTCCACGCTCACTATTTCCATTCAACACTGTTGTAGAGGCCCTATCCAGTACATTAAGACAAGAAAAAGAAATCAAATGTATACACACTGAGGGTGTGGGGGGATTATACTTCTTTTTACTCCCAGAACATATGACAGCCTGTGTAGAAAAACCTGTGGAATCTACCCACAAAGAAACCCTATTAAAATTAATTAGTGAGTTAAGCAAGTTAGTAAGATATATAAAAATTCATTATATTTCTATATGCTAGCAATTAACAGTTGCAAATTAAAATTTAGAACGAAGCAGTATCATTTACAATAGTACCAGAAAATGTTAAATATTAAGGGATAAACTCAACAAAAATATTTACGAGATATGTAGGTGGTAAATACAAAACACTGCTGAGAGAAATTAAAGAAGACCTACAGAAATAAAGAGATATATCATGTTAATAGAAAGATTCAGTATTATGAAGATGTCATTTCTCTCCAAATAGATCTAAAGTTCAACACAATCTCAATAAAAACTCCAGAAACTTCTTTGGTGTGGAAATTGTCAAAGTGATCCTCAAATGCCCATGGAAATGCAAATGATCTTGAATATATAAAAGTTTTCAAAAAGAACAGAGTTGTAGAAATTACACTACCTAATTTTAAGACTTTATTATAAAACTTCAATAATCCAGATAGTGTGACTTAAAGATATACATACAGATGAATGAAACAATATAAAATGCATAAATAGACCATGCATATTTGGCCAATTCGAACTGATTAAGATGCCAGGGAAATTCAATAGGGAGGGGATAATCTTTTCAACAAATGATGCTGAAGCAATTGAATAACCCTATGTAAAAATAATGATAAACCTCATACCATACATAAAAACTAACTCAAAATGACTCATAGGTCTAAATGTAAAACCTAAAGTCCTAAAGCTTCTAAAAGAAAACAGAGGAAAAAAATTATTCTCTCCTTGAATCAGGCAAAAATTTATTACTATAGGGCACAAGAAGGATTATACTTTTTAAAGAATGCATTAGATTTCATCAAAATTTAAGTATTTAAAAGCTACTAGTTAGAAAATGAAAAAGGAAGCCATGAACTGAGAAAAATTTGTTTGAAAACATGTATCTGTCAGGAGCTATAAAAGGTCTGAGATTTTATACTCCTAGCAAACTGACACGTCAGCCTGCCACAGTTTCATGGATTCTAGCGGAAGACCTGAGATGTCTGGGCCACCGACGAAGGACTTCATTACTCACAGCAAAGCAAGCACCTACCAGGGTGATGCACAGCTAGACCCTAGTGGATGCTGCACACGCGGTAGATTTGATCACAACTCAGTAACTCCAAGCTTAAGAAAGCCCATTTTCTTTAAAGAGCTGCAAGCAAACCTGGGAGATACTATCTTTATTGTCCTAGACAGCAAGCAAATTTTTCCTTCCCCAAAGGGAGACACTGTCTCAACTGTCCAAGGCTTTCTTGCTATACAAAACACCTTTAAAATGATAGTATAGGGGCTTCCCTGGTGGTGCAGTGGTTGAGAGTCCGCCTGCCGATGCAGGGGACACGGGTTCGTGCCCCGGCCCGGGAGGATCCCACATGCCGTGGAGCGGCTGGGCCCGTGAGCCATGGCTGCTGAGGCTGTGCGTCCGGAGCCTGTGCTCTGCAACGGGAGAGGCCACAGCAGTGAGAGGCCCGCGTACCGCAAAAAAAAAAAAAAAAAAAAAAAAAAGATAGTGTGGAACAAGAGCTGTCAGTGTCTCGGCTCACAACACCTGCAGAAACGTGAAAGATCCTCAGAGAAGTCTCTCCCAACAATATCCAATAAAGAACGTGTGTCCAGAGTACATAAAGAACTCTCAAGCCTCAATAATAAGACAAACAACCCAAAATTTTAATGAAATAGTTAAACACTTCACCCAATAGAGAGGTAGATGGAAAAAAAACATATGAAAAATATTCAACATCATTAGTCATTGGAGAAATGTGCATTAAAACTACAATGGAAAATTCCCACCCACCGTCTAGATTGGCTAAAAGTTTTTAAATCCCAAGCGCTGGTGAGGATGTGCAGCGACTAGAAATCTCAAACATTGCTGGGAGCAATGCAAAATGATATTGCCACTTTGGAAAACAATTTGGCATTTCCTTATAAAATCAAACACACCCTTACCATTTAACCCACAAGTTCCACGCCTAAGTATTTACCCAAGATAAATGAAAACATATGTCCATACAAAATGTATATGTTAATGTTTATAGCAGCTTTATCCATAGTAGCGAAAACTGGGATGTTGAGTGTTAATTCTGCAAGAGCCTCCTGAATTTCTGCATGTCTCGCAGGCAGATGCAATGACCACCTTTGTTTCCAACTATCTCTTCAAGGACCTGCATAGAGCAAAGAGCCTTGGAAGATACATTTCTCCCTCTAAGGAAAGTCGCCTTGCTGCATGTCAACTCATCTCTGTACTCTTAAGAAAAATACGCCAGACAGTGTTGCTTTCCAACGTAACTGTAACCTGCTTTGCTTGGGATAAGACTTAGTAGAAAATGGTGCTTCAATAAACTACTTCTGGTCCAGTCACCATTACCACGTTGCTGTGGGAACACGATTCCTGTCTTGAAGCCAGCTGCCCCACTCCTACTGCAGAAAAATCTAAGCAGCTGGCTAGTTCCCCTCTTGTTCTCCCTCTCCCAATTTTCTGTTTCCATTCCAAATAAATGACTTGGCTGCCCCGCCAACCCCCCCACCCCACCCCCAAAAAAAGATAAGTTTGTTTTGCTGTACAGTACAATAAAGATACAGCTTCCTTCTAGATCAAAGATCAGGCAGGCTTACTACCCATTATAAAAGATTCTATTGAGTTCCCTAAGCTCAGGATTCCTCTCCTGTAAGGCAATCATCCCCTGGTCTTCATGTCAACCTGTGGGAATAGGGACTCAGGAAACTGGCACAAATGCTGAGACTCTGGCTATGTTATTGCAATTGTAATAAATTGTTCTCAGTCTGTGACCCAGAAATTTCGTGTCTTCTGCCAAAATCCATGAAACTGAGGCAGCCTAAGTGATAAGCACTTATGTAGGGTAAAGCACTCACATTTGACACCAGAATCAACTCAAATGTCTATCAAATATCTACAAAGTGCAGTATATCCATGAAATGGAAACTTATTCAAACTTATTCAAAAACAAAATAGAATGAACTACGCATACGTGCACCATCATGGATGAATTTTAAAAGCATATATCCCAAGTGAAAGAAACCAAATTCGAAGGGCTACATACTATATAATTCCATCTAGGTGAAATTTACACAAGACAAAACTATAGTGATAAAAGGTAGATGAATGGTTACTAGGAAAACTGACTGCAAAGAGGTATGGAGAGTTCCTAGGGTGATGGAAATATTGCTTATCACAATCATGATAGTTATGTGACTATATATTGTACTTTCATCAAAACTCATCAAGTTGTATCCTTAGGCTGGTGGATATAATTGTATATCAATTATACCTCAGTAAAGCTTACAAAAGGATTTAATACTCAGCAAACACTTAAAGTGCATCTAGTCTTTTTCAGGCATCTTTCTAGGAGAAGAAGATGCAACACTGAGCAAGCAGAGAAAGTCCTTGCACTCCTGGAATTCACTTTCTAAATGAGGAGTGGAGAGGGTGAATTATAAACAGATACTCAAAACAAGCAAGAAAATGTCAGGTAATGATTAAGTGCCTTAATGAAAGTAAAACAATGTGTTCTAATAGGGAGAGTGACTTGGGGAAGTCCTTTCAGTCAGGTGGCCAGAAAACACTCTCTGATTCAAACTGAGTCCCAAGACATCAATAAAGGCAGTTATCTGCAGGGTAGGAGATGGACAAATGGGAGACTGGGGGTATTAGAGGTAAGAGAGGACTGGAGGGTAAACAGACTTTCATCGTGTATCTTATTATAGTGTTTGAATATTTTACCATGTGTCTGGATAAAATTTTCTTTTAAAAAGGCAAATTTAAAGATATATGTTAAACATAGGCAATTGGGGAAATACATCAGAATCCAAGGGGCTCAGGGTTCTAGAGTCATCTTCAAAATGATGAATCGCAGAGAAAAAAATAAACCATTTCTTGCTCCCGTGCAGGTAAATGATTCTTTACAGCCAGAAATTGGATCTTCACGCCTAAGTCCGGAACAACTATTTGAAGAATCAATGTTAGAAAATAATCTTCACATGGAACTTTCTCCCTGCTTCCACATGGATCTATGAGTAATTACAGTGCCAGAAAGCTGGGGTTTTTTTCAGAATCTCCAAAATTTTTTGGTGCTTACATTTACCTTCCCTTGCAATAAAACTCCATTGATTTTTTTTTTTAAGTTTCATCCTGGTATATAATAAAACAAAAAATTACTTTTTGCATATAATTCAAACTGCCATCTCTTTGGAATTCTAGAATAATTAGAGTCAAAAACCAGTGTGGGGACTTCCCTGGCGGTCAACACTCTACACTCCCAATGCAGGGGGCCTGGGTTCAACCCCTGGTCAGGGAACTAGATCCCACGTGCCACAACTAAGACCCAGTGCAGACAAATAAATAAATAAATACTTTTTAAAAAAACAATGTGATGTCATTTTTTAGGTCAGATATATAAAAATAATACAGAAAGAAATTTGCTACAACTTCTTGCCCCAAGCACAAAAATAATCATTTTCTAAGAAAATGACAAAATAGGTATATAAAAATCATATATAACCTTTATTTATTAAAACATATAATATAAATATAATACATGCATATGTGTATAATACTAGGTATTATATTTTGCTAGGGATGTTATACAAGGTACTTCAAACTATTTGAAGAAACTATTTCCTAGAGAACCTGAAATAAAATAACTTTGAAGTACCTAGTTGTAAACCAGAAACACCACAATCAGTAGAAGGGGGGAACCTAAATTACCAAGAAGACAGTCAATAAGGTGTTAATTTTCAATGTAAAAACGTGGAGAGAACACTAATTGTTCTTCCCCTCAAATTCTCTCACTTCAAGTCCTGTGTTATGATGCCATGAGCTCCACAGTCTAAGGTGGAAGCCAAGGACAAGTATATAAATAACTACAGCTGAGAGTATAAAGCAAAATTTCCAAAGTAGAGTCTGTTACAAGTTACAGAAGGAGCTGGGAGAGGATAGTGGTCATTTCCAACCCGAGAAATCAAGGAAGCTGCGGTGAAGGAGCTAGTCAGTGAAGGGTAGCTCTGCTCTCTTCAGCATTGTTGAAGGCAAAGGGTATTCCAGGCAGAAAGAGCAGTGGGGATCAAGACAAGAGGAAAGACATCACGAGTTGGTGGCAAGACTGTGGAGGATATTGGTGACTTTCTCTCATCTGTGTCCAATTCTCTCACTTCATGGTATATCCGTTATAATGAACTGTTTCTGACTCAAGAGCTGATTTTCTTGAACACCAAGTCATTGTTATTTAATAATTATCACAATTTTTTTTAATAAATCAAAGTGCTGGTATATTATTAATCCCATTGCCATATTTAGTTTTGAAGCTATTTTTGAGCATTAATTGTTGTCCTAGTCTGGATTATGAAAAAGTACCATAGACTGGGTGGCTTATAAGTAACAGAAACTTATTCCTCACAGTTCTGGAGGCTGGTAGGGTGCCAGGACGATTGGTTCTGATGATGCCCTCTTCCAGGCTGCAGGGTGATGACTTCTCATTGTACCTTCACGTGGCAGAAAGAGGACTAGATAGCTCTCTGGGGCCCCTTTATAAAGGCACTAATCCCATTCGTGAGGCTCCAACCTCTCGACGTAATTACCTCCCAAAAGCCCCATGTCCTCATACCATCACACTGGGGGCTAGAATTTTAAAGCATGAATTTGGGGGAGGAACATTCAATCTATTTCAATTGCATATAAATAAACAACAGTCAAAAAAATAACTAGGACAGTAAAAAGCACTAAACCTGCATTGGATTATTGTATTGGTGGAAAACATTAAGCTCTGCTTTCTAGAGATAAGGAAACTGAAGTGCAGAAAAATTCGATGAGTTGCCCAAATTTATTTTTTATTTAGCAACTGCTTACATAAAACATTTTAGAATATTAACTCATTAAAGCCTCTTAACAATCTTGCTGTAGATGCCACTGTGATCACCATTTTACAGATGAGGAAACTGGGGCACAGAGAAGTTAAGAGACTTCCCCTGTCCAGTGGCAAAGCCAGGATTAGTTCCCAGACTGGCTGATGTAGGCTCCACGTGTCAGGTTACTAACCACTGCTTCTGCGAAACAGGTAGTGGCAGAGGCAAGGCCAGAATGTGAGATTCCTGACCCTAAATGCCATGTTTTTTCTACTCTAAAATTTCTGTCTCTACACAGCCAAGACAGGTTTTCCTGATGCCAGTCACTGAGGCTCGTGGCTATCTTTACATCGCAATACTTCCTTTCCTCCACAAACTTCAGAGTTGGTTGTGTTTCTCATTTTCACAGATAGAATTTTTCTCTCTCCTCAGCTACACTCATTTCACGTCCCACTACAACCAAACCATGACTAGTTAAACCACAACAAAAAAGCCTCAGCATCACGCATTCCTTAAACAAACAGAAAGGGAGAGAGAGCAAAAACTAACCACATGAAGTGCCTGCTTTTATGTGTCCTGGAAATGAAGGAGTAGAAATGCCTACACCCGCCCATACAACTCAATCGCAGCTCAAGCACTTGGCGCTATTGAACTTTATGCTCACCTCCCTTTCCAGGGCCGCGGCTGAAGAGAGCAGTCAGCCCTTTGTTTCACTTCACTTTCTAGTCTCCAGGATGTCATTTCATCCTGTATGACAGGACGTTGAGGGAAATTTTTCCCAGCATGGTTGGCTAGGTTCCACAGCTGGAAACAAACAGGTGAGAAGTATCCACATTTTATAAAGGTCAGCAAATACCTGCCACATTTGCCAGGGCTTATTAAGAGATGGCAAAACCAGACGTACCACAGTCATGCTCACCCCCGCTTCTGATCTACGCACAGTGGTTCTCAGCCTTGGCTACACGTTAAAACCACCCGGGAGCTGGCAAATCCAATGCCCGGATGCCTCCTGCAGAAATATTTATTGAATTGGTCTGCGGTGCCACCCTAGGCAATTGGAATTTTTTTAAGTTTCCCAGGTGATTTGAATTGCAGGCAAGGTTGGCATGACTGTCCCACAAGAAAAGCATGAGGTGAAGACATTGGCCAGAATACAAGGTGAGAAGGAATCTCTCTTTTCCAATTAGGGGTGATTTTTCCTCTCTGGATAACCTGGGGAGTAGGAAGGTGATTAGGGACCATTCCAAGAGGGCTTTCCTACAAGAAAGGATGCTACTGTAGGTAAGCTTAGCCTCTGCCTATCTGAGCAAGGGAAAAGAGAATGAGAAGAACATTATGGTGGAAAGAGGAGCCTGTTGACGTAGAAAAGATACTTGAGTTCCAAAAGGCCACATGGACCATGAAACACTCAGCTGAGCCCCAGCTGCCTTTCATGGAAGCTTATCCAAGAAAGCTGCTTACCATATTCTGGCCAAAGGCTGGACTGTGGCAGCAGGAGGCTGTGGCTCGACTGCTGGTGGTGGGGATTTGCGGGGCTGGAAAATACGGGATTCCAACGTCAGAGAGCTGGGTAGTGGGGAGACCACACGCTTGTGCCCCAGGACTTGAAGGTTGACAGTTGGATGCTGTCCTACAGAGGCGCCAAAGGCCAGTACAGAAGCATCACCAACCAACTAGGAAAAATCTAATCAGGACCAGATGAACAAAGAGATGCAGCGCCTTCCCCTCTCCCTCCTCCCATTCCAAGACTCTGGAGGTACCCAAGGCTGAAAGATGGAGCAAGAACTACTTAGGGCTTTGGATTAGAGGTGAGCTTGAAAACTGGGCTGAGTTACAGGAATGAAAATTGACCAGAAATGTATAGAATTCACTCAAGATTTTGCCTCAAGTCAGAAAAGAAGTATTCTAATCAACAAAGTCAAAGGCAGAATCGAAGGGGAAAAAGTCCTATTAACTCCTATTAACTGAATTGAGATTCCTAAATAAACCTATTAGATTTGTAAGATTGTGCCCATTCAGAGGTAGGTTATTTCTGCAGAAAGTAAAAGTAAATGTTCACCAAATGTCACATCAATGTGTTACGATAGCATTCTTCGCGTAGAAGGAGCGAACAGACACTGTAAGTCTGGCTCCTTTACAATTTCTCTGTTTCAAGCCTCTGTGCCATGGGCTAGTGCCAGGCGGATGTGCCAGGTGGATGCCGACTTAGCTGTGCTGAGTGAGAGAGGAAACCCTCACCAAGTAGTTACGCTGATCTTGGGCAAATTATATAATTCCCTCATCCTCAATTTTCTCACATAAAATATGTGAATGACATCTATTCACGAGGCTGTTTTAAGGATCCCATTCTGTCCTCCACAACGGCTTGCCCATGAGCTACTCAATCAATGTTTGTAGGATTTCATTCTCGATAGAACACTTTCCTAGAATAACCCTCACTTAAGTGGACATAAGTACCAAAAGGGTTTGTTGAAAAATCATTTCATAAAGAAAGGCATCCATATGGCACAGATAGGGATGACACTCAGTGCTATACCTCCCTCCAGACTAATGCTTGTGGTTTCCTGAGAAATTTTTAAGCACAGTTCATACTAATAATAGCCATACCTCATCTCTATACTCCTGTTTAAAAACAACTTCGTTTGATGATTTTTAAGTGTTCAGATTTAAAAGTGTGTAGCCCATTTAAGAAGACAGCGAAATAAACAAACAAAACAGTGCTCTGAATGAGGAAATTAGTAACAACCACAGGTCCCAAACTATCACTTTTCCTTTTAGAAGGCAATTCAGAGTAGGAGGGGAGAGAGAAAGAGTGAATCCAAGGGCTCAGTAACTAGCCAGCAGTCCACGGATCAAAAGAGCACAAAGGCGAGAGTGATTAAGAGTATTAATGAATGCAGGGCAACAGGGAGACTTCCAGAAAAAAAAAAATCACAGCTTTCCTTTGAATAGAAGTGAGGAACAGCTGGAAAGGAACCTAGTTACAAAAGTCTCCCATAATTGAGAGAACACTAAAGACTCTCCTTTAGGATAAAAGGAAATTCTTAAATACTCAGAGTTTGTATCAGTTATTACGTGCAAAGTACACCCTGAGTTGTATACTTAGGAGTGTATATTTCTTTGACTCTAAGTATTATAAGAAGGCAAAAGAAGCTCATTAATATACCTATAATTTCTTCATAAATAATTATATAGAAATAGCAAAGTCAAGTGCTTCTTGCTTTCTATCTTTGTTTCCAGTTATCCTTACCTGAAAAAAACGTATTCTTGGGCACCGAGATATCCCCAACTCCAAATCAATGGCTTTTTAAAAAAAAAATTTTTTTAACATCTTTATAGGAGTATAATTGCTTTCCAATGGTGTGTTAGTTTCTGCTGTATAACAAAGTGAATCGGCTATAGATATACATATATCTCCATATCTCTTCCCTCTTGCGTCTCCCTCCCACCCTCCCTATCCCACCCCTCTAAGGTGGTCACGAAGCACCCAGCTGATCTCCGTGTGCTATGCGGCTGCTTCCCACTAGCTATCTATTTTACATTTGGTAGTGTATATATGTCCATGCCACTCTCTCACTTAGTCCCAGCTTACCCTTCCCCCTCCCCGTGTCCTCAAGTCCATTCTCTACATCTGCGTCTTTATTCCTGCCCTGCCCCTAGGTTCTTCAGCACCATTTTTTTTTTAACAAATCAATGGCTTTTAACTATAGATGTACATCAGAATCAGCTCAGAACTTTTCCAAAAAACACTTGCTTGATTCCCAATTCAAACCATATGAATCAGAAACTGCTAGAGTAGATGGGGTCCAGGAATGTATATTACAGTATGTTAAGTCCTCAGAGACGTGGATATGCACCTCCCATTATAACTACCAGCCATCACCATTCAACTGGTGGCAGCTACCCAAATTGTACACATCATCCCCCAAGGAAGGTTTAATCCACCAATACAACCCTTCTCTCTAGATAAAGTTGACAGCCCTTCACTGTTTCACTTAGCAATCTCTGGCAAACTAGCTGGGAAAATTCTAATCTGTATTAGTTTAAATTAAGTAATCTAAGGGCATCCTGAACCTCTCCAAAAATAAGAAATAGGATTTGCTCAATAATGATTTATGATAAATTAATCAAGGCTAGATTCTGATCTTAAGTTCATCAGTGCTTCTTTCCCAAAGGTCTACAGCACCTGTACATTCTGCGAGGCCCGACCACAGCAGGTGACAAAGTTGACCTCTCCCTTATAGGCCATTTCTCCTATTGTTGGGATTAGTCAATCAATAACTAGCAATGGATCATCTATATAACAGAGTGTTTTCCAGGTTCCTTGAAAGATGCTATGCATTCAACCTAGACTGTATTTTAAAGAAATATAAAATGCAATTTGGGGAGCCAATGCAAGAGAAAATAAGCAAAAGGAACAAAAGGATATAACACTTTGAAGTCAAACAACGGGAGAAACAGTTTTTTTTTTTTTAAAGGTGCTAACATGTAAAGTAGGGAAGCTATTGGCTGAGCTTGTTGGAGTAGAATGTGGGCAGGTGGTCCAAGCTCGATCCTAGGAATAGCAACAATAAAGTGAGTGAGGAAAAGCTGGAAAGAGCACTCAAACTCAATTTTCAGTTCAAGAAATATTCACTGGAGGTGTGTTTACATGATCAGTGCTGGGGATGTATATATGGTGGAAGATAATGATGATGGACACCAGGCCTGCCTCTGAAAGGCTCACACTAACTCACACCAGAGGACAGGTCTTCTTCACTGACATGAAGAGCTGTTGGGAGAACATGGCAGGCTTCATGGAGTCAGTGGTTTTTTACAGAGGCCTTATGTAACACAAAGGAATTCAACAGGAAGATTTTAAGAAACATGGCTTTCCAAAGGAAGGAAGCAGGTTATATCTGGGGAAGGGCAAGTCATCTAATTTGACGGAGCATTAAAAGAAAAACAACCTAAAAGGTCTTATCAGTTGTTTAAAAAATGTTTAATCATATTTCAGAGAATTCAGAATGTCAGTTGGATACATTTATCTAATTTAATAGTCAGTGTGGAGTCAAGAAAATTTATGATCCGTGGAATTACGTAATCAGAGTTGTAATTTAGAAGGAAAATACTGGCAGCAGCCTGTAGGCTGATTGGGAACAAGGAGAGGAGGGGCAGGAAAGTCAGAAGGATGGTCCAAAAGTCCAAGTGGGAAGGAGTGAGGTGTCCAGGCACAGCCTCTCCTGCAGCAGCAAGTCCCTCCCCCACCCTGAAGATTCTGGTGAAAAAGGGTCACGAGAATCTTCCTAGTTTAGTAGGAAAAATAATCTCTTTCCAACAGAGTGATGAGGGTAACACTATAAGTGTGATACATAATTACTACCATAGCAAATTCCTGTGAAAATTATATCACTAATGCATGTTAGATTATATTACATATTTACATATTAATTTATATGTTGAATATACAACTCTGAAAAGGAAAATATTCCCAATTTTTCTGATTCAGGCAAGTAGATGAGCAATGCCTCATAGGCAAATTCCCCACATGTTCACATCACCTCCTATTTGCCCCCATATTCTTTCAAGAAGGGAGAAAAGAATCGAATGAACAGAATAATTAATCTGCCTTCAATTCCATGTCTCAAATATAGGCAATTCTGACACAAAATCAGATTTTGTTTTCTTCAAAACAATTTCTTATTCAATTGAACCGCAAAACTTGCTTGGAAATAATATGGAAACATACAATAACAGCACTGGAAAATGTTTGGGAAACATGACCCACGTTAGTTTATAACTTGGGGATTATATGGCAGAGGCAACATTCATCTTAATATCAAGTAAGTCTGTCATCACCGTTGAGAAAGAAAGGTTTGATAGATGACAAGAATCTCAGGTTTACTTTCCTTGAACTGGGTCCCATCTTTCAAGATGTTTTTATAATTTTATATCCTTTTATATTCAGAATACCCCCCTGTTACTCCCATTATAGAGAAAAGAAAATCAAGGCAAGGAAAGCTCATCGTCTCACAACTAGCTAAACTAGAGCCCCAGGCTTCAATTTCTAACTACTTCAGTTCAACTTTATTGACTCTTCATTCAATACTTACTGTGATCTGCTCCCCTCTTTGAGCCAAATCCAGTCTTCACCTTTGTGTCAGCTACCTTTAATACCATGCCTAATGCTTTCTAAGGTCAAAAAAGAACTTAGAGCATATTAAAAAAATTACTCAGAGGGTTTGATGGATGTTAAATTGCTCTTATAAAATAACATCTTGATATGAGTTAACTGCAAATTAATGAAAACCATATGAATTCTAATACATTCAAATAAAACTCATTGGTTCAAATAAAAATAAAGGAAAATCTGCTTAGCAGAAAACATTCTGCCAACTCCCAGACACTTAAGCAATAAATCACGACAGTCTGTGAATCCAACACTTGCTGGATTGGTCTATCTCTGTGCATTAAAGAAGGCATTTCCATGAGTGCTAACCAACCAAGCCCCTGAACACCAGCTGAGGATTTGGAAATTACATTCTAGCACTCTATTATTGCTGTAAAGAAGTCCAGGGAATGGCAAAGTTCTCCAAAAAAGGCACCTGAATCACCTGGGAAATATATGTGGAAAGACAGTGAACTCTGGCATTTATCAGATTAGTCCATTTCCTCGTCTGTAGCATCTTGAAGTAGAAAAAAATTTCCATTTCTCTGAAAGTCCCCAAGCCCTGCACCCAGAAAAAGCATAGCAGGTTGAGCTCATATGAGTCCAAAATTTAAACTTAGATTCAGTTCAGATGCCACTGATGATGGTAATGACCTCCCACCAGACAACATTAAGAATTCTGTCACTCTCAGAGACTAACCCATTACAGCCTCCAAAATGGATTAGGACATTCAATGTTTAGTTATTCTTAAGTTACACCCTAGATCATTTAGTGCTTTGAAAGTCTGGAGGCTCAGCAATGTCACCCATTTTGCCTTTGAAATTAAGCCAAAGGAATATATAAAGGTGATACAGGAGCAAATAGTGCCATGAGAGATTTTGTGAAGATAAATAATATTCAGAAAGTAGCATCTTAAAAAGACTTTCCTACAGCAGTTTGCCAGCTGTAATGAGTTAGGAAAGACACCTGTGTTAAGAGCTACCTTCATTAAGCAGCAGAGACCCAATACGTACTAACTGGAGCCAAA
The DNA here is from genome assembly GCF_937001465.1 of Orcinus orca. Lineage (NCBI taxonomy): Eukaryota > Metazoa > Chordata > Mammalia > Artiodactyla > Delphinidae > Orcinus > Orcinus orca. Next base: position 69,925,509 of record NC_064567.1, read on the forward strand.
AAGGAGTTGTTTACTGGGACAGGCTAAAGATTGAAGAAAGACAACGCACGAAGGACTCTGTCTCCTGGACTCTCTCTCTATTCATCTTTCATATCTGTTCAACTGCTTCTCCTCATGTGTTGACCTTACCGTCTTTCTGCAACTTGGTCTCTGTAGGCAGGAGATATGGCTGGTAGCAGCCTCAGCCTCATGCCCTCATGAACCACAGGGAAGGCTGCTCATTGGCTCTCTTTTTATCACATGGTCCACTTAGACTGTTGTTAGGCTCAGGGGATGGGGTGGTGCAAGTGACCACACTGGGCTCACATCGTCCCGTTGCCAGAGAAAGGGCATCGTGACAGCTTGCTAGGCAAATAATAACAACAGTGACAATAATAACAACAATAATAATGGCCTCCCAATCTTACAGTCTTCTATAGTGGCCTGAGAGACTGTGGGGCTCTGTAGGCCTGTGCCTCCTCTAGGGGGGCAGTTGTAGAAAGGTTCTTCCCTCTTCATCACCTATCCAAAAAGTACCCTTCTTCTAAACCCAAGTTGGTATCTCACTTCTCCCCATGACTCCGTCACATTTCCTTTCCCCAAACACCTCTTAAGTTCCTAGTCTGTTTCAGCTCATGTAGCATTAAGACGGTTTTCTATTTTAGATTTTATTTCTGAAAAAATAAAATACATAAAACAAAGTTAAAAATCTGCGATTTTGTTTATTTCTATCTTTAAGATGGGTGTTATCTCTACAGTAAATTCTTCAACTCTCATATTCCATTCACAACAGAGGCAGCTGATTGAGTGATCACACTCTTTCTTTCAACATATATTATCAGGGAAATTTCCCCCATTAAGTAATTTCATAATTCTCTTTTATAAAAGTAAATATGATCCTAGGGAAGCTGTAGCCCTTAACATATTTAAATGTTTGTAGAGTGAAGAGTACCCCGATAGAGTTAGGAGGCCTTTATAGTACCCTCAGTTGATATTTTTTTCTCCACAATAATGCTCAATTAATTTGGATTGAATTGATCTTTTTAATCATGATATTTTTCAACTGATTTGCCTTCTTAGCCTGTCTCCTACCTACTTCTGCCACTGATTACCAAGCAGTCAACATGCTTTGGATGTGAAGCTGGCTGAACTTACTGGATCACCTACTCTAATTTTTTCTCTTACGTTAACCCAGCCTGAGTAAGTATAGGCAAAAACATTTCATTGTCCAAGATCCTTGGATCCAATACGTAACACAGAAATGATAATAGTTGCTTTTTGAGTACTTCAAAGCGACTCTATAATATTAGTGAGCTGCTATTAGCATCTTGATTTATTTATGGTAACCAGAAGAAACAAAAGTTTGTATGAAACTACATCCTGAATAACTAGTTAATATCAATTATGATTATTGTTATTGTCACTGTCATGAAACTCATGTGAAGTTTCCGCTCCTCATAGCTGTTTAACAAAAGCAAAATAAATATAAGACTGATTCTACTTAGATTAAAATCACTGAGTCAACGTAGGTTCAAGCAACCGTTGTTAAAACATAAAAGGGATGTAAAAGATGTTTACTATTACAGAAAACTTCTGGTTATTGTGTGCTGGATATCCCAAACTAAGATGGAAATTTTAAATATTTACCTTGACTTATACTTATCTAAAACATCCATGCTATTGAAATGTTACAAGAGGCCTCCTTTTCCTCCGTGATCATGTGTGCACAGGCACACGCGCAAACACACACACACACACACACAAACCCACTAGCCTCATTCCTTTTTAACCTTCATTTGTATCTATGATTAGGGGCACTGGTTTTCCTTTTCTAATGAAGTTCAGTGAAGTAGGAAAATTATTATATACAAACCTGAAAAAAATAAAGCTCCAAAATACACAGCCACAGGATTTTCCCCCAATATATAACATGCTAATCTTATTACTCAATTAAAACAATTCCAGGGTTTTAATTTAGCTGTGTCTGGTCATAATAAAATGTTTTTAAATTTTATGCTCTCTTGGAAAGAACAGGAGGTTTCTAATACATTTTTAGTCAATTTGGGTCAATTAAAACCATATCATTTCTTTTTTATAACATCTTTATTGTAGTATAATTGCTTTACGGTGTTGTGTTAGTTCCTGCTGTATAACAAAGTGAATCAGCTATATGTATACATATATCCCCATATCTCCTCCTTCATGCGTCTCTCTCCCGCCCTCCCTATCCCACCCCTCTAGGTGGTCACAAAGCACCGAGCTGATCTCCCTGTGCTATGCGGCTGCTTCCCACTAGCTATCTGTTTAACATCTGGTAGTGTATATATGTCCATGCCACTTTCTCACTTCGTCCCAGCTTACCCTTTCCCCTTCCCTGTGTCCTCAAGTCCATTCTCTATGTCTGTGTCTTTATTCCTGTCCTGCTCCTGCAATCTTCAAAACCTTTTTTTTCCCTTTTAGATTCCATATATATGTGTTAGCATACGGTATATGTTTTCCTCTTTCTGACTTACTTCACTCTGTATGACAGACTCTAGGTCCATCCACCTCACTACAAGTAACTCAATTTAATTTCTTTTTATGGCTGAGTAATATTCCATTGTATATATGTGCCACATCTTCTTTATCCATTCATCTGTCGCTGGACACTTAGGTTGCTCCCATGTCCTGGCTATTGTAAATAGAGCTGCAATGAACATAGTGGTACATGATTCTTTCGGAATTATGGTTTTTTCAGGGTATATGCCCAGTAGTGGGATTGCTGGGTTGTATGGTACTTCTAATTTAGGTTTTTAAGGAACCTCCATACTGTTCTCCATAGTGGCTGTATCAATTTACATTCCCAGCAACAATGCAATAGGGTTCCCTTTTCTCCACACCCTCTCCAGCATTTATTGTTTGTAGATTTTTGATGATGGCCATTCTGACCAGTGTGTGATAGTACCTCATTGTAGTTTTGATTTGCGTTTCTCTAATGGTTAGTGATGTTGAGCATCCTTTCATGTGTTTGTTGGCAATCTGTATATCTTCTTTGGAAAAATGTCTATTTAGGTCTTCTGTCCATTTTTGGATTGGGTTGTTTTTTTTGATATTGAACTGCATGAGCTGCTTGTATATTTTGGAGATTAATCCATTGTCAGTTGCTTCGTTTGCAAATATTTTCTCCCATTCTGAGGGTTGCTTTTCATCTTGTTTATGGTTCCCTTTGCTGTGCAAAAGATTTTGCTTCATTAGGTCCCATTTGTTTATTTTTGTTTTTATTTCCATTTCTCTAGGAGCTGGGTCAAAAAGGATCTTGCTATGATTTATGTCATAGAGTGTTCTGCCAATGTTTTCCTCTAAGAGTTTTATACTGTCTGGCCTTACATTTAGGTCTTCAATCCATTTTGAGATTATTTTTGTGTATGGTGTTAGGGAGTGTTCTAATTTCATTCTTTTACATGTAGCTGTCCAGTTTTCCTAGCACCACTTATTGAAGAGGCTCTCTTTTCTCCACTGTATACCCTTGCCTCCTTTATCAAAGATAAGGTGACCATATGTGCATGGGTTTATCTCTGGGTTTTCTATCCTGTTGCATTGATCTATATTTCTGCTTTTGTGCCAGTATCATACTGTCTTGATTACTGCAGCTTTGTAGTAGAGTACGAAGTCAGGGAGGCTGATTACTCCAGCTCTGTTTTTATTTCTCAAGGTTGCTTTGGCTATTTGGGGCCTTTTGTGTTTCCATACAAATTGTGAAAATTTTTGTCCTAGTTCTGTGAAACATGCCATTGGTAGTTTGATAGGGATTGCATTGAATCTGTAGATTGCTTTGCATAGTATAGTCATTTTCACAATGTTGATTCTTCCAATCCAAGAACACGGAATATCTCTCCATCTGTTTGTATCACCTTTTATTTCTTTCATCAGTGTCTTATAGTTTTCTGCATACAGTTCTTTTGTCTCCTTAGGTGAGTTTATTCCTAGGTATTTTATTCTTTTTGTTGCAATGGTAAGTGGGAGTGTTTCCTTAATTTCTCTTTCAGATTTTTCATCATTAGTGTATAAGAATGCAAGAGATTTCTGTGCATTAATTTTGTATCCTGATACTTTACCAAATTCGTTGATTAGCTCTAGTAGTTTTCTGGTAGCATCTTTAGGATTCTCTATGTATAGTATCGTGTCATCTGCAAACAGTGTCAGTTTTACTTCTTCTTTTCAGATTTGGATTCATTTTATTTCTTTTTTGTCTCTGATTGCTGTGGCTAAAACTTCCAAAACTATGTTGAATAGTAGTGGTGAGAGTGGGCAACCTTGTCCTGTTCCTGATCTTAGTGGAAATGGTTTCAATTTTGACCATTGAGAACAATGTTGGCTGTGGGTTTGTCATATATGGCCTTTATTATGTTGAGGTAAGTTCCCTCTATGCCTACTTTCTGGAGGGTTTTTATCATAAATTGGTGTTGAATTTTGTCAAAAACTTTTTCTACATCTATTGAGATTATTGCATGGTTTTTATCCTTCAGTTTGTTAATATGGTGTACCACATTGATTGATTTGCATATATTAAAGAATCCCTGCATTCCTGGGATAAACCCCACTTGATCATGGTGTATGATCCTTTTAATGTGCTGTGGGATTCTGTTTGCTAGTATTTTGTTGAGGATTTTCCCATTATTGTTCATCAGTGATATTGGCCTGTAGTTTTCTTTCTTTGTGACATCTTTCTCTGCTTTTGGTATCAGGGTGATGTTGGAGTCATAGAATGAGTTTGGGAGTGTTCTTCCTTCTGCTATATTTTGGAAGAGTTTGAGAAGGATAGGTGTTAGCTCTTCTGCAAGTGTTCGATGGAATTCGCCTGTGAAGCTATCTGGCCCTGGGCTTTTGTTTGCTGGAAGATTTTTAAAATCAGTTTCAGTTCCTGTGCTTGTGATTGCTCTGTGTATATTTTCTATTTCCTCCTAGTTCAGTCTCGGAAGGTTGTGCTTTTCTAAGAATTTGGCCATTTATTCCAGCTTGTACATTTTTTGGCGTATAGTTGCTCGTAGTAATCTCTCATGATCCTTTGTATTTCTGCTGTGTCAGTTGTTATTTCTCCTTTTTCATTTCTAATTCTGTTGATTTGAGTCTTCTCCCTTTTTTTCTTGATGAGTCTGGCTAATGGTTTATCAATCTTGTTTATCTTCTCAAAGAACCAGCTTTTAGTTTTACTGATCTGTTGCTTCCTTTACTGATCTATTGCTTTACTTCCTTTACTTCCTTTACTGATCTATTGCTTCCTTCATTTCTTTTTCATTTATTTCTGATGTGATCTTTCAGATTTCTTTCCTTCCACTAACTTTGGGGTTTTTTTGGTCTTCTTTCTCTAATTGCTTTAGGTGTAGGTTAGGTTGTTTATTTGAGATGTTTCTTGTTTCTTGAGGTAGGATTGTATTGCTATACACTTCCCTCTTAGAACTGCTTTTGCTGCATCCCATAGGTTTTGGGTCATCGTGTTTTCATTGTCATTTGTTTCTAGGTATTTTTTAAAATTTCCTCTTTGATTTCTTCAGTGATCTCTTGGTTCTTTAGTACCGTATTGTTTAGCCTCCATGTGTTTGTATTTTTTACAAGTTTTTTCCTATAAATGATATCTAGTCTCATAGCATTGTGGTTGGAAAAGATACTTGATATGATTTCAATTTTCTTAAATATACCAAGGCTTGATTTGTGACCCAAGATATGATTTATCCTGGAGAATGTTCCACAAGCACTTGATAAGAAAGTGTATTCTGATGTTTTTGGTTGAAATGTCCTATAAATATCAATTAAGTCCATCTTGTTTAATGTCATTTAAAGCTTGTGTTTCCTTATTTTCATTTTGGTGATCTGTCCATTGGTGAAAGTGGGGTATTAAAGTCCCCTACTATGATTGTGTTACTGTCCATTTCCCCTTTTATGACTGTCGGCATTTGCCTTTTGTACTGAGGTGCTCCTGTGTTGGGTGCATAAGTATTTACAGTTGATATATCTTCTTCTTGATTTGATCCCTTGATCCTTATGTTGTGTCCTTCTTTGTCTCTTGTAATAGTCTTTGTTTTAAAGTCTATTTTGTCTGATATGAGAATTGCTACTCCAGCTTTCTTTTGATTTCCATTTGCATAGAATATGTTTTTCCATCCCTTCACTTTCAGTCTGTATGTGTCCCTACGTCTGAAGTGGGTCTTTTGCAGACAGCATATATACGGGTCTTGTTTTTGTATCCATTCAGCCAGGCTCTGTCTTTTGGTTGGAGCATTTAATCCATTTACATTTAAGGTAGTTATTAACATGTATGTTCCTATTACCATTTTCTTAATTGTTTTAGGTTTGTTATTGTAGGTCTTTTCCTTCTCTTGTGTTTCCTTCAGAATTTGTTGTAAAGCTGGTTTGATGGTGCTAAATTCTCTCAGCTTTTGCTTGTCTGTAAAGGTTTTAATTTCTCCACTGAATCTGAATGAGATCCTTGCTGGTTAGAGTAATCTTGGTTGTAGGTTTTTCCCTTTCATCACTTTAAATATGTCCTGCCTCTCCCTTTTGGCTTGCAGATTTTCTGCTGAAAGATCAGCTGTTAACCTTATGGGGATTCCCTTGTATGTTATTTGCTGTTTTTCCCTTGCTGCTTTTAATATTTTTTCTTTGTATTTAATTTTTGATAGTTTGATTAATATGTGTCTTGGCATGTTTCTCCTTGGATTTATCCTGTATGAGATACTCTGTGCTTCCTGGAGTTGATTAACTATTTCCTTTCCCATATTAGGGAAGTTTTCAACTATAATGTCTTCAAATATTTTCTCAGTCCCTTTTTCTCTTCTTCTTCTGGAACCCCTATAATTCGAATGTTGGTGTGTTTAATGTTGTCCCAGAGGTCTCTGAGACTGTCCTCAATTCTTTTCATTCTTTTTTCTTTATTCTGCTCTGTGGTAGTTATTTCCACTATTTTATCTTTCAGGTCACTTATACATTCTTCTGCCTCAGTTATTCTGCTATTGATTCCTTCTAGAGAATTTTTAATTTCATTTATTGTGTTGTTCATCATTGTTTTTTTGCTCTTTAGTTCTTCTAGGTCCTTATTAAATGTTTCTTATATTTTCTCCATTCTATTTCCAAGATTTTAGATCATCTTTACTATCATTACTCTGAATTCTTTTTCGGGTAGACTGCCTATTTCCTCTTCATTTGTTAGGTCTGGTGGGTTTTTGCCTTGCTCCTTCATCTGCTGTGTTTCTGTCTTCTCGTTTTGCTTAACTTGCTGTGTTTGGGGTCTCCTTTTCACAGGCTGCAGGTTCGTAGTTCCTGTTGTTTTTGGTGTCTTCCCACAGTGGCTAAGGTTGCTTCAGTGGGTTGTGTAGGCTTCCTGATGGAGGGGACTGGTGGCTGTGTTCTAGTGGATGAGTCTGGATCTTGTCCTTCTGGTGGGCAGGACCAAGTCCGGTGGTGTGTTTTGGGGTGTCTGTGACCTTATTATGATTCTAGGCAGCCTCTCTGTTAATGGGTGGGGTTGTGTTCCTGTCTTGCTAGTTGTTTGGCATGGGGGTCCAGCACTCGAGCTTGCTGGTCATTGAGTGGAGCTGGGTCTTAGCATTGAGATGGAGATCTCTGGGACAGCTCTCGCCGACTGATATTACGTGGGGCCGGGAGGTCTCTGGTGGTCCAAAGTCCTGAACTTGGCTCTCCCACCTCCGAGGCTCAGGCCTGACACCCGGCCAGAGCACCAAGACCCTATCAGCCCCACTGCACTGTGCCAGGTCCTGGGCATAGAGTTGTGAATAAATTAGATCACCTTTACCACAGAGCTTACAATCTCTCACTGGACAGATTCCTAGATTCTTCCTCTCTGAAGTGTTCAGAAGTGCTACTAAAGGACGCAGGGGTGGCAGGATGCTGGGGCAGCAGGCTGAGTGAATTAAATCTCTTACCCAGACACAGCATTTCTGAGCAGCAACACAATTCTGGTTTGCCTGGACTCTACTCATAAGTGGCAATCCTGCACATTGCCATCAAAAATCAAATGGCTTTTTGGCAGATTCAAAGCCTCGCTCTCCTGGTATCTTAGTTCAACTGTGGCCTCTCCTGAGCTCTTCCATAGTGAGGATTCTCCTCCTTACAAGCGTGTTTCAGAACAACACAGAAACTATCTGTTCATAGGCTTCAGGAACGCTCACTGACAAGCTCCTGAAGAAGCCTCGCAGGAGCCGGCTGGGCCACGTGAAGACCCGGGAAGGCTCAGTGGTTCTCCCATGTGGGCCTACCATATCACGTATTTAAAGTATAATATTGTAGCCATTTCTCATCTTCTTACTCTCATCACTAAAGATAGAATATTAACTGAGAAGTTTACATTTCACTCAGAAATGACTAAAGTGATAGGTCTCAAATTGTGGTCCTCAGACATCATCACCTGGGAACTTATTTGAAAAGCAAATTCAGTATCTTTGAAGGTACTGAATCATAATATCTGAGGATGGAGCCAGCAATCTGTGTTTTAACAAAAGGCTTCTAGGTGATGTGATGACCTTGGCATAAAGAATCCTATGAGCAGGTCTGATCCCTGAGAGGTGGGCAAATTTTTTATCATTCCTCTCCCCTGTCTAGTCCGCCCTCTCTGATCATGCAGTCTTTTCTCTATGAGCCTAGGCCCTGGGGGCAGCCTGCCTGGCAAATGCCTCAGGTCCAAAATTCACCCTCCCTCCTTCCTAATCATCCAGATCTCCCTTCCTCCATAAAATGCCCCAGTCATATTCCATTGAGTGGGAAACACGAATTCACACTGAGATGTTAATGATTAACAGCTTACCATGTCATGCTCTCAGGATGATTTGCACTATATGCTTAGATCTAATCACCACATGTGGGATAACATTTTTACAGTAGTATCTGCAACAGGACCATCTCTAAGGCCCCCTCAGGCCTTGACAATGATACTCAGCAGCAATGCCATCACCCCATTCTTCACTCCCACAGAACTTCACATCTACCTCTTTTCATTCATTCTTTTGTTCATGTAGCAAATATATATTGAACGTCTATGTACCTGGTCCTGTGTTAACCTTACGCTCACTTTTTCATCATTGCAATAAATGTCGAAAGAAAAAACTTAAAAAAGGAAGGGAAAGGGGAGAGGTAAGTGAAGATCTCTCTAACTTTCCCCAGACTGCATCTTTCACTGTCTTGCTGAAGCTCTAATACTGCTCCTTTCTTACTGTTTTTCACTGCTAGCCCAAATCAGCTGATTGTTTTTTGTATTCCACATTTAAAAAATTTTAGTTTTTTGATTAACCCAGTCTGAAGAGACCAAGGATTAGAAATAACTAAAATGTTACAGTGGAGCTCAGAGTTAATTGGCCTGGAGTTAACACACATTTAAACATGAGGCCTTTGGCTGTACACTCCTATTCTACCAGTTGGTTTTCCACAGTTCTTTCATTAGCATGGAAATAAAGAAATTCCACATTGTATACAATGAATTTTTTGGACTTTCTTATAGGGTCATGGTAGGGTCTTACTTATAATTCATAAATAAAAGGACAGACCTGACCTCATTTCTAAACAATAAAAGCACATACCTCCTCCCTGGATTGATGGAGTATGGCTAAATGGTTTTTGATAGCAGAGGTGCCTTCCAGACTTAGAACCATACATGTCTATATATGTACACTGAGTAAATCCTTGGGTTTCTGGCCTGAGGCAAGTCACTCTCCCTTAAATAATCTCCAATTCTCTCACACCTGTGCTTTGATAAAACAGTAGAACTCTTCTAATGAGGCAGTTTTCAAAGAGTGGTTGATCATCATGACCAATATCACCTGGAAATACTAATTGTTGGGCCCCACCCAAGACCTACTAAATGAGAGATTCTGAGGGTGGGCCCAGGAATGTTTTAACAAGCACTCCAAGTGATAACAAGCACTCTAAAATTTGATAACCACTGTTCTAGTGCATTTATCACTGAAACCAGGACAACCAAATGAATGTGGAAAATATGAGGAAATTTCCCCTTTCCAAAAAAGGGGGGAACAGTTGCCTTAGGAACACAGAAGTATCTGATTAGTCAAGGAATACCCCAAATGACCATCTGAACATAAAGATGTTTTGTGGATGGAACCCAGATCTGGGGATGAGGTAAGGAAAGGTCATAAAATAAGCATCATGCCTAGATGACTTACGATGTTTTCATACTAACTTAGGAGGATAGTTTATTAAATCAATTCATTTGCACCAGAAAGAGAGAGGAAGAGGGGAAATGAAGGGGGGGAGGAGAGAAGGAGAAGGGGAGAAAGGGAGAGGGGAAGAGAAGAAGGGAAAGAGGAAGTTTGAATATGGCTGTGCTTTGGTTGGCTTTTTCCAATGGGTTGCAAAGTAATTCAGAAGTTAGGTGGTAAGAATAATAGTATTACCTAATATTTAAGAAGAAAAGGAAAGATACGGTAAATGAGGGCAGAAACAAGGTAAATTATAAATGATATGAATACAAAGAAAGTGCAATGATACAAAGTCAAGAAAAAGCAATATAAAGTTGCATATATCTTACAATCATTACTGTTTTTAAAATAGTAGTATGTGACCAAGAATTGGAAGACATTGTAATGAATAGCATTGTAGAGTAGACTAGTTTCTTTTTTTTCTTTTTCTTAAAATAGATTCTAATGCTAATGTATTTTCTTTTTAAGTTTTGCTGACTAAAGGTTGTAGTTGTAGGGGATGCTCTGATTCAGAGTTTTTCTGTTCTTCCTCCTTCGTCCCTATGATCACATCCTGCATCACCTAGTGGTGCCAGGAGGCTGCTCACCAAGCTGCAGCTCATGTGTGAATTAACCGACAGTTATGTCCTTACCCACTGGTCAGGTGTCACAGTAGATCAGGGAATCTGATTGACCGGCACCTATTTTAAAAGCAGAATTTCTCACAGGGAACTCTGCCCGATATTATGTAACAACCTAAATGGGAAAATAATTTGAGAAAGAATAGATACATGTATATGTATAACTGAATCATTTTGCTGTACACCTGAAACTAACACAACACTGTTAATCAACTATACTCCAATATAAAAGTTAAAAAATAAATAAGTATATATATAACTCCCCCACCCCAAAAAATAAATAAAAGCAGAATTTCTGAGAAAGAGCTGAATTGCACAGCCCCATTTTTGAAACAGTTTGTTCTAAATGGAGGAGCTGCAACACCTCAAGTCGTTTGCAACTTCAAAGACAATGGTGTGGTCAGCTCAGATATGACAATTAGTATTAGGGGAAATTTGTAACAGAGACATGCGGAAAGGACAAATAAGAAGGCTCAGAGAGGAAATCCCTCTGCACTTCAGTCACTAGAGTCACATAATAAGATGTTACTGGGAATGGAACAGCATTGGGAAAAATGAATGTGAACAATTAAGAAAATGTCAAGTACAAAGAGCCAACTCTTATAAAGCATAAATAATTGGTGAAGCATTTACTTCTTCAGCACCCAAGGGGAAAATAAATAGAAATGGAAGAAACAGAAAGGAACTTGCTTAAAAGTTGCTTGGCAGTCTGAGAAACAGCTGGATTTAATTTAGCTTTCCCAAGCAAAGAGAGCAGAGATATAGAGCTAACCCAGCTTGTCTGTGCAGATTAATTTAGCTTTCATACATTCATTCATTCATTCCTCAACCAACCTCTACCAGGTGGCCACCACAAACCACCACATACCAAGCAGGCAATGTGCTAGGCTCAGGGAATGCAGGCCCCCTCTCCTTTCCTGGGCCTCTACTCTGCCTCTTGCCCTCTCTCCTCCCCCTCATTTTGACACACCAACTCTTCCCTGGGGGAAGAGTGTGTAGCCGCATTCCACACTTTTCAATTGTTAGAGCACCTAGAATAATCTGAAGAAATGGAAGCTAAAAGTCCAATTTTTAATGCATCAGTTGTGTTGAAATAACTTTCTAGGCCCAAGGTGGAGCCGCTCCTGCCCAGGGTGCCATGTCAGCAAATCAATATTTAGATTACTCTCGTGTCTGTGTAAACGCTCTACTTGACTAGAAATGCAGTATATCCAGTCAGCCAATCCCCAAATGCCAAGACTACTCTGTGCTCTATACTTATTTTCTTGTTCCTTCTCGCCCCAAACATCCAAACATATTGATTCTCTGGCCTCAGCCCATCAGCTACTTTCTATTTTTCTCTTCCTTGTTCTTCATTCTTTATCCTATAAAAGCTCCCTGGGCTTCCCTGGTGGTGCAGTGGTTGAGAGTCTGCCTGCCAATGCAGGGGACGCGGGTTCGTGCCCCGGTCCGGGAAGATCCCACATGCCGCGGAGCGGCTGGGCCCGTGAGCCATGGCTGCTGGGCCTGCGCGTCCAGAGCCTGTGCTCCGCAACGGGAGAGGCCACAACAGCGAGAGGCCCGCGTACCGCAGAAAAAAAAAAAAAAAAAAGCTCCCTGCCTTTTACCCCATTTTGAAGTCCTCCAATGGAAACTTTCTACTTCATGAAGTGATAAATAAAAGCTTAAATTGTCTTCTTTAATCATTTTTAACAGCTGAAACCAAATTCTATTTCTTAGTCAATCAAAGAGTCTCAAGAGGTTAGTTACTTTTACTTTTGACTAGTCTTGGGAAGGAACGAAGACATAAAAGGGAGTTAGGAAGCCCAGTGCCTGCCATTGAAGTGCTTCCAGCATACAGTTTAAACAATTAGAGAACAATACAAGATTGTATACAATGGGGAAAAAACCCTGATAGCCTAGTAAAAGGTGTATTAGAGAAGCAACCCAAAATTCATACATTTTTGCCCATCTTTCCTAGCAAGTTTGACCTTATCGAGGACTAAAAGGAAAGCCCCGGACACATTTTGGTTATCAATGTCAGACATCAAAAGCAGTCCTTGGTGATTATCTACTAGTCTAGTATTTATGTAATACTAAACATGTACCAGAATGTTGGACACACCTAAGTCAGGTGTCTTCTTTCTGTGCAATGGGATTGGGATGACTGGGCATCTGACTATTTCAAATACAGGATCAGTATGAGAGTGAAGTATAAATTTGCAGCATCCTGGTTCTTTCTTACAGAGTGAGCTTCATTCTGGCAGATTCAGGGTGTAAGGAGAATATCTCACATCACCCACGCCTTAGACTCTAGATAACTGCCTTCCTCCACCCTCACTCATGCCTTTAACTTCGAGCATACACCCACATAATCATAACCGTACAAACGAAACATCAAATCTGGTAAGTAGACCCCAGCCTGATTCAAAGCCTTGGGTGGCAGCCAGTGAATTCCTGAAACTTCAGAGAAAAGAAATCCCTCTGGTACATTTGTCTTTTGTGCCAAGCTAGATGCAAAATGAAAAAATTAAAAATCCCTGATTTCATGCAAAAGTACACCTAACCTACACAACGCTTAACCAGAATGTGATAACCCTTTTTATAATAGAGCCACAAATAGAGGAAAAATAACATACTGTGATCTGAAAGAATGCATACTTAGAGCCCAACCTTAGAGCAACAGTTAAGTTGGCCTCAGAGGGATTAATTTAGAATTTACAGGGAAAGGTCTGATTGCCTTTGTTTGGGATGCCGACACCCAGCCCCACCATGGAATCAAAATGACTCACCTAATCTCAAATGAGACCATTGCACTGTGAGTGGAGAAATTCCAGACCCAATGCTCTGAAGACAAGATCATAAAATCAGGAATATTAAGAGTTGGAAGGACATTAGCATTTATCTATTCCAATCTTCTACTTTACGTATCAATTCTCTCTACAACATTCTAGAAAAAAATGGCCATCAACTTTTTTTGAAAAAGGAAATGATTATCTCACAACACCATGTTTAAGTGACAGCAAGATCACAGGGTACCTCAAATGATGTGTATCCCCTTGGGTCTATTTTTTCTCATGCTAATGGTAAATGCTAATCTCCTTGTTCATATATGGAGATCCTATGTCCCTACATGCCAAAAACTTTGAAGCCTTCTTATCCTGCCTTTTCCAAGATAATATGAGCCAGTAAACCCTTTGGGGTTTTTTTGCGGTACGCGGGCCCCCCACTGCCGCGGCCTCTCCCGTTGCGGAGCACAGGCTCAGTGGCCATGGCTCACAGGCCCAGTCGCTCCGCGGCATGTGAGATCCTCCCGGACCGGGGCACGAACCATGTCCCCTGCATCGGCAGGCGGAATCCCAACCACTGCACCACCAGGGAAGCCCAACCCTTTGTTTTTTCAGCCAATCCATTCATACCAGGTAGGAAGAAAGTTTACAGGGAGAAGTATATTCCAAGTGTTAAATTAATATCCACTCTCCAGTTCAAAAGTAAAGAGTCCATAAGTGTTAAGTTAGAACCATTCATATTGATTATATGTTGACTTGAATATATATTATTCTCATTTATCCCTACCTCCTCAGAGAAGAGTCATAAAATACAGGATTGAAGAACTGGATAATTTCTTAGAAATCACTGACTCTGGCCTCTGCAGAAGCTAGAGAGACATCTATACCATCACCAGCCATAAATACTGTGCTGCAGCACTAAATTTAGGTCTGAGATCCTGACACCCAATGCAAAAAAAGGCGGGGAGGGGCAGCAAAAAAGTGATTGCTTTAGAATTTTAATTATCCAACCAATTAAATAGGCTATATCCTCAAAACAGAAAAACTTCTGAGAGCAAAATTCAGAAAGAGTAAATCATACAGGGTCTTATATAAGAATTAATGGGCGTCATAACGGGCTGTAATCAGTGTTCAGCATGTTTTCATATCTGCATCTCTTTTTGTGGTACATGGGCCTCCCACTGTTGTGGCCTCCCCCTTTGTGGAGCACAGGCTCCGGACGCACAGGCTCAGCGGCCACGGCTCACGGGCCCAGCCGCTCCGCGGCAGGCGGGATCCTCCCGGCCCGGGGCACGAACCCGCGTCCCCTGCACCGGCAGGCGGACTCCCAACCACTGCTCCACCAGGGAAGCCCACATATCTGCATCTCTTGCATAAGCGTTTAATCAAAGCTGAAGACACAGTGTTGATCTGGAACCCAGTGATATATTTCGTGTCACTGGGGTGAGGGTCCTTTTGCTTCTGAAATGAATTTTTCCTGTCTTGTCCAGCTTAGTTTTACTTAAGAAAGAAGCCTAATAGAAAAGAACACGGATCATGCGAGTGAATAAAACTTTCCTTGTGCTGTTCCCTGTTCAGGCAATAAATCAAGAATAAATCCTGAAATATAACAATCTGTTAAGGTAGAAACACACTAATTAAATGAAAAAAGCTTTCCTTGAATTGGGTTCAGCTGCATCTGTGATAATTGCCCTCTTTGTCTCGTCCCTAAAATCTGGTAGTGCTCAGAATTCTCCCACTTTGCCCCCACGCTTCTTTTCTGCTTTCTCTGTGTGTTCCTGAGTCTCCACTACCTGGGACCCCCAACACTACAGAAAAGTCGGCCTTCAACACTACCTGCATCCACCATACCTTCCACTGTTTTCTCCCTGTTACAATAGAAAAATTTCTCCTATCAAATGCTTTGTGATGTGCATTCCTTCCCTTTCCATCTCTCAGAAATGTGTTTCATCTGCCAGCCCATCTCTATCATGATCTTCAAGCTCTTCTCCAGAGAACCATTCCTTAAAACACACAAACATCACTGTAAAGTCTTTTCTTCACCCCATCTTCTTCCAGTTCCCCCTCTAGGTCTCATCTCACAGCCCTACTCAACCATCTTAAAGAGGTATCTACACACGCTGTCTTCGCTTTCTTACTTCCTATCCAACTTTTAACTCAAATCTAAATGACTCTTGCTAAAATCACCAATTGTGGTTCTTTTCCAAGAAGAGCCCCAAACAACTCTGCTAGTTCTTATATAAGCATGCTGCTCCTCCAATCAAGAAGTACAGCTTACAAGCCCTCCCCTTGACTCTGATGTGGGCCTATAACTGCTTTGATCAATATAATATAGTGGAAGGGATGCCTCTTAACTTGACCTGCTGCTTCTACTTCCTTCTCTTGGAGCACTCTATCTCAGAAACTAGCCACTGTGCAGTGAGAATCCCAAGCCACGTGGAGAGGCCAACCGTGGGTGCCCCCCTCCTTCAAGAGCCTACACATCATCTGTTCACTCTTCTGAAAGGGCTCACCTTTCTCCCGACTCCATCCCTGGCTCACTTCACTCATCCTTCAAATCTGAAGCTAAAAATTATTTCCTCAGAGATGGCTTCATTTGAAATATGCCGACTCAAAGGAGGTACCAACATTGTCATTTGTCATCCAACATTGCACTTCCAATTCATAGTGCTTACCATAATTTTTAATTGCTACTTTATTCTAGAATTATTTTTAACTTCTGTCTCCCCCAATAAACATGTAATCCTCAAGTATGTATTGTTCACCATCATGGTAGGCAGCTTCTAACATGAACTCCAATGATCCCTGACCCCTGGTACTCCCTTTAAGTGTGGGCTGGACCTAGTGACTCACTTCTAATCAATAAATATGGCAAAAGTGATGGAAGATCACTTCCATAATTAGGTTGTAAAAGACTATGGATTGCATCTAGCTAGCTGATTCTCATCTCTAGACTTCTCAAGTTGCACACTTTGATGAAGAAGCAAGCTGCCATGCTGGAAAGACCCAAACAGCAGGAAACTGAGGGCAACTATTAGCCAACAGCTCTCAAGGAACTAAATCCTGCTAACAACTATGCGTGTGAGCTTGCAAGCAGATTTTTCCACAGCTGAGCCTTACAGGGACTACAACTCAGGGGCTACCTTGATTTCACACTGTGAAGTAGAAGACTCACCTAAGCCATGCTCAGATTCCTGACCCACAAAGACTGTGAGATAATAAACATGTGTTGTTTTAAGCCTCTAAATTTTAGGGTAATTTAGCCTGCAGCAAAGTAATCAGTGCATCTCTTACACCCAAAATTAATAAATGTTAGTGTTTATAATGTTTGAGACAATGTTCTAAGCACTTCATTGGTATTCATGCATTTAAAAATCACAACAACCTTAGGAGGTAAGTACTATAATTTCTCTAATTTTACACGTGAGGAAACTGAGGCAGAAAGGTAAAGTAACTGCCAAAGTCTACTCAACTAGTAAGGATTAGAGTTAGTCCTTAGTTTAGATACTCAAATATTTATTAAATGAATGAATAAATAAAAGAATATCTTTTACTCTGCAAACTAATAAAATTAATATTTGGGGGCTAACAAAACATTTGCAGCATTTTAACAGACTGTGAAATCAATCAATGTACACGTAATGTACTCTCACTGTGTACTAGTACCTTTAGGTCCTATAGTTGACATAAAATATATGTTCCCTTAATCCAACGTACACTATAGATATTCTAGGTACTTTATACTAGCTACAGATTAGTTAAGGAAATCATGCATAAGAGTCTGGTCAATGGCCATGATTTTATGGCATAAGATTTATGGCTAAGATATATGAATCTGACCATTTTATTGACCCATATTACCAGATTCAGCTGCAGGCAAGCCATTTTTCCACCTTGAGTAGCTAATGGGCATTTTATAGAATAACTGCTGGTTACCCATTATCTGTCACGTTGTCTGATGCCAACTCCTTCCTGTTCCAAACCTGCAAGCTGGGTCATCTGATTTATGTCAGATGATTTCCTTGCTATGACTTAGGTGGGGTTTCCAAATAAAACAGTTCCAGAATATAGCTTGACTCCAAAGACTGAGACCTGTCACACATCTTTACCTTATCCCTTATTAGGAGCAAAAATGAACTCCCAACAGCGAACATTTTAAAAGTTTGATCTGAATAAAAGAGAACAGGTGAGACTAAATTCTTCAGAACTAATCTTATTTTAGCTCCTGAGATTCTGTGGGTGTTTGGATAGTAATGTAATAACAAATATACTGATATGTGTCTAAAAGGAATGCTTACATGACCGTGAGTCACGATGTCCATCACTTCAAGGCTGTTTTGGTAGCTGGCAGGAAGTGATGTATGTCTTCAGAGCATAAAATGTGCCTCAAAGCTGGTGAGGCCTATGAAAATTTTGATGTAATATAAACATGACATTTCTAAACTATTTAAAAGGTCACCCCCACCCTACATTGGAGGTCAAATCTACTTCTGAGATGTTCCACATGGATTTCTACAATATTCTTTGGATTTCAGCACTTTTGCTGTTCAGTTCATTTCTGAAGTATGTGGGAAAGACAGCATAAAGTCATCAAAAGAGCACTTGCCTTGGAGTTCATCTGTATGACTTTCCTTCAAGTCAGTTCACTGGGCTTTAGTTTATTCTAAAATGGGAATGATCTTAGACCTATCTTTCTTTCGGGGTTGGCCTCCTTTCCATAGCTTGGTGGAATTCCCAGTGGTTAAGGAACTACAGCTGACCCTTGAACAATGCAGAGGGGTTGGGCTGCCAATACTCTGCCGTCAAAAATCCGAGTATAACTTACAATCGGCCTTCCACATCCATGGTTCTGCAACCTCGGATTCAACCAGCAGGGATCATGTAGAACTGTAATATGTAACACTGAAGAAAATCAACCTATGCATGGAACCTCACAGTTCACATCTGCCCTGCTCAAGGGTCAAGTGTGGTTCCTTTCAGTATATGTGGTTCCTTTCTGGGTCAACACCACACTCAGAGACAACATCAGTACCACCTTCTCCACGTCCACTCCAACTTGCTCATACATTTTCCATTATCCGCACCTCCCCTCAATTTACACCCTGGTAACTTCAAGCCTTCAGGAAAATAAAAAGTAACTCCTCTGTTCCAAAAGTTGGAGGACCACTGCCCCTAATAAGAAAGTATATAGGGAAGAAATAGCAATCCTTCGAGTATACATCAGCCCTACACTTCACCTCCCACACCACTCCCGAGAGAACAGATTTATTCTTACTTACAGTGAGGATGGTTTAAACTAAGAAAAGTGCCCTACAATAGTAGTTAATATTTATTAGACCTCTTTTACTCTTCACAATAAACCTAGAAGTAATTCCATTTACTAAATGGCCATGAGTTCTCAGACCCAGAGAAGTCAAGTAATTTTCCTAAGGTCACATGGCTCATAATAATAGAGTGAAGATTTGAGCCGTGGTTCCCTAGAACAGAGTCTCAGCCACATCTGATTCTAACTCAAGGAAATATCCTCTAATTCTTCAGCGTGCTAGTCCGGACCAGAGCAGACTTCAGTTAAAGCATAAATCTGGTCCTCAGTTTCCTTTTGAGCACATTTTTTCCACCTCAGATATCCAATCCCTTTCCCACCCTCCACTAAGTCTGTTTTCTAGAAAAGAACTAGTCAGGAATTGTGAGTTGAAGCCACTACCTTGCCTCCACTGACAAATATTTGCATTTAAAACACCTTGCTCTTAATAGCGACGGTGGCTTCCCAAGGTGTGTACTTATCTCCAAATGTAACAAGGTGTAAACATTAAATATCTAGAGCTTTTTGTATGTCAATCATACCTCAATAAAGAAGTTTAGAAAAAAATACCTTGCTCTATTTTTCAGCCTAACAATTTCTCAGAAAGTTGCCATTAGACATCTCTGAGCAAATGTGGAGTGGAGGATGGGGCCAGAAATGTGTAGGCAGGGCAGAGGACTTTTCTTACTGCCTCAGAAAGCACACCACAAGCACCTGCCAATTCCACTCAGGGTTCCTTGCCTGGAGGTACCTCTTTCAGTGCCAAATGAGGAATGGAAATTGCACCCAAGCCTGTTTAATTCAGCTTCATTATTAACTTAGGACTCTATAGGATACCCAGATACAAAATAAATAGACGATGGTTGACACCCCTGGGCACATCACTACCACAGTGGACAGATGGAGCACACATATGAAGACGGGAACCAGAGAAAAACCAAAAGTGATATCCAATGATAGGATGTGCTGACACAATTAATTGAGGCAATAACTGCTGTAGAAGATTCAGAGACTGGAAAAAATCAGTCCACGCTACAGAATTTGGAGAGATTTCCAGGAAGAGCAATGATTTGGTATAAGCCTTGAAGGATCTGAAGAGAAAACAGAAGCATTAAAAGTAGGAGAATCAAAAAACAATAGTGCACATATATACACTACTATATATAAAATAGATAATCAAAAAGGACCTACTATATAGCACAGGGAACTATACTCAATATTTTTGTAATAACCTATAAGGGAAAAGAATCTGAAAAAGAATATATATGTATGTATGTGTGTGTATACATATATGTGTGTGTGTGAGTGTATATATATATATATATATATATATATATATATATCACTTTGCTGTGCACCTGAAACTAACACAACACTGTAAATCAACTATACTTCAATAAAAATAAATATTTAAAAAATAAACAATAGTGCAGAAATGAGAACAAAAACTTGACCATGTTGAAACTAAGCATCTATAATTCTTCCCCTCTCCTCTCTGCCTTTTCAGTTATTCCACGAACATTCAATGAGCTTCTATTTTGTGCTAGACACCATTCTAGCATAAGGAAACTTACAGATGAAGACCCTTCATCCATAGAGCTTACATTCTGCTGGGGAAGACAGATAAATAAGCAAATAGAGGAATAACATAAACTCAGATAATGATAAATGCTAAGAAAAAAATGGCACAATGGGATCGAGTTAATGAGGGAAGCTGTTATGGGCTGAAATGTGCCCCCCAAGAATTCGTATATTGAAGTTCTAACCCCTAATACCTCCGAACGTGACTGTATTTGGAGATGGGTATTTAAAGAGGTAATAAGTTAAAATGAGGTCATCAAGATAGGCCCTAATCCAATTTTACTTGTGTCCTTATGAGAAGAGGAAATTTGGACGCAGACACACAGAGAGAAGACCATGTGAAGACTCAGGGAGAAGACAGACATCTACAAGCCAAGGAGGGAGGCCTCAGAAGAAACCAGTCCCGCCAACACCCTGATCTCAGACTTCTAGCCTCCAGGACTGTGAGAAAATAAATTTCTGTTGTTTAAGCTACCAAGTCTGTGGCACTTTGTTATGGTGGTCCTAGCAAATTAATACAGAAATCTCAATATTTACTGTGGTCAAGGAAGGCTTCTCTGAGGAGGTGACAGGTAACATCTGGGCTGAAACCTAAATGAACATTGTCCCAAGCAGAGAAAAGGGCCAGAGCAAGAGACCTGAGACAGCAATTTCAAAAGACAGAAATCAAGCCAATATATCTGTGGCTCACCAAATGGGAGTGTGTGTGATAAATATTGTCTCCTGGAGAGCACAGAAACGTTCTCTCCTGTTTCACAGGGATGGTACACAAGTACAGATATTGGGACCAGGAGTGGGGAGCATTGTCCTTAGACGGGAACTAATAAAAGGAGGGAAGGCAAAATATGTGTGAGCAGACACATCAGTTTTGTGTATTCTTTTTAAAATGTATTAGAAGACAAGGTCATCAGCTGAGGAAATCAGAAGAGAGACGGTGTCACCTCAATTCGTGGAAGAGTGAAGGTACGAAAGAAGTTTGTAGGACTGACAGTCTGTGTTGGTGCCCATTTGAGATCTGTGGCTACAATTTTAAAGGGAGAAAGTCAGCACAGTTGCTTGGTTTTCTCCAAAACTGCTCCGCTATTACATCAGGTTTGGAATAGGCAGAGTTGAATGTAATTGGGCTTGTGATATTGCAGATGCGTATGAATGGGGACAAGGGAATAAAGGTTTTCAAGAGAGTGGTGATAGTATCAGGCCAAGGAATGTACACTTGTCCCTTCTCTGCTCCTCTGTGGACTCAGGTGCCCAGAGGGCTTTGTGCTGCTAGGAGTCCCAGTGGCTGGGTAGAATGACAAATCATGAAGAGTCTTAAATACCCAGAATGGAAAGTAGACTTGATCTTGAAGACAATGTGTAGTAATTCAGGATATTTTGAACAAGGAAATGATGATTTTTTAAATTTAATATGGTTCATAAAAAAAGGGAAACTAGGAGGGCTTCCCTGGTGGCGCAGGGGTTGGGAGTCCGCCTGCCGATGCAAGGGACGTGGGTTCGTGCCCCGGTCCGGGAAGATCCCACATGCCGCAGAGCAGCTGGGCCCGTGAGCCACGGCCACTGAGCCTGTGCGTCCGGAGCCTGTGCTCCGCAGCGGGAGAGGCCACAACAGTGAGAGGCCCGCGTACCACAAAAAAAAAAAAAAGGAAACTAGGAAAGACCAGGAGGTTTCCTCTCCTCTCTTGAGAAATCAGGATTTGTGGCGGTTTATATATACTTGAGTTTACACAATAGGACAGAAACACTATCATTAAAGAGCATCTTAGTAAATAAATTTTATCCACTGTGCAAAGTCTAGTAAAGAGAAATTAGTGACATGTGATTCTCATATCGTAGGGACTTTTATTATAAACATGATGATCAACAATGATGAATTTTCCAGAAAGTTTCACATTCAAGTATTCTTCCATTGTCCTGAATGATACCCTGGATATATATAAAACCACATGTCTTCACTGTTGTTTCAGAAAAAATATTATTACCATAACAACAAGGCCAAACACATTGACATTAAAAGAACAAAGACAGAATGCAGATTAAAACCTTATGTAAAAGAGATCCCAGAATATGGGCATAGGCAGTTTACTTGTTAAAAATTCCACCATTTAAGAATCCAGAGGTCCTTCACAAAAAGGACAATTGACTCGATATGTTCAGACCAACAAGTGGCCCAACACTGATTTTGCCTAAAAAATTAAGGAAAAAAGTCATTGCTCAACTATCCAGGCTCTTCCTGAGAGTCAAGGTACACAAGCTCAATTTGGGGACATTGACTGGGAGTTGAAGGGGAAAAGTCATTCTGTGTCCATTAGATCACCTTCTAGCCAATATATTATTTAGGATATGGGTAAGATGCTGTAGCAAAGAGTCACCAAAGTACAAGTGGCTTGAACAAATTAGAGGAATATTATTCTTTCATATACCGTATCTGGAAGGAGGTGGCTGTGTCGAAGAGCTCACTCAGTGGTCCCAGTTGAGTCCAATGTGTAGCTCTGCCAAATGTTTTGGTCTCAAGACACCTTTACACTCAAAAATTATTGAGGACCCCAGAGAAATTTGTTTATGTGGGTGGTAGCTATTGATATTTACTGTGTTCAAAAATAGAACTGAAAATTATCAAAATATTTGTCTATTAATTTCTTTTTCAAACAATTATAAACCCACTGAATGCTAACATAACTAATTTTTTAATTATGTCTTTTAAAAAGTGAAAAGAGTGGCATTATTTGATATTTTTGAAACTCTCTTTAATGTCTGGCTTAATAATAGAAGACATGATGATGATGATGGTGCGGTGGTGATGACTGAACGTGTCTATATTCAGTCTAGTGCAGTAGATTGTTTTAAAGTATGTGAAGAGAATCTAGCCTCACACAACTGTATAGCTGGGAAAAGGAAGAGTATTTTAATAGCCTTTTCAGATGGTTGTGAATGTTGTTCTTTGATACTGCACCAAAACTCAAGTGGTAGTTTCTTAAAAGTTAGTTGCAGTATAGAATCTGAAACCGAATCAATGAACTTTTTATACTCTGTCACATCAAAATCCACTGGTGGTGATTGCACGCTGAATACATTTGTCAAAAACTATCACACAAATAAACAAAAAAGCAAATTTTCTTATTTTACACTCCATGTTTTACACACATGGGATCTTTTACCCATGCGCGATTTCATAACACCATGCATCAGTCCTTTGGGAAATTATTGGTTCACTGAGTTATGCTGAACTTCCAAATGGTGATACATTTTCTTATACTATATCAGAAAATCATGTTCATTAATATCACCACCAGTCTCATGAGAAAAGTTTTTAAATACTGAGTTGCTGTCAAGTTCATAGTGGCAGATACGTATTTTCCAAAATTCAAATTTCTGTCCTCATCAGTGTGATTGATGTTCCCCAGGGGAAAATGGGAACAATAACGTACAAAGCAAACACTTTCTAAGTAAGTGATCAAAAATGTAAACTGATATTCCATTAGTGAACTCGTAGTTCCATGGCTTTACCTAGTTGCAGGGTAGGTGGGAAAAAGTAGGCTCTAACTCTGAGGCAGCCATATCATCTGGAAGAGGGACAACAGATGTGGGCGTATAACTAACAATCACCACACTAGTCCAATTAATGAATAAGCACGCCAAGTGCAAGGACAGTCACAACCAAGGACCTGCAGACAATTGAGGACATAGCTACTTCGGCTTCGTGCCTGGTAACAGGGTGTAACACTGAACAGAGGGAGCCTGGAGGTGGCGGCACAGGAGCAGAGGAATTGCCCCAACCACGGCTCCAAGCCTGTGGCCAGGGGGATGGAGTACCAGGAAGAGGGTCCTCGAAAGGAGTCACCAGTATTACAGACAGGAGAGGATCACTGGAGAGACCCAGAACAGGAGCAGCAGAGAGAACAGCAGGACCCTCGAGGTCAAAAAAGAGGGCAGATCCCTCACAACCTTTGGTGAGTGTATGGTAGAGCACCCAGAAACCCCTTCAACTAGAAAGAACTTTGGGTTGCAGGCGTATCACTAACTGAGCTGGGCCAGAAATCGGCTGCTCTGTAACTCTTATTGTGACCTCACTTTGTCCCCAGTCTGGAGAGCCAGGGTAAATCTGGGTGGTTCTATGATGTTTTTATAGCTCTACTTTGTCAAAACATATTCCTATTTGAGAGATGAGTCCAAATATTTTATTTGTATTCCCTTCTCTTAGCAACAAGCAGAGAAGGGAAGAGCCAGTTCTGCAGAAAACATGCTGTTCTGCAGAAAACCGATGTGAACTTAGCACACACAGGTAAAGAAACTAGGGGTAAAGGTAGCTCTGGTCACAGAGAACAAAATGCTAATAATCATAGCAAGTGTACTGGGAGCCAAAACGAAACCGTCTTTGCAAATCTAGATAAGTGGTAAATATGGGACCAAAAAGCTTTTAACTGCTATGCCTTATCTGATACACTGGCAAATGTACACAGTGGCAAAAGGAAAGAGCTAGAAGGCATTCGTTTTGAGACTGGATCCAGGTCAACCAAGAGGTCATAGGTCCTTGGGCTCCATTCCATCTGCAGCAAACAGAAAGTCTATTGTTACCTGGTTAAAGGGGTTTACGACAAAATAACTGTCTAGGGATCATCCTCATTCATGTCTTTCCTGATTGTCTCCCTCAGGGCTTCTATTTTTTTTCCTGTACCGGCACTCTCTACCCTACAAGGGAAAGCAGTTTTTTAACATATGCTTCTGGTATATTAGCTCAGATTACAGGACATACAGACAACAAAAAAATATAAATGAAAGGCACATCAGAACCAAAGAAGCGAGAAATAAACATATATCCTAGCCTCAGGGATTTATGCATTCCCTGTGACTGGACGTGAATTTTGAATCCAAGATTTTGTGCAGGTGAGGCAAAAAAGCAAACAATTATCTTCATGGTTCTCGATTGTAAGAAAGGAGGAAGCAAAATTTTTGTGGGCTCTAAATCCTCACGTTTTTCTTATGAGTTCTTTAATGGGAGTCATTGAGTTACATTATGGACCTTATCCTCAATACCAGTTCTGTCGTCCAGGCAAATCAAGGCTCATTTAGCCCTAAGCCGACGACGTAACGTTGCTGATTTTCTGTGCAGATTTTCCAAGAACCTGCAGGAGGATAACAAATTCCACGTAGAGTGAACTAATAATTTTTAAATTATTTCAATTGACCTGAAATAAGTCTGACCTGGCAAATACCTGGCCATGCTGGGGGGACCAATGCTACCTTGGTGCTCGGTCAGGAAATGCTGCCTCCAAATAAATCAAAAGGTCCACCTCATCACAAAGGCTCTGGGCATCTCCACTGGCCTCTGTGACAAGTATTTGATTTTACATTATAGGCCTTAATATAAAGTCCTGCCTCTGCCAGCAGTAACTGAAATTTGGAGCACATCACTTAACGTCTTGGCTGCGATGCCCCCATCTTTATTTGTTTTTTTTTTTTTTTTTTTTTGCGGTACGCGGGCCTCTCACTGTTGTGGCCCCTCCCGTTGCGGAGCACAGGCTCCGGACGCGCAGGCTCAGCGGCCATGGCTCACGGGCCCAGCCGCTCCGCGGCATGTGGGATCTTCCCGGACCGGGGCACGAACCCGTGTCCCGTGCATCGGCAGGCGAACTCTCAACCACTGCGCCACCAGGGAAGCCCCCCCATTTTTAAATGAATAATAAGATAGCTACCATTTTCTGAGCCCCTACTCTGTGCCTGTCACCATTTCATATCTGTTTTCCCAGCTGGATTATAAGTTCCATGAGAACAAGGAGAGTATTTCTTTCCACTGCTGTATTCCCATCATCTCACACAGGTCTGGCAGATAGTAAATGCTTAATAAAATTTTTTAAAACTAACTAAATGTCCATTGTCAGGACAACCCCACAAGCAAGTGTTATTCCTATCTTATAGCTGAAGAAACCGTGGCTCAGAAAGTCTAAGTAACTTTCAGAAAGTCACACACCTGGTTAAGCAGAGTAGTCTGTCTAGCCCCAGAGGCTGCAGCAATGGAAACATACCAGAGCAGGTCCCAAGGCTCCTCCTGGCTCCAAAGGCAATGATTCCCCACAACTCACGGGCAGCTAATACCCCTTAGCATGGGACTGTTTGTTGTGGAAAGAGCTCTTGCTTCATGAAATTCCTCAACACTTTTCACCACCTCAGGCCCCCAAAACTGTGGCTCCAGCAGCTTTGGGCATCAACCAAGGTGGGGAGCTCTGGCGAGGCAGGGTAATCATCAGAGCAAGTCACCCTGGAGACCTCTTCACTTATCTAAGAGGCTCTGGTCAACGTCGCCCACTTCCTGCTGCTACCTGAGGGACATCAGTACTTCATCCTCACTCCACCCTGAGACTTAGCCAAGATGAGCATCACCTATGAAGCAAATCCCTATAGTAAACCTACATTGATAAAGCAGTAGTTACGTGTGTGGAGGATGACCACATGAGCTAGTTTATGGTCATTTTGTTATAAAATTCAAAATAGAAACACGTTCAACTTAGCTAGAGCAACTTGCTTTGCTTGTGCTCTTAACCTTCTCATTCCTTCAGCCACCTGTTATTTATGGAGGATAAAATCCCTCAGTCACTTCCTTTTTTAACATTTTTATTGGAGTATAATTGCTTTACAATGGTGTGTTAGTTTCTGCTTTATAACAAAGTGAATCAGTTATACATAT
Source organism: Orcinus orca (assembly GCF_937001465.1). NCBI lineage: Eukaryota > Metazoa > Chordata > Mammalia > Artiodactyla > Delphinidae > Orcinus > Orcinus orca. The sequence goes on from NC_064567.1 coordinate 69,952,637, forward strand.
ACATATGTTCCCATATCTCTTCCCTCTTCCGTCTCCCTCCCTCCCACCCTCCCTATCCCACCCCTCTAGGTGGACACAAAGCACTGAGCTGATCTCCCTGTGCTATGTGACTGCTTCCCACTAGCTATCTATTTTACGTTTGGTAGTGTATATATGTCCATGACACTCTCTCTCTTTGTCACAGCTTACCCTGCCCCCTCCCCGTGTCCTCAAGTCCATTCTCTAGTAGGTCTGCGTCTTTATTCCCGTCTTGCCCCTAGGTTCTTCATGACCAGTTTTTTTTTTTTAGATTCCATATATATGTGTTAGCATACAGTATTTGTTTTCCTCTTTCTGACTTACTTCACTCTGTATGACAGACTCTAGGTCCACCCACCTCACCACAAATAACTCAATTTTGCCTCTTTTTATGGCTGAGTAATATTCCATTGTATATATGTGCCACATCTTCTTTATCCCAACCTAAGTTGATGGACACTTAGGTTGCTTCCATGTCCTGGCTATTGTAAACAGAGCTGCAATGAACATTGTGGTACATGACTCTTTTTGAACTATGGTTTTCTCAGGGTATATGCCCAATAGTGGGATTGTCCTCAGTCACTTCTTAAAAATATGTTTCCCATTTGCTGAGGACTAGTGTAAAGCATGCAACAAATTTCACAGAGTGCTAATAGGGACAAGCCACGTGTTTCACTTTCTTCTCACCAAGCAAAATTGCTAACTTCCCTTTCATCAAATGCAGGGGATTCACCATTTCATCCTCCCATCAACACAACTTACACCCTGCCTGTGACTGGGATCTAGGAACTCAGGGCCTCATTAAAGCCAATATCACAATTTCTTATTTCTTTTGGGAAGGAAAGCTGTGATTATTGTCTTCAGTGAATTTCTAAACCAGGGGAAGAAATTGTTTCAGCACTAAATTCAAATCTCTGATGCCCTATACCCCTCCCATAATGTCTTTGTTGTAGGTTGTGTCTCACTTCTTCCTCCCACAAATTTCTATTTACTCCCACCTCAAAATCCCAGGTTTCATTTCACAGAAGTAAGGTGTCCCCTTATCTTTGATAAAGGAGGCAGAAATGTACAGTGGAGAAAGGACAGCCTCTTCAATAAGTGGTGCTGGGAAAACTGGACAGCTACATGTAAAAGTATGAGTTTAGATCACTCCCTAACACCATACACAAAAATAAGCTCAAAATGGATTAAAGACCTAAATGTAAGGCCAGAAACTATCAAACCCTTAGAGGAAAACATAGGCAGAACACTCTATGACATAAATCACAGCAAGATCCTTTTTGACCCACCTCCTAGAGAAATGGCAATAAAAACAAAAATAAACAAATGAGACCTAATGAAACTTCAAAGCTTTTGCACAGCAAAGGAAACCATAAACAAGACCAAATGACAACCCTCAGAATGGGGGAAAATATTTGCAAATGAAGCAACTGACAAGGGATTAATCTCCAAAATTTACAAGCAGCTTATGCAACTCAATAACAAAAAAACAAACAACCCAATCCAAAAATGGGCAGAAGACCTAAATAGACATTTCTCCAAAGAAGATATACAGATTGCCAACAAACACATGAAAGAATGCTCAACATCATTAATCATTAGAGAAATGCAAATCGAAACTACAATGAGATATCATCTCACACCAGTCAGAATGGCCATCATCAAAAAATCTAGAAACGATAAATGCTGGAGAGGGTGTGGAGAAAAAGGAACACTCTTGCACTGCTGGTGAGAATGTGAATTGGTACAGCCACTATAGAGAACAGTATGGAGGTTCCTTAAAAAACTACAAATAGAACTACCATATGACCCAGCAATCCCACTACTGGGCATAATTCAAAAAGCGTCATGTACCAAAATGTTCATTGCAGCTCTATTTACAATAGCCAGGTGATGGAAACAACCTAATTGTCCATCATCAGATGAATGGATAAAGAAGATGTGGCACATATATACAATGGAGTATTACTCAGCCATAAAAAGAAACGAAATTGAGTTATTTGTAGTGAGGTGGATGGACCTAGAGTCTGTCATACAGAGTGAAGTAAGTCAGAAAGAGAAAGACAAACACCGTATTCTAACACATATATATGGAATCTAAGAAAAAAAAATGTCATGAAGAACCTAGGGGTAAGACGAATAAAGACACAGACCTACTAGAGAATGGACTTGAGGATACCGGGAGGGGGAAGGGGAAGCTGGGACAAAGTGAGAGAGTGGCATGGACATATATACACTACCAAACGTAAAATAGATAGCTAGTGGGAAGCAGCCGCATAGCACAGGGAGATCAACTCAGTGCTTTGTGACCACCTAGAGGGGCGGGATAGGGAGGATGGGAGGGAGGGAAGCAGAAGAGGGAAGAGATATGGGAACATATGTATATGTATAACTGATTCACTTTGTTATAAAGCAGGAACTAACACATCATTGTAAAGCAATTATACTCCAATAAAGAAGTTAAAAAAGAAGGTGTCCTTAAAATCCACATTTATTGTGATTGTGTTTTGTCTGTGTGGTTCGGTATGAATCAGGAAGGGCTTTAGGATCTGCTCTCATCAAAGCTAAGTAGCCCTGTGGACATGGCAGTGAAGTTGACATAGAGGAGGGATGAGAAGGGGTCTTACCGTCCTGCCTATGCCATGAGCCTCCTTATTCTCCCACCACATACCTACAAGCAGCGTGAACTCAGAAACTGAGGGTCTGCAGTAGCCTCTCCTATTCTCCACAGGCACAAGGCATTGGATCCAACACTGGACAGAGAGGAAGAAAGAAAGAAAGAAAGAAAGAAAGGTGGACAAAAGTAGAGAAAAAAAGAGCAGTAAATAGAGGCAAAGGCAGCAGAGGGATGGGGGAGTGAGACAGAAACGAGGTAGTAAAACTTCAGATAGTGCCAACACTAGTTATTCATTCACAAATATTTGAAAGACAAAATCCATGCCCTCCTGCAGCTGTCACCCTAGTCAGGCAATAAGATAAATTAGTAAAATACATAGTACGTTAAAAGATAATCAGCGCTAAGGAGAACAATGAAGCAGAGAAGAGGGATACTGCTTGTCTGGGTGTGAGAGAAGAGAAGTTGCTTTAGTATGGTGTCCAGAGGAGGCGCATTGAGAAGGTGACACTGGAGGAAGACTTCAAAGACAGCAACACCAGCTTTGCTCACTCTCAGGCATTTCTGCAACATTTTGAGGCCCCCAAAATATTTAGTTTTTGAGCCAGCTGTCCTTTGTTGGTTTTCTGAACTTTTCTCTTATGATATTTCATCTATCATTTCTATGTATGTAAGGTGGAAGGGATTATCCAAGTCTGAACCCTCTGCATCATTCAGACCTGCAGTCGTTTCCGTGTACCAACTGTAAAAGGACTGAAGCCTTATCCAAGAAGAGCCAACCTATCTTGTTTGGAAATCTTGTCCTGAGGAGGAAGGACCAGTGGGTGGTAGTAGTCTTCTGTGTTTCATCCTGCTGATGTTACACAGTTTAACATAGGGAGCTTCAGACCATGAGAGGAAAAGCAGAAGACATTTCATGAGAAAGTTAACCCCCTTGTTATATCATTAAAAGGTCATCTGAATCATCTTACTTGCACTTGGAATCTTGTTCAAATGTTAGGAAGGCCTTGTATAAAACTGGCTGGTGTCACATTTGCATAGTTTTTCACCTTCTTGAAAAAAAAAAAGCACATCCTCTCCATTGTAAGCTTGCACTAGGAAAATCTGTGAGGATTAACTGGAAGGAAGGGTTGACAGTGATGGGCTCATGTCTAGGGCGATTTTATTACTGATTTATTACTGATTTATGAGTCAAGAGGCTGAGGAAAGCAAGTTGAACAGACATGGCTCAAGAACCTTGAAAACATTAAGAAAACGTGGTTTGCCAAAACCCAAAATGAGAGCCTGAAATAGAATATCAATTTAAGTACATATAAATATCATATGTATGTGTACACACATAACACACACATACTTACACACAACTAAGCCCTAAAATGAAATCTTTCACTTAACATCTGCATTTGAACTAGTAAGTAAAAGAGTTGAAACGAAATAGCTTGAAAATTCATCAAGGAAGCACTGCCAGAGGAAATTATTTTTTTTTTTAGCTGCACCACGCTTGAGGGATCTTAATTCCCCGACCAGGGATCGAACCCAGGCCCCAGTGGTGAAAGCTTGGAGTCCTAACCACCGGACCGCCAGGGAATTCCCCCAGAGGAAATTTTCATTGCCTTCCATTGGTCAACCTCAGAAGTGAGCTTGCACAATTTTGCTGTTTGATTAAAGGAGAGAAGCCAGCTCAGACTGGCTCGTGAGAGCTGATCGTTCACATCTCTTCCCAACTCATCCAGGATGGTAGCCTCACATAGGCCATGAGGGGAGGTTTACACTGTGGACATCACCAAATGCTACCAGTCAGGGCCAGAACACTGGTTTCTTCCCACTGAGAGCCTGATGACAAGCCTTTAGCAGCACACCACTAGGGAAGGGAGAGGCTGTTCTAGATAAACTAGGTGATTTGTGTCAACACTCAGAGGCAAGAAGGAGAGAAAGTGAAGTAAACGCGCTGTTATTAAAGGCACTCTAGGGAGTTGAGTGTCAAATTCATTTAAAGCTAAAGCATTCCATTTAGGTACAGGAGATTCCAAAAATCTATTCAACGCAGGATAATCTTGACTTCATTAAACAGAATGAGGACCGATAGCGCCAGCTGATCCACGAAGGATGAGGACTTCTGGGCAGTTTTCTCCAACAGCTCGAGAAGCCTCCCAAAACAAGTGGCTGGCTTACTCCAAGACTTACGTCATAAAGTCAGCATCAATTTTCAACTTCAAACTTATTTTTAAAATACTCTTTAATTCCTAAAGGTAAGAGATGTGAAAAAAACATGTATATACGAAATCAGGTTGATCCCACGGCTTAGCCATATACATGTCACTGTCTAAATCACCAATACAAGCCACAAACATTCCCTAATTATCCTCTCTCATCAAAGATCAAAGCTTTCATCAAAACTGAAGGACTTAAACAGTGCGGAGCAACAGTACAAAGAACCACAAGAAAACAAATGTCTGTCATAAAGTCTCTGTGTTCCTAGCTTAGAAATGTGCATGCTGACAGAGCTCATGCAAGTTCTGAGAGTATATTAAATGTGACATCACTCAGTACTGAACTGGAAACTTGCTAATAAATAACGCAGAGCAGGAGGAGAGAGTTTGTTTATTTGCCCTCATTTATACACAACCCCAAAGTCATTGCCTGTGTTTTTCCAGACTCCTTCAACAAAACTTTTCTTGTGAATTCCTGTAACAGGAAGAATAAAAAACTGCTATCAACTAGGGAAAATGATCCCCTCCACTCAAATGGAGACTTCATTTGTGATATCTGCATTCTCTCTGTAGCTGTAATTTTTCTGAGTTGTTAGATAGTCAAAAAGCCATTACGAGAATATAGCAAGATGGTTAAAAATCAGGTCTTTGGAGGCAGCCAGATCTGGGGTTTTTCTTCCTCTGCTACTTTCTAGCATTGTGACCTTGAACAAGCTACTTAGCAGAGATATTTTCCCTTTGTATAAATGGGGCTACTAATGCCTAAGCTTCATAGTTACATTAAAGGTTAGATGAAAGACTGTATGTTAAGTGATTAACACAGGGATTGGCCCAGAATAAACCCTCTATAAATGTTAGTTATTGCAGCTCTCTTAGTCAATCTTCTCTTAATCAAGCCACTAGATTAACTGACACTTGCTGATGTCTACATGCTGAGCACTTACAGCTGCTACATTCACCTCTGGTACCCTCACACATGTTCACTCCTAACTGCTGTGTTGTCACTTGTTTTTAGGTTCTCAACATTACAAATTCTGATGACATTTTATTTTAATTATGTACAATCAATGAAATTTTATGTAAACCCATGAAATACGAATGGATAAAGCTGTATACCATTTCTCTGAAAACGAAAATGGTAGCTTCCAAAAGATTCATAAACACAGGTCGCTAGAAAAAATACTGCTAATATGTGAGGTACGGATGCGTTGACTAGGAATACTGAGAAATTTTTTTTGACACTTTAAAGACCTATCTGGAAGGTTGCTTGAAAATTATCAGCAAATTATCCTTCCACTTAAAAATAACTAGCAATAGGAGAGGATGCATTGTGTATGTGTGTACGTGTGCATGTTGAATAAATGAATAAAACCGAAGGGTTTGACCGATGCTTGGGGAAGAGGGAGTGAGGGGCAAAGGGAGGAGACTTGGTGTGACTCTTCCACGTTCTAGTTCTAAGTCTTTAGGCAAGGTATATAGAGCCTAAGACAGGGCTGTAAACCAAACCGAAAGGCATGCATCTGACTCAGAATCTTTGAGGGCCCTTTCTAACTCAGTGGTTCTTGATACCATAGATTTTCATATGAAGTGATGGTGCATGCAAAATGATGCATGCTTGGTGTCCTAGCAGATGAAACACTGATCAGGGACTGGATAGTCACAAGAGGCTCCTTGATTTGCTGATGGGAATACAACAAGCACCCAAAGGACAGCAGCTCCTCAAGCAGGAACCAATAGGACAAAGCCAGAGCCGTGACCTAATCCTGCTACTGGGGCACAGGGCCAGGCCAGCTTACTTGCCTTGCTACTTCCATTTCACGATGGTGCATTTAAGCAGTTCCTAGAGATCTAGAATTGAAATCTGATCTAATTTACTTAAATGTGTGTAGTTAGATCTGGTGTTCAGCAAAGGCACTTATAACCTCAAGTGAGACAAGTCTCAGATGCAGTAGCAACACTTGTCAGAGTGCTTCTTTGTGCAGTCAATAAATCAAAATTTAAATTTTGTGAAAATCACTCTAGGGAAGGGTCCACCTTGTTCTATCTTTGCCTCACGATAATCAACAGAAAAGAGAGGTGGTTTTCAAATGTTAGATTACTGCCATTTGGTAGAGATTATCATCTGAGTCCATTAACCAGAGTCTCAAGGCACTGGACAACCTACCAACAAAATAAGATAAGATGCATTAACATCAATTTGTTAATTTTTAGTGAGGCTTCAAAACGCCCTAGTAAATTACTGAATCATTTTAAGGATGTGTTGCTGCTTCTTCACTATTACTCTTTGCTGTACATGAAAAAGCTGACTTATTTGTAATCAGTTCCGTTCCTCCTTTCCTCCCATCGAAGATTACCTAATTCTCTGCTGTTACCGGCACTCAACAAAGCAGCCCATAAAATTGAAGATCAAATATAAACAAAGAGCATTAAATAGCATGGCAGGATTTTCAAAGCCATAGGATTCTTTAACAAAACTTACCCCCCAAAACTGGATTCACAGTATTAACACTGGGAGTTAACCTATTGCGTATCTTCCCCTTTGGAAATAATGCTTTCAGTTACTTAGAGGATGTCACACACTACTGCACTTCCAATGAGTTAGATTATATACAAAACTGCACTTTAATTGATCATTTTCTTAATCAACTAAATTTTAGAGCAAAGTTTAGCTGGTTTGATCTTCTATCCAGACCACTAAAACTTTCTCCATACCAGCAATAAGCCTGTTTCGCTTTCTTATCATTCATGTATTCACTGAAGTAGCACTTTTAATTTCCTTCAAGAACTTTTCCTTCGCATGCGTAACTTGGCCGTTTGGTACAAGAGGCCTAGCTTGTGCCAGGCACACAAGAAATACTCAATAAATATATTTCTTTAATTATTCCTTTAAAGGAAATTTGCTTTTCCCAACAGTTGGGATCAGTTCAAAGAATTTAATGGAAATAAAAACAGCACAGGTTGAAGGCAGTTATCAAACCTGCAACTCCGAGACAGGAAACCAGGGCTTCCCTGGAATAAAAAACAAGGCTTACACATCTGATCGAAGCAAACATAACCCACAGAATGGGAGTCAGTCTTGCTCCAGTTCATGGCGGCACCATCTTTCCAAGCTGAGTAATACGCCTCCCTACTAGAGAGGTCTATAACTTACAAGTAAGATGCAGCACTTTCAGTGGCTCTTGAATATTAAATATTTGGAGGAGAATCTCTCATTTTCTATAACTCAAAAAAAGACAAGAAAAATCTAAAACTTTTAGATCTTCTATTTCCATGGCCATAAATTAAACATTCTCAAAAATATTTTCACCAAAAAAGCCACTCTAAGGAACCACGTGGGGCATGTGACAATAGTCTTCAAAGTCGTCCCTGCTAGGATGCGAGCTAGGAGGACAGGGGTCTGCACCTGTCTGCCTGCCTGTTTCCCTAGCACCTAGAGCAACAGAACAAGCACTGGAATTAAATCAATAGAAGCGGATTCAAATCCCAGCTCTACCTCTCACCAAGTATAAAATGAAAGTCTCTCAGAAGCTCAGTTTCCTTCTCCATAAAAAGAAAATAACCTCTCCTTCACAGGGTGCTGTGATAATTCAGGCCCAGGTATCTGCGTTTCAGACAAGCAGGCGAAATGATTCTCACTCAGGTTGTCTACATAGATAATATTCTAAGAAACACCGCCTTTATCCCAAACTTCATGTTCAGTGAGGAAACTGAGCCCCAAATCATATCATCGAATGATTTTCTAAAAGACCTTCAGTGATTCTGAAGAAGTCTTGAGGGGCAGGGAGTGGGGTTGGCAGAGAGCAGACAGATGGGTGCCCATGATGTAGCAAGCAGAAGGGTTGTTTTGCCCCCTTTAGATATTGTAGCCATGTCATCATAGAACTGACATCCCATTTCACTTCCAAATCCATATATATGATTACTTTAAAATAAATTTCTAGCACTGGAATTACTAGGTCACAGAATATGAATTTTTGAATGCTTTTGATACATGTTTCCAAAATTGCCTTCTACAAGGCTTATTGCAATTTTTTCTCCCACCAGTAGAGTAAGAGAGAAGGGGGACCCTCTTCATCATCCCACGGAATAATGGCTCAGGAGATAATAGAGTGCTAGCTAGGGCTCCAGCTAGAGCTACAGAGTTCCGCAGAGTCTCCCGTGGAATGTAATTTTCCAGGCAGAACCTTCAGTTTTTGACACAGACCTGTGGTTGCGTCTTGTGTTTACAATATATTTTTGGTCAGTTGGTTGCATCCTTAATCTTTGCTGCTAATTTGGGACTAAACTGGATTACTTCACAAGACCTGTGGTTTCATGAGATGAAACCACAAATTCTTACTCCCAAGAGAAGCAAATTTAAAATGTTGCTTTGGATGATGAGCTTTAGTCAGTGAGTCAGAACAGAGCACAAACTTAACATGAAAGGGAGTGGAAATGGAAAACTAGTCAATTCCAAAGGCTAAAGTGAAGAAGCCAAATAGCTGGAATTTAACCATTTCACATATTTATACCCATTGCTTGCTGAAGAGAGAACTGTTATGTCTATTCAGTCTGCTTGCAGTTTTTTGCCTGTTTTTTTTTCAATATCCATCACCCAAAATACAGCAACTCAGCATTTTCCGCAACATCTACGTACAATATTTGAGCTTACGTAGAACTATCTAAATCAACGCCACTCAAATTCTGATGTATGTACAAATCACCTGGGGGTCTTGTTAGAAATGCAAGTACTGATTCAGTAGGTCTGGGGTGGGGCCTGGCATTTTGCATTTCTAACAAACTCCCAGGTCATGCTGATACTGCTGGTTCCTGGGTCACACCTTGAGTTGCAGGAATCAACACTAAATGTGCTGAGAAAATATGAAGGACATCATCTGTTTTAAGCCAATGGCTGTCAGCCATCGTACAGTAGAATGACTATCTCCATGAGAAGGAAAGTGATAGAGTAAGTACCTGGACTTGAAATGACCCTTGTGCACCAAAGCCTACATTATCAATGACCCACCAATTTGTTACTGATGGGGTTGTGTGATGGGGTTGTGTTGCTCATAAGAAGTTGTGAATGGGTGGATGTGTGAGGGAGGGAGGGAGGCTCTTTCTGAGCCTACTGCATGTTCTCTGGATTTCTTTAAACCTTGGAGAATGGTTTGCAATTTTGAAAATGGCCCAAAGTCATTCGAAGCAAAGAGGCAGGACAACAAATACTCTTTGGAGAAAACAAAAATAAATAACTGGGACTGATTTTCTTCTGTGGCCAGTAAATGGGTTCTGAGTACGCCCTCAAGCTGGAGCCACAGACATGTTTGACAAATAGCATCACATTGTGACGACTTGGAAGGCTAACGCATATTTCAAGGTTATTTTGTTGAAAATTGACTCATTGCTCTTAATGGGGTGTCAGCACATCCGCAGGGCTTTCACAGATGTGTTTCAGTGGCGGGATGGGGGGGTTACAAAGTTCCTGCAATTGCATATAAAACGTGATGTGTATGTCCCTTGGGGTTTCTTTTTTTTTTTGAATCAGAGGAAAGAACTTTCTGCTCTCATCAGATTTTCAGAGATTTTCATATCTGGCAAAAAGGCAGGTTGGGAAGTCATACAGATATGTGGGCTCAAGCTGTCCACCTACTTGCAGTGTAACTTTGAACAAGTTACTTACACTCCCTAATCCTCAGCTTCTTCCTCTGTAAAATGGCGATTATACCTACCTTGAAGAATGTGAGGCACCAAATAATAATTCAACGAATGGTAATCTTATCGATACATAATTATACAACAATAATGTGACAACCTTACAGATATCCTATTCCTTGCCAAATGGCCTTCATTCTTCCTGTGCCAGGAAATGCAGTCTCCTTTTCTTGGAAATTGGGTCCTGCCCTGAAGACCCAAGTTTCTTGAGGCTGAGAGTAACTAAACTTGGGAGAGTTCCAATTATGGTGAGGAGAAATCTCCAATATAAATAAATCAGAGTTTCAATAATGCTATATATAATTATTCTAATAATGCTATCCATATTCATAAGCAAACTAGAGCTTCAAAAGGCCATTTCATCTCATTCTATACTATACATATCTATGTGTGTGATATATATGTAATATGTACACATACATATATGCAATTATTCATTAGTCAAAGATTCACTGAGCAACTTCTACACTCACATTATGTTGCTAAGCAAAGGGGATACCAAAGGTGACTAAGACACACTCTCTGTCCTGGAAAGGTTCATTACTAGAGGAGACAAATATGTAAACAAATACTTGAAACAATATCAGCTGTACTAGCTAGCCCTTGTTGTTCACTTCTTGTCAGCTAGACACTATGCTAAGTGCTTTACCTGAATATTTTTATTTAGTAGTTCACAATAATGTCATAGGTAGGTACTATCACAGATGAGCAAACAGAGGCTCTAGAGACACTGAGTGTCTTGTCCACGTCCATAGGTGGCAAAGGGTTCAAGCCCAAGTCTGTCTAACCTGGAATGTGAGCACAGAGCCAGCACATTTTCTTGTATCCAAAATGCTACAGGAGCAAAGAGACGAGAAGAATGCCTTGGTTTGGAGAGGAAAAGGGGTTGTTCATACTCCACAGCCACGTGTGGGTTTACAAAGAAAAGGGAAGCTGACTGAGTACCTAGAGCCTAAAGAATAAAAGGAAGCAGGGAGCTGGGATCCTGCCAAAGTCAGAGGCAGGGCCCTGGGAATCACCCTGTCATGCGGCCCAAGCAGCTTGGACATGAGCAGTGGGCACATTAGGACTCCCCCTCCACCCTCTGTAGCTCTCAGTTAGGTTCACCAAGGGCTTAGACATTTTTATCTGGATCGTCATTTCCGTTTCTCACTACGGTATGAGTCACTGCTTCTCCATACTGCTCCTTTGAAGAGGCAATGCACGTCACACCCATCTTACACTGGTCAGTGGCGCTGGAACTGAGGAACAACCAAGGACAGTTATGCAACTAAAATCTCTAATCCCATGGGCCTGATAGCTGCCTTGTAAAGCTGTTCTTAGAGGGAAAAAAAGAAAAAAAATAGGTGTTTTGAGAACCTTCAAAAGGGCATGCTGAATACCTAGTAACATTTGTGTATTTCTTATAAACACTTTTTGCTAACATACCAGTTCTTATGAAAGGTGCAACAGGTTCTTTATCTATTTAGTCTTTCATAAAATGTTTTCTGAGGGCCTACCACCTGCCTGGCACTGCTCCAAGCGCTGGAGATATAGCTATGAAAACACAGACACAAAAAAATTAAAATATCTGACCTCAGAAAGCTTACATACTTGCAAATACAGCTGGACAGAAACATAAAAGGATAGCTCGATAAGGACCTAGTCCTGGCAACTAATTACACAGAGTGATAAAGAGAAAAAATTACCATTTCACTTATCAAAAGAGTTTCAAAATGAGTTGGTAAGTGGATGAAATTGTTTTTATCAGTTTGTTTTTTTACAAAAACAATTGTCCTTTGTTTAAAAAGTCAAGCAACATAGAAAATCGGCCAGAAAGAAAGCAATAAATCAACCATATCCCTTTTCCCAGATTAGCCCATATTATCTTTGTTGAACACAATTCTAGACACCTCTGGGCAGCTTTAGACATAGGTAGATAAAAGTGTTATATGATTAGGATCACACTATATGTGTGATTTTTAAAAACACAGTTAAAAAAATTATACTTGAATTAAAAGAAGAAACAAAAGAGTAAAATTGAATGGAATTACTGAACTTCAAATTAATGTTCTTAACAGACAGTAGTACAAATATTCATCAAAGGGAGGCCTGGAAAACACAATGCACTGGGGGTGGGGGGCAGGGGCTGGTTGAGGAAGGGCGAGTGAGGACACAAGTCCCTTAACAAGGGAGCAGCAGTTCTCAGGTCCAGAATGGGCTTGAGTTGGATTCCAGTATTTTCTGATCTGGATTTTTGTGTAAAACTTGACCCAGAAACATGGGATTTTGTGTCAAACAAAAGATCCATTATATGACTTTAAAGTCATATTAAAACATTGCTGTCCTTTGCCGAAAACAACTAAGCACTTTTATTTTTTTTAATGTTTTTTTATTGTGGTAAAAGGCACATAATGTAAAACATACTATTTTAACCATATCTAACTGTACAGTTCAGTGGCACTAAGTACACTCACATTGTTGCACAACTCTCACCATCATCCATCTCCTGAATTTCTCACCTTCCTAAACTGAAACTCTGTCCCCTTTAAACACTAGCTCCCCATTCCCCCTCCCCACTCCCCCCACCGTCCCCCTTTGGCCCCTGGCATCTACCAATGTACTTTCTGACTCTATGAATTTTGACTATTCTAGATACCTCGTGTAAGTGGAATCAAACAGTATTTGTCTGCACCTAATGTATACTGGAATGCATTTCTAAGGTTAACTTGATATGTGTCCTGCAAACAGATTGTGAGTGGATGGACCTAGAGACTGTCATACGGAGTGAAGGAAGGCAGAAAAACAAATATCGTATATTAACGCATATATGAGGAATTTAGAAAAACAGACAAACCTATTTGCGAAGCAGAAATAGAGACACAGACATAGAGAACAAACGTATGGACACCAAGGGGGAAGGGGTGGTGGTGGGATGGGTTGGGAGATTGGCAGTGATGTATGTACCCTACTGTCTATGAAGTAGTTGACAGTTGAGTGCCTACTGTATAGCATAGGTAAAAAAAAAACTAAGCACTTTTAGTGCCTTTTGTTTTTCAAGTATTTATCTCCAATTCCTAAAAATTGTGCTTATGCTAGTATTTCTTGATTTATCCATTTTAGGTATATGCAGTTCTTAATATCAAAGATGACAATTAGTGTCCTTTCTTGTCACCGATTATTTATGTTTAAATTACTATGGCATGGACATATATACGCTACCAAATGTAAAATACATAGCTAGTGGGAAGCAGCCGCATAGCACAGGGAGATCAGCTCTGGGCTTTGTGACCGCCTAGAGGGATGGGATAGGGAGGGTGGGAGACGCAAGAGGGAAGAGATATGAGAACATATGTATAACTGATTCACTTTGTTAGAAAGCAGAAACTAACAAACCATTGTAAAGCAATTATACTCCAATAAAGATGTAAAAAAGAAATTACTATGGCTATGTAAACTGTTTGCTGCTAAACCAAGTAGTGAGCTATAATTACGTCCTTCGCGTTCAACTTTTATTTTTCCAGAAAATAACTCTTCAATTTTTTTTATTTATTTAGTTTAGTTTTCTACGCCACTATAACGACATAGTGAGGAATTCCCTCACTTTGAAACATCCTCTCAAAACAATCCTCCACAAATGTATCAGGTAGTCTACCGATCCCATTTTTCCCACCTGGAGATTTCCACCCTAAAGCACTTTTTTTTGCTACAGTGTGTAACTGTTTATTCTGGACGTGTTTCTTAAAGCCTAGATTATATTCTTCTGATGTAAGGAAAGGAAGAATAATACCTTCTTAAGAATTATTATTTAAAGAAATATCTTAAATATTGGCTGCCTTTGTTTCATTAGAATTAGGCAGTTTTGTTGTTTTCTTTTGTTTTGTTTTTTGCTGAGATGGTTCTTGCTGACCCTTCTAGGCTCTTGACCACCTATATATATGGGCAGCCCACACCTAATCCTCTTCAACTGCAGTAAGAAATAACTCTTTAGAGTCAACTTTTTTTTTTTAAAGTGGCTCATTTTAGGGGTTCATTTTTTTTTAAGAGAGAGCAGCAATTGCTCAATATTTTACTTTGTTGTTTTTTTTTCCAACATTAGTTTTGCTTCCTAATGTTTGAGGGAAGTTTGATGTTTGAGTTATTTTACAGCAGAGTTTAGCTCTCTGAAGTTCAATTCAAATATTCTGTAAAGGTGGTTGTTGTGTGCATGCGTGTGTGTGTGTGTGTGTGTGTATGTGTGCGTGTGCATCTTCTAAGCAATGGGTCTGTGGTCTTCATCAGATTCTCAAAGCAGTTCTTGATTCCAGAGTTAAAAACCTCTGCTTTATAGAAAAGGTGTGCTTGTGATTTGGAGAATCAAAATAATAAAGTTAGAAGGGACTAGAAGAAACCATCTGGCAGTTAAGCAATTAAACCATCCAAGAGACAGAGTGAGTTATCCTTTTCTGGGAATGGCTCATCCGTGACTAAAGTGCACAGCTCTTCACCTGTCAAAACCACTAGGCTTCAAGTCTGCCTCCGGACTCGAGAGCACAATTAGGCTCTCTGATGAAGAGGCCTCTATTTTTCCTTATCACACAGCTTCAGAGGCCTCCTTACAGCTTTAGGCTGTTGAAAATGATTATGGGGCAACTGAACAGGGCCTGAAAAATGTGTCTGGTACAATTACCTAAGGATGATCTTAACAAATAAAACCCACCAAGTAGGTTCTTCTGCCAACCAATTTGACGAGCATCCCCCATGACGCAGGTCACACAAGTTACAACCTATGCAGATGGGCATCTCTCACTGTATGTGAAGCTGGGTTTCTGGGAAGCGTGTGGGATGGTGAAAAATGCATTGGACGAGGAGGTAGAATATTTGGATTTGGTCTTATTCTGCTTTAAACTTACCATGTCCCGGGCTTCCCTGGTGGTGCAGTGGTTAAGAATCCGCCTGCCAATGCAGGGGACACAGGTTTGAGCCCTGGTCCGGGAAGATCCCACATGCTGCGGAACAACTAAGCCCATGCATCACAACTACTGAGACCGCGCTCTAGAGCCCACAAGCCACAACTACTGAGCCTGCGTACTGCAACTACTGAAGCCCGCGCGCCTAGAGCCCGTGCTCTGCAACAAGAGAAGCCACCGCAATGAGAAACCCATGCACCACAACGAAGAGTAGCCCCCGCTCGCCGCAACTAGAGAAAGCCCGCAGGCAGCAAGGAAGACCCAACACAGTCAAAAATAAATGAATAAACAAACAAACTTACCATGTCCCTCACATGCAATGTAAGGGCATTTAGGGGGAAAGGAACCAGCATTTTCTTTTTAGTACTCAAAAAGAGCCAAGAGAACGAGATAGTTATGTTCAGCTAATCTTCTCAATATTGGTATGGGATCTATTATTATTTTCATTTTATGGACTAAAAACCTAAGACTCAGACAACTTACTCAATATTACACAAACAGTGAGTCACAGAGTTGAAATTCTAACTAACCCCCCTATCTTTTTATTAATAAACTTTATTTTTTAAGAGCAGTTTTGGTTCACAGCAAAATTGAGTAGAAACTAGAGTTCCTATTTATCCACAGTTCACACACACACACACACACACACACACACACACACACACACACACACACACACCTCCCCCACTATTGACATCCATCAACCCTTTTGGTAAACACAAAAAAACAGGCATTTTTTTTTTCTAACGTAACTCTGAGATTCTAAACCCATTCACCTAGCACCTAATGTGTTAGAAGAATATCAGATTTTAAAGGGCCTATTATTAATCTTATTAAGCAAAAGACATTTTTGTAAAGTGAATAATAACAACTTCATTTATTTTTTGAGTAAACGTAGAGTTTCCTATATAGGATGTTCCTTAGTGTAGCATAAACTCTATCAAAATCTAGTCCGTATGACAAAATGACTCTCCTGATACTTAAATTTATGCACTAGGTCATATTAAATTATTTATTTTGAAGAATTATGTGGGATATACTATTTCTAAACCGTCTTCATCTGCATAAAGCTTCATGAAAACCAGGAAATGGAAGTACCTGATCTTGCTTCCTAGCTGGAGCCAGTCAATGGCAAATACTCAACAAGAGTAACAAGAATAGAGGCGGGGAAATAATAGGCAAGAGAAATAGAATTCAGAAGAGTGTTTGGTAAAATGTAGATTAAAAACTTCAAAAAGATGAATGGTTTTAGAAGATTTTGAATAAGTTAGTTAATCTGTCAAAGCTTCAGTTTTCTCATCTGTAAAATGTAGATAATAATCAGACCTGCCTCATGGGACCCTGTGAGAAGGAAAGGAGATGGGTTGGGGGCCGGGTGAGCCAGTACCTACCAGTGCACATGAGCATTAGAGGTTATCACGGCTAGTGTGTCTGCCGCTGCGGGAGGAGAACTCATTTCCCTTTTTAGCTGAATGGAGTAGAAGTTGTATTTGTGAGAGGTGGTAACAAAGTGCTTACAACCCTGAAGGTAAAAAAAAAAAAAAAAAAAAAAGAACACAAATATGTGGATTCATCTTGACCTTCATTTCATTTTTTCCCTGAGAATCCACTGTTTGTTCCTTTCTTGAAACAACAGTATTTTAAGTTCAACTGAAAAATCTACGTAAGGCTTCCTTGGGAGGTAGAGCAGGCTGGGCAGCCACAGCCTTGGGTCTGAAGCCCATACTTCATTATTGGAGGCCTATCTTTCCTACCACATGAAAATCACATGGCAAAAACTCTATCCTATCTAAATAGAGAATCTCTTAGGCAGAGATTAAAAAATAACAGAACTATAACTTAAACGACTTGGGTCTCTGTTAAAACCTCAAGTCACGACTGTGATCTAGAAATTTTGTCTGTCTTTGCCCCACTTTCTTCATCAACTAAGTGGATTGTGAGTATACATATTAGAATCAGAGTATCTAAAATGTAACACATAAACTGGATTTTAGATGTCATTCAGTTTGACTTTTTCCCCCCCAAAAAAGCTGGAAAGAATTCCTGAGAAAGAAAAATGCAACTAAGGTTTAATTTTTCTCTACAGAATTTTAAAATTCTGTCCACATTCCTAAGCCTTGAAGAAAGAGGCCTCAAACTGAAGTGTTAGAGCCAAAAAATCACCCAACAGGGGCCAAACTAGGATGAGCACCAAAATCTCGTAACACCCAGCTCAGCACCCTTTCCAGCACCTCAAGCTGCTTGACTCACAAAATAACATTTTTAGAAGCTAGCACACTTTTTCCCCACTCCAGGCTGTCTGGGATCATTATGTTCTGAGGTAGGAACAAAGTCCAGGAACACCAACAATTCAGCTCCAACAACTCACCCAGAAGCAGAAAATGAGGAGCTCTCTACCAAGGTTATGTAAAACCTCCCCCCAAAACAATATCCCACTGACAGAAAAAGGCAGTAGTGTCAGAATCTTGGCATGTGGCCGTAAAGCTCAAAGATCAACCCCATTTCCAGATGTGCCTAAAGTTGCTCAGGGAATTCTCCCCAGATGCTTAAATTCAGCAATGGAGAAAGTCTTTAAGTTACATGGGAGTAATTATCCTTATCCTTTCAAAATATGTTGCCTTCTTTGAAATATAAATTACATATACCCACTGTAATTAAATTTCTCTGATGGAGAATGAATGGCAATTGGAATTTGGTTTTCCACTTGCTCTGTTTACCACAGGATACACTTACTCTGATAAATATTCTTCAAACTATTATTCTCAAGCTGATTATGCCATTTTCCTTTACAAGACCAAATGCTTGGGGGGAAAAAAATTTTAAGTTAAAATGCCTAGGAAGGGTTTGTATAGTTCTAACTTTAAATGATCAGTATTCATTATTCTATTTAATTTAACTAGTAATGAAAATAAGTAAATGTCTTCCCAGGAGAGCCCAAAAGAAACCAAAGTGCAGTAAACTAGATTCTAAGAAGTGCTCTTTCACCTTCTAAGTAAGCCGTCTGCTTTCCTTCCCTTTCCCTTTCTCCTTCAGTCTTCTTTTCTCCATTTACATTGCCATCACCACTTTAATCACCTCAAAACCTCAAAAGGAGTTTTATCCCTTTGAAATACAATTTGTTCCAACCTGAGGATTGTTCTAAATGTGAACAACTCTGGAATCAAACATGATGGAAGCAAACTAATAAAAAGATTCTTTTGTCATCACTACCATCATTAATGTCATAATTTTGCTAAGATATAGGGCAAATTATGCATAGCATGTACCTATTTTTAATATTTGCAATTATTTGGGAAGCTAGATTAAATTAAGTACAATAAGTACAATAAGATATAGTCTAAAAAGCGGACCCCTCTGCCCCAGTCCAGAAAACTCCATCAATCAGTCTGTCCACTTCAAATCAGAAGACCAGATACATACAGAACATTTCATCCAACAGCACCAGAATATACATTCTTCTCAAGCACTCCAGGATAGATCATATGTTAGGTCACAAAACAAGTCTTAACAAAGTGAAGACTGAAATCATATCAAGTATCTTTTCTGACCACAGTGGTATGAAACTAGAAATCAATAACAGGAGGAAAGTTGGAAAATTCACAAATGCATGGAAATTAAACACACTCCTAAACAACTAATGAGTCAACGAAGAAGTCAAAAGAGAAATCAAAAATATCTTGAAACAATGAAAATGGAAACACAATACACCAAAATTTACAGGATGCAGCAAAAGCATTTCTAAGAGAGAAAGCTATAGCAAGAAACACTTATATTAAGAAAAAAGAAATATCCAAATAAACAATCTAACTTGACACCTCAAGGAACTAGAAATAGAGGAACAAACTAAGCTCAAAGTTAGCAAAAGGAAGGAAATAAAAAAGATCAGAGCAGAAAGAAATGAAATAGAGACCAGAAAAACAATATAAAAGATCAAAGAAACTACAAATTGCTTTGTGAAAAGATAAACAAAATTCACAAACCATTAGCTAGACTAAAAAAGAGAAAACTCAAATAAGAAATAAAAGATGAGATGTTAAATCTGATAACACAGAAATGCAAAAGACAAGAAGAGACAACTATGAACAATTATTAGCCAAAAAATTGGACAACCTAGAAGAAATGGATAAATTCTTAGAACAAGCAACGTATAGAAGGTGAAAATATATTTGCAAACCATTTACCTGATAAGGGGTTAATATCCAAAATATACAAGGAACTTATATAACTCAATAGCAAAAAACCAAATAACCTGATTTAAAAATGGGCAAAGGATTTGAATAGACATTTCCCAAAGACATACAAATGTTCAACAGGTACATGAAAAGGTGCTGAACATCACTAATCATCAGGAAAATGCAAATCAAAACCACAATGAGATGTCACTTCACACCTGTTGTGATGGCTATCACCAAAAAGACAACGGATAACAAATGCTGACCAGGATGTGGAGAAAAGGGAACCCTTGTACACTGTTGGTGGGAATGTAAATTGGTGCAGCCACTGTGGAAAACAGCATGGAAGTTTTTCAAAAAATTAAAACAGAACTACCATCTGATCCAGCAATCCACTTCTGTATTATATCCAAAGGAAATGAAATAGTATCTTAAAGAGATATCTGCACTCCTTATGTTCACTGCAGTATTATTTACAATAGCCAAGACATGGAAACAATGTAAGTAACCGTCAACAAATGAATAAAGAGGGTGTGCTATGTATGTATATATATATACATATATAAATTTATATACACACATATAATGGAATATTATTCAGCCATAGAAAAAGAAGGAAATGTTACTATTTTCAGCAACATGCATTACAAGCTAAGTGAAATAAACCAAAGAAAGACGTACTGTATAGTATCACTTGTATGTGGAATCTAAAAAAAAAAAAAATCATAGAGAAACAAGAAAGTAGAATGACTGCCAGGGACTAGTGGGTGGGAAGAATGGGGAGAGGTTGATCAAAGGTTACAAACTTTCAGTTAGAAGATGAATAAGTTCTGGAGATATAATGCACAGCATGGTGACTACAGTTAATAATACTCTGTTGTATACCTGAATTTGCTAAGAAAGTAAATTAAGCATTCTCACCATAAACCAAAAATAAAAGGTAATGTGATGAATGTTAATTAACTTAACTGTGTAATCATTTCACCATGTATGCATTTATCAAATCTTCATGTTGTACACCTTAAATATATTCAGTTTTGTCAATTATACCTCCATAAAGCTGGAAAACATTTATCATTATCTGTGTAGGTGGAAACTAATTAGAATTTAGATTGACTTTCATTTACATTTATAGCAAATAAGTCAACGTGCCCTGGTCTTCCCTGGGAAAAACTGTATTTTCTAACTGAATTTGATAGCCATGAAATGTTGGGCAGTTCCAATATAACACTCTTCTTTTTAAGATAAAAAAACAGCCATGGGCTCTGTTGGGCATGGTAAGGACATAAGTTTTTATGCCCATTTGTATTTTCCCATTGGTACTAAGGGCATGGAGTCTAGAATCAGTGAGCCTGCTTCGTTTTAAATCCCAGCTCCCTCGCTTACTATCTGTATCTCAGCAAATGTTTCCTCCCCCACTGCCCTTCTGCGCCACAGAGAGCACAGCCCTGCCTTGTGCTGAGCTGAAGAACCCAGGAAATGCTCGACTGCAAGGTTGTTCTTTGTTCTCTAATTTATATTGAAGGAAAACAATTCTCCCACATTACAGAAAGGCAGGAAAGAATCCCAGGAGTCTCTTTACATCTTTATAACAACCCACCCTGGTGAGACCTGAGACCAGAATGAATGAAATCCAGTACCCAATACACACATCCCTACTACATGCAACAATTCTATTTGCTATTCTAGAAAAGCCCTGCTAAACATATCTGCCTTATGATGACATCTGCTGGGAGTTTCTGGCACTGGAAGAAAAAAAGGCCAGATATTTGATATTAACAGCACTGCCCAGGGAGAAGAGAACTTAACAGGATCAAGGGTCAATGTCTTAAATGAGCTTTCAAACTGGGAATTGCATTGTTAAAAAATAATAAAATAGACTACAGGTGAGCCCAAAATACCAGATGCTGAGCTATGAAACTGAACACAAAACACAAATTAACATTCTAACACTGTTACCCAGCTTTTAAACATCCATCTAGAAAGAAAAGGATGAAATATATGACATTCTTCTTGGATGTGCTTGTACTTCAAAGACTTTCTCATGCTAAAAACTGTCATTTTCTTTCAAAAAAATCAAAGTATTTATTGAGCTTGATTATTCTTCATATTTAAAGAACAACTGCTATAAGTTTAGGTCAGACATCTTCAAGGGTTGGTTAAAAGCATTCTCCTTCTAACCTCAGGCTTAAATTCCAGTTGAGGGTGTGGCCAAGGCAGAGAATGGAAAGACTATGAGAATGAATCTTCCAGCAAGCCACTGACCTGTCCCTTCAGTGATGCTTAATTAAGATGATGCTTAAATTAAGATGAATACGAATGTTTCCCTGAAGAAGTAACCTAAGCTACAATAAAGCACACTGTTGGGATGGGGTCTCCTATCATTCTCTCCCATGGAAGAGCAGACATTTGAATGAAGGAGGAATTGTAGGAGTCCACAGATGAATCAGAAAGTCAAAATGTATTATAACATGGACAAGTTATAATTTGACTTAATTGTCCCCACTAAGGCAGATTAACATTAGATGCAATTAACCTATGTATTAGCTCAAAGTCCAATCTGCAGCTGCGGGTCAAAAGATTCATGTACCTCGATAGTTTTCATCATTCATTAAGGAAAATTCAAATTGGTATCATGTATTTGAGACGGTTAGACAAATTCTCTTTCCCCTGTTTTGTTCAGAGTAATAATTGGGACCATTCTCTAACATGTGATTGGAGATAAATTTAAACTAAGAAACGCCTGAACGTAATAACATTGCAATCTTGGGATTTCCAAAAAGAATGAAAAAAAATTATAAGACAAATTGGACAAGTCTTCTGAGAAAATGCCCTGGGCTATAAGAAAACCTCATCCCATAGTCCTTTGCTTCTACTTTAAGAGCTAGCATCCCATAACTGTGATGTCCAGATTTCAGTTTCATTTTCGTATTTAAGGACATGAAGAAACACAGTATTGAATCTAATAAAGTCTGAAGGCTTTGCTTCTAGCAAGACTCAAGTTATTCACCCATGACCGGCATGGGGTGAAAGAATGTAATATATTAGTATACATTCTAAAATCCCCTTTTTTCCCATAAATTGAGCTCATCTTGAGGCAAGGCTATATAAGACCAAAGACTGTGTCCAGCTTCATTCAGTGCCATATCCCCACTGCTTGTGCATGAATGTCTGTGGAACTGAACCGGAAGCCTCTTCCTATGAAATAGCTACTTTCATACTTTTCAGCTACATTGTAAGCTGCAGACCTGATATATCTGCATCTCAAAGCAAATTTTTCCAAGTCCTTTCTGACTCTCATTGCTTCCCCATCCTTCTCCAAGATCTACAGATTCCAGAGGTTCCCCCTCACCGTCCCCCTGCCCAGCTAGTCTGGGTCTCTCTTACACCACTCTGGTTGTAGAAAGAGGCCTCTGATTCTTACATAGGCCATCTGCTGCCTTGAACCAAAGACGTCTCTGCTGAATGAGTCGTTTGGCATCAGGACTCTGGGAGTGAGAGAAGAGGAACAAGGAGTAATTGCAGCCATCAGACTGGAGGCAAGCCATACAAAGGAGCCTCCAAGGAAAGAGTCACCCAAGAGGTAATTTTTGAAATGGCTCTTGAAAGATAAGTAGGGGCATGATGGGAGGAAGCCAGGAAAATTCTAGCCTGTCCGTTGAATCCATGTCAGATGTTACTATGTGCGTATAAATCATTTAAAAATTACAAACGGACTTCCTTGGTGGCCCAGTGGTTAAGAGTCCGCCTGCCGATGCAGGGGACACAGGTTCGTGCCCCGGTCCGGGAAGATCCCACATGCCGCAGAGCGGCTGGGCCCGTGAGCCATGGCCGCTGAGCCTGCGCGTCCGGAGCCTGTGCTCCGCAACGGGAGAGGCCACAACAGTGAGAGGCCCGCGTACCGCAAAAAAAAAAAAAATTACAAACATTATGCATCACGGAAGAAAAGACTATTCAAACAGCTTTACAGCTAAGTATATTCATTTCTCTTACCTGATTATTCACAATACTCAAATATCTGAATGCCTGTCTGCTTCCTATACAAACAAAAAACTAGAGTGACTGTATACTCAGATTAAGTTGAAAAAGTTTTGCCTCTGAACATAATAAAAAATTTTGTTAATGCTGTGTCTGAAGGTTTTTGCTGATCAGTTTTAAAAGCAGCCAATTTGACTAAAGAAGTTATTTTGCAATTGTGCAGTTATTTTATGCCTTCCTCTGCATGAGATGGTCTCTTCTTAAGGAGAAAATTTCTAAATAATCCGCAAAGGAAATAGTGTTCTTTTAGGCTACTTCTATACATGTTTACCAAATCTGCCCTTCTGGTATTTCCCAGCCACTCCCAAATGCTATCTCCTTATTCTGCATCACTGCCACAGCCTTGGCCCCTGAACTTGTGCACACCCTACCAAAATAAAACGTTAGCACTTTACTCCTGGGCACACACCAAAATGTTGTAATGTTTCCTAATTTTTTGCAAGTTCAAGCCACTCCCTAGACCTCAATCCACTCTGTGCATTTTATATTCCACTATTTCCTACTACATAGGCTTTGTTCTGATACCACACTGCCCCACTAGCGTGGACGTCTAGGGTCCATTTTAATAACTTCACTCCTTCACTGACCTCACCTAGAATTCTCTGCTCTCCACTCCACTACCTATTCAGATACTACCCATACTTCAAGGTTCACCTTAAGCTATATCTGAGAGCTTCAAGTGTTGAAGATCTCTCCTGCCCTTCTCAACAGGACTTAGGCCCATGACCAAATATCTACTGATCACATGCAGAAGCTAATCGTAAAACAGTGAAACAAACACTTTTAATCATCTCGATCAAACGAATATTATTTCTATATACGCAATTCAGCTTCACTCAGTACCCAATACTAGTAATCAGCACTTCTCCCCATTAGTATAACTCAGATTCTCAAAATAAACTGCCTTTCAAAATCAACTATAAAGCCTATAGAAGGATAGAGATCGTGACCCCTCCCTAAGATTATGATTCAGAAGGTCTGGGGAAAATATATTTTCGAGTAGCTCCACAGGTGTTTCTGATAGCCACCTAACTCCAGGACATTATTTTTCTAAGAAAGATTCCAGCTGACTGTTTATCAGTTGACACACAAATGACTCCCCAGAAGTCAAAGAAGCCATACGAACAACAGGAGATTGGGGTTGATCTACTGATGAAACAAAAAGCGAAAAGTTTCGCCTTTACATACCAAAATTCGGCAGACCCTACACGGGTGATCAAATAATTCAGAGTATTTACTTTGTTACTACAGTTACTCATACTGGCAGAGGTTCTCTATCATGACTGTGCCCAGAATAATCTGGAAACGAATGTATATACACACTGACCCACTGAACCAGAAACTCTCAGAATGGGATCTGGGGATCTACACTCTCATTAATCTCCAGGCGATTCTTTTGAGAAGAAAGATTTGGAAATCTCAGGCCATCCCAAGTTAATAGCTATATTCCCTTGAGTCAGATTTTTGCCTTAAAAGAGCAGCCTGGTAAGTCTCAAGCCAATTCCACTAGACCTTCCTGCTATGAGTTCTTCCCAACGGCATTCCAGAAATCCATATTTGGACTGCTAACGACATAAGGAAGTAATAAACGATTGCTGTGGACAAATACAAAAATTTGGTTTTGGTTAGCTGATATTCTTTCATCTTTCCAATGGCCATCACAATGATTGCTTAACTAAGCTATTTTAATGGCATGAGCATTAGTGTGTTGTTCTAAAATCTTTCCATTGGCCATGACTCCAGCGTATATACCACTCCCCTTGTCTAGAAATAACCTAATATCCCGCTGTACAGATGACAAAAAAAAAGCAGCTGGAAGGTTTACTTTAAGTGCTTCATAGAGTAAATATCTTAACTGGGTATTCATATCATGAGCTGTCCCCCTCTTGAAATTCACTTGGAGACAGTTTTCTCTCAACTGCAAAAATAACCATCATGAAACTTCTATTTTAATTACAACACAGGAGATATTTTGCTGTACACCAACCAACAAAGAAGTGTGTTTGCCAGTTGGTATTTTGCCCTTATTATACAAAATTGGAAATGGAAACTGCGGCCTTGATGAAAACATTGAAATTCCAGTAAGTAGGATTAGTCATACATTTTGGGTACCAGGGTTAGATTTCAAACGGCAAGTAAAAGTTCCCTGAGCTACTAGTAGAAGAAAACATTCTCAAAGGAAAATAACAAGAGCCAGAGCGGGATGAGTAACGCTGGACCTTTGAAAGGCCGGGATCTGAGCAAACGGCCTTCTCCCAGAGGAGAAGCTTCTCACCGAAGAGCTGGCCCACGGTGCTGTCTAGCTTGCTTTGAGGCAGCAAGCCTAAAATCTTCAGGGAGAAGGCAAATTAATGAAAACCTTTTTGGCTTAACTCCTCACAGCCTGGGAACTGCAGCCATCAAATCAAGAAGCTCTGACCAAGGGAGTTTTAAATTAGACCCTGGCCGGAGAAGGGGGAAGGGCATCAATTTTAACAGACTGCTGACAGGCCTGGGGGCCTCCAGCTGCCTCACTCACTCTTTTATGGAGTGTCTGGGGGCTTTTTACTTCCACTCTCAATAAGATCTCATTCTGGGGAGGCAACATTTGGACCTCCTTCTTTGTTTTGTATATTAGGGCAGTTATCATTTTAACTGCAGAAAAAAATTTTCATGATAAACAAAAGGGTAGGTAGGTAAAAGGCTAAGCCAGGGATCAAAAAATCTGCACTGTCACCCACATAATTCAGAGAAACAGACAAGCAGAGAGAGAAATAGGGTGGACATTTAGAAGTCCTAAGCATTTAATTAAAATAAGATTTATACATGTTCCATACACCTCATAATCCTTCAGAGCAGTGGAGTATAAAATAACCCTGCTGCAGTATGATACTAAGTGTCTTAAATGCCAATGGCAAAGGTTAGAGTATTTATGTGTTTTTCTTTCAAACCATCTATGCACTCCAAGTAATCTCTTTCGAAGCCATCAAATCCCCTCACAACTCACACAGAAAATTCAAGTCTTACTGTAGTTCTTCTACTAAATCCTTCTCAATCAGATGAGCAAAAATAGTAAGCTCTTAGTAAACCTGAGGCTAGGCCTGCTGCCGTGCCCTGTTCTGCTCAGTCTGGGTGGCATTTGTTCCCATCCATAGCAGGATAAATATGAGAACTGATTGCCCATCTATCTTAGAGTCTGACAGTGTCCACGAACTTTCATGGTGGCACACTGCTCCTTACATGCCCCTTCCTCTTACCAAGTCAGTCTCTAATACGTAGTTCTGCATAAACGCTTGGGTCAGTTTCCTAGGGCTGCCATAACAAAGTACCACAAAATGGGCGGCTTAAAACAGAGATTTATTGTCTCCCAGTTTTTGAGGCTAGATGTCTGAGATCAAGGTGTTGGCAGGGTTGGTTCCTTTTGAGGGCTGTGAGGGAAGGCTCCGTTTCAGGCCTCTCTCTCTGGTTTGTAATGGCCATCTTCTCCTTGTCTCTTCACATCATCTTCCCTCTACGTGTATCTCTGTCCAAGTTTCCCCTTTTCATCAGGACAAAAGTCACGTTCGATTAGGGCCCACCTAATGACCTCACTTTTATTTGATTACCTCTATAAAGATGCTATCTCCACATAAGGTCACATGTTGAGGTCCTGGGGGATAAGACTCCAATATATAAATTTTGGTCAAAATTCAACCCATAACAATCCTCTATCCAACCTTATACAGTAAACACTAATGCTAGGACTTCCCTGGTGGCCCTGTGGTTAAGACGCTGCACCTCCACTGCTCAGAGCATGGGTTCGATCCCTGGTCAGGAAACTACGATCCCACATGCCACATGGCATAGCCAAAGAAATAAATTTTAGAAAAGTTTATAAAAAAAGAAAAGGAAAAAAAAAAGATTCAAACAAAAAACTTAGTCCCCGGGGCTTCCCTGGTGGCGCAGTGGTTGAGAGTCTGCCTGCTGATGCAGGGGACGTGGGTTCGTACCCCGGTCCGGGAAGATACCACATGCCATGGAGCGGCTAGGCCCGTGAGCCATGGCCGCTGAGCCTGCGCATCCGGAGCCTGTGCTCCACAACGGGAGAGGCCACAACAGTGAGAGGCCCGCGTACCGCAAAAAACAAACAAACAAAAAAAAACTTAGTCCCCAACCTGATCCAAAAATATTACTAGACATGAAAAGAGGCAGGGAAATATAAACCATACTGAGAAAAAAATCAGTCAGTAGAAACAGATTAAAAATATAGTATCAGAAATAAAAATTTTACTGGATGGAATCAACAGCAGATCAGACACTGCAGAAGAAAACATCAGCAAATGTGAAGACAGCAGTAGAAACTATCTAATATGAAGCATAAAGAGAAAAAAAATACTAAAAAAACCCCAAAGCTTTAGTGATCTATGGGACAATATTAACAGCTTTAACATAACTGTAGTTGGAGTCCCAGAAGGGGGAGGAAAAGTGAAAAGAATATTTGAAGAAATAATGGTTGAAAATATTCCAAAATTGATGAAAAGTATGAATTCACAAATTTAAGAGACTCAACAAAACCTAAGGAAAAATACAAAGAAAATCACACTGAAGGAAAACATAATCAAATTGCTTAAAGCCAGTAATAAAAAGGAAACATTTAAAAAGAGCCAGAGGAATAAAGACACATTAAATACAGAGGAACAAAGCTAAGAATATCACAGACTTCTCATCAGAAGCTATATAAACTAGAATACAATGAAAGAGCATGTTAAAGTGCTAAAAGAATAAATGAATATTCACAGGAAACAAAAGCAAAAATGGACAAATGGTCTGCATCAAACTTAAAAACTTTTTTTTTTTTAACATCTTTATTGGTATATAATTGCTTTACAATGGTGTGTTAGTTTCTGCTGTATAACAAAGTGAATCCGCTATACATATACATATATCCTCATATCTCCTCCCTCTTGCGTCTCCCTCCCACCCTCCCTATCCCACCCCTCTAGGTGGTCACAAAGCACGGAGCTGATCTCCCTGTGCTATGCGGCTGCTTCCCACTAGCTATCTTACATTTGGTAGTATATATAAGTCCATGCCACTCTCTCACTTTGTCCCAGCTTACCCTTCCCCATCAAGTCCATTCTCTACGTCTGTGTCTTTACTCCTGTCCTGCCCCTAGGTCCTTCATAACCATTTTTTTTTTAGATTACATATATATGTGTTAGCATACAGTATCTGTTTCTCTCTTTCTGACTTACTTCACTCTGTATGACAGACTCTAGGTCCATCCACCTCACTACAAATAACTCAATTTTGTTTCTTTTTACAGCTGAGTAATATTCCATTGTATATATGTGCCACACCTTCTTTATCCATTCATCTTTCCATGGACACTTAGGTTGCCTCCAAGTCCTGGCTATTGTAAATAGAGCCCAATGAACATTGTGGTACATGACTTTTTTTGAATTATGGTTTTCTCAGGGTATATGACCTGTATCAATCTACATTCCCACCAACAGTGCAAGAGGATTCCCTTTCCTCCACACCCTCTCCAGCATTTATTCTTTGTAGATTTTTTGATGATGGCCATTCTGACTGGTGTGAGGTGAAACCTTATTAAACTTAAAAACTTTTATTCATCAAAGTACACAACAGAATAAAAAGGCAACCTATGGAATAGGAGAAAATATTAATATTTGAAAATCATTTATCTGATAAGAGGTATCCAGAAAGCCATTAAGACAGCTTCTATTAACAAAACAAAAAAGGAAACAAGTGTTGGTGGATATGTGGAGATGTTGGAACCCTTGCTCCAACCCTGTTGATGAGACTGTAAAATGGTACAACTGCTACGGAAAACTGTATGACAGTACCTAAAAAAATAAAAAATAGAGCTACCATATGACTCAGCAATCCCACTTCTGGGTAGATATCCAAAAGAATTGAAAGCAGGGCCTCAAAGAGATATTTGCATACCTACACTCATAGCAGCCTTGTTTATAATAGCCAAGAAGTGGAAGCAACCCAAATGTCCATCAAAAGATACATGGATAAATAAATATGGTATATACATAGAATGGAATACTATGCAGCCTGAAAAAGAAAAGAAATCCTGTCACATGCTGCAACATGGATAAACCTTGAGGACATTATGTTAAGTGAAATAATCCAGTCACAAAAGGACAAATACTTTATAATTCTACTTATGTGAGGTTCCTCAATAGTCAAAATCATAGAAATAGAAAGTAGAATGGGTTTAGGCTTGGGGGAGGAAGAAAAGAAAACTGTTTTTAATGGGTACAGAGTTTCAAATTTGCAAGAAGAAAAAGTTGTGGAGATCTATTTTACAGTCATGTAAATATACTTAACACTACTGAACTATACACTTAAAATGATTCAGATAGTAAAATTTACACGTTTTTTAACCACAATAAAAAAAAGAATAAACAAATGTTAACCTAGAATTATATACCCTGTGAAAATATCTTTAAAAATGAAGGCAAGATAAAAAGGCTTTTTCGAAAAATAAAAGCTGAGAGAATCACTACCTAACCTGCACTTTAAGAAACATTAAAGCATATTTTTCAGGTAAAAAGAAAATGAGGGCTTCCCTGGTGGCGCAGTGGTTGAGAGTCCTTCTGCCGATGCAGGGGACACGGGATTGTGACCCGGTCCGGGAGGATACCACATGACGTGGAGCGTTTGGGCCTGTGAGCCATGGCCGCTGAGCCTGCGCGTCCGGAGCCTGTGCTCCGCAATGGGAGAGGCCACAGCAGTGAGAGGCCAGCGTACCGCAAAAAAAAAAAAAAAAGAAAAGAAAAAATGATACTAGATGGAAATCTGGATCCACACAAAGGAGTAAAGAATGCCAGAAATAGTAAATATGCTGGTAAATAAAAAGCTCTTATTTCTCAGTTGTTTAAAAAGCTCTTATTTCTCATTTGTTAATTTCTTTAGAAGATAATTAACTAAAGCAAAAACATTATAAGGATATACATAGAAATAAAATTTATGACAACAAAAGCATCAAGAATGGGAGAGAGAAATGAAAATATACTGCTGTGAGATTTATAAATTATATGCAGAGTGATATAACATTATTTGAAAGTTGGTTGTGATAAATTAAAAATGCATATTATAACTCGTAGAGTAACTTCTAAAAATATAAAACAGGAATAGCTAATAAGCCAATAGTGAAGATAAAACTGAATCCAGAAAAATACTCAATCCAAAAGAAGGCAGAAAAGAGGGGGAAAGAACAGATGGTACAAATAAAAACAAATAGCAAAATGGAATATTTAAAACTAATTCATATTGTTATTTGCATTAAATGTAAATAATCTAAACACTAATTAAATGGCAGAGATTATCAGACTAGATAAGAAATTATATGGTACCAAGAAATTCCTTAAAAATATAAAGATACAGATAGTGGGAAATAAAAGAAGGGAAATAGAGCTACCACACAAAAGCTACTCATAAGAAATCTGGAATCTATATAAATATTAGAATGGCTGTCAGTGGCTCCATTAGCTAAGCATTACCAAGATGTCTGCCTCATTCTGTTTTACTAGTTCAACTTTGCAGGCTCACCTTCTTCTACTCACACCACAAATAGTAGCCAGCCTGGCCCAGCCTTAAAACGTCCACCCTGAACTTCCTAACCCCTAGTCAATTTTACTTTGAACCAGACCTCACGCCACTGCAGGGTCTTGTTAGGCCATTCTGCCTTGTCAGGGCCACATGCCTTCTTGGTTAAAAAGAGAACTAGCCCCACATTAAGTCAAACTCTCCATCTGTTCCCAACCATCCTTACTTCTCTAGCCCCAGGTATGGAGTTCTAGGTCAAAATCCATGTGGCTTTATCCTAGGTAGCACTGAAGTACTGCCATACTCTCTAGAAACACGCTACAGCAGGAATTAGTTTCTGCTTCCACCCCTACGGAAACAAATGAGAGACATGTGGAAAGACAGAAGGGCTCTATCCTTTGCCTAGCACTGCTCAAATTCTAACGAAGCTATTTCTACCAAGGTGCCCACATTGGTAACCCTATTTTACTTGTATCTGTATAGCACATTGCATGTTTCAGAAGAGTTTTAGCTACTTCATCATTTCTAGTGTCCTCCTCAGACTAAGAGTGTAGAGGCAGATTGCCAGGGTTTAAACACAGGGTCTATCATGTATTAGCTTTGTAAACTTTGGCTACTTACTTAAACTCTTTAGGTTTTAACTACTTGTACGGTAGTAGGTGGGCAGACTTTCAATTAAAAGTCAAAAAATGAAACCCAGAGGTATTATACAGGGTGCCTGAAGCTACCTACAGAATAATAGATCATGGATTACAATGCCAAGATTTTCTACGTATTTTGTTACCACTTCTCACCACCCCCATCACTACTTCTCTAGCATCATCTCTTGCCAAGGTTGTTAGTTTTTGAAATGGCTGGCAATGATTCCCACCTCTTGATATTCACACCCTTGTGCAATCTCTTCCCCTTCAGTGTGTGCTGGACTTAATGTCTTATTTCTGACAAATATGACAAAACTAATGGGATATCACTTTAGAGTTTAGGTTTTAAAATACTTTGACTTCCAAATGAATCTCTCTCTCTCTCTCTCTCTCCCCACCCCACCCTCTGTCTCTCCTTACCCATTTGTTGCTCTCCTGAAGTAAGCTGCCATGTTCCTTTAAGCTCTCCTATGAAGACGATAGTATGGCAAGGAACCGAGGGTGTCTTTGACCAATATCTAGGGATCAGTCCAACAATACACAAAGAACTGACTTCCATATGAGTGAGCTTGGAAGCGAATCCTCCCCTAATCAAGCCTTGAGCTGACACCTTGACTGCATCTTTATGAGATACCTTGAGTTAGAGGACCCAGATAGGCCATGCCTAAATTCTTGACTCACAGAAACTGTGAAATAATAAATGTTTGTCATTTTAAACTAGCAAGTTTGGGGGTAACTTGTTATGCAGAAATAGATAACTAAGACACCTAGATGACGGCAACAGCCTTCTAATTGGTCTCCTTACTTCTACCGTTGATCATCCAGAGAAGAGTCTAGCTTCTCCTTATAAGCAAGTCTGATCAAGTTATCCCTCAGCTCAAAATCCTGCAATGGCTCCCTTTTCTTTTAGAGTCAAAGTCCTCATGTGACCTAAAAGATCCTAAGCTCCACTCTGCTCTGACCTCAGATCCTACTACGCTTTCACTTGCACACCAGCCCCCCAGGCTTCTTGGCTGCTCTCACACGTGCTGAGTGTGGTCGCACAGGGCCTTCTCATTGGCTACTGCCTTTCCCTGAAATGTTCATCCACCTCCCCCACCCGACCTAGATACCCACACGACTAACTCCCTTGCCTCCTTTAAATATCTGATCAAAAATCACCTTCTCAGGGAGGCCTAATCTGACCATCCTACCGTAAATTGCCGTGTACCTCCCACCCCTCACTCCTAATTTCTCTTGCCCCATAATATCTTCTTTTATTCTTAACACTCATCTTCTAACTTAGTGCAGATTTTACTTATTTATTATGTCTATTGTTTATTGGCTTTTTCCTCCACAAAATGTAGACTCCAAGAGAGAAATCTTTTTTTTTCTGTTTTTTTAGCAGAGGACTAATGAACTACCCTGCATTCAGTAATAATCTAGAAAGTTTATTCCTGTACAAAGATCACTATAGTTTTCTTTGAGCATGTAAAAATAGTTACCATGGACTCAAGTCAGATGCACTACTCTTTATAATTACTCTTTATTTAACATCACAGTTTTCAAGACTTTTGAAGCACTAATGAGATTTTATAGTGCCGAAGTCTACAGAGTCTATGGTGACCGTGCGAGCAGAAGTAAACCATCTCTGCTATAATTCCCTCTCCAAGGGGCTTTTATCACCACACCAGAACTTTAGAATTAAAAGGATAAAGATCGCTTAAAAACTAAAACCACTGATATAAACTAAAAGTTTGAATGACATGTCCTTATTAGATGTATTAAACAAAATAAAAGCTCACACTCACCTATGAGAATATATGATAAGAAAAAAAGATATTTGGCTGCCAGATGAATTTTGTACTGTTACATACTTGCCTTGCTGTGTGGACGTATGGAATAGTCCCAAAGCAACCTTTATGTTTATCAGAAACTTGATTGTGAAGCAGTAATTTCTTTGTCCAGTTTTTATGGGCTTATATCAAACCTTGATTCTAAAACCAATTTCCCTGGTAACAGAAGCAGGATTCAGCTTGTCAGGTACCCACAAATAAAGGCCTCTTTCATTCTTACTTCCTTCTAAGTTGAAAGGCCCTCCCTCATCTGTGGTGAGCAACCTGATTCCCAAGGCAGCCTTTGTGTCCAAGTAGGAGTGCAGTATGTTACTTCCAAGTAGGTGAAGGGCAACGACCCCCCCACTATGTGTGTTAATAGGCTGCAAAGCTTAACAGTCCCAACTGAAGCGACACCTTTGCATTTTGATACTTGAAACCTGACTGCCATGTATCTGTACCTCCATCCCTGCCCTTTCCCTCCCAACTAGGTACACAAGGCTGCAAACACCACACCACACACACACACACACACACACACACACACACACACACACACACAGAAGTAACGTGCTTTTCCAAAGCTGCTGTTAGACTCGCTTACATCTCAACAGCTGTGTGGCAATAAGAGAGAGCAGGGGAAATTGAATGTTTTATACCTAACTGTTTTTAAGGCTAATGCAAATGCTTTCTGGGCTCAGCCACAATAATCCCTCCCCCTCCCCCTCCCCCTCCCCTCTCCTCCCCTCCCCCTCCCCCTCTCTCACACACATACATATACACACACACACACACACACACACACACACACACAGGAGAAAATGAAGGCTTGTCCCCAGAGAGAGCTGTTTATGAGTGACATCAAATGAATACAATATGAGTCAATGGAGGCCACACATTTTTTTGGGTTAAACAACTTGTAAGGCCCTGGGATGAGATCCAGGACACTGATCTGGGGACATGCGGGCCCTGCCGACATCACTAACTCAGCTGCACATGAGAGGAATGTAGTTACCTGGATGTACAAGCAGATCTGCCTTGAGAAGCTTCCCCAGAGCAGCCCCCGGTCCCCAGAAACCCATACGTAGGTGAGGGAAGGGTGGACAGAAGATGAAGAAGGGGAAGCACAGGTGTGAGGGATGGGGGCAGCCTGCATATTATCCTTGAAAACAACAAATCACACCTAATTGCTTGAGAAGAAGCCGGTCCCAGTAGCTCGCCTCAGCCCCATCTCAGTCTTCGATGGCCACTGCCCCTCCTCGAGGCAGGGACATCACATTTCAGGCTGATCACTCATCTATTCAGAAAGTATTTATTGAGAGCTTAGTATGTGTGGGGGTGGAGGCACAGTAGGAAAGCAGGCAGTCGAGGTTCCTGCCCCCATGAAGCCGTAGGTGCAAATGCTGGAGCCACTCAGCCTGGGTTCGAATCATGACTCTCCCACTTAGCAACGGTGTGAGTTTGGGGAAAGATTTGCTTGATTTTTCTAAGCTTCAGTTTTCTCCTTGATAAAATAGGGATTAAAATATTACTTATCACCAAAGGCTATTGTGAGGATAAGTGACATAAACTTCAAGTGCTTTAGAACATTGTCAGGCATGTGCGGTCAGTGTTAGCTATTGTCACCTATTACTGTCATTGTGGTCACCAGCCTAGGGGCTGGGTGTACAGAAGAAGACAAAGCACATGGTCTGTGCCATTATGACACTTACACTCCACTGGAGGTGACAGACAACAAAGAATCAAGGAAATATACAGTAGGTCAGCAATATGGATAAACATAAAGGAATAAAGAAAAATAAGGAAATGAAATGAAGTGACACTGGGCAAAAGGAAGGGAAACATGATTAGTACAAAGCACCTCCTCTTCTCTAACACACCAGACCTCCAACCTCCAACCACTGAACAGAATCACCGGGCTCTGCCTTCTTTTTTCACGCAGAAGAAAATAACCCCCTTGGAAGCCATCCTACAGATTCCTGAGAGTTGACAGTATTGTCCTATTTATTTCCTCTTAGAAGATTACCATTATTGTGCCACTCAGCAACTATAACTGTCAATCTACTTGGTATCCAAGCAATTTCAAGACACTCCAGTTTAAGAAGTACTACATGGCACGTGTAGTCGGGCACAGTTTTTTTCTTTTGACTCCATTCATGATAAAAGGCCTGAAAACATGAGCACCAGCCAATGTCACATCCACCCCGTAGCCACACACCCTTGAAAAGACACGATACCATAATGCTGCCCTGACTTTGCAAGAAACAGCAGGCAAAGCGGCTTCCAGTTGACGAGGAAAACCAACATACATGGTACATCTCATTGTTCTTACCAATATAATCCCCAGAGAGTACCTTTAAGTGGCCTCTAAAATGGTATTAATTATTAAATGGAAGCCTCAGGGGCAAGGAGAACCTTCCAATTACATTTTTATTTACCCTCCTCACCTGCTGTTTGCTCAGGGTTTATTTAAAGTCATAATCACGTCTCCTGTGATGGAGGATTTGGGCTGCTTTGTGGTCACATGTGGAAAATATTATACATCCACATCAAATGTGCATGTGGTCTCCCTTAGTAGAAACCGATGTCATGTCCCTTGAATTAGACCATGTTGCCCCTGTGCGCATGTAAGACTGAAGTCCATGGGGAGTCCTCAAGAAAAAATAATTCCTTAAATGATCCACAAGGAGCAAAGTTACTTAGACCTTAAATAGCGCTTTGTAATCATTGCTCACCACCAAAACACAAACAAAAGAACAAAAACTTAGAGAGTAAAAGAATAAAAACATGCACTGATTTGCAATATTATTTTGGTCCAAAAGTTTGTTGTGCTTTATCCACGCAAGAACAACGAGGAGATTCCTCAACACCTGTTAAACACTGATAATCCCAAAGCTCCCTTTGTGTCTACTGGAGAGGAGAAAAAGGGGTTTGTCCCTAGACTCGGGGCAGGTTTCAGGGGCCTGTGACCAGTGTGGTCGCACAGGGTCTCTGGCTCAAAAGGTCCCAGAATTGGTATTTAATGCTTTTTAGTCACCATCTTGAATTTCCTCATAAGCTGAGCTTTAATTTTCCACAGGTAATTTAGAGCCTCAGCTCACACAGAGTCCTGCCTCCTGCACCTCCCCACGGTTCCCGGATGGGCTCTCAGTCAGCTGCCCGACCCCTGACAGCCTAGACCCCATCCCTTTCCCCTTCTCCTTGCACCATCGGTCCACTGCGGCCCTCATACGCGGGCCACTGGGTCAAGTCCACAGAGCAGGGCTCGCATTCCACCACTGTGCTCCTCCCCCCAGGAGATGCCTGGGCGCTGGGAGGTCAGGGTCGGGCACACCCAAAGGCCCCAACTCCTCCGTCCACCGCCGCCCCAGCACACACACGTGGCTGGCAGCGCCACCGTGCACTGAGCAGGTGACTGCGAGGGCCAGCCTCTAGCCCACCGGGATCCAGCTCCTGCGTGCGCCCCAGGGCACAAGCTGCAATGCAGTACGCTTGGCGGTCTCCATTTCTGACACGGCGGATGTCCCCACAGAAGGCATAAATATTCCGTCTCTTCCAGGACCTCACTGTTCCCCTTCACCAACCCCTGACTTAAAAACTCCATTGCGGGCTTCCCTGGTGGCGCAGTGGTTTAGAGTCCGCCTGCCGATGCAGGGGACACGGGTTCGAGCCCTGGTCTGGGAGGATCCCACATGCCGCAGAGCAACTGGGCCCGTGAGCCATGGCCGCTGAGACTGCGCGTCCGGAGCCTGTGCTCCACAACGGGAGAGGCCACAACAGTGAGAGGACCCCGCTCGCTGGCAACTAGAGAAAGCCCACGCACAGAAACGAAGACCAAACACGGCCAAAAATAAATAAATAAATAAAATTTTTTTAAAAAAAAAACAAAAACCCATTGCTATCACGAGCACGTGCCCGTCTCCTGTGGAGTCTGGTAACTGAATTCAGCCATAATGCAGCTGGGACTTAGGAAGCACCAAAGGGTATAGTTACCTCCATCTATGTCGCTTGAGAGAATTGTTGGCACAGGTGAAATACTGATGCATCTCAAGTGCATATATATTAATGCATCTGAGCCTAGTCAGGGTCAAGGTCGGTCAGTCAGTCAGGGGTCAACTCCAAGCCCTTCGCAATCCTCCCCCTCATACCACAGCCAGGAGAACCACAAGCTACTTATGTGTTTCCAATGATCACAACCGGGTTCAGGTGAAATCCAGCCACAGAGAATTCTAAATATTCATCACTTTTCAGTTAAATGTAAGAACACCAAATCAACAAGGGAGTAGCAGTGATCAGATCAGGAGAAAATATCATCTCTTAAAGAGAAGCTGGTTCCTATTTCTCAAAGCTTAATGTTCAGACATCTACTGTACTGTATCTGGAGTAGGGGGGCCCAGGAAAGGATGTTTATTAAAAATGCAGATTCCTGGCCTCCACCACAGACCCACTGGATCTTAAAGTCTCAGGGGAGCTCACTGAATCTGCATCTGTTCAGGCTTCCTAGTTGCTTTTCACGCCATTGTGTGTGGGTCATTTTCATCATGAGCTTTCTATCACTGGAACAGCAATTCTCAAAAATTCAGTATTTATAGGAGTCGACTGGAATTCCTATTAAAAATCCAGATTCCTTGAGCACCAAGCCCCTCAGAGATCCTAACTGAGTAGGTCTGGAATCTCCGTCGTAACAAGCAGCTCTCCCCACCCCCATGCCATCCCATCGCCCACATTTCTGATGCAGGTCTCAGAACACACCTTGAAAAATACTAACATTTAAAAAATCCCCCAATTCTTAGTTTTCTATGATTTTAGCACAGCTACAATTAAACTTCAAATCTTTTGATATCCAACTAATGTTATTTCAACACCTTTTATATGCTAGAGCCAAGGATGGGAAGATGGATTGGTCCTTTTCTAAAGATCGGAGCTCAGGAAGGAAAAACTGCCAAGTAGGCCACAGCTGCCACACACTTTAAATGTGTAAACCCATAAAATGTTGAATTACATTATTGTTTATATACCATGAATTACAAGAGAGTAGAATCCAAGTTCTTACAGTAACAGTAGCTTCCATGTATTGAGTTCCCACTGTAGGCTAGGTGCTGAGGTAACAGTAACTACCCAACGATTTATACAGTAACTACCCAACGATTTATACATTTTTTGAGTTTACAATGTATCTTCAATTATAATGTTTTAGCTGATCTTTATTGCAACAGTAAAAGAAAAAATTATTTTTATTTCTATCTTGCTGAGGAGAAAACAGTTCTTAAAGAGCATGCCTATGAAACATCAAACTTGAAACCAAGACTCTATGAAATTGATGGAATTCCCATGACACCATGTATAATCAATCAGCTAATTTATGCTTGGTTGAAAACAAACAAAATGATCCCATAATCTTTGTGGTTTATAACAACAAAGGTTTACTTCCTGCTCACATTAGTGTCTACTGCAGATGTCTTTCAGTTTCAACTGTCCATACCTTCTCATTCCAGGGCAGCCCTTAAACTGGGAGGTGAGTGCTGCTGTCGTGGCAAAAGGAGAAAAGCAACGGTGGATCACGCAACAGCTCACAAAGCTCCCACTTGGAAGTGACATATGTCACTTCTTGCTATTTAAATGGACAAAGCAAGTCACATGGCCAGGCTGCTGTTCAGGTGCTACTGAGAAGCGATACTTCTTTCCTGAGTGAATGGATCTGACATCGCTAAGCACTTCTGCCACTGAAATTCTGAGTCTGAAGTAGCGTCCTTCTCTGATGTCAGCAGGAACACTAGCTCTCAGTTTCCATGGCATTCAGACGTGGGTTATCGAGAATATGGGATGAGAGACAAGGAGAAGTGTTTCTCTAGAGACAGTGTTAATCACAAGAAAATCTGTTCGGATTTGCAGGTTGCTCTCTGCCTGAGACAAAGGTACTCACAGGCTCTTTGTATTTGTCTGCGTAGTTTGCATTTGTGTGTGTATTTGTGGGGTCCAGCCTCAGAGTAGTATTACTAACCCAAGCACTGATTATTGCATAAATCAGCACCTTTCAACATCTAAACTCTGTGGGCAGTCAGTCATGAAGTAATTCATTACTAATGACAAAATACCAGAGTTTTTAAAAAACTGGCATTTTAAAATAAATGTGAATAAATTTAAGGATATTCTTTAACTACTAGCAGGCTTGTTCACTTGCATTCTGTTTTTGTGAACAGGAGAGAGGGGAATGGGGTTACAGCTACTTCCTAAAGAATTCTTTGACCATGATTACACACATGGATGTGCATCCCATCTGTGAACTTCAATTTACATGTGTTGAGGCAGAAAAAACAGGTGGAGGGCCACTTATCTAAACCACGGCCACATTTATCACTTCTATATCATCACATATTTCCATGTGTGTTCTCACTAGCCAAACAGTAAGCGTCCCAAGAACAAGAACCACATTTCCCCCTTTTCATCCTGAGCGAGTGAGGAAAGAGAGGACTTTTATTTTCTCTTAGAAAGCAGATGAGCCTCTGAAACCCTCCTCAAAACAGAAACCTGATGTATCTGTTATCATTTTTCCCTTTGAAGTCAATAGGAATTAAACCTCCAAGATACACGGTACAAAGCACGGAATTATCAGTATTCCAAGCTCGTACAGAAACAACCAAGCTCCAGACGGCTTTGCCCGGGAACAAAAAGGAGATAAATGATTCAAATACAGACTCTATTTCATCATGACACAGTCTTCTATTTTATTTTTACATTTATTTATACGCTGGCTGACTGACTGCATGAAAGAGTTGAGTCAGATAAAGCCCTGCCTTTAAGTAGATAGGAGCTTCTATGCTAATTCTTCCTAAAGGCTCGGCCAACAGTGGCACATCTAATAAATGAAAATGTATGAATAATAGAAAAATAATTTTAATTTCCAGGGAAAAAAAGCTCTTTGATTTTCTCAAGGGAATCAATTTCACACACATCCTTTAAAGTGGGATCAATGCCTGAAATTTATTTGGAAAGGCAGAGTGTTTAGGTTTCCTGGGAGGAAACTGATTTTTTCACTTAAGAAAGACTTCCACTTGAGAGAAGAAAAGAACATTCGTGCATTATTGGGTGTAATCATAGTGAGGTGACACTTTCCTATTAATTTGTATCAGGAAATGCCCCTTCTCCTTTAAACTATATCTTCCTGTCTCCTCTCTCTGGGGTTTGGCTGTAGCTAAAGTTAAACCCCAATTTATACCAGTCCTTTAAAAAAAAAAAATCTGTACGACCCTTTCCATAACTAGTTTGATATGCACAAAACTGCTAGTTAATTAACCTCTCTCTCCCTCCAGCCAAACCTTTCACTGTGAACTTGGAGCCAAGGTTAAAGTCATGTGCGTCAGTCCCAGGCAGCGGGACAGAGAAAGTCACAACCACAGTGTGGAGGTAGGAGGCTTTGGGAAGCTAACACGCGCTGTAGGTGAAGACCATGCCGTCATACAAGCTGTTTTCAGTGACAAGTACTTTGCATACATGACACTGTTTAATCCTCTCAGCCAGCCTGGCAGGCAAGATTATTGCCCCCATTTTAGAGTTGAGGAAACTGAGGCCTAGAGAGTTTGGATAACTTGCTTGCCCGAGTGTGTGCACATTTTTTGAGGCTAGATCTGTTAGAATTCAAATCCCCTATTTTTAACCACTCATTTTGTCCAAGGGGCTATGAGGAGGATATCTTTGAAAGGATAAACAAGAGATTGATAATAGAAGTTCCCTGAGGATTGGGAAGCAGGGAACTGGGGGGTCTGAGGATAGAGGAGAAGAGACAGACTTTTCATTGTCTGCCCCTTTGCACATTTTGAATTTTTTTTTTTACCGTGTACAGTTGGTCCTCATTATTCATAGATTTCATACCTGTGAATTTGCCTACTGGCTAAAATTTATCTATAACACCAAAATCAATACTTGCATGCGTTAATGGTCATTTGTAGACACGTGTCCAGTGTCAAAATATTTTGTTCACTGGAAGGAGCACGTTCCCAGCTGAGGTGGAACAGGGCCTATGCTCTGCTTCTGGTTTCAGCTCAGCGATGAGTCGCTGAGCATGGAGCCAGCCGTAGAGAAGCTGAGAATTTAGGAATCCAACATGAAGGAGTCATGCTAGACCAGAGGCTCCTTTGTTTATGTAAATTTTTCTGGGGATAGAGTCAGATCTGAAATCAAATTCTGAAAGGATTCCATGACCCCAAAAAAAGTTAAGAATTTTACCAATAAAATGTACAAATACTTTTTTTTAAAACTTCCATCATCAGTCTTAGCAGTTCTCTTTTTCAAAAAAATTTCTGAAAAGAAACAAAGACTACCCTTGTCAACCTCCAGCTGTACGGTGTGTAATAGACAATGACCCCAGCTGCTCTGAAATCCATTGTCACGTGTGCCATGAGGTCATGCTTCCCGCTGGCCGCTTTGTGTGGGGCAGGGATACCGAGGTAGGCCTGTTCCTGGGAGACAGGGGACTTCTCAGATGGTCTCTCGGAACCTTCCTTAGGCTGGACTATGTCTAGGGCACTTCCACCTAACCTTACCTCCCATTTCTTGTCTCTCTGCATTAACGTCGCATCCCAGCCTGGTGGCCTCATCCAGCTCCATCCATTCCCTCTCCCAAGGCGGTTCCCTAATAAAACTCCTTGCATGTTTAATCCCAGCCTGGTGTCTGCTTCTCAAACGAGCAGGACTAACCAAAGAAGCTAATGTCTAAAGTTTCGCAAAAGTTACCAAGTTATGGCCCAAAAACTGGGAAGCTGCGCTCTGTGCTCTGTAGTCAGCTTGACTCACTCACTGCCCACAGGACACACTCTGCTTCCAAGACTGAAAGCCACCAAGGTTTAGATTCAAGTCTTGAACAAATTACAGGTTACTGTACGTTACACATTACATGCATAATTAAAAGCCTTTAAAGATCACACGTAAAAGAATTTAAATCCACAAATGCCATGAATCTATTCCACTGAGAATCTGGATACCTCAAAACCATGAATTAGTCTAATAGGTCCAGGTGTCAGTCAGCCTCTGAGTCATTCCACACGCACTTCCTCCACCTGGATGCACCTCCCTGTGATTTCTACCTAGTGGATTTCCACCTGTTCTTCAAAATGCAACTCAAAGTTTACCCCATGTAAGAAACCCTGCCTGATTTCCCCTGGCCAGATCACCTCCCTGTACTGTTTCTTTAAGGATTTGTACCTGACTTTATCGAAATACCCATCAATTAAGCTTTTTTATTTCAGGTGCTGGTAATTAATGACTGACCCAAAGTGCCTGAAACAAACAGACTGCTAGCATGATTACCTCACAGAACAGGATGCCAGAGAAAGTCGGTGGTGCCGTTGATTCCGTCGCTCCACAGTGTCATTCAGAACTTACTCCTGTTCCATCCGTCCACTCGATCATCCTCAGTGAGTTAGGAATACTGTCCCTCAAGCTCTAACCACTATCACCTCAAAAACCTACCCAAAGTTGGGAAGGGAAGAGGAAGCACTCTACATACTGGCCTCTCATTTTTGACTAACGAGAAACCCCTTTCCAGGTCCGCCCTTTTATCTCATTGGCCAGAAAGGGTCACGTGGCCATTCCAACCAATCACAGCAA
The DNA here is from genome assembly GCF_937001465.1 of Orcinus orca. NCBI lineage: Eukaryota > Metazoa > Chordata > Mammalia > Artiodactyla > Delphinidae > Orcinus > Orcinus orca. The sequence continues at coordinate 69,995,911 of NC_064567.1, forward strand.
AGAGAAATAGGATTACATGATTGGCTTAAAACAATAATGATTTATCCCTTGAATGGAGCCCACCTTCTCTGAGCAGCTTGCCGCCTCATGCCTAATTTCTTTTTTGAAATCAAGGTCCTGTTAGCCAGGAAGCTGGAAAGAGTGTCTCTTGAGCAGAGAACCAGCAATGTCTGGCGCACCCCCGACTCAGAGTTCCCGGTTGACCTGCCTCTGTCTGCCACTGCACGCTGTGGAGTCTTGTCTCCCGTCCGAAACTGGCCCACAGTAGCATTCAATAAAAGTTTGCCGAATACTGGAAACATTTATTTGTTTGTTGAAAAATAAATGCAGCACACATGAAAAACTGTAGGAATGCTAAAAAAAAAAAAAGTGGCTTGCAAAATAAAATACTAGATAAATTTTCCAACGCCTCCCCTAAAAGATTAATAGGAATGCTATCACAATTGTAGACAGGAATAGACTGGGGCTCAAGAATATAAATAACCAAGCTGAAACGACAACATGAACATTCTGACTCAGTTTCCGTCGTCAAAATCACAGACCCCTGAGCTCTCTGACTCACACTCCAAATATGGTTTTGGTGTCCCACACAGGAACACAACTATTTAAATGGGGGCCACAGAATACATGACACACTGGGAGGTGTTACACTAGATAAAAGAAACACGAATAAAATTTCACTGGCGATCACAGAAAATCACAATCAAAACATGGGTTTTGGCGTTACATAGGACGAGCTACTCACCGAAAACCTCTTGCAGTTCTCGGACTTCAGAGGTTATCAACTGACAAATTGAATCGCTCTGTGTTGGTTCCCTGCAACAGTTCTGATCACACTCACCTGGCAGTTTTGTTTACAATTGCATGTTTAGGTCACAGAAAAGATAGGTGTTATGAATTTGGGGGGATGAGGAGTCAGGAAAAGGATACATAAGGACGCCCAAATTCCTAGCGTGAGCAACTAAGTGGATGGCGGATGGAGGAGCAAATCCGGAGAAAATCCTCTGCCTGGAACGCTCTCCCTGAAGAGAAACCATGACTCTCCCGCTTACCTTGCACAAGTCTGGGCTCCGAGCTACCTCCTCCGAGAAGCCTTCCCTGACTCTACCTAAAATGTGAACACCATCATCCTCCATCCCCTTACCCTGCTTCATCCCTTCCCGACATTACACTCTATTGTTTTCTGTCCATCTCCTCCACTAGAATGTAAGTTCCAAGAAGGGAGGAACCGTATCTGTCTTGTTCACTCCGGAGTCTCCAGAGACCAATACATCTGGCACATAGCAGCTGCTTGGTAAACAAGTCCTAAAATACAGAAGAGCCAAGAGGATGACGATAGAGAAAATGTTCTGTGGTTTACACATATATCATGCAATCTCTCTCTCTAATGGAAAATATCTAATGGAAAAACGGCAAGATTGCAGAATCAAGTCATTTCCTTTTGATCGTTAATCATAATTCCACAGAATCAATCATTTCTTTACCTTGAAATTCATATCACTTCTTCTCATTAAAGTTTCCAGCCTATGTATTACTGTATTTTACAAATGTATATCCATCCATAAATATATATAATACACACGTGGCAGAAGCAGCCTAAAACAATTACTCCTAATTCATTTTCAAAGAGGCATTTTAGTTCTAGGTCAGAACTCCCAGGATCCCATATAAAAAGCTCTGGAGAAAAAAAACCCTGGAAAACATTTCTGACTCCACAGGCTTCACAAGGACACCTTTCAGACTGTCTGATTCAGAACTCCCGGGAGCAAAAAGCGATCCAGCACTTGTCCTGATAAAAGCCAAAACCCTTTCTTCAGAATGTAGCAGCCTTATCACATGACCTCAGCTGGCCTGGAGGAGAGCAGGTGGGTGTGACAGTAAAATGCGATACGAAGTTCTCCGAGCCCTAGGGACACTGGGGAGGGACTGGATTTACTTCCAAGCACGCTCATCCCTTTGAGGTGTAGATGGGGGTCGGGCCTGAGAGAATGATTAACGTCCAGAGCAGCTCAGAGCTGAATTCCTCTCCAGCAGAGGGCTTCCCAAGTCTTTGTTTCAGGATGAACTGGTGATGAGAACAAAGGAGAGGAGGGACAAGGTGGTGTCCTTTCAGCCTGTTACTTGCCTTTCGGTTCACAGTGGTGCTCAGGCTTGCTGTACATGACAATCACCTGGCAGCTTTTAAAATGCTGCTGTCGAGGTATGGGGCCCAAATAGCAGTTTAAGCTTCCCAGGTGATTGCAGTGTGCAACCTGACTGAGACCTTTAATGCAACTGTCTAGCCTGAGATGGCCGCTGGGAGGACACTTGCCAGACTCGGGTATCACTGATTCCGCAGAGAGGGCCATGGTCATGGCCGAATGCAGGAACAGTCCCTGACCTTGTCATTAAATCCTGCAAGCTGCTGCAGTTTCACTTTCTGCATGACCCCCAGTCAGCCCGAAAGGGAATTAGCCACTGCAGCTGTGATGCTGCTTAAGGCAAAGGAGCTTTCCCTTATGTTACTCATTCACCCAAATAGAGCACACACTTTTCTGATCCATCCTAAAGAAAGATTTGGGGTTTTGAGAATGCAGTCATTTTTCCATAAAGCCTTATGATTTAAAGGGTGGTCCTCTAGTATTGGCATTTGGGGGAAGCGTGGTGGAAATTCAGACCCACCCTGGACCTGTCTCAAACTATAAATCTTGCTAGATGGCGCAGAACGTATTAAAATATTTTTACTGTATTAAAACATACACAAGAGAGGGAGAAATACTCATAAACTGACGAATTTTGAGAGAGACTTGGGGAAAGAGGGAAAACAAGCATCTCAAAAAGGAGAAAAGTAACATAAACTTTGGTTCATCTGAAATTGACTTTTGTTGTTGTTATTTGTTTTTGTTTTGTTTTGCTTTATGATTACCACCAGGAAGTGGCTAAATCTGGTAAAGGTTTCTTTAAACTTAAAGGAACAAAACTGGGGGAGCAACCAAAATCTTAAGAGCAAATAATTTAAGAATTTCTATAAATCATGTAATTAGTTTAGCGGGTCTAAAGGATTTTCCCTAAGTCACCATCTTCTCAGGCTCAGAATAATACATTTAACTTGAATCATAATTATTGCCTCCGCTTGCTCAACATTTTACCATCTGAAGGTCCTTGAAATCAAATATCCCATCACAATAAAAGTATTATCAAGTCACACAGTCTTAAGGATTATGTTACCACTAGGTGGCAATGTTGACCCAAAAGTGCTAGAAACCTAGGCAAACATCCTCTTTTTAACCATATTTTGCGGTTTATTTAAATTTGTTTTTCAAAGATCAAGACGTCTGGAAAGGTTAGAAATTGCACTACTGTGCAGTGAAGACCAAGAACTGAAACATGTAAATGTAGAAAATCATCAATGAAAGACAACTGGAGGAGAAAGAAAGGGAGCTGCAGGAAGTAACAGACTGTCTGAAACAGCAGGCGGCCCAGGAATTCACGGGATGGACCTGAGAAAGAATTCAGTGAGTCTGGACAACCAGAGAATTCCTGATCGTGGTAATGTCCCCAAGGAGCTCGCTGCCCTGTAGAACTCGATGCTAATATATCTCCTTTGCTTAATAGCTTGAGAGGGCCCAAGGGAAACATATATTGTGAGGTCTGATTGCAGGCAACCACATCATTCATCAGAATTTTCCTGACTTGCCCTGTACCTGATTCCTAGCTATTACCTTCAATGTCTGGCTTTGCCTGTGGGTTCCTGACCTTGCTGTGCTCTAGGACTTAGGACTTCAGCCCTCCCCTAGGAATCCATGCTACTCCCCCTACAGCCTCACCTTGATGTTACCTCCTGGACCTTAGAAGAACTTGACCCTAACTCAGACGATACTTGCATCCCGGTCCAGACCCCACTCCTGCCAAATCTTGTTGCACCTTAAAACTCCCCACACAGTTGCTTTGAGCAAAGAATCATCAATTGTTAGAGCTGGAAGTAATTTAGAGGTGTCATCACATCAATCCCTTTTACTTTTCAAGAGAAATCAAGGGGAGAGGAACAACAATAATAAATACTTAATAAATTTCAGGCAGAAGTGAATTTACTGTCTCCTGGAACAAAAGTCCTGATGCGGGCAGCTCCCAGGGGAGTTGATTCAGTGGCTCAACGACATTATCAGAAGGCAGCTTGCCTCCACTTCCTCTGCTCTGCTGTCCCCAGCGTGTTGCCTAAGAGGTCTTTGTGGTACCAAGAAAGCTGTCTCAACTCCAAGCATCACATCCTCACACACCAATGGCCTAGGCCATTTTCCCCTTGCACATCTCTTACTAAAAATGAAGAAAACTTTCACAGAATCCCACTAGCTGATTTGCCTTCACAATTCATTAACCAGTACTGGGTCACCTGCCCAATCCTCCTTGAGTCTCAGATGAGGGAATGGAAGTATCGTAATGGGTTGTGACAAATCAGAATCTGACTTACCTGGAGGAGGGGCGGGCGCTGGAAAACAATCTTAGGTACTGCCAGGATACAAAAAAGGGGAAATGCATCTTGGGTCAGCCGGCCGGCACTGACAGCTGCACTGGGGCAGTGAAACCAAGCACGAGGATATTGATGTGCTTGAGAAATGGGAGAGATGAGAAAACAGGGACATCCAGCCAACTCAGAGTCAAAGAGCATCCCTTAACATAGGGCATTAGTCCCACCATGACCTTCACTAGTCAGCCGATAGGAAGCTGACGGCCCCTGCTACGTTTCACATCAATTTCTCAGCACCGGCATACATTGCTCAGTTGCATGCAGCATCATTCACTCGTCAAGCTGCTGTGAGCAGAAGTTTCTCACAATGAACCTGATGAGAGTGGAAGGTCAAAGGCAGGCTTCTAACAATTCATCCATTGATTCATGCACTGAGATTGGGCAGGCATAACTGCAGGCTCACTTAACAAGAGTTACACTCCATCATTCGGTAACCCTAAAAGCCCTATTTTATAGCTGAACCAACAAGTGTCAAGAATGAAGAGAAGCCCTCCTAGAACTCCCTCTAAGCCAGTGGTTCTCACACATGGACATGCATCAGAAGCATCTGGAGGGCTGGTTAAAATACAGATCGCTGGATCCATGCCTAGAGTTTCTGATGTAGTGGGACTAGGATGGACCCCCAAATTTGCATTTCTCACAAGCTCCAGGAGATGCTTATGCTGTTGGTCCAGGGATCACACTTTGAGGACTACAGCTCTAGGAAAGTCTGAGAGACTCCAAAACTGTCCTTGGAGCCTAAAGCTACTACAGCCTTGGCTGTAACCATTAATGTAGTTGAAACTTTCTAAATCCCAAAGGCTGCCACAAGGCCTAGCTCACTCACACACAGTTGATTTAACTTTTACATATTTCAAAGGCATTACATTATAGCTGGTGGATCCTAAACCTTGGGTACATTTCTAACTCTCTCTCTCTCTCTCTCTCTCTCTCTCTCTCTCTCTGTCTCACACACGCACACACACACATACACACAATTATTCACTTATTTATTAATTAAAGAAAATATTTACTAAATGCTACTGTATGCCACACACTGTGCTAGGCTTTTCTAGAAGAAATTATTACACATATAGGCCCTTCCCAAAAGGCCTTATATGACATTATAGAAGACCAAGCATGTTCACACATAGTTACGTGGGTAACCACAAAATGCAAGCTTGCAATGAAAGCCATAAAGGAATTACAAAGTGAGATGAAATTTTGGAAGGTGAAGCAGTGTTTTTAACTCAGGAGAATAAAAGAAGGTTTCAAGAAAAGATGTGATAGTTAAGCTGGACCTTTAAAGAAAGGGTAGAATTGGGACACAGGAGACCAGACAAAGGCCACTTCAAAGTGTAAACATGAGTCAACATAAGAAAAAGTGTTGAGTATATAAGGAAGATAAGCAGCTCAATATTACTGGGGTGAAGATGCCTGAAGATAAACTATGTAGGGAAGGTGTTGGAAAGGCTTTTTAACACCAAGATAAGAAAATGAGTGAAAGTTTTAAAACAAGGAATTGAAATACTAAGGAATACTAACCCAGCAATTAATAATATGGGAAAGACACACTGTATGAGGGAAGGACTTGGAGTCAGTCGGGAGCTAGCTACTTTTAAAAAATAATCAAGATATAAGAATAAATAAAAAATTCAACTGAGAATTCCCTTGAGATAGTTAGGAAGTCATTCAATGCATGATACCTATTTTTAGATGAAAAAATTAATACTAAAATATCTATACCTGGCCCATACATGCAAAGAAACCCTAAACTAAAATTTAACTTACTAAAAAAGGCATTTATTCAGGGCCATTATAATAGAAAAGAACAGCATATCAGAAGTTAAAACCTTCTTGAATTTTAGAGGAAATCACGTATTTAATGCTTTTTTTTTTTTTTTTAGCATTAAGTCAAATGAACCGGTTGTGACTTTCTCATGGTGATATCACAGTCAACCAGAAATGCCATTCTGTAAACAGCAGCTTTACACCTATGGGGTTTTTTTTTCAACTAAATTTCCCCAGAGCTTTTTTTTTTTTCTTTTTTTCTTTTTTGCGGTACGCAGGCCTCTCACTGTTGTGGCCTCTCCCGTTGCGGAGCACAGGCTCCGGACGTGCAGGCTCAGTGGCCATGGCTCACGGACCCAGCCGCTCCGCGGCATGTGGGATCTTCCCGGACCGGGGCACGAACCCGTGTCCCCTGCATCGGCAGGCGGACTCTCAACCACTGCGCCACCAGGGAAGCCCGAGTAACTATATTTTTATTTTAATAGTTACATATTTATTTTAACAAGCCTACCGGACCCCTTAGTTCACAGATATTATTTTTTTAAACATATATAATTTTAAACATGAGCCAACCTAAAGAAAACATTAAGTATATAGTGGTATTATAGACCTATTAAATACCAACGATTCCAGACCTGTTTTGTCAGATCTTTGACACCTCTGGGGATATCATATGGCCCTAAAACAAGAGTTGGAGATGGTCATTTTATCTCATGCCAGTATGGGGACCACGTAAAACAGGGATTCCACTTAAGGGCTGTGAAGGGGAAATTACCTTAAAGTTCTTTTAGTATTTTCTTTTTAAGCCTGATTTGATCGAGAAAAAAAAAAATTGCGAAGACCTCTGGGTGTGCAAACGTGTCCTGAAGCCCCTTGAGGTTGATGTTGCTGTTTCTCTTGACGAGGTTACTCCCAGGATAACAAACAAACAAATCAATCAATATAATAAAATAATAAAAGTTGTCATTTTTTTCAGAAGCAAATGCTGCTGTATAACACCAACAGTCCACGGTTGGTGGACTGTTCAGTCCACCAACCATGGAATTCACATGGAATTCACCCCATGAATTCCTGAAAATTAAAACACTTCCCTGGTCCTCATATGACAAGACTCTATGTATTAGTCAGCTTGGGCTGCCATAATAAAATACCACAGACTGGGTGGCTTAAACAGCAGAATTTTTTTCTGACAGTATGGAAGCTGTAAATCCAAAATCAGGATGCTGGCCGTGGTTGGGTTCTAGTGAGGGCTCTGTTCCTCGCTTGCAGAAGACCACCTACTCACCGCATCCTCAAATGGCCTTTCCTCAGTGTGCACGTGAAGAGAGAGATTTCTCTCTCTCCCTCTTCTTATAAGGTCACCAATCCTATAGAATTAGGATCTCACCTTCAACGCCTCATGTGACCTTCATTACCTCTTTAAAGGCCCTGTCTCTTCTACAGTCACATGGGGGTTGGGTCTTCAACATACGAATTTTAGGGGAAACCAATTCAGTCCATAGCACCCAACTTTATAGCCTTGCTGTAATTTCCCAAGGACTCTACCTCCCTCTCAACACACACACGATTCTCCACCATCTGTCCCAATGAATCTGGGAGTCCGTTTTTCCAACTTGCTTTCCATCCACTTGGATAAAGTGAATTTTGATGAAGAGAACTACTGTACTTGGAACCACAGGACTCCAAAGGCTCTCCCAAGAGCTGTAAATCAGCAAGAATTCCAAGCTACTGCAGGTGTGAACTAACTGGCAGTTTTCCCCAACCCTTCTATGTCGTGGCAGCCACAGCGATTCTTGGAACACATTGAGATTCTCCACTTCTATCTGGTTTACAGACAAAACACTCAAACCCAGGAAGATAACCTTGTTGAAAATGGTGGCCACCTCAGCCAGTTCTCAGATGCCCGCACTACCCTGACCCCATAAATTCAATAAATTGAAATCATTTTCCTGATGAAACAAGATAAAGCCACATCTGCCAGCCTTTCACTGCACTCATGATCGGCTCAGCTTTGATGCTAACCTGGGAGCTTCACCCTTTCTCTAATAGTATCTGAAGGCCTAGTCAATTTATTCTCAAGCCTTTTTCAAAACACAGATATTCTCTGCTTACTTATAGGTCATTCAATACTGGCTGAAGGTTTAAGCATTTAATTGTGTTATTTGTGTGGTGTGCTGGATTTTAAAATCAAATAGCTCTGCCCTTTATATCAACGACCTTGAGAAGTACATCAGGAAAAAAAGTAGATTGCTTTTATTTCTAAGTCATACAATACCCAACAAACAGCAGCTTAATCAAAAGTTAATAAATTATCTCATATAAGCCAAGACTGGAGAGAGGCAATACCTGGCATTCTTTGAACAGGCTTCACTGTGTTAGGACTGGTGCCTAAGATTCTCCTGGCCTCTTCTTTGGGGGCCCCAATATTAAATCTGGCCTTAGGTTCTCTTTTGATCACTCAAAGAATATTGGTTGAACACTACTACATTCCAGGATGATGCTAGGCCTTTCTGGGGGAAATACACACAAAGGCCCTGCCAGTAAGGCCTTATAGGACAGCAGAGATGAGCAAACATGCACACACAGAACTTCAGTGAACGATTGCATTGAGAACCAGAAAGAAGATATAGATAATGTGCTGTGGAAATATAGAAGCTGAAATAATCACTTTAGTCAGGAGGACCAGAAAAAGGTTTCAAGGAAAGAGGTAATAGTTGAGATGAGCCCAGAAGTCTGAGTAGGACTGGGACATGGGTTGGGGGTGAGGATAGAGAAAAGGCCACTCCAGAGAGAATAAATGCCATGAGCCAATGAGCATCACGGGAAAAGCATTAGGGACTTTGGGAGGAAAAGCTGCTCGGCATTGCAGGTGTGTGAGTTGCCTGAAGACACAGACATCCTCAAGACGGGAAGAAAAGGGTGATAAAATCTCCCACAGAAGTTTCCATCACCCTCCTACTTGTCTCACAGCCAAACACTGTGTCCCCGGGCCACCCCTGGCCATCAGTGAGGCTGGGAAAGTGACTCTTTAGCATTTCCAGTCTTTACAAAGGAGACAGATGTGAGAGAAAGAAGTGGGCGAGTGTTGGAGATTAGAAGTCAGCGATGTCGATCACAACAAGATACCTCATCTTTCCGGACCTCTGCTTCCTTCTCTGAAGCAGGGAATAATGGTGCCTTCATGGGCCTATTATGAGGATTAAATGAAATGCAAAGCACCTGGGTGTCCCAGCAGCTGACGTATAACAGGGACTACATGTGTTCCTTTTCTCTCCTAGTTTATGTCCCTCCATCATATATAGTTTCTGCTCCGGGTAAATATGGAGCAATGCGACATTTATGATTATAACAGGTTAACTGACAGGCTAACTTATTTTGCTCTCACTACAGAGTGAGTCTTCTCTTTCTTATTCTAAAAGGGTAGTCAAGGTTTTTCTTTCCTTATCTCAGAGGTTTTGTGTTACAGGGATGCATGCAGCATTGTCTGGTATCCCAAAATCCACGTCCCACCACCACCCTACCTCACTCTTACTGGCCTTGGTTATTTATTTATGGAAAACTCAACCCACTCAGAAGCATTATACCAGATAGTCTGAGGAGTAGGGGGGATGAAAGAATGGAGTTGGACTAGAAAACGTGGGCATGTCTGAAGGAGGCATAAGATTTTGATGGTTTTATCTCAAGATTGGGAAGGTGGTGAGGGCTTTGCTGGTCTCTACAGTATACCTTAGTAAGCCTCCTCGTCTTATCTCAGCAAAGCCCATGATAAGGCTTGACCAAAAGGCAGACAAGCTAAGCAACTTAAATGTCCATCAACAGAGGAATAGATAAAGAAAATGTGGTACAAATGTACAATGGAATATTACTCGGCCATCAAGAAGAACAAAAGAATGCCATTTGCAGCAACATGGATGGACTTACAGATTGTCATATGGAGTGAAGTCAGACACAGAAAGACAAATATCATATGATATTGCTTATATGTGGAATCTGAAAAAAAGGTACAACTGGGGCTTCCCTGGTGGCGCAGTGGTTGAGAGTCCGCCTGCCAATGCAGGGGACGTGGGTTCGTGTCCCAGTCCAGGAAGATCCCACATGCCGCAGAGCGGCTGGGCCCGTGAGCCATGGCCTCTGAGCCTGTGCGTCCAGAGCCTATGCTCTGCAACGGGAGAGGCCACAACAGTGAGAGGCCCGCGTACAGGGGAAAAAAAAAAAAAAAAGGTACAACTGAGCTTACTTACAAAACAAAAGTAGAGTCACAGATATAGAAAACAAACTTATGGTTACCAGGGGATAAGCAGGGGAGGGATAAATTTGGAGATTGGGATTGACATATACATATATACATATTGTACATATCCCATATGTATAATATGTACATATCGCATACATATTGGGATTGACATATACACACTACTGTAATAAAATGGATAACTAATAAGAACCTACTGTATAGCACAGGGAAACCTACTCAATACTCTGTAATGGCCTACATGGGAAAAGAATCTAAAAAGAGTGGATATATGTATATGTATAAGAGTGGATATATGTTAACTTTACTGCACACCTGAAACTAATACAACATTGTAAATCAGCTATACTCCAATAAAATTTTTTTTAAAAAAGCTACTTACCTTCATGGAACCAAATAGGTCAAGATAATTTAAATACCAATATTGAATACTATAAACTCAGGAGACCACAGGGCCTTATTTAAATGCTCTGGACAATAAAATACACCTGGGATCACTCATATGACCCTGGGGTCAAGGTAAAGAAGACTCCAAATGACAGAGAAGTCCCTACCTACCTTGCTGAACAAGAAAATAAGTTAAATTTGATTTAAACAAATAAGAGAAGCATGACTTTTCTTATACCTTGTATTATGAGTGACATTAATACCCCCTCCATTTGACGCATAGTCCCACTTTTTAATTTTTGTTTTTGTTGCCTTTGCTTTTGGTGTCAAATCCAAAAAAATCATCAAGATTGATGTCAAGGAGCTTACTGCCTATGTTTTCTTTTAGGAGTTTTATGGTTTCAGGTCTTACATTCAAGTGTTTAATCCATTTTGAGTTTATTTTTGTGTATGGTATAAGAGAGTGGTCCAGTTTCATTCTTTTGCATATGGCTGTCCAGTTTTTCCAACACCATTTATTGAAGACACTGTCTTTCCCCATTGTATATTCTTGGCCCCTTTGTCGTAAGTTAATTAACCATACATGCATGGGTTATTTCTGGGCTCTGTTCTGTTCTGTTGATCAATGTGTCTGTTTTTCATGCCAATCCCATACTGTTTTGATTACTATAGCTTTATAATATAGTTTGAAATTGGGAACCATGAAGCCTCCAACTTTGTTCTTCTTTCTCAAGATTGCTTTGGCTATTCAGGGTCTTTTGTGATTTCATACAAATTTTAGAATTGTTTATTCTGTTTCAGAGAAAAATGCCATCAGAGTTTTGATAGGGATCGTATTCAATCTGTAGATTGCTTGGGTAATATGAACATTTTAATTGTTTCAGTCTATGAGCGTGATGTATCTTTCCATTTGTTTTGTCTTCTTCAGTTTATTTCATCAATGTCTTATAGTTTTCAGTGTACAGGTCTTTCAGTATACAGGTTAAATTTATTCCTAGTTATTTTTTGATGCAATTATAAACGGATTTTTTTTCATAATTTGTTTCTGGTAGTTCATTATTAGTGTATAGAAGTGCATCAATTTCTGTATATTGATTTTGTATCCTGCAACATTACCAAATTTATTCATTAGTTCTAACAGTTTTTTTATGGACTCTTTAGGGTTTTCTCTATATAGAATTATGTCATCTGTAAGTAGTGACAGTTTTACTTCTTCCTTTGTAATTTGAGTGCCTTGTATTTCTTTTTCTTGCCTAATTGCTCTGACTAGAACTTCCAGTACTATGCTGAATAAAAGTGGTGAGAGTGGGCATTCTTTTCTTCTTCTTGATCTTAGAGGAAAAGCATTCAGTTTTTTATCGAGTATAATGTTAGCTGTAGGCTTGTCATATACGGCCTTTATTATGTTGGGGTAGGTTCCCACTTTGTTGAGTTTTTAGCATAAATGGATGTTAAATTGTGTCAAATGCTTTTTCTGCCTCTATTGAGATGATTGTGACTTTTCTCCTTTGTTTTGCTAATGTGGTGTATCACATTGATTGATTGTGGATGTTGAAACATACATCCCTGGAATGAACCCCACTTCATCATGATGTATGATCCTTTTACTATATTGTTGAATCTGGTTTGCTAATATTTTATTGAGGATTTTTGCATCTGTGTTCATCAGGGATATTGGCCTGTAATATTTTTCTTGCGGTGTCCTTGTCTGGTTTTGATGTGAAGGTAATGCTGGGCTTGTACAATGAGTTTGGAAATGTTCCCTCCTCTGCCATTTTTTGAAAGAGCTTGTGAAGGATTGGTATTATTTCTCCTTTGAATGTTTGGTAGAATATACCACTAAAGCAGTCTGGTCCTAAACTTTTGTTTGTTGGGAGGTTTTTGATTACTGATTCAATCTCTTTAATAGTAATATTTTTACTACTCAGATTTTCTATTTCTATATTATTCAGTCTTGGGAAGTTGTATGTTTCTAGGAATCTATCCATTATAGGTTGATCAATTTGTTGGCATAAAATTGTTCATAGTTGTCTCTTATGATCCTTTGCATTTTTGTGGTATGAATTGTAATGCCTCCTCTTTCATTTCTGATTTTATTTATTTGAGTTCTCTCTTTTTTTTCTTGGTGAGTCTAGTTAAAGGATTGTCAGTTTTATTTATCTTTTCAAAAAGCTGTCTCTTGATTTTATTAATCTTTTCTATTGTCTTTTTAGTAAATATTTCATTTATTTCTGCTCTGATCTTCATTGTTTCATTCATTATGATAACTTTGGGCTTCATTTATTCTTCTTTTCCTACTTCCTTGAGGTGTTAAATTAGGTTGTTTATTTGAGATTTTTCATATTTCTTGAGGTTACCATTTATTGCTGTGAACTTCTCAGAACTGTTTTTGCTGCATCCCACATGTTTTGGTATGTTATATTTCCATTTTCATGTGTCTTAGGTATTTTTATTTCTCTTCTGATTTCTTCATTGATTCATTAGTTGTTCAGGAGTCTGTTGGTTAATCGCTGCGTATTTTCCAATAAATTTTCCTGTTTTCTTCTTGTAATTGATTTCCAGTTTCATACCATTGTGGTTGGAAAAGATGTTTGATATGATTTCAATCTTCAAGAAGGTAAGTCTTTATTCAGTTGCTAGGATTATCATTGTCAGTTTTATCTTTATGAAATAATGATTACAGATTTATCTCCTGGCTAATTTGGAACAGTAGCCACACATAAAAAGAATTCTCTCCTTTGAAGAAGAATGTGTAAGTTAGAATAAATCCTTTATGCAATAAGATGTATTGGTGTGTTTTAAGGTGATCTCTGTCAGTATATGATTACAAGACTTTCACCTGGAATACTTCCTTTTGGAAAACTTTCATCTGGCTTCTCTGAAACTCATTTTCCCCAGCTCCCAACCCCATCTGTCCTGAGACTACTCTAAGTTTCTATAGTTGATGAAAGCACAGTGGGCTAGAAAGAATAGCATAGGGAATGTGGTTTAGAAAGTCATTTCTAGAATTATTCTTGGCATGAAGCACCACTGGTATGGTAGGTATTCAGGGCTGAATCTACCGGGTTTTCCTCATGCTGTGCACTCAGACAAGTCTGAGATGGGTGATCTAAAGCCACTGACACTGCACTGTGATAACATTACTTCTCATTAAAGCTGCCATCCTGCTCAAGAAGTCCTCAAAAAACAGAACCATTTCTAGGTAGAAAAACATGTTCCTTGTTGTGGTCTAAAACCACCTCTCTCCTCTGGGTTCAGTTACAATGCACAGGGCGAAGTGCATGTCTCTCCCACGCCCCACCCCCTACTCTGGCCCATCCCCCTTTATTACCTGACCTCTAGTCACACCCCCCAGGTATTTTTATCCCAGACCAATTTAATGTCTTAAGGGAAGAAGAAATATTTTGGCAGTCACCTTCTGTCCAAAACAACAATGATAAAGCATACATACACAGGGCGTACAAAGTGCTCCCACACATACAATTACATTTGATCCTCACAATAACCCTATAAATTTCTTACCTGTAAGATTGTCTGTCATAAAATTCTTATATGTATATGTCCTTGCAGGCATATATCTGCCATGTGACAATCCTCCCCCTTGAGAGGGAAAACGATGCACTTGACATCACCAGAATGCATAATACTCCAAGGTTTGGGCCATTTCGTTTACAAGAGATAATTTATATAAAACAAAAAAGGGAGGAGTGGAAAGTACGCAATTACTGCAGTCTTTGCTTTGCCTTGTGTCATAAAAGTTTTTCCAGGCTCATGTCTCAGAGACCCACATGAGAAAGGAAAGCATTTCTGAGAAGATACCATCATGGTACATCAACTTAAGTACAAAGGAAGGAGGCAGTCACTTTACCCTGGGAAGAAGAAGTGAACAGGCCACATACCTGGAGCTGCACCATGGATGACTCTCTCCATGTCTGTCTCCCAAGACTGGTGGGTGGAGGGAAGATATTCGTTATTCCAACATGTGAACCAAAGTGGAGAAAACTTCACCAACAGAAGGCTGAGAAAACAGTATGGGCAATGTCTGATGTTAACTAATGTTTTTGAGTATTAAAGACTTTGTTTAAAATAAAAACCCTTCTACCTGATGTCTATCTTTTAGAATTCTGAACCTTTTATTCATGTCTTATATAAAGAACTTGCTGGTTAATTTAAGGCTTGACAAGAAGAGAGTCATGCTTGAGCTTTAGCCTAAACTAGTTACGAGCTATTACATTTATTTTGCAAATGAGAAAACTGAGGCTTAGAAAGTCTAGAACTTCCTCTTTCCTCACATCCTTCTCCACATCAGGGGACACACAGAAATTGATCACTTTGATACAGTTCTTCCTTTCTCTCATTGATACAGCAATATCAAATTCTCCAAAATAATGCAAGTTGACTTTCAAGACGAAACAAGTTTTTTACATCAAGTATTTCCCGATAAAGATAAAGCTCTAATCTGCAGAGGTGCAGGCATTATTAGAAGAGTCAGTGAGCTTGAATCCTATTAAAATGACCCACCAGCCAAAATGGGACAGAAGTGTCACAGATATGGAGAGAGTAATTAGAAACAGGCAGGTGGACCACTGCCCTCAGGAGTCCTACTCAGAACGCCCGTTCTAGCCCCACATCCTCCTGACCACCCACACCTTGGGCTGAGCTCTGTACATATTTGGGCATCTGGAACATGAACCACCCCTCTGCCACAGACCATGGGCCACTTGTCCATGATGGGCGTGGTCCTGACTGTCCCCGGCTGCTGAAGAAGTCCTATTGGCGGTACACAGAGTGTGACAAAGGAGCCATGAATGATGACATAGCTGACAATGCTCACCTCCTGAGATACCGTGCACCTGGAACACTGTAGACTCTGCTAGGTCTGCCCTCGAGGTGGCCTGGACAAGCCTGCTGACAGTCAAAGCTGCTCTTCCTCGGGGCTTCAACCACCAGGGCCCTGAGTGACCCCAAGGGTGGGAGAGATCATTAATTTGAAAAACTACTTGTAACTCATTCAACACTGTGGTTGGGAGGCTCCAAGCTCTGTCTCACAGATAATAAGGGGTCGCTTTATGATCAATGTTTCTGATTTCTGATCTCATCTCTTTCCACTGCACCATTATGCTACAAAGGTACTGAGAGTGAAGGCCAAGGTCAAAGGAGTGACGGTCTTGGAAGAACTGCAACAGTTGGCAAGAAGAAGAAAAGCTGAGTCTCCTTAGCAGACAGTGTGGCACATAGCACCCAGTACATTGACTTCAGAAGCAACCCTGCATCAAGAGATGCAGTCAATCAGCAAATGTCAACTAGACAGTCACAACCGAGGGAGAGGTGTCAGCACTCTAAAGCCTCGGGGTAGGAGAGGCTATCAAGCAGGTTATATTAAGTCCCTCTCACAGCTGGCCCTTTCCTTTCCACACTACTTTTATCTTCTCTGGGTGTCTACAGTCCCACGCATTTCATTTAGTTCATCTCATTTGTTTGTAGTTCAGAGGTGGTCACTTTCAAGTGTCCTGATCTTTCAAAGGAGGTAAATGGTTGTTGGACGAACGGAGCAGTCTTGAAGAATAAATAGGGATGGTCCCTTTCAGAAGATACAGGTGAGATTTGCAGGCAGGTGTTGCTGAGCAGCCCCAGGTGCTCTCTCATAAGAACAAACACTCCGCTGTAGTCCACTTGGATTCTACAACGCTCCCTTGTGCAGAGCTGAGCCGTCACTCAAAGAGGATCCCCTTCTCCACGGGTTGGGCGAGGGTCCCCCCCAGCACAGGAGGCCATCGAGCCCCCTCACCTAACCTCTCATCTTTCTATTTTCATGCTTGTTGGTTTTGCTGTTTTTATTATTGCTGCTATTATTATTATTATTGAAATATAATTCATATGCCATAAAAGTCTACCCTTTTAAAGTGTACAATTCAGTGACTTTTTCAGTGTACTCACAAGGTTGTACAACCATCTCCACTGTCTAATTCTTGAATCTTTTCACCACCCCAAAAGAAATCCCTTACTCATTAGCAGTCACTTCTGCCATTCCCTGTCAACCAAGAATTTACTTTGTGTCTCTATTGATTTACCTGTTCTGGACATTTCATATAAATAGAATCATACAATATGTGGTCTTTTATGTCTGCCTTCTTTCACTCAGCATAATATTTTCAAGGTTCACCCATGCTGTAACATGTATCAGCACTTCATTTTCTTTTATGGCTAAATAACATTCCACTGTATGGATAGACCACATTTGTTTATCCATTCATCCATTACCATACATGTAGGTTGTTTCTACCTTTTCCCTAGGAAAAATAATGCTGCTATGAATGTTCGCATACAAGTTTTTGTGTAAATACTAAAAAACTTTCTGATTTGCTTTTTATTTGTTTACAAAATCTTTTTAAAATACACTCAAATAGAAAGCTTTAGCTTTTACATTATATTGTCTCTTAAGTTTCTTTTGGTCCTATTATCATGTCACAGCTGAGCAATCTTCCTTTCTTATTCTTAAGCATCTCTAGAAACGTTGTTTTCCCAAGGCAAGTGATTGAATTGAGGAAGATTTCCTATGGAGGCATTCACAAGAGAAAGGATATTAATATACTTCAAAATAGCATTAGACAATACATCAATGATGTTCTTTCAAAATGACACTTGTGTCCATTAAGGTAACCAGCAATTCTCAAATTGCGGAAAATTAACTAACTAGACACCAACTCCCATTCCTTAAATGCGCTTTTTAAGAAAAACCAAAGCAAGATGTATTTTTGACCTGCTCTACAACATTCATTACAAAGCCCAGCAGTGCGCCGAAATAAGTTTGGAATAAATAATTGTCAAATAAAAACATTAAAAATGAGTAAATAGATGTACATTTGATAGGTAGGAGACTCATCATGGGGGAAATTAAAAACTGTTTGGGCACAATTTCTTTAGAAAAATGCCAGTCAAACACTAGAGATTTTTAAAATGTAAAATTTTATACGTTAAGGTAGTATTTCTAGAAATACAAAGTATTAAGGATTAGAGAATGTTGTTGTCTTTCAGATCAGTTTTGCTGATACTATTTTATTGTTCATAAGAATAACGATGAGCTGTACAAGCTTGTTAATACAAGCTGTAGGTCCTTCACCTCCTGGACCAACACAGGCTTCCTGATGGAAGAGCCATCACTCTTGCTGGGCCCAGCTCATTGGCAAGAGTTAAGAATCAATGAAACATAACATGGAAGACAGGAGGGAAGGGAACAGAAGAAGATACTGAGAGAAATAGAAGGCAGCTCGTCGTGATGTCAGGAGATGTTCATGTGTCACAGATACATTGTCTCTGCTCTTTCTATTCGTTTTTAATTAATTTTTATTGGGGTCTAGTTGATTTACAATGTTGTGTTAGTTTCAGGTGTACAGCAAAGTGAATCAGTTATACATATACATATATCCACTCTTTTTTAGCTTCTTTTCCCATATAGGTCATTACAGAGTATTGAGTAGAGTTCCCTGTGCTACACAGCAGGTCCTCATTAGTTATCTATTTTATATATAGTCGTGTGTATGTGTCAATGCTCATTCTATGCTTGACATGACCTGCAAGCTACTTGGTGGCACCGAACACATCACTTCAAGTTCTGTTGCCTCAGTTTCTTGGTGTATAAATTCAGGCTAACATCACTCCCACTTAACAAGTTCCCATAGCATGCGAGGAAGAAAGTTGGAAAGGCTCAACCTGTCCCTGTAAAGATTTACAGCTCCCTGGAGCAAGGCAGGTTGGAGCTAAAAGTATCATTATTTTTGTAGTTAGAAAGTCAGAATCCACCCTCCATCATGCTTTAAGCCTTTGAAAGAGCTCTTTGTTTTTCTGCCTAAGCTTTGGCCCACTGGGAAAAATATGCTGTCTTTCAAAAGGTTTCTTTCATAAACAGGTCATTCTTTTTAAGTGGATTTCACTGACTATGTTTATTAACATGTAGTAACACTTAAGGAAGGTTTCATTTGGTCCTGGGAATAAAGCGATGTGGGCAGCCTGCCACCCCTTAGCCTAAAAAGAAATATTGTCTAGAACAAGGCCTGAAGCGTTTGGGGAGGCCAGCACTGTTGCAGGTTGCCGCCTGGGTCTTGCATCACTCAAAGCAAAGCAGTGCAAACAATGATGCGTGTCCCGGGGTGGGGGGGCCCTCATCCTGGATAAGGCCAGTGGAGGAAGGCTTTCTTAGTCACTGAAATGATCTCACCAGAGAGAAATCTCTATCAATTAAAGGGAAGACGAAGATATTCGAGTTCACAAACAGCAGAAAATTTAGCTTAACAAGCTGTCGGTCCACGTTTTCTTTCTGTCCACATTGTTAAATTCCTCCTCTGTTCTCTAAGTTAAACATTCCCATCTTTGATTTATGTCATGATTGAGTCTGTTAACTCTCCCTGTTATTTTTTTCTGATCTCACCTCTCACTACTTGTCTTAATTCAGGCCTTTTTTTCCCCCAACATACAGAAATCTTTTTGATGAAGGCCATCCTTAGAGATTCCTGGGACTTCATAAATCTTACAGTAGGGTTACCCATTGAATTCTTTACAAAGGTAAAGTCAGGTTAGAATGTGTCTCTAGGGCTCTCTGGAATGAAGACTGTAAGTGAGGAAGGGCAGCCTGTTGCCCAAGGGGTGTGTGGGAAGAGTGTGGGTGCAGCAGAGGAGCTGAAAAGAGGTGACCAGCTGGGAAGGCCTTTCGCTTCCTTTCCACTGGGTCTTTGTCTCCAGCAAAGCCTAGTGTTTGAAGCAAATGTTCTGCCTCAATATAAGGATATGCACTGCCTGTCCTTTCAAGCTCCCACCCCTTCCAGTTTCATTCCAGAATCATGAAATTCTGCCCTGCCATATGAGCTCAGAAACTGACAGAAGATTTACTGGAAGCCAGAAAGTTAAACTCTGACCAAGATTTTTATCCAACACCCTCCCAGGGCTGGATGAAGATCTTCAGAAGTCCTGAGCCTGAGACCAGATGCTCACCACCACCTACCATATGTAATAGCATATTTTTTTAAAGATCTAAACCCCGAAGTAAGTAAAAGGAATTTCAACAAAGTTCAGAATGTTAACAAGATAATGCAATCCCTTCTCTAAAACACCCATTTCCCCCCAGTTTTTGTCTGTTTGTTTGTATGTCCCTACCTACTGGTGATCTAAGCCTAAGCTTGGCCTTTCTACTGGGGATTCTCCATCCACCAACACATATCCACCAAGTGTCTTTCATTCGATTGGTTATTTGTACCACAAGCTTTTCCACTGGAACGACCATCCTTGACATGACCATCTCTTTCTAGAAGGAACTCCAAAGAAGTAGGAGGAGATTTTTTCTGGCATTTTAAACATAGACTCAGTGTATTTATTTAATACCTATTTCTTGAACTCCCATAATGTTCCAAGGAGGACCCAGAAAGTCAGCTACATTACAAGGATCATTAATGCTAGGGGCAATGTCATCACATGTGGACAAGATCTTGAAAGATGAGAAGTGAGTTAAGTGAAAAAGGCGTATGACTCTCCCCGGTGCAGGGAAAAGCATCTGAAAGGAACTGTTTTAGTCTGCTTGAGCTGCTATAACGAATATATCACCCACAGTCCGGGTAACTTAAACAATAAACATTTTTTTCTCACAGTCCTGGAGGATAGTAAGTCCAAGATGAAGGTACAGGTCCATCATATGGGTTCAACCCTCATGACCTTACCTAAATCTAATTACCTCCCAAAGGTTCCACCTCCTAATACCATCACATTGGGGGTGGATAGGGCTTCAAAATATGAATTTGGGGAAGGGGGGAAACAAACATCCGTCCATAACAGGGACGGAGGCAAAGATAACATGGAGCATTGAGGGACTGAGAAGAGATCCACAGAACTCAACAGCAGGGTATAAAAATGGAGCTCTGAAGACAATGGAGATGGCACCATATTAGGAATTATCTTCCAGGCTTTCAAAGAAATTTTTTCTGAAAACAATGGGATGCAAAAGGATTTTAGGCAGGGCACACCATGGTGAGTTTTGAGTTTTATAAGAATCATCCTGACCAGCTGCGTGTGAAGATGGATTGGTAGGATGTAATTGAACTAACCTAGTGGAAAGTTGGCCACGACTCTCCAAGAAACCTTTGTACCAATCAGAAAAAGTCACCAAGGCACCCTCTGTGGGCAGAGGAATTAGAGGAAAAGATCTTCTTTGAGCAACACAACACTGAAAAAGAGCCCCTTTGTGGAAAGAAAGATTGCCCTTCCTCCCACCCGAGGCGGACTTGTGCCAGGTGCAGGGCTGGGTCGTGGCTTTCAGCCACATTCACCCCGTCGCCCAGGCGACCTTGCACAGTACACACACTGTACACGTCTATGCACAGTGGTGGGACTCACAGAGAGAGGCAACAGAATGGAGCAGCTGAAGGATGCGGGGAGAACAGAGATGCCTGGGATGACTCACAAGTCCACAGCTTGGATTTCTGGGTGAGACTGATGAGTCTAGACTTGCGTCACACTGCAGGTGACTGAGACATCCAAATGGGCCATCAGATATGATCTGCTCCCACTAGACTGCAAACTCTGTGAGAGCAACGATAGTGTTTTATACAGGGTTGCCAAGTAAGGTTGTACGGTGGGCAACCCACATGACCCTGAAGAGCAGCCCTAGAAATGATTCTTAATACACGGCACTGAGTGAATAAATAAGTAAAAGGAAGCTCAGGAGAGAACTGGGCATTAACACCTTAACTCCTCATAATACATCATTGAACCAACCTCCAGTTTCCGATTCGGCCATACACACTTTTCAACCAGGGCTTGTGAAGTCTGGCCTTTCGACCAGACCTAAGCATTGGGAGATAGAGTGGGGAAATGGGGTAAAACAAACAAATATGGTCAATCTGGGGGAAAGACCATATAATTAGGTCAATTGGTAATTTTTAAAGCACACTTCAGTCAGCAACTTAAAATAGACAGGGGAGGGCCTCCCCTGGTGGTCCAGTGGTTAAAACTTCACCTTCCAATGCAGGGGGTACGGAGTCAACCCCTGGTCGGGAGCTAAGATCCCACATGTCCCGGGGCTACAAAAACAAAACATAAAACAGAAGCAATAGTGTCACAAATTCAGTAAAGACTTTAAAAATTGTCCACATCAAAAAACAATCTTTAAAAAAAAAAAACCCAAAACAGGGTAGGGTGTAGGGGATGGCAAGAGACAGAACAGGAAAGCAAGAGGGAGAAGCACTCCTCTCCATTCCATAGTTTCAATACCCCCTTTCCTCTTGAGTAAGGCTCAAACCACTGCAGAATGCCCTCTCACTATTTCCTTGCTTAACCTTTCTTGCCTTCTTACATCTTCATTCTTTTAAAAATCAACGTTTTCAGGGGGAAGAAGGATAAGGCTCAGGGAATAGAGATTAAAAATGAGAGTCGGGCTTCCCTGGTGGCACAGTGGTTCAGAGTCCGCCTGCAGATGCAGGGGACACGGGTTCGTGCCCAGGTCCGGGAAGATCCCACATGCCGCAGAGCGGCTGGGCCCGTGAGCCATGGACGCTGAGCCTGCACGTCCGGAGCCCGTGCTCCGCAGCGGGAGAGGCCACAACAGTGAGAGGCCCGCGTACCGCAAATAAATAAAAATGAGAGTCATCTTTGATGGTTGAGAAACTCTCCATGTTCAAATGTTCATCACAATACCAGTCTATCAGTTTGATGGAAATGCTACATAAGTGGCTGCTGCCTTTAAGGAATTACATCCTGTCTTGTCCTATAGCAATAACAGGGCTGAAGCAAGACACAGAGAAAAGGACTCCAAATCGTGTGCGTTGATAATTCCCGAGTTTCTCTGGTCCTCTGGTTTCTCGCCCACAGAAAGGAGTGGGAGCGGCTCTGACAATAAACTGAAATCTACATCGATTGTCCTGCTTTCATGCATCTAGTCCATTTCCTGCTGTCATGAAGCATTCCTTACTGAGTAACACCACACCTGGTATTGTTTAACTATACTCAATTGGCGAAACACCTTGAGGTTTTAGAAATCTAAGAAACATTAAATTACTGGGGGGATGGGGAGGCAGGTCGTGATTATGAGAACACCGGAAATGTTCTTGTTCTATTAAGATAAAAACTTAATATCGGGGGCTTTGTGAACCTGTAACGGCAATCTGTGGTAAAAACAGATGCTTCACAAAATTTAGGTACCTGCTAGACTATACAGTTTTGTTATAAACAGACAGCAGCAGTGGCCCTGAGGGTACTTTTTCAAGCCGGTCATTTTTTGAGTTTGCCCACAAGAGGGCAGTGCTGCGTAACAGTTGTAGCCTTTGTGTGGGACGTTGAGGGCAGGCTGGGCAACTGTGCCCACCGAGGTAAAACTTGAAGACTTTGGTTTTGTCCGTGGCCATGTATTAGGGAAAAATCTTAGCAAAAGTTACCTTTTGTCGTCTCAGAAATTGACAGAGTGATCCTGGCTTAATAAATAGCTACACATTCTCTTGCTTCAACGCTGGAAATGAAGAGAATTGAAAGAGTATCATTTGGTTAATGACAGGATAAGTTGGGTTACTGAAACACTTTTTGGTGATCTAATGCACTTTATGGGCACTTTTGGAGACTGTAAAAATTCATGAGATACACATAAGTATCCCTGAGACATGAACGTATCCTCAGAGGAGAGCTAAAAAACATTTTACACAAGTACATTTTACAGGACAATTTAAACCTTATAACATTCTGACTATGTGAACAAAAGGAAAGTTACTAATCAAACTTCTGAGTTACAGTGACTGAAGTCTAAAGAATAAGACAGTTTCCAAATGCTTTTAGAAATGAAAGCTTTTGTGTGTCTCTCTTAATGTGCACTAGCCACGATTATGTCACTGACAACTTACTACAAGGATGAATACAAATGCTAGACCTCCTCTAAAAAGAGTAAATTCAATTTCAGAAGTATGAGTTCAAATTTTGAACAGTTACCAAAAATTACCTACATGGCTTTAAGGTTCCCTCTAAATTCTTCATGTCACAACAATCATGTTTTCTGTTAAGCCATATTTGAGAGTGAATTTCTGAGGGCTATTTCTATCATATGTAAAGGTCATATCTGGTCAAAATAGAATGTGTTCTCCAGCAATGAACAATCCAAACCTTAAATTAAGAAAACTACTCCATTTATAATAGAATCAAAAACAATAAAATGTAACAATTTAGGAATAAATTTAACAAAAGAATTGCTATACTTGTTCACTGAAAACTAAAAAATATCATTGGAAATTGAAGACCTTACTAAATAGAAAATTATCCCAAGTTCATGGACTGGAAGACATTGTTAAGATCTTCCAAACTTCTTAAGATGGTAACACTTCACAACTTGGTCTACAAATTCAACACAATTCCTATAAAAATTTTAGCTGCATTTTTTGCAGGAATTGACAAGCTATTCCTAAAATCCATATAGACATGCAAGGGATCGAGAAGAGCCAAAGCAATCTTGAAAAAGAAGAACAAAGTTGGAGGTCTCACTTCTTGATTTTAAAATGTACTACAGAACTACAGTAATCAAAACTGTTATTGACATAAGGATAAACATTGAGTAATGGAAGAGAATTGAGAATTTGAAAATAAACTTATACACTTATGGTCAACTGATTTTGACAAGGGTGCCAAGATAATTCAATGAGGGAAGACAAGTGTTTTCAACAAATGGTGCTGAGACAACTGTTATCCACATACAAAACAATTAATTTGGGGACTTCCCTAGTGGCGCAGTGGTTGAGAACCCGCCGGCCAATGCAGGGAACACAGGTTTGATCCCTGGTCCACGAAGATCCCACATGCCGCGGAGCAACTAAGCCCATGCACCACAACTACTGAGCCTGCGCTCTAGAGCCCGCGAGCCTCAAATACTGAGCCCACATACCACAACTGCTGAAGCCTGCACGCCCTAGAGCCCATGTGCTGCAACTACTGAACCCACATGCCACAACTACTGAAGCCCACGTGCACTCTAGGGCCCACATGCCGCAACTACTGAAGCCCACGCACCTAGAGCCCATGCTCCACAACAAGAGAAGCCCCCACAATGAGAAGCCCGTGCACCACAATGAAGAGTAGCCCCCGCTCGCCTCAACTGGAGAAAGTCCGTCCACAGCAACGAAGACCCAAACACAACCAAAAATAAATAAATATTTTTTTAAAAAAGAATGAAATTGGACCCTATTTCATACCATGTACAAAAATTAACTTAAAATGGATCAAAATGTAAGACCTAAATGTAAGAGCTAGAACTATAAAATTCTTAGAAGAAAACATAGGTATAAATCTTTGTGACCTTGAATTAAGCAATGATTTCAAAGATATGATATCAAAGTACAAAATGAATAAAGAAAAAAAATACATACATTGACTTCATCAAAGTTAAAAAGATTAGTGCTTCAAAAGGACACTGTCAAGAAAGTGAGAAGACAACCCAGAGAATGTGAGAAAATAATCACAAATCATATATCTGATAAGGATCTAATGTCTGGCATAATTAAAGCACCCCTAGAACTCAACAATTAAAAGACAAACAGCCCAATTTTAAAATGGGCAAAGGTTTTGAACAGAGATTCATCCAAGAAGATATACAAATGACCAATAAATACACAATAAGATACCCAACATCATTACTTGTCATGAGGGAAATTAAAAACAAAACCACAATGAAATACTACTTCACACCCACTAGAATGACTATAATAATAGTTCTTAAGAAGATAGTAACAGATGGGCTTCCCTGGTGGCGCAGTGGTTGAGAGTCCGCCTGCCGATGCAGGGGACATGGGTTTGTGCCCCGGTCCGGGAAGATACCACATGCCACAGAGCGGCTGGGCCCGTGAGCCATGGCCACTGAGCCTGCACGTCCGGAGCCTGTGCTCCGCAATGGGAGAAGCCACAACTGTAAGAGGCCCGCGTACCGCAAAAATAATAATAATAAGAAGAAGAAGAAAACAGTAACAAGAGTCGACAAAGATGTGGAGAACTGGAACCCTTATGTTGCTGATGAGAATGTAAAATGGTACAAACTCTTTAGAAAATAGTTTGGCAGTTCCTCAAAATTTGAGCCCAGTAATTCCATTCCCTAGGTGTATACCCAAGATAGTTGAAAACATGTGGTCACACAAACACTTGTACACAAGTGTTCATAGCAGCATTATTTATAGTAGCCAAAAGGTGAAAACAACCCAAAAGTCCATCAACTGATGAATAGCTAAATATCGTATGATATATCCATACAATGGAATAGTACTCATCCATTAAAAAGTAATGAAGTGTTTATATACGCTACGACACAGATGAAGAATTGAGCCAAATGAAAGAAAGAATTTATTTTAAAAGGCCATATATTGCACTCCATTTAAATGAAATTTCCAGATTAGCCAAATCTGTAGAAACAGAAAGTAAACAAGGGCTGGGGGTAGGGTGGAATAGAAGCGACTACCGATGGATGTGGGATTTCCTTCTGGGGTGATGAAATGTTACAGAATTAAATAGTGGTGATGGTTGTATAATTTTGTAAGTATACTAAAAACCATTGAATTTTATGCTCTAAAGAGTGACTTTTATGGTTTGAGAATTGTATTTCAATTAAGAGAGAGACGGAGAGAGAGAATGAACTTTGGCATAATATTGCCAACCATGAAGGAGATGCAAGTGAAAATGAGGTCGTTAAAATTTTTTAAATATGGCGCAGTGGATGAGAGTCCGCCTGCTGATGCAGGGGACACGGGTTCGTGCCCAGGTCTGTGAAGATCCCACATGCCACAGAGTGGCTGGGCCCGTGAGCCATGGCCGCTGAGCCTGCACGTCTGGAGCCTGTGCTCCACAATGGGAGAGGCCACAACAGTGAGAGGCCCACACACCACAAAAAAAAAAAAAAAAAAAAAAATTTAAATAAGGAACAGCACTGGAAATTTACTCTCCATCCAGGTCCCAAGAACATTGTTTGCTGAAGACAAAAGCTTGACGTTTTTCAATATATACTGGTTAGAAAATGACAGCTATTGACCTAAACAAAAAGAAACCCAAAAATTGTGTTATGGTTTCTCTTTTTTTCAGCAAATATTTCTCTTACTAGTTAATATGAACAAATACTCCTGAACAGGAAAATTGCTTAATATAATGTATTAATGTAATGGAGTATTATACAGCAGTGAAAATGAATAAATCTGTATTTCATCAACATAAACATGACCAAAAAGCAAATAACAAAATAATATATATATACAGTATGAGATCATTTATATAAAAATTTTAAAATGGAAAGCAATACTCTATCACTTACAGAGTTATATATATATTATACAGTATTCACATATTTATATGCATACACTAACACATATATAGTACATATATTTACACTATATAACATATATAGTATTAAAGAATTAAGTAGTAAGGATTATACATAGTAGATGGTATAATGTATATATACTGAAAGATTAAGTTTTAGATATATATGTAAAGTATTAAGAAGTTCATGCAGTGATAAGCATCTGATTGAAGAAATGGATACTCTTGGAGGATAGAGGAGGGTTATGAGAAAAAGGAGTAGCACCCACAGGACTATTTCAAGAACATTAATAATATTGTTTTCCTTAATCTGGGTCATAAGCACATGAGTTTATATTACTTTATTCTTTATGTTTTTGGTCTGTCAGAAACTTTCTAAAATAAACTCAAAAAAAATTTTTAATTTAAATAATTATCATGACAGCTTTACTGTTCACCTTAAAATCACAGCCATCACACTACAGATGAAGCACTAAGAGCTTCTCCAAAATACTTGGCAATTGTCCAGGGGCAAGTATCAAAGCTTTAGAATATTTTAAAAAATGAAAGCAAGAAACCATGAGGTGGCCTGTCTAGGGTTCTCTTTCCATTGTCATCTGCTGAAAATATTTCTTAGTGCTTGAAAACCAATAAAGAGCTGGTACCCCAGAGCATCAAGTCAGTAGTCAGATCTCCTGGCCTGTGACTGGATTCGCTCCAGCTCTCTGGTGCTGTGTCCATCTCCTGCAACCCAATTCTCAGTCCCACACCCATTTGCAGCGTTTTAGAGGACTGAGCCAGAAAGTATCCAAACTTTCGATCAAGTGATGAAAAGACTGTTGTTAATCTAAGTGTTTGCAAATATATGAAAGACGTGTGTACAAACTGTCTACATGAAACCAGTTCACAAAATTAAATTTTTTTTTTTAAATTCAGTGATCTACCATTTTAGCTTCTATGACAAATTATCTAACTGCTTGCATGATTTTTTTCTCCAAATGGACCAAATTTAACAAGACTGGGGGGTGTTTTAAAAAGTATTAATGTGTGTCTCTGTGTGTCTCTTATGAATGTTAATGGGTGTTTTTTTTATATTTTTATACGACTACTCTGTAACGTATACTTTTTAAATCAATTCATTCAAGCTATTACTAGGTAAGTAACCCCTAGAAGTAGCCATGAAAAAGTTAAACAGCAAAAATCCCAGGGCAGCAGCAAGTAGATAGCCTTGGCTGTCAGGGCTCTTGTCAGGGGCATATTTGTTAGCAATAGACTAGAAAACAACCGCAGCTGAAAGGACTTCTGGGTGATGCCCAGCCCAGAGGTATCTTTTTCTTGTCGAAAGCTAGAGAGATTCATAAAATTGCCATCTTCCCAGCATTCTGAACCAGCAGTTTTTCCCAAGACCTCAGTTGAGTGCAGTGGCACTGGGAAAGAGCCCCTCTTCCTGTAGGGATCTTGTTGACAGCTCTGCAAAGTAACAGTGATCAACGCAAACAGCCAGTACAGATGAAATCCAGCTGTTGATGTCTTCCTAATAAAACCCAAAAGGTATTTCTGTATTTCAACATCTCCAGCAATTACAAACCAGACCTCAAGTCCTTCCTGATTGAAGAGGTTGCCGACCTGATTGAGAGGGAAGGACGGAAGCAAATTAGAAGACAACACAGGGTCAGGTAAGAGTGGAAGAGAAATGAGACCAAAGCAAGATATTGATAGAATCCCTCTCTCAGTCTCTGTCCCAACTGAATTTTTCAACTATAGGTTTCATTAAAGTCTAACATGCATATAGAAAAGTACATAAATGATACAAGTAGCGCTTGATGAATTTTCTCAAATCAAACATACCCCATGACCACACGTAGTCTAGCTGCCCGGAAGCCTCTTTCGTGCCTCATTCCAGTCACTTGTTCTTCTCCAAAGGCAACCACAATTCTGGTTTCCACCATCATCAGTCAGTTTCACCTTCCTTTGAAATTTAGTGCACTCTTTTGTACTGGGCTTCTTTGCTTGACATTATGTGAGTGAGATTCATCCATGACCTTCCGTGTGGCAAGTTTGGTCATTGTATGAACAAACCGCAGTGAATATCGTCATAGTCCTGTGGATGAGCATTTGCTCATCTCCGAAGGACCAAAGGTGCTGACACCCTAGATTTTCTAAGATCGGAGGATTTCTTCTGCAGTGCCAGAGCAGCCTTGATCTAGCAGGTTTGGGCCTCCAGGGTTGGAACAACAAAGAAGCATTTCCTTTTGTTTCTTAGTTTCAAAGGATTTCAAATGCATTGAGTCAAGTTGTTCTTAATATCCTCTCTCTCTTTAATGTCTGTGTAGTAATATCCTCTCTTCAGCCAATAGGTTGGTGAATTTTGCCTTCTCTAATTTATTCACGATCAATCTTACTAAGAGTTTGTCAATTTTGCTAGTTTTTTTTGAAACAACTTTTGGCTCTATTGATTTTCTCTCTGATACATTGATTTTCATTGTCATTAATTAGTGCTCTTGTCTTTAAAATTGTTTTCTTCTCCTTTCTTTAATTTGGTGATTTTCCTAACGTTTGAGATGGAAACTCACAAGTTAGGAATGATGGAGATCACTGATTTTTCAGCCTTTCTGGTTTCTAATATTAAGTTTTCTAAATTAAGGTGTTTTTTTTTTCCATCTTCAAACTGTACTCTATGATGCTGGAACTTTCACTATGCAAATGACATTTCCCCTCCCCCAACAGGTTACACTCTGCAAATAGGGGGAGTTGGAGGAAGACAGCAAGGCTGGAGAAGGAAGAAGGGCATCACTCCTTCCCGTCCCCTTGTTCTCCTGTCAGCATCTCCCCAGCAACAATGGCCTCTCATCCTAGCAGCACCCAAAAGCACCTGATTCTTTTCAGTTCTCCTGGTCCAGCCTCATGATCATTTCTCAGCCATCTATCTCGACTACATATAGCATCTCTTCCTTGGTCTAAAGTCTCCAATTTCTTCCCTTTGTTCCCTCAGCCCTAGGATGGAAGCTGTTCCCTGCCATTGCTAGCCCTGTGTCACCTAAGTGTCCCTTATTAGCTTTTTCTTAAGTAATCCCTTTATTAATTTCTTTCCACTAAGATAATTGGTTTGGTTTCTGTTTTCTAACTGGACCCTCACTGCACTTGCCCCCAAACCACATGAAGCAAAGTGAAGCATATTCAAAAGTGGACTCACAATCTCATTTTCCTCTCCCCCCAAATTGCTTTTCCTCCTCTGTTATGTATCTTTGTTGGGAAGCAGCCAACCAGAAATCTGGGAGTTTTTTCTCGTGTTTTTCTTCTCCCTTCGTCTGTATACCCAATGTTATCAAATTCCATTGACGCTGCCTCTTGTATATTTCCCTGGAATCTCTTGCCTCTTTTTATTTCCATTGTTACCACTTTAATTCAGGCTCAGGTCATTTCTCACCAGGCCCAGTTAATTAGTCTCTTGGCCTGAGGCCTCACTATATACCAATCCCTATTTTGATACCAAAATCATGTCCCATAAAGGCAAAGCTGTTCTCTTTAAAACACTCCAGAGGCTCCCCATGGCTACAGGGCAAAACTCAAATGCCACAGTAACACATTCATCTTCCAGCCTCTCGTGGGCTGATCTTCACCCACTCCCTCAGCTTCATCTGTCACTAATCCCCACCTCCCACCAGCACAGCCTGCCCATCCCACCACACACACCCAGGACTCCTGTCTCACCGGGCTGTGGCTTTCTTGAGATAAGGAGCATCACACACACACAACTTGGCAGTCAGGGCATCAAGAAGCTTCCATGATGAGAAAATGATATTTTCCCTGTTTCTATATCATCTTCATATTCATAATTTTGAATAACTATGAGAGTTCACTAAACTGATGCCCACAAATTGATAAAACATTTCTCAGTTTTTAGGTATGTAACTATACTAGTTGTGATGATTAATGTTAAGTATCAACTTGTAGCCACAGTACCCAGATATTTGGTCAAGTATTAGTCTAGGTGTCTCTGTGAAGATATTTTTTATTTTATTTTTTTGAATTTTATTTTATTCATTTTTTATACAGCAGGTCTTATTAGTCATCAATTTTATACACATCAGTGTATACATGTCAATCCCAATTGCCCAATTCATCAGGTATTTTTTAGATAAGATTAACATTTAAATCAGTAGACTTTGAGCAAAGCAAATTCCTTTCCATATGTGGGTGGGCCTCGTCTAATCAGTTGAAGGCCTTAATAGAAAGAAACCTAACTTCCCCACAAAAGGAGGGAATTCTGCCAGCAGACTATCTTTGGACTCAAATTGGGAGTCTTCCCTTGGTCTCTTGACTGATGGACTACCCTGCAGATTTTGGACTTGCCAAGCTTCCATAATCACAAGAGCCAATTTCCTAAAATCAATCAATCAATATCTCTCCCCCATATATATGTATATGTACATGTATATGTATACACACACACACATACACACACCTTGACTCTGTTTCTCTGCAGAATCCTGATTAATATACTGGTCTTTATATTTTAGGTTGTTTAATGTGTTTGCTATCATAAATACAATTTTATACTGGTGATGTTTATCTCAAATAATTATTTAGGATTGCTATCTAGGACTAGGTTTCAATTTTAAAAGGATGAATGTTACAATGCTTTTAAATAACTATTCCTTGATTTCCCTCCAAAAATGATTGCACCAACATATGATGCCTCAGTGTTGTGTGATGTATGTGGGTCCCCACAGTCTTGTCAGCACATTTCACATTTTAATTTATAATTCCTTAACTATTCTCTAGGTAGAATATGGCTCTGTGCATTTACTTATCGGGTATGTTTCCTATTATATAAACTACTTTTTTACGTATCATTTGGTCATTCGTCCCTGGAGTTTTAGAGGTGTTATATGATTTCTTCACGGGAACATTTGTTATGAGAGAATAATCCTTATAAGCAATAGGTCTACATGTGTCATGGTTCAAGTACATGAGGAATCTGTTCTCTGCTTATGGGACACCTTCTATACAATGACTGGGACCCCAGACCATAGAGGCTATGCCATCTTCAGCTCTAGGCTCCCAAGTTGCTTTGCAGTACATCTCCATTCCAGTCAGTCAGAAAAGGGAAAAGAAAAAGATGAGTATTCATAGGATAATTTTTTTTAGGTCAGGCCTGCATATGGAACACTTCTTTCCACCGTCAATCCATTCAATACACTCAGTCATAAGGCCGACTCGGCACAGAGGTTCTGGGAAATGCAGTCCAGCTGTGTTCTTAGGAAAGAGAAGATAACATGGATCAAGTGAGCAGCTGATGGTCTGTACATAGTGTGGAACCTCTGTGCTTGGTGGTAAGAACGTAGACTCTACAGTCAGACACACCCATCTGACTATCATATCAAGCAAGCAAGGTACTTCAACTTTCTGGTCCTGAAGTTTTTATTTTTCCAATCTGGCCATAAAAATAGGGGCCTTGTGGGGCTTCCCTGGTGGCGCAGTAGTTGAGAGTCCGCCTGCCGATGCAGGGGACACGGGTTCGTGCCCCGGTCCGGGAAGATCCCACATGCCTCAGAGTGGCTGGGCCCGTGAGCCATGGCTGCTGGGCCTGCACGTCCGGAGCCTGTGCTCCGCAACGGGAGAGGCCACAACAGTGAGAGGCCCGCGTAACACACACACACACACACACACACACACACACACACACACACACACACAAAATAGGGGCCTTGTAGGGCAATTGTAAGGATTCAGAAAAATATGTGCAAATTCCTGGCCTATAGTATATATACATATGTATGTCATATATATATACATATATGCATATATAATGCATAAAATACATATTAGACTCCTTTCATAATTTTTCAGTTATATTTTTGGTAAATGTGTGTTTATATTTTGAACTTTTTGTCATTTGCGTTCATGTTCTTCTGTTTGGGGATGTTAAATTGTCATGTTTCTATGAAGTTTTTAGTCATCTTTCACTTCGTGATTCCTTATGTTATTTCTAAGAGTTCCAAGCTATCATTCCTCCACCGTGGAGTAGGATGTCTGCTCCGTTCCTTCCAGTTTGTCTATGGTTTGAATTTTTATTTTCTTCTTTGATTCCCATGAACTGCATGTTCTGAAACACCATCAGGATCCTTCCAAATGTCAAATTCCAAGGGTCAACTATGAAATAAGTTGAGTATCTCTCCTACCAGACTATACCAGGTAAGTTTTTCCCTCCCTTTTTTCCTCCCTTGAGTGTTGCCCCATCTTCCCCCCGCCCCCTCCTGAGCGCCCTCTAGATCTCTTCCCCACCGAACATTTGCCCAGTTACAGCAGCCCAGTTATGACAAAATGACTACTAATGGATTGAAGTAGTAACTGTGATCTTGTTGGGGAAAAAAATCACCTGGGAGCTTGTTAAAACGTAGAATCCCAAACTTCTGATTCAGAGGGTTTTGGTGCCAAATCTTTATTTTAACAAGTATCCTAGGTAACTTTAAAACAGCTAGTCCCACACTTAGAAAAAGTAGCTTACCTCCATGTGTACATAAGATCTTAAACTATATAAAAGAAAAAGTAATACCATTATTTCAGGCACTTGACAATGAATAAGAAAGCTTTTCTGGGGAGAGTGTAAGTCTCCTTTATGCCTTCAAAACTGCAGATTCTCTTCTTTATGCTTACCCAGTACTGTAACCACCTCTTTTTCTTATAGCTAAGAATAAACACTCACTGTCTGTGGCCTTATCCAAGATCAAACCACGAGTTTTCCAGTCAACCTCTTCATGGGCTATGTGATTTACTGTCTAAGAAAACTAAAACCACTAGACCTCTCAGTTGCTTTGTGATGTGCTATTCTTATAGCCAGGCGGGAAATCAAGCAGGAATAGCAAGTTACATGTCCAAATGTGTATTTCTCTGAATGCTCCAGCCACTTCAATCTTATTATTGAGTCCTCTAGCAATTTTTCTCATTCTAAAGAAAAGATGTTCCTCTCATTTTCTTTTTTCTAAAAGAAAATACAGGTTTTAAAATAACACATGCTTGTTTTCTTTCTCACCACATGAGACTTACATTTCCCAAACCCCCTTACGGGGTTGAGTAGATAAAACAAAACCTTTCTTAATAGCACAGTGAGTGTGACAATAGAAGAATCGCAGGGCTTGACAGAGTCAAGTTACGAGTGGCTTCGTATAGTACCAGAGGCGTTTCACCCCAAGTGACTGCCATTTCAAGCATCACCCAACAGAGGCCTGATCTTAAAAGCACTAAAGGAAAAGAACAATAATTTAAATAGTACCCCGATGTGGAAGAAAGTGCATACACGGTGCGCTAAGACCTGTGCTGCTGACAGAGTGAAAGAGGACTGAAGGCCGAGAGCCTGCGGGATATAAATATTCTTCTAAGGACCGTCTAAGACATCTCTAACAGAATTATTAGTGGCTCTGTTTGATCATCAAATGAAAGGCTGTCATAAATCAAGAAGATAAAGGACAGTTTTTATCCAGAGGACTGGGAAGTCTTCAAACATCTGGTCTGGAAAAGTTCAGTGCAGTGAGTGTAATTCGGATATCCTATTGGAAAGTGGATTGAAGGATTGCAGTTGGCGCTTGTCTTTATTCAAGGTACAGGGATTAATGACCAGATAGGAGAGCTAATGACCCAGCCGGAGTGGATTATTATTCAGCCTGGCTGGCAGAAGTCCCTTTGAGGCTATCCTTTGTCCCACATTGTTCCATTTATTAAATGATCTCTTTTTTTCCTTAAAAGGAAAATTCACCTGTATCCCCCACCCCAATTATTTTTAATTTTATTGTGGTAAAATACACATAACATAAAATTTACCACCTTAACCATTGTTAAGTGTGCAGTTCACAGGCATTGAGTACAGTCACATTACTGTGCCTCACCCTCCCCAATTTATTTTTAAATTATTAAGCAAACTACTGCACTGGTCAAGGACAAAAGAGAGGGTTCCAATAACAGTGGAAAATGGTGTCTCTGTCTCTCTCTCCACCTGTGATCTTAGGATAAATAGACAATTTTAAGTGCTTCCTCCCATATACCCTCCCCCCCCCACAGACACATACACATACACCCCACTACATAATGATGGAGTCCCAGGGGAGTCTCAGATGACACGGATGCCACTCGTTCTGTGTTCTGTCACTGCCAGAACTGCTGGCACCAGAGTTGCCAATCCACCAAAGCGAGGCTACAAGATTCCTTCTTCTATTTACACAGTCCCCAAAACATAGGCATCTCAAGTCCCTAACGGCTTGGTGAGACTTTCTGTGAACCCCTCTCTTTCTGCTCTGCTCAAAGCCTCTTCCCGTGAAATCGATTTTGTGGGCTGGGCTGGAAGAGACCCCAAATGACGGTGGCCATGTTATTGTCAGTTCTACCCTCCACTCCCAAACCAGAACCTTCTTATTAGAACAGACCTGTGTCTTCTGAATCTCTTACTACTCAGGATATATACCTTTCTTCTCCTGCAACCACTCACTTCAGGACCCCCTGCCATAACCTTGGGTATTGCCAGGCATTCCAGAGCAAGGGGAACCCGCCTAGGCACAAAGCTGATCTCCAGTCTGCTCACCTACCATGGGCTAGTGGTTGTGGATCTGAAGATGTGTGCCTCTAGCAGTCCTTTTACCCAGCATTGAAAGTAATTGTCAACATGGATTGATATCAATAATGACTTATTTGCTACCGGAAGAATAAAACTGAATCCTTGGACACTTTCCAGTTTTTAAATAAACAATGAACTTGAAACAGTCACCATATGCCATCATCTCAAAGGTCAAACCTCACATTCACTCCGCAAGTGCTACTCCCCCGGCCACCAAAGTAAAAACTGTACGATGGCGTAGATACAGAAAACATACAATAGCATCGTACTGCTCTGTAGCTACAGCAGTGACAGAGTGCCTTACATTTATTTCTTTAGGTCTTTGGAGTATCCCTGTTGCTTGTCTATAGATAGGCACAGTATAATTTAGCACCTCTGTCAAGGTGAGAGGGGAAATATGAGTACCTCCATTTTACAGATGTTGTCGTGAAACAGAACCTGAGATAAAATAGCTGATAAACAACCAACCTAGGAGAACGGCAATCTCTTCGATCTCTGTAAAAATACGGTAATGCCTTAATGTGAAACTTGAAGACAGGAAAATTGACCCCCAGATCATTCCACTCGTCTCTCCATCCCATTTCCTACGCATCCTCACCAGTTCACTCCCAACATTTTCAGTTTGGACCAACTGTTATTTATAGAGGTGAGACCTAAGGTAAGTGTATGAGTGTCACAGAAAAAGATTTGCAACAAAGGTTTGACTTTGGGTTTTCCTCAAGAAACCACTGGGATCTGACCAGAAGTCCTCATTGCCTAAGAACAGCATTGTTGACACTTAAACCAACTGCAGTAGGTAAAAGGCCACTTGTAGCTGGTACATAACAAGCAAACAACATAGTCAATGGGATTTGGTTTTGACATATTTAGGCTTGAGCAACAGAGCTACCACGTCATAAAATTCTTCTGACAGTTTTCTCTTTCTGATAATTTACTGGAAAACACCATAAACCTTGTAAACTTTCCACAGATGAGAACTGATCCTGTAAAATAATTCAATAAAAACAGAGTAAGAAAAATCGAAAAGGGTTTTAAGTGTGCTATGTAAAAATTTTGACCAAGTAATTACATTGAATTAAAGAAATTTGTGAAAAGTCTTCAATGTCAGTACAATTCCATTAAAAGGTAATCATCGATCATTTCTTAAAATATTTTCATTGTGAAACTGGGGGTGTTCCAAACATGAATGTGTGAGCTTGATTACAATGGCTGGTGGGAAAAAAATATTATAAATTTGCCCTGGGGAGGTGGCAAATGATATCTTTTAAAAACCGGTGCCTCAAGAACTGGAATTGCTAGGTGAGGTAGGTAGGGCTCATTAAGTAAGAAGTCAACCTGGGAGAAGGCAGAGGGGACCTGGAGGATGTGGCGCACCAGAAGGAACTGGAGAAAAGACCTGAGTCATAGACTCTCACTCAGTTCCCCAGGAAGAGGAAGTCGGCACGGTCAGCACCCTCCATTCTCCCACACACACAGTTTCAGGGGTCCTACTTTTGAAGCAGGTGCCAGTACTTTTACAGCACTATTGTCATCAAATCCTGTGAGAGAGTAATTATTACCCTCACTTTATAGATGAGGAACTTGAGGCTCCTAGAGCTTAAGAAACCTGTCCCAGGCTAACAAAACAAAGCAAGACTCCATCCCATTAATCCCCTGGATTGCAACATCCTTTAAAATGTAGTGTTGAGAGAGCACCAAATCCTAACCACTGGACCACCAGGGACCTAGAGATTGTCATACTGAGTGAAGTAGTCAGACACAGAAAGAAAAATATGATATGATATCACTTATATGTGGAATCTAAAAAAAAAAAGGGTACAAATGAACTTATTTACAAAACAGAAGTAGAGTCATGGATGTGGAAAACAAACTTATGGTTACCAGGAGATACAGGGGGTTGAGGGATAAATTGGGAGATTGGGATTGACACATACACATTACTGTATATAAAATATATAACTAATAAGAACCTGCTGTATAGCACAGGGAACTCTACTCAATACTCTGTAACGGCCTATATAGGAAAAGAATCTTAAAAAAAAAAAAGAGTGGCTATATGTATATGTACATACACCTGAAACTAACACAACATTGTAAATCAACTATACTCCAATAAAAATTTTTAAATATATATAGTGTTGAAAACTCCAAGATAAAAAGATCTTTAGCATTATTCTAGGCTCTGAATTCTGTAATGATATTGATTAAATTAAGGAGATGCATCTTTTTTAAGAAGTTGATCTTACTTTCCAGTTGTCACCAAGAAGCGGAGAAATCAAGATTTTGTTTGTTTTGCTTTTAAATAATTGCTAATGAATAATACATAGATCAAATAATTGTTGTTGACCATTGTGTTAAAGAGATACACTCAGAATAATAGGTACACTGCTGGCCATTTGATAAATGATTAAAATAACTTGAAAATTATGGGTGAGTCCATATGAACTTTACAACTGTGTTCTTATAACATAAAACTTAAAGGAAAAGTGCCAAGATGCATCTGTGCTGGATTATAATGTGGCA
Source organism: Orcinus orca (assembly GCF_937001465.1). Classification (NCBI taxonomy): domain Eukaryota; kingdom Metazoa; phylum Chordata; class Mammalia; order Artiodactyla; family Delphinidae; genus Orcinus; species Orcinus orca. The sequence goes on from NC_064567.1 coordinate 70,034,242, forward strand.
GTTGTTTGTTACATGCAGAAAGAGGCCCAATTTAATAATGGCACTGAATAATGTTTGCTTAATGGTATCATTCTTATTGGTTATAAAATCATTAAAGACCATGGGAAGTCAAGAGGTAAAGAGATCACATCAGCGCCTCTGGTTTGAACTAGGAGCCCAGTCTGGTGTGTGTGTGTGTGTGTGTGTGTGTGTATTTAAGGGGACAAGCAGGGGTTGGGGGAGGGTCTGGAGGGGGGATGGGGGCGCCCTGTGAAATGAAGCTCATCACTTCAAACGGGTGGCTCTCAGAGAGCAGGTGGGCAGCTCTCTAGGGAATGTGCGGGGACAGTTGCTGTGCAGCAGTGCACATGTGGCCAGGCAGCAAATGAGGGGGGCTGGAAGATCAAAAGGAAACCTGAAAATCACAGGCCACCCCCAATCTGTACCTCTCAACTAGGATTACAATGTCAGACATTTGAAAGGGAGTGCCTGATCTTTACAAGGTCAAGAGCCACAGACTCCGGTGGGTCTGTAATGGATCTGATTCAGCAAGTTTCATTACTGCCAAGTACAGAATACATCCTGGCCTGAGAAATCAGGTAGTTCCCAAAGCCCTTTAAACTTTGTGGAGGAAACCTGCATTCCACAGGCTTCCACAGGCTCTTTTGAAGTATCTCCAGGAGCTAAACAGCCTTTCCAGAAGGCTATGCTCATAAAGAGTGATGAAAGCTCTCTCACTTGGCCCCATTTTTTTCCTCCAGTGCTGCCGTCCAGGTAGAAAGAGGACAATCTCCTGCCACTTTGCCCTAAAACAAGGTCACCAGTCATGCAGTGATACCATTTCCAAATATTTCCTGTATAAGTGACATCCGAGGTCAATATACTACTCTTTGAGCCCTGGTCTTTTTTGTTGGTTAGGGAAAAAAAAGACTATGTTTCTAGGTTTATGTAGATAGAATTTCTTATATGCAATTTTAGCAGAATCAAATCCATGAACAGCCCATCTTATGCCGCTCTGTGGTTACAGCAAAGGGTCTGATGGGATTGTTTCCTTATACATTATGAAAAACAAAATAGTCTAGTCATTGATTCTGTTAATTAACTTTATGAATACAAGCAATTCTCTATGGCCCTCTGTGTTCTGGTTTCTTCCTTTTGAAAGCCCCTTACCCAGTCTCAATGGAGGTATTTATGAAACATTTTGCCTAGTTCAACATAACATCTTAAATGCTGTGTTAAGGATTAAAAAGTCAGTTCAACATTTTGTTCATGTAAGTCTTATAGATTCCATTTCCAAAATTACATTTTTTGATTGACTTCTACTGTTTTTCTTTAACTAAATACATTGAAAACATCTGCAAAATGTAGTCACAGTTTTGAGGTTCCTTGGAGAAAAACCCCTCTGGCTGAAAAGAATCCATTTTTTTCTAGCTGTAATCACACTTGTACGGGTAATATAAGCCAGCATTACTCAGGCCTTTTCCTCCTCAGGTGGTGCTAAGAAGTCTGGAAAGCTTAGATAAAAGTATATTTTGCTCTGTGGCTAATACGTGAGGTTTATTACATTTCATATCTCATCTTGCATGGTTCAGTGTGTCCATCAGCACAATTTCACAAAATAACAAATCCAGTCTAATAAATGTTTAAGTCATGTTCTCTCTGCTTGGGTACCTAGAAATGTTAGCTTATTTGATTTAATTACAAAAGAGCAAATCAATAAACACTATCACCAGAAAATTTTAAGCTATGCACACTCAATAAATGTATTCATTTAGTTGCCAACAAACATGCCAAATACTCTGGCAGAAAATTCAAATTATCTGATTATATTTGATTAAAACTGAAATAAAACCAATGGGGAAAAAACATCAGTCGTTTGTAGTGAAACCCCAACAGGGAAACAGCTTACATAATAATTAAGTTTCCTATTGGACAATGTTTAAGATTCATTGTTTGAAAAACCAGGTCTTTATAAACAACAGGGACTGAAAAAAATCAATTCAATTAAAAAGGTCTCTACTTCTGAAATGCAAGTATTATTGACTTTTTATGATTTTCAGCAAAGAGTAATGATGAGACATCATTACCCAATGGATGCGTGAGGCAGTTCGACATGGGGAGGGACGTGGCAGGAACAGCAGGGCCAATTGTCTGGGGACAGGTACAAGGTGGCAAAGCTACCAGCAGTGATATCCTAGGTAGACCATCCTGTGTCAGAATTTTGGCTGTGATTTACCTGTCATGGTTTTTGCCCAAGTTGTTTTTCCAGCTTCCCCATAGATTCTGTCAGCCTAGATAGAGTTTTAACAAATTCAAGTTTTACTTAAGTTAGCCACAATTTTACCACTGTTTGCAACAAAGCATCTTTTTTTCTTAACATTTTTATTGGAGTATAATTGCTTTACAATGGGATGTTAGTTTCTGCTTTATAACAAAGCGAATCAGTTATACATATACACATGTTCCCATATCTCTTCCCTCTTGCGTCTCCCTCCCTCCCACCCTCCCTATCCCACCCTTCTAGCTGGTCACAAAGCGCCGAGCTGATCTCCCTGTGCTATGCAACAGCTTCCCACTAGCTATCTATTTTACATTTGGTAGTGTATATATGTCCATATATACACTACCACTCTCTCACTTCGTCCCAGCTTACCCTTCCCCCTCCCCATGTCCTCAAGTCCATTCTCTAGTAGGTCTGCGTCTTTATTATTCCCGTCTTGCCCCTAGGTTTTTCATGATCTTTTTTTTTAGATTCCATATATATGCGTTAGCATATGGTATTTGTTTTTCTTTCTGACTTACTTCACTCTGTATGACAGACTCTAGGTCCATCCACCTCACTACAAGTAACTCAGTTTCGTTTCTTTTTATGGCTGAGTAATATTCCATTCTATATATGTGCCACACTTCTTTATCCATTCATCTGTCGCTGGACACTTAGGTTGCTTCCATGTCCTGGCTATTGTAAATAGAGCTGCAATGAACATTGTGGTACATGACTCTTTTTGAATTATGGTTTTCTCAGGGTATATGACCAGTAGTGGGATTGCTGGGTCGTATGGTAGCTCTGTTTTTAGTTTTTCAAGGAACCTCCATACTGTTCACCATAGTGGCTGCATCAATTTACATTCCCACCAACAGTGTTTGAGGGTTCCCTTTTCTCCACACCCACTCCAGCATTTATTGTTTGTAGATTTTTTGATGAAGGCCATTCTGACCGGTGTGAGATGATATCGCATTGTAGTTTTGATTTGCATTTCTCTAATGATTAATGATGTTGAGCATTCTTTCATGTGTTTGTTGGCAGTCTGTATATCTTCTTTGGGGAAATGTCTATTTAGGTCTTCTGCCCATTTTTGGATTAGGCTGTTTGTTTTTTTAATATTGAGCTGCATGAGCTGCTTGTTAATTTTGGAGATTAATCCTTTGTCAGTTGCTTCATTTGCAAATATTTTCTCCCATTCTGAGGGTTGTCTTTTCGTCTTGTTTATGGTTTCCTTTGCTGTGCAAAAGCTTATAAGTTTCATTAGGTCCCATTTGTTCATTTTTGTTTTTATTTCCATTTCTCTAGGAGCTGGGTCAAAAAGGATCTTGCTGTGATTTATGTCATAGAGTGTTCTGCCTATGTTTTCCTCTAAGAGTTTGATAGTGTCTGGCCTTACATTTAGGTCTTTAATCCATTTTGAGTTTATTTTTGTGTATGGTGTTAAGGAGTGTTCTAATTTCATTCTTTTACATGTATCTGTCCAGTTTTCCCAGCACCACTTATTGAAGAGGTTGTCTTTTCTCTATTGTATATTCTTGCCTCCTTTATCAAAGATAAGGTGACCATATGTGCGTGGGTTTACCTCTGGGCTTTCTATCCTGTCCTATTGATCTATCTTTCTGTTTTTGTGCCAGTACCATACTGTCTTGATTACTGTAGCTTTGTAGTATAGTCTGAAACCAGGGAGCCTGATTCCTCCACCTCCGTTTTTCTTTCTCATGATTGGTTTGGCTATTCGGGGTCTTTTGTGTTTCCATAGAAATTGTGAAATTTTTGTTCTAGTTCTGTGAAAAATGCCAGTGGTAGTTTGATAGAGATTGCATTAAGTCTGTAGATTGCTTTGGATAGTATAGTCATTTTCACAATGTGCAACAAAGCATCTTAAATGTACAAAATATGATACAGGAAGAGGAGGTAAGGCAAATAAAGGAATGTAAAATGTGAATTTATTTGAGCGGAAAATGTAAGGAAGAAATAAATGAGAACCCAACTAATTTTTTAATCTGAGAAATTGGCAACTTATGAAGTTGTGAAACAGCTGACAAAACAGTTGATTTTTTAATCTTAGGGTGACAAGGCTGATGTATAAAGAGAAATAGGAAAATTTTAGGATGTTGGAACATATGACTATTTCTCCAAAAAAAAAAAAAAGAGGAAGGAAGGAAGGAAGAAATCTGGGCAGATGGTAGCCTATTTGGAAGCAGAAAGCTTAAACATGTTTCAACTGCGGAATCCACCAACTTCTGGACTTCCTCTTACCTGAGTTAATACACTTCTGTAATGTAACACCAAATTATTTTCAGTTACTTTTCATTATCTATCTGAAGTGCCTCAGGCCCATAGCCCATGCCTCTTCCCTCCTCCCCCAACTTCGCCATTGCTGCTAAAGCGGGAGAAGCCAAGGACCTTCTTAAAGATCAAGCGAGTACACCCTGGAAATATGGAGTTAATATCTTGTGAAGAGTTAATATCCTGTGAGGTAAATCTTTGACCAATGGGAAATGGGGCTTATCAGATAAATTCTTTCCTAAAATGAAATGTGGCCAGCTCTGCAATGCACTTCCTGGCACTCCCCCACCCTCCCTTCCTCTGCCTCATTTTCTATTTTCCTCTCTCCTTCTTCTCTGGGATTGCACTCCCAAATAAAGTACAGTCTTCTCACATTGCTGGGGATGCGGGACCCGGGGAGGGGCGTTGGTGGGGAGGATGCGCCAGGCCAAGTGCGCTATGCTATTTTATAGAAGGGACTTGAGCATCCGCAGAGTCGGGTATCTACTGGGGTCCTAGAACCAGTCCCCCCACGAATACCGACGGACAACTTGTATTCAAAGATGAAAGCTTCTGCTGCCTCTGTTTTCTACCAAGTTTGGGCTAAAATACCCCCAGATATTTAAAAATAGATCACATACTTCCAATCATCTTATAAAATTTCAACCTTGGCATCTAATTTGCCCCCTAAATTAAAAATGTACAAGCAAGTTGGATCTGTCAGCTTTATATTGAAGGTTTACGTATATCTAATAATTTAGGGGACAGTCTGGGAACCAGAGCAGTATTTGTTTGGGACCAGATCCCAGAAGAGGCCACAGGAAGGTGCCAACACTACCCGTTTACAGCCTTGGGTTGCTTGTCCCTGTGGTCAGGCTGTGCCACACACTCCACACAAAGCTTTTGTATATGTGTTCCCAATTCTTGGAATGCTCTTTAACTACTCAAGACACTTCTTCTCCAGTCTTGCACACACATGTATTTCAACTAATTATTCCCAGGGTTCCTGACGGCTCACCACCCTACCCACCCCAGAGATAGACTCTGACCTTTGAAATTATATTAGCCTTTGGAACCCACATCCTGACCATCTTGTCTTTATTCATTAAATATTAGTCTGAACTGGGCTGGTAGTGAGAGATTTCATCACCAGAAGACACTATGGTGTCAGAGCTTCTTAATCTTTTCCAATAGTTCAGAAGACAAATTTGTGAGTACGTGTATCAACTGCACTTTCTCTCCTCATTAACTTCTATTTTCCTGAGAACATTGATAAGAAATAATAAAGTGACTAACGTTTGTTGTTTGTTTGTTTGTTTTTAATATAAACACCTCTTGTCATAGGAGAGGTAAGGTTAGAGATAAGTTAAAAACAGCTTAAGATTTCTATACCTGAAGCATCTCATTTAATATGGGCCTGGTTATCCTTACCAAAACTTCTTTTACTGAGGCACTAACAGTACTTCTTTAGTTATTAAAGCCATTACACAATTAGAATACATTTGCCTGAAGTCTAAATAACATGCTCTTTTTGCCACATATTACATATTTTTGAGTCTAAATATCACCATCAATAACATATCAACAGATCTGAATCTCGGGGAAGAATCAACATTTCATTTCCAAATGATAGAGATTAACAAAGACATTGTTTTCACCAACAAATATTTGGACTAAATGGCTTCTTTCTCTCCAACACGTTGATGCTCCAAGTTTCTGCTAGAAACCATTTATCTCCAGATAGCAATTTCTATTTTCAGAAATAATCAGATACTGAAAGAGCTTAATTACTCCTACATAAAAACAAAACTCTGGTAATCAGTCCAAGAATTCAAGGAGTGGCATGACAAACTGCTAAAAAATAATACATGGTTGGCTCAATTTCGGAAATTGAGAGGAAGAGACTTACATAAAATAGAAACTGCGCATAAAATCTTTGAAAAATCAAGGTCCTAAGTTATAGTGGGGCAGAAAATCACCATAGATGATGGCTGTTCTCTCAGCCATTCACACTGTATACATCCTGGGAAGAATCAACCAGCCCCAAACTCCCATCCTCAGAGAGCCTCCCTGCTTGGAAGCCAGCCATCAGGCTGAGAGCACACAGCAGGCAGATTTCCTGAGAAAATACCTTTCCTCTAAAGTGGACAGCAATACCTACTCTTGATTAGGCTGTTGATAGGATCAAATAAAATTCAAAAATGTAAAATAATAATCACAGAGCCTGGCACAAAGTAATTCTTCAATAAATTATACCTCTTTTATTATTGTTATGATTATGGAAAAATCACATATGCTCACAAAGTTTCTTATTTCAAATAATGTCCTTACTGCTAAGTCCTCTTGCCTGTCCCCTACCCTGCAGTTTTGGTCTCATTTGGCTCACATTCTCTGTTTATATGGAAATAAAACAGATTATTCTTTTCTGGCTTTTCAAAGAGAACAACTAAAGCTACATGTTTTGACTCAAGTCTTCTTGATGGGCCAAAGCAGGGGATATACTAGTATTTATAATATAAATTAATCCAGTATTTCTCAACAGGGACAGTGCCCTTCATGGAAAACTTTGGAAACTTGTAGACACGTTTTTTGTTTGTTTGTTTTGTTTTTTTGCGGTATGTGGGCCTCTCACTGTTGTGGCCTCTCCCGTTGCGGAGCACAGGTTCCGGACGCGCAGGCTCAGCGGCCATGGCTCACGGGCCCAGCCGCTCTGCGGCATGTGGGATCTTCCCGGACCAGGGCATGAACCCATGTGCTCTGCATCGGCAGGCAGACTCTCAACCACTGTGCCACCAGGGAAGCCCTAGACACGTTTTTTGATTGTCCCAATGTCTAAGAAACACTGTTGCTATTTAGTGTGGGACCGGGGATGCTAGACAGTCCAGCACTACAAAAAAGTTGTCCCACATTCCTCCAAATATTCAAATATTTCTCCAGACAGTCATGTGGATAAGAAAAAAATACATTATACCTGCTCACAAACATCTGAGCCCAGATTCTATTTCTGTTCCATATGTAAACACAAAGTATATCTGAACACACTGCTTTAAAAACTCTGAGACTCGGAACAGAGGTTATTTACCAACTGGAATGGGAATATTTCATTATTTAACAACTGCTATGTCCATATTGGAATAAACCAGCTCTCAGCTCTGCAAAAATAGCTGTGCTTTTTTCTGTATTTTTTTTAATCTGAAGAAATGAACCTGACAAGATGAACTGAACATTTTATAAGAAACACATTAATAAAGTTGGCAAAAAAGTTATCAATCTTTGTAAGAATATAAAGAGAAGTTTGAAAACTGTAAATATTGCCACTGAAAGTTTTAAAAAATTTTCTAATCAGAAGGATCATCAAATAGCACAAATGATCACGGATGGAATAAGGCACCCAATTGTTGCAGAAAAGGTGATCCTACTGGGTGTATGATAGCCTTCTTAATGTGAAGGAGGAAAACAAATCTAAGTGAAATAATGTATTGTCTTCCATTAATGAATAGTACTGTTTTAAGAATAACCAATAACATGGCAAAAGTCAGCTGTGTAATTAATAGCAAGCAAATGAGCAAGACTTCTGTGTAATAATGAGGACTTATACAACAGTTTTAAGGAGAAAAAGTAATATAAGAAATGACTTTTTGGTTACTAATAATATAGAAAAGCTGTCAATGTACAAAACCTTTACAATTAATTAACAGGGAAAGTATTACCTTCCCCAATGTTACTTATACAAAAGGTAAAGTTGCACCTCATTGTTTAGCCACATAGGTTTACAGCAGCTTTTAAAAAGTAGAACCAAGTATTGTGCCTTGACCATTAATTGCTAAGAATTGTAGTGAGAAACTCAACAAATCAGTAGATGCTATTAGTTTTATTCATAAAATTAAGAGTAACCCCTTAAATGATAGAGCATTTTGTAAAATACTCAAAGATATGAAGAAGAGTTTGTATATCTTATCCTACCAAAGGAAATAAGTTGATCCTCCAAAGAAAATTATTTGAGCTTGCTGGTTTCATGTTTGATACTACTGTTGAATACTATTGTTGATTTTTTATTCTATCAAATGAAAAATTAAGGAAAAGAGTTAAAATGTTGTGAAATTACATGAATTCCTCTAAAATATATTTTAAAACTTAAATGAAATCCTTCTTAAGCTGGAAGGAAGTGAGATTATTAAAGTAAAAGAAAGTTTAATGGGAGTTAATAGAGAGTTTTACACAATTTTAAAGTTAGCTTGGCCACAGAATTCCCGGATCTTCTGTTTTTGCAATTAGAAAATGATTAGCTTAAACTATTGATTTGGAAATGCACTCCCAGTTAAAAGCTCTTTAAAACATTTGATGATGACATTTAAACATCTATATGTCCTTTATAATACCATTTTCTGTGATTTATCCATTTTTTTAAAAACATGGAACATATTAGCTAATATTTTCAAGAAGAATTAATTAAGTGAAAAATTGACTTTAGGAGTAAAGCATAATTTTACTAGGGTAACTGAAAAAGAATTGGATCCATTAAGACTTTTATACTTATTTCTTTAGAAAGAATCTAAATTATTTATTTGTAGCATTTTCCATTTACATATGTGGTTGGAAAAAAGTTTCACTGAAAAAGTGAAATTATTGCAAAATGCCAAAGCAACAGTGCATTGTAACAGAAGAGATAGGAGACTCCTTCTTTTACAGATTTACAAGAAAATATTATTAAATTAGCAGATACACACAAAATGCTGGGATATCATTGAGTTTTACTGCTAAGATTGCTTTTTAAATATTTCACATCATTGTCATACTTTAAAAATTTTTTGAAACATATAGAGAGGGTGTGGAGAAAAGGGAACCCTCCTGCACTGTTGGTAGAAATGTGAATTGGTACAGCCATTATGGAAAACAGTATGGAGGTTCCTTAAAAAACTAAATATAGAGTTGCCAGATGATCCAGCAATCCCACTCCTGGGCAGGTATCTGGACAAAACTATAATTTAAAAAGATACAGGCACCCTATGTTCATAGCAGCACTATTTACAAGAGCCAAGACACGGAAACAGCCTCAATGTCCATCAACAGATGAATGGATAAAGAAGATGCAGTACATGTATATAATGGAATATTATTCAGCCATAAAAAAGAATGACATAATGCCATTTGCAGCAACATGGATGGACCTAGAGATGATCATCCTAAGTGAAGTAAATCAGAAAGAGAAAGACAAATACCACATGATACCACACATGTAGAATCTAAAATATGACACAAATGAACTTATCTATGAAACAGAAACAGACTTGTGGTTGCCAGGGGGAAGGGGATGTGGGGAGGGATGGGTTGGGAGTTTGGGACTAGCAGATGCAAACTTGTACATATAGGATGGATAAACCAACCAGGTCCTACTGTATAGCACAGGGAACTATATTCAATAGCCTGTGATCAACTATAACAGAAAAGAATATGAAAAAGAATGTATATACATATGTATAACTGAGTCACTTTGCTGTACAGCAGTAATTAACACAACACTGTAAATCAACAATGCTTCAATTTTAAAAAATTAAAAATATTTTTTTGAAACATAATAAGCAACCTAAGTTGTGAAAATTCTATTTTGAGATTATTTCTTTGTATTACCCATTGTTTTTCAGTGTTGCTCCACTAACACTGGCGGGGACAGACGTTCAGACCAGACAACTTTTCTATTTGTGCTTCCATTTCCTTCTCCAATCCACACTCTGTTCCCCATTACTTTTCAAAGGTTATGGTCCTCAAGGCCTTTTTCTTTTTTCATTTTTAAATACTTCTCTAACTGATAAATACATTTTAGAAATACAATCAATGCTCCATTACCACATCTAAAACTATGACCATAAGTTGTTTGGTCAAATTTGATCATTTCGTTTTTCAAATATCCTGTGACATTACGGGTTTATTTTGTACACCTGTTCTGTTAGTTACTGAGCGAGATGTATTACAGTCCCCTACCATATCTGTGGATTTGTCTACTTTTGTCATTTGTCCTGTCAAGTTGGTTATATATATTTTTAAGCTGAGGCTATATTATTAGATGCATACAAATAAAAAGTATACAACTTCCTGGTGTATTGATCCTTTTATCATTAGGAGGTGTCCCTCTCTATCTCAAGAAACACCTTTACTAAAAGAAAAGTAAAAGAAGCTTCAGGAGATAAGCTTATCTGATATAAGTATAGCTACAACAGCTTTTTTTTTTCTTGGTTACCATTTGCATGCACATCCTTTCATCCATTTATTTTCATTCTTTTTCTCCATACATAAGGTGTATTTCTTGAATGTAGTGTTTTATTTTTAAATCTAGCCTGATAATCCTTGACTTTTTATTGAATTGCACTTATATTTAATACAATATGTGTATTCAGGTTTGAGTCTAACATCTCACCTTTTTTATTCTATTTGGTCCATTTGTTTTATGTTACTTTTTCCTTCCCTTGTTTGCCTTCTTTCGTATTAGTCAACTATTTTTATCCGTTCATTTTCCCCCTCTGTTAGCTTGTTAGTTATATATTATTTTAATCTGCCCTTATTTGTTATTAGAGACTATAGCATGCATCACTGACTTATTACCTTTATCAGTTCCCAGACATTTCAGGAATCTTACAACACCGCGACTCCATTATTCACTTTCCTGTCTTCTGTGCTGTAATTATCAGATATTTGCATTCTTCCAGTTTTAAGCCCCTAAAACATTATTCCTAAATGCTGTAAATAGTTATTTAAATTTACCCATCTATTTACCCTTTCCGTTATTCTACAATCCTTTTTGCACTTCCATCTTTTCACCTGGGATCATTTTCCCTCTTTCTGAAAACTCACTTTAAATTTTTCTTTTAGTGTAAGTCTAGTGGTACTGGCAAATCCTCTTTATTTGTGAATACATTCACTTTGCCTTCATTTTTGAAAGATCTATTCATTGAATATATTAGTCTAGGTGGTCATCTACTTCTTTTAGGACTTTAAAGGTGTTATTACCTTGTCTTCTGTTTTTTACCATTTCTGTGGAGAAGCCAGCTTATCATTTCTTCTGTGAAGGTAATATATTTTTTCTTTTGCTTCTCTTAATATTTTCTCTTATTCTTTGGTATTTAACAGTTTTACTAGGATGTGCTGCGGTGTGATGTCTTTATATTTATCCTACTTGAGGTTAATAGAGCTTTTTTAATGTGTAGCTTGATATCTTTTATCTGTTTCACAGAATTCTCAGTCAGTGTCTTTCCAAATATTGCTTTTGTCCCATTTTGTTCTCTATTTTGGAGACTACTATTAAGTGTACGTATCTTAGACTTTTTCAGTGTGTCATGTACCTTCTATCTTTTTCCTCTTCATCTGTATGTTTTCTCCTACTTTATGTTTCTGTTCATTAATCCTGAGATGCCTTGTTAAACTCAGCTATAAAATTATTTTTCAATACTTGAATTTCCATTTTATTTTGTATAAACCTTTTATAAAAATAAAAGTTTTTGATGAAATAACCCTCTCTTCTCTATTTTATTGAAATAATACTTACAGTTATTTTAAAATCTGTGTTGGAAACCTCCAATTGAATCACCTATTGATTTCTAATATATTTTTCCTTTCTGTTTTTAGTCATTTATACTTTCTTGCACAATAAAATGAATGAATGGAATGATAAATTCTAGAGATAATTTGAGCCTCTGGTTGACGTTTTATTCCTCCAGAGAGGATTTATTTTATTTTTTGGAAGGGAGGACATGGAGATAGACATAGTATTGGTAGATCATCTTGGTCCAATCTGGGCTTTAACTGTTTCAAAGCTGGGTTTCACTCTTTATAAAGGCTGGTATTTTTCCAAATACCCTTACTCCTGGGTATAGTTCCTTTTGATATCCTTACTGGAAGTGTGGGTGTTTCCAGTGTTCCTACTTTTTGGTGGACGCTGAAATCTTCATTTTCATCTCTGCACCCTTGTGAGATAGCTCAAAGCTCTACTCCATTTTCTAGGCTCTTAGCAGCAGCTGTCTGACTTCTAAGCTTCTTGGGTTTAGTGTCACAAATGCACTACGTTTTGAGGAGCAAGGTACACACCTCAGGGAGCTTCTCTTCTCCCTGGGCTCTTGGTGCCTCAATTTCTGATTGCCTCTGTAGTGATCTAATGTCTTAAAACCAATGTTTGTTTCTTTTGTCTAGCATTCCTAGATGTGCTCAGTGAGAGAGTTTGTCTTCAATTAACTACTCTGTTATTGCCAGGAGCCAAAGATCAGTCCTCCTGTTTCAGTCCCTACTGTTTTCACTTAGAAAGCTTCAGGATGGAGTCATGCTTTCTCTTACCATATCCAACAATAATGTGCACCAGGATCCTACAGACAGGCTTCATCACAAAGAAGTTCCTCAGCTCTGCCCGTTTATATCAGTGTATAAAGCATCTTTTTGACTCTCATCCTTTGGACTGGGGTTCAGTAAATCAAGTTTTAATGCTCGTGGTTTAAAGGTTCTTCCATTCAGGGTCCAATTCAAGATCCCATCTTGCCATTTCATATGAAGATTTAATAATAAATTATACTGTGGAATAACACTGAAGGCTGTCAAAGATTCTACTCTCTCAGATTCACAGAGCAGTCACAACTTTAACGATAATAATGTATTTGTAGTTTGAAATTGTATTCTCATCTATTTTTATATTAATTTCTTATAGGGGAAATGAGACACAAAGAGCTTAAATTTTCTGATCACAAGGCTAGCTAGTGAGAGTTAAGACTGCAATCTATTTATTTTAATATATAGGCTGTTTTCCATATTCAGCTACACTCTATTTTTTGAACTGACAGTGTAGTTTGTTAGGTGATCTCTGCTTCCATTTCAATAAATCTGCATAAGAGGGCTGTGACGTCTGTTATCTAATGGTAGTCACTGCAGGAGGTATCATCTGCACAGAGGCCTAGTACTTCTCAGACTTCAGCATCTCTTCCCTTTGTAATTCCTGCCAGGGCTCCCAGTTAGGCTTCTGCAGCTCCGATGTTCTTGCCATTGCAGCACACACCAGTGCAAAGTGGGGAATCCCACGCACACAGCTTCAGTCTCCCATGCTGTCGCCAAACATTTTCTGGTTCTCTCAGTAGTGTCCCACACTTCCTTAAGTGATTTCACTGTCTTTGGCCATGATCTAAAAATGGAAGTGAAATCCCAGTGGGGCAATATGAACCAGGCTTTGTGCTCCCTACTCCTTTTGAATGCAATTCAGTGGCCCATGCAGAAGCCTTTGCCTTGCTTCCAGTACCATATAAACCTAGCCTGGCATTTTCTTGAAAGATAAGAATCTCTCTCTAAGCAAGTGGCATTCATAAACTACCCCTATTTGGGCTTCCAGTTCAGTTGTGCCAACATTCACATCTGTACGAACAGCAACCAAGCTGCGAGTTCTCAGCCCAAGGTTTGCTGTTGGGCGGCACAGAGGTGTGACATTCAAAGGAAAACCTCAAGAATCCTTTCTGTGTAGGCAGGACTTTCTGCCCAATTGGGGTGTCCACGTGTGTGTGCCATTATGAAAAGGGCCTCAAGTTCGTTCGATTTTTTTTAAGGATTTAAAAATAATTTTTATTTTATATTGGAGTATACTTGATTAACAATGTTGTGTTAATTTCAGGTGCATAGCAAAGTGATTCAGTTATACATTTCCATGTATCTATTCTTTTTCAAATTCTTTTCCCATTTGGGTTATTACTGAATATTAAGCAGAGTTCCCTGTGCTGTACAGTAGGTGCTTATTGGTTATCAGTTTTAAATATAGCAGTGTGTACATGTTAAGTTCATTCAAACACTGGTTTTTGGAAAGCAAGTAGAACATGCCCAGTACTGTTAATGCCAATGGATACTTTTCTTTTCAATATTTTCTCTTTGGTTTCGTGGCTCTGTCACTACCACCATGTGATAATTGGTTAGTCAGTAACTAAAATTGCTAAAAGTAAATGATCAAACACAGAGTCAAACTCTAACATTAACCTGTCAAAAACCAGGAACTGTTTTTATTCCTCCCCAGGCATTGCCATCAGGTTCAGATAGAAAAAAAAAGTGGATCCTATATGCTCTGGATTAGCAGACTCTGTGAGCCCACATGGTCCCTTGGGACACATAAAAAGGAAAAGGTTTAATAAGTGATTGGTATTTTTATGCTTTATTGAGAAAGTTTAATTTTCACTTTTGTCAAGCTGTCCAGTTATAAGGATGGAGGTGGTAACAAGCAGAAAAGTTATATGTGTGCAAAAATCCCTTGAAATTAAAAAAATTAATTTTCTTTTGCTTATTTATGGATATCCCAAGAGAATTTTAATACTTTCTAGGAGGAATATACCTCTAAAAAAAGATAACGGATTCATACCAACAGTGGGAAAAGGCAGTCATGTGTGGAGAAAAAAGTGTCAAATACATATTTTTATATTTAAATGTGCTATTGTTTACCATGAGAGATTTCAGTCAGTTTGTTCCAGAGGTTTCCTTAAACCTTACTAATAGTTCATTTATCTGTGAATAAAAAGGATTTGCTCTTTCTCATTATTTCTGCAGATCAAGTTGAGCATTTCTCTTGAGAAACAACTCATGTTTTTAGGACCAGCTCTCATGTCACGGGAAATAAAAAACACCATGTTGCAAAACAAAATTCCTTCCACCAAATTTCTTTTTTAGATTAATTTACCCCTTGTTCTTGATTAGAGTCAAGAATTCCAGTCTCATGTGCATCCCCCAGTGTAAAAGCAGGAAGTATTCTGTTGAATTCCCTGAAGATAAGGAAAATGATTATTGGGACATAAAGTTTGGCTTCAAAAAATTCTAGAATTTCTGTCAGTGAACGTTTATGGGGACATTTTTAGTGTGTGTTTATTACAAAGTACGAGGTTTATAGGATAGCTTGTAAGTTAATTCTTGCACCAGTAGAAATTTAGAATTGCAGAGTAACTCAGAATGACAAAAAAAAAAACCCTGATATTCTGTCCTATGTATAAAAAATTAACTTAAAATTTATAAACTCTCAAATACCATGATCTTCATTTCTAAGGACTTTTACACATTCATGCATCTAGAAAGCACTCATAAAATTTTTGACAACCATGCTATTCTCTGCACTGCTAAAGAATTATGGTAAATATTAACTGTTTATCTTTTTTTTTTTCCCGACCGGGGCACAAACCCATGTCCCCTGCAACGGCAGGCAGACTCTCAACCACTGCACCACCAGGGAAGCCCTTAACTGTTTATCTTAATCTATTTTTTATTAGCTTTGCAACAAAGAAGGGAAGAAAGGGTAGTGACATAAATATCAATGAAAATTTGGGGATCTGTTTATTTGGGATATGTACTTTAAGATTTGAATTGTTTTTATGCTTCCTATATAATGGTGACTGTTATGAAACTGTGGAAAATCAAACCTTCGTTGTTGGTTTTTTTCATTAAAATGATGTATTTTCTCCCTAAAACATGGGGATCTTGAAGATATTGATATCAAGTTTACACGGTATCCTGTATGGATTGCATTACCGATTTATGTAAACTTGTATAGGAATCTCTCCACATGTACATAGGCTCAGAGTCATATCATATCTGGGATTGTGTTCATCAAAGTATGAAACAATGTTTTCCTCTGGTGGAAAGACTTGAGATGAATTCTAATTAAAATTTCATATTTCTCTTGATTATCTGACTAGCTTTCAAAGGAAGACACATTATTTTTGTCACTATAGTCAAACCATGTATTGGATGCCCCCAAATGAAAGTTTCGTTCCTTGGGCCACTGCTGTGGTTTCCAACTTGAAGCAAGGCCTCCTGGTCTCCTCCTGAGACAACAGGTAGGGGTCAGCTTCTTGAACACAGTAGCTCTCTGAGCACCTCCAGGGCCAGAAATGTAATAATTTCCCGGGAGCTTCTTAGTTAGCAGCGCCTATTTGCAGGAACCTGTCAATTATCATCGGATTCTCTGCCCTTACCCACCCAGCTGACAACACCAGGCAACGATGTTCAGTTTTTGACTCTGTGTCTGGGGTGAGGTCTGGATATCTGTATTTTCAACAAGATTATCAGGTGATACTGAAACACACGAAAATTCCAGAGCATTTGGACTCAGCTTTTCCCAGTGAATGTTCTCTGCCATGGAACAGAACTTTATATGTCCCACACATCAGTCCATCTCGCCAAAGTCTTAGCAACCAATGAATAACTCCAGCATCCTGAGATGACTCCTCAATGAAGTGGTGAACCAGAGTCATGTCAGAATAATCTTAGAAGCCAGGCCTGACCATTAAGAAATAGCTCCCTCCCTAGCAGGTCTAAGACCACAAGTGCCTTGTAAAAGCTACCTCAGGTTCTCTCTCTAGCTCAGGAAAGCCTCATAGCATTAGAACATTCTGGTCAAGAGTCCAGGCTTTGGATTTGACAGACTGCTTTTGAATTCTGGCTCCATCACTAGTTCATTTGGCCTTTGGGAAAGAGCAGTTACTTTATCTATTCAATAGAAATAATACCTACAGCATAAGATTTTTTGAATTTTCATTTATTATCAGTTTTACTAATATATAATTTGCACATATAATCACACGTTTAAAATATACAATTCAGTGATTTTAGTATATTCACAGAGTTGTGCAACCATCACCACTGTCTAATTCCAGAACATTTTCATCACCCTGAAAAGGAACTCCATACCCATTAGCAGTCATCCTACAACTCCCTTTCTTCCCCCAGTCCCTGGTCACCACTAATCTACTTTCTGTCTCTATAGATTTCCCTATTTGGGGCATTTCATAACAATGGAATCATGCATTATGTGGCCTTCTGTGACTACTTTCTTTCATTTTGTATGTTTTCAAGGTTTATCCATGTTGTAGCACATACCAATATTTATTCCTTCTTATTGCTGGATAATATTCCATTGTACGAATATGCCACATTTTGTTTATCTGTTCATCAGCTGATGGACATTTCTGTTGCTTCCTACTTTGGGCTATTACGAATAATGCTGCTATGAACATTCATGTACAAGATTTTGTGTGGACATTCATTTTCATTTCTCTTGAGAATATACCTAGGAGTGGAATTACTGGGTCGTATGGTAACTCTATGTTTAACATTTTGAGCAACTGCCAAACTGTTTTCCAAAGCGGCTGCATATTTTACACTCTCACGAGCACTGTATGAGAGTTCTAGTGTCTCCATATCTTTGTTGTCTGTATTTTTGATTAAAGCTATTTTACAACTGAATATGAAGTGGTATCTCCTTGTGGGTTTTTGTGTGTGTGTGTGTGGTACGCAGGCCTCTCACTGTTGTGGCCTCTCCCTCTGCGGAGCGCAGGCTCTGGACGCGCAGGCTCAGCGGCCATGGCTCACGGGCCCAGCTGCTCCGCGGCATGTGGGATCTTCCCGGACCGGGGCACGAACCCGTGTCCCCTGCATCGGCAGGCGGACTCTCAATCGCTGTGCCACCAGGGAAGCCCCTCTCCTTGTGGTTTTGATTTGCATTTCCCTAACGACTAATGATGTTGAGCATCTTTTCACATGCTATTGGCTATTTGTGTATCTTCTTCAGAACGATGTCTATTCAGATCCTCTGCCCATTTTTTATTTGGGTAATCTGTCTTTTTTTCAGTGAGTTGTAACAGTTCTTTATATTCTGTATACAAGTCTCTTATCAGATATATGATTTGCAAATATTTTCTCCTTGTGGGTTGTCTTTTCACTTTCTTGACAGTGCAAAACACTTAATTTGGATGAAGCTCGATTTCTCTATTTTTGCCTTTGGTTTCTTATGTTTTTGGTACTGTTGCCTAATCCAAAGTCCTGAAGATTTATTTATTCCTCTGTCCTATAGAATTTTGGTGAAGATTAACTGAGATTATGTATGTAAATTCTAGACATGTAAATACCTGCAGAAAGTAGTTATCATATTTAATATTACTATTCAGAAAACTCTGGGCTCTGCCTTCCACCCTTATCTGGTTTCTCTTGTTTCCACCCCAGTGCCTTTCTCCTGGATTGTCTTCTTAGTTGGACTGGCTATCTGGCTTTGATTTCAGACTCTTTCTGAAACACTGCCTCTGGAAACCACATGACTTTTAACTTGAAGCAAGTGAGCTGACCCTTGCTTAATCTAAGTTCTGGACTGTCCAGGAGGGGGCATCAGACAACCAGAATAGAATCACCTGGAAAAATCAGCTTTAATCAAATAATACCTACTATTCACTGAGCACCTGCTGTGTGGCATACTCTTTACAAATATGGTCTCATTGGATTAACTGTAGGCATTAAGTATTATCATCCCGATGTTATAAATGAGCCAACTGATTTTCAGGAAAGTTTAGTAACTTTCCCAACATTTCTCACCTTAGTAATTGATGAGCTGAGATTTGACTGAATATGAAGCCTGTGGTCTTTCTGGCATGCCACCAAGCCTTGCTCTTACAGGGTGGCAAGAAATCTTGAAGCAGCATTAGAACTTCCTTCTTTCTTTAGCAGCTCTGAACAGTATGAAAATATTAATAAGAATGACCGAAGAGAATATGTCCTGGACTTGGAGGACATTGAAGAAACTGGAAATCAAATTCATGGACCTCAAGGACTTGCAATATAAATTAGAATACAAAACACTAACAAGCAGCATATCTGAAGGCAGTTACAAAAGGATACTGCCTCAATAAACGCAGCATTTTCTCTTCTGGACTGGTTTAGGATGTTTGTTATAGTTAAACACTGGCTTAACTTTTAAGAAACTTGAACCTGACCAATAAGTCACTATGCTTACAATTCAAATACACAGCCAGGGGACGGTTAGCAGTACTTTCTCAAATTCTTGTCTGACGCTTATTCAAGTGCAGATTCCAGAGCTGCTCTCCACATTTACTGACATCCAGGCCTCCTGCCTGTCATGCTGCCTTTCTAAGCAGCTCTTCACTAAAAAGAAAGAAGCAGCAAGTAAGAGAGTTATTTCCTCATTGCTGGATCCCACTTTTTGCCCTTAGAAAACAGCATCTCCCCGTTCTCTTTTACTGAGAGTCCTAAACATTATGAAATCAGATGTTGTTTATTTAAAGCCAGTAAAATGTATATTGTTTGGCACATAGTGGCAGTAATAATAACTAAGACTCCCATAGCAATTATCATGGGCCAGGTACGATTCTAAGCCCTTTACCTAGATATTATCACATTGAATCCTCACAAAAGTCTCATCTTGTTGATACTATTATCGTCAAACCCATTACACAGATGACGAAACAGAGAGGTCCAAGTCAAGGTCAAGCATCTTGAAATTGATAATAGCCAAAATCGGAACCCACAGGCAATCTGGCTTCACAGTCTAAGCTCTTGAACATTACAATTCTTTTTCTTAAAAAATGATTTAAAGCAAAAGAGTAGAAATCAAACCCATATGTCCATTAATAGGGGACTGGGTAAAGAATTACATATTCCCCAAACAATGAAATACAGAGGTGAAAAAGTATGAAGAAGCTACCACTTAAGTAAAAGTCAGATGCAGAATGTGCTGCCTTTATGTGTAGAATAAATCTTTTTCAAATTCATTTTTGAAAGATCTTATGTTCTGGGAATTTAGCCTTTGGTTGTTACAATTTTCTTTCCAGTTTATCATTTGATTTTTGATATGGTTATAGTATAATTTGCCATGAAAACTTATTTTTACTTTATGTACTTGAGTTAATCTTTCCCTTTACAGCTTTTGGATTTTGAGTCATCACAAGAAAGACCTTCCTCACTTCAAGGATACAAAGAAATTCTCCCAATATTTTCTTAGTGCTTTTAAGGTTTGTTTTTTGGTTTTTTTTTTTTTTTTGCGGTGTGAGGGCTTTTCACTGTTGTGGCCTCTCCCGTTGTGGAGCACAGGCTCCGGACGCGCAGGCCCAGCGGCCATGGCTCACGGGCCATGGCTCATGGAGCGGCATGTGGGATCTTCCCCGACCGGGGCATGAACCCGCGTCCCCTGCATCGGCAGGCGGACTCAACCACTGCGCCACCAGGGAAGCCCTAAGCTTTCTTTTTAAATATGGGACTTTTAATGAATTTTAAGTATATCATGATATACAGGTGAGCTATCAACAAGCTATTTTCACAACACCCATTATTTTTTAAAATTTATTTACTTATTTATTTGTGGCTGCATAGGATCTTCACTGCTGCGAGCGGGCTTTCTCTAGTTCTGGTGAACAGGGGCTACTCTTCGTTGTGGTGTGCAGGCTTCACATTGCGGTGGCTTCTCTTGTTGCAGAGCATGGGCTCTAGGCACGTGGGCTTCAGTAGTTGTGGCTCGTGGGCTCTAGAGCGCAGGCTCAGTAGTTGTGGCGCACGGGCTTAGTTGCTCCGCGGCACGTGGGATCTTCCCGGACCAGGGCTCGAACCCATGTCCCCTGCATTGGCAGGCAGATTCTTAACCACTGCACCACCAGGGAAGTCCCACAGCACCCATTATTAAATTGCCTTCTTTGCCCCACTGGTGCGAGATGCCCTGTTTATCATAAGTTGAATTCTCTTATGTATTTTGTATTATTTGTGGATTTATTCTGTTCTTTTGGGGACAATGTTTTTGATTTACAGGGCAGCCAGAAGCCATTGCCTTTGTACTCAAATATTATTATTTCAGTCCTGGAGATAAATTTATGGCCTATTTAATGTACCATATTACTGCCAGCATCCCTCATGGTCCTGGGGAAGTTACAGAACTAACAAACAGTGGGTTTATAGTGATGGCTCCAGAAGCAAACAGATCTAGGGAAACACTGGCCCTGTTGATAAAGATATTGTGCCATTCCCCCGATGAGATTTTCTAATTCATATCATTCTGTCCACTCAACTCTACAGGTACCTTTGGACAATAGCAGCCACGAGGATTGGGATTAGATTCACATTGTCTGTGGCCCAGAAGAAAAAGAACCACCTCCATCCATTCGCATGTCCTTGGCATTGTGTGAAAGCGCAGGATCAAACTCAAACATTTCCAATTTCCAGACTCTTAATTTGGTGTGTGTGTCTCTGCTGTTGGCTTCCAGGATCTGCCCATATTCCTCCAAAACCACAACAAAATGGCAGCTTGACTCAAGAATATGGTGAGAATGCCACAGGGCCTACTTTACCTAAAATCACTTTTCATATCACAAAGCTCCTGCATGGGCCACTCTGTGACCCAAAGTCCCTTTAATCCCCTAGAAAGCCTGTTTGAATGGCATATACTTTCTGACAGTTTTTGAACTTTACAGACTCCATATCATACCCCAAGTCTAAAGTTACCCACGAATAGTGGGACAAGGCAGTGGGAGAGCTGGGTCACAAGACCTGCATGTGACGGAGCCAATGTTCTTGGTTCAACCCCTGCCCTTTGTTAAGCTCCAATAACCCTGAATGAATGTGTGTGCCCTCTTTAGGCCTGAACAGCTGGGAGGAAGGGGGTCAGTCACAAATTTAGGAGGTGTAAAATGCTGTGGGAAGAAAAACAAACCAAGATGGCAAAAACAGGTGCCAAAGGGCATTTGTTCACAATTCCATCACAATTTCATTTCTTTGTATATGATAAGCAGCTAAGCTGCATTAAGGAAAATTTCATGCTTCTTTGACGCTTTGATGTCCTGAAGAGAGAAAGAAATAACACCTGTTGCTGAAAGATTTTACAAGAGAGTAGTAGGCTTTGTTCACCAGCAATCTCAAGTGCTTGACTATTCAGCACTGTGTATGAACTTAAAGATGTGTCTTTTAGATGTGTCTCTTCAAGTACTAGCTGAACAGTATAACTGTCCCTTTGTTATAATATTCCAATAGTCTGAGGATTATTTATTCTTAAGCCTGAACTTTTTATTAGAGAGACTTTAGAAAGTTTCAAGCTTACATCACAAGAGCACTGACTGGTCTGTCGTGGTCCAAAGCATATCTCACAGGCCCCTGATGATTCATGAATTGTAAGTAGGAGACCCAAAGCGCAACACTTCTAGAGAACAGCCACACAGCTGTATTCCCAAAGAGCTTTGCCAGCACAGCCTGCAAGTAAACACTGGGTTGCAATATAGCCACTAGTGATTGGCTCTCTGGCTCCATTCACCCTTGCTGGGGGAGCTGCACATGCTTCAGTTTTCCCTCAAATTGTTCTAGGAGGCATCTCATGTGTCCCTTGGCCTGGTCTTCCTGGCTACCCTCCAGCACTCAGCCTTTTCTTCCTTGCCCACTCAGCTGCTAATTAATGTCTGTAGAAGGTACCACCATGGCTGCAGAGGCCCTCATGGTCACATCTGTGTCCAGATTGCAAACCAATGAGCTCCACACCGAGAGGTTGCCTCTTGGTGCTGACAGCCAAGTTCCTGACATTTCACGCCCTCAGGATGATGGCTTGATTAATTTTTGACCTGTTCTTTCATTATAGCCTTTACGTTCAGACTCAAAGTGGAAATAGGACTTGAGGGCCATCTAAATGAAAGATAGACATCCTACTTTTCCCTTGAACCCTTTACCCTTAGAAGAGGTTCTAAGAACTTTCTTCCATCTCAGAAGGCTTCTCAGTCCTTCATGCCAAGGGAGCCCTGGCCAGCCTGTTCCCAGTCCTTTACGTAAGTCTGAGTCCCAGGACAAACTTATGTAGGCCTTCTGCTTTGAGATTAAAAGCAACACCGACACAAAACAACTTTGGAAATGTTATTTCTTCTTGAAACTGGCATTCTGAATATATAATCCTACGGGTGCAGAACAACAGTTTTATTTCCTTTCAAATCATTGGAGCGGAGCAAGAATCGGTAATTCAAAGGAAATGGTCTGCAACCATGACTGTCACTTCACAGAAATAGGCCCACTAATTGATATGCAGCATTAATGATGTGTTACATTTCCCGTGCACAGCCCAGGTTCCTGGAAGATATTCTCTTCAAATATCAGATATTCACTTGGCCTCCCAGATCCATGAACCAGTCAACCTCATATGCTCAGACCTCGTGGGCCATGGGTTTTCTTGTCCTGGCCATTTGTCCCCACTGTGATTCATGATCCAGTCCTGTTTTCAAGCTTAACTTTCCACCCAGTGGCATTCACCTCACTACTCAGAAGCAAGATGGAATAGTGATTAAGAGCAACTTGGAATTCTTGGTTTAACCAAGTCTTAAATGTATGACCTTGCACAGAGTACGTGCCTTGTCCCTGTAACTGAGTCTCTGCAGCTATACAGAATGGGGATAATAATAATAACAATAATAATACTTACCTCATGGAGATTTTTCAAGGATTACACAAGGCAAAATATGTAAAGCACTTCAAACGTCAAGCACTCACTAAATGTTAGTTAGGATTATTCTTCTTCTTCAGGAAAACGTAAGCCATAGCTATCGATAAAGAGCAGTCTTGTGAATCAACTCTGAAGGGCCACTCTGAAGTACACAGTAAGAGGATGTAATGTAAAAATAGCTAGTTTTTTTTAATAGTTTGTGAACTGCTTCATGGTAAACTTATTTCCATGACAACTCAACAGAAATAAATGACTCCATAAGTTAAAGGCTGTATCATTGTACCCTTCACGCACCAGCATGACAGGGTGGCTCTAAGTACCAGCTGCAGATGGAATGAAGGAGAACAGAATCATTCATTTCTTTACTATTTATTATTTGATGCTGTTCTATCCACATAAGAAACCCCCCCAAGTAATCTGTAAGCTCAGCAATAATTCAAGAAACAGAAATGGCTCTGCAAAAGAATGTGTGGACATCATCTAGAAAACGTAGTTCCTAACAGGTGAAGTCTCGAAAGGAAAACAAATGATTCAGGCTAATAGGAAAATAACTCCTAAAGGAATGCACACAGGAAGAGCCAGGGCCCAGAGCTCTGCTGGGCCTTGCGTCCATCAGGGCTGTGCTTGCCAGTGGTTCACTGGTGCCCGAGAAGTGCTTTGATCTTTAAAGCGCCCAGTGCAACAAAGTGGTCCTGCTGAAGTGAGGGGAATTCATCTCAGTGCCATTTCTGAGCTATGCTGTCAGTTACATGAGTCCCAGATAATTGTCTGTGACTCCAAGGTTTTGCAGAGATTTGGAAAGTCCCGTCTTTGAGATGCCCTTTCTGATCAATGGGCAATGGGCAATGTTATTTGACTAAGCTTCTAATCCAGCCTCCCTCTTCACTTGGGACACATTCTCTTCCAGGAGGTTCTTAAGGACTCTCCTTAAGTCAATTACACATGCCTGAAAGCATCTGATTCGAGAACGAGCGCAGCTGGGGCTCAAGCTGGCCCCAGCCCCAGAACGATTTTGTCAGTGACCAGGGTTACAGAGTCAGTGGGTTATAGAACTATTACTGAGAATCTTATCCCAACGTCCTTTCTCTCTGTTTTCCCTCACTGCATACTGCCTCACTCTGTGAAATATCACAAGGCAAGTACAAGTAGGAACAGTAGGCAGGAAGGAACAAGGTCTCACTACAGTTAATAAAGGAGTATCTTTCCCCTCAATTACCCTTCAGCAGAGGGGATTAATTAGTGAATTCCTTAAAAGCTGTTTTCTATGTACTGACTTCAGCCAAGCATAGCTTTGGTGGGATGTATGATGCTATTGTAACAGGAACCCAGACCTGGTGTCTAATCTTCGGTATATTACTAACTACATGATTGTATGTATCACTTAAACCATCCTCTGCCTCCTCAGAGGTAACTCTATCCTAATTCTACCTCATATAAATTCTAGGTAAAATGTCCTATGAAGATATGGACACCCAGAGGATGGATGAGCTTCCCTACAATATTTCTGGGATTTAGGACAGGAGTATGAAAATTATCTTATTTCCCTCTCCCAAAAAATGATTTTGCTTTTCCTACTCTGCCCTCCCTGGTAACCTGTATTGGACAGGAGTTTGCCATGCTTGGGATGCTGGCTGGCCATGCCTATGACATCTATCAGAAATCTCCTTGCCTCTGATGCCTGCTGAGACAATCAGCTATAGGTATTCATGCTCTATACTACAAAGCCCTGCAAAGATGACTGGACAAAGAACGGCTCCTGACCCAAGGCTAACTTCTGAGGTGGGCTGTCCTGAAATCTCCACCCAACAGGAATGCCCTCGACTGGATGCTGACTGGATGAATCAATCAAATCCTCTCTCCTGGACTGAACACAGAGACCAAGGAATGGAAACAAATCCCAGAAATGTGTTATGCACATAGACACATGCACGTCCACATACAAATCTAGACACATCATAGCCAAACTGCTGTAAAGCAAAGATAAAGAAAATAATCCTGAAGGCAGTTAGCATTTTTTAAAAGGATGCAATGTATGTAAAGAAACAACAAAAAGAATTACATCAGACTTCTCATCCCAAAACATGCAAGACCGACAACAGTGACATTTTAAAAAATTATTAATAGACTTTATTTTTGTTAGTAGTTTTAGATTTACAGAAGTGAGAGACAGTACGTAGAGTTCCATATACCCAGCCCCTCCCTAGGCTTACCCTCCAACTCTGCACACAGTTTTCCCTATTATTAACATCTTACATTAGTGTTGTACATTTGTTACAATTGCTTATTGTAATATAATAATTAATGTAGTTAAAATAATTATGTAATGTACAATTATAACAATGTAAACGATGGACTACATTAACTATAGTTCATGGTTTACACTAAGGTTTACTCTTTTTTTTTTTTTTTTTTGTGGTACGCGGGCCTCTCGCTGTTGTGGCCTCTCCCGTTACAGAGCACAGGCTCTGGACATGCAGGCTCAGCGGCCATGGCTCACGGGCCCAGCCGCTCCGCGGCACGTGGGATCTTCCCGGACCGGGGCACGAACCTGTGTGCCCTGCATCGGCAGGCGGA
This sequence comes from Orcinus orca, assembly GCF_937001465.1. Classification (NCBI taxonomy): domain Eukaryota; kingdom Metazoa; phylum Chordata; class Mammalia; order Artiodactyla; family Delphinidae; genus Orcinus; species Orcinus orca. Next base: position 70,060,560 of record NC_064567.1, read on the forward strand.
CTCTCAACCATTGCGCCACCAGGGAAGCCCTAAGGTTTACTCTTAATTGTTGTTCTGTGGGTTCTGACACATGCCTAATGACATGTATCACCATTTGATTTATAAAAAATAGTTTCCCTACCCTAAAATCCCCTCTACTTCACCTATTTATCCCTCTTTTGCCTCCTCCCAAACTCCTGGCAACCACTGATCTTTCAACAGTCACAGAGTAGCATATTTAAAATACTGGGTGAAAAAAAGCATAGTCAACCCAGAATTCTATGCACAGTGAAAATATTGTTCAAAAATTAAGGTGAAATAAAGACTTTTGTAGACAACTCAATGACAGTAGATGTGTACCACAGCAATGTTAATTAAAAATTTTCAGGCAGGAGTATTATGACCAAATGGAAACTTGGCTTTGCACAAAGAAATGAAAAGTACCATAAATGGTAAAAATGAACATAAATATACTTTTTCTTCTTTTTAATTACTTTAAGAGATATTTGACTAACATAAAATAATTAACAGTTTACTGTAGGGCTTATAATATAGCTAAAAACAAAATGTACAACAACAGTGAAGGCAGGAGGAATTCAAAATATACTGTTGTATAATTTTTACACCACACATAAAGCAGTTTAATATTATTTTAAGGCAGCTACAGCTATGATAAGTTACAGTTATCCATTTTAAACCTTAGAGAAACCATTAATATTTTTAAGAGATAAAGCTAAAAGCCACAATAGAATATAAAATGGATTCATAAAAAATATTGCAAAAGAAGAGGAAAGAGGGAATAAAGAACAAACGTGAAAAAATAAAAACAACCAGCAAGATGATAAATTCAACCATTTAATAATTAAAGCAAATAAAAATGGTTTAAATACTCAAATTAAAAGGCAAAGATAAAAATACATAAAAAACCAACAATAACAACAAAAACAGTCAACTATGTCTTATCAACAAGAAACTTTCTAACACAGGGGTCAACAAGGATTAAGGATTTAGCTCATAGGCTAAATCTAGCCTGAAGTATTTTTTAAAGGCCTTTATTAATATTAGACAAAGTAGACATCAGAACAAAAGACATTAGCAGGGATAAAGAGGAACATTAAGCAATGATAAATGGGTCAATTCATTATGTAGACATAAAAATCTTAAATATGTATGAACAAAGCCTCAAAAACATGAAGCAAAACCTGAGAGAACCAAAAGGAAACATAGAATCACAACTGCAATCGGCGACTTCAATACCAACACTCCTCTTTCAGTAACTGAAAGATAAAGCAGGAAAAAAGAGGTAAAGATATAGGCCTGAACACTACAACCAAACAACTTGACCTAACCAACAATCACTGAACACTCCACCCAATTACAACAGAATATACATTCTTTTCAAGTGCACACGAAAGATTCACCAAGATCATATTCTGGGCCACAAAACAAACCTCAACAAAGTTAAAAGAATGGCAAGTATATAAAGTATGTTCTCTAACCAAAACACAAATAAACTAGAAATTAATAGCAGATATATGGAAAAATCCCAAAATGTTTAGAAATTAAACACACTTCTAAATAACCCATGGGTCAAAGAAGGAGTCAAACAGAAATGAAATATCTTTTTAATTGCATGGAAAAGAATAAAAAACAAATCCAAATTTATGGGATGTAACTAAATCATACTTAGAGGGAAATTTATAGTATTAAATGAACATATTATGAAATGAAGTTTTCAAATTAATAATCTAAGCTTAAACCTTAAAGAACTAGAAAAAGAACAGCAAATTCAACCTAAATCAAGCAGAAGAACAGAAATAGTAAAGGGCAGAAATAAAACTAAAAGCAGAAAGGCAATGAAACCAAAAGTAGTTCTTTGCAAAGATTAATAAAATTAATTAAACTCTCTAGCCAATCTGATGAAAGAAAGAGAGAGGAGGTAGAGCAGGAAGAGGATGGAGAGAAGGAAAAGATACATATTATCAATATTATAAATAAAAAAGAGATCCCACAGATCTTACAATACATTAAAAGATCAGAGGGGAATACTATGAGAAACTTTATGCCAATGAACTTGTTATCATAAGTCTGTGGTTCCCAACCAAGAGCAGACACTTGGCAAAAATATGTGAAGACACAAGTGGGGGACTTGCTCCTGGCATCTAGTGAGTAGAGGCCTGGGATGCTGCTAAACATCCCATCATGCACAGGACACCCTCCCACGACAAAGAATCATCCTGCCCAAACATCACTTTGGTTGAGAAACCCTGACTTAAATGAAATGGACAAATTCCTTGAAAGATATCAACCACCAAAGTTTTCTCAAAAGGAAACAAATAACCTGAATAATTCTTCTATGAAAGACACTGAATTCTTAGTTTAATATTTTCCACCAAAAAAAAAAAAAAATCCCACAAAACTCTAGGCCCTTCTGGCCTCACAGGTGAACTCTAACAATTAGGAAGAAATAATACCAATTTTATATACATTCTTTCAGAATATAGAAAAAGAGAGAATACCTCCCAACTCATTTTATGAAACAATTACCCAGTTACCAAAACCAGACATTACAAGAAGACTAATGACTAACACCCTTCATGATCACAGGCATAAAAACAAATGTAATAATAGTGGTTCAAATCCAACAATTTATAAAAAGGATAATAAATTATGAGCAATTGGGATTAATCTCAGGAAGACAAGGAGTATTCAACATTGGAAAATCATCAATGCAATTCACCATATCAACAGACTAAAGAAGAATAACCACATGATCACTGAAAATGAGGCAGACAAAGCATTTGAAACCCTTCAACATCCATTTGTGATCAAAACTGTTAGCAAATAGGAATAAAAGGAATCTCCTGAGTCTGGTTAAGGGTATTTACAAAAAGCCTACAGCTCACGCCAAACTTAATGGTGAGAGAACAAGGAAGGGATATCCACTCTCATCATTCCTATTCAGTGTTATACTGGAATTCTTAGTGAAGTAAAGCAGAAGTGAGGGGGTGAGGGAGGGAGATGGGGAAAGGGGGCATACACATTGGAAATGAAGATTTAAAATGGCCTTCATTTTCTCCCTTTCCCCAAAATCTCAAAGAATCTTTAAGCAAGTTTAGCAAGGTCACAGAATATAAGGTCGATATAAAACACTGTATTTCTCTATACTAGTAATGAACAATGGGAAGTTAAATTATTGTACCATTTGCAATAACATAAAAAACGAAACACTGTTAAATCTAAAAAATGTAAAAAACTTGTTCTATGAAACTAGAAAACACTTATAAGTCATACCAATTCATGGACTGAAAGATTCAATATTAAGATGTCAATTCCTACCAAATTGAGCTAGTGATTAAATACAATCCCTATCAAAACCCTAAGAGGGTTTTTTGGTTTTGTTCGTTTTGTTTTACAGACAAGCTGATTCTAAAATTTGTACAGAGAAGCAAAGCAGTCCAAACAACTAAAACTATTTTGAAAACTAAAACCAAGTTTAAGGACTCATACAACTTAATTTCAAGACTTACTATAAAGCTATTCAGTATTGACATAAAACAGATATACATAGCTCCTTGGAACAGAAATCTAGAAATAGAACCACACATGTATGGTCAATTTATATTCAACAAAGGTGCCAAGGTAATTCAATGGGGGACAGGATGGTCTCTGCAACAATGATGAAGGAATAATTGGTCACTGATATGCAAAAAAACTTCAATTCATACCTCACACCATATATAAAACTTAATTTGAGATGTACCAAAGACCTAAATGTAACACCTAAAACTATAAAACTTCTGAAAGAAAACACAAGAGAACATCTTTGTGGTATTGAATTAAGTAAGGAAAGCTTTCTTAGACAAGACAGAAGAAACAAAAAGGAAAATTTGATAAACTGCACTGCACCAAAATTTTAAAATCATGTGAGCTGAAAGACACTGTTAAGGAAATTAAAAGATAAGGCACAGACTGGGAGAAAACCTTTGCAAAACACACATCTGTTAAAGGACACGTTTCCAGAATATAAAAGAATTCTTAGGACTTATTAATAAGAAACCAAACAACCCTATTAAAAAGAAATGAGCAGAAGATTTGAACACACAATTCACCAAAGAGATAGGATGGCAAATAAGCATATGAAAAGATGCACCAAATATTAGTCATCAGGAAAATACATATTTAAGTCACAAAAAGAGACAACCATACACATATTAGAATGACCACACTTAAAAAATAAATAAATAAAAGCCTTATAATACCAAATGCTGACAAAAATACAGAGAAACTGAAACTCTTATAAACTGCTAATGGAAGCGCAAAATGCTACAACTACTTTAGAAAATAGTTTGCCAGTTTCTAATAAAATTAAATATATACTTATCAAATAGCCTAGCAATCCCTCTCCTGGGAATTTACCCAAGAGAATGAAAGCATACGTCTACACGTAGACTTGTACCGAGTGCTTATTCTGACACCAGCTGGTGTACTGCAGTACAATTTTGGTGCTAACCACTAGCAGTTAACATCACATTCCACAGGTTTAAAGGCACAGTCTCCAACCCGACTGCCCTTACTCCTGATGCCAGCCATACTTGGGGGTGCCCAGGCCACTGGTACTTTTGATTAATTGGCTACAAATCCAGGGGTTACCACAATTCCCTCAGGTTTGATAATTCACTAGAACAGTTCACAGAGTTCAGAAAAGCAACAAATTATGATTACAGCTTTACTATAAAGGATAAAAATTAGGACCAGTCAAGTGAGAAGACAGAAAGAGTGAGGTCTGGGAGGTCCCACAATATGGAGCTTCCATGCTCTCTTGCCTTCCCATGGAATCAGGGTGGGTGGTCACACTTACTGGCACAGCAATGTGCTCTCCAACCAGGATGCTCTACTGAACTTTGATGTCCAGAGTTCTTATTGAGGTCATCACAGAGAGATATGATTGAAATCACTGGCCATTGACTGAATTCAATCTCCAGTCCTCCTCCTCTCCCCAGAGGTCAGCTGGCTCAAAGCCCCAAACCTCTAATCACATGGTTGATCTTTCTGGTGACAAACCCCATCCTAAGTCAACTCATCTCCTTAGCATAAACTCAAATGATTGAAGGAGCTCATGAATAGCAAAGACAATCCTAATGCTCACAAAACTCCATGGACTTAGAGTATACCTCCCAGGAACCCAATTCTTTATTATACAACAATGCTTATAGCAGCTTTATTCATAATTACCAAAAATCTTAAAATAACCAAATGTCCTTTAACTGGTGAGTGGATAAAATAATTATAGTATGTCCATATTATGGAATAGTATTAACAAGAAAAAGGATGAGTTATTGATACATGTTAACAACATACATGAACTTCAAAAGCAATATGACAGGTTTTTTTTTACATAGGCATTGTAAATGCAATAACTATCTACATGGCATTGTCTTATGATCTGTAGCATCAGAGGAACATATCCTTTTTCTATAATAATTACATTTAGTTCAGGGTTTTGCAACCTCAGTGCTATTGACAATTTGGACCAGATAATTCTTTGCTGTGGGGTGCCATATATAGGATTTTTAGCAGCATATCCCTGGCCCTACTCATTAAGATGCTAACAGTAATTTCTCCAGCCCTGACAGTCAAAAATGTCCAGATATTCCCAAATGGTCCATGAGGGGTAACTCACCCCCAGTTTAAAACTGCTACTTCAGTCAAACACAGTTTTTACAGTTTTCATAATCTTAAATATTTTGTGGAGACAAACATAAATTACATCAATGTAGGAAGCTGATAGCATTCAAATTATGCTTTCCATTGGAAAACTCATCCAAATTTTGTATAAGTTAGAAACTTTAGAATAATGTTACTTTTCACACCAGAGCAAAAACATAGTCATTTTAAACCAAAATTATTAAAACTAATTTGTCCAAGTATTCCCCTTGTTTAGTAATATTATCTCATATTTTTCTACATTTACATACCTAATTATTAAAACAAGGACTACCATTTTTCTTATTTCTTCTTGTTGTACACATACAACATATGTATACTTTTGTTTCTTATGTTGTATCCTAGGCAATCAAGGCCATTAATTTAAAGAACGGCTAACTTTTTTCACTCACCTCCTTCAACAAGTATTTGAGTTTCATTAAAGTGCTAGCAAACTTGCCCATTGGACTTCTGTGCTTCCTCTCTGAAAATTATTTTGTTCTTTCATTTTCAATTTATTTAAGTCTGGATTAGTTTATTTATGCAATCAAAGCAAGAGCTCCATTAACTTTAAGAGACTTTATAATTAACTTGTTATCTATGGAGATAGGCAAAGGCATGTAAGTCTATCAACAAATACATTTAGAAAATACTTCATACTCATGTGATAAAAGAATTTCATCCAACTTTGAGCAAGCTGAGAGGACTCTAGAGGAGGTGACTGATGGATTTCTTGTTACTTCAGTATATATGCGTGTGTATTTTGTTTTGTTTGTTTTTAACACAGAGCTCTTTTTCATATTTTTACCTGGCTCATCATGGAGTTTTGTTTTTAAAGAAATAAGAAAGAAAACTCAGGCTACTCAGCACCCTTCAGGTTGCACAGAAAGTCATGAAGCTCGTAACAAACCAGAAGTAATCTTTTCCATTCAACCTGCAGTCCCATTCCACCATACATACAGACCCATTTATAAAACTGTTATAAAAACCAAGAAAAATGCATAATTTCAACCACTCTTACTCTAAAACCACATAAAACTAATTTCAATTTTCCTTAAATTTTTGTATGAACTCTCTATTTGATGGTTAATCTGTATATCTGAATTAGATATCCTCAGTAGTGCATATAAATGATCAATTGTTGTGCTCACTCAATTCCCAGAACTTGAGACAATAAAGTGGATGAATGCCACCGGTGTATATAGTATTACAATTATATAGAGACCATTTGTAAAAGGCTAATTACTTCTCTTCTACAAAGACAGAAAAGGTTCCCCCCACACTTACACACACACACACACACACACACACACACACACACAAGTAGCAGGCTTACTTTTACAACTTTATCCGTGAATCAAAAATAAAGAAAAAAACTCACCGATTTGTTGTGGCAGCTTTGGAAGGAGGGAGGTCAGAAACACAAAGGATTGCAAGGAGCCACCATCTTTCAAGCAGGCACAAAAACTTTTTTTCTTTAATGTCTTTTTTAGCTTTCTGTGCTGTGCAAATAAGACAAACAACATGGAGGATTCTACCTGTGGCAGAAGACACACAATTACTGGTGTAGCCTGCAACGTGAACTTCTTAATCCCAAGGCGAGACCTGCTATTGGCCAGACTAAACCTATGTCTGAAATGCCAGTACGTTTTCTTAAGAATCCTCAAGATGTGCAAACAAAAAAAGCAAATGGCTGCTTGAGAATCAGAAGGTCAGACCACAAAAAAATCAGCTTCCCAACATCGCTTCCACCAATAGAGAAATAAAAAATCTGTGCACTAATCAAAATCAGAACCAGATTGACCTAGACTCAGAAAAAGAACCAGAGGGAAGAAAAGTAGGAAACAGTCAGCAAGGGTGAAAGCTCTAATTGTTGAATGAGGTGCATCCCCGGAGGCAAACTCAGTTCACCTGGGCATCCCAGGGGAACTTTCACTTGTCAAAGGAAAACGTAGATACAAGAGCACTTTAGGAAAGGCTTTTACTTATAAAGAAGACTGCAAAAGAATTTTCAGGCTCTAGAAAGACTCACTAATAAAAAGGACAAGAGTTGAAAGTAAAATATCCCAGAAGTATCAACGTTACTGAGTTAATAGCCTGGTCATGGGAGTAAAACAGCAATTTTCTCATGTAATCATCACATCTTTAAACATCAAGAAAAACCCTGCTTTTCTTTTTATCTCAGTTGCAAAGTCCCTCTCTTCCCTTCCCCTTCTTCCCAACTATGGGATGCCTACTTAAATCAAGACAAGTTAAAATATTTGGTTTTGCTGCCTCTAGCTCTAGCCTTCTCCTCTTAAAGCAGGGCTAGGCATCCCATTTACATTCTCCCTGTGACCACCTAGAGGGGTGGGATAGGGAGGGTGGGAGGGAGGGAGATGCAAGAGGGAAGAGATATGGGAACATATGTATAAATGATTCACTTTGTTATAAAGCAGAAACTAACACACCATTGTAAAGAATTATACTTCAAGAAAGATGTTAAAAAAAAACACAAATAATTCTGTAACAGAAAAAAAAAAAAAAACTAGCCGCAGATTCGTCAGGTGTTAGCTTGTAGAGAAAAAACAATACCCAGAACTTAAGTCTTCAGTTCCTACTTTATTTTGTAAGTGAGAGCACAGATCAGTGGTTCTCAGTTGGCAGCAATTTTGCCCCCAGACATAATTTGGCAACGTCTGGAGACATTTCTGGTTGTCATAGCTGGGGGTGGGGGAAGTGCTACTGGCATTATGTAGTAGGTAGAGCCCAAGAATGCTACTGAACATCTTTAATGCACAGTACAGCTCCCACAACGAAGAATTATATGCAGCCCAAAATATCAATAACGCCAGTTGAGAAACCGTGGCACAGACTCGAGTAAGATCACCTGTGTTGACATTTCAGCCTAATCACTTACCAGCTCTAAAACTTTGGTATGCTTGAGTTTTCCCATCTATAAACTGAAGAAGATAATAGTATCCACACCTCAAAAAGTTGATTAGTAAGTGCTGTATAACTGTTGCTACGGGAATCTTTATTGGAAATACACAAATATGTTCCTCCGGCTTCTTGGATTGCAACATACATTCATAACATTATCACTATCTTTTCCCCTTTCATCTGCATCTGAATTGGCATGTTTCCACTTCCAGGTGTGGAGGCTTCTACACAAGGATAAATCTTAAAGATCTTCAGTGCAACTCATTGCTTTCTGTTAGCCATTTCTTTGAATCAAGGGGTTTAGTTGTGTAGAAAAGAGTTAACATAGAAGGTATGACTGCTGTCCTTTGAAAGGCCTGCTTATAAGGTTGGCCTTTGTTCTCAGCTATCTGAGAACTTAGATTTTAGGAGTACTCCTACCATTCCCAAAACTGATAGAAGTGGATCAGTATGTGTAAACCGTTTGTACAAAATATATGGTTTATGTGGAACACATGCTTTCCTTCCAGGAGTCCAGAATTTTGGTGTTAAGCAGAGGGTGCCTACATGACCTGCCCCCAATAAAAACTGTAGGCAGGGCTTCCCTGGTGGTGCAGTGGTTGAGAGTCCGCCTGCCGATGCAGGGGACACGGGTTCATGCCCCGGTCCGGGAAGATCCCACATGCCGCGGAGCGGCTGGGCCCGTGAGCCATGGCCGCTGAGCCTGCGTGTCCGGAGCCTGTGCTCCGCAATGGGAGAGGCCACAACAGTGAGAGGCCCGCGTACAGCAAAAAAAAAAAAAAAAACTGTAGGCAGTCTTGAATTAGCTTCCTTGATTGGCCATGTTTCACACGTGCTGTCACAACTCATTGCTGGGGGGAATTAAGTGTATCCTGCAAGACTGCATTGGGAGAGGAACTTCGGAATCTCGTGCCTGGTTTCCCTCAAACTTCACCCCATGCACCCTTTCCCTTTCATCTTGTTCTATATCCTTTTGCTGTAAGAAATCTTTGCTGTATGACTGAAGGCCGAATCCTGAGAGGCCTCCTGGTGAATCACCAGGGGGGTGGTCTTGCAGTTTTCCAACAATTAGACCTATTGTTTTATTCCACTCAATTATATGTAAAAGTTCATGTTTGCCAACTTAAAATGTCACATTTCATACAATTCTCATACACTGTGCATTGGGAAACAGACATTAAGTATAATTTCCATTCTATTGTTTTTCTTGTGAAGTACTAGGTTCTTAGCTGCTGCCATTGTTCCTAGATCAAACATAGCATCTCCCTATTATATATGGATTAATGTCTGGCACATATTTTAAAATCTGACCTATATTACATTTCTCTCTCCTCTTTGCATTTCCTAGTTACTACTATTTTGATCACCTCAGCAAGATAAGGATCTTTAAGAAGTAGCAAGTATTTTTCCTGCTTCTCAGGAGACATACTCTACTATCCCTCACTGAGTTCATTATTCTGGTATCCAGTGCCAAATTCAACTCCAATATCTCCTGTTAATTTTTCTAACTGTCCTTTTTCTTTCAAACACTGAACTTCGTATACGAATGACAAGCTAAAAAAACAGGAAAGAAAAAAACCCCAAAACACCATCTCCCAAATTCATGGGTTTTTCTATATAGAGTTTAACTAAAGATGCCTCACCTTTTTTTCTCCCCTACTAAGATTTTTTTTTTTTTTAACCACGTTCCTTGGGAACACTATCCTCAAGCTATTAATAGGTATTTATGACAAAAGATTCTGTAGTTAACTAAGTTTGGGAAGTCAGGAAAACAAAGTTAAACAGAGTTATTCATTATATAACTTTTCAGAACCTTTGATACAATCATTTGAATTGTGAAGGAACATTTTAGGGTTTTGAATAGCATGTAGATTTACATAAGTTACATAAAAGTATAAAATTATTCCTTCAGGAACATCTTAAAGGGACCACTATTTTACAGTATGCATTTTGAGAAACACTATGCCTGCCCCTGGTAGGGTAGGAGTAATCACACTGATGTCTGAGAAGTCTTTGGATATAGATCCAAGAAGCCTGCAAAGACTATCGCCAACTAGGCAGAGCTACATTTCTGAGTATTGAGTCTATTGCCTTTAGAAACGAAACCTCTAAAATAGCAGGCAGGCCAGGAATTTAAAATGAGATCAAACAAAAATTGTTAATGGATTACTTATAGATCTTCCTCTCTATGAGAAAATTATAATTTTGCATGTAGGGAAGTATGAAGTTTCTTTAACAAGTGGTAGTAAATTAGCTCCCCCATAAAAGGAAAAATTAAATTCAGTTAGCTGTAAGTCAGTTATCATTCAATAGTTCATCTATCAACCTGGAACTTGAATTGCTTGATTTCTAAAATGAAAGGAAAATACACACAGATAATAAAGATAAGACAAGTGAGCAAGCATTTTTTCAAGTAATAAAAATACATCACTACTAAATAAAATTCAACAAAAAGGTTTGTTAATACTTTATTAGTATTTTCTAATGGACAAAACATAACGCAAACCAAATAAAATTTTTAATCTTCTTTTTAGTTCAATAAAAATAACTGACATTCTGATTGTTGTTCCTTCTTTGTTAAAGAAGTATTGATAGAATAGTTAGGCACACAGTTGACACTTACTGTACAATGAATGATATGCACAAGTTATCTTTTAACACTTATAATCCTAAAATGTGCTCTTTATATTTTTCCCTTGTAATACAGGAGCCATGCTCCTATAAGCAAAATTTACTAATAACAAAAGAATTTTACAAGGAGTGACAAAAAGACTTTTAAAACAAGTCCTTAAATAAAAGGATGCAGCAACAACGGAATGTAAGTTGTTGGGTTAAGAAGACAGCTTAAACTAGATCTCAAAACATTAAAAATTCATTTATTTTACAATTACTCAAATACACATGCATTAAATGAAAATATTGCACAAATTAAAATTTTAGATTGTGAAATTTTATATTGTTCTTAATTTTTTTAAAAATTGGTACACTTTCCTGGTAGCACTTAACTGTTTGATTTTTTTTCCAAACACCAAAGCACAAACTTAAAATGAAGGAAGTGAAATATTCAAGGTTTTAAATTTAAAAAGAAAAAAAATTAAGGCTAACCAAGTGCATCCATTAGTCAATGGCACAATTGTTTTCAGCAACTATCAGAAAACCCTAATCATAGGAAATGCCCATCTAACCCTTATATATAAATCATACAATCAATTTTTTAGGTGAATTACTATAAGTTAGTAGTGATGGTTTCTAAAGTCTGTTACCTGAAAAGTCAGAAAACCCAAACAAAGAATGATTAATTTAGAAGGTTCTTGCCTAAAGGCACCACTGACTTAAAAACACATTCAAAAATCAAATATCAGAAGACATAAAGCCTCTTCATGTATATATTCATATATGCAGTAAATGCATTAAATGTAATAACTTTATTAAACATAGTACACTGTACTTGACTTATGGGTTAAATATTTTACACACAGCTCGACCAAGTCATTCAAAAAGTATCTCTAATTTTAGCATGACCACGGCTCTCTCTGATGTAAAACATAGATGTGCAAGGAGAAGATGCATAACCATTTACACAGACTACCATTTGACATTTCTGCTTTTGAAATATAAACTCTTTTAAACAAAAATTATTTTAAAAACCCATTTACTCAAACAGTTTTTGGTATGATTGCAGTTCTCTTGCAGGGCTCCATGAAAATTAACAATCCTGCATGACCTTTCTTTCCCTGGTTGATGGCCAGCGTTCCTCACATTATCTAGAAATGCTTTTTCACATGTACACACTAGGCTCTTACTCTTAGATTTATTTATGGCAAAAATATACTTGAAATGGGCAGGGGTATATCTGAAAATCATTGCACTTACGGCCATGCTGATGCTTCCTACAGACATGTTTCACATATCTTTTCTTCCAAAGCCTGGGGCATGAGGAGAGACCAGGGCAGGAAGACACATTGAGAAGAAGAAATATTATATCTTCCACCAGAGTCAATAAGGATCTTTTCTCATTTGGAAGTTTAAATGAAAGGGATTTCATTTATGTAATTCTGAAGACATGCAACACAGGCTGAAAATATGCATACTATAAGTATGCACAACAGCATTATTAATAAATATGATTATTATTATAAAGCTTTAAAGGAAGGCTTTATTCTATTCGGCTTCACTTTGTAAGTAGGATCTCAGTGACAAGACAATAACATCTTGTTCCAATCTTAAAGCTCCCAAACAACTGGGATACCAATACTCTGTCCCTTTATCTTAAGCACCCGGATGTTCTTTTAATACCAGCATCTTGGCTCAGTGGTCTGATAAATAGCTTCACTATTTTAAGGTTTTAGTGTTAAATATTTTTAAAACAAAAAACGCTGACACACCCAAACCCTTAGTCAGTGGAAGTATTTAAAACTATGCAGAAATCCTGCATACAAAACATATGAAGACTTCCAAGATTGACAAATGGAGAATGAGAAAACTATAGGAAATGCAGAGGCTCCAAAACTGGAAAAGGTATTTCGTTGTTGTTGGTATAAAATTATTTTAGGGACTTAAATGTATACACCGAGGGGTTTTGCCAACTTGCTTTATTTAGTAGAATTTTACATTATGCAAAATATAAATAAAGCCTATTTTAAAAAATATTATAGTTCTGTTTTATTTATTTTCATATATGTACACTATAATAGAGTTAAGAATTTGTATGTTTACATACGACTAATAAACTCATTTAATCCTTTGATTTGCTATTTTTGCAATCACCTAACGTATGTCTAGATCACACAGTTTAAAATCATCATATAGTAACTTTCAATAGAGTACTGTTTTTTAAATTTCCACATTTTTAGAAGTATTTGGCAGTTCTTTCAACAAATTATAGCCCCTATTACATAATCAGTAATCTCTTAAAGATAAAGAAAACTGTAATAATTTTGTAACTTAACTAAGAGCCATCATATGCTTCTTTTTACACACAGAATGCCAAAATAAAGCTTATGACTGAGTACCGTTAAGAGCAAAATAGAGCCCTTAAGACACATAAGAATCAATTAAAATCTGTTTTCTACCAATGAATAACAGATCCAATGAAATTTTTGTTTTCACTGGTTTTATTTTATACTAGGTTTTTACTTTATGTCACAAAACTGTAATTTGGATATAATGTTACTTCATACTTTAAGGGCATTCTGTCACTTTCCCTAGACCTGAAACAGATGTTCCAAAGATCACTCACCTGGCTATCTACACTATATCAAAATTCTGAAAAAGACCTATAAAATCATTATGCAAAACAAATCCCTCCAAACAGCACATTGCACAGTTTCCCACTGTTAAACAAATCAGCCAATTTATCTGTGAACTCTTGTTTTGTGCTTTCCTTAGCTCTCATATCTACACTCTGGCACTTTGTCATTGCTGGAGAATGCTGATTAGTTTGAAACAGAAGAGACCAACGTCATTCTTGCTTGAGATGGGGGCAGTATCCTCTCAGTGTTGCAAAAATATGCACCAAATCATTTAAGACACAGAAATCTCTCTTGGTAGTGGCTGGATTATAGACAAGGATGAGAAGAACCACAGTCTTATGGATGTATTAATAATCTATTTTGAGACACTAAAAGACTGGTGCAGACACAACAGTATATGAGTTAAGCCCCAGAAGATCCGTCCATACCATCAGTCCTGGACAAAACGAACACCAGCTTCATAGATTGGAGTGTCACCTTTTCTGTAAAGAAGGCGCTTGAGTAGTCTGAAGTTTCTGTTTATATTTCTGCATCTGCTTTGACCGTGAATGCAGTCTGTTGAAGAGTTCACGGAATTTATACTGTGGAAATAAGCTTTCCAAAAAGCCTTCCAAAAAGACATAAACCATCCTCCTATTTAACTGGTTGTGCTGAAACATTTCAAATACACGAAGAATACCTTTCCGTGTTGTCTCAGCCCCAATAATGTGTTTCAGTTCATCTAAATGAAGCGGGGGAGAGGGGAAATAAACACAATTCATTATTCAAAGGAAATCCAAGGCCTAAACTATGCTAAGTATGTAAAGTACAAAGCAGAGTAACTGATAAGTAGCAAGTATTCAGTTAATGACCTTAATATAAGTTTAATAACTGACTTAAAACTTATATACGTTTGCAAGCATGCATGCACTTACACAATAGATACTGTGAGACAAATACAGCACAGGAGAAAGCAGGAAACCCCAAATTAGAGTTGTAATCTTGTCCCTTAATACCTATATGATAACTTACCCACCCTGAGTTTGCATCCTCATCTGTAAAATGGGAATTTATAATAACCAGTATTATTATAACTGTAAGAATTTATAAAGCCTTGATGAGATGTGAAAAGTGATCTGTAAACTCTAAAACACTACACACATACTTTTACTACATTTAATGCAGTCAGAAATACTATAAGAAAATGTGTGAAAGCTGATCTATGATTTCAAAAAACTTGCAACACAGAAACAGTGCCATTAAAATACTAAAAGCATAAAGACACTTACAAGGAGGGAATGCAACATGAGATAATAAGGAAAGGTTCCCTTCAAGGAAGTGACAACTGAAGTAGATTTTGCTACCTGGGCAGCATTTTCATAGGTGCAAACAGATGAAAGATTTAAGAACAGGAATGAGCAAATGAGCACTAAGTGGAAACAAAAACAAGACAGGCTCAAGAAATGGGGTAGTAAAGTTTGGTTGAATTTTAGGATTCCTGTAAGAGAAAGTGGTGAAAAAAATGGAAAACTGACAGTGCTGTGACTGTCAGGGTAAGCAAGTTCGGAGTTTACTCATAGGTAACATGAAGTTACTAGAGACACGTAAATATGGGAGCACCATGTATTATTCTTTTTTTTTCTCTTTTATTCTTGAATTTTATTTTATTTTTTTATACAGCAGGTTCTTATTAGTTATACATTTTATACACATCAGTGTGTACATGTCAATCCCAATAGCCCAATTCACCACACCACCACCACCACCCCCCGCTCCTTTCCCCCCTTGGTGTTCTCTGCATCTGTGTCTCTATTTCTGCCCTGCAAACCAGTTCATCTGTACCATTTTTCTAGGTTCCACACATATGTGTTAATATACGATATTTGCTTTTCTCTTTCTGACTTACTTCACTCTGTATGAGAGTCTCTAGATCCATCCATGTCTCTACAAATGACCCAATTTCGTTTCTTTTTATGGCTGAGTAATATTCCATTGTATATATGTACCACATCTTCTTTATCCATTAGTCTGTCAACGGCATTTAGGTTGGTTCCATGACCTGGCTATTGTAAATAGGGCTGCAATGAACATTGGGGTGCATGTGTCTTTTTGAATTATGGTTTTCTCTGGGTATATGCCCAGTAGTGGGATTGCTAGCTCATATGGTAATTCTATTTTTAGTTTTTTAAGGAACCTCCATACTGTTCTCCATAGTGGCTGTATCAACTTACATTCCCACCAACAGTGTAAGAGGGTTCCCTTTTCTCTGCACCCTCTCCAGCATTTGTTGTTGGTAGATTTTCTGATAATGGCCATTCTGACTGGTGTGAGGTGATACCTTATTGTACTTTTGATTTGCATTTCTCTAATGATTAGTGATGTTGAGCAGCTTTTCATGTGCTTCTTGGCCATCTGTATGTCTTCTTTGGAGAAATGTCTATTTAGCTCTTCTGCCCATTTTTGGATTGTGTGGTTTGCTATTTTAATATTGAGCTGCATGAGCTGTTCATATATTTTGGAGATTAATCCTTTGTCCACTGATTTCTCTGCAAATATTTTCTCCCATTCTGAGGGTTGCCTTTTTGTCCTGTTTATGTTTCCCTTTGCTGTGCAAAACCTTTGAAGTTTCATTAGGTCCCATTTGTTTATTTTTGTTTTTATTTCCATTACTCTAGGAGGTGGATCAAAAAAGATCCTGCTGTGATTTATGTCAAAGAGTGTTCTTCCCATGTTTTCCTCTAAGAGTTTTATAGTGTCTGGTCTTGCATTTAGGTCTCTAGTCCATTTTGAGTTTATTTTTGTGTATGGTGTTAGGGAGTGTTCTAATTTCATTTTTTACGTGCAGCTGTCCAGTTCTCTCAGCACCACTTATGGAAGAGACTGTCATTTCTCCATTGCATATCCTTGCCTCCTTTGTCATAGATTAGTTGACCATAGGTGAATGGGTTTATCTCTGGGATTTCTATCCTGTTCCATTGATCTATATTTCTGTCTTTGTGCCAGTACCATATTTCCTTGATTACTGTAGCTTTGTAGTATAGATTGAAGTCCAGGAGCCTGATTCCTCCAGCTCCGTTTTTTTCCCTCAAGACCGCTTTGGCTATTCGGGGTCTTTTGTGTCCCCATACAAATTTTAAGATTTTTTGTTCTCGTTCTGTAAAAACTGCCATTGGTAATTTGATAGGGATTGCACTGAATCTGTACATTGCTTTGGGTAGTATAGCCATTTTCACAATATTGATTCTTCCAATCCAATGACATGGTATATCTCTCATTTGTTTGTATCGTCTTTAATTTCTTTCATCAGTGTCTTATAGTTTTCTGCATACAGGTCTTTTGTCTCCTTAGCTAGATTTATTCTGAGGTATTTTATTCTTTTTGCTGCAATGGTAAATGGGAGTGTTTCCTTAATTTCTCTTTCAGGTTTTTCATCATTAGTGTATAGGAATGCAAGAGATTTCTGTGCATTAATTTTGTATCCTGCAACTTTACCAAATTCATTGGTTAGCTCTAGTAGTTTTCTGGCAGCATCTTTAGGATTCTCTATCATGTAGTATCATGTCAACTGCATACTGAAGAATCCTTGCATCCCTGGGATAAATCCCACTTGATCATGGTGTATCATCCTTTTAATGTGTTGTTGGATTCTGCTTGCTAGTATATTGTTGAGGATTTCTGCATCTTTACTCATCAGTGATACTGGTCTGTAATTTTCTGTTTTTGTATTATCTTTGTCTGGTTTTGGTATCAGGGTGATGGTGGCCTTGTAGAATGAGTTTGGGAGTGTTCCTTCCTCTGCAATTTTTTGGAAGAGTTTGAGAAGGATGGGTGTTAATTCTTCTCTAAATGTCTGATAGAATTCAACTGTGAAGCCATCTGGTCCTGGACTTTTGTTAGTTGGAGATTTTTAATCACAGTTTAAATTTCATTACTTTGTGATTGGTCTGTTCATGTTTTCTATTTCTTCCTGGTTCAGTCTTGGAAGGTTACACCATTCTAAGAATTTGTCCATTTCTTCCAGGTTGTCCATTTTATTGGCATAGAGTTGCTTGTAGTAGTCTCTTAGGATGCTTTGTATTTCTGTGGTGTCTGTGGTAACTTCTCCTTTTTCATTTCTAATTTTAATGATATGAGTCTTCTCCATCTTTTTCTTGATGAGTCTGGCTAATGGTTTATCAATTTTGTTTATCTTCTCAAAGAATCAGCTTTTAGTTATATTGATCTTTGCTACTGTTTCCTTTGTTTCTATTTCATTTATTTCTGCTCTGATCTTTATGATTTCTTTCCTTCTACTAACTTTGTGTTTTGTTTGTTCTTCTTTCTCTAGTTCTTTTAGGTGTGAGGTTAGATTGTTTGAGATGGTTGTTGTTTCTTGAGGTAGGATTGTATTGCTATAGACTTCCCTCTTAGAACTGCTTTTGCTGCATCCCACAGGTTTTGGATCGTAATGTTTTCACTGTCATTTGTTTCTAGGTATTTTTTTATTTCCTCTGTGACCTCTTGCTTATTTAGTAACGTATTGTTTAGCCTCCATGTTTGTGTTTTTTACGTTTTTTTCCCCTTAATTGATATCTAATCTCATAGCGTTGTGATCAGAAAAGATGCTTGATATGATTTCAATTTTCTTAAATTTACTGAGGCTTGATTTGTGACCCAAGATGTGATCCTGGAGAATGTTCCATGCACACTTGAGAAGAAAGTGTAATATGCTGTTTTTGGATGAAACGTCCTATAAATACCAATTAAATCTATCTGGTCTATTGTGTAGTTTAAAGCTTGTGCTTCCTTATTAATTTTCTGTTTGGATGATCTCTCCATTGGTGTAAGTGAGGTGTTAAAGTCCTGCACTATTATTGTGTTACTGTCAATTTCCTCTTTTATAGCTGTTGGCCGTTCCCTTATGTATTGAGGTGCTCCTATGTTGGGTGCATATATATTTATAATTGTTATATCTTCTTCTTGGATTGATCCCTCGATCATTATGTAGTGTCCTTCCTTGTCTCCTGTAACATTCTTTACAGTCTATTTTATCTGATATGAGTATTGCTACTCCAGCTTTCTTTTGATTTCCTTGCATGGAATATCTTTTTCTATCCCCTCACTTTCAGTCTAGATGTGTCCCTAGGTCTGAAGTGGGTCTCTTGTAGACAGCACATATATGGGTCTTATTTTTGTATCCATTCAGTGAGCCTGTGTCTTTTGGTTGGAGCGTTTAATCCATACACATTTAAGGTAGTTATCAATATGTATGTTCCTATTACCATTTTCTTAATTGTTCTGGGTCTGTTTTTATAGGTTCTTTTCTTCACTTGTGTTTCCCATTTAGAGAAGTTCCTTTAGCATTTGTTGTAGAGCTGGTTTGGTGGTGCTAAATTCTCTTAGCTTTTGCTTGTTTGTAAAGATTTTGATTTCTCCATCAAATCTGAATGAGTTCTTTGCCGGGTAGAGTAATCTTGGTTGTGTGTTCTTCTGTTTCATCACTTTAAATATGTCATGCCACTCCCTTCTGGCTTGTACAGTATCTGCTGAGAAATCAGCTGTTAACCTTATGGGAGTTCCCTTGTATGTCATTTGTCGTTTTTCCCTTGCTGCTTTCAGTAATTTTTCTTTGTCTTTAATTTTTGATCTCTGAGCTTCCTGGACTTCGGTGGCTATTTCCTTTCCCATGTTAGGGAAGTTTTCGACTATAATCTCTTCAAATATTTTCTTGGGTCCTTTCTCTCTCTCTTCTCCTTCTGGGACCCCTGTAATGTGAATGTTGTTGCATTTAATGTTGTCCCAGAGGTCTCTTAGGCTGTCTTCATTTCTTTTCATTCTTTTCCCTTTACTCTGTTCTGTGGCAGTGAATTCCACCATTCTGTCTTCCAGGTCACTTATCCGTTCTTCTGCCTCAGTTATTCTGCTATTGATTCCTTCCAGTGTATTTTTCATTTCAGTTATTGTATTGTTCATCCCTGTATGTTTGTTCTTTAATTCTTCTAGGTCTTTTTTAAACATTTCTTGCATCTTCTCGATCTTGGCCTCCATTCTTTTTCCGAGGTCCTGGATCATCTTCACTACCATTACTGTGAATTCTTGTTTAGGAAGGTTGCCTATCTCCACTTCATTTAGTTGTTTTTCTGGGGTTTTATCTTGTTCCTTCATCTGGTACACAGTCCTCTGCCTTTGCATCTTGTCTGTCTTTCTGTGAATGTGGTTTTTGTTCCACAGGCTGCAGGACTGTAGTTCTTCTTGCTTCTACTGTCTGCCCTCTGGTGGATGAGGCTATCTAAGAGGCTTGTACAAGTTCCTGTTGGGAGGGACTTGCCCACCAGAGCAAAAGAGCTGGCTTTTCCTCTGGTGGAAAGAGCTCAGTAAAACTTTAATCTGCTTGTCTGCTGATGGGTGGGGCTGGGTTCCCTCCCTGTTGATTGTTTGGCCTAAGGCGACCCTACACTGGAGCCTACCTGGGCTCTTTGGTGGGGCTAATGGTGGACTCTGGAAGGGCTCACGCCAAGGATTACTTCCCAAAACTTCTGCTTCCAGTGTCCTTGTCCTCACGGTGAGCCACAGCCACCCCCCACCTCTGCAGGAGACCCTCCAACACTAGCAGGTAGGTCTGGTTCAGTCTCCTACGGGGTCACTGCTCCTTCCCCTGGGTCCCGATGTGCACACTACCTTGTGTGTGGAGTCTTTGTTTCCCCCAGTCCTGTCGAGGTCCTGTAATCAAATCCCGCCAGTCTTCGAAGTCTGATTCTCTAGGAATTCCTCCTCCTGTTGCCAGACCCCCAGGTTGGGAAGCCTGACGCGGGGCTCAGAACCTTCACTCCAATGCGCGGACTTCTGTGGTATAAGTGTCCTCCAGTATGTGAGTCACCCACCCAGCAGTTATGGGATTTGATTTTATTGTGATTGCGCCCCTCCTACCATCTCATTGTGGCTTCTCCTTTGTCTTTGGATGTGGGGTATCTTTTTTGGTGAGTTCCAGTGTCTTCCTGTTGATGACTGTTCAGCAGTTAGTTGTGACTCTGATGCTCTCACAAGAGGGAGTGAGAGCATGTCCTTCTACTCCGCCATCTTGAACCAATCTCCTATTATTCTTAATTATTCATAGTCAGGACCCTATAGCAGGGGCCTCAAAAGCAATACTTTATTGCTCTCGAAAGAAACATGCAACTTCCAAAATGTATATTTCTAACTAGGGTACAATATAATTTAAAGCAAATAGTTTTTAAATTTACTAAAAAACAGGTGAGAGATTATGTATATATAAAAATATATACTTTTACATCTATCCTCACTTCCTTCACATCTTCACTTAAGTGTCTTCATCTCAGGGAGGCCCCCAATGGCTACCCTATCTGCAACTGCAACTCAACTGACACCTCCCTTTTCCTGCACTATCTGTCTCCTCAGCACTTACCACTATCCAACATACTGTGGTTTATCTATTTCTTTCATCTGTTTTCTGTGTCTCCCTAGTAGAATGTAAACTCCAAGAAGGCAACGATAAGTGTAAAGAATAGTGTCTGGCTCATGAAAGGCTCTCAATAAATATTTACTGTATAAATGCATTAAGATTTCTTCCAGCCACATAACTGAGTCAGTCTATAGCACCATCTGGTTTATTCTAACAGTATATTAATATCCTACATTATTGTTTCTTTTTATTTTTCTAAAATGTTATTTCTGTCACTTGCTTTTTATCTCCAAATGCAACAGTATAGTCTATAGGGCAGAATAAATAGCTATGTGGCAAATTTCCAACTTGTCAGAAGACAAAGTTGATTAAAATCTATGATGAAAATATAGTTTAAATTAAAAACAAAATTATATGAAAAGAAATAGATATTGAGAACTTAAATATTTTTCTATTCTCTACATCCACAATTAAAATGTGGAGAAGAGATATCTAGGTATTTTCAAAGATATTTATAACCAAAGAAGAGATCAAACAACCACCCAACTACACAAAACTGCTCTTATTGAGAGAAGACAAAACGGACAAAGTGAATCTCAATTAGTGAGACAGCAGTGTTCTAAAGTAACTCAAATTAGACCAACAGAATGCCACTATGTACACTTTCTCTAGGATCATGTTTTAGTAAAGATTAAGAATGGGCCAATCAGCTGTTTCAAAGGGATTCTTTGAAAAAATGTGTTTGTTCTCTTAAGTAGAACAAATATTCTTCCTGAAAACCTCATACTTCATATACTTTTATCAGCCCTTTCATCTGTCACAGAATTTATCATCAACTTCATTCTCAAAATGTTTCAAGGCAGCAAAGTGAAGTGGTTAAAAGCAACACTTTTTCTTCAAATGGTTGAAAGCAATGGCTTTCGGGGAACTCAGAGCTGAGTCAGAGTCCCAACACTCACTTACTAGCTATAAACCTTGGGTGACTCACTTAACCCCTTTGAGCTTCTGTTTCCTCACATATAAAGCTGTGATGTTAACAGTACCTTGGCTTCATAATGTTGTTATGAGGGTTAGTTAAAGATATATGAGAAATGCCTAGCACAGTGCCTAGTATATGATAAGCCATCAAATGATAGTTATTATAGTCAAAAGGCAGCTATACTTAGCATGCTCAATGCCTTAAATTCAGAAGAAGTACAAATTAATAAGATTTATACTAAAAATGTTCACTTACCTGGCATAATTGAAAGTAATTTAGTTTTTCCTGCAACTCTTGTTCTCATTCGAATAGCTTTATCTCTGCATGGAACAGTCTCTGCTAAAATGCCATTTGGCCAAAAGGCATCTCTATTTAAGAAGATTAAATAAATTTTGTAAACATTTTCATTTTCTAATGATACAAGTTGGTAAAATTATTCCAATTTTCTAGAGAAAACACAAATGTAAACAGAAAAAGGAAACACTTCTGCAATTTTATATAGGTGTGATATTCAACAAACAGTAACTACATATAGGGTTCAATTTTAGGTGTAAAAGGATATATACAAGAAAAAATAACAGAAGTATGCCCTGGAACAACTTAAAACTAAGCCAATATAAAACAAATTCTGCACCCACACCTTAGAGCTGTATTGATTACAATGTTTCTTTCACACATTTAATCCATTCTCCTTTACTTTCACAGTGTGCTTGATTCCTGTTCCCTAGTTCTCAGGCCAAAGGTAGGAATTGAGCACAGTAACTAAGCTTCCATCTGGGAATTTGGTCTGAGAGAAAGAGACTGCCCAGAGTAGTCCTTCTTAACTCTGACTGCACATTAGAAAACACCTGGGAGCTTTAAAAGAGCTTAAGGACCAGGGCCTCCACCAGATTAATTAAATCAGACTGTTTGCAGATGGGACCTAAGCATGAGTACTTTTTAAAGCTCTCCAAGTGACTCCAGTGTGCAGGCAAGGTTGAGAATCAGTGCTCCAGAAAAACAATATTTACCCACCCTGAAACAGAATGAAGGTGCCAGGGCAGGTGGTACAGCTTTTAGAAACAGTATGGTATTGTGAGGAGAAATTTAGCTTCAGATTAGAGAGACCTGTTTCCCCACTATCCAGCACATGAGGCTTTGGGCAAGCTGCTTAACTTCTCAAACCCTCAATTTCCTTGTAACAAAATGGAGACAAAAATCCCTATCTCATAATATAGGATAAAATCAGAAAGTGTACATGAAGTAGTTAGACAGTGCCAAGTAAACAGTGTTCGTAGTTCCCTTCTTTCTGTTACTTCAAAGTACGTGATGCCATGAATGTTTATGCCTTGCTTATCTCTCGCTTTTAGAAAAGTTGTTTGTCTGCCATGGCATGCTTTCCTTGAAGGGACTGAACCTTACCTCTCAGTTCCTGGTAAGAGGGCTAGACACAGAGAAGGGGTTCAGAATATTTTTGTAGAATGAACATATGAATTGGAGTATCACTACTATTAATCTGAACCTTTTCAGAGGTTCAAATAGTTAATAAAAATTTCGACCATGGACATACATATTTCTAAAATTCTTCATTTAAAAACAAGGTTAGCAGGGACTTCCCTGGTGGTGCAGTGGTTAAGAATCCGCCTGCCAATGCAGGGGATATGGATTCGATCCCTGGTCTGGGAAGATCCCAAATGCCATGGAGCAACTAAGCCCGTGTGCCGCAACTACTGAGCCCACGTGCCACAACTACTGAGCCCACGTGCTGCAACTACTGAAGCCTGCCCACCTAGAGCCCACGCTCCGTAACAAGAGAAGCCACTGCAATGAGAAGCCTACGCACCACAATGAAGAGTAGTCCCCGCTCGCGGCAACTAGAGAAAGCCAGCATGCAGCAATGAAGACCCCATGCAGCCAGCCAGCCAGCCAATCAATCAATCAATCAATCAAATCAAGGTTAGCAAATACAACTGAGAAAAATTAATCCTGGAAACTAGGTAACCTGATTATATGACCATGCCATGTCTACATTAATATTTCAATTATTTTAAAGCCACATTACTATGATAAAATATAGCCTAACATCTTAAAGATTTTTCATTTACACTTTTTTCTATTCTGGTTTTAAAAAAACAAAGATGAATAGGTCCATGGGACAAATGTTTATAATTCTTGCAAGTCTTTTTGCTCATCAGTGATGACTAAAACCAACTTTAAGGCCAGGAAGAGAAGGAATGCAATGAAAGTTAGTGATAACAATGCTCAACTCTGTACTATCTGAAAGAAGTGACTGTGTCTTAAGACATACCTGAAACGTTTCACTAAGTCGGCTACTTGCTCAGGTGAGGTCATCCAGTCAACATGGTCAACTATTTTTCTGAAAGTAAAGAAATTCAAATAAGTAAGGTCAAGATTTTAGAAGGTGAATAAAATAAAGAAACATTACTTTCATGAAGTAAGCAACTTAATTTGTATGAAGATTATCTCTGAGAGCAATAGTCTGCTTTAATGATCTTCAAAGACCCAGAGAAGGAAATTCACCTACAAAAGGTTGAGCAATCTACTTCCAGAAGTAAAACTTCAAAAGCTAAGTAAGATCAGCTCTAAGTAGTTTAAGAAAAAAAAGTGGTACCTATTAATAGTATCACCATATGTGGCTCTAATAAGCTGTTGAAGTAGGTTTTTGATATTCCTTCGCAACCACTGATTTCTCTCTTTTAAGTCGAATACTTCATCCATGAGAAGCAGCATTACCCTAAGTGGAATATTGTCATCCACCTGACAAAATATGGGAAGAAATAAGGATACGTTTATTTGAGTTACCTATCTACTATGAATGGCTAATTTTGCTGCTTTTACCAAATGACTGTTACTATTTACAGGTTAGAGAACAAGTTCTACTATAGCCTTTGTAACCAATATTTCATTCTAATTTAGAAAAAATATTTTTAACAGCCATTTTGACAGAATACAGAATTTTACAACTCTACAATGATGAGTAAATTCCAAGGCTGTAGTGAAAACAACTTCTCAAACTGGATTCATGATGGTCTTAGGAAAATATGATTTGGGATCTTGCAGTAGAGTCTGTATTAGTTTATAAGGCAAAGGCTAGCCCCTTTGCCTATTCTCTGGGGCATCTTTTTCAAATGAACAAAATATTCTCAACATTTCTCTTTATTTAATAGAACAAAATACAATCTACACAGAGCAATCTGTTTTGCTCGGTTACTGCGTTGTATGTATATAGGTATTTTCATGGAAAAGAAGCTGAAATAAAAATCCAGCTAACATTACAAAAGGCAACTAGATTACTAGAATTTTCTTTTTATTTTTAAGAAGTAAAAATTTGTACACTTTTATCATGGGAATATTCAATTAATGATATAAAAAGTAAAGAAAGACAACTAGAATGCTTTGATGCCGAAATATATCAATATATAATAGGGTGCAGGTTTAGATATGCAACAAAACTGCCATAATTGCCAGTAATTTTGTAATTCTTTCATCACTAAGCTACTCTTTCCAATTATTTCCTCATCAATGTTGTAATTTAAATACTTAAATTTTTTCATGAGAAAACAGCATGAGTCATACATTTTTCACTGTGTTGTAAACATTTTCTTAGCATACCTTCTCTTTCACATATTTTTCAATAGCTTAACCACTTTGGAGGCAAAAATCACTACTGCTCTATTCTCTGATCGAGTATAGTCATGAGTCTGATGCCACATGACAATTCTAATAAACAGTTAAATTGTAAAAACCCTTAACAAAAAGTATAATGTTATGGATATTACAACAGTACAATGCATAATAAACATTCTAAAATATTCTTAAAAAAACAAAAATATTATCTTTAAGACAGTTTATTATAAAGAAATTCAATGAGAAACTGAAGAGAGATAATTATAACTTTAAAATAACTCTGCCTAATAGAATAGAATATAAAGCCCAGACCCAAATATATAAAATAAGATTTGTGACAAGGAAAAACCATACACTGGGAAAAGAGGGTCTTCTCAGTAAATGGTGCTTAGGTCAACTGCACCCCTACCTCATTCCATACACAACAATTGATCCTAGATGAATGGCAAATCTAAGTTTTGACACGGTAAACAAAAACTTTTTTTTTTTTTTTTTTTTTCCGGTATGCGGGCCTCTCACTGTTGTGGCCTCTCCCGTTGCGGAGCACAGGCTCCGGACGTGCAGGCTCAGCGGCCATGGCTCATGGGCCCAGCCGCTCTGCGGCATGTGGGATCTTCCAGGACCGGGGCACGAACCCGTGTCCCCTGCACCGGCAGGCAGACTCTCAACCACTGCGCCACCAGGGAAGCCCAACAAAAACAATTTTTAAAGAAAATCATAGGAGAACATCTTTGTGACCTTGCAGTAGGCACAGATTGTACACAGAGCATAAAAGCACACAAAGTAGAAGATATTCACAATACACAAATACTTATATCTGACAAAGAAACAATATTCAGATTATACAACGCACTCTTACTAATCAAAGACAACCAAGCCAACAGATAAAAAATGGGGGAAAGAGATAGACATGTAAGACAGGACACCCAAATGGCCAGTAAACTTATGAAAAGAGGTTCAACATTTTAACAGTCATCAGAGAAATGGAAATCCGCATGAGATACAACAAAGAGAATGGCTAAAATTAAAAAGGCATAACATATTGAGTTTTGGCAGGCTGTGAACCACTGATTCTCATGCATTGCTGATGGCAGCGGAAGCAGTACACACACTTCGGCAAATTATTTGACAGTATCTATTAAAATTGAATTTTTGCATAACCTCTGACCAAGTAATTCCATTCCTCGGTACAGAAAGAAATATGTACTTATTTATTTAATCAAAAGACAAGTACCAGAATGTTCACAGGAGTACAGTTCGTAATATAGCAAACATATTGTACTATATTTACAAAATGTAATTGTACTATAATTACAAAATTGCACTGTAAGGCCACAAAAATGAAGAAACCACAATCACACGAAACAAACATGGAAGATTATCACAATGTTGAGCAAAAAATGCCAGACTTAAAGGAGTACATACCTCACAGTTTCATTTATATAAAGTATAAATGCAGGGCAGAAGTCAGGATAGTGTTTATCCTTGGCAGGGGAGAGGATAGTGACAGGAAGAGAGCATTAGGGGCTTTCTGGGGTACTGGTAATGTTCTGTTTCTTGTTTATAGTGCTGATTACATGGATATGTTCAGTTTGTAAGAATTCATCAAACAATGTTTACAATATATGTACATTAATGACAGATATACATATTATACTATATTAAAAAGTTAAAAAGATCTGCCAAGTATGATGTGAATTTCAACTGAATGCTACCAAAATAAAATTAACTCACAGTATCATCAAGTTGAGCTGAAACTCGACAATGTTCAGGATCTGAATCAGTCTTTGGAATTAAAGGAGGAACCTAATATTTAAAAAAACAAAAAACACAGTAAACACACTAAAGCAGAAAATGAAAGAACACAATACAATAAACCAAAATTAGTAGTATCAAATATAATGAACAGCATTTGATTTGATTTTGGGGACAATATATAAACAAAATTTATATAGCATTAACAAAGTATTGACAATCTACAGTTAGAAACCCAATATAAAAGGGTAATTATTTCATTACCAACAGATTTTCTTTCCTTTAAAAAAGGATTCATTTTGAGGTGGATGGAGATATTACTCAAACTCCCATACTTTTTAGAATTTAAAGCTAAGTAAGATTAAATGATTTAAAGACCAAAAGTTAGTAGCACAGTAGGGGAACAGAACTCCAATCTTTTTTCTTTACCATAAAGAGCCTGACAGTATGCTAAGAGGCTTAAAGGAACTAATTAACTGACTGTTATATAATGTAAGTTATGGAGGAAAAGGACAGAAGGACCAGTGCTAGTTGATAACCATTTCTCAGCACAGGAAGGACCATCAAGATCACCTATTATAACCCCTTCACATTACTGGTGAGGAAAAAGAAGCCTGGAAAAGTTCAGTGACTCTTGTAGGAAGTCATATGGGTAGCTATCAGCAGAAGCAGCACAAGACAACCCTCACTTCAGTGTTAGTGTACTTCCCCATGATTAGAAATTAGGATGAAACATCAGAAAAGGTATGAGAATCAATAGAAAGTATGATTTACACACACTGTATTTCAGGAATTGCCTCTTACAATAAAGAAATTCTATCAGTGTTTATATATATTTCCTCTTCATTGAAACATTCTAATAGTTACATGATTTCTTTTATAGTCTTGATTATAACCTTAAACAACTAGGTCAAAATTATTTAAAAAATGTAAATTAGAAGCAAAAAACTACTTGGTCAACTACCTCTTCTGCTAGCGAAATGAAAAAGCTTCCCAAGAAAACTCTTCTATGCCTCTCACAGGTATATACACAGTAAGATATGGCTGCAGAGACTGATGATGTTGAAAGACTTTTCCTCTCTTTGATCTCGTGAATCTTGATCGTGTGACTCAGGAGAAATTAGACTTTATGTTTGCTGATGAATACTAGTAAAACTAATTTACACAACAGCACATAACTGTTTTGTTATAAATTTTAATGACACTATAGAATAAACATGGCTGAATGGAATAAAAGAGTACAAAGAATGTTAACTTTACTTATTTTAAATATGTGCTTTAAATGGATTTTAAAATTCTACTGTAGTGGAGACTGAGGAGTGACTGGATTTTACAGTATCCATTTTCGATAAGAATTAATTCTCTTTAGTTTTTTAATTCTTTATGAGACTATGTGTCTATAGGGCTTTGGACTTACAAAGTAAAATAAGGTAAATCTAAGCAAGAGCTCAGTAAATCTTAGTTGACCTAAAAATAGTTTCCTTTAGGCATTCCTGAAACATCTTACCTTGAAAAATGATTGCCTTATGTCTTGACCTAATCTTTCTGACATTTTGCCCATGTTGTCTGACATTTTAGTCATTCCCTCTGCGAAGCTATCAGGAAGGGATTTAACTGCATTTGAAACATTCCTCATAGAATTTCGAAGCGGATTTACAAAAGTGTCCATCTAAAGGGGAAAAGATTATATATCATGACTTCACTGTATCAGATTTGTTATTCAACTGAGAAGCATGGGAAAATAGAGTGCAACACATGAAAGATGTAATAATTTTCCAGTCTATATTATCTCATTGCATTTTAAAAGGATAAAACTGTTGTCTTCAGTGTGTCTTTAAAATCTATTTTCAGACATAAATATATGAATAAAATTTTTGAGTGATATGGTTATTGGTAGAAATGAATATAAACCTTGGGTTGCC
This sequence comes from Orcinus orca, assembly GCF_937001465.1. Taxonomy (NCBI): domain Eukaryota; kingdom Metazoa; phylum Chordata; class Mammalia; order Artiodactyla; family Delphinidae; genus Orcinus; species Orcinus orca. The sequence goes on from NC_064567.1 coordinate 70,090,080, forward strand.
TTCTTATTAAGGAAAACTCTGAAAAAATGAAAATTTTTCCAAACTAGAAATTGATGCAAGTATAAACAGCTACAACATACTTCTGGCACAAATTCAAGGCAACAATGACATAGATATTTTGAGGTGATATTAAAAAGCAAACAAGCAGATAAAATAAACAAACAGCTCAAATAACTAACAAGTAAGATTTATTTTTTAAAAAAATAATTTTTAGGATATGTTACATGCTCAATTACAATATATGGAAGGAATCTGGAATCCATTAGGAAGAAAAGAAGCTGCAAATCAGACACGTAAGCCATACTTTATTAAGGGAGAATAGAAAAACCATAAAGAAAATATGACAAGAGATATAAAAAGAACTGATCTCAGAGGGACAGGAAGCTTTAAAATTGACATTCTGAGAGGAACTTCAAGATGGCGGAAGAATAAGACGTGGAGATCACCTTCCTCCCCACAAATACATCAGAAATACAACGAACTACATGTGGAACAACTCCTACAGAACACCTACTGAACACTGGCAGAAGACCTCAGACCTCCCAAAAGGCAAGAAATTCCCCACGTACCTGGGTAGGGCAACAGAAAAAAGAAAAAACAGAAAAAAAGAATAGGGACTGGACCCGCACTAGTGGGAGGGAGCTGTGAAGGAGGAAAGGTTTCCACACACTGGGAAGCCCCTCCACGGGCAGAGACTGCGGGTGGCAGGTGGGGGGGAAGCTTCGGAGCCACGGAGGAGAGCGCAGCAACAGGGGTGTGGACGGCAAAGCGGAGAGATTCCTGCACAGAGAATCGGTGCCAACCAGCACTCACCAGCCCGAGTGACTTTTCTGCTCACCCGCCGGGACGGGCGGAGGCTGGGAGCTGAGGCTCGGGATTCGGAGGTCAGATCCCAGGGAGAGGACTGGGGTTGCTGCGTGAACACAGCCTAAAGGGGCTAGTGTCCCACAGCTAGCCGGGAGGGAGCCTGAGAAAAGGTCTGGAGCTGCAGAAGAGGCAAGAGACTTTTTCTTGCCTCTTTGTTTCCTGGTGCACGAGGAAAGGGGATTCAGAACGCCGCTTAACGGAGCTCCAGAGACGGGCGCGAGCCGCGGCTATCAGCTTGGACCCCAGAGACAGACATGAGACGCTAAAGCTGCTGCTACAGCCACCAAAAAACCTGTGTGCAAGCACAGGTCACTATCCTCCCCTCCCCTCCCAGGAGCCTGTAGAGCCCGCCACTGCCAGGGTCCCGTGATCCAGGGACAACTTCCCCGGGAGAACACACGGCGCGCTGCAGGCTGGTGCAACGTCATGATGGCCTCGCCACCGCAGGCTCTCCCCGCACTCCGTACCCCTCCCTCCCCCCAGCCTGAGTGAGCCAGAGCGCCCCCGAATCAGCTGCTCCTTTAACCCTGTCCTGTCTGAGCGAAGAAGAGACGCCCTCAGGCGACCTACACGCAGAGGTGGGTCCAAATCCAAAGATGAACCCCGGAAGCTAGGTGAACAAAGAAGAGAAAGAGAAATCTCTCCCAGCAGCCTGAGGAGCAGCGGATTAAATCTCCACAATCAACCTGATGTACCCTGCATCTGTGGAATACCTGAATAGACAGCGAATCATCCCAAATTGAGGAGGTGGACTTTGGGAACAAAGATATATATATATATATATTTTTTTTCCCCTTTTTCTCTTTTTGTGAGTGTGTATGTGATTTTGTCTGTATAGCTTCGCTTTTACCATCTGTCCTATCTGACCGTTTTTGGTTTTTTTTTTTTTTACTTTAAAAAATTTCTTTCTTAATAATTATCTTTTCCTTTTTATTTTGATAAATTTATTTTATCTTTCTATTTTTTTCTCCCTTTTATTCTCACCCGTGTGAATGAAAGGCTCTTGGTGCTCCAGCCAGGCGTCAGGGGTGTGCCTCTGAGGTGGGAGAGCCAACCTCAGGACACTAATTCACAAGAGACCTCCCAGCTCCACGTAATATGAAATGGCAAAAATCTCCCAGAGATCTCCATCTTAACGCCAAGACCCAGCTTCACTCAACAACCAGCAATCTACAGTGCTGGACACCCTATGCCAAACAACTAGCAAAGACAGGAAAACACTCCCATTTACCATTGCAACAAACAGAATAAAATACCTAGGGGTAAACTACCTAAGGAGAAAAAAGACTTGTACGCACAAAATTATACGACAGTGATGAAAGTAATTAAAGATGACAGAAATAGATGGAGAGATATACCGTGTTCTTGGATTACAAGAATCAACACTGTGAATATGACTCTACTGCCCAAAGCAATCTACAGATTCAACACAATCCCTATCAAACTACCACTGGCATTTTCCTCAGAACTAGAACAAAAAATTTCACAATTTGTATGGAAACACAAAAGACCCCAAATAGCCAAAGCAATCTTGAGAACAAAAAATGGAGCTGGAGGAATCAGGGTCCCGGACTTCAGACTATACTACAAAGCTACAGTAATCAAGACAGTATGGTACTGGCACAAAAAAACCAGAAATATGGATCAATGGAATAGGATAGAAAGCCCAGAGATAAACCCATGCACATATGGTCACTTTATGTTTGATAAAGTAGGCAAGAATATACAGTGCACAAAAGACAGCCTCTTCAATCAGTGGTGCTGGGAAAACTGAACAGGTACATGTAAAAGTATGAAATTAGAACACTCCCTAACACCATACACAAAAATAAGCTCAAAATGGATTAAAGAGCTAAATGTAAGGCCAGAAACCATCAAACTCTTAGAGGAAAACATAGGCAGAACAGTCTATGACATAAATCACAGCAAGATCCTTTTTGACCCACCTCTTAGAGAAATGCAAATAAAAACAAAAATAAACAAATGGGACCTCATGAAATTTAAAAGCTTTTGCACAGCAAAGGAAACCATAAACAAGATGAAAAGACAACCCTCAGAATGGGAGAAAATATTTGCAAATGAAGCAACTAACAAAGGATTAATCTCCAAAATTTATAACCAGCTCATGCAGCTCAATATCAAAAAAACAAATAACCCAATCAAAAAATGGGCAGAAGACCTAAACAGACATTTCCCCATAGAAGATATACAGATTGCCAACAAACACATGAAAGAATGCTCAACATCATTAATCATTAGAGAAATGGAAATCAAAACTACAATGAGACATCAACTCACACTGGTCAGAATGGCCATCATCAAAAATTCTACAAACAATAAATGCTGGAGAGGGTGTGGTGCACTATTGGTGGGAATGTAAATTGATACAGCCACTATGGAGAACAGTATGGGGGTTCCTTAAAAGACTAACAATAGAACTACCATATGACCCAGCAATTCCACTACTGGGCACATACCCTGAGAAAACCATAATTCAAAAAGAGTCATGTACCAAAATTTTCACTGCAGCTCTATTTACAAAAGCCAGGACATGGAAGCAACGTAAGTGTCCATTAACAGATGAATGGATAAAGAACATGTAGCACATATATAGAATGGAATATTACTCAGCCATAAAAAGAAATGAAATTGAGTTATTTGTAGTGAGGTGGATAAACCTAGAGGCTGTCATACAGAGTGAAGTAAGTCAGAAAGAGAAAAACAAATACCATATGCTAACACATATATATAGAATCTAAGAAAGAAAGAAAAAAAAGGTCATGAAGAACCTAGGGGCAAGACGGGAATAAAGACACAGACCTACTAGAGAATGGACTTGAGGATACGGGGAGGGGGAAGGGGAAGCTGGGACAAAGTGAGAGCATGGCATGGACATATATACACTACCAAACGTAAAACAGTTAGTGGGAAGCAGCCGCATAGCACAGGGAGATCAGCTTGGTGCTTTGTGACCACCTAGAGGGGTGGGATAGGGAGGGTGGGAGGGAGGGAGACGCAAGAGGGAAGAGATATGGAATATATGTATAGCTGATTCACTCTGTTATAAAGCAGAAACTAACACACCATTGTAAAGCAGGTATACTCCAATAAAGATATTAAAAAATAAATAAAATAAAATTGACCTTCTGACTGTACAAGTGTCAGATAATTTCAATTAAGAGAGCCATCTAAAGAAACCAAAGTAGATGCATATGGATCTCTCTGAGATTTTTTTTTTTTTTTTTTTTGCGGTACGCGGGCCTCTCACTGCTGTGGCCTCTCCTGTTGCGGAGCACAGGCTCCGGACGCACAGGCTCAGCGGCCATGGCTCACGGGCCTAACCGCTCCGCAGCATGTGGGATCTTCCCAGACCGGGGCACGAACCCGTGTTCCCTGCATCGGCAGGTGGACTCTCAACCACTGCGCCACCAGGGAAGCCCTCTCTGAGATTTTTAACAGACTAAAACAAACAAAAGAAATGAAAGAAAGAGAGAAAAAGGAAGGGAGGGAGGGAGGGGAGAAAAGAAAAAGGGGACACAATAACCAAAGTCAAAGAAAACTGTAAGACTATTTTCCAGAAAGTACTGAATCTCATAAAAACTACCACAGATATGAGTTATGTTGTATGCAAAAAGAAAAAAAATAAAAGCAGTAAGAGCAAAAAAATGGAACCCCACTGCTTAAGGAACACAATGTTAACAGATGATATCAAGAAGATAAAACTCTTTAATATGCTTTCATGGTTTTCAACAAGAAAAATTAGAAAAGGTGAAATAGGTACTGTAATAAACAATAACAACAAAGAGTTTACTTCAAGATAACTGTAAAAGTTTTAGTAATTCCTTGGGTTAAGCAGACCCAACAGTCTTATAGATATGCTTGCTGGAATATACAACCTTGAGGAGGGACACTATCACAGCACAACAAATTTAAAGAAGAACCAAAGGACAGAAAGGAAGAAGAAGGGCTTGAAAACCACTACCACTGGTGAAGAGAGATAAAGAGATTACAAAGGGTAAAAAAGATGAAGTTAACTCTCTTGTGTGTGCACACACTTATGTGTACAATTATATATTTGGGTGTAAAATTACATATATGTGTGTGTGTAATTCTAATTCTATATACAGTAGTTCTGAGTTAACCAGAACAGTGTGTTCAAATCAATCAGGACATTATTTCCAACACTGACATTACTGCCAAGTGTTTTTTTTAACTGTAATAACTCTAAGTCATAAGAACACAAGTAGAATTTTTAAGAGAGGTAAACATGAGAATACCACACTTAAAATATACATTTTTTATGAGGTAGAATTTCAGAAGCATAAAAGGCAAGAATTTCACTTTAATCTTAACCTACATTAAAAACTGAACACCGTCAAAAATATTTTAGAATTTTATGTATCTTACACTTCGCAGTAGAAACATGGGTTCAACTAACATAACCTTAAGTTGGTTAAACGAATACAACCTCAAATCCTATCTAGGCATAGGGCTAACTACCACTGACACTCTTTCAAAATAAGAGAACTTAAATCTATATCATGAATTAGATAACTGAAAAGAGTTGCCTGTGCACCAGTCCCAGAACTACAGAATCCATTTCTTTTTCTTTCCTTTTCTTTCTTCCATGTTTTTTTTCCTCCAATTTCTGAGGGCAAAGCTTAATCATCTGTGTTGGGGGTGGGGAGTGGGAGAACCAGGGGGCATGGAAAAACCTCCACACGTGATTATGACGCTCAACCCTGAAAGCAGCAGAATTTAGAAGCATAAAAGCAGCCCATCACAATATGATAATGTTTCCAGAATCAGGATTCGTCTTAAAACAGATGTTTAAAGCAAAAAAAAAAAAAGAAAGAAAATTGCAAAATTACCAGGCAGAAGAGTAAATTATGGATTGCCAGCAAAAGTGTACACTTAGCCTGACATACATAGATGTTGTCTATTCATTCAATTATCACCTCAGTTGAGTTATTTGTATGGGTAAAAACACCAACAAAGGAATTTTAACTTAAATTTAGGTCCCTATCTACAGCTTAAAACTGCCATCACACCATGATACAAAACTGGATAGAAAGGTACTGTGTACATGGAGGAAGACCGCTTGTCAATTACTTCTTCTAGGAATTGGCCCATAAATTTTGCAAAGCTAGACAAATTGTGTGGCCAAGTTAATGTGTTATAAAGTATTATTTCTCAACCTGAGTAGCTACTAATAAAATGTTTACAGATGATTTTCTCTAATAGCTATTTCATTTCCAATGAAATATAATTAAGGAAAATATTAAACTACAATTTAGCCAAAAAGGAAATGTAGCTGAAAACTCCTAATTCTTGATATGCATGAAAATTATTCTGACAATCTAAAAGAGGTCAAGATGAACTTGGTAATTACCAATATGATTTATGAAAAATGTATGTTACTGTGGATTTCCAGAAATGATTGAGAAGGATTTTTAGACTCTAATTTTTAGACTCTAATGTGTATATGTGTGTGTGTGTATATATATATATTGGGTTGGCCAAAAAGTTCCTTCAGTTTCTAAGGAAAAATAAAAGCCGTATTTTTCATTTTCACCAAGAACTTTATTGAACAACGTACTTACCCTTTTGTTCCACTACCTTTTGCCATTTTTCAGGCAACTTCATAATTCCATTCTCCCAAAACTTTTTATCTTTTTGAGCAAAGAACTGTTCCAGGTGACTTTTACAGTCTTCCAGGGAATTGAAATTTTTTCCATTAAGAGAATTTTGTAATGATCTAAATAAATGGAAATCTGAAGGGGCAGATGAATCAGAATTTCCCAGCCAAGCCGTAACAGTTTTTGCCTGGTCATCAAAGAAACATGCGGTCTTGCGTTATCCTCATGGAAGATTATGCATTTCCTGTTGACTAATTCTGGACGCTCTTTGTCAAATGCTGCTTTCAGGTGGTCTAACTGGGAGCAGTACTTGTTGGAATTAATCGTTTGGTTTTCTGGAAGGAGCTCCTAATAGAGGACTCCCTTCCAATCCCTCCATATACACAACATGACCTTCTTTGGATGAAAACCGGCCTTTAGTTAGTTGGTGGTGGTTCATTTCACTTGCCCCACCATCTCTTCTGTTCCACATTATTGTACAGTATCCACTTTTCATGCCCATCACAATTTGTTTTAAAAACGGAACATTTTCGTTGCGTTCAAGTAGAGAATCACACACGGAAATATGGTCAAGAGGGTTTCTTTCTCTTAACTTATGTGGAACCCAAACATCAAAGCAGTTAACATAACCAAGCTGGTGCAAATGATTTTCAGTGCTTGATTTAGATATTTTGAGTGTGCCAGCTATCTCCCACATGGTACAACGTCGACTGCTCTCAATTAATGTCTCAATTTGATAGCTATCAACTTCAATTGCTCTAACCAACCCGACTGTGGAGCATCGTCCAGCGAGAAATCTCCAGAACGGAACTTCGCAAACCACTTTCCCATTTAGTCACAGCACTTTCTCCATACACTGCACAAATCTTTATTTGCGTTTCAGTTGTGTTTTTACCTTTCTTGAAATAATAAAGCATAATATGCAAAAAGTGCTATTTTTCTTCCCTCTTTAATATTAAAATGGCTACACAAAAATTTACCAATTTTGATGTTTTTTTTAATGCACGCCGATATGACAGTTGTCACAATACAATCTAACAAACTTGTTTTGAATGAAGTTAAAGACAACTAAGCACTACTAGAGCCATCTTACGGAAAAACAACTTTTTGGCCTACCCATTACATATATACATGCACAACTGCTGGTTGGTAAAAAAGACATTGTCTACATTTAATATAATGCTTCTTTTATCTCAAAAAGCTCTTATCAATTTATTAGTTTATCTTAAAATTGATACAACCTTGAGAGAAGATAAGGTAAACATAAAAAAGATGGAATACTGAAATGCATCTCTATTGACAATAAAGCCATTTAGAGCTGGAATTTAAACTCAATCACTTCAATCACAAAATATAAAGATAAGTCCACCATATTTTTTTCCTACCATTATAAGGTACATAACCTGGAATTTCTTATTAAAATAAAACATTCCACTTAGAAATGTTAACATTCACTTGGATGTTAAACCGTAGTATCCTTGAGAAATCACATGAAGTTCTTATGCTTACAGTTGTTAATCTTACTTATTTTGTACCAATTCCTTAATCTTTTTTAAGCAAGTTAGCCTTTTTAGAAGAACGAGTGGTGGGGAAGTCTTTTACTTTTAATTTTCATTTTGAAATAATTTCAGACTTTTAAGAAGTTGCAAAAATAATCCACAGAATTCCCACTTCCAGCTTTCCCAACTGCTGCTACAGCTCCTGCTACTACTGTTACTACTTCTAAGAGCCAACGTTTATTCAGACAGGCACTGTAATACATAGATTATCTCATTTGATCCATACATGCTCTACACTGAGGATTAACACCTTCAATCTTTAGAAAATTAAAAGCCCAGAAGGTTAAGTAACATTTTGCAGGACACAGCTAGTAAGTGGCAGAACAGGAATTTGAACCAAAGGTTGCCTGATTCCAATGTTTGTGTTCTCACCCAGTGAGCCTATCTTGCCCAATTTGAGCAGTAAATCATTTATTGCCTTAAGCTAGCATCTTAATAGGTCTTGTGTCCCCAGAATTTTAAACAATAAATATTTCACTCAAAAGGCACAAATACTTTCAGGAACATATCCTATTTAACATTTTTTTTATCCTTACTCCAAATAAAAGACATTTCCTCCCAATAAGAAGTAGCTCCTACTCAAGCTAACGAAAGCTGTGACCTGTCTTAGGCCAACTCTCCTTACTGTATCATTTCAAAAGCTTTTTTTTTCTTGCAAGCTTTTGCTACATTTTAATCAATATGTAAAGACAGGAGTTTGTATTTATTAGATATACTTCAATAGTAGGCTTAATAAAGCATAGAAGATAAACATGCCAAGGAGCATTTAATAAAGTTTTCTAGTTTTAAAACATACACACAAATACAAATTTATCTTCTTTTATTAAAAACAAAGTATGAAAACAGACCTATAAAGAAAACCAATGCAATGGTCTGCTTACCTTACGAGCAAAATCCCCTTTCCCTTTACTGTAGGCTTTGTTCTCAAGGAAATCATACACATAGTGAGCCAAAGCTGGGGATGCTTTCATCATTTCAGGAGTTAACAGTAACTAACAGGAAAAGAAAAGAGGTATCTTATATTGATAGTATACTGAAAATTAACTATTATTTATAATTTCATCTGCTAGAAAGTTAAGAATGTATAGTAAAAATGTTATTTTTTTAAAAAACTTTTAACACATTTTTCTATCTACCTATCTACCTGCCTATCTATCTATCTATTTTGGCTGTGCCACGCGGCATGTGGGATCTTAGTTCCCTAACTAGGAATCGAACCCACACCCCCTGCAGTGGAATCACGGAGTCGTAACCACAAGACGGCCACGGAATTCCCCCAAATGTTATTTACTATTCCATTTTCAGGTTTTATAGCTTATACTAAGAAGACCCACCATCAGTAAACTGTTATGTTTTTCACATTCTAATTTTAAAGTTAACATTAATAGAAAGTACATAAAATAATTCAAATTTTTTTAAGTATTAGAAGGCCCAAAACAAAGTATTGCTTTTACACTGTTAATGATACAGTCTAACATTCTAGCTTAATCTCTTCAATTAAAGATGTTTTGACATATTGAGATCATTACCTAAGAAGTAGACAGTATAGCCACAATTAAAATACATATTTATGGCCCCAGATTTGGAAGAAACGTGCTTATGTTCTAAATTTTATAAATAACTGATACAGATTTTAATGCAACTCAAGTTAATACATTTTAAAAAATCAAAATGTTTGACAAGAGTCATATAAATGATTTCAGATATTTAGCCTTAAGCCAGAAGACAAAGGTGAGTAATAGTAGATGTATATGTTTTTCCTACCCTTTCAGTAAATTATAATGCCATGGAATTACAATTATGGTTATAAACAAACCCAACTAAACCTATAAATGTTTAAGAGAGAGAAACCTTCCAAACAAAATATCAAGTACAGTATTAGCTAAGTTTCACTAAATATAATACTAAGACATGGTCGGCAAATTTTTCCTGTAAAGGTGCATATAATAATTATTTTAGGTTTTGTGATGCATGGAGTCTGCTGCAACTACTCAACTCTGCTGTAGTAGTGTAAAAGCAGTCATAGACAGCAGTAAACTAAATGGGTGGCTGTGTTCTAATAATAAAATAAACTCTTAATAAAACAGGCGGCAGGCTGGATATGGTCTGCTGGCTGGAATTTGCTGACCCCTGTTCTAAAGAGAGAAGTGGGGAGCTAATAGATGAGAAAAGTTTATAAATCATTCATTACTATAAAAAACCATAAAGTGATACTATTAAAATCTGGCATTTGGGTACCCAGGTCTAAAACAAAGTTATTTCTGATAGTCCCAACGGCTTATGCAGTACGTAACCTATGAGACACGTTTTATTATCCCATTATTCCAGAAGAGAAATCTACATGCTTAGCATGCTACACTTCTGAAAAGTCCCTTGGATCTATTCCTCTCTTGAATTATCCTGTAATTTTTAGAAGCTTTAGAATCATTCTGGACCATGGCAGGCAGCTATTCACTTTATCTGAGAATAAAAATCTATACAGGGGACTATATTTAATACCATGTAATAAGCCATATGGAAAAGAAAAAAAAAATCTACTAGCTTTGGATACATCATGAAGAGCAACTATTTACTGAACTGGTAACATTTAACTGTCTGCTGTAAAATACCTAGACTTCCTAGACTTTACAGTAGTGTAGAATGGATGTGTGCCTGCCGGTGTGTGTGTATATTCATCCAAACCTGAAGAAGCAAAATTCCTAGCACTGAGTGTCCAGAAAACTTCTAAGTTAATAAACAAACAGAGAAATAATATTTATAAATTACTGAGCAGATTGCATGTTACATCTCAGCACCTCAAAAGTGGCTGCTATCCCACTATTATAGTACAAACATTCTCTAATAAAGAAATCAGTTATATTTCTATGCTATATTGAAATGAAAATCTATGGGTAATAATAATGAACTTACCTGCAAATATGCATTTAGATCCTTTTTTCTCTTTTCTAAAAAATCTCTATCCATATTATTAAAAGTCTTTTTACCGGGAAGCTTTAATATGCTTGACAGATTTTCAAACTAGAAAACAAAATACATTCAGTAATCTTAATTTTTTTTTCAAAAACAGAAAAGTATTTTCCAACTGACAATTTCTCTACATATCAAAAGCATCTAGAACAGATTCTGCAATATATTAAGCCAAAACCAGAAAATATAAAATACTGTCCAAGTATGTCCAAACCACAGTTCGAATGTTATTTATTATAAAGAAGTTATTTTCTAAGAATGACAAACATGGATTGCTGATGAAGATGGGTGATATCCACATGGAGTTTCATTTTATACTCTCTCTGATTTTAAGATTGTTCAAAAGTTTCATAACAAAAGGTTTTAAAAAATATTTTGCTATTCAATTGGCTAAAAAGAACTTATGATACAGTACTGAATACTCTATTATTATTTGTAAATTATGTGTCTTTAATATTATTAAAATTAATAATAAACGTAAAAAAAATATTTTGTTTAACAACGCTTTAACTTGTGAATAAAGTATTAGCCAGTAAATTTTTAATAATCAAAGTTGTGAGTTCCTGGTTTGGTAAAAAAAACTCAAAGAAATATTTTATATTGATGACTTCAAATCAGTTAATCACTGTAATAGCTAATTATTAAAGGAATAAAAAGCAAATTTCAAAACATAGATTACAGCTATATCATAACTCTCTATATACAAACAGTACAACACATACTTCTACATGAAACTGCATGAAAAATAAACTCATAGATAACTAAGAAAAAAACAAATTAAAAGCTATCAAGTATGTATCTTATCTTTGTAAAGCCACAAACAAAAAAAACTAAGTGTACATACTTGAAATCTAGCATTTACAGACTCCACCTTCAAAAGTCCAGATATGTAGGAATCTACTGTGCCTTGATGAAGCACAGATTTTAACCACACTAGCTGCTAACAAAGTGGAAGAGCAAAGTCACTGAGCAAAGAATTGTGCTTGGCCAGCAATACCTAGTATCTAAAACTTGAATGAGCAGCCTCATTGCTTTTCCTTTGTGATACACATTCAGAAGTGCAACAAACTTTCTAAAACCATTCTTTGTTTAAAAACAACAAGGCTTCTGTAAAGAAAACTCATTCCTGGTGCAGAGATTAAAAAAAAGAGGAAATGAAAAGGTGTAGGATAATTTTCATCCCTAAACTGGAAGATTCTGATAAATTATTAAATGGAATGGCAGATCAGATGGTCGCTTGGAGCTATAATGAGAACAAGTTCATTACATGTTAATGCATGAAACTTAAAAGCAGTTCTTTCGCCCTAGCCAAGGCGAAAAAAAAAAGGGGGGCGAGGGGGAGGTCATTTACAGCAGCGGTCCCCAACCTTTTTGGCACCAGGGACCAGTTTCACAGAAGACAATTTTTCCACGGACCAGGGTTGGGTGGATGGGGGTATAGTTCAGGCGGTAATGCAAGCGATAGGGAGCAGCAGATGAAACTTCACTCCCTTGCCCTCTGCTCACCTCCTGCTGTGCGGCCCAGTCGCAGACCAATAGTGATCTGCGGCCTGGGGGATGGGGACACCTGATTTACAGGGCAAATGTTATGCTGTAGTAATAGTCACAAGTTTGGTGGTTCACAAAATATTACAATGGGTCAACAATGAATGAATGTACAATATAGAGTACCTGGTTTTATGAATTAATTTTTTTAAAAATGACACCTTATAGAAGTACATTTACAGTTTTCAAGGTGTCCTAAAAGATATTTAGTTTCCTAGAATAGGACTTATCCATGGTATCTTAAACTACTGACTCAATTTTATAGAATGCATAGTTTATTCAGGCATTACCAGTATGTTTTATTCCCTCAAAAATCGTATGTTGAAACCTTAACCCCCAATACTTCAGAATGTGGCTGTATTTGGAGACAGGGCCTTTAGAGAGGTAGTTAAATCAAATCAAAGCCCTTATAAGAGGGAATTTGGACATACAAAGAGACACAAAGGATGCGAGCACACAAAGAAAAAGTCATATGAGGCCACATCAAGAAGGGGGCCATCTGAAAGACAAGGAGACATGCCTTAAGAGAAACCAAACTTGCCAACACCTTGATCTTGGACTTCTAGCTCCCAGAACTATGGAAAAATAAATTTCTGCTGTTTAAGCTACTCAGTCTATGTTATTTTGTTATGGCAGCCCTAGCAAACTAATACACCAAGGCAATATAACAGTACTCAGCAAAACAACAATTTATTTCCAAAACTTTAAAACATTAAAACTTATTAATAAAAAATTAAATGTAACAGTTATTTTGTTAGAGTCTAAATTAATCAAACTCCTCTTAAAATTATCTGTCTGGAACAGAAAAAAATTACAAGTATTCACAGAAAGAAAATTTCGTATTATACCAAATTCCCATAAATATGCAAATAAATAAAAAAGAGATATATGTGCTGTTTTTTACAATGTATATCTTAATTTAATTTTACTTTTTTAACATCTTTATTGGACTATAATTGCTTTACACTGGTGTGTTAGTTTCTGCTTTATAACAAAGTGAATCAGCTATACATATACATATATCCCCATATCCCTTCCCTTTTGCATTTCCCTCCCATCCTCCCTATCCCACCCCTCTAGGCGGTCACAAAGCACGGAGCTGACCTCCTTGTGCTATACGGCTTCTTCCCACTAGCTATCAGTTTTACATTTGGTAGTGTATATATGTACATGCCACTCTCTCATTTTGTCCCAGCTTTCCCTTCCCCCTCCCCGTGTCCTCAAGTCCATTCTCTAGTAGGTCTGTGTCTTTATTCCTGTCCGGCCCCTAGGTTCTTCATGACCAATTTTTTGTTTGTTTGTTTTTAGAATCCATATATATGTGTAAGCATATGGTATTTGCTTTTCTCTTTCTGACTTACTTGACTCTGTATGACAGACTCTAGGTCCATCCACCTCACTACAAATAACTCAATTTCGTGTCTTTTACATGTGTCACATCTTTTTTATCCATTCATCTGTTGATGGACACTGAGGTTGCTTCCATGTCCTGGCTATTGTAAATAAGGCTGCAATGAACATTGTGGTACATGACTATTTTTGAATTACGGTTTTCTCAGGGTATATGCCCAGTACTGGGATTGCTGGGTTGTATGGTAGTTCTAATTTTAGTTTTTTAAGGAAACTCCATACTGTGCCCCATATTGCCTGTATCAATTTACATTCCCATCAATAGTGCAAGAAGGCTCCCTTTTCTCCACACCCTCTCCAGCATTTACTGTTTGTAGATTTTTTGATGATGGTCATTCTGACCGGTGTGAGGTGATACCTCATTGTAGTTTTCATTTGCATTTCTCTAATGATTAGTGATGTTGAGCTCCCTTTCATGTGTTTGTTGGCAATCTGTATATCTTCTTTGGGGAAATGTCTGTTTAGGTCTTCTGCCCATTTTTGGATTGGGTTATTTGTTTTCTTGATACTGAGCTGCATGAGCTGGTTGTAAATTCTGGGAATTAACCCTTTGTCAGTTGGTTCACTTGCAAATATTTTCTCCCGTTCTAAGGGCTGTCTTTTGGTCTTGTTTATGGTTTCCTTTGCTGTGCAAAAGCTTTTAAGTTTCATGAGGTCCCACTTGTATATTTTTGTTTTTATTTCCATTTCTCTAGGAGGTGGGTCAAAAAGGATCTTGCTCTAATTTATGTCACAGAGTGTTCTGCCTATGTTTTCCTCTAACAGTTTTATAGTGTCTGGTCTTACATTTAGGTCTTAAATCCATTTTGAGTTTATCTTTCTGTATGGAATTAGGGAGTGTTCTAATTTCATTCTTTTACATATACCTGTCCAGTTTTCCCAGCACCACTTATTGAAGAGGCTCTCTTTTCTCCACTGTACATTCTTGCCTCCTTTATCAAACATAAGGTGACCATATGCGTGTGCATTTATCTCTGGGCTTTCTACACTGCTCCATTGACCTACCTTTCTGTTTTTGTGCCAGTACCATACCGTCTTGATTGCTGTAGCTTTGTAGTATAGTCTGAAGTCCGGGAGCCTTATCCTCCAGCTCCGTTTTTCGTTCTCAAGACTGCTTTGTCTATTCGGGGTCTTCTGTGTTTCCACACATATTGTGAAACTTTTTGTCCTAGTTCTGTAAAAAATGCCATTGTAGTTGGATAGGGATTGCATTGAATCTGTAGATTGCTTTGGGTAGTAGTCATTTTCACAATGCTGATTCTTCCAATCCAAGAACATGGTATATCTCTCCATCTATTTGTACCATCTTTAATTTCTTTCATCAGTGTCTTATAATTTTCTGCATACAGGTCTTTTGTCTCCTTAGGTAGGTTTATTCCTAGGTATTTTATTCTTTTTGTTGCAATGGGAAATGGGAGTGTTTTCTTGATTTCACTTTCAGATTTTTCATCATTAGTGTATAGGAATGCCAGAGATTCCTGTGCATTAATTTTGTATCCTGCTACTTTACCAAATTCATTGATTAGCTCTAGTAGTTTTCTGGTAGCATCTTTAGCATTCTCTATGTATAGTATCATGTCATCTGCAAACAGTGACAGCTTTACTTCTTCTTTTCCGATTTGGATTCCTTTTATTTCCTTTTCTTCTCTGATTGCTGTGGCTAAAACTTCCAAAACTATGGCGAATTAAGAGTGGTGAGAGTGGCCAACCTTGTCTTCTTCCTGATCTTAGTGGAAATGCTTTCAGTTTTTCACCATTGAGGATGATGTTGGCTGTGGGTTTGTCATATATGGCCTTTATTATGTTGAGGAAAGTTCCCTCTATGCCTACTTGCTGCAGGGTTTTTATCATAAATGGGTGTTGAATTTTGTCAAAAGCTTTCTCTGCATCTATTGAGATGATCATATGGTTTTTCTCCTTCAATTTGTTAATATGGTTTATCACATTAATTGAATTGCATATTTTGAAGAATCCTTGCATTCCTGGAATAAACCCCACTTGGTCATGTTGTATGGTCCTTTTAATGTGCTGTTGGATTCTGTTTGCTAGTATTTTGTTGAGGGTTTTTGCATCTATGTTCATCAGTGATATTGGCCTGTAGTTTTCTTTCTTTGTGACATCCTTGTCTGGTTTTGGTATCAAGGTGATGGTGGCCTCGTAGAATGAATTTGGGAGAGTTCATCCCTCTGCTATATTTTGGAAGAGTTTGAGAAGGATAGGTGTTAGCTCATCTCTAAATGTTTGATAGAATTCGCCTGTGAAGCCATCTGGTCCTGGGCGTTTGTTTGTGGGAAGATTTTTAATCACAGTTTCAATTTCAGTGCTTGTGATTGGTCTGTTCATATTTTCTATTTCTTTCTGATTCAGTTTTGGCAGGTTGTGCATTTCTAAGAATTTGTCCATTTCTTCCAGGTTGTCCATTTTATTGGCATAGAGTTGCTTGTAGTAATCTCTCATGATCTTTTGTATTTCTGCAGTGTCAGTTGTTACTTCTCCTTTTTCATTTCTAATTCTACTGATTTGAGTCTTCTCCCTTTTTTCTTGATGACTCTGGCTAACGGTTTATCAATTTTGTTTCTCTTCTCAAAGAACCAGCTTTTAGTTTTATTGATCTTTCCTACTGTTTCCTTCATTTCTTTCTCATTTATTTCTGATCTGAAATTTATGATTTCTTTCTTGTGGGTCGCCTGTAGACAGCATATATACCAGGTCTTGTTTTTGTACCCATTCAGCCAGTCTATGTCTTTTGGTTGGAGCATTTAATCCATTTACATTTAAGGTAGTTATCAACATATATGTTCCTATTACCATTTTCTTAATTGCTTTGGGTTAGTTATTGTAGGTCTTTTCCTTGTCTGTGTTTTCTGCCTAGAGAAGTTCCTTTAGCATTTGCTGTAAAGCTGATTTGGTGGTACTGAATTCTCTTAGCTTTTGCTTGTCTGTAAAGGTTTTAATTTCTCCATTGAATCTGAACGAATCCTTGCTGGGTAGAGTAATCGTTGTAGGTTTTTCCCTTTCATCACTTTAAATATGTCCTGCCTCTCTCTTCTGGCTTGCAGACTTTCTGCTGGAAGGTCAGCTGTTAACCTCATGGGGATTTCCTTGTATGTTATTTTTCCCCTGTTGCTTTTTTTTCTTTTGTGGTACACGGGCCTCTCACTGCTGCGGCCCCTCCCGCTGTGGAGCACAGGTTCTGGACGCGCAGGCCCAGCAGCCACGGCTCACGGGCCCAGCCGCTCTGCGGCATGTGGGATCCTCCCGGACTGGGGCACAAACCCATGTCCCCTGCACCGGCAGGCTGACTCCCAACCACTGCGCCACCAGGGAAGCCCCCTTGCTGCTTTTAATGTTTTTTCTTTGTATTTAATTTTTGATAGTTTGATTAATATGTGTCTTGGCGTGTTTCTCCTTGGGTTTATCCTGTATAGGCCTCTGTGCTTCCTGGACTTGATTGACTATTTCCTTTCCCATATTAGGGAAGTTTTCAACTATAATGTCTTCAAATATTTTCTCAGTCCCTTTCTTTTTCTCTTCTTCTTCTGGGACCCCTATAATTCGAATGTCGGTGCGTTTAATGTTGTCCCAGAGGTCTCTGAGACTGTCCTCAGTTCTTTTCATTCTTTGTTCTGTATTCTGCTCTGTGGTAGTTTTTTCCACTATGTTATCTTCCAGGTCACTTATCCGTTCTTCTCCCTCAGTTATTCTGCTATTGATTCCTTCTAGAGAATTTTTAATTTCATTTATTGTGTTGTTCGTCATTGTTTGTTTGACCTTTAGTTCTTCTAGGTCCTTGTTAAATGTTTCTTGTATTTTCTCCATTCTATTTCCAAGTTTTTGGATCATCTTTACTATCATTACTCTGAACTTTTTTTCAGGTAGACTGCCTATTTCCTCTTCATTTGTTTGGTCTGGTGGGTTTTTATTTGCTCCTTCATCTGCTGTGTGTTTCTCTGTCTGCTCATTTTGCTTAACTTACTGTGTTTGGGGTCTCCTTTTCGCACGATGCAGGTTCACAGTTCTCATTTTTGGTTTCTGCCCCCAGTGGGTAAGGTTGGTTTGGTGGGTTGTGTAGGCTTCCTGGTGAGGGCACTGGTGACTCTGTTCTGGTGGATGCGGCTGGATCTTGTCTCTCTGGTGGGCAGGACTGTGTCTGGTGGTGTGTTTTGGGGTCTGTGTGACCTTATTATGATTTTAGGCAGCCTCTCTACTAATGGGAGGGGTTGTGCTCCTGTCTTGCTAGTTGTTTGGCATAGGGTGTCCAGCACTGTAGATTGCTGGTCGTTGAGTGGAGCAGGGTCTTAGCGTTGAGATGGAGATCTCTGGGAGAGCTTTCACCATTTGATAGTACATGGAGCCAGGAGTTCTTGGTGGACCAATGTCCTGAACTCGGCTCTCCCACCTCAGAGGCACGGGCCTGACACCCAGCCAGAGAACGAAGACCCTGTCAGCCACACGGTCTGTTCCAGGCTGTTTTTGGTGCAGGTGACAGAATGGAGTACAAGAGAGATGAGATCCTTGCCTCAGGGAGCTCACGGTCTCATGGGCAAGATGGATAGGAAAATCTGGAATACAAGACAGTGGAGCAAGGGAAGTTCTCAAACTCAGGAGATGAGCCTCTTGGTTACTTAAATCGAGCTCTGAGAAGCAGTGGCAGGCTGGCATGTGATCTGGGAGGAACGTAGGACATGAGTAGCACCGGTGATGTTCTAAGCCAGGCCAGGGGTCGGAAGACGTTTTTAGATTGCTGGTTTGTTGTAAAAGGATATAACTCAAAAACAGCCAGATGGACGTGATGAATAAGGCAAGATATGGAAAAGGGCATGGAGCATCAATGCCCTGTCTGAGCGTACCACGTGTTTGCCAACCCAGAAGCTCCGAGCTATGTGATTTTAAAACAATATGAAACAGGTAATAATATAAAAAGTAAATAAAGCAATTATTTCTTCAACGTGGGGCAGAAAATTCTTTCACCTGTGCAAACAAATCAAGCTAAACATGAAGAAAAGATCTATTCAACAAGAACAACAGAACAGTTATGTCCAAAGTTAGTAATTTCCTTATGAATATATAAAAACAGTCCAGTTAATATGGGCTCAAAAGTGTTTAGAGACCAGGCTTAACCTGGTCTCTAAACACTTTTGAGCTATTAATAGTTTATCTCACTCTATTCACGAAGTACTTTAATGAGATTATCATGGTGGCAACCATATATTTTCCACTACCCTAATTGAAAAATATACTCTCTGGGGCTTCCCTGGTGGCGCAGCGGTTGAGAGTTTGCCTGCCGATGCAGGGGACACGGGTTCGTGCCCCAGTCTGGGAAGATCCCACATGCCGCGGAGCGGCTGGGCCCATGAGCCATGGCCCCTGAGCCTGCACGTCCGGAGCCTGTGCTCTGCAATGGCAGAGGCCACAACAGTGAGAGGTCCGCGTATAACAACAACAACAACAACAAAATATATATATATATACACTTTCTGATTACTTAAGTAGTAAACTGTCATTTCAAAGCTTGAGTCCACCCAATCAAATGTCACCATTAATTATTATTATTTTATTGGCTTAATAATAATTGTTTATTTTAAAACCCTGAAAGAAGGATTCTCATGACTTAAAATAAATGTCACAGAACACCTATTCCAATTTATCCTGTGATAAGTTATTTTGTTCTAAGTTAAAAAGAAAAGAATATTTAATAAAAAATAAAACAGAGAGGGCTTCCCTGGTGGCGCAGTGGTTGAGAGTCCACCTGCCGATGCAGGGGACACGGGTTCGTGCCTCGGTCTGGGAAGATCCCACATGCCGCGGAGCGGCTGGGCCCGTGAGCCATGGCCGCTGAGCCTGCGCATCCAGAGCCTGTGCTCCGCAACGGGAGAGGTCACAACAGTCAGAGGCCCACGTACCGCAAAAAATAAAATAAAAATAAAATAAAACAGAGAAATAGTTTGTTTACATTCGTTATGTTTAAGAGTCCTCATACTTCTATGAAACAAGAGGGTTATATTTGTTAAGAATTAAAAACATTATTTGGTTAATGTTAAACTTAATTTAGATTTTGGTTCTTCATAACTTAATGGATCAAGGATTTAACTGTTAACACTTGGAAAAGGACGCCATTTTAAATAACCATAGTTTTAAATTACACTGCCAAAAATAAAACCACCAAATGTCCAGTGATCCCCATCCCTACTTTAAACCAAACCCAAATATCTCTGCAAAGCACAGCACATACACACACTCTTAATATCAGAAATATACACTTATTCTAATTTTCCAAGGTATACCACTGATACTTCATCACTAGTCCACAATGGTTAAGACTGGTTAAAATTTGATTGGTTAAATGTGCAAAATCATTATAACATTCATGTTGCTTATAAAAAAATTCTTACCTTATTTACTTAGCTTTGGTCAATACCTTAGCATCCCTCAGAGCTATTTAGAATCAAACATGGAATCAGGAAACAATGTAAAGTACACAAACTTTAAAAACCTCATTACCTGTTCAGTGATCCTCATGTGGAAGTCGTGGAAGTCACTATAACGACGGTAGGTTTTCCACATCTCCTCACTGTTTAGACTGCGCCGGTGTACAGTGATGGCATATAATGCGTATGTCTTGCCATGATCATTACAAACGCCTGCCACAGCATATGGGTCATAGTCAGCATATACTAGTCATTTAAAACAAAATGAAAAGGAACAAAAGACACAGAAAGGAGGAAGATGAAGAACAAAAACAAACAAA
Organism: Orcinus orca; assembly: GCF_937001465.1. NCBI lineage: Eukaryota > Metazoa > Chordata > Mammalia > Artiodactyla > Delphinidae > Orcinus > Orcinus orca. The sequence continues at coordinate 70,110,815 of NC_064567.1, forward strand.
AAGGACAACATGAAATGAAGAAGAATTTGAAATGACAGACTGAGACGAAAGGATGTCACCAAAGGATAAAATAGATTCCCATCCTCTGTACTCACATCCATAATGCGTTATATATGATGGCTACATTACAAAATGATCTACAAGTTTATGATGATACTGCCAACCACACAGTGATGTCTACTTTGGACTCTCTTCCCAATGAGCTTTTATTTATTATCAGTTATGATAACACAGTACCACCTCATACTATAGTATTAGAGTCTCTTAAATTTAATAGAAGAAAAACAACAGAAACAAAATAATAACCTCTGTACTAGCCTTCACTATTCAGCTCTAACTCGATAGCTTTTTAACTGAACAGCAAGCAAAAGCTATAGGATAAGACCTATCTTCTCTTTTGGCAAATCTCTTTCTTGTTTAAAATATTCAACAATTTACAAGTGTAATTTATTCTGAAGACTGTTCTAAATAGTTATTTTCCTACTTAATTGACACAAACCATCCAAGCCAGGTAGTCTCAAAAATCAAAACCTATTCCTATTCTGTACTAATCTTAAGTAAAAAGACATATTTTGAATCATTTTGTCTTTCTCATGTTCCATTTTTTCCCTCTGTGTTGTATTCTATTCTAGATCATCTCTTCAGGTCTCTAAAAGTTTATCAGTCTCCACTCATTTGTACCTGGTCCGTTTCTTAATTCAGCCACTCACCTTAATTTCAATAAGTAATTTTTTTTACTTCTATAATTTCATATGGTTCTTTTTTTATAGTGTGGTATTCTTGCCTCGTTTTATCTCTACAAATATTTTTAACATACTCTTGGGCTAGGAAACCCTGTGGTACACAACCACTTCAGGATGGCTGAATCTAGACACACCAATATCGCGATACAAGACAGGCTTTCAATTTCATATGGGTGATAGATACCATTCCCAACCACAACCTTGACATTCTTTGTTCTTTCCTTTGACAGTAGGTTAAGTTCTGGTTCCTCTTTCACATCAAGCCACCTCTGTGACTCTGGGCTTTATGCAAATGACTGTGTTCCAGCTTCTCCTTGCCTTAGCCCATCCTGCCTCTTCTAAACTTGAGGGCATGAAAATGCTGTCAAAATCAAGACAGCAGTCTTCACACTCCTATAAGCTCCTTGGCTTCAATTCCTCTTCATTTCCCTAAATTTGCTTTTCCTCATGGTCTATTACACCTGTAGATTTCCCCTTTTAGCTATTTTTATTCTGTTGTTTTCAGCCCTTAGATGTGTGGGAAGCAAGATTTCCCACAGCAGTTTAGACTACCATGTTGACCAGAAGTATAAACTGCTCTTCTAATAATAGATTATACTGATCCATAATTACAAAAAAAAAAAGTGGCCAAGCTTTGGAGCTGACTAAATATTTGTATTTTGTATATAATTAGGCAAAGAAGGGTCTGTGCAGCTTCTTAGTAAATTATTTTAATAATATAATAGCTACAAATCTATACTGGCAAACGTAGTTGGACAGGAACCTCTCCCAGCCTTTCATTAAAATTTTTCTAAGATTTGCACTTTCTATTCAAAATTGTCCTTCATTCCCTTACCATCTAATATCAGTGTTCCTGACTTGACAAAATAGAAGACTAGGGATAGACCTGGGTCATCTTGCTGTCAGAGGCTTTAACTCTAATATTCACTGTTCACCTCTTTCAAATATCCTTCACTCGGAGGAACAAAGTGTACAGCAATTTTTCGACTATGTGGAACAAAGTGTACAGCAATTTTTCATCACCCAAGAGAACCACCATCACTCAACAGAGTTAGCAAGGCAACAAGGGAATGGATTCACCTGTTGTGTTCAAGATACGTTTGGGAAAGGATAATAGGAAGCAGGGGCCAATTAGGCAGCAAACCATAACCAATTAGGAGTTAATAAGAACAAGGAGAATAGCAAGAAATAGAAAAGGAAAGAAGAAAGGAATGTAAGAAAGCATTCTAAAAAAGAATGATCAGATTTGTCACAAATTGATAGGCAAGGGAGATCATGACTAGGATGCATGCACAATAGGAAGAATAATGGGGCTATTATAAAAGAAGCACTAAGACAGAAAGGTAATTTGATTTTAAAAGATAATGAGGTTACATATATTTTGACATGATGGTGAGATATTATAGTGGAAATAACAGGTTTTGTTTGCATTAGGACAATGTTACTACTCATAACAGGTGATGTGCAACCTCTTCGTTCCTAATCCATAGCCAGACAAGGAACTAGGATCAGAATATAAATAAATCTCATCACTAAACACACTGCCTAACGTAGCCAGTATTTTTTAAAACAAGATTTCTCAGTGAAGAAGCCAGTACACTGTAGTCTATGGATCACTCCTTAAATAGCATTGGACTCTTAAGTTCTACTTCCCATCATACAGATGTTAAGGACATGGGATCCAGACTCAAAGAGACTCTGAAGCCCAACTCATAAAAGAAATCTTTATTGAACAAACACTAATATATAATGCCCACCATGTAATTACGAATACAGTTAATTAGTCCCATAACAATCCTATGAGGCAAGTATTATTATTATTATCATTAATATTCCATTTTACAGATGGGGAAATTGAGATACAGAGATGTTAAGGAACTCATCCAAGTTCACCCAACTATTAGGCGGAAGAGCTGGAGTTTGAACCTAAGCAATTTGGACAAAAAGCTGTGCTCTTAACCACTATACTATGCTGCCCCTTTAGTGTTTATACATAAATTTGTCTGACAGAAATTACAATTTATTAAAAATGCTTAGTATTATGCTTCCGTATCTTTTAAGAAGCTAATAAATACTTGTTGAATGAATGGACAAAGCAGCTAGAAAACTAGAACCCTCAGAGAAGAGAAAGATCCACATAAGAAATATGGACATTAGTATCTTCTTCTACACACAAAAGTTTAAGGACTTGAAGAAAGAAATAAAAGGACAAATTCTAAATGTTGCACTTTAACAAAGGCTTTCATATTTCGAAGACAACTCAACAAAGAAGATAGTTTTTTAAAAGAATTTTAAAATTTTAAGGAAGGAAAAAGTGAGACAAATGTATCAAAAGCTAGAAAGAAACGCAACTAGACCCTCTGGTTTTATTGACAACAACGTATGCACCAACTATTTGGAAAAGATAAAGGAAAAACTGAAAAAGCAATTATAGATAACTTATTACAGAAATCTGGCAGAAAACACAATGGAAAATTAGACTCCAGCTCCAGTGAAAAGAAAACAAGATCTTAAAAAAATAGATGCAAATGATCTTTTTAAAACTACACTTGTACTATTAAATCTCTTTCCAAATTATCTAAATTATAAGTATGAAATTGAACTCAGGTATTTATCTGTACGTTTATACTTCAGTATGTAATCTGACAAACACACTCCTATATTGTAGGAATACTGAGAAGCCAAATAAGAAAATCGGCATTGGCATTATCTAATAACCCAATAACAATGATGGAAATTGATTTTTTTCCTCAGTTCACTAGCCACTTTGCACATATGCTGATTCAGTCATGAATCTCACCTCATCCAAGCATTTGTTGAACTTCTATAAACTCCTATACCAAAAAGCTTCATTTATCCAGATATCTAATCTGACTCTGCATGTATGAAAACAAATATTAAACTAAAATCTGCCCCAAGACAATTTAATAAGAATTATGCAGACAATTATCAGCTAGACTCAAAGAAAAAGAAGACTGGTTTCAAAGTTTATTAGCCATGACAAAATGCTTAAAATTTAACCTTTTTCAAACGATAACAGTGACAACCTTAAAGAAAGGAAACACCCATGTAATAAACATCATAGAATTTAATGAAGAACATGTTACAGAAAAAAAGTAATTTGAAAACATGACTACAGAACACAAAAATGATTTATAAAAATAAATGTGGAAAATAATGTAGGAGTAGTAATAGTCAATAGTTTTTAAGTAATAATTAAACCATGAAGTCTCTTACCAGTGTCTGAAATGTAAGCATGAAGTTGTACTGAGTCATCAGAAGACACATTTGAAAGGTCATCTAAAGACTGGGTGATGGAGGGGGGGAATCAGAACACAAAATTGTTAAATTTTACAGGAAAAAAAAATGTTAAAGAATTCTACATCATATATAACATTACTCATCTTTGCCCTATGTAAGCTTTATATTATTTGTATCTTTCCCCCCCAAACAATAATCCTCTTTATTTATACTAATAGGAGAGAGAGAACCTAAGATTAAGAAACTATAAAACAAAGTAATTTAGTAATCAACTTAATACATCAGATTATTTCTTCCTTCATTACCTGTCCACATACTATAATTTGCTTCTTCTCAATTATATATATTCAATACATGGCAAAAAAAAAATGTGGATAAAAATAAGCAGACATATTCTTAAATCAACATTTCAATTTTAATGCTGAAATATACTAGAGCCAACTTTGTATTCTTTAACTTAACACTGTTGTTAACTTAGAAATAGTTTTAGTTAATTTAGATTCCTTATCTATAAAATGAGAACAATCGTACCTACATCAAAGGGTTATGTGAGGACTAAAGGAAAAGACATGTAAAACATTTAGAAAACTGCCTAACATAAAAAATGTTAGCCATTATTATGATTACTCACTAAATGAAGTGAATCCACAGTTTAAGATATTTTAAATAATTTTCAAAAATTATTCCATAAACAAAAAGTATTACTGATCGATTCAGAATAAATCTTTTGTAACTATGGACTTTAGCTCTAAACTTAAAACTTTTTTGCTACATATCCATACACCCACACATACAAAGAAGGGAACATAACGCATATAATGAAGGCAGACTGTATGGAAAAGAATTAACACAACAGACTTGAAGTTGCTCTCGTTAGAAAGGACTGCTTTCAAGGTTGGCCCTTGGACAATATCTGGGAAGTCAGATTTAGAAAAAGTTCCCTCCATTCCCTAACTGCTAAGAGTGGCTCACTCTACGTAACTATCTGTACAAACAATGTGGTTTATGCTGAATACCTGCTTTCCTTCTGGGAGTCATTTTAGTATATGCTAGGCAGAGGGTGTCTGTGTGATCCACCTCCAATAAAAACCCTGGGCACTTAGTATCAGATGAGCCTTCCTGGTGGCAACATTTCACACATGTTGTCCTATTCACTGCTGGTGAAATTAAGTCTGTCCTATGTGACTTCCATGGAAGAGGATTCTTGGAAACTTGTGCCTGGTTTTCTCTGCACTTTGCCCCATGCACCTTTTCCCTTTCTTGATTTTGCTTTATATCCTTTTGCTGTAATAAATTCTAGCCATGAGTATGACTATGCTGGGACCTGTGAGTCCTCTTAGTAAATCAATAAACATAGGAGTGGTCTTGGGGACCTATAACACACAGACATTATATGATTCAGACATACTTTACACTTAGAAAACCATAGGATTGAATGAACTTTGGAGTATTAATGTGATATTACCAGTATTACTAAGAGTCATCTAAATGACTTAAATGAAGCCATGCATATGACACAAAGCCATTTAAATTAAGCAATTACAGTCTAAGAAGAAAGCCAAAATTCTACCTACTAAAGACTGATCATCAGGAGAAGCAAAATTTGATAATTCCATACAGATTAACCACAAATCAAGTGGGAGAACCATTCAATTAAATTAGGTCTAGTCCAGGCTTCACCACTGATACCTTAAGAGACTTTAGCCATATCAACTAGTCTTTCCTGTTTCTCAGTTTTCCCAATGTTATAATGGTGTAATACCTGTTCTACAATTCTATCAGGATATAAAGTGAATGAAAATACTTTGAAGAGATATAGAATGCACTTATTTTTTTAAGTGCTCACCTGACCTACAATAAAACATTTTGACAGAAACAGCACAACTTTTGTTTTAGTATTATTTTTACATGAAAGATAGAAGCCCCAGAGGAAATGGAATATTCTACAAAATTTAAGATTGTTATCTACTGTAATCTTCTTCTAATTACAAGCTAGCACCAAGAATATAAAACAATCACCTTTTTCAAAAAAAACATCATTATTATTGGTAACCTTCCCTTGCAGGTAACATTTAAAAAGCTAAATGCCGCTTACTTATTACTTTAAACATGTTAGCATCTTATATACTATGCAACCCAGAAGTTGTTGAAAAACTCTGTATAATATATAAGTGTCTTTTTAGCACATTTAAAATATGCAAGTAATATTATTTTCATTAAATATGATTAAAAAAATCCAATGAGATATCTCTTAACCATTAGTCACAGTTACAATGCATATGTAACTATCAACTAGACTACATAAAGTTACAACTGGTGAAATAATAACTACAGAACTACATTGTGATTTAGAACTATAAGTATTGATTAGTCATAGAAAACTGTGATTTCAAAACAAGTGCATTAATGCTGTCCTGAAATAAAATCAGTTTGTAAAGTAATTCTTGGGTTAAGATTCTTGAATTCCTTACCAAAAAAAAAAAAAAAGTGCTTTTTTTTTTAACACTATGCTAAGATAAAAACCAAAAATTCTAATTTACTATGATAATCAATTGAGCAAACACAACTACAATGGCACTTCTAAAAATGTTTATAATTTATGTGTCAGTTTCAATCACAAAATGAGTAAACCACGACATTAAATATTTTCTTTGCTTAGTATACTGGAATAAACTATTATGATCTAGTTTATAATTTTAATACAATTAATAAATGTTATCTTCATCAAACATGAAAAATATCTGATGGTTTTTAAAACAATTCTTTATAATCTTAAACTATTTTTTAAAATGCAGCTATTCATTAAAATCTATTTATTAAAAAAATAGAATTGAAAACAGTCTAGCTACTTAAAAGCTTAGATTTAACAGATGTGAAAACCAAAAAACTGTAAGTCACTGACCTCAAGTGTGACCTTTTTCAATCCACACTGTTCTGGTTTATATCACTATGTGATAAAAGGGATCTCTTTTACAAAAAAGCATTTATTCCCAATAGGGAATGAAGAAAAAAAATATTTTTTACTAGTGTTCAAACACTTGTACAAGCACTACAAAGGTGAATATTAAAAAATTTCAAACCAAGGAAAAGTTTCATCACATTTGGAAACTTTCTATATAATGGGCATTATATTGCTAACACTCTTCATTCTCTAGGACCTATTCCTTTTCATTATAACTCTGTGGAATATGAGAAGTAAATGGTAATGATACCAAATAATTTAGGAAAACATTTAAAATGTTACTAAATATATGACATAACGCTATGGCTGATTTGCTTTAGTGTTTTGTTAAAGGTTATACGTTGCACAATAATAGAACATTTATACAATAAAGTAATTTTAGAAATAAATGTAGTAGTGAGAAACATAAGACAATGGACCTCTAAACTATTTAGCTATCACAAAAAGTTTGAAAGAAAATGTGTTGTAGGTAGAAGGAAAAACAAAGCAAACAATCTCCGCCCATCCCCCACAAATTCTGGACTGAAACTGTCACAGAACACTAATATTTCTTTCCAGCAGCATTTTATGAAATAAGGTATTCAATGGCAAGGATGGATATATAAAAGAACTGAAATGTTCATTGTTTCACACTTCACCTTGAATATATGAAATGTCAATGACAGTTTATATGCTAAAAACATGTCATTCTTAAACCTGTAATCATAGAATACAGTTGCTTAATTCTTGTAAAACCCTCTAAGCTTAAAAAAAGGGTTTTTTTACAATAACTTGAATCTTTTATAGTGTAGACTTTAAAGAAATATCTTTTAAGTTTTCAGATATCCCAACTAATTTTATATTTCTTTTCTAAATACAAGAAGAAAAAACTAATTCCAGTGTAAACATTTATATGTCACAAATTTACTGCCCATCATAGCACTGATCAGAGTCATTTTCAAATATTAAATACTGGGGTTGAAAATAATAAAATCATTTTTTATCACCTGCAACTAAATCATTCAGGTGTGGCTTAAGCACATTTTTTAAAATGAAAAAAAATTTCATGTCATTTTTAAGTTCTAATTAACAGATCCCTTATTTGTGAATTCAGTATTTCTTTAAAAGCATAACAACTTCTTACAAAGGATGACTTGGGGACTTCTAATAAATCATTTATTTACATATGTTAAGGCTCAGTCTTTCACATTGTTTTCAGGCCACTTTATTAATTAAAGTACTCATAACAGTACTTACCAAATTTATGCTTCCTGTAGGAGACCCATTAAAAGATTCTGTGAGAAGGGAAATTCAACTTAGTATACAGTAAAAAACTTTTGAAACTGCTTTATCTATCTAAGGTTCAAACACCAAGAACAAAAGTCACACAAGCCAAGATATAACAAAACAGTAAATTGTGGTACACTATTCCCAAACACCTATTCCCATTGTTTTCCAAGCCAGATATTTCAGTGAAAATAGTTATGTACCTAAGTTGCTCCCCCCCCCAAAAAAAGGTATTTATGTACAGGAAAGCAATTATTATATATTTTATTCTCACAGTATCATATTAAGTTGTCTAATACAATGTAGATATGAGGTAAACACTGCAGAGTGAAGTCCACTAGGAAATGTCAGAGGTATTTTGCTATTTCTGTCCCACTGGATTAATATTACAAATAAAATTATTCTTTAATATGAAGGATAAATAGATTGACTTTTAATATATCTATAAAGTCTACTTATTCTTGGTTGATCTGGATCAAAAATATTCAAAATCTAGATTCTTAAATGAATATACAATTAATAGAACAAAAGATACATAAAATCCCATGTGTAATGTCATTTAATTAAAAAGCAACTAAAATTATTTTTAAAAATTAACGTTAGAGACTAAGTGAATTATTAAAATTAACATCTTTCCCTCAGAATTTTAGTCTATATCTGAGCAAATTAGGTTACCAATTAAGATATCCCTCTGTTAAAAACACAAATGAATATATGGTAAAGCAATATTCATAAACAGTTTAAAGTTAATGTATGGCTTGTAGCCCTTAAGAGATTATTTATAATTTGCATCTCTAGATGGGCCTTCAAAGGAAATTTCTATTACTCTTGAAATAGGCAGTTGGTGTTGCTTTCCAACTTCAACAACTCTAAATGCCCAAGAACACTTCTCGGTTCCTCAAAACTTTGGTCACAAAAATAGGAAATCCCACCTAGGATTACCCCTTGGTTAACAGCAAGGTGAAAATTAAAATGAGTAAACAAACAGTTCTCTAACCTCCTTATTCAATTATATGCCTCCTACCTCCTTCTGTGGTCTGCCCACCTCTTAAGTCTTCCCACCAAAGACATGTCAAATTAAAAGAGAAACTAGGAGCAAAACAAGGCATAGTTTACTTTCTTGATCAATAATAAGATCCAGAAATAGAGTCTAAAGCCAATCTAGGTCCACATTTAATCAAAACTTTAATAACTGGTTATTAATATTAGAAAACAAAAGAAACTATTGTTTGACATGATGAGAAAAACGTGACTGAAATTAAAATTTAAAACAGCACAATTTAAATATTTTTAAAAGGCTGTGAAAGTATGTAGGAAAAAATACTCTTAAAATAATTTAAAGCTGAACTAACTAAAGAAGGCAATTACGAACAAAGAAAGAAAAAAGGAAAAAAGGAAAAAAGGGGAGGAGAGGAGGACAGAGAGCATGGGTTAGCACGCCATCCAGCCACCTACCTACCTACCTACAGAAGTCTAGTTAAATAGGAATGAAATTTCTTCCACAGCAAAGAAAAACCACCAGCAAATACTATTACACATGGTAAGATTTGACCCACTAATTCTGTGCTCAGTTTAGGCTGCATTTTCTTAAAATCAGCTACATATTAAACACTAGATTAGGTAATTATTTCAAAATGTCTAAAAAGTAGCCAAAACTTCAGGACTTTAAAAAATACACAAAGTGCCAGGAAGCTTAATTTGAAAAGTCAGACAATGAATTTATAACCAGAAGATTTAACAAAGGCCTATTTTTAATTAAACAGTCTTATAAAGACAAGAAAATCATAAGCATCACTATTTGAAAAAGTTGTCACAAGTGCCTAAAACCTAAACACTGACAAAGATAATATACCTAACTGCCATTTTTAATAATAATGTTTCATATTATACCCATCATTCCACATACTTTTTCAAATCATTTCAAAAAAGGGTTAGGCAATTTCTCAGTTATAAAATATATAAAAGCTCATCAATTACGACACAGAATGTTAAAAAGCAATGTCCTAGAAAGACGAAAGAGATATATATATACACTAATTCCAAACTACAATCAATGATTCCGGTGTGAGGAACTACTCAATGACTGATATATAATAGAAGTACATTTACTTCAGATCAAAACTAGTTGCAGAAAAAAAACTTTTAAGCTACTCTGTGTTTTAAATAAGTATGAGGTTTTGAGAAGTTTGAGACAACATAAATAATTTGCTTCCATTAGTTGCATACAAGACAAATATAAATGGAAGCTAAAAGTCAATTTAGAAGAATTTGAAGTTCTTACACTATAGGATCAAAACCTACTCCCAGAGAATATATTGTTACTGTCATCATTATATAATATTTAGACACTCATATATTAGCTGATTATGATTCAATTTATCCTCTTTCATTCTGGGTCAGATAGCAAATCTGTTTCACAATACTAAGGAAACTTCTAAAGTAGACAAAATCAACAATAAAAGCATTTTAAATAGTCCTTTCTGGAAGTAGAGTTCCTACTGCAAATTTCATAGCAGCTACGCAAAAGATTTTTCAAGAGACAGTAAATAGATATACTATATAACATACTTGAGGTACACTGAATTTTACTATTCATCTCCCACAGAAGTGCTCTTAAAAAAAAAAAACTTCCTCAATTATGCAATCAAATCCAGTTAATAAAATATTATCCCAATTTTATAAATAACCAAGATATTAGATCAACAATCAATATAAAAGTTAATACAACATGGAAACTTCTGTAACTAGATTTCTTAGATTATTTAAAAAGTAAAATCTTGCTGGAGAGGGTGTGGAGAAATGGGAACCCTCTTGCACTGTTCGTGGGAATGTAAATTGATACAGCCACTATGCAGAACAGTATGGAGGTTCCTTAAAAAACTACAAATAGAACTACCATATGACCCAGCAATCCCAGTACTGGGCATATACCCTGAGAAAACCATAATTCAAAAAGCGTCATGTACCACAATGTTCATTGCAGCTCTATTTACAATAGCCAGGACATGGAAGCAACATAATTGTCCATCAACAGATGAATGGATAAAGAAGATATGGCACATATATACAATGGAATATTACTCAGCTATAAAAAGAAACGAAATTGAGTTATTTGTAGTGAGGTGGATGGACTAGAGTCTGTCATACAGAGTGAAGTAAGTCAGAAAGAAAAAAACAAATACCATACGCTAACACATATATATGGAATCTAAAAAAAAAAAAATTGTTCTGAAGAACCTAGGGGCAGGACAGGAATAAAGGCGCAGACGTAGAGAATGGACTTGAGGACACAGGGTAGGGGAAACGGAAGCTGGGACGAAGTGAGAGAGTGGCATGGACATATATACACTACCAAATGTAAAACAGATAGTCAGTGGGAATCAGCCACATAGTGCAGGAAAATCAGCTCGGTGCTTTGTGTCCACCTAGAGGGGTGGGATAGGGAGGATGGGAGGGAGATGCAAGAGGGTGTAGAGAAAAGGGAGCCTTCTTGCACTATTGATGGGAATGTAAATTGATACAGGCACTATGGGGCACGGTATGGAGTTTCCTTAAAAAACTAAAATTAGAACTACCATACAACCCAGCAATCCCAGTACTGGGCATATACCCTGAGAAAACCGTAATTCAAAAATAGTCATGTACCACAATGTTCATTGCAGCCTTATTTACAATAGCCAGGACATGGAAGCAACCTCAGTGTCCATCAACAGATGAATGGATAAAAAAGATGTGACACATATATACAATGGAATATTACTCAGCCATAAAAAGACACGAAATTGAGTTATTTGTAGTGAGGTGGATGGACCTAGAGTCTGTCATACAGAGTCAAGTAAGTCAGAAAGAGAAAAGCAAATACCATATGCTTACACATATATATGGATTCTAAAAACAAACAAACAAAAAATTGGTCATGAAGGGGCCGGACGGGAATAAAGACACAGACCTACTAGAGAATGGACTTGAGGACACGGGGAGGGGGAAGGGAAAGCTGGGACAAAATGAGAGAGTGGCATGTACATATATACACTACCAAATGTAAAACTGATAGCTAGTGGGAAGAAGCCATATAGCACAAGGAGGTCAGCTTGGTGCTTTGTGACCATCTAGAGGGGTGGGATAGGGAGGCTGGGAGGGAGATGCAAAAGGGAAGAGATATGGGGATATATGTATATGTATAGCTGATTCACTTTGTTATAAAGCAGAAATTAACACACCATTGTAAAGCAATTATACTCTAACAAAGATGTTAAAAAACTATATAGAAAAAAATTTAAAAATAAACAGTAAAATCTCACTAATATAGACTAGGGAGTGGGGAGGATAGGTAGAGAACAGGGGAGGCTGGAAAGCTTCCATAATAGAGGTATTTTTTAAAGCAGTGCTCACTATCTAATACATCTATTATATCTCCAACTTCAAGTGGTCCTGTCCATAAAATCTATTCATAAGTAAATAAGCATAATTAAAGCACTCTCTTAAAATAATTCCTTAGTCCAGGGCTTCTCTGGTGGCGCAGTGGTTGAGAGTCCGCCTGCCGACGCAGGGGACACGGGTTCGTGCCCCGGTCCGGGAAGATCCCACATGCCGCGGAGCGGCTGGGCCCAGTGAGCCATGGCCGCTGAGCCTGCGCGTCCGGAGCCTGTGCTCCGCAACGGGAGAGGCCACAGCAGTGAGAGGCCCGCGTACCGCAAAAAAAAAAAAAAAAAAATTCCTTAGTCCAATCTTTCCCATTTACTTTGTATTTACATTGCTTATTTGCTGGAAAGTTTATCAAATACTAGATATTTAATTAGAGTTTAATAAGTACTTCTGAACTGAATCACAAGTAAAATGGTCATCAGGTCTAAAATCTGCAAACTGTACTCTAAGTGCTGCCTCTCCCACTATTCTTAAATAACAAATTATTTACTACTAATAAAAACTTATATTTGCGTTTTAGTTTATATTTCATTTTTATATACAGAATTCCATTAAAATATGACAACTCTGAGGTAAGATATTATTATGAGAAGAATATTATTCCAGATTTACAGCTGAGAAAGAGGCTTAAAGAAATTGTTTGGCCAACATCACACAGGCAATAAGAAAAGGATTAAAATCTAAGTATTATGACAAAGTCTGCTTTCTTTACTATAACATGTAGATAGAAAAAAACTGAACGATTGGAATAAATGACTCTTATAGCTTCTCCCAGCTTATACTGGGCAGGATTTGGAAAAGGGTACAGTTAAAGAGGGAAAAAACTGTATTTTTATGTTTTATAGTTTATGGTATATTCTCAGATTCATCACTTGTTATTTCATTTAATCTTCTCAATAATCCTATTGCTAGTCATGACTATTATTACTTATAAACAAAAGGGAAACTACCATAAAAACATTGGGGTGACACAACTCAAGAAAACATGCTTCTTTAAGAATTCTATTTTCAACAGTTACATTCAAATTTGTTATTAAATTTTAACATTTTAATTTAGTATAGTAAGTAAACTGTCATTTAATTACAGATTTTTAAATATACTACAATTTATATTTGGGTTTCAAAAACATTTTTCATCTTATTTGAAAGGACTTTTTTTGGTAAGCAGAATATATACAGGAAAATACATATACACATAAATGTACAACGTGTGCCACCTTACCTCCATCACCATCATCTGATCCTCTGAAACTAGGATCTTTTAACATATCCAGCTCGGCTAACATGCGCACATAAAGTGCATTCTGCCTGAAGGAAGGATAAAATCTTTCATCTCGTAGCATCAATTCATATACCTTATTGAAATAAATCAAGATATTCAATCATTAATGCAGATACTGCAGTGATTTCCACTAATAAGATTTCAACGAAAGCTAGATAGAGGTCTTACTGTAATAAATTACAGGTTCCATATTAACAAGATGTCAGTAATAAGACTATGTCACAACCAATAATTTTTTTCTGGTCCCTCCAGCACCCAAATTGTACTGAAACAGGTCCTACCGCAACACAAGTCACACGACAGCAGGTTACATAAAATGTTCCAGAAAGTAGTACTCTCTAAGAAACAAGTACACATAAAGGCTCAAGACACATATTCAAATAAATGAATCATGTTATTTATACATCATCAATTCATAAAATTCTAGAATCTATATCTGGCCCTGCAGTCAGATTCAAATTAAACAACCCAGCTAAGGATTTTCCTCATTTGTCAATTAAATAAACAAAGAAAAACTGGCCTACCTTTTTTGTAATTGTGAAGTACTGATATTATTACCATAACTCATCTTTTTAGTTATCACCGTACTTTCTTAATGCTTCAATAACCTTTTATAAACAAATTACATGCATATAGAAATATACATTGTTTTCGAGAAAGATATAATGATAAATGTTGTACATAATACCTTCCTTTGAATGTCATCAAAGATTTCAGGAGTTGGATCTTCATGATTCAAAGTATCTGCTAATTTTGCTACCAAATAATCATCAACAGTAACTCTTGGAGATGCCTGACAGAGAAAAATAACAGTAGTATTGATCTTTGGATTTTCTATATACAAGTTAAGCCTTAATAGTAGGAGAATAATGGAATCATATTATTGAAACTAAATGCCAGAAAATCCTTGGTTTGTAAATGACACCCTGATGATTAAAGGCTGAAATAAGAGCTAGAACCTTCTTGTCATCAGGTACTACACAGTCGACGTTCGACAAACATGGATTTAAATCTTGACTTTTGCCGAGCAACTTACCTCTCACTAGGCTTCACTTAATCTGCAAAATGGTGGTAAATACCACATATGGTTATTATGAGGATGAAAAGAGATTTACGTAAGGCATATGTGTCTAGCACATAGGAAACTCTGTCATTAGGAGTTAGTGTTGAGCACTCAGTAGTCCTAGATGTGTATTTAATAAAATACCAAAAGAATAATCCATTTGTTATTTATCATTTAACGTTAGAAACAATCCTTTTGAATGGCATCTAAAAGAGACTATGCTTATCTTAATTTGGTTTTATAATACTGCAGCAAAGTTCCCACATGATACAGGATGGAAAAAATCTGAAAAGTTAATTTGTTCCAACAATTTCCATCTCAAGGTGCATAATGTGACAGATACTACACAGAAATATAAAATATCATGTTCAGTGTGAAAACTTACTGAAAGAAAATAACGCTGAGAAGCTAGAAATATGGTCATCTTTGGCATGTCAACTTTTGTATTTTTAGTTCTGAAGGCTCTAGAGAATAAATGAGCAACAAGGATGGTAACTTTTAGAGAAAGTACCAAAAGAATGCATTGTTCAAGTGATTTCTCTATGCTAATAGACTATCTAAGGAACAGAAAAGAAGATATATCAAGAAAAGAAAAAAAAGTAAAAGTAAGTAAGTAACCTGGATATATATACAGACAAAACTATAATTTTAAAAGATACATGCACCCCATGTTCAAAGCAGCACTATTCACAATAGCTAAGACATGGAAACAACCTCAATGTCCAACGACAGATGAATTGATAAAGATGTGATAAATATATACAATGGAATACTACTTGGCCACAAAAAAGAATGAAACATGCCATTTGCAGCAATGTGGATAAATCTAGAGACTATCGTACTAAGTGAAGTTAAGTCAGAAAGAGAAAGACAAATACCATATGATATCACTTAATATGCAGAAGCTAAAATATGACACAAATGAACTTATCAACAAAACAGAAACAGACTCACAGACGTAGTGAACAGACTTGTGATTGCCAAAGGGGAGGGGGGGTGGGGGAGGGATGGATTGGAAGTTTGGCATTAGCAGATGCAAGCTATTATATACAGAATGATAAACAACAAAGTCCTACTGTATACCACAGGGAACCATATTCAATATCCTGTGCTAAACCATAATGGAAAAGAATATGAAAAAGAATGTGTATATGTATAACTGAATCACTTTGCTGTATAGCAGAAATTAACACAACACTGTATATCAACTACACTCAAACAAAATTTTTTTTTTTAGTTTTCTTTCAAATAAGTAAACAGGAGGCAAACGGCTACACAACTTCTAATGCTCCCTTGTTAATTCAACACTCCTGGTAGTAAACCCAAGTAGGTTGTGTGGTGGTTGTTTTTTGGTTTGTGTGGGGTTTTTTTGGAGGAGGAAGAGAAGGATACTTACCTACTATTTGTTTGTGTACGAGTGTGGTGTTTTGTGGTTTTTTTTGCGGTATGCGGGCCCCTCACTGCTGTGGCCTCTCCCGTCGCGGAGCACAGGCTCCGGACGCGCAGGCTCAGCGGCCATGGCTCACGGGCCCAGCCGCTCCGTGGCATGTGGGATCTTCCCGGACCGGGGCACGAACCCGTGTCCGCTGCATCGGCAGGCGGACTCTCAACCACTGCGCCACCAGGGAAGCCCACGAGTGTGGTGTTTTTTTGTTTCCCCCGAACTAAGAACAGGAGAACTAAACAACTTCAACTATGTGACAAAGATCAGAGACGAACAAGATTTAAGTTAGTTTTGTCCTTTCATTTGCCCTCTAAGCTCAGTAAAACTCAGTTTCTAGGAAATAAGAGAAAAATTTGAAAATAATAACATTATCTATTTATCTAGTTTAATTTTTTCTATAATCTCTGGAATACAGAATTGGATTAAGCCTCATCCTTGGAAGAGGGTGACCAAAACTTTCAGAGAGCCCACCTTTCAAAAAAAGTAATATGTAAGAAATACTTATACATATGTTACTTCTTTAACATAAAAATACAAAAATGGGTGTTTTTCCAAAATTATCTATTAATCTGTATTCTTTACTTTTCTGTTACACAAATGTAGTTATTTAAACAAAACAAAAGGACTAGTTAACAGTGGCAATTAGTAATTAATTGGACTAATCAAAAAAATGTCTGAGAATATTAATATACTTAATGTTTCTGTACTCTGATACAGCAACTTATTTTAACATATTTTAAACTTTTTACTTTTAAATTTAAATATTGTAGGCGCTATATTATATATTCTTAAAATATAAAAATGTAAGACTTTTTAAAAGATTATACCTATAATAGGACTAATTAAATAGATATATCTATATTTAATAAAAAGTAAACAATTACTTTTCTTTTTATTCCATGATCTTGTAGGGTATTTTTGTGTTGCCCTTTTAAACGATACTTCTCTGATCTGCCTGCAGCCTTCAGGATATTATTTTATGCAGTGGTATAACTAAGTACAATCAACTATAAAATAAAATTCACTATGACTTTCAGCTCTGCTCTTAAGGCTATATATCACACTTATTTCTCTAACCAGTGCAATGTCATGACATCAAGTAAATATCCCTTCAATAAAACCATTTAGGCAAAGAATAATGGGATTTTACTCACTAAAAACAGCAGGTTTTTAGACCTGTAGGGATTTGTATCTCCAGAATTGTTTCATAGACCAGCTGTTTGTCTATCAGGTCCTTTGCATCTATGAATTCATCATACAGGCTACCCATGTCTAAAATGCCCATTTTTAAGTACTTCGAAGCATAATGAATGTCATAAGTTAAACCTCTCCTTTTCAAGGAAAATGGTTTTAAAACACACAGATCATTTAAATGTGGTAAAGGTGCATTCCAAATAAATTATAGTTTTAGTAAAGAAAGTGAGAAAATCCTCTTTAAGCTAGCTGTTCCCTTCTGGTGATATCTGAGTTCTCAATAGCCTTAGTTCCAAAAAGTGAGTCATTTTTTTCATTATATGAGTTTTTGTTACAGCCTACACATAAAAAACTCAGTTCAGTCCATCCATTTCAAGGTTTATTTTAGTCCCTCCAAAAATCATTCAATAGTTTTAGAGAAAGCATATAAATTTCTGTTTTACGTTAATTTATTTCACCATACTCATTCTTGATGCATTTTCAAATGAGAGGACATTATTCGTGTCCCATTCTTTGAAAATATGATTTACCGCAGGCCATTGTTGGCATCTTTACTATGACTGGCAACAATGATAGCCATCTGGAAGGCAAGTGTCTAAAGTTTTCTCCTGACATTTTGGTAATGTCAAAATCTCAGAAAGCTGAAGCAATAATATTGTTCAGAACATACAGGTATAATAAAACTGTATGGGAAAGCAAGTGAATAATTACAGAAAATGGGCTTCATCAGGAAGCAAGGACAGGTAAAGAATATATAGGGATCTTTAAAACTATAATGAATGTTCTATTTCTAAAGCTGGATGGGGTATAAAGGTGTTTGCTCTACTATTATTCTTAAAACTGTGTACTCTTTTAAGTAGGGTATATTTCATAAGGCAAAAATGTAAGCAAATGCACAAATAAGCAGTTTCCAAGTAACATTCAAACTTAAAATTCAAATACAATTTTTGTGTTAAGTATAAATTAAAAGGTTATTATAGCATAGCCATTAAAAGTACTGGAGTGTGAGTAACCTTGAATCTTGAGGATTTTTGTGTCCATATTCATGAGGGATATTAGTCTGTAGTTTTCTAAATGATGTCTTTGTCTGACTTTGATATGAGAATGACACAACTCATAAAATGAGCTGGGAAATGTTTTATTTTTTCTCTATTTTCTGGAAGAGTTTGTGAAGTATTGGTATTATTTCTTCTTGAAATGTATGACAGAATTCATACCTAGTGAAACCAGCTAGGCCTGGGCTTTTCTTTGAAAGGTGATTTTTAATTATTAATTAAATTTATTTACTATATTTTCTGTTTCTTCTTAAGTCAGTTTGGCAATTAGTGTCTCTCCAGGAATTTGTCCATTTCATCTAAGTTGTCAAATTTGTTGTCATAAAGTTGTTTGTAGTATTTCCTTATAGGCCCTTTAATTTCTATAGAGTTGGCAGTGATGCCTCCTCTTTCATTCATGATTTTGGTGATCTGTATCTTTTTTCCGGGCCAATCTAGCTAAAGGTCTGTCAATTTTGTTGCTCTTTTCCCAACTTTTGGTCGTACTGATTTTTCACTATTGTTTTTTCTGTTTTCTATTTCACTGATTTCCATTTTGATCTTTACTATTTTATTTCCTTCCTTCTGTTTGCTTGGGTTTGTCTTGCTTTTCTTTTTCTAGATTTTTAAGGTGAAAACGTAGAATGTTGATTTGAGATCTTTCTTCTTTCTCATTAGGCATTTAAGGCTACACATCTCCCTGTAAGCACTTCTTTAATTGCATCCCATAAATTTTGATGTACCGTGTTTTCTTTTCTTTTTTCTTTTTGGCTGCATTGGGTCTTCGTTGCTGCATGCGGGCTTTCTCTAGTTGTGGCGAGTAGGGGCTACTCTTCTTTGTGGTACGTGGGCTTCTCGTTGCGATGGCTTCTGTTGTCGCGGAGCAGGGGCTCTAGGCGCGCGGGCTTCAGTAGTTGTGGCTCGCGGGCTCTAGAGCTCAGGCTCAGTAGTTGTTGCACACGGGCTTAGTTGCTTCGAGGCGTGTGGGATCGTCCTGGACCAGGGCTCGAACCCGTGTCCCCTGCATTGGCAGGAGGATTCTTAACCACTGCGCCACCAGGGAAGCCCCGGAAGTCACTTTAAAGTAAATGTACTTTAAGAATAAAGGAGTCTGGAAGCCTGGGTCACCCTATTATTCACTGCTTCTCGCTCTCCACTCCTCACCCTGCCTCACTGACTTTCGCTGGACTGTGGCATGAGAGAGAAATAAACCTTTGTTGAGTTAAGCCACTGAGAATGTGGAGAGTTCTAACGGGTTTATAGGGCTGTTCAATTCTTGTATATCCTTGGTCATTTTCTGTATAATTGTTTTATCAGTTTTTGAGAGTGAGTATTGAAGTCTCCAACTGTTATTGCTGAATTGTCTACTTCTCCCTCAATTCAGTCAGTTTGTGCTTCATTTACGTGGGGGCTTTGTTGTTTTATCATCCTCATCAACTGACCCTTTTACAATTAAAAAATGTTCCTCGTTTCTCTAGTAACAATTTTTTGTCTTAAAATCTATCACTAATATTGGTGTAGCCACTCCAGCTCTATTTTAGTTACTGTTTGCACGGTTTACCTTTTTCCATCCTTTTACTTTCTACCTATTATCTACAGTGTGTGTGACCTTGAATTTTAACTGTCACTTTGTATCTGCATGACCCTGGACAAGTTAATTCAATTTTCTAACTGAATCAGTTTCTTCACCTATAAAATGAGGATAATACACAATAATACTATTACCAGGATTAAATAAGGCAATGTAAGGCAGCTGTGCATAGCAGCATGAATAATGGATATTTACAAGTACTACAAAAATCATTATTAATGATACTGCCAGAGAAGATAAGAAAACAGTAATCAAAATATATTCTCACCTTTTCTGATAAATACTGTTCATAAATTCCAACAGCAGCTGCTCTTAAAAGACCTTTGGTTTGGTTGGTTTGATGTCTTCCATCTTTCTGACGACTTGATAAAACTTCTAGCTGTTGTTGGGCTGTAACCCGGTATCCTTCCACTGTCATCCAGAAGAAGAGATGTGCCTGACCTCCAGTTTGCTGCATGTAATCTACCAAAATCCATAACAACATAGATATTAAAGTTACACATTTTTGGGTGCATACAGATGTATGACAAGTTAAGAAGGATTAAAGTTTCAAATACTTAAAACTCCACATTTTGAACATGTTTAGAAAATGCTTGAGGTTAAAAAAAAAATATATCATAAACTGGTTAGGCTGAGAAGACCAGTTATGCAGAAAAAACAAATGGAAACACGTATTTTTTTTAAAAAATCTGATTTTTCACTAAAATATCTCTAGGGGATAAAACTGCCAGAGAAGCCTTCATCAGAAATAAACTACTTCACCAACATTCAGCTTCCATTCTCAACAAAGATTATTAATCACAATATTACTATTATCATAAATATTAAAAATAACATTTGGGCTCTTCAATAAGCCATGCATTTGTTTTTGATCGTGAAATGAAGAATCAGGGAGTTTTGCTGGAAATGTCCCCCAGATAAAAGCAATTTTGATGTAATATTAATAAAATTAATAAATATTTATATATTAAAATGGCATAAAAACAAAGCCCTCTCCCATTCATGCACCAAAATGATATACACAGGTTATACACACCAAGTATTCCTGATAAAGTATTCTTTCTCAAATAACTTAAATTTAAATTCATAGTAGAATCTCCTGGGGTTTATTTAAAAGCAGATTAGCAAATGCACATTGGAGTTAAAATAAGCATTTATTTGCTCGACAACAAAATAAATCTCTGGTTTCCAAAGAAAAGGGAGTATTTCAGAGAATGAGGGGTGGAAGAGAGATATATATGCCACACCTAATACCAGGTATTTAAAATTTAACAATATTTACAATTATTAAAAATTTCAAGGTTATATTATTTTTATAAAATGGATTTACCTACCCATAAAAAATTGTAGTGCAACATTGTCTACAAGAATGCTGTCCAGGGGGACTGTGCAAAGTTTCCCAAAGTTTGCTGCCAGTTTCACAGTATTTATTTCCTACAAATAAAAGTTAATGTAAATTAATATTTCATCTATTCACTCACTAGGTTAAAGATCTTTACATAGATGTAAAAATTTAAGTTAAAATGGAATAAAAATAAAGGTTTCTCTTCTTGTACATGTGGGTGCCCAATAAAAAGTATCAGCTCACTGAATTTCCTAGAGTTATTTTAAGAGCTGCTTAGTAAATATACATTAAAAGTATGATAAGCACTCATTTCTTCTAATAAAAAAATAAATCTAAATGTATTTTCATGGATTCTCTAACTCTGTATATTCCAAACAAAAATGAACATTTTAGGAGCTAAAGGGGATATTTGGATCACCTTAATATGTTCAAGAATAAACAAATCCCAATATTTTCAAGTACAGATTGAAGTCTATCTACTGGGAAAACAGAAAATATTCCCGAGTTAATCTGCTCCTAACGGAGTAAAAATTCTATAATCTTTACAGAAAGTGTATTTCTTTTCAGTCTACCTAAACAGTAAATTACATATACTTCAAAGCAAGAGAGCTACATAGGGTGAAAAAATAATTTGTTAACAGGTTCAAATTTAGAGAATCTACATGTCCAGCATTGTGCTAGGTGCATTATACACATTACTTCATTAATCTCCACAGCAATCCTATTGGATAAATACTACCAATCCCACTCAACAGATAAGAAAGTTGAGGATCGGAAATGTTGCCTGGGGTGACAAAGCTGGTTAGAATGAGTCAGTGTCCTCAAAACCTGCTGCCCCTTCCACAAAGAGCCATAGTGTTTCCAGGAATGATTTTCACCAGCTTCTCTGCGTTCCCAAATCCATCTCTCACAATCCTCTATTTTTAAAAAAAGATATAGACAGGTTTTCTGAAAGTTAGATAGGCTGCCTTATTCAGGAGCAGATATTAAATTAGGCATAGGAAAAGGAAGATGTTTTGAAAAAAGGAGAAAAAAGCTTTCTCTGTAATTAGTATCTCTCCTTCATATAAGTACTTAATAATAACAGATTACCAACTTAAAATGTCTGGGGTAAAGCAATCTAGTCCCAGCGCATGATTTCTCCTAAGTCTTCCTTCCTCAGATTTTATCACCTCTTTTTCCTGTCCAGCAGCACCTCTATAGATAGGGAATGGAAAAGAGTATTCACTATCACTTTATTTCTGATAAAAAGAATAAAGCACCTCCTAAGACTTTAAGATAAGTAGCATGGTTAAAAAACTACATCTCTGCGAAGAGTGTGAGTTTTCTTCCAAAGGAAAACACTGTATGACTTGAGCTATTAAAAAAGGTAAAGGTTGATATTCGAAATAGAATTGACAAGCTTCCAAACAAGGTTTCAAAATTTCAAAAGGATTCAATATAGGAAGGTGTTTAGGCAAACAGACTTTAAATAATGATGCGTATGGATCATTAACTCTTAAGATCTAGGTAAGGTAACTAGATAAAGAAACAGTAAGAACAAGTGAAACCATATTATTCTTCTATTCTGAATTTACATGCACGTATAAACTCACTTTAAAATATAGTTAACTGAAACAAAGACAGACAGACATACACCCGCACACACATATAAATGACAAATGTGGGCCTCAAGTAATGTAAGTTATAATTAAACTAGCAAACTAAACTCAAGATTTTTAAAAATAAGTCTTCCATTCCTTAAGGAGTTTAAGTACACTGCAAATTACAAGACCAGAGAGTCACAAATAAATTTCCAATAGAAAACCAGCGTGAAAAAGGTGACTACATTAAAAACTAAATGTAGTAAAAAATGTTTTTGTTACGTTTTAAAGCCCCAAATCTCTGCTTCTCCTTTACAATGAAAGTCTTCCAAACAGCTACCTGTAATCACAGTTTCTAATTCACCTCTTCCCATTTTCTCCTGGACTGACTCCAGTCAGGGTTTCTCTCCACTATTCCACCAAAATGCTATCATCAGATCATCAATAATCCCCCTGCTGGCAAACCCAATAGTCAATTCTAAATCTTCATCTTACTCAACTTATTAGTCGCCTTTGATATACCTGATCTCTCACTTCTTTAAACATTTTCTACACTTGGCTTCTAGGATATCACACTCCCAGGTTTTCCTTCAATCTCACCAGTCACTCTGTTTCTTTGGCTAGATCTTTCACTTTGTCTTAAACACTAAGTAACTGCAGGGCCTCAGGACTAAGTCCTTGATATCTTCTTACTTAAACTCATTCTTTTAGGTAACCTCATCCAGTCTCTTAACTTTAAATAAACATCTGATAATCCTGAGGATTCTCAAAGTTTGTTCCATCACTAAACATTCCCTTGAACTCGAGTTTACGAATTAGCATGTGTACTTGAATGTCAAACCGGGATCTCAAACTAAAACATTCAAAACTTGATTCTCTCTTCCAGACTTCCTCCTCCCTCAGCTGTATCCATTTTAGTAAACAACAACACTATTCATACAGTTGCTCAGGCCAAAATACTCTGGAATCATCCTTGAGTCCTTTTTTCCTCTCTCACCCTGTATTTAAACCATTAGCAAATCCTGTTAGCACTATATCTAGTCTCTAATTACTTCTCACATGAACCTCCACAGACATCTCTTTTACTGAACTAATGCCAACAGTCTTGTAAGTGATCTGTTTCCATTCTTGTTCCCACCACTCCACCACAATCTATTCATCACAAAGAGTCCAAGTAATCATTTTAACTCATAAGTCACATCATGTCACTTGCCAGGGCAAATCTCCAATGGATTCCTATCACAATTAGAATTTTTTAAAATCTTACTATGGCAGTAAACCCCAAGGTTCCTCTCTAATTTCATTCCTACTACTACAATCCTTTTCATGCATTCCATACCAGACAAAATGACCTCCTCTAACTCACCAGGCACTTTCCTATTCCAGGGCCTTTGCATGCTCTCACCTTTGCCTGCAAGATTCCTTTAAAAAAAAAAAAAAAAATTCACAGGACCCTCTCCTTATTCACATCTCTCTCTGCTCAAATGTCACCAAATCTCTCAGCATATATCTAAAACACTCCCAGACATTCTCTATCACCATACTTTGCTTTACTGATTTTTTTCACATTTACTTATTTTTTACATTTTTTACATAATACATCAATTTATATATTGGTTAATTTTCTGATTCTACAACTACTGGGTTGGCCAAAAACTTCGTCCGGGTTTTTCTGTAAGATGTTATGGAAATGTAAGCTCCATGAGAGAGATTTCTGTTAGGTCCATCTAAAAAAAGGTGCCCAGTGTACAAAATATAATAAATGTTGAATTTTGAATAAATAATACATGAGTAGATAAATATATAAATCAAGAAATAAAATCTTTAATTACTTCAGTATTTTTCATGCAGCATTTTAATCTCTTTAGCTTGTTTTAACAAATACTTACACTACATTGTGTAAGATAAACTTTTTTCTAAATTCTTAGTTCTTTTGTAGAGTGCTACACTGGTTAATATTCTACCTTTTGTCATTTGCTAGACGTTTTAATGAATATAAAGTATTTATAACTAAATATTAACTCAAAAGTACTTTACTTACCTTGCCTGACTGCAACCGTTGTATTCTTGAGTCACATACTTTCTTTACAAATAATAAGCTATTTATTTGATTTTTGATGGTGTTGATATCTAAAAACAAACAAATTGATTATGAGGTAGAAAGTGGCAGTGTTACTTGTGAAATACTTTAAACATACATTTACTATAATTTAACATAATAACCAATGAATAGAGCAATTATTTTATTTAATAAAAGAAAAAACTGGAAACTTTACAGTGAAATTATTTAATTAAAATTAAACCATGCCAATTATCTTTACTTCAGAGATAACTGCAATAATAAGAGTCTCATATTCAGAAAATTATCGTGCTTTAGTCTCAGCACATATTAGCATAATAAAAGTCAGATTTACTTAAGGTGAAAACAACTAATAGCATCAAATGACATTTAGGTAAATTAAAGTTTTGTTTGAAGACACAGTAATCATTAAAGAAGTAAAACATTCTTATGCTTAAATAAATTATCAATACTTACCATCACCAGCTGTATCTAGAGATCGAAGATATTGTAATTCTTCTGCTGCTTTATCTCGGACTGCTTCTAGCTCTCCAATATTGTCACTCAATTTAATAATGTTCATAAAGGCCTCATAGTTGCAGTTAGAATCACGGATCTGAAAATAAAGTTTAAAATACAGATGGGAGGGAGACTCGCTTAGGTGAAAACAGAATCTTGAGTGCCTACCATGGGCCAGGCACAACTTTCCTCTATATCCCCACTGTTTATAACAAAGCAAAATGAAAATCTCTGTACTCTTGGTACTTAAATTCCTGTGGGTCACAGACTATTAACAAAGTAAGTAAGATATATAGCACACTACAAAGTAAAGAGCATGCTCAGAATGTCTGATAATAGCAAGGAAGCCATGATGGCTAGAGCTAAACTAAAGAAGTGTAGAAGAGTAATGGAGATCAGTGGTAATGGAGGGCAAATATGGTAGGGTTTAGTAAATATTTTGGCTTTCACTCTGAATGGAATAGTTACTGGAGAGTTTTAAACAGAAGAGTGGCATTCTCTGACATAAATTTAACAGAATCACCGTAATGACATAAATAACTGTTATTTCATCTTTTTTCTCCAGCCACTTGCTATTTAAGAATAGGAATGGAGTAGAAGGTTAAGTTGGATTTAACCAGAGTGTGGTTTCACCAAGCAAATAATAAAGTGAGAGAGACAGGAAGGTAGTTGAGGATGTTGTGAAGGAATGTATGACCACCAACAAAATTTAAGCTAAGTGAAACAGTAAGGGGAGCTATGAAAAGGTAGCCAACTTGGGATACTGTCCATTCTAAACAAGGAGTCAAAGCACTGGGGATTTGTGTAAGTCTGGAGGTACGGAAAAAAAAAAAAAGGCCAATGAGCACATGAAAAAATGCTCAAAATCATTAGTCATCAAGGATGTGCAAGTTAACCATAAGAAAATGACAATGCCAAATGTCTATCAGAATGTGGAGAGACCAAACTCTCAAACAGTGCGAGTGGAAGTACGAAATTATAACACAACTTTGTAGGACTACTTGGCAGTTTCTCTCACTTGGTATAAATTTTACTTCAATAATACAACAAGAAGTAGGTTTTTAAAGACCTGATTTTTCTAAGAATACATTAAGAAACAAGTTAAGTAGCTGTTCACTTATCTGCTCTGGGGGGGGTGGTAACAATATGAACCAATTAGGTACTCTATTCCACAGTCAGAGATAGGACTTAACATTAACTAGTTTGTCTTAAAAAGAAATAAAATATATATTTC
Organism: Orcinus orca; assembly: GCF_937001465.1. NCBI lineage: Eukaryota > Metazoa > Chordata > Mammalia > Artiodactyla > Delphinidae > Orcinus > Orcinus orca. The sequence goes on from NC_064567.1 coordinate 70,137,820, forward strand.
GAGATGAATAATGCAAATCCGTCCACACTGTTTTTAGAAATGACTTAAAAATTTTAAACTATTGTTGGGTAACACGAACACTTTACATAGATAAGATGTATGTTACTACTACACTGCTCTAAACTTTTCCTTTCAAATAGAAATAAACTATACAATTAGATATCATTAATATGAAATTTAACTGGGTGAAAGAGTAAGAACTGAGCCAATTTTAATCTTTATAATACCTACACATGTAAAGGGTTTTCCACACAAATAATGCCAAAAGTGTGCAAACCAGACAACAAAGTAGGCTAAAGATCCTTTATTGATATATTCTTCTCTTTTAAACATATTTTCTGATATTTTATAGCTAAGTACAATAGTGATCAATTCCTGTTCATTAGATAACAAAAAGACCCACCCATCATACACAATAATAGTACCAGCCCAACTGTGGGGAGAACAAGTAAAAATTTGATGGTCTGAATTCTTTTTTGTGTATGTGTTAAATCCCCCCAAAACATTTTTCCCATATAACTAATTATATACTTAATATAAGCTTAGCAAAAGAAAAATTGAAAACTGAAGAAAAATATAAATAGGAATAAAAATAATTCCTAACCTCATGAGTGAGAGATAACTATAACATTCTGGTAAGCATGCATCCTTTTCTGTACTATAGGTAAGGTTATACAGTACTGTACCCTGATTATTTAAGGTAAGTATACAATATCCATTTTTGTGTTACAAAAAAATTTTTTTTAATGTCATTTACTCTTGCTTTATTACTTAAATGTTTTTAAATTTGACCTGTGTTTCCTACTTCTTAAAAAATCATTTTGTTACATAACCAATACTCCTTGTGAGTAAAGTGAAATATATAAACAAAAGAGAAAAATTAAAACTTTCAGGATCCTACCTCTCTATTAATATTTCAGTCAGTATACATCTTATCAGAATCACAGTCATTCATAAATATATAATTACTTATATATTTATTTTTTAAAAGATTAGATATCTATACATACATCATTTTAAATTATGCTTTTCACATAAAAATATACATATCTTTTCATATTCATAAAGATACACTACCATAATAATGGCGGCATAGTATTTTATTGTATCAATATGCCTAAATTATCCCTCTATGTGGGACAATTAAATTGCTTTCAATTTTTTAGTATTACTAGCAACACTGTCATTAATGACCTTAAATCGGATTGTTGCAAACTTGCTTATTAGCACTTTAGAATAAATTTCAGGAGTAGAATTCCTAAGCAAAGGACATGTATTGTTTAAAATTTTAATTAAGCGGATATGCATATTTTTAAAGCTCTTAGAGCCTAGCAGTACTCTGAAGAAGCTGACAAAGGAAACAAAAAATCAAGTTCTGTGACCTCCATGAAAGGCTCTAGGAACACAAAGATAGTAAGATAATTTCTGCCTGCAGGTAACCCACCATCTGATGGGAGAGACAAATACTGCAACAGGAACAACAATAAAAAATGGCAAGTCTGATAATGGATATGGTTAAACAAAGAACAATCAAGTAGTTCCTTCCTAGGAAAGCTAGACTGAGTTAACAGAAGACACTGTGGGGAAGAAATTTCAGATTCAAAAAAAATGAATCAAAGACCTAGAAGTACCTATCAACGTATTCCCAGTAATAGCCCATTTACACTCTTCCTCAGCCATGAATTTATTGAAAGTACATATAACCAGAAAAAAAAAATCAGAGCTAGTAAACTTAATAACCACTAACCCTTTGATATATCTGACGAATAAGAAAACTGAGTTATCTTATAGACATACTAAGCAACTTACAGAAACAAATTTAGAATAAAATGTAAAGTACATACTATTTAAGTAGTTCAGAACACAGCTGTATTTAAAATCAAATAGTTTTTTAAAATACTCATCATCTATATACACACAGACAATAAAATATCCTTTTTTAAATTTAAATAAGTAGAAACAGCACCAAAATTGTAAGGAAGATTACCTTATCAACAAACTTTCTTACAGAGAATTTGGCTGGTACATTCAACACATAAGCAAATAGAAATACTGAAAATATAAAGATTATCTTTAATGTATTTTTACTTAATTTCTTGAATAAATTATTGCTTAATCATCCTGACCTCCAAATCATATTTGTACATTTTAAAAAACTGTTTTAAAAACAAGAGTTGTAATTTTACAAAGTACATACCATCCATATGATATATTGATTAATATAATCAGGATCACTGAGTTGATTTATTAATGGAAGAAGAATTCCTCGTGCAAGGATTTCCTGGACAAAAATTTTAAAACACAAAAACAAACTTAATCTAATATACTTCTCAAATCAATAGCACAAAGTAAATTTCCTAACACAATGCTGTTACTTAAGAAAGGTAAGGTACATATAAAAGTAAAACTTGATAAATGACATGATTTTACAAAAAGGTGAGCTAGTACACCTCATTTAAATGAGATGAAGCCACCTATATCAACTTGGATACATGGCCACAATGATAAGTAGAGTTGAGTGAAAAAAGGCAAAAGGATACTTCTAATATGTTAGCATTTATACTCATTTTTAAAAGGCAAAACATGGCACTAAAAGTGTTTATGGATTCCTACATCTACATTAAAAGTATAAAAACAAACAAGAAAAGGAAAAGATACCAATCTTAGAATAGTGATTGCCTTCAAGGGAGGGACAGAGCAACTACAGCAAAATATTAACAGTGGTTAAATCTGGGTTGTTGGTACATAAATGTCTATTGTATTATTCTCTATACCTGTCTGAGTTTGAAATTTACCTAATAGAAGATAATAAAAATAAAATAACATAGGTTAAAACAATTACTCAACATTCTTTAGAATATACCTTCCCATTCTTTGCAGCTGTTTATGCTCCTACCTATTAAGATTCTGCCTCTCCTTCAAGGACTGAATCCAGAATTAATTTTCCAATTAAATAAACCCTGATCATTCCAGCTGAACATTTTTTCACTTATATGTTTAAAATACACTAATGCCCTGTATTTAAGCCATTTATCACATACCATTCTCTATGTAATTTTGTGTCTTCTACTTCTCTCATACACTACAGCTCTTCAGGAACTTTTTGTATATGAGTGAGATTAGTTAATCTATTGATTTATCTATCTTCAAAAATATTTAGCCTCTTCTTCTCAAGGTCATTGTCTTAAACATGGCTGGAATTTGACAAATATTAAATGATGGAAATGAAGAAACTAAGAATTTAATGCTGATTCTACTAAGACAATATTTTTACCTGTTATTACTCTTCAGTCCTTTATGCCTGTGAAATCTAAATTTATGAAATATCATTTCTTATGAATACTGGAGAGGCTAAATAGCTACAAGTTTAACAGGATGTTTCACTTTTCTAAGTAAAGGACCAATTTATTTACTTATTCCTTTCCAGATCTCTAATTTATCTGTGCCATTTTCTGGTGTAAGTTCATAGAAGGTAGCCTTCACTTTATTTTCCTTTAAAGAAATACGTTATTTAAATTCTACTTTTGTAAGTTGTACAAGTCTTTTGACAACGTTTCCCCCACGATGAATTCATATTTCCAAAAGGCACTAATGGAGGCTCCAGTAACTTTCTGAAATCTCTTTTGAGACACCATACAGTCTCAAAGTAGAAGAAATTGCTTATTCTTTCAAGGTTAGCTTTAACTCTAACTTCTTAAAAATTATATTTATTTATAGAATCCCTTCCTTCAAATTATGTATCTGACCACAGAAGCTCACATTTTAAAATGGACTTTGTAAGGAGAAAATTCACAAACAAGTATTTTTTGAAAGTTTCTTTTCAAAGTGAGAGAAAAAAACATGTGGACAAAATTTCTGAATAAATCTAGTGCTTCTTATTAGTTAATGCAAACAGTCAATATATCTCAGAAAACTACGCTGATCTCCTAATCTGCCTCATGAAAGGGTTTGGTTAGTCAAGATGTAATCATATGACTCAACAATTCCTCTACAGGTTCTAGTGAGAGCTCTAAATATTCCAAAATATGTAGCAATTTCCAGATAATTTTCATATACTTTAAGACAAGCACCAGCTGCCAAATATGAAGGCTCAAAAGATAGAGTCATTGAGGCCATGAATCTCTAAACCAATAAAACACAGTAATGGAAGAAAGGAGTAGCAATTAAACAGCAATTATCTCAGTCAAATACTGTGATCTGTACAATCCATACAAAGGATCCATCATATAAAGGAAAGAACTAAGAACTCTCTAAACTGTTATTTAATCTGAACAAAATGTCTTTTGGGAAAACCTAGATTTAATTATCAACAAAAGAAAACTGATAAAGAACTATCAAGTTAAAAGAAAAACAAACTGATTGCAGTGCTCCAACAATTATACTCAACTCAATTAGACTCAAGCAAAAATAAATAAAATATTGGTCTAAAAGAACAATCTATGGCAAAACATATTTGCTCTTTAAACAGTCCTACTTATTTTAAACTATAACCCCATGTAACAAGACTCATCTTCATTCCTGTCTCCTAAAAGTCAATTTAATCTTTAAGGAGCAGCAATAGCGTGTCCACCACAGCCAGCAAGAAGGACAAATAGGTTTCCTTTTGCATTAAACCCAATTCTCTGATTGGGTATGTGCTATGTGGCAGGTACTGTGATAACCACTAAGTACATAATCATGATAAATACAAAATATGGTCCCCGTCTTTATAGGACTTAGGATTCTACTGGGGGAAAGAGGCATCAAGCAAGTAAATGCAACAACCAAATTGTCATTTTAAAATATGGTAAATGTTATGAAGGAAAACAGTACTTACCTACACTACTAGGGAATTATGAGGGGGCTTTTAGATTGGAGGCCTTTCTGAGAAGTGAGATATGTGGGACAAATACAACTTAGCCAAGAGAAGAAGGAGAATCATTCTAAGCAGATGAAAAAGAGTACGAGACAGTCCTATGGTGGGGAGAAATGGCACTTCTGGAGAAGCCAATGTAGCTGGAACATAGTGACGGCATGGCATGAAGGCCAGAGAGGTAAACAAAGCCACATCATGCACAGTCTTATTGTAAGCCTTTTAAAAGGACTTGAGATTTAAAACATTTCCTGGATAGTTATTACTGGGATGAAGAAAAGACTTATAAAAGGTAGACAGGATCTGGAGGCAAGAATAAGATTTCCATCTTGGGCATTTAAAGTTTAAAAGGGCTGTGAATCAATCAAATAGTGATTTTAGTGGGCAGCTGGTCAGAGGGGCCTAGAGCTCAGAAGGGAATCTGGCCTATAGACATACATTTTTATTAGCATTTGGCTGGTGTTTAAAGCCATAGGAATGGATGAGCAAGAAGAGGGCTAAGAACTGAACAACTTGGATATTTAAAAGTTAAGAAGAGGAATTAAGGCATATAGAGGTGACTAAAAAAGAGACCGAAGGAGGAGAAAAAGAGAAGACAGTAATGACGTGGAACCCAAGAAAAGACAGAGTTTCAAGAAGGAAGACATGGCCAGCCATGTGAAATGCTGCTGAGATACTGCCTAGCAGTGGCTATCTGGAGTACCAGGCAAAGACTCTGCTGCCAAATAATCAGCATGAATGAGTATGATGACTGATTAGCAGTATCTTCCTTCAGTGGTAAGTGTGAATCTAGTGATAGACATGCCAGATACTCACCTCCCTTGATAATGACTAGCCCAAATGATTGGTCTTCACTATATATAATCTAGCAGACTCTTCCCATCAAAATCAAGCATTTTCTTCTCACTTCACAGTACCATTACCCTACCTGAGAAGTGCACTGAACTCAAGTTAGAGAGCTATTAGGAAATTGATACTGCTTAAATAATAACAAACAAGCATTAAATAACAACAGACACCTTAGGAATTGGTGTATCTGTTCTGCAGAATGGTAGACTAAAGAGATCATAAGCTTTCACTTTTAGAAAAATTAGAAACTTCAATTTTACCCATTCAGCCAGGGTAAGGGCTAATGTTAGCATTAGCTAGCATTTCTCAATCACAACCAGTAGCCAAAGCCAAAATGTTATTCCTTTACATGTGTACAAAGAATTTTACTCCAAAGGTTTATACCCAGGAAATAAATGAGTCCAAGACTACTGTTCTCATCTGACTTAACTTATTTTCCAATGACAAGAAGCAGAATCTTAGCTACCCAGGTTTTTTTGAAAGTTTCTATCCAGAAGTGTTACTTTAGTCAGTCTAATTTAAGTAAATTTATAGGTGAAGCTATATTAAAGAAAATTTAAAACATATCTTTGTTATAACCCAAAATCCAAGTATCTAACTCTAACTCAGGCAGTTTTCAAGGTGTTGTCCAGGAACCTCTGGGGTGTAGGGGGAGACAAGCATACAGTGATATTTTCAAAAAGGAACATGATGGTGTGATGATACCATTAATGGAATGTGGGCTGTGTATTTGTGTTCCAAAATTTCTTAGTTTTAATTTACAATACAATAAATATTGATAGATAAAGCCCACATAAACAGAAGCTCTTCGGGGTCCTCGATAATTTTTAAGAGCGTAACAAGGTCCTGGGACAAAAATTTTAATAATTACTACTCTAAGTTTCTTTACAGCCATGTATTTTGTATGAGCTTAGGCTTACCCTGACAAAGTATCGCATGATCTTGTTCTGGAAATCTCCAGGAGGTAGCAATAAATATAATAAGACCTCACACAAATCCCTTAGGAATCCTAGAAATAAAAGAAGTAGCTATAACAACATTAGAAAATATGAAGTCTCCACCTACTCTTGATATAAAACACAAATAAAGGTAGAAATAAGCAGTTGCCTGATTATACCAGCTTATTACCTTAGTAATCAGTATTCACTAATAATCCCTTTATTATTCTCCAAATAGCAACTATTCATTAATCAAACGAATACATATTTTTTATTCTGCCCAATTCTAACCCACATTTTGAATTGTTGAGAAACTTCAATTACAAAAGTGTTTTCCCCAAAAAGTTTTAGTTGTACCATGTATTCTACACTTCTACCACACATCTTTGCATACTTAAAAGTTATTTGCACATTTAAAAATACACTTGTAACTATTTTTTCAGGAAAGAACTTCCATTGTCTTGGCAGGTAATAACAAGAAGAGTATGCGCTTCTATTGGGTTGGCCAAAATGTTCGTTTGGGTTTTTCTGTAACATTATGGAAAAACCCAAACGAACATTTTGGCCAACCCAATATTTTACTGATTGAGGAGGGCTTGATTTACATAAAAGGACTGTACATTATTATATCTATTTCTTACATTTAGTTATTTCATATTAGTGCTAATGAAGTAGCAGTTAAGAACTGAATTGCACAATAAATATAAAAAAGGAAAGAAGGAAAAAGGGAAAAAGCGGAAAGGAAGGCAAAGAAATAAAAAAGCTGAGCACATTTTTTAAAATCTAAGAAAACAATTTCCACAACCAGAAATGCGTTTCTGAATTGTTCATATGCTGACACTTCCCGGGAATATAATTACTGGGTCAGAACGAACTTTTTGGCCAATGCAATAAACAGCTAATCAGAAAAATGTGCCAAGTAGCACAGACTCCTAGTCGTTGTAAAACTAGGAAAAGACGACATCCTCAGCTAAAGCTTATCGGGTCTAACCTCTCAAAAAGAAAAGTACATTCAACTCTATAAATTTCATTTGAAATATTATAATCATTCCCTTAGGAAATATTCAGGGTAACAGGTGTACTCTTGAAATAGAAATAATAAATTCAAGGGGAAGATAAATTACTATAGATCAAAAAAGGTAAATTTATAATTATATAATGTTTCAGTTTGCTGTATTTTAAAAGATGACGAAAGAGGTACTCTTTAATTGCCATCTTTAAATTTTAAAGATGACCTTAAAAGAGAAAAAAGAATGTGGAAACTATTTTAAAGAGTTAAAAAATACAATAAAGTGAATAGTAGCAGTGTCTTTACTATGCTGCCTGTCCTGTAAGAATAATTTCACTCTTAGATTTTACACTTATATTTGTTCACTGATTCTGCTAACTTGTCTCCAACCAATGTGAACAGTTACTGTTCTCAAAAAAGTTAAACTGAAAAGAAAACCTTCTTCATCTTTGGGAGATGTGCACACTAGGTCACGGCAAACGTCCTTCTCCATTTCAACTTCAACTTCAAAGAAGGTATCTACAAGATCTTCTGCTGTACCTGGACAAAGAAGGAACAATTCAACACATACAGAATAATAAAGAAAAACAGATTTAACAATCCGAATTTTCAAAGGGGATAAAGATATTACCTTTTACTTGATCATCTTTCTCTGTTATCTTCTGTTGAGCCTTTCTGAATACTCGTAGGTGTGTGCCAAAATCATCTACAATGCGTGTAGTAAAATAAGGTTGCCAGTCTATTTCTTTTGACCTTACAAAAAACACATGACATAAAAGCATTATATAAATGCTTTTTTAATCAAAATATAAGTTTATTTAATGACTACTGAAAGACAGGATTATCAAAAGAGACTGAATTTATTTATACTGAGATTTTACTCATTTAACCACTATTACACCTTAGCATTCCCTTTCAAGAGACCCAGTTTATCAAATCTACTTAAACCCTCGAACAATATTCTTTGAAGTATTTTATGTGCCAAAGCTTAAAAATACTATCTAAATGCTTAAAATAAATAAGAGAAAAAACAACAGGTATATTATGCAATTTCTCATCCCAGACATAACAATATATTAGGAATTCAGAATGTTTTTGCTTGCTTTTAAAAGAGCAGTTGAGATATTTCTTGGTTCCTTCTGAACCCTTTCTGAATTCTCCACATTCTTCCTTTTAGTTATACGGTCCAAGTTTTGAACCAAATATCTTTGGTATGAGCCTGACTGGTTTCTGTTTGCATATAAAACACTTAAAAACTTAACTATTTGAAATAACTATAGTCACATGGAAATGGTTTAAAGAGTAATGTAAAATACCACACTTACCCATGAAAAAGGTGATTACTAAGTTTATTAAGTTACCTAGTACTCTTATCTCTAAAGCAACAGACCTCAACAAACATCACTAATTTAGTAAACCAGTGAAACAGATAACAAATACAACAGATAAACCCAGATTATACATCTCCTTGGATTAAGTGATATTTTTAAACAAACATGTTATTCAATGCTGTTTTCCTTAAGTTAGCACTAAAATTAATTCACCCCTTTAGGAACATACCAAATAAACAGAAGATAAAGAGGCTACTCATGAAGATGCTAGACAATGGGGGAGCAAAAAAAAGTTACCATAATTCATTATGCTAATTCACCATACCTGTATAATAAAGAAGCTAGTGAATAAGTTGACTTGATTACTGTCTTTTGAGAAAAAACTTTTAAATGTGGTAATGGCATTGAGGAATATAACAGATGGCTATTTTTAAACAAAAACATAAATTATTAACACTCATAATTTCTAATGCACAATTATGATTTTGTTATATACATGGAAAGAAAGAGTAAATTATAAGTACATGAATACAAACAATTTAACAAAAATAAATGTAACCTGAGCTCTGGGATCTGAGGAGAGGTTACCATTACTCAGAATGTAAGAGCCATGTATATAAGCATACACTAAACTTGGTAACAATACTCAGTCTCAACATAAAACCTAAAATAAAAACTTAAACCTAGAGGTCTCTAGAGTCTCTTTTTGCCCTTATTTTAGAAAGAAAAGCACAATCTGTGTAAGCATCTTTCAAAACTCTTTACATGAATATTTGTACAAAATCATCCAAACCTGAAAATTTTATAAGAACAAAATTTACTTGGTATAGGCCATTAGCTCATTTAATCCATAAGAGGTTCATTCTAACAAATTTAGAAGAAAGCAGAATATATAATCTTTCAAATTACATATGTTCTGTTTCATGGTACAGTGCTATTTACAGAATTTACTGAAATTTTCAAACAAAACAAAATTTATTAATTTTAGAAGGCATTTTAAAACCTATCTCAATTCATTATGGAGGATGTAATGACATTTAAAATGACTGAAAGTTAACAAGTAATGCAAATACATGAAAATTATTTTAAGTATTAAATACAGATTTCTACTTTCAATATACAAATATATTGAGGGTGGGGAAAACAGGGAACACAGTATTTTATATTCTCTATCCAAGGTCATCATTTTCCCTCTGCTTGACTCATTTACCCTGAATACATGCAAATCTATTGCAAATCTCAACTCAAAGGAACTGTTCTAGGTTAGGAAGATAAGAACAACAGTAGTACATGACTTCCCATTTACATAATTAGGAAAATATCTACTAACAATTTCTAGTAGTATTTGTCTTAAAATTTGAAAGCCACACTTCCTTCTATTGATCCACAGGTAGTTTTCTATTAGAGCTCTTAATATTATTTATTCTTAAGTCATGCCTACAGTCAAGGCTCTTTTTCACTTTGTTTAAAATATTCCCCCACATGACTCCTAGTAAAAACACCTGGATTATTACACAATGAATCCTATTATCTACACTTTCATTTTATTATTACTTAGAGGCTTTCACTTCTTGAATTTAAAAATGAGAGCATACTTCCTATATGACCAAGAGAATAAGGGATATGTTCAACCCTACCCTGAGAATATACAATTTATATTAGGCCCCTGAAGCTTATATATCTTGACAGAATGCTTGTAAGAATTACGATGGTTAATTAGGAATGCAAATAAGCAATGAAGTCTTAATTAAAGAACAAAAGGAAAAGTCAAACTACCAAGTGTAGCTCTCTGATACATTTGGCAGGCCTTATCTTCATCTCTAACACCGTCATCTTATTCCTGGCCTTTTAATTGATCTCCCACGTCCACTCTAGTCTACCCTCCATTCTATTTTCCATACAGCAGCCAGACTGATCTTTTTAAAAATACAAATATGATAATACAAAACAAGAGCCGTAAAAACCCTTTAGTGACTCTCCGATCATACACAGCTGGGACCCTGCTTACTTCCTCATCATTTGTTCCACTGTCCTTCCTTTTCTGTTCTGTGTTTACCTCAATACCTTTGGACAGACTAGTCCCTCTGCCAAGTTTGCTCACCCTGTCCACTCTCCATAAATTTACCTTCGCTCCCCCACATTCCTTTGACAATTCTCACTTATACTTTAGAGTTCACCTAAAATGTCAATTCCACACGGCACTCTTCGTTGACCCTCACCCTTTGCTTTATTCCTTCAGACAAGGTCTGGATCTCTGGTTACATATTCTCATAGCAGCACATTTTTCACTTTTTATAGCACTTACAACCTGCAGTTAAATAATTCAACTGCTGAGATAAAAATCTCAGGAAGTCAGGGATTTTGTCTGTTTTATTCCACTATGTTTTATTCACTACTTGTGTTCCCCAATGGCTAAATAATATGTTAAACACTGGAGGCACTTGATACATACTGATTTATTGATTTCTCTTTCAGGGTCAGAGCACTGTTAATAGGTGCTTGGAGAATGGCCACATGAACCATACAGCAACTGCTTCTTTACTCCTTAAAGTTCTGAAATAGGACATATATTGAGAAGCTCTTTTTGCGTCTCTAAACCCCAAAGCTACTTAATGCTAATGCCAAAAAAAGGCAATGAATGTCCCAAATATGTGGGCTGAGACTGAGATTACATAAATTGCTTCACTGGGGCCATCTATTCTAAGCAGTATACAGCTCATCATCAGTAACACAAAAAACACATCAAAATCAACTAAGACTGAACTGGACTGAATATATGTCCTTGATTCAAGTAAAAGATACACCATTTCATTAGCTGTGAAATTCAGCAAGTCACGTCACCACCCATGGTTTTTCTCTAGGGACACTTACAGCTTTAAGAACCTATGATTAACTACATACCCATCCCAACACACACACACGCGCGCGCGCAGGAACACAATACATAGAAAAGTGGTAACTGGTAAGTAAATCGAAATATTTGATCAAAAGAAGGAATCATGAATGTATTTCATTTTAACTTATATAAATCTTTCAGTGTAAGACTAAGATAAGACCTTTTGATTAATGTTTTGCTAAGTGTTATTAATGTGGCCTTTGTCTTGAATAAACCATTCTCACATTGAGGAAGTTATGGTTTCCAGTTTCTTTTAAATGGCATTAACAACTAACGACATCTGTGAACAAATCCAAATGCAGAGTAAGAGTCTTTCAAGGCTTTTCACCAACATTTTATAGTTGTCTTTCACACACCTAATCCTACTGTGATCTATTTAGCAACTAGCTGAGTAAATTCCAAAGCAAGTGACCTCTTTTTCATAGGAACTACCCTGTCATACTCATATTCTTTAATCTATGTAGAAGTAAATTAAATTATATGATTATAATAAAAAGTATAAGCAGGGTACACAGGTTCAGAAACAAATACAACTTCCTTTTTTAACACACTCAATTGTCTTCCTCCTCTAAAGCATCCATGCTCAGCTCATACCACAAAACAATTATATCAGACTTTCTGTGCCCAAGAATCAACAACTAACTTCTGATAAGTTTAAAAGTCAAAAGGTAGGGACAGAAGTGGACAGAAGTACTAGAATGTAGCCTATTAGCCTAGCTTTAATGCTAAGGGCATGAGTCAGTATGTCTTACAAAGGGAATGGAGAATAACTGGCTAACTAAAGAGAATTTCTATTACAGTAGTACAGAATTGGTACCATTCTAAAAATAGCTTACAATTTTTTTTGATGATACCCACACACAGAAATAAGTAGAAGTTAGTTAAGTGCTATGTCGTAAGTCAAAAAGGATTAATTAAAGAGGCCACACTACAAACATATTTTGATGAATGACTAGTATTTAAATGGGGTAAAGAAGGATATAGGAACAGACAAAAGAGGGATATGAGCATGGCCTATGCAAGAGTCATCACGTAGACCTGCCTAACTAAAGAAGTGGGTGACCATTTGGCAATAGAGGCAATCTTCACACACTGGGCAGAATACTGCCCTGGAAAAGGTCCTTTATGTCAAAACGATAAAAGTAAAAACTGATTTTCCCACAGAAACAATCCTATAATAAATGTTACATTCCTGATGCTGTATTATTTTTTCACAGAAATGACTACTAAGACCTTATTTTAAAACAGTGAGAATGACATAGTAGGGACCTCCCTGGCGGTCCCAGTGGTTAAGACTCTGCACTTCCAATGCAGGGGGCATGGGTTCGATCCCTGGTTGGGGAGCTAAAGATCCCACGTGCCGTGTGGTGCAGCCAATAAATAAATTAATTAATTAACTAATTAAATAAAAAAGAATGACACTGTATCTGCATAGTATGTATGTACGTATATGTATGTATGTGTATATATATACACACACACGTATATATAAAGACTTTTTAAATGTGTATTAATCAATAAAGGTGATATAATAACCAACTGCATAAAATTACAATAATATGTATTAATCTCCTATATGAGGTCTTTTACCTTCTAATTACAAAATTCAGACATTTAAAAAAATCATTAGTATAGTAAAATTCCTATACTAATGATTTCTAGTTTTTCTGGGTAGATTTTGACAAGCATCTTTGAAGACATTTTGAGAAGTTTTATTCCACTAGAGGATTTTTAGATCACTGACTCAGACATCTTTTGCTGAAATTGGGTGTCCTATCTGTGAAAAAATTCCTTCCTTGAGTCACGGAATCAGACAGTAACTTCCCCCTCAGACTTCACTATTATAAAGGATATACTCTTTAAAATACATAAACCTTTACATGTTTCCATCCTTCAAGAGTCCTTGAGGGAGTACGCTGTTAGCGTCAAAAGCTTCAGCCTAGGGCTTCCCCGGTGGCGCAGTGGTTGGGAGTCCGCCTGCCACGTCAGAGAATGCGGGTTCGTGCCCCGGTATGGGAAGATCCCACGTGCCGCGGAGCGGCTGGGCCCGTGAGCCTATGGCCGCTGAGCCTGCACGTCCAGAGCCTGTGCTCTGCAACGGGAGAGGCCACAACAGTGAGAGGCCCGCATACCGCAAAAAAATTAAAAAAAATTAAAAAAAATAAAAAAAAAAAAGCTTCAGCCTAAAATTGAATTTGAGCAATATTTTAAAAGCAGAGAATTATAAACTTGCTCCTAAATCCATTAAAAGATTTTCCCTTCTTCCAGTCTCAATTTGCTCATATTATAAATACTTCACGTTACCATAACCACCTCCCTAGAGCACCTTTGTTTCCCTTTTAAAATCTACTTTAAGGATGTAGTTATAAGGATTGAGTATAAAATAATGAAACTGAACTTACATTAAATTTACTATTACTCTATACCATAATTCTTAAAAATATATGGAGAATTACTCTTTCATGGGAGCTAAATTAGCAACCACACGAGGTAACAACTTTCATTACTTCATGGTTGCTAACCTGTCTGCTCCCTTCCCTTGGCTGCACTGTTGTATGCTGAGTAGGAGAGCCAAAGGTGCACATCTCTCTCCTAACTCCACATTCAGTGACTTCATACTGACAGCTTAAAATCAACCATGGTGGGAGTATTTACACTTCACAAAACTTAAAGGAGTCGACTTATAAAACTACAAATTTATTGTTTTCAGTATTCAGTACAGAATAGTACTAGTTTGGATAATCAAATAAAAATTTTTAAAGTTTCACTGATACAAGACTTTTAACTACAGAGAAAAGACTGGTCTAGTAAATATCTTTCACGTTTAAGTCTTGTATCCTTTCTGACCGTGGAGAAATACAATAAAAGGTTTAAATAAAGTTTATCATCACCCTACTCTAAGATCTCCTATCAGTAAAACAACAGACTAGAGGAGTACTTTAATCCCAAAGTAAATTAAATCTAATTAGCAACCCCACACACTATAAAAAATAACTCCCCAAATGGTATTCAAAATGTGGGGTGTGATAGAGAATGTGAGTGAGTGTTTTGAAGAGGAAGTATGAGTGAAAACAAACAAATCAAGATTAGTACCAACCATACCAGGGAATCTCAGTCTTTTAGAACTGAAAGAGATCTGAAATAATTACCACAAACCCCTGTAATTACAGAGCCAAAACTTAAATTACTTATTCTAGATTATATAGTTATTGAGATCAAAGCTTTGTTTTAAAAAAAAAAAAAAACAGAAAAACAAAAACAGGGTTCCTAACTTTCAATTTGGTGTTTTCTCTGCTATACCTTAACAACACAAAACCTTCTGACTCATAAACGTTATAAACAAATTGGTAGAAATGGAGAAAAATTTAGGCATGCAGTTTTATATAACCATAGTAAAGGAAATGGTATTTAGTGAACTATAACTCCACCTAAGAAATCCATCCAGTTCTACATCCTGTGCCCCAATGCTTCAAAGAGGTCAAGGACGCATAACTTTTAAAGAACTTGGATCTTCAAATATAAAGAAAAACTTAGATAGAGGAACACACATGAAGCACACTCTATTTTAGGGGTTGAGTATAAAGAACACAGAGCTGGAAGCCTTAATCAAGCTACAGGAAAAGAAAAAAAATAACCTGGGGCTAAGTGTGAATCTTCTTAAGTATAATGTTAAGTATTAAATATTAAATTCATGCTATTAAGTATTTTAATAAATAAGGTTTTCAGTAAAATTTACCTGATAAATGAAAAATTCCTAGACCCAACAGCGAAATATATTAAATTTTGTGGAGAAAAATTACCAAGGAAGTCATAAATGGAAACTCAATTAACAATAATTTATTGAGTATTCACTACCTTATCATGTACAAAACACTATATTTAAGCATTAGTTTCAAGATAACTTCCCAAGGAAATAAAGATTCAGTGGCTACCTATACAAAAAATGTCATCTACACCTGAAAAACGGTTTATTTTATTTATGTGTTTGCAAGAATATAAAAAACAGAGAAACAGGAAAAGGAATTTAGTTGCAAAGTCATCCTAGATATTTTTATTGCTGAGCAACAAATGTTTCTGTCTTGGGCTATAAGAATAATACATGCCCGTTTTGTAAAATGTAATTTCCTTCTTTAGATTTTCTGTATCAGCTATAAATTAGCCTTAAATCCACAATCCAAAGATCACTGTTAATATTTTAGTGTTTTTCTTTTAGTATCTTTGCTATGCTCACATACTTACAATTTTTTACACAGCTAAAATCATATAGCGTACACTACTTTGTGTGCTTTTTATTCTAATGTATTTCCTACTTCGTTAATACTACGTAATATTTTAATGTATGCAAATCTATGTATTCCAGGGGTCAGCAAACTCTTTCTCTAAAAGAGCCAATTAGCAACTATTTTAGGTTTTGCAGGCCACATCATCTCAGTCAACTCTGTCACTGTAGCACAAAAGCAGCCATCGACAAAATGCAAACAAATGAGCATAACTGTCCAATAAAACTGTACTTACAAAACCAGGCAGCAGTACAGTACACTCAATAATAAAATGACAAATAACCTAATTTTAAAATAGGGAAAAGATCTGACAGACATTCTCTATATACAAATGACTAATTTGCACATGAAAAGATGTTCGACATCGTTAGCTATCAAGGAAATGCAAATCAAAACCATCATGAAATACCGCTTCACACCCACTAGGATGGCTATAATCAAAAAGACAGACAATAACAAGTACAGGAAAGGATGTGGAGAAACTGGAACCCTCATACATTGTTGGTGGTAATGTGTAGCCACTTTTTAAAAGTTTGCAGTTCCTCTAAAGGTTAAACTAAGTTACCATATGACCAGAAACTCTACTCCTAGGTGCACATCTAAAAGAAATGAGAACATTAAGTCCACACAAAAACATGTACATGAGTGCTCATAGTAGCATTCTTTATAAAATCCAAAAGATAGACGCAAACCTACTGTCTGCCAACTGATGAATGGATAAACAAACTGTGGTGTATCCATACAATGGAAAATTATTCAGCAATAAGAAGCAATAAGTAATAATATATGCTACAACAAGGATGAACCTTGAAAACATCATGCTAAGTGAAAGAAGCCAGTCACTAAAGACCACATATTGTATTATTTCATTCATGTAAAATGTCCAAATGCATAGAGAGAAAAAGTATATAATTGACTGCCCAGAGCTAGAAGCTTTGTGGGGGATATGGGGAGAGACTGATAGCGGATATCAGGTCCCCTTGCAGGGTCATTAAAATGTTCTTAGGGCTTCCTTGGTGGTGCAGTGATTGAGGATCCACCTGCCAATGCAGGGGACACGGGCTCGATCCCTGGTCCAGGAAGATCCCACATGGCACGGAGCAACTAAGTCCATGAGCCGCAACTACTGAGCCTGTGCTCTAGAGCCCACAAGCCACAACTACTGAGCCCACGTGCTCCAACTACTGAAGCCCGCCACGCCTAGAGCCCATGTTCTGCAGCAAGAGAAGCCACTGCTATGAGAAGCCTGCACACTGCAAGGAAGAGTAGCCCCGGCTCACCACAACTAGATAAAGCCCGTGTGCAGCAACGAAGACCCAACACAGTCAAAAATAAATAAATTAATTAAATAAATTTATTTTTTAAAAAAAGTTCTTAAATTGACTGTGATGAAGGCTGCACAACTCTGTGAATATACTGAAAGCCAATGACTTTAAGTGAGTGAACTGTACAATATATGAATTATAAAAATATACAGTTAACCACCCCTGGTCTATTCTATAGATATAAAAACTTTAACTTTTTCTCCCCTTTTAAATATTTAGATGGTTCCTAATTCTTTTTGCATCTTTCTGATTAACATCTCTTTTGAGCTAAGTTTTCAAATGGCAAAGAATATAAAATGACAATAGTATAAAACTTCACTGTTGCAAATGTCCATTATTGTACTTGCCTTTTGGACAAGTCTAGGAACATACGACTTACATTTCTATGGCAAAAGGGAGTGAGAAAAATGGAAAACAAACTAAAATCAAGCAGGACCCTTGGGAGCTTCCCTAGACAGATCCCACCACCACCACCATGTCTTCCACCTGCCTCTTGTCTGTAGAAAAACTTCAGGCAAAGAATAAATTTAATCAAAGAAATGAGAAAATACAGAAACAAAGTAAAATAGTCAAACAGGACAAAATAATAATAGTTCAGTCCTTAAAGTCAAGGACCTTTAGTTCCTCCTCAAGGGCTACAGATAATATTGAGCCATATCCTCTGAGCTGTTTTACAGATATTAAAACCCCCACCAGGTGGAAAAAGTTAACTACTTGATGACCAGACTGTAGCCCTGACATAAGCTGCTCCATCTTACACAATTCTAAGAACTGACCTCAAGGAAATGGGAACAAACTGACCCTGGAACTGAAGATTCACTGTACTTAAAGCAATCGAGATGATGCTAATCAGACCACCTCATGACCAATTTCAAGATGACTATCAGAGCTTACTATGCTGCTCTGCACAAAGCCCCCTCCCTCTGCCTATACACACCTGAAACTCCCTTTTAAAAGCTCTTGCCCCCTGATCAGCAATGGGGAGTTGGCTTCTGGACATGAGTCCACCTTCTCCCCGGGTTGCCAGCCTCCTGAATAAAACAACCTTTCCTTTCCAACCAAAATTTGCCTCTCAAGCAGCGAGCAGTGGGACCTGAGTTCAGTAGCAAAACCCCGTTATTCCAGGAACAGTGATACCATCAGCATCAGAACCACTGAATCTCAGAACCTACATTTCCTATGTCCTTACACCATGGGAAAACCCTTCAGGAAGGAACACAGTAGCATTAGAATATATCTCCTTTCCACTAACCCTAGGGTTCAGGGAAACAGATGTGTAGAGTTAGTAACCACATTTCACTTTTGAGAACAAGAAGGTTCCTTGTTCACTTGTACCTCCTCATACACTAACCTTATCCCCCTTCTGAGAACTGTGCTCAGATTATTCCTTTTGCCTAACATGTCCTTTATCCCTCCCTCTCCATCTCAATACACCCATTCTTGAAGTCCAGTTTTGGCCTCAATCCACATGAGGTCTTGATCAGTGACTCTGGTCCATTCTATCTCTACATGAAATCCTCTAAATGCCACACAAATCACCACTTTATTTCTCTCCATTTCATGTGCTTTAATTTTGTCTCCCTTTCCCTTGCCCTCAAAAAAAAAAAAAAATAGAGCTAAGAAGACAAGGTCAAAGAATCTGTGTATACATCCTAGGAATGTAACAAATAACAAAAACAACAATAACAACAAAGAAGTTAACATTCACTGAACACATGCTATGTGCTAGATCCTATGATGTTTTACATGCACTTTTCCCCCATATAATCATTACAACAATCCTATGAGAAAATTACCCCATTTTACTGATGCAGAGATTTAGGCACAGAAAGTCAAATAACTTGCTCAAAAAGTCATTTATTGGTCGACAAATACTTTATGAAATATTTCATGCACATCATCTCCTTTGCCCCTCACAAACTCAGAGTGTGCTACAAGTTCAGCATCACTGCTGTACAGAGTTGTTAAGAAATGTTCTTTTAAGTACATTATAACTTAATGGTACAGGTAGAATTATAATACAAATCTCCCAGAGCTTTCTATCCTATATCATACTATCTTATTTGAAGAGAGAATAAAAATACATGGGTTATCACAGATTCATCTGCTAAAGCTCCAGCCTAATTTATGCCCAGGCTCCACAGAGAACTCAAGTGCTATGGGAAGGTTTCCTTCCCTAAACTGTTACTAGAATAACAGGTACTAATGTTAGTATGAGGTGTTATCATTACAAAGTACTCTCTCACATGCGATGTCATTTAATCCTAACAACAACCTGATAAGCAGACATAGGTTATCACTAGACTCAAAGAATTTATGGTTTTTAGCCATTCAACCTGATAAGCAGACATAGGTTATCACTAGACTCAAAGAATTTATGGTTTTTACCCATTCAAGGCCATAGAGCTTAATAAATAATAGAGCTAAAGCTCAAAACCAGAACTTCACACTCTAAGTATATCCTTTTCTTCCTGTTATATCTCAAAATGAGTATTTTGTTTTATGTTGATGTTCTGTAATTGTTTCCCCAAGCTGATGAATAAATATGAACACTAGAATTTGGTGGTTCTAAATCTTTTCTGGGTTCATAGGCCCTTTTTGAAAATAAAATCTATGGAATCACTCAATAGGAAAAATAACAGACAATTTCGCATACATCTTCAGGGCTTCATGGGCTGTTGGTTAAGAACCCTATGCAAGATTGTAATTTGAAGGAGAGAAGTGATAACTTATGCTTCACAGTGCACAGCAGACAAGAATAAGAATTTTTAAAGTATTTGAGTGATTATAACCAGGCTTAATTTTCTTGATATTCACATTGGAAATAGTCAAGGAGCCTCTGTGAAGACATACATTTTAGTAGTAACAGAAAAAGCCAATGAAGGACAAAAATAAAGTCATTCACAGAAAAGGCACAAACAATAACTGAGCTTTACTGCATGCTACAGGTTTTACATCATATTGTTTTTTAACCTGAAAGCAGCCTCAAAAGTAGCTTATTATCAGCTCTTTACAAATAAGGAAACTAAAGCTCAAGAGAGGCTGATTAATTTGCCCAAAAACTTAAGACCAATGAACAAGCAAAGATATAAATTCATATCAGTCTAGTATGGAAGAAACCTGGCTCTTCCTGTAATCACCCAAATACTTAGCTTGAAAGCACAGAATATTAGAGAAGGGGGAAAAAAAAACTTACGACAGGAAGTTTAAAGAAAAGGTGGTTATAAGATCAAAAACAGGGAAAGCATTGCAATGATACGAAAGAAAGGTGGGAGAAACTAAGATTAATAATCTAGATCATAATATATCTGGTAGCGAGTGGAGGAAAGAATACTAACTATTAGGAACAATCTGATTCTAATTCTCGCTCTGCCCCCAACTCAACAGATAATCCTAGACTAATCGCTTAATCTTTCTGGAATTTAGCTTCCTTGTCTGTGAAATTATGGATGTTGGACGGCATAAAAACTTAAACTTCTAAATTCCTTCACAACTTTGAAAACATTTTCACAAGAACTATTTTCATTACATTCCACTGAGCAGGGATTTTGCTTTATTCATTGCTGTATCCGCAGCACCTGGCTGGTACAAAGTAGACACAAAATATTAGTTGAATGAATAGATGAATTTGATCATGACAATAACCCTGTGAGGAATGCAGTACTGGGCAGGTATTTTTTATTAGGCTTATTTCACATGTGAGAAAAACCAAGATCCAAAAAATTTTTAATACTTGCTCACAGTACTGCGGCTAAATGGTAGAGCAGGATACAAACTCAAGTCTTCCAATTACTAGTTCAAAGTTCTTTCTAGGTCTAAAATTTTTTATATTTTCATATACTCTTAAGCAGACACAAGAATAATGAACTCTTCTTATTCCCACTCTTCCAAAGGGAGAAAAACATCATTAGGATGGTGTTACCATAAAAAGCAGTGAATGACCGATTCAAAAGAATGATCTTAAAAAATACCTAACACACAATAATGTTACATATATGAAATAAGGAGATAAAATCCAATTTCTGACTTCTTTGATTATACTTTATTATATTTTCTGTGTTCCACAGTTAAGTCTACACTCCTAATTATGGCTGGCTACTTTACAATGTTTGCTGTTAACCATAAGGGAGAAGGAGCTCAAATCTATCCAAGTAAGGTTAAAATTCAAACCATGAAACTTACTGTAGGCCTCCTCAGTGACCTCAGGCTGAGGAACTCACCTCACACTCTAAAGCTTAAGATCAACTGAATTATAGAAGAAAAAGTCTTGACAGGGCAGCATGAGCTAGAAATATCTATGTGAACAGAGATGGAAACAAAGTAACAGCCCTAGGGCAAAGCTCTATTCTCCAAGACTCTCAAAAGTACAAAAGTATATTTCAAGAACCTAATTAGGGAAGAAGAGGGGTTGGTTGGAGAATAAGACCTTCAGATTAGACAGTGTACTCCTGGCATAGCAATGCAGCCTCCTGCCTTGAGGCCACAGGCTCATAGGAAAATCACTCTGTGTACTGGGTAGCAAATTCTTTTATTTAAGAAAAAAAAAGATTGCAAATTCGCCCAAAGATAGAATCCTTTCTTTCAAAAATAAATAATTTCTGCATATGAAATGCCCTCCCCAAAATCAAGCAGTTTAAATACAAGGATATAGACCAAAATATTTTGTTATATGGGAGGCAGTATGTAAGGGGTGTTTGTAAAGTGAGAATTTTTGTATACCTCAGAAAAGTTTCTTAAAGGAAACTCATTAAAATACACTTCTCTTCTGAAAGTAAACAAATAAACTGAATACGTATTCTCCACTGACTTATGCTCCTTTGGTTTCTTCTTCCTCTAAGAGGACCCCGCTAGGTATGTGCCAAAAGTGAGCAGTTATGCTGAACTATTTTCAGAGCGCTTGAATAAAACAGAGTATCTGGGGTCATGACCTTGGCATCTCAGTGAGCCCCAGTCTATGCCGCCATGGCCACCTACAAGGTGGTGCTGATCCCACACAGGAAAAGCACACAGAACCTGTAGAACAGCTTCAGTGGCTGGAGCAAAGCCAACATGAGCCCAGGAGGCGTGAGGAGGTGAAGCACCACATGCAGGTGCTACAAGATGCTGGCTAGGAGTTTGACATCTGCTTCACCACGGTGCAGAAGAAAGCCATTTGGATCTTCTAGACAGCACTGGATGCCAATGACCAAGTGTGGCTGCCAATAGTGAGGACTTGACTTCAATAAAGCAGAAACTGCTGCCAAGCATGACGAAACCCAGGTAAAGATCTGGACATGCTATTATGTCCTACCACCTCTTATGAAGCTCAACCACCCTTCTACAGCAACATCAATAAAGACCGAGGTATGCAGACCTCACTGAAGATCAGCTACCCTCCTGTGAGAGTCCGAAGGACACTATTGCCAGAGCTCTGCCCTTTTGGAATGAAAAAATAGTTCCCCAGATGGAGGAGGGGAAGGGGGTACTGAATACAGCCCACGGCAATAGCCTTCAGGGCACTGTCAACCCTCTGGAGGGTCTCTCTGAAGAGGCTACTGTGGAGCTGCACCTGCCCACTGGTAGTCCCACTGTCTATGAACTGGACAAGAAGCCCATGGAGTTCCTGGGAAATGAAGAGCCCATGTGTGAAGTCATGGAGGCTATGGCTGCCCAGGGCAAGGCCAAGAAGTGAAGGCAAGCAAGCAGCCTACTTTCCTAAGGACACCCCCCCCCACCCCATTCCTCTGCACCTCTTCCCTGCACATGTCTGTGGGCATCTTAAGTTGTAGCTCCAGATGGGGATCAGTGGCTCCCAATTTTCTTTTAGCCATTTTGTCTCCTGCTCCCATTTCCTTCATACAATCTAGTCAGAACAGCACCTATGGGGCAAAGGGTCCTCAGTCCAAGTCAAGGGAAGACTTATTCAAGAGGGTGGAGAGGAAGTAACTCTGGGACTTTTTGCTAGTGCTTCGTTTATTACTAAGGCCCTGCTTGAGTAGAAGATAGGCAAGAACCATGCTAAGATGTGACCAATGAGGAGGAACAAGAGAGCTTATTTGTGTTCCCAAAAGCTAATCCTGTACTATTTTGTAGTCATGTGACTGTCTGGGAGGCTCTAGTTATTCCAGTAGAAGATGAATGTAACCTGCATGGTGATTCAAACAAACATTTCCTCCATTACACCAGAGGAACTCGCTCCAGAAGATTAGGATCAATCCTGAATGTTTAAGTGTTGCATTTACTTTTACAAAATATATATATAAAATACATATATGTTGTGTCTATATTTGTACATATTATATATATTTCATATATTATTTATATATTAATGTTAAAAATACCAACAACAACAAAAACCTTCCGGGGATTTTAGTGGTGGTTAACAGAAAACAAACTATTCCTTACACCAATATGAGATAAGCTCCCTGACTCCTAAGGTATAGGACTTCACCCTGTTGTATGTTTCAGAACCCCTCCCCTGCCTTATTGTTCTATGGCCATAAAATGCCTCTTGATCATGTCCAAGCATGTCTTTCACTGTGTCAGATTTCCGAATCATGTTCCAGTTGTTTGGCGCTGCCACTTGGCCCAGTACTCATTTTGAGCATAACTGTACTAAATCCTATTTCCAGAACAGTATAATAAGGGAGTGATGCAACTAAAAACAAAATAAAACAGAACAAGAGTATCTGGGTAAGAGGGGAAAAAAGTATTATCGGTAAGTGGGATGAAAGACTTTGAACAGTCACATGATTGGACAACTGGACCCTGAGGAAGAAACGGACGTACAGACTAAGAGAACAGGTATTAGTCAAGATAAACATTCTGTAAATGTAAAGGAACAAAGGTTTTTATGACTCTAGTTCTATAATCTAAGAGTTATCCCACAATAATAATCTACTGTTCTACTTACCATGGAATAAATCAATTTTCTCCTTCCATTTGAAAGTTATTTTCCCTATTGATACAAACAATATTTAAATTTTTCTGCATAAATACAATGCAGTGACCTTACCTAGTAGCAAACTGAATGAGTGCATTCTGAAGAGTCTGCCTAATTTCAAGAAGAAAAGATTCATCATCACTTAGTGTATAATACCAATACTGGACATAATCCCTCAAGGAAAATTGGATAACCTAAAACAAAAATATGGAAAAAAATACAATTTTTTAGGATTTAAAAAGTAACAGTGGCAAAGTAAAACCTGAAAGGATTATTTGCGATTTATATTTACTTGCTACATACTAAATTGTAGTGGTAAATAACTGCCTTCATTAAAAAAGCATCAATATACTAAAACACATTTCAAAAATTTTTCAATTATTTTGGTAGCCCAATTCATCCACTGCCCAAATTTTTTAAAAAATTAAAGAATTATCTATGGCGAAGCCCCACCCAATTTCAGATAAAGATGAAGCCTGCAGAAAAAATAAATTTCCAATGCTACAACATAATGAAGTTTTAATCAGTTTGATGGAATGAGATGCAAAATAATGTCAAGAGACGCTAATAATCTTGGAAATGTTTTCTTTTGAGAATATCGTCAGAATCATTGCATCAAATTATAAAAATGACAATTCACTTAATTCTAATACCGGTGATGCTGCCAACAGCACTGTTAGCCAATAAATAGCAAATAATACAGTTTAATGTATTATGTTTTTGCAAATCAGACAAAGTAAATATGGGTTCATCTAAAAAATAGTATTACATTTTAAAGTATACATTATTTGTAATAATCACAAAATCAAGAATCGATGAAAAATATTTTGGAGAAGAATAATTTGAATTCTAATTTTTAAAATATTTTTGAATGAAACCATAAATATCCATTTAAAAAAGTAATTAAACTAGTAGGAAAAACATCTGATTTATCAAACCACTAAGCTTGTTCATTAGCTGAAGAGTAACATTTTAACTATAAAATAATTAGAAACATTATCAGATGTCAGTAAAACCTTTTTTTCCTAAATGTAAATTCAACCAAAAGGCTTTAATATCGTATTAAGCAAACACCTTATTATAAATAAGTTCATAAGTAAGGCAGCATCTTTATGTACAGACTCCAAGGACAGCATTATAATGAATTTCCAGCATATTACACAAATAGCAAAAATTCTTCTTTAGTATTTTCAAAAGAAATGCACCTAGCACACAACATATGGAATTCAAATACCACATACTGAAACTCACTTGCTGGAGAGGTTCATCAATTATATTGGCACCTGTCAATCTTCTATCGATCTTTATAGTCCTGGCTTCCCGTTTCATTTCTTCTAAGCACTGAAAGGAAACCATAACATTCTATTACATAGTTTCTTGATTTAAAGTCTCTGTAGTTTACTTCTAACTAAATATTCATTGTAACTTCCCTGTCATTATTTTCAAGTTAATAAATAACCTTATTTCTTGAGACTCGGGTATAAAGCAAACACTATTTCTCAAATTAACAAAACTAGACATCTAGAAAAAAAATCTTGTGTCATCACCAAAAACAATTATCAGCAAACATTATTTAGAATGTGAGAAATTGAAAATATCAGATATAATATTGCCATATTTCAATGAAACTTTAAAATCATAAGTTAGTGTTTCAGGTGAGTCAAATAATTGTCTTTATTAAACACACCCCTATTTCCTCCTTCTCCCTCCCAGCCCACAACAGTATACCAGCTGCCAAATGAATATATTTTAAATTAATTTTACTTAGGGATGGTTTTTAGCAACTAAAGAAAATAAATATTTCTCTGTAGTCTTCAGAAAGACCAGTGACCTGGAAATCGGGTGAAAAGTAGTAAGAGACTCTTCAATTAAAAATACAAACCAAAGCACACATACATATAAAAAACATATGCCTCGAGTTATCACATGCAACCTCTAAGATTTTTTCATAAAATATACTTAGGAATCATTTTAGAAATAGCAATCAAAATCACCATTTTTATACCATATACTAAAAAACAGATTATAAAGACTTAACCAGTCTTGACTATGATTTATTACTGTTTAGGATCTTAATTCTTAAAATATTTTGCATCCTCTCTATGTACCACTCAAGTGAGTGGAAAATATGGATGGCTAGGAAATGATTCAAAAAGAAAAGGCAAAAAAGCAAACAACCCAATAGAAAAATGGGCAGAAGATCTTAATAGAGATTTCTCCAAAGAAGACACACAGATGGCCAGTAGGCACATGAAAAGATGCTCATCACTAATTATTAGAGAAATGCAAATCAAAACTACAATGAGGTACCACCCACCTTACACCAGTCAGAATGGCCATTATTAAAAAGTCTACAAATAACAAATGCTGGAGAGGGCATGAAGAAAATGGAACCCTCCTACACTGTTGATAGGAATGAAAGTTGGTGTAGCCACTATGGAAAACAGTATGGAGGCTCCTCAGAAAACTAAAAATAGAGTTACCATATGATCCAGCAATCCCAATCGTGGGCATATACCTAGACAAAACTGCAATTCAAAAACACACACGCACCCCTACGTTCACTGCAGCACTATTCACGATGGCCAAGACATGGAAACAACCTAAATGTCCATCAACAGATAAATGGATAAAGATGTGGTACATATATACAATGGAATACTCCTCAGCCATCAAAAAGAATGAAATTATGCCATTTGCAGCAACATGGATGCAACTAGAGATTTTCTTATTATATAAATGAAGTAAATCAGAAAGAGAAAGACAAATAGTACATGGTATAACTTATATGTGCAATCTAAAATATGGCACAAATGAACCTATCTCTAAAACAGAAACAAAATCACAGACAGAGAGAACAGATTTGTGGTTGCCAAGAGGGAGCGGAGGAGGGAGGTGGGTGGACTGGGAGTTTTGGGTTAGTAGATGCAAACTATTACACTTAGAATGGATAAGCAACAAGGTCCTACTGAAGAGCACAGGGAACTATGTCCAATCTCCTGGGATAAACCATAATGGAAAAGAATATTTAAAAAAAGAATGTACGTATGTGTATAACTGAGTCACTTTGCTGTACAGCAGAAATTAACACAACATTGTAAGTCAACTATACCTCAATTAAAAAAAAAAAAAGGTTCATTTCCTCAGAAAGATCTGTGAGCAAACTCAAAGAATACACACTAAAGGGAGTTTTAAAGGGAGACAGAAGTAAGTTTCAGAGATTACTTTAAAAGTTACAGTAAGTATTAGAAAAAAATGTATTTATCAATATGAAAGTCTTATTAGCACATAATGGATAAGTTAATAATTGTAAAATTCAGTTACTGGCATCAACTCCAGACCATTGGCCTCTCTTCATACAAGAAAAACCATCCTAATCCCACAATAATAATTGAAGGCAATGAGAATCTGAAGCGTACTTCTAGTACACAATTCCAATTTTATTTAGAGTATGATATTGAAAACAAAAGAATAGGAAAGATAATATAAAATTGGACTTGAATTATTAAAATTATAGAAACTGCACAGCCTAATCGCAAGCTCTATTTTTCAAGTGAGTTAAAGAGAAAGTGCCCATTTTCCTCCCTCTGGTTCCGATGCATTTATTTCATTCAAAACAGTATATTCATTGACATTTCCACAAGTCATACACATGATGCACTGAAATTCTAAGTTAAGACAGCAGGAAAAGACCCCAAATTTCTATCTTTTCCTCAAATTTGCATTCTCACCTTTAACATCTAACATGCATTTTCTAAGCCTGATCAGATAGACTCTCATAAATTTATAGTGAGCATTAGTGAATTATAGGAAAATCTGCCAAGCCATATAAAGATGATCACATATCATCACTGCGTACAGCAGGACTTTAAGGTTTCACATTCCTTTACCCTTCTTACCTTAGGAATCCCAGTTGATGTCGGAGGAAGAAATGAGTGTTCACACTGCTCTAGGTACTTCTCTGAGTTTGTTTTTCCAAAGAGGAGAGTAACCACAAAACCCCTGAAAGAAATTTAATTATAGATACAAAAACAAAACTTCACTACAATTTAACACATCTATTTATTACCAAATATATTTTTCAGATTTAATTGATGGCTTACCATTCACTAAAAAGTCAGTTTGTGACTTTGACGAGGCGCAAGGAATTGACAGATTTTGTTAAGTTCTCAAGTTTAAAACAACTATAAACATTTTGTGAATTTATACAATAATGCCTTTACAAGTTTTCATCCAATATATTTCACAAAGAATCTCAGGCAACATTTTCAAACTTTAGAAAAATAAACCTTCATTAAATAAGTAGGCAAGCTAATAACCAAAGACAAATGAGATGTACATCTATAGCTATACCCACATTTCTATAATTCTGTTAACTAATTAAAGAGAGATATAACTTGCCACTATGAATACAGAATAAACAAAGGCTATACAGGAAAAAAAAAGATCCAATTTACGATTTGTTTAAAATAAGACTGGAATTTAAAAAAGAAATATAAATACATCCCCAAAAGTTAATTATTTTTAAAACAATTATGGAGTCAAGGTAAGATAAAATACTGGTTTAGAATACTTTGTATTGACTAAATGCTATCAGTATTTCCTACATTTAAAGTTTCCCAAATAAATCTAAGCACTACTAAGTAGATAGGAAATCCATAAAAGAATATTAAATTTTAATTTTATAATGATTTACAGTAATCTTACAATGATTGAAAGAGTGCAGTTGGGGACTTCCCTGGTGGCGCAGTGGTTAAGAATCCGTCTGTCAATGCAGGGGACACAGGTTCGATCCCTGGTCCAGGAAGATCCCACATGCCGCGGAGCAACTAAGCTCGTGTGCCACAACTACTGAGCCCACGTGACACAGCTACTGAAGCCCGTGTGCCCTAGAGCCTGTGCTCCGCAACAAAAGAAGCTACTGCAATGAGAAGCCCACGCACTGCAACAAAGAGTAGCCCCCGCTCGCCACAACTAGAGAAAGCCCATGTGCAGCAACGAAGACCCAACACGGACGGACGGACGGACGGAAGGAAGGAAGGAACGAAGGAAGGAAGGAAGGGTGCAGTGACAAGAAAGGAACAGTAAAAAATTAAACACAGTCCGCCTTAGCTATTGAAAGGAAGATTCTCAAGGTCCTCTGCTTTTCGTGGCTATCTGCCATTTCACCACTCTTCAGTACAGGCACCACATAAGCAAGGAGGAGGTTGGAGAAACAAATAAAGTCAAATCAACTCATGTCATCAATTCTGTTTCTGTTTCTTTTTTAAAAGGTTGGCCTCAGAATTATCAGTAAATTTCACATATCTGTGTTCTATCTGACATTATTACTAAGAATCAAGTTGGCCTTGTATTTCAGTTTTACCTAGCTGTAAGCATATTTAGACACAATAAAATGCTGATATTAAGTTAACAATGCATTTCTAAAAACATTATCATAAAATAAACGTTCACCTTTGCCCACAGTGTGACAGTAGGAAAGTAAGCTAAGGAATAATATGATCTTAGAAAGAACCTAATTAATAGCTTCAGCCTTGAGGTTTAAGTAAAAATAGATGCTACAAATGATTGCATAACCAAACAAACATAACGGGAATGCCATTAAATAACTCATATCAGTACTGAAGGTATCCCAAAATAACCAGAAAAAAAAACCCACCAAAATTCAGAAAAACAAAAACCAAAAACTTCTGAGTGGTTTTCTTTCCAAAGGGTTTCTTTATTTTAGAAAATAAGGGGTTACCATTGACTATAAGCAAAACATATACATTATCAACACTGTATACAGGTAAACTGCAGAACTCAAAAACTTAAGTTTTACTAGCCAAAAAAAAAAAAGATAGTTTCCATGAGAAAATGTATTAATTCCTCTCTGACTTGCATTTTAACTAGGAAAAAGAACAAAAACAAATCTTTAAAACTTACACAACAAAAACAAAAAAACACTAAAACTAAGAAATGATTTTTAGTTATATGTAACTATTTAAGATTGATATATAAAAGCCTATTTTTGCTCTTAAAATTCATAAGGCACTAAACTATATAAATAAAGCTACATTAAAGAAAGGACAATCATTCTTCATAATTAGAGCCAAAATTAGAAAGATTTTTGACTCAGGAATTGTGATACTCACTGACTGTAACTGAGTAACCTGGGAATGCTTAATTAACTAATCCTCTGAGATGATTCTGGATGCTTGTTAGTATATAAATTGAAGTCCCCTTACTGTGGCACTGTATTTCCTGACATCAGTAGTCTGGAACAGAATATCAAATCAATTTATGACATAACATGAACTTCGAATTTCAGATCCTTCCATGTGACTTAATATTATCTAAAGAGTTTATAGTGGCCCTCCCACACCTACCAATATCCCAACTTATCTAAAAAAATTCACAGAACTTTACAAATATCCAAAAACTTTCTTGAAATTATTCCTTAATAAATTAGCAGACTCAAAAAGGGAACAACAAAGGTTCCTGGGACTTCGAAATGAATGGACTCGTGACCCTTTTCCCTTTCCCAAATTTTATATGGAGCAGTTGAGTCTAAGAGAAAGGATTCTCACCCCTCTACCTTCATCTGTAACGCTGCAATTTCTTCCCTTTCTGAAGTATTGTAAAATATTCTGAAATCCTTCCTCACTTTTGCCAAAGGCTTATTCAATTAGTGAAATAAAAGAAATCTTTCCTTTGTGAGAGAAACATCTCCTCAATTTCCTTTCCAATAAATAAAAGCAGCCATGACCTTGTGGGGGAGTAGTGCAACCATGAAGGTCTGGCCTTGATTTGTGACTAAAGAATGTAATTTAGGAAGCCCAAATGGCTGCAGATCTGTAAGTCTTCAATCATCTTTATAATCAATAAAGATATTCAGAACTCCATTTATCTGATTCCTATGGCTTATTTCTTAATTGTCTCAGTATATAATACCATATCCAAGCAATTATAAGGAAAATATTAAATCTAATATAAAATACAGTTTTATGAATAGTCCTCGATGTAGCTTCCCAGTTAAATTAATTCTCACTTGTTCAACAATCAGTGGGTGACCTCCCTATAAAATGGTTACACATGATTTTCAAACTCATAACCTGAAAAATGTGACAGGATGACAGCCATCCCTTCAGTGTCTTATACAGTCTCTCTCGGGCCACAGTTTATATATGCTATTCAATTCAGCTAAGTCCTCTAAACCTATAGGCTCAAACAATTCCTCCAAATATTTGGGGTCTCAAAAGATTTTTCTGAAAGAACTCATAGGTATTCACTGCACAAATAATTACATAAATGTATTACACATATACAAATACACATATATATACATACACACATAAACATTAACAACAAAATGCTCATTTCAGCTAAACTACCTTGTTCAGAGTACCTAAGTAGCAAGCATCTCTCTTGTTTATACATTTTCTTACATATAATTCATATCTGATACCAAACATTCTACATAGGAAGCTATACTAAATCATGACTGAAACCTCTCCTGTAAAGTTTTATCAACTCAAGGTAAAGCATAAACACTGTAAACCAAATAACCATGAAGAGAAAAATGGCAAAATCAGGTGTTTGTTGGAATTTTCTAGAACAAAATGACAGCATTCACTAAGGGAAATAATTAACACAATAATTAACATTAACATAATAATTAACATTAGCGTCTGAAGTCTAATCAATGAAACAGTCAGTATCTTCTAGTCTGTAAAACTTGATGTGTCATCTCAATTTAACTTATTTATCTTATTATTATAATAGATAAGGAAATTTCAACCTTAAAGGGGAAATAACACCAAAAGGAATAAAAAAATCTTAAAAACTTTTCAAGTTACACAAAAAAGTTTATATCATCAGAAATTGAAATTTATTTTTGAAGATGATGACCCATATTGCTGGTACAAATCATAACCATCATCGTTTTTATTTCTATAGTTATCTTAATTTTACTATTTTTAACTCTGGTAAAAACAATTTGCAAAAATAGCATTCACAAATCATACTGCCATTTCTCATGATCATTTTTTTTTCTTATTGAGGTCTCATGGTCATTTGTTTCCATTTTGAACAACTGAACATGACATGAATTATAAAATTATCATTGAGAATACTTACCCACCCACAAAGCAGAGGATATAAAATGCCAAATAAAATATTACAAAGGGTCCAAACGTTATTAGAGAAAGGACAATGCCAAGGCTTCCCCATCCCCATATGGACAGACTGGTCTGAAATAAAGCAGGAAAAAAAATCTTTTTAATAAATAAATAATTTTCCATAGGAACTAGAAAAGAACCAACAAAACTTTTACATAGTTTATGTTTCTCCTTTTAAGCATTCATGGTATTGTTTCAGTAATTTTAAAAATATTTACTTTTGAAAGTGTTAAGTACATTCTTGGAAATTTATCTCCCAGAAACAATATACAAAATCTATATGTAGAAACAAATTTATAGCATATCAGCAACGATTTTAAAAAACAATCTATTGGCAATATAAATGAACAAATTACATAAATTGTTGAATGACATGAAAAGTGATAAAGTATTTATAATAAAAACATTTATACATTTATATATGCAAAAGCATGTATGAAAGCTTAAGTAGACAACAGATTGTACTTGTTTATATTTCATCTTAAAACTACAGCATGAGACTTTTTAAAAATTAAAATTTCAAGGTAAAAAACCCATCTCACTAAAAATTATATTTTTATTTACTCAAATTATTTGCAGAAATTTGTAAAATTATAACTGCACAACTTCCAACTTCCCGTTACCAAAATTTACCACGAGTTCAACAAAACATCTCTAAAAATTCTCCATCCTGTTTCCCTATTTCGTTTAGAATTATACTGTATTATCTATTAAAAATACTCCTTTTGTTGAAGGCAAACTGGATTTTAGCAATTTAAGTCATTATGAAATAAATAAATGTATTCAGTTCAACAAGTTCCTATATCCATTTGCCTTGTACTGTGAGGTATACAAAGGATGCATTTGTCCCACTCCTGCCATCAAGAAGCCCAGAGAAGAATGTCTTACAGGAATGAAACAATTAGACACTGAACCAAAAGAAAATAATAGAAAGCATTATAAGATGCTAAACTGAACGAAATTAATGACAAAAAAACTATGGAATAGACAATAAGTGCTATGGACTATGAGAGAAAGCACAGTTTTACTTATTTATTCATTCATTCATTCATTCACCAGTCATTGACTGCTTCCTATGTGCTGTAAGTTCAAAGTGCTGGGGATATCACAAGGAATAAAGTATACCCTCATAAATCTACATTTTAGTAAGGGAAGAACAACAAGCACACCCTCATGAATTTACATACCTTCGTAAGTTTACATTCCAGAAGAGGAAAAAAGACATATAAATAAGTAAATATATATCAGATGGGGATAAATGCTATAGAGAAAAATAAAACAATTGCATGTGGTTGATCTAAGAAGCTTTCAATGATTAAGTGACACATGAACCGAAATCTTAGATAAGATATACGGAAAATTTATAATAGTCTTCCTACCCCCAAATAATATTTTTCCATTTATTCATATCATCTATGTCCCTCAGTGAAGGGTTTTTTTAAATTTCTTCTATATAAGGCCTTCACAACTCTTGTTCATTTGTATTTTTATTACCTTTTTTCCTCATCCTGGCCACATCTTTTTAACCAGAGGACAGAATGCCTACTGATGTTTCTACCCTGCCTTCATGATCTCCTCCTTGAATCAGCTGGGGATACTATTGCACCTATGAAGTGGTCTCCCCTGACTTCTTTCCAAGAGCTGAAAGTAGGCCATGGTGGTTTAGAATAAAGTACAGAACATTTCAGTCCCTCTGACAATAGTTCTGCTGAACATTCGGGACCTGATCCACACTATAGTACCGCCAGATGGCCAACTATAAAAAACAGATGTGATTTCCCAAGATTCATTCAAAACCTTTTCCACTGACTTTCCTGAAAAGAGTTCTTACAAACTCTCAGGAAAGCTCAGACCAGACTATGACCCAGATACTTTATCCAGCCTACCTTCTTCAATGATATTTGATGTAATATTAGCAATATTACTCTTTCTTTACAAAGTTATATTTATGCTTGCTCGCCATTTTTCATAGCTAAACAACTTACTGTTCAAGGATCTATTCAGAGGTTTGAACAATGAAACCAAGCAAAATGGCTATCTCTGGAGATAAAGGAAAGAAGGGAGCATGCAACTGGAGGACAATACACAGGGGGCTTCTCAAATACTCAATACTCAAATGTTCTATACTTTTTAACCAGGTGTTTGCTCTAAACTGTATAAATGTGTTATGGCTCCAACTGTATGACTATCAATTAAAGAAATTTAAAAATTAAATTTTCAGGGCTTCCCTGGTGGTGCAGTGGTTGAGAGTCCGCCTGCCGATGCAGGGGACACGGGTTCGTGCCCCAGTCTGGGAAGATCCCACATGCCGCGGAGCGGCTGGGCCCGTGAGCCATGGTCGCTGAGCCTGCGCATCTGGAGCCTGTGCTCCGCAACGGGAGAGGCCACAACAGTGAGAGGCCCGCGTACCGCAAAAAAAAATAATAATAAATTTTCAAAAAAGAATCACAATTATATAATGTGGGAAAGATTATTAACTCAATTATTTAACAAGGGGAGATGCTCAATTGTCTAAAAGCTCAAATTTTCAGAATCTCACAAGTCTCTTCTTACTCATTTGAAAATGGCAGCAAAAATCATCAAAAAACAAACTCTTATTCATTCAACAAATATTTGGGAATAGCTACATGCCAGATGCTAGTGATTTAACAGTGAACAAAACAGACATTACCGTCACATGAAAAAAAAAAATCTATGGAGAAGAACCTTTCCTTAATTAAGTTTGAGAGGAATTTCTATATTCCAGGGACTAATAAAATTAAACATTTCTAATCAAGCAAGTCAGGTGCTCATTTGTTTTGTGGTTAATCTCATAATATTTAACTTCAAATAAACTATTCAATGAAATATCAGAATAGAGAATTGTCCAAAATTGAGAAAGTTTCATGTTATATTTAGTGTTCCCATTTACATATTTGGCTAATATTATAATCTTAACTGGTGAGATTAAGAAGAACATTTGATCTAAAACCATTTAAAATTTTTGAGTTCTAATTATTTCCTAAGATGATACAGGATGATAAAATTTACAAAAATTTTGCACTACATCAGAAACTTTTTACAAATTCAGAACGGAAGCCAAAAAATATAAATAAATCCACTTCACAATGATTTACATTAAAATAATACTTGATATGTTACTATTTTCTTCTCCAAACACAACAATCAACACTGAAATATTCATGTGTCTGGTTCCCTAAAATCACCGACACACCAACTGTGAGATGGAAGAAACCTTCGTGATCATCTACGGCAGTACTTCTCAGACTTTAAGAATCTTAAATGCAGGTTCTTAAAATGCAGATTCTGATCCATTATATCTGGGGTGGGGTCTGTGATACTTTTATTTCTAATAAGCTACCAAAACTGTTCAGAACTAAGGACAATTATATATTTATAATTCTCCTAAATTAGCCTCTAGGTCCACAAAACCTTACAATTCCAGAACCCAAAACCTCTGAAATCAAAATTGTACCAAGTATTCTATATACCTATCTCATTTACTCCTCAGAACAACTTATGAAATAATCAAGAAGGTAATACAGCATAGTGCTCAAAAAATATGAACCCTGGAGTTTAACTATCTGAGTGCAAATCTCACGTTTACTATTTATTAGCTGTGTAACCACTCCACGCCTTCATTTCCTCACCTACATTACGTGGTTTTTTGGGGAGTAAATAAGCCCATGGTCTAGTGGTCGATTTTAGCTTAATCGTTATTATTATCCCTAGTTTAACAACATAGAAACTAAAATACAGAGAAGTTTTTTTAAAAATGGCCCAAGGTCACACAGTTAGTATGAGAGTGGGATTTGATCCTATTCAAATCCTGACTCCTTAATGAACCTTAAAATTTGTCAGCTGACAACTGCCTGAAATTAAAACTCACAATAAGAAAAAAAGGTTAAAATCATAAATGAGTGCTTTCTTTTATTTAAATATTCATCAGCTTAATATGCCTCCCAAGAAATTAGTCAGAACACTACTTGTAATGAATGTTATAAATTCCTGGTTTGAGTATCAAGTACATAAATATAAAGTATAATTTTTATTAGACAATCAGTTTATCTATAAATAATGAAAATAATTTCAGTTTCAAAGGGTATCAATTTTATTAGCATGCCCTGGTTCTTATATGTATCAGTTTGGCCTTGAGCAGAGGGACACACAGATATAAAAAATGACTCCTGCTGCCAAGATGCTTAAAATCGAGAAGTGACAATGTAAAAAATCTTAAATGCCTCCTGATAGTAGAAAGCAAATGGAAATAATTTACATTGTGGTATTTTATGCCTATCAATTCATACTACCATTTATCTTATTTCATCCTCATCACAGACTTTTATTGGGCTGGCCAAAAGGTTCGTTCAGTTTTTTCCGTAAGATGGCTCCAGTAGCACTTAGCTGTCTTTAACTTCATTCGAAACAATTTTGTTAGATTGTATGTGACAGCTGTCCTATCAGCATGCATTTTAAAAAAAGACTTACAAAAATTGGTGAATTTTTGTGTAGCCCTTTTAATATTGAAGATGGAAGAAAAAAAGCAACATTTCCGGCATATTATGTTTTATTATTTCAAGAAAGGTAAAAACACAACTGAAATGCAAATAAAGATTTGTGCAGTGTATGGAGAAAGTGCTGTGACTGACTGACTGGGTCAAAAGTGGTTTGCACAGTTTCGTGCTGGAGATTTCTCGCTGGACAAGGCTCCATGGTTGGGTAGACTAGTTGAAGTGGACAGTGATCAAGACGTTAATTGAGAACAATCAACATTATACCATGTGGGAGACAGCCGGCACACTCAAAATATCCAAATCAAGCGCTGAAAACCATTTGCACCAGCTTGGTTACGTTAATTGCTTTGATGTTTGGGTGCCACATAAGTTAAGTGAAAGAAAACTTCTAACCGTATTTCTGCATGCGATTCTCTACTTGAACGTAATGAAAACGTTCCATTTTTAAAACAAATTGTGATGAGCGATGAAAAGTGGATACTGTACAATAATGTTGAACAGAACAGATCGTGCGTAGGGCAAGCGAAATGAACCACCACCAACCACACTAAAGGCCGGGTCTTCATCCAAAGAAGACGATGTTGTGTATATGGAGGGAGTGGAAGGGAGTCCTCTATTATGAGCTCCTTCCAGAAAACCAAATGATTAATTCCAACAACGACTGCTCCCAGTTAGACCACCTGAAAGCACCATTTGACGAAAAGCATCCAGAATTAGTCAACAGAAAACGCATAAACTTTCATGAGGATAAACGCAAGACTGCATGTTTCTCTGATGACCAGGCAAAAACTGTTAGGGCTTGGCTGGGAAGTTCTGATTCATCTGCCCCTTCAGATTTCCATTTATTTAGATCTTTACAAAATTCTCTTAATGGAAAAAATTTCAATTCTCTGGAAGACTGTAAAAGGCACCTGGAACAGTTCTTTGCTCAAAAAGATAAAAAGTTTTGGGAAGACGGAATTATGAAGTTGCCTGGAAAATGGCAGAACATAGTGGAACAAAAGGGTGAATATGCTGTTAAATAAAGTTCTTGGTGCAAATGAAAAATGTGTCTTTTTACTTAAAAACCGAAGGCACTTTTTGGACACCCCAATATGATAGGAAAGGTAGCAGAATACAGTACTAAAAACATAGAATCAGAAATTACAGGTTCCAGTTTGCCACTAATGTTCTATGTAACCACTGCAAAATCACTAACCACTTTTTGATCCAGAACTCACACTAGCGCAATGAAGAAGCTGAGCTGTGAGACCATCCCTCAAGTCAAGACTATCTAAAGCAGACTTGATTAAGTAACTTGGATGCAGAGCTACGCATAGATTCTCCCAGCTACGTGTGGAGAATGGGGCTAAGTGCAAACAGCTATTTTATATATTAATAGATCACATGAAGAACAGATTGTCAGAGCTCCCAGAGAACGGACCTTGGACTCTCATAAGAGTCTTACTAGAGTGAGTCAGCCACTCTCAGTTATATTCACCTGATATGTCTCAACACATTACATGGCATAGGGCAGCCAGATAGGGCTGAGAATCTTAAAGCTGATATTACTTCAGTGCCAACCTGGATCACAGAAATTATATAAAAGAATTCAACAACAAAAACAAGTACCCATAAGAAGAGTCGCTTTATTGAAACTATAGATTGTTTTCCGTCCACCTTATTCCACCTATAATAAATTGGAAGTTCTTCTCCAAGTAATTTCAGTAGAATGTGCTCCTGACACAGAACTTTTGGCTCATTCAACATTACATAATAATTTAACCAAGGCCTGCTACAAAGAAGCTGCTCACTAAATACAGAACTAATTAATTAATTTACTAACTAGAGAAATTAAATAAGGGAGGGAATGGAAAGAGAAGGAAGGGGAGAAAAGAGAGAAAAGGGGAAAGGGCAAGAAAAGGAAAAGGGGAAGGGAAAGTGAACGCTAAATTGAAGTCCTGCCCCTCACTCCCACCTTAGGACTTTAGGCAGAGTTATACATTCCTACCAGCACAACCTTCACCAAGCCCCCAACCTCCAAAAAAAATAAATCTCCCAAGAGCTTGGTCCTTTTTCTCCCATAGAACTGATGTACAGAAATAACATACTTTTGACTGTCTCAACATAACCTACAACAGCCTACATCACAACTTCCCTTTCAGGGAGGCAGCCACGAAGAGGCAGCCACACAGGGATCATCAGTACATTTAGCTAAGTTGGTCCCAAAACCCCTCTTTTCATACTCCTGGCACACGGAAGTAAAGATCCTCTTCCACTCACGTGTATTTAAGATACCTAGTATATCCTTGTGAGGATGATTAAAGACTAGCATGATATGGTGCACATTTTCAATCCAGCTGTTGAGCCAGGAGGGATAGAGGGTCTTGTCTCCAAGATGGCTAACTGCCCAGCTGGCAAAGATAATGGCCACTGGCTACCTGTGGAGATTATCCTCTCTCTCCCAACTAGGGGTGCCCAGAATAATTAGGTTATATACACACATATACACCAGCCCCATGTATTTTTAGTTCTTTGGTAACAGAACCCTCTCCCTTAAAACAGAAATCTATTGTTCAACTTTTATATATTTTCAAGAATTAATTATGTACACATATGTAGGTAACTACTTTAACAAACCCTTCAATGTTATATTAGAGCAGTAGTTATAAAAGATCATACACTACTACATAATTAGGACTCCTAGCATCCAATGATGAAGAAAATACAAGAAAACAAAAAAAGCTACAATTATTTCAGTGTTTTTTAAACTAGATACCATCAATTACAAAATAACTATACAGTCTGAAACAACAGCAGGTACATTCATATGCACTTGTTTTTTCAGGATACAAACTAAGTTAGGCTGCACAACCCCTCCCCAGCCCATACATTGGGGATCACTGGAATTAGAGTCTAAAAGAAATTACAGTACTGAAAAAACAAAGGACTGTATTTACTGAGTGCTTTCCCTTATAAAGAATAATACAAGTATTTAAAATGTGGATGGAGCAGTATAGCAAAGAACAGTCCTGACAGGCTTCTAGTAGACTCAAAGCCTCCAACTTCAAAACCATGTTAACAAGGTTTCCTGAATTTCCAATTAAAGGTCCAGTAGATACACAAAGCTGAAATAAATTAATCAAAGGTGCTTTCTAGAAGCTGTATTTTTATAGTTATACATAATGTTTTTGTGCCTTAATAATAAATAACTGCAGGACTTCCCTGGTGACACAGTGGATAAGAATCTGCCTGCCAATGCAGGGGACACAGGTTCGATCCCTGGTCTCGGAAGATCCCACATGCCACAGAGCAACTGAGCCCAACTGCCACAACTACTGAGCCTGCGCTCTAGAGCCCATGAGCCACAACTACCAAGCCCACATGATGCAACTACTGAAGCCCGCACACCTAGAGCCAGTGCTCCGCAGCAAGAGAAGCCACCGCAATAAGAAGCCCGCGCACCGCAACAGAGTAGCCCCTGCTCTCCACAACTAGAAGCCCGCGCACAGCAACGAAGACCCAGCCCAGCCAAAAATAAATAAAAAATAAACTAAAATTAAAATAATAATAATGAAAAAAACTGCAAAAAATCATAGTAAAGACTTTTTAAAACAAACGTTTAACCTAGAGGGATGGGATAGGGAGGATGGGAGGGAGACGCAAGAGGGAGGGGATATGGGGATATATGTATATGTATAGCTGATTCTCTTTGTTATAAAGCAGAAACTAACACACCATTGTAAAGCAATTATGCTCCAATAAAGATGTTTAAAAAAAAGAGAGAAATAAAACAGATTATTTTCCTTATGTTTCCATTTGACAGATAAATGTCTATTTTTAATTTACATATACATCAGTCTCATTCCTAAACAAATACATATGTATGTATAC
Source organism: Orcinus orca (assembly GCF_937001465.1). Taxonomy (NCBI): domain Eukaryota; kingdom Metazoa; phylum Chordata; class Mammalia; order Artiodactyla; family Delphinidae; genus Orcinus; species Orcinus orca. Next base: position 70,178,768 of record NC_064567.1, read on the forward strand.
ATGTATATATAGATAACATACAAAAAGGAAAAGTATTCCCTTAAAAATAACTGATTAAAGCAAAATTTTTAAAGCTACTAAAGAATAAGACAGCTAAATTTCTAATTATGTGAACTAAAAGAATCCATCAAGATATCAGAAAAAAAATACCAATCCTGGGCATTTTGAACAAATTTTTTTGTATCAGCATACTTAACCTGATTATTTTTTTAATCCAATTACATACCAGTAGAGGAAAGCATGTATAGCTATCATTCATCTAAGAAAGGGAGGGTGAGAGTTATAAATTTATAAACATTTGCTTATTTTTTTTAAATATAAGGATATACAGAAAATTTTTTAAATGATGATCTTTAAGGAATGGAGAAAATGGGGTAGAGGGGACAGGGATAAGAACTGGACACTGAAAATACCTTGCTCTGTAAATCTGACTTTGTATCAGTATAAATATTTTACATATAAAAAGAATTTCAAAAGCAATCTCTAAATTTCAAAAGCAAAGTGAAATTTAAAAATCTAACTCAATATACTAACAATGTTGGAATAACCACACAGAGAAAGCAATATAGTAATTTTACTATGAATCATTGCTTCGGTAAAAAATAGTGTTGATAGTTCCACTAAAACGAACTAGGGCTATTGGAGGAATGGCTGATTCCAAGTCTGGAGCAGGAACTGAGTTTAAGATGGGCCTGGAACACTTTGCCATACCAAAAAGCTACCAAAGATTACTAAGAATATGTCAAAACTCAGCAGACAACCTGAAGAGGCTTCACCTGGCTAAAGATGGAATCAGTTACACTAACAACTGCAATGTATTGGAGCACTTCAAATATTTGAGTTCATGAAATCATAGAAAGATTTTTAAATTTCACTGATCACCTTTGAAGGGTTCTAAAGAACCAGCTCTTTTTGAAAAGTGGTAGAGAATTAGGCATTTATCAGGCTAATCAGAGAGTTGATGAAAAATCGGTTTCTCTTTAAGGAAAAAATCCATATAAGAAGAAGAAATGACAGAATATTGCCATATTGCAATCCCTAACATAGTTAGGGATCTACCAGTCTAACACGTGCAAGGAACGGATGGAGGGGGGGGGAGAGAGAGAGAGGATGAAAGAGAGAGAGAGGATGAAAGAGAGAATATGAACCAGACATTACATGCCTCTTGAAATAAAAATACACATCACCATCTATCAAAAAGTTTTGTGCGGGTGGGGTTGGGGGACTGAACCTGAATCTGACTGAGGAAAAGCAGAAGACTGAGAAAATGTTACAATACATCATGGAGATGAACTTAGCAAAATTCAGACTGTGAGAAACACTAAAGGGCAAAAGACCCAATTCCTTCAACAAATAAAGGGCAAAGGGAAAAAAAAAAAGAAAGAGGGAAAAGGAAGGTTGAGGAGAACCTGTGGGTTAAAACTGCAATATGTAGAACTTATTCAACTTGATTTTAACAAAAATACAGTGGAAAAAGAAGAAGAATGAGGCGAGAAAGAAGGAAGAGAAACTGGGTAATTCTAAATATCTTCTGAATATTTAATGACATTAACAAGTTACTGCTTATCTTTTAGCTTAAATAATGAATGGTGCCAGCTATTATGTTATAGCAAAAAGAACCCTTATGTTTTAGAGATGCATGATGAAATATTTAAAGATGAAATCATGTATCTCGAATATGCTTCAAAATAATTCTTAAAGTGGACAGTAGAGGAAAAGTGAAAAAGGATATAGACAAAATATAATTAGCCATGAGCTGGTAAATGTCTATGCTGGGCGTGACAGAGGAAGTTCATTATACTAATCCTTCTACTTGTAATGTTCAAAATTTTTCACTAAAAACATTTTTTAAAACACACACAATAATCACAAAATTCACTTACATAGTAAATATACTTGCATTTCTTAAGGAACCAATGCAGGAAATAAACAGTGCACAAACATGCTACATGTTCACAGCCCAGAGATTAAACTGGGATTAAAAATTTCCTGTGATTAGTTGATAGTAGAGCAATATACACTTGGCTATTCAATTAAGAAAAAGATTCTTTTAAATATGGAACTACTGTGAGTAATGACTTTTAATATCCTATTTTATGTGTGGGTTATGTATTTATTTTATATAAGAATTACTGCCTTTCAAAATAATTATTTGGAGGGGTTACACTGATCCTATAATAATTAGATAACCATGTATTGGACTTTAGTTATACAAAGATGAATCAGGCAGTTTCTGCCCTCAAAACGTTCATAAACTAAAAAGGTAAAATACACATGTAATGATAACACAAATGCGGTAAGTGCCATAATAAAAAGTTACAAAGTGTTTGGGAATACAAAAAAGATAAATCCTCCAGAGCTTAAACAGTATTGACACTCCTTTAAAATTGGTTTCCAAAGGCAGTTTTGCAGTTGAACAAGAAAAATCAATCTATTTTCTTTTCAGTTACCCACTTCTTTCCATCAAAATGGTATTACCCGAAATTAATTACTCACTTGATTTACTAAAGTTTTGGTAATTTCCAAAAATAAAAATTCCAAGTGAACAAAGATTCACAACTGCTAACGCTACATAAGAGTGTGCCACAGGTAATCTTTCATACAAAAGTAGGACAGAGAATATCATTTGTTTACTAAACTTCTAAGCCCAATGCTCAAGGCTATTTATACTTTTATGTGTAAATGTATTTAAAGATTCCATTTATAAATGGCAACAAAGTAAGTTGTGAGAGATAAATGCACTATTGAAGAGTTTCCAAAAACTACACATAACCAAATACAATCTTTTCAACAAATGGTGCTGTCACAGACATCCACAAAGAAAAAAATTAATCTAAGACACGGATCTTATACCTTTCACAAAAATTAACTCAAAATGGACACAGACCTAAATGTAAAACATAAAACTCCAGAAGAAAACTTAGGAGAAAACCTAGACAACTTTGGGTATGGTGATGCATTTTTAGATATAACACCAGACATAATCCATGAAAAAAATAATTGATAAGCTGGACTTCATTAAAATTAGAAGCTTCTCTGTACTTTGTACTTTCCTTTTAATTTTGTTATAAATCTAAAACTGCTCTTTTAAAAAAGTCTTTAAAAAAACTACATCTAATCACAAATACAAGATGATTTTACAACAGGAGAGAATGGTAACAAGACAGCACCAGTCATGAATTATAATAAACTGATACATAGTCATTATCAATGCACAAAAGTATGAAACTCAATCGTCAAACTGCTCAAAATTCATTCAACTTTATAAAAATGTAAAGAAACCTATTTTTACATAATGTTAAAATTAACTATTTAGGGGCTTCCCTGGTGGCACAGTGGTTAAGAATCCACCTGCCAATGCAGGGGACACGGGTTCGAGCCCTGGTCCGGGAAGATCCCACATGCCATGGAGCAACTAAGCCGGTGCACCACAACTACTGAGCCTATGCTCTAGAGCCCACGAGCCACAACTACGGAGTCCGTGTGCCACAACTACTGAAGCCCACAAACCTAGAGCCCCTGCTCCGCAACAAGAGAAGCCACCGCAATGAGAAGCCCACACACCACAACAAAGAGTAGCCCCGCTCTCTGCAATTAGAGAAAGCCCGCGTGCAGCAATGAAGACCCAATGCAGGCAAAAATTTTTTAAAATAAAATAAATTTTTTTTAAAAATGTGTCCTTTAAAAAATAAATTAACTAGATTCATTTCATAGATTTCATAATCTCTTATCTTAGGACAGGAAACAAGAGGTCAACATCTCTGATACAGAAAACCTTAAGAGAAACAATAAACATACACAAAATATGTATAATGTAATTAAGGAAAATTGAGGATCAGAATTTTAGTTGACATAATACATTAGCACATACTTCAACTACCTCCACCTAGACTCCCCTCCTCCCAAAGAAAATCACACTGTCTTTATTCAGGATACCTAGTGTATGAATTCCTCTCATAATCTACTCTAGTGTGGTCTAACATTCTAACATTTTGTGGCACAGTTTTTTAAATATAATTTTTACTTGTGAGATCTAATTTTTAAACAAATGGAATTTATTTACAAGGGAAAGCTGTTGCTAAAAGGGAACATGTGCACTCAAAACTATGTAAGTTCCACTTGCAGGAATAATTACTTTTCCCTCCCATGGAGAACAAATAGAAAATCCAAAGGTCAGTTCCAACATATCTCCCCGATTTTCCTATGGAATGAGGATATTTTCTATAAAAATTCTTTGACTCAACAAAAATAAATAAATACAGTAAGCCCTAACAAATTATACTTTGAGTACACTGAGTAAATCAGGTGTTCAGAACTTGAAACCCACCAAGTGACAGAAACATTATTATTCACGTGGGTTACATTCTGGTGACAAAACACCAAAGCTGGGTGTGGGGATGGGGGTGGGTGTGTGTGTTTAATTTTGTACTTAAATATGCATGATAAAATAATAGAAAAATATCCTCCCTAACTAAACACTCCAGTTTCAAGTCACTGATCATGGTGCCCAGGATCAAAACCTCAGCAAATAAGGAATTGAAGATAGGGAGGATTCATTACCAGAATACTTACTGCAGATGGGATGGGAGTCAGCCCATCTGATTTCATGACCCTTTATTACTCAATCGTCCAAATCAAGCGATTGAGGCTGTCTCCTTTTCCACTACAGTCTTCTGAGGCTTCCAAGTCAAGTTTCCTCTCTTACCCTAGTATGCAATAGAACCAAACACACCTCAGACATCTCAGTAGGTGATGATGGTTGGTCTTTGTTACAAAGAATTTAAGGTTTGAGAAAGGGATCAAAAACTGCCAGCATATTTTAATTCAATAAACATTTTTTAAAAATCACATAAAAATCAGGATTTCTGACTTTTCTTGAAAAACAGAAAAATCTGGCATCAGTGGAATCACCTCCCTGCAAGGCAATAATGGAATGAAGCTGAGTGGCAACAATCCCCATGAAAATGAGCCACAAACTCCTCGGTAGTGCCACAGTCCCAAAATTTGCTATAAGGTGTACCAGATGTGAGTCCAAGATGTGATTTATCACCGTAACTTTACAGTTGTTTTAATGAAAGAAGCAAAATATTTATCTGTATCTATGTTACTATCAGAAGAGGAAAAACAAAAGATAAACCAAGAAAGTAATATGTTTAAAAAATGGCAGACAACCTATTTCTTAGTGGAAGTAAAGTTAGAAATACATATCCCCATTTCATGAAGGGATGTGAATTCACATTAAGCGTTTCCTTTTCCCTAGTTTAGTCTGACAACAGACACTTCAAAGAGGAATAAACTAATAGCCTCAAGAAGAATCCAGTGGAGTAAAGAATAGAAGGAACAAACAGGGGCTGCAAAGGGGAAATTTCTGAAATCTGTTAAAGTGGGAAAGAATAAAAGGAAATTAAAGAGATCAAAAAATTTTCTACTGCTTTGCAAGTATACCAGATTATCTTTAAGCAGAAGAAAGCCTGCAACGCCCAGGATTCTGTTTTCACTCTCCTACAGTCTTACTATATATGCAATCCCTGAGTAATTTTGTTTTCTAATCTACCACTTTTAACTACCTCATACGTACCATGACTTCCAAAACTGTGCCTCCAGCCCAGATATACCTCCTGAATTTCTAACACTTATATTCAACAGCATACTGAACGCTTCTGCCTGAATTTCTCATGGGTACCGCAAACTCATCATGTCTAAAATTAAATTCATTCCATACCCCAATTTCCTATATTCCCTCATTTACATTAAAAGGAGGAGACGTCGACATAGAGAATGGACTTGAAGACACAGGATGGGCAAGGGGAAGCTGGTAAGAGTAGCATCGACATATATACACTACCAAATGTAAGATAGATAGCTAATGGGAAGCAGCCACATAGCACAGGGAGATCAGCTCGGTGCTTTGTGACCACCTAGAGGGCTGGGATATGGAGGGTGGGAGGGAGGCTCAAGAGGGAGGGGATATGGGGATATATGTATGCAGACGGTTGATGCACTTTGTTGTACAACAGAAACTAACACACTATTGTGAAGCAAGTATACTACAATAGAGATGTATTAAAAAATTAATTAATTAAAAGGAGGCATCACTGCCTATCCAATCACTGAAAAGAGAAGTCGTAAGAGTTACCTTGAACTGTCTGTCCTCTTAGAACTCCCACATCCAACTAGTTAGTTATATTTTACATCTTAAATATCTCTTGGGGCCCCCCTCACCACCAAAGCCTTATACAAGACCTTCATTACAGCCTGCAAGACTACAATTCCTGCCTCTCCTCTGTTACATCCTCCTCACTGCCAAAATGACTTTTGAAAAAAAGAGTCTGAAATACCTGGCTTTTTCTTGAGTAGGACCTGTTCTCTTGCTTTTGTTCTCTAGGATGGATCACCTTTCCTCTCTAGCAAAATCTCTATCAAGTTCCCTTCAAGAACCAGATCAAATTTATACCCTCCATAAAGCGAGTCTTCCCTCATAGGCACCTCTCCCTCTTCCCAGATAGAATGTTCAGTCCTTGCATTCTCTGCCTCCACTGCACTATTTAAAGTTCTATAGTAATTATTTATGAATATCTGCTTTTTCTAAACTAGAAACTTCTTTCATTCATTGGTCAAACATTTATTAAAGTCTAGCATGTGCCCCCTATAGCCAGGCTCTGCAATAAAGGATTATTCTGGGCCTCAAGAAGCTCACAATCTTGTGGAAGAGAATTACATATAAAATTATACAACAATACAGTAAGAAAAATGATAGACATGCATCAGCTATTACAAGGCTCTAAAAAGAAGGAGCAGGTAATCTGACCCAGCCCGAAGGGGAGGAGGGGCAGCAAATCAGAGGAAGCGTCCTGAAAAAGGTAACACCTAAGATTAATTTCAGAGGATAACAGGACTCAGCCAGGTGAAGAAGAGGGCAACTGATAAAGAGAAGACAACAGGAGTGGGCATTGAAGCAAGAAAGAGGGTCCCATGGGGAAGGCACTGAAGGTTGTTTTTAAAAGGTAGATTGTGAGAAGCATATGGAATGTTCAAGTTAAACCATTCTATCAATTATGTGCAAGATTTGAAATAGGCAGGAAAACCTATGAAAAGCAATTACAGTCATACTATCTAAAAGCCAGAAACAGGTCAGAAGTAGTGGGGATGAACACATGTCTGCATAGTGGAGAGATATCGAGATGACCAACCAATAGATCAATAGATTGCATGGGGCATGACAAAGAGCCATCATCACAGCTCTTTAAGCTTGAGTAGTATCTGGCTGAACAACTAGTCACTCCAAACAAGATACAAGAAAGAAGGCTGGGGGATGGTAAGTTTGTTGTTTTGCTTTGTGGATGAAGAAGAGAAGTTCAGTATGGGACATGTTCCGAGCAAAGATACATACAGATCTCAAGTGAAGACAGACAGCAAGCAAATGGATATAGTGATACAAGTTATTTTCAAGGGAATCCTCAGGACTACTAATACATAGAATCAGAATTGATTACAGTCATCTAAAAAAAATGAGACGGGCTTCCCTGGTGGCGCAGTGGTTGAGAGTCTGCCTGCCGATGCAAGGGACACAGGTTCGTGCCCCGGTCCGGGAAGATCCCACATGCCACGGAGCGGCTGGGCCCGTGAGCCATGGCCGCTGAGCCTGCGCGTCCAGAGCCTGTGCTCCGCAACGGTAGAGGCCACAACAGTGAGAGGCCCGCGTAACGCAAAAAAAAAAAAAAAAAAAGTAGTTAGGAATTCTAATCCTAGCTGGTTTCTACTCCTAGCTCTGCTCAAAGATCATGTGAACCTGAGCAATCAAAATGTCTCTCAACCTTTGTTTACTCACTTCTAAAAGGAAGTGGATTATAGACTTCTTATATATACTTAAATGGCTTAAAAATTAACTTGAGATGATAGTATGAGGGGTGTGTGTATGTGTATATACAACAAATTCAAAGATATACTCAGAGCAACTCTGGAAGTCTTTTGTGAATTTCTGTAACTGCAAGAAGAATGTTAACTTGGAGTATAAAAGGGCTCTTTCCTAAAACGCTTAACTGGATTATATGTAATAAATTATTTTTCTATTGAGATCATCACTAAGGCTACCAGAAATTCAAAAAGCAGTACTCGAAGAAAAATGTAGTATCTATGTGAAAATATGAAACTGCCGTTCAGGACAAAGTATTCATCTACTACACTGCCTCCCTTCTTGGACTTCTTAAAAATGCCTACCTACTATGGTTTAAACCATCTTCTGAGGGACTCCTTAAGTACAGATCACCATGCTCTGAATTATAAGAATGACTCCCACCACACTGGGCCACAGTTACAAGGGTGGATTTCTAAGGCTGGTTTACTGGTCTGTTAGACAGCCTGACAAAATAGCTCTATCAAATAATATAGGTAACCCAGAGTAAATGGTGACTCTGATCTGGCCAATAAAGTCTTCTCTTGGGGCTGTCAGTTGATGGTGATGGGAATAAAAGCAGCAGTGACGCAGTAACAGAGTCACTCAGGATGGCACAGCACCAGCACAGGCACTTACAAAAGCCTAATGCTAGGAGTGTCACAGGTTACCCACGTAGCTAGACCTGTATTATATATATTGTACATGACCTTCTGGTGGCCAGATATGTGTTGTATCCATAACTCCAGTCTACATCTCAATCTATCTGAAACCATGCAAGGCAGCCATTTCTGTTGTATTGTGAAGTCTGACTATCTAATAAGGCTCTTCTTTCACTGATTTCACCACTATCTTATAATAAAATTCTTGTCGACTAAGGGATTATTCCAGAATTCCTCTGTGCCTTACATCCTTAAAAAAAAAAAGTCTACCATACCTAACACTTTTCAAAAAGCTAAATGCATTCTATGTACCTTTTAGTAGGTCTCTATCTTCTAAAACTAAAGAAATAAAAATAATGACCTTCAGATTCTTTCCTCAGTACTAAAGATGTAAGTTTATACTGTTTTCTCTGTTAACAGAAGAACTCAATTAGATCTTCCAGAGCTGACATTAGCTTCTTAACATTTTTTTCTTTCTTGGCAAACATAATTTAGTGAGGGTCATTTTATGATAAAAAACAAATTAAAAAATGAAATATTGAAAGAAATAGGCAGACTTCAGTAATGTCAGAAGGTCATTATTTAGTCCAAACTAAATCAAAATTAGCCTTATCTAAAAAACCTCAGATATCTGATGACTATTTAACCTATCTTCAACCATTTACTTTAAATTTTCTACAGTATCCATTTATCAAGTATAATACAAGGCACTATTTTCATAAAGATGTTACAGTGATAGGATGGCCCCCAAATGTAAAGAGACTCAAAAAACAATTCCCAAACCCTTGGCAAAAGTAGAAGACAAAGAAATGTGACCTGCACTAAAGTCAGTTAAAACCTAAAAATAACTTCTTGAAGGTTCCCAAGACTATTTGTGTTACTGTTTCCCCCTATTTTTTCTTTTTCATTATTTTCATTTTATCTTGCACAGTAGGGAGATTTACATTTACTTAGACCTCTAAAACCGTTCTCTGGGTTCTATGAACATAAATAGAGTGAGAGAAAAGAAATGAAGGAGCACAACTTCACTTCAGTTTGAATGACATGAACAAAGCAAAATCATATTCAATAAACAAATAAACCACTGGAACAAAGATAAACAAACCCGTTTGAAAAATCTACTGTATAAAATGTACTAAATAAGAGTTGATATCCTAAAAAAACAACAACAACAAAAAACTGATCTTTGGCTCATTTTCTTTTTCAAGTCACCATGATCTTACATAGGAGAGTAGAAGGGAAACAAATAAACAAACAAAACTGGGGTTATGTAAAATGGTACAGCCACCATGTAAAACGGTTTGACAGTTAATCAAAAATTTAAACATACAATTACCATATGACCAAGAAATTTCACTCCTAGGTATATATCCAAAAAGCCTAAAAACTCAAATACATATACATACATGTTCACAGCAGCACTATTCACAATAGCCAAAAGATAAAAATAGCCCAAATGTCCACTAATGAATGAATGGATAAACAAATTGTGGTCTCTACTTACAATAGAGTATTTATTATACAATCATAAAAAGGAATGAGGCAGTACTGATATATGCTACAACACGGATAGCACATTATGCCAAGTGAAAGAAGCTAGGCACAAATGGTCAAATACTGTGATTCCATTTATATGAAATACACAGAAAAGATAAATTCATAGAGACAGAATGCAGAAAGGTGGCTGTCAACGGCTGGGACGAGAATAAAATGGGGAGCAAGTGTAATTCGGGGTGATTAAAATGTTCTGAAACTATATAGAGGTGGTGGCTACACAACATTGTGATTGTACTAAATGCCAATAAATTGTTCACTTATAAAACGGTAACTTTATGTTATGTCAATTTCACCTCAATGTTTTGAAAACTTAAAAAAAAACTGGGTCAGCTGTTAGAAGACACAATTTCTACACCCAGGTTGTAGGCCAACCACTTATAGCTGACCTCTCTGAGCCTCAATTTCTTCATCTGTAAACGCGTTGGGAACAGATGATATCCAAGCTTCCTCTCATTAACTGATGCTCTATATCTGCAGCTCTGAATTTTTAAAGAATTGTATCATATAGGAATATATCTGAAAAACAAAGCATGAAGTACTGGTTTATGTTCTCAGCAAGTTTTACAGGAAAGTCATTAGAAAGTTTAACAAAATTGCTTCTCCTAATGAGTTTAAAGAAAGTGGACATAAACATTAAAAGGCACGTCAATGAAGGCAACTCTGCAAGAAGTAAAACTAATGTGTTCTAAGATTGTAATTTTCTAGTAGTCAAGCTATATCCAAGGATACAAATTAGAGAATTTAACCACAATTATAAATAAACAAATAAATAGATGAAATTTGAGAATCTAAAAGAAAGACTGGATTAAATAACTCTCAGGCATTTTCCCCTAATATCAATTCTTTCAGGCTTTGAGAGGTGCTGAGAATCATATAATCTGTGGTCACTGAAAGTGGGTAGTCTATATTCCGATTTAGAGTTAATCTATATACACCTAAAAATAAGGTAAACCATAAAAATTAAAGAGCCAACTAGTGTTCTCACAACGCTACTTCTACAAGTTAGCAGACTAAAGCCACATAAGCAAGCCAAAATTTTCCTCAGGAAGCAGCTTTGGATATATACTCTAACACAATAAATGTTCAGCTGAGTTATCAGAATTTACCACCATACAGTAGAGCAGAAATAATTTTGGCCTAGAAAATTTAAGCCAAATGATGTCAGCTGCCACAGCCAAAGAAAAATCTTATTAACATTCCTATGAATAGTCTAAATCTGTATTGGCAAAACTAAACTATGAAATGTCCCCACAAATGACTGAGACAACTGACTAGCTGTGCAGAGTTTTTTAATAAATATCAACTGACTTTTAGAAAAATGAGAACCATTCATACCCACCTAAACATAGGTAAATCAATGAATGCAATCCAAAAAGAGAAAAGGAAATCAAGCACCATTTAGCATAATTGCTCCTCAGTTTTCATCTTGCTAATAAGCACATCTGAAAACTATGAATACAAAAGATACATATAAAAAAATACATGTCACAACCCAGCGTTAAAAGCATCCTTTTGATGTAACCTAAATCCCTGTGACCCATCATGGGTATCATATGCTTGGTGTCACAACCTCAAAAAGTTACTTTTACTTTCATAATTCAAACACACGTGAAATAAAGTCACTGTATACAAAATCATCTACTTTTAAAAAGTACAAAAGCTTTGGGCTTCCCTGGTGGCACAGTGGTTGAGAGGCCACCTGCCGATGCAGGGGACACGGGTTCGTGCCCCGGTCCGGGAAGATCCCACATGCCGCGAAAAAGCTGGGCCCGTGAGCCATGGCCACTGAGCCTGCGCGTCCAGAGCCTGTGCTCCACAATGGGTGAGGCCACAGCAGTGAGAGGCCTGTGTACCACAAAAAAAAAAAAAAAAAAAGTACAAAAGCTTTAATCATGGACATATATTTTGCTCAGTAAGGGCATATGGGTTTAAATTACTAGTTGACATGATATACTGTAATTATGCAAAAGTATATTTTCCACTAAGCATACAATTTTCTTATTTCTACATCAGGCTATTACCAAATTTACTACTTTACTACTTACCCTATTCTGACCAAAAATCTATTAACAATTTTTCATAATGTTTTTGAATGAACTCATCATTCAAAAGTAATTCCACAGTTCATTTGCATAACTAGGGTAGCTCTTGAACTCTGCAAGTATTATACTTTAAAACACTTCCTTTAATTTAAAAGAAATATAAATTTTCTGCACTCCACTGACAGTGATATCTGATGTTCTCATCTTCCAAGTTTAACAATGCAAAAAAATCAAGTTACATGTCAAATTAATCAAATGAGTTGCAGTAAACCAATTTATTCTGACAACAAATTTGAATCAGTGTAACAACTATAAATTTCTAGTCTCATATATAGTTTATACTTTAGGGTGAATGGTTTCTTTGTGAAACTGACTTCAATTCTCTATGCATAAAATTCCAACGTATAAATAAGGGAAGTTTGCGTAAATAATATACAAGGTCCCTTTTCACTGTTTCTAAGTCTATACCATTTCTTCAATGTTGAAAAAAATCTGGAATTGGGCAATTAAAATTGTTCCTGAAAAGCATCAAGTGTAAAAGTAAAGAAACAGCAAAGGCTTTGCCATTGTTAGGTACAGCAAAGTGTCAAACTCACACAAGCAAGCACGCTCGAGTGAGCAGAGCTATGCTCTGCAGACCTAACCAAGCCTTGACACTCCACAGCCTCCTCCTGCCAGTGTCCGGACAAAAGAGACCAGGCCCCTAACCACTCACCTAGGAGCCTGTGGAACAGCAGCATGAAACTCTGGGCCTCTCCATGGATCTTATGCAACCAATCCAAACCCCTTAACAAAGAGAAGAATACAAAGCTAGGACTTCCTACTAAGTTCAACCCCAGGTCTTAAACTGACTCCTGAGAGCCACTCATCCAATTCCCAACTTTCATCCACCATGGGACTGCAGAATGTATTTTCCAGATTCACTATGAACCCACTATGCCCTGTTATCTTTGGTCACTACCAAAAGATAAATTTATTACAGTTATCAGTCCTCTCCTGGACTCTAACCACTGTACTGTTCTTGTTTTTTCCTCCTTTATCCAACCTCCCACTGCTTACCTTCCTCCCAAAACCTCCCTCTAGGTTTACTCAGCTCCAGGGTAAAAGTAAACGGATCTACATCATCAACAATTTCACTGTTTGCTTTAAGTAAAAGCTGCTTCTCCTGCCTCACTCTCAAAGGTTGCTTATTCTTTCATTTATCATGTACTCCAACTTCATGATGCAGGGTCATGTTCCTAACCGTAACTCCCAGCCAGTTTCCCGTAAAAAGCAAAAAACAAAAAAACCAAAACCCTGCCACTGTGCAATTGCTGCACATTAGAATTCCCAGGGGCATTTTAAAGCCCCACTGCCCAGGTTACACCCCATACAAATTAAATCTGAATAGCTGAGGATGGGAGCTAGCCATTAGAATTTCCAATGTGCAGCAAAGTTAGGGTAAGAGCATTAGTAGTTTATAAAGTTCCCCAGGTGATTCCAAAATGCAGTCACAGGTGCAAACCACTGCTCCCCAGGGCACTACTAATCATTCACTCAAAACTCTTGACATGCTTCTGTCCTAAGTATGACATAACCTTGAATTATTTCAACATGCATCCACCCAACATTCTTTTTCTTTCTTTTTTTTGGCCACGCCGTGCAGCTTGTGGGATCTCAGTTCCCCAACAAGGAATTGAACCCGGGCCACAGCAGTGAAAGCGCCCAATCCTAACCACGAGACCAACAGGGAACTCCCAACACTCTACTTTTAATATCATAAGCATTTCACCTCCACCGACATTCACTGCAAGTCCATTTTAGCCACTTTAAGACCACACTCCAGACTTCATCACCCTGTCTTCTCTGAATGGGAAATGTGAAAATTAACTATCTTACTCTCTGATCACAATCTTCCAGTTCTAAATTAGTTAAACCTACTGCATCTATTTTTCGTTATCATTCAGAATTGCAGACACTTAATTCTACTTTCTCCTTACTTAGCCCACTTCTGCATTCACTTCCCTATCTAGACTGGACTCCACAGTTCACCATTTCAACCACTCTCTTGCCAATATCTTCATTTATCACATTACGTTGGCACTGTCTATTTATTTTCCTGTATATACCATATACCTAAGTCTCATGAGATCATAAAATGTATATGCTTTATTCATTGATGTATTCCTGTTGACAAGTATAACATCTGGCACATCCAGTATACTCTGAATAAGTATATATCGAATCCACAGATCTTCTCAGTAATCATCTAAATCAATGTGATATACACATCAATATTTTTTCCTAGTGATAATCTTCACCAGATTACCTTCCTTTCTTATCATTAATTGGCATCTTAATACTTCAATTTCACTTGCCCTTTGTTTCTGTGTCAAATCAATTCAGTGAGCACCTATCTATATGGCAGAGGGAAGGGGAGAAGACAGGAGTATAAAGTGTAACAATAAACACTACTGGAAAAATTAGATATAAACACTTGAGAAACTTATAAAAGTGGGAAAAGATAATTTACAGCACCACTTTTAAGAGTAATTTTTTTAACTTAATGAAAATTTTCTCTCGTGTATTAAATATAAAGAAAGGTATAGAAGTATGTACCCAGACTGCTTTTAAAACAGAAAAAGCAAATACTTTCACTTCTTACTAAATACACTTCTGCACTGGTTTACTCTTCAAGCAGCATGAACTTTTTTAAAAATATATATTGCAAATAATACTTTATTCTTTTTAGATTACACATACCACTTTTCCTACAAAAGACACACCATATCCTTAACTCATTTTATTTACATTCAATTAACAGTCATTTAAAATGTTTACGTGAATACACTATTATGGATGTTTATTTCTATCAAGCAATGATCAAAAAGGCTGTCATAAAATCTGTACTCCAGCAAGTGAAAAACATGAAACTAACATCTTGTTTGAGAAAGCGACACAAAACAATTGGTCAAATTATGGTAATAACGAGGGAATAGCTTAACACACATAACCTTTAAAATGAACTGGAAAATCTTAAAAAAAGATATGTATTTGTATATTGTCAAAGTTTAATTAGGTAGTAAATAAAATTTTTAAAACGTTAATAAGTATAAAAGAAGGTGGAGATGATGAGAGCAGACACATTGCTGCAAGTGACTATGAAGAGGCAGCGGGACCATAATCAGAGATGATCCTCAAGAATATCATGACTGAGCTGTGATTCCTGGACATGTAGTGTTGCTGAAAGAATAAGCCGGCCTAGTTAGGGATCTGCAAAGTCAAGACCCAGAGACTCAGAATGTGCCGGGAGAAAAAATAATGGATAAGCACACCAATAATCATGAAATAATAGAGCCAGGAATTCAGGAGAAGGTAAACAGATTATTACAGACAGAGAGGGCAGGACTAGAAATAAATAGTCTCTGCTTTTGGAGGATTCCTCCTCCTCTAGGGGGTGCAGTTAACCATGAAAACACTCAAAGCATGGCAACTGAGGATTGGAACACTGCAAAATTTTAGGTTACTGTAGCTAGCTACTCCACTACAGAGCAGAGTGGTTTTTAATTACCTAGCACTGCTACAATGTAAACCAAATGCCTCATCACCCTCAAATTCTCAGTAAAGTCTTCTATCAACACACACACACACACATCTAAATATGATAATAAAATTTAAGAAAAAAATTATTTTTTGAAATTCAAGTTGGGGAAAACTATAATGGCTTAATTTCTGCTCTATTTTTATGTATTTAGTTTGTCTTGTTTATGTGATCCTTGATACCATTTCCTGAAGCTAATTACAGAAAATATATTACAAAATTTAAATATTTTTGACACAAAAAGCACAGTCAACAAAAGAAAAATAAATTGGACTATGTCAAAATTTTTAAATGCTGTGCTGCAAATGATACCCTCAAGAAAATGAAAAGCCAACCCACAGAATGAGAAAAAATATTTGTAAATCATATACCTAATAATGAACTTCTACCTGGAATATACAAAGAACTGTTAAAACTAAGAAGGACTTCCCTGATGGCGCAGTAGTTGGGAGTCCGCCTGCCAACGCAGGGAACACAGGTTCGATCCCTGGTATGGGAGGATCCCACATGCTGCAGAGCAGCTAAGCCTGTGCGTCACAACTACTGAGCCCGCGCACCACAACTACTGAGCCCGTGTGCTGCAATTACAGAAGCCCACGCGCCTAGAGCCCATGCTCCGCAACAAAAGAAGCCACCACGATGAGAAACCCGCGAACCACAACGAAGAGTAGCCCCCGCTCACTGCAAAGAGAGAAAGCCTGCACACAGCAACAAAGACCCAACACAGCCAAAAGTATATAAAAATAAATTAAATAAAAACTAAGAAATAATCTAATTTTAAAATGAGCACAAGATTTGAGTACACATTTCTCCAAAGAAGATAATATAAGTGGTCATAAAAAGCATATGAAAAAATGTTCAACATTATTAGACATTAGGGAAATGCGAATCAAATACACTACAAGATATCACTTCTCACCCACCGGATGGCTATAATCAAAAAGACAGATTATAACAAATATTCTTGAGGATGCAGAGAAATTAGAAGCCTCCTATATTGCTGGTGGGAATAAAAATAGTGCAGTACTTCTGAAAACAATTTACAGTTCCTCAAAAGGTTAAACATAGAGTTACCATATGATTCAGCAGTTCCATTCTTAGTATATACCCTAGAGAAATGAAAACATGTCCATACAAAAAAGTGTTCATAGCAGCATTATTGATAATAGCCCTAAAGTGAAAATAACCCAATATCCATCAATAAATGAAAGAATACACAAAATGTGGTGTTTCTATACAATGGATTACTAGGCAATAAAAAGAAATTTGAAATACTGATGCATGCTACAATATATATGAAACTTGAAAACATGTTAAGTGCAAGAAGCCAGTCACAAAGACCACACACTGTATGATTCCATTTATATAAAGTGTCTGTAACAGGCAAATCCATAGAGACAGACTTGTGATGATAGCCTGGGGCTCAAAGCAGGGAAGATTTGGGAGTGACAGCTAAAGGGTAAGGGTTTTTCTGTTTGAGGGTAATGAGTTCTGCAACTTACTGTGGCAACAGATGCACAACTCTGTGAACATACTAAGAGCCACTGAACTGTATTCATGAATGGTATATAAATTACATGTCAATAAAGCTGTTTTTTAAATTACTACTTACTAAACAACAAAGAGAAGTAAAATAAATAAGCAAAAGAGGCTAAAGTCCAGACACACAGATCAATGGAACAAAACAGATTCGAGATAAAAACAATTCTAGAAATAAGTATCTAAAGAGATAAAGTGCAGAAAAGGCACTATCTTTACTGCAGTGGTTCTCAGCCAAGGGCAATTATTTCCCCAGGAAACATTTAGCAATGTATGGAGACATTTTTGGTTATCAAAATGGGGGGTGGGTATCACAGACGCTAAGGATTTTGCTGTGTGCATCCTACACAGCCTCCTAATGCACAAGATAATCATCCACAACAGTGAAGAGGAGAAAGAGGATGAGAAAGAGGAGGAGGGACTTCCCTGGTGGTGCAGTGGTTAAGAATCGGCCTGCCAATGCAGGGGACACGGGTTCGAGCCCTGGTCCAGGAAGATCCCACATGCCTGTGAGGGATAATACAGGTTATGCTATTCCTGTACCTAGGTCAATGTATATGGATAAAGAAAAGAAAAACTAGATTTCCACCAACAGTTTGTGAGAATTTTGAAACGGCTGAAAATTATGTTGCTTGTAATTCTAATCATATTCTTAGAAATAATTAAACACACTAAAACTTGTATTTCTTCTAAGACATTTAACAACAAAAAATTATTTTTTAAATTACACTTAAATCATTCCTTTAAAAAGCTCTTTTTCTGAATAACAGAGTTCTAATTCATTACATTTCTTGAAACTACTACAGGAATATTTTAGTGAGGAAGGAAGCTTTATTCCACTATATTTTTCAAGGCCAGAAAGAAAACATCAAAAGGAAATTAAAATGTTGAATGCCCAGGTTTCTCAATAATTCTCCTCCTGTTCCATAAATATCTTGTTCTCTTTAGATTCTGTCACTTTAATACTACTAAAATAAAATCTATTATTTTGATATAATACAGTATTGCACTTGGCATTTCTAACCCAATAATTTGTCTACAGCCTACCCACTCTATTTGAGCCACATTACAGTAAGTACCTAAAGATCTTCAGGGGCTTCCCTGGTGGCGCAGTGGTTAAGAATCCGCCTGCCAATGCAGGGCACACGGGTTCGAGCCCTGGTCCAGGAAGAACTCACATGCCACAGAGCAACTAAGCCTGTGCACCACAACTACTGAACCTGCGCTCAGCCCACGAGCCACAACTACTGAGCCCACGTGCCACAGCTACTGAAGCCCGCGCGCCTAGAGCCCGTGCTCTGCAACAAGAGAAGCCACCGTAATGAGAAGCCCACGCACCACAGCTAAGAGTAGTCCCCACTCTATGCAACTAGAGAAAGCCCACGTGCGACAAGGAAGACCCAATGCAGCCAAAAATAATTTTAAAAAAAATCTTCAAACACCAAGGTCATTCTCTATCATTACCTCATACTGAAAAATAAACTCAGTCACACAGCAATTCACCTTAAGCTCCTTTTACAAAAGTGAATCAGAAAGAATGAATTTAGTTTATACATTAGAAGACTGTTATTTACCAAAGTGTTCTCTACTACAGCACACAAAACTTTTATTACGGCAGTTAAATAGTGCAATGCAAGATAAAACAGGCCATATTCATAAGTGGCCCCCCTTCACCTCATTCATATAAGACTGTAACAATACAAGAATAATAGTCCCAATATTGACAATTCAACTTCTGCTTTTCCCCATAATATATAATACAAGGGGAAACTACAGTAAACAGGGTTAAATGTTCAAAGCACAGCCTAGCACTGAACTGTCACCAATCTCCTACCTCTCCCTTTCTTCTTATGAAAAGGAGCATCCTCTGAAACAGCAGGAGCCATGATGTATTAAGTGTTAGTATTAACTGTTTAGTGCTTTGCTAACCACTTTATATAGATTTCTAATTCTCACAACTCTATGACATAAGTTATATTACTAACTCTATTCTATAGATGAGGAAACAGCTAAGTCACAGAAGTGGACCATGAACTGAACTTGGTTTAAAATTTAAGCATGGGGCTTCCCTGGTGGCACAGTGATTAAGAGTCCACCTGTCAGTGCAGGGGACATGGGTTCAAGCCCTGGTCCGGGAAGATCCCACATGCCATGGAGCAACTAAGCCCATGCGCCACAACTACTGAGCCTGAGCTCTAGAGTCTGCGAGCCACAACTACTGAGCCCAAGTGCCACAGCTACTGAAGCCCACGCGCCTAGAGCCCGTGCTCTGCAACAAGAGAAGCCACCACAATGAGAAACCCGCACACCGCAATGAAGAGCAGCCCCCACTTGCCACAACTAGAGAAAGCCCATGCACAGCAACAAAAACCCAACGCAGACAAAAATAAATAAATAAATTTTAAAAATAAAAAAAATAGGGCTTCCCTGGTGGCGCAGTGGTTGAGAGTCCGCCTGCCAATGCAGGGGATGCGGGTTCGTGCCCCGGTCTGGGAAGATCCCACATGCCGCGGAGCGGCTGGGCCCGTGAGCCATGGCTGCTGAGCCTGTGCGTCCAGAGCCTGTGCTCCGCAACAGGAGAGGCCGCAACAGTGAGAGGCCCGCATACCAAAAAATAAAAAAAATTAAAAAAATAAAATTCAAGCATGTCCTGAACCATTATTTTACACCGACTCTTAAGTAGACTTTTTTAATAAAAAGGATATGGAGGGGGATGGGCAAAATTCTGCACATATATCTAAGGAATCAAATAAAAGTGATTTATTAAGATTTAAAAATTCAATTTATTGGGCTTCCCTGGTGGTGCAGTGGTTGAGAGTCCACCTGCGAATGCAGGGGACGCGGGTTCGTGCCCGGGTCCGTAAGATCCCACGTGCCGCGGAGCGGCTGGGCCCGTGAGCCATGGCCGCTGAGCCTGCGTGTCCGGAGCCTGTGCTCCGCAATGGGAGAGGCCACAACAGTGAGAGGCCCGCGTACCACAAAAAAAAAAAAAAAAAAAAAAAAAAAATTCAATTTATCAGAAAAACCTGAAGTAACTAAACTGACACTAATATCTTAGTCCTTGGTACCCCTTAAGAATCTGGTGTAGATTTTGTAGGTATTAGTATTCAGATAACTTTCAAGGTATATTCTAGACTTGGTACAGGTTCAAACAAATTTCCTTCATGTTCCTGAAGGCTGTACAGTAACAACTCCACATCAAAACAATGACCCTGAAAGTACTACAAGATGCTCTTAATTCACAATAAAAAATAAAGCTCAACATTGTTCTCTGTTAACTCAGAGATTATGAGGCTTTTTAATCAATATAAATTCAGACAAGAGGTATACAATCACAAAACGAAATTATACTGAACTGTATTATTTAAAAATATATACAAATTGTTGTATACATTCGCCTTTTAAATTTTTAAGCAATGGAAAGTATTTTTAAACCCATTAAGTGGAGTATAACTTAAAAAATAAAAGTTAAATTATTGTGGCCTCTTTAATTTGCTGGAGGTGGGGGAAGGAAAGGGTGAAGGTTAGGGGAAAAAACTGAGAAAGCAAGCACGCCTACAGACATAGAGGAGAATAATAAAAGAGGTGAGGGAAAAAATCAACACATCCACAAAGCAACAGCGACAAGGGGGAAAAAATAAGTATAGTAAGGAAAATAGAGACAGACACAGATTCACCCACGAAGGACCTTGATGGTATAATCTTCAGCTAACTAAAATGTTATTATCACATGAACACTCCACTCTTTTTTTTTTTTTTTTTTTGCGGTACGCGGGCCTCTCACTGTTGTGGCCTCTCCCGTTGCGGAGCACAGGCTCCGGACGCGCAGGCTCAGTGGCCATGGCTCACAGGCCCAGCCGCTCCGCAGCATGTGGGATCTTCCCGGACCGGGGCACGAACCCGCGTCCCCTGCATTGACAGGCAGACTCTCAACCACTGCGCCACCAGGGAAGCCCAACACTTCATTCTTTGAATATAACAATGTATTGTACTATTACATGAATGCAGATAAGCAGCTCCTGAATAAAGGAACTGAATTTACATTCTTAATACCCATATTTAGATGTATAAGTACAAATCTTATTTGTAATAACTTAGCCCTAAGTCTTTTTCTTAACCTACTACACAGTATACTAATACCAATCAAGCTAACTACATAATTTTTTAAACAAAGTATTTTAACATTTCTCATCTTTCTATTCCCTATAAAAAGGAACAATTCAAGAGAAAAGCTTAAATAAATTCTGAGCTACTTTACATAGAACTTTATCAAATTGACAAGAACCTTAGTACTTCCCATAGCAGAAAACTACACAACACTGGCATCTTTTTAAAGCATGTGAGATTATACTACAACTTTTCCCTTTCACTTCATCTATTGTAAAACCTTTAGTGGGCAGAAGAAATTATTGTTCAGTCAAAAGTTCTAGTTATGACCACAGTATACAAGTGTCACCTCTCTTGATTTCCTCCTGATATTTAGTCTAGATCTAGCTCTTAGTGCAATACATAATTTAGAAAGTTAATAAAAACTGAGAAAGGGAAGAATTAGATCATCTGCATCAAAGGGGATTATTTTGTTTAATTTGACATTTTAAAACTTCCTCAATAAAACAAAGACAAAATACAAAAAACAACTTCAAACACATTCTAAGTTATAAAAAATAAACCACTTGTTATTTACTTCTGAGGAAATAATAATTAAAATCTAGTTATTTCTTGAGTTTTATTGTGGGAAATACTGTGTGCAGTACTTAACATGTTATTTCACTTAATACTTAGAACAACCCTATAGGGTATCATTAATTTAAAAGTTACACAGATGAAAAAACTGAGGCTCAAAAAGGTTAATAACTTTCTAAGGTCAAAATACTCTGAAGTGACAAAACAGATTCAAATCCAAATAATCTGACACCAACGGCCACTCTTAACCAAAAGCATACACTCTTCTTCAGAAACTAAGAATGTCCAATTTGTGATTAGAAGATATATATGTGGCAGGGTTGGGGGGAGAGAGAGAGAAGAGAGAGATAGAGATGATTAACACTCTGAGTCCCAGTACAAAGGCAATCTCACTAACTTCTGGAGTTCTATAAATTTTGCATTAGTGCCTATTATTTGTTTGAATATTCTGAGCTATCAGACATTAACTGGTAGAGCTTTTATAAATTATAAAATATTCTTAAGCCTAATTGATTTTTCTAAAATTTTTATATAATCAACACACCCACTATTTCTAAAGTCCATTATTTCAGTTTCTTTTTCTGTACCTTTGTTGTGTTCCACCTTTCAAGTTGTCGCCAACCTCCCTCTAGACCACTTCCTCTTATTCTGCTAACTCTTACCAGGATTAGACTATTTCAACTGTTTGAGTGTTGAGCACTTAGGTAGTACTCAAGAAAAAGTGTATGACGTTAGTAATTAACACTGGACATTAAAGGAGCTAGTTATACTAACAGTTGTGATCTGATTAAACACCCTGAGGAAAGTTCTGAGGAAGAAAAAATGCCACCTCAAATAATCTCAGGAAGAGAAATCAAGAACAAATTCTAAAATACAATATTACGACTTGGAGAAACATTAGATAATACATAATATCATAGTATCTTAAAATCAGACCATTATTTCCCAAAATCTATGTGATAACTAAACTGAGGTGAAATTTTATTTCAGACTTAACTCTTCCATTAAAACTGTACAACTTCAGTTTTATAACTTCCAAGCCTCAAATGATCGTGAATCCAAGAGCCATTCTCCATACATATCCTGTTGTCACACAACTCTGGCCTGAAAATAAAAGATGTCACAATACAAAGAATCACAGACTCGCTCACCTGCCAAACCACAGCCAGGCTAAAGATAGCTCCAGGGTTCCAAGAGCAAAACCAATTCAGGTTTAAATAGAGTAACATTCAAGGACTCTCCAATAATGCAGGGCTAAGGTCGAAACAGGATTCACCGTAGGAATTTCACAGCTGCATCAGAATTAAAAGGTCCCTCAGGAAATTGGAGAAAACAGTGCAGTAATCTAACAATGGTGAATTATTCCAGATGATTGTATATGAGCCTCTGGTACTAAATGAAAGATCATTAAACCAGCTGCAGAATTATTTTATTGAACTTTTCTGGTACATATTATTTCTGAATATACAGTGGAATTATAGATGGGTGAAATGATCTAACAATGCTCTAAGAGTGACATTGAGAGGTATTTTAGGTAAGAGATCGTGGTAGCAGCTGCCCTCCTAGAAAAGGTACCCCCCAAATGTCCAACTTCTTGAAATTCATGACTAAATTTTTACTCTTACTTGCAACTTCGAGACAACATTAAAGGTCATACAAACACGAAACACTCAACAAAGCACCACAAAAATCTGCATTACTGTACTATTATAAACAAAGCTTTAGGTTTATCTAGTTCAGGAATACAAATGAAATCATAAAAAGTAAGTAGTAAAAACACAAAATAAAATCCAAGTTGTTCTTGCATTTATGATTTGTTACATGAAAATAACATCAATCTAATCAGATTCTTCTCTGTAGGAAAAATTAAAACAGAATTACATTCTAACTAAATGCTTAATGTTCACCTTTTTTTTTTGGTCTAACTTTTGTGTGCGTGTTTTGTGATCCCAAACATAGTATTCAACCACAGTGTACTATTTTAAAAAGCCTAATGGACAGAGATAATAACCAGTCCTTGAAGGGTAATTAATGTGATAGTTTAAATTTATCAAAGACGATTTTTGTCTTAGTAATTTTTCAATTTTACTTTCATTTTGCTGGAGGGAATATTCAACATTCTTTTATTGACAGATATTTAGTGAGGACTAAGCGTGAAGCTCTCTTCCAGGCACTGGGAATACAATGGTAAGCTGCACATTCAGGAGTTTACACGAATATGTAACATACAGGAATATGTAACATACGGGGTAGGGACCAAGTACTACTTTTACCAAGGTAATGGAATTCAGCTACGTCTTTCAGTAAAATCTGGTAGACCTCTTAAGGAGATATAAAGAGTCTTTTCATAAAAACAAAACAAAAGACAAATTCACTTTTTTTTTTTTTTTTTGCTCCTCTGTTCTCTTGTGTTTTTTTTTCCACTTCTCACTGTGAATTAGCTTGGAGCGAAGAGAGACAGCAGAAATGGGCTGACTCTTCAGTTGTAAGAAGCAGCTCATTTTATAGCAGCCATGTCATCCAAACTGGTAGTTTTACCTGGAGTTAACTAAAGCAAATGCAAGTAATTACCTTTTAATTACATTCTCCAACCTTTTATTCCTCTTAATTTTTCACCTTTTAATTACGTAATTTGTTTTATTCTGACAAAAGACCTCAAAGCTTCAGCTGAATGATAGCCAAAGTGGCACCAGTTAGCTCTGATAGTGAATTTTCTGAGGGCAGGTTTCAGGTCAGACACAACTGCAGCACCAGAACTTAGCATGTGCCTACCACAGAGTAGGGGTATTTATGTTTGGTGAACAAAGTGATCCACAAAAATTAATCTCCATTAGTACAAGTTACAACCAAAGCCTTATAAAAATTGTATTAAACAATTAAGAATTAAGAACTTATTAATTTATTTCTTAAGAATCGACCAGGATTTTAATAATTTACCAGGGTTGATTAAAAATAAAGGATTTCTTTTCCCACGAATATTTCACACTGTGTATACACAAATGACTACTAACCCTCAAATAAGTAACCTTTTTCAAAATATTTTTTGGAACTGCCCTTTCAGAAATTCTCTGGAATCAATTTACCAACCACACAAGAAGCTATCCTTATTATTACTCAGCAAGACATGCTCTCAGGCTATTTTTTTTCCTTTCCCTTCTTTTAGTCTAGTCCCTGCCTCTCTGTAACTGCACCAATGGCCAGGGGATACCCTCTTTCTCCTGGGATCCACTGAGAAGCTAGTGAGCCATAAAGCTATGGAGCCTAGAACCTGAATTCATATTAGTGCAAGACATATAGAGAACAAAACTGATGTGTTAACCACTAATATTTGTATAATGATTGACAGTTTACAAAGAATTTTACTCCCTATCATTTTATTTGATCTTCATAACAATGTGAGAGTAGCTAGGAAGGTGCTATTATTATCCCAATTTCACAAAGAAGGAAACTAAGGGTCAGAAAGTTCAAACAACTTCCCCAACGTCACATCATAAATAAGTGGTGAAGTTAAGACTCATCCTTAGAAATGCCTAACATATAAGTCATATTCGTGTAGCCTCACTATTGTGGTAGTTGATAGACAAAGTATGCATATGCATCACCATGACTTCAACCTATTACTCAAGTTTCAACCATTTTTTAACATGATAAAACAGAGCTGTCCACTTGCTTTAATTCAAAGTTCCCTCTCCTCACAAATATATAAGGCATTGTAATATGAAAATTAAACTTGACTCAGAAAGTCAATGTTAGAGTTCCATCAACTGAGGGAGCACTTGATGGTCTGTGAAACCGCAGAATTTCAAAACACAATTTAAAAAACCATACCCTGAGAACCTCACTCAGGAATGCCATAAAGTCACTTAGCTTTGCCACCAAATGGCTAATTAGTGAGTAGCCAGCATTGGAAACTCTTAACGATGATAGAACCTGTTTTCTTCCTCTTCCAGAAGCTCATGCTCCCTCCTTTTCCATTATTACTCAGCTAACAGAGCTTACTTGATCCACCTAAAACGATCTACTTCAAACATCCTCGCATACCCCTTTTTTTCTCTCTTTACTCTAGACAATACTCTTTATTCCACAGTTAAACTAGAAATGACACTAAACATAAGCATGAGCACATCTAATAACGTGATTAAATTAACAGATAAAGCACCCTTTATAATCTGTAAAAGTGTATACATGTGCTGGTAGTTACTACACACAGAAATGTAAACCCACACACTTTGCAGTGGCCTTATGATTCACAAACCAATGCCTTGTACCTTTAAAACTACAAACGTCTGTACTTTAATTCCGTATTTCCTCAAATAAATAAAAGTAATTTTATAAACTTGTAGCAATTAAGGCAAAACTTTTAAACACAGTGGACTAGTTAAGAAACTTTTATCAATTTCTATGAAACACTGGTCAACAAACTTTGGAACAATCCATCTGAACACTGGTATCTCCCTACCTAGGACTCCCAAGGATGGTTATGGAAATCTAAAACCTCTATTTTAATATTCTGAAATGCCAAATGGAAGACCTACATTTATCTAATATAAAGTTGTAGAGTTTAACTAAAAAATCACATATTTGCTTTTGTTTGCAATTCTGTCAACCAGCTAGCTAGTTGATAATCAGAAGTGATGAAAAAACGGTATATGCGTGCTAGAATAAGAAAATATAATGAAAATAAATACTAAACAAATATAGTTTATTTATAAGCTCTCTGAAAGTCTGGAATCAGTGGGAGGAAAATAAAACAAAGGCCCTTTAGAATTCTTGAGAAATGGTTGGCAATACTCAACTTGGCTTGTCAAAAGATGTAGAGTGGCAAGCCAGCCTCATTCTAGACAGTAATGTCCTTCTTCCCTTATAAAATCTCTTTCCCACCTCTTAACATCCTTTGAATAGCAATGGGCCTATGCTTCTTGTTCTGGTTAGTAGCCTTTATAATGTCATTAACTAATAATGAAAGAAAGAGCTCACGTCATGTAAGGAGTAACCCACCCCAAGAGTATTTCTCTTAACTAATGTATTAACCAACAAAATCAAGTCATAATTTTTTCTTAAGCACTTACTATGGGCAAGAGTGTGTGTGTGTGTCTTTAAAAAGAGCTCTGAAAGTCCAAAGACTCTCCCTTAATGCACAACTCATCACATCTCAGGATTTCCCAAAGCGAAATACAAGAAACTCTGTAAGTATCTGTATTCGTCAGGGTTATCCAGAGAAACAGAACCAATAGGAAATTTTTTTAAGATTTATTATGAGGGCCTGGCTCACAAGATTATGGAAGCTGAGAAGTCCCACCATCTGCTGTCTGCAAGCTGGAGAGCCAGGAAAGCCAGTGGTGTAATTCAATCCAAAGGCCTGAGAATCTGAGGATCTGACGGTATAAATCCCAGTCCAAGGGCAGGAGAAGATGAAATGAAATGTCCCAGCTCAAACAGTGATGCAGAAAAAAAAGGGGCAAATTCTTTCTTCCTATTGTTCTACTCAGGCCCTCAAGAGATTGGATGGTGCCCACCCACACTGGGGAGAGCAATCTACTTTAACAAGCCCACCAATTCAAATCCTAATCTCATCCTCATCCAGCTGCACCATCACAGTGGTACCCAGAAATAATGTTTAATGTGGCACCCCAAGGCCAATCAAGTTGACACATAAAATTAACCATCACAGTCTCTATGCAATTTGACACAAGTTCTAACACATTCTTTGATAGCAAATCACCTATCAAAAGCTATAAGAAGTCCTTTTTAACTTCCGTTAGGCAAATCTTCCAAATTTATTTGAACTACAAAATTTTACTCCCTTAATTATTAACCTGGGACCTCTAAAAGTACAGCAGTTTATGCCTTACCCATCTGTACCATATTTGTTAACCACAAAATCAAGAATGAATGTTAATATATTAAAAAATCAATAAATCTAGATGGAAATAACTTAGCACAACTACAATTTTTATGTAACATTTACTAATGCTCCACATTTACACACAACCCAAACAACTACTAAGTTTAAATAAGTACGATTTTTATTCACTATTTTTGAAAGCACAAGTGTCAACAGGCTGGTAACTGGTTTTTATGCACAGACAATCTCTAGAGTATGCCACAGCAGTGGTGCAAATTCAGTATATTTTCCTACATCTTCTATAACTTTAGTTCTCTATGATAATACATGCTCAGAAATAATAACCCCAGTAGCTTTTTAAAGTGTGTGTAATGAAAATTCACTAATAAATATTTCATTATATTTGAATGTTGTGAAAATTCAGATTAATTGAAACAAGTTCTCAGGTAAACATCCTATACCCTAAGTCTGATATGTGGAAGTTCACTCCTATTTAAAAAAAACGAGTGGGTGGGGCTTCCCTGGTGGCGCAGTGGTTAAGAATCGTCTGCCAATGCAAGGGGCCACGGGTTCAAGCCCTGGTCCAGGAAGATCCCACATGCCACAGAGCAACTAAGCCCGTGCGCCGCAACTACTGAGCCTGCGCTCTAGAGCTCGCAAACCACAACTACTGAGCCCATGTGCCACAACTACTGAGCCTGCACTCTAGAGCCCGTGCTCCGCAACAGAAGCCACAATGAGAAGCCTGCGCACCGCAACAAAGAGTAGCCCCCGCTCTCCGCAACTAGAGAAAGCCTGCGCGCAGCAACGAAGACCCAATGCAGCCAAAAATAAATAAATAAAGGAAAGATAAATTAAAATAAATAAATAAAATAAAATCTCTCAAGAGAGCTGAAAACTATCCATAGAGAGGAAAATGGTCAGAGTCCTATACTGAGAGTCAGGAGATGGGATTCTAGTTTTACCTTTGCTTCGAATAATTGTTTGGCCTTGGATAAGTCTCTGGGCTTCAGTTTTCTCATCTATAAAATGACTACTCACAACCACAGATGAGATCCAAGTACCATTTAATGTGGGCCTTACTTTGGAGAGGTAATCCAGTGTAGTGGTTAATGATAAACTCAGCAGAGACTGCCCAGGTTGGAATTCCGGCTCTTCCACTTAAAAGCTACATTTTAAAATACAGAAGCTTCAGGGAGTTCCCTGGTGGCCTAGCGGTTAGTATTCCGCGGCTTTCACTGCCGTGGCCCGGGTTCAATCCCTGGTCAGGGAATTGACATCCCGCAAGCCGCGTGGCACAGCCAAAAAATAAAATAAAATAAAATAAAATAAAATACAGAAGCTTAGAAAGTTCAGCCTTTCCAAATCAAGACTCTCATTTTACTAGCAAGCACTGAGTTCATGTGAAAGCAGTACAACTCTTCAAAGGCTGCTAACCTAAGCCAAATTTAACCAAAAGATTATCTCATAAAATACTGTACATTAGCAACACCACTGAAAATTTATTATAAGGCTAATTATTCCCAACAAAATATCACACTAAAGGTAAAAATAGAACTTCTGCTACTTGCCTTTTTTTTTTTAACCTAATACTGCTAATGACAACAGAGCTTATGATATACCATAATCTCTGTGAATAAAATTAACCATGGGAATAAAATTAACTACAGGAATGAAAAAAATAATCTGTAGAATTCAGAAATATAAAGTGAACTACAAACTACTAGAAATAAGTAGTTCATGAGTTAAAAATCAACCAATAAGTATTTACCAGGCCCTCCTACACCAGGCTGTGTGCAGATTATTAAGTACAAATACCAAAGTATGAAGTTCCTCAGAGTTAATAAGGCTGGAAAGGCAAGTCCTTTATTATCACATTTTCACACAACAAAAGCCACTCATCTACAAACATTTTTATGTCCTCGTTAGCCCAAGTAGGAATACTTCTCACTGCCCATTAAAATTGTTTGCTATCCTTAGTTCAGCCCACAAAGATGCCCAAACTAGTCCGTGACAGCTGACATTGGAAGCTTCACAGGACTAAAAGTGAGTATAGCTTCTAAGATATTTCCTCAAATCCACAAGCTTCAGAATTTATCTTCAATGACACCCACACTAACATATACCACAACACATAACTGTTAACTTAGGTCAAGTACCTACTTACAACAATTTCGTTCTTTCCCTTAAAGTACTGCTAGTAAAGGCAAACTCTACTTCTTCAAAAAGTCTGCTTTTTGCAATGGTCATCAAGCACTAGAAAAGGGAAATTGATTGGCTAGTCATAGTTGCCCTACTTCCATTTCAGAACCAAGGGAAAAAACTGTTCCACTGAGAGTACCAAGGAAGTCTTAAGCAAATCAAGAGGATAGATGCTAAACTCAACTTCCAGATTCCTACGATTTAAGCGAAAGGTGACAGGGTGTGGGAGAGGGAGGTGATGTAACTGGGCTATCGAAGTATCCCCCTGAGAAAAAGAGGTCCTCTTCACGAAGCAGTCAAGGTAGGGGGTGGGAAACAAACCGGTCTGCCCGAGTGACAAACCCAGGATGCTGACCGAGCTTGGAGGTGGAGGGCCCTGGAGGCCAGAGACCCGCGAAGAGAGAGATCTCGAGAAAACCGTAGGGGAACAGGAACCAGCAGCAACGCGGAGAGACCGACACTGCCACAGACCAGCGTGTAAGGGGACGCCACGAAGGGAGCGGCGAGTTAGGAGACAGCGACGGCAGGAGGGAGACCAGTGCCAGGGGCGACGAGCAAGTGGCAACTGCGAAAGAAGAGGCACAGGCAGCCGGAGGTGGCGGGACTGTTGAGTCAGCACAGCTCCTCTTCAGGGGGCACTTGTAGGATCCCCGCTCTACTCGGGCCCCGGGGCCCGCTACCAAGGGTCGAGCCCGCAGGCGGCGGAAATAATGTTATCCGACCGGCAGGCGCCGGCCCCTTCCCCATCTCACAGGTAAACACTGGCCGCCGTCGCCGCTTACCTCTGTTAACATTATTACACCCCGGGGAAGTGAGCTCCTTCCTAGCCTCGCCGCATGGCAACAGCCGTAGCAGCAGCGAAAACTGCCTGAGCCGCCGCCAACGGCGGCAACAGCTCCTTCAGTCCTCTCCCGGGCGGCGGCTTTACTCGGCTTCGCTGGCTTCCCCCCGGCCCGGCAGCTCTCGACGGACGCGCCGCCATCTTGGAAGAGCGACGTCCGCGTCTCCCCGCGACGTGCGCTCCCATTGGCGGGCGCAGGGGCAGCCGGCGTCTCGTGACCGTCGCCATAGCGCCGGCGCGAGGGGAAGTGGAGGCGGGTGGCCGGAGACCCAATCGGCGCCAGCTGAAAGGGCCCTGGGGCAGGGCGCAGAGGCCGACTTGGGACCGCTGGGAGGGCAAAGAGGCCCCAGCGCGATGCCGGCCCGGGAGTCCGCGCGCGCGTCCGCGGCGGCCGCTGATCCTCCGCCGCACGCCGGGGTCGGTCGGCCCTGGGGTACAGCGAGACGGGCAGAGGCCAAGGCTTCCATGGATGGCGCTGCGGACCTCGCGTGTCTCGGGGACAAGGCGGCAGATGTCCAGTAGAAAAACTTCCCTCTCGCATATCTCCGGCCCCGCGGCGACCCAAGAGCAGGAGGGGGATGTTCGGCTTTCTCCACTGTCTGGGGATTAAATATGAGCTGAAAGTGCTCCCTGCTCAGCCCCTCTTTCCTTCTAAACTTTGACAGAAACTTTCCTTTGTCCTTACCAGTCCTCAGCGTGTTCTCTTCTGGGGTGCGCGACAGGTAGTAGAAGTGATACAGGCATATCAGCTTTACCCCGGTTGTAGCAGAGTGTCGCTGATTCGGTGTTTGGCCAGCACCTGTATAACAATGAGGGCTTGGTTTTGCTCTTCCTAAGAGACCTCTAAAAAATGTAAAGCCAATTTTACTTTTTAACTGCGGTCCGTACAACTTCACTGGCTTCTTGATACAGTGTGTGCGTGTGTGTGTGTGTGTGTGTGTGTGTATCATGATGAGCAAATTTCAGCACGTGTCATTGTCAATAGTCCTAACTTAAATGGGACTGAACTCTGGAACGCAGGGTGCATAGAAGCCCCTGTTACTGACACCCTTCTGAACCTGACACTAGGCAAATTACAATGTGTGAAACTGAAGGCAGTCACTTCTACCTGAATTGTAATGAAAGTAATTTACCTGAACCTGCTGTCAAAGTGAGTTACCCTGTTGTATGTTAGAAACCAGTTTCCAAGGAAATTGACAAGTAAATTTTCAAATTTGACACGCACAATCCTTCCACCTCTTTTAAGGGGTTACAGAGGCATTTGGGAAAGAAGTTCCTTCCCCTTAACCGGAGTCCCCCCTTCCCTTAACAATAGTACTATTGTGTAAAATGAAATTTACCTAATACATTACTCTTATATTCTCAAAACATTAAGTAAAGGCATTAGAAACTTTGTGTTACCTCTGTTGTGTCCTTATCAAGGAAAGAGAATGATTCATTTAGGTAGCCAGGTAGAAATTCAAGATAAATCCTGATTTTACTCAATTCAACTAAGTGAGGCAAAGTAATTTTGCTGTTGTTTTAATCTACATCTAATACATAATTTTCATATTACTGGGCTAGCAAAATTCTGACCTCTGCAACAGAATAAAATGTGTTACAGGGATTGACAGAATAGCCATGAATAGAAAATAAGATTGGAAAATACTCTCTGGCCTAAGATATTAAGGAAACGAAGAGATACTAGAGACAACAAGGAACCTGGAAAAAGATAACTGTTCCAACCTATAAATAAGAAAACAGAGGAGGCTCATTAATATTTAAGATACCAACTAGTAAATTAAAACTGTAATTTAGGTGTCTGGCCTGAGTATTTAATTTTCATATGTTTTTCCCATTCCAGAAGGAAGGCATTTTCACTTATTTTAAAGGTGATAAATTAAGTGTAGGCACAACTTGAGGTTTGTACCAACCTGTAATATGACATGGCTATGCTTTTAACATTTAGAAGTTTGTCCGTAGACCTAGGAGCAAGCCAAAATCATTAGCTCCAAGTTTTCTCCGCCAGAGTTCTTTCTGTGACCTAAAAAACCTTATGTTATCTAGCCTCCCCAGTCCCACCCCACATCCACCTCTCTGACCTCATTTCTGCTAAGCACTGCTCCTATAACAGCAAGGCATCCTCTAGCCCTGGGGCCTTTGCACTGAATATTTATCTGGAAGGATCTTTCCACCAGGTACCTGCATGGCTAGATCTCTCACTTCTGTTCCATCTTTGCTCAAATACCACCTTTTTCAAGGAAGCCTATTCTGACCATCCTTTTAAAATGTTGCCCCTCCCCCAGTGTCCTCCTAAAAGACTCCCAAGGAAAAGGCCTAATTAAAAATGAAAACAAAATCCTTTGTGTTGAAAGAATTTTTTTTTCAATTGACCATTGTGTGTTCTTATCTTGCAATTAATGGGGGAATTACTTTTACTGTCACTAGAATGCCAGAGAGAAGTTTATGACAGAATAGTAAGCTGAGCCTTTCCCTTAAGCTTATATTACTGCTGTTATTTTCAATGGTGATAATGGGATGGGAGGATAATAAAGATAAAATATGTTTAGAAGAAAAGCTTTCTTGGGCTTCCGTGGTGGCGCAGTGGTTGAGAGTCCGCCTGCCGATGCAGGGGACACGGGTTCGTGCCCCGGTCTGGGAAGATCCCACATGCCGCGGAGCGGCTGGGCCCATGAGCCATGGCCGCTGAGCCTGCGCGTCCGGAGCCTGTGCTCCGCAACGGGAGAGGCCACAACAGTGAGTGGCCCACGTACAGCAAAAAAAAAAAAAAAAAAATCTTTCTTATGTATATATACATTGGCATGAGTCAAAGTTAATTTGCTAGCAAGGGAAGCAACAAAGTAAATAAGGTATGGCATTTCAGAGATTTATGGACGTTGGGAAAGAGAATGCTTATAGAAGCAGCTAGCTTCAAAACAAAAAGTAAGCATCTAATTTGGCACAGATTACAGTTTCATACCACGTGGTCTTAAAAACATCCTATCAGTTGTTACAGAGGAAACCTGGGACAGGCTGACCTGAGATGCCACGTTCTTTGGCTATCAATCAGAAATTTGAAACAAAACAAAACTATCCATCTTAAGAAACACATGATAAGGATACATCTGTGGTTGTTATTGCAAAAGGTTTGATTCCTCAACAAGCAGTGTCCAGTCTAACACAGGAAAGGATGACAAAAAGAGGTCAGAGGCAAAAATCAAGTGTGTGATGCTTTTAAACAGGCCACTGCCAGTGATTTCCAAACCTCCGAGCAACAATTCCGAATATCCAATTTGCCTAATTTTTTAATTTTAAAGCAAAGAAAAAAAATTCATCTACATATTCAGGTTGTCACATGTTAACTATAATCCTTTTTGAGAAACTGTAAAAGTATAGCATCAATCTCCCAAGCAAATTGCATCTATCAAACAGTTGTCACATTTAATCTTTTGGTTTCTTAAACCATATTATTAACTCCAGTTTCTTCATAATGCAATGTCATCAGTGTCACCTACCACCTGTACCGAGCATTAAACAGTACCATACATTCATTAACAAGGTCCAATATCACAGCCAGTGAATCAGTATTAAAATAATGCATTGGCAACAGAGAAGACACATTCTAAGAACAGACAGCAGCAGGGTATCCTGATTCTTACAGCTTTAGTATGACAACAGTAAAGCAGAAATTTCAAGGCATTTAAGAGTGTTCTGAAGTCTAGCTTTGAAGAGCTCTGCAGGTGCTTTTTTCTTACACAGTATTTTTTGAGGAAATACTGAGGCAACTCAAGACTAAGAGAGAAGCAGTAATAAGGTGAAGTTTTGCTAACAGCAGATGCAGCCATAAAATAATAATATTCACAAGTCCACAATGGTACCAAGATCTCAATAGAAAGGACCATATTACAAATATGTAGAGTCTGTAGTGTATTTCAGAGATTTTACTAGATCACTGACAGCCCCAGTCAATAGTTTTTAAAACAAGTATTTTTACACCATAAAAATCAGCACTTTTCAAACAGTTAATTCTCAGTTTTGAATACTATTTTTCAATATATGGGCCAGGTGCTGTGGGAAGCATTTCGCATATATTGAACAATTGAAAAAGACCATCACAGTAGATCTTATTACCCTCCAGGACGTGAGTTTAGTAACATTCCCAGGATCACCTATCAAGGATACATGCTATCAACAAGATCTTGAAGCTGACCTCAGTCACCTCCTTCTCTTTGAGTATAGATCTACATAAATTATTTCAAATTATTTTGCATAGGTGACTTGTCTCTTCTCCATTTTTTATTGATTCAATCATTTCTTTATATGCGTATGTACTCGTAGATATTTATTTTATACTTTGGGTTAAATCCAATACTATTTTATTTGGTTGTTCAGATTGCCTCAGCTTTGGCCACTGGGAGCTCTTTCAGTTGTCCTATGTCCTTTTAATATAATCCCATCACTGTGGGATGGTTTTTTGTTTTTGTTTTTGAGTACTTCCTTAATTTCTCATACTACAAGATTCTTCAGGCTCGTCATACCTCTGTCCTAGAATCAGCCATGTCTCTAAGGAACTTTGGTTCCTT
This sequence comes from Orcinus orca, assembly GCF_937001465.1. NCBI lineage: Eukaryota > Metazoa > Chordata > Mammalia > Artiodactyla > Delphinidae > Orcinus > Orcinus orca. Next base: position 70,214,172 of record NC_064567.1, read on the forward strand.
TACTGGAGAATGGTATTAGAAACCAAGATCTGTTCTTGGTTTCTAGAAACTAGAAACTAGGAACACATCTAAAAACTAGATGTGTTCTTTGCTACTGGTGGTGCCCTTTCTTTTCAGCCCTTGCAGTTAAGAAAGCAAGGAAATATATGCATGTACACTAATCTATATATATACACCTATCTATATATATTTCTGTATGGAACCATCTGTACCTATATTAAACTAAACACAAATTCATAGTGATGTCTACAACTCTAACGCATTACCAGAAGGATCATTCTAGCCTCCTTCCTTGGCTTATCTGTAAATTTTCACTCCAGCAGTGAGAAACCTGATTCCTACTATCAGCCATCCATTTATTTACTTGTTCAATTCCAGTATGCATGTATAGCTGTATCAGAATTGTTAGCCCATAACCCCTTGTGAAATCAATTAGAGTACAGTCTCTAGGTGCAGTTTCTTTTATCTTTAGTCTTACAAACTTCAGTCATTTCCAAAGTTGCTTAGTTCAGTACCTTTCCTCCCACCCTCTTCAGTGAGGTCATTTCTTATATTGGTAATATAGTTAGATTCTCTTGTTGCAGTCTACTTTCTTTCTTGAGATTCCCCCAACCTCCTAAATAATTTGAATTTTTAAATTCGCATACCTTAAGTTTCACTCTTTGTGCTGATTTCTGACAAACGCATAATGTCACATCATACAGAATAGTTTCACAGCCCTAAAACATAAAGAGAAACGCATAGTGAAATTACTTTTACATTTTTATGCACAGACCCAAACAACTAATGATTTTATAGAAGAAACCTCACTTGGATATAGAGATATCATAAATATATATACATCTATATTATATACATATATAATATTAGATATATTAGACATATAATCCTCTATAATACCTGATATTAAATTCTTACCATGTGCCAGGCTCTGTTCTAAGTGCTTCACAACAACCCGAGAATATAGGAACTGTTATTATTCCCATTTTACAGATGAAGAAATTGGGCCCCAGAGAGTTAAATTTTTTTTTTTTTTGCGGTATGCGGTCCTCTCACTGTTGTGGCCTCTCCCGTTGCGGAGCACAGGCTCTGGACGCGCAGGCTCAGCGGCCATGGCTCACGGGCCCAGCCACTCCGCGGCATGTGGGATCTTCCCGGACCGGGGCACGAACCCGTGTCCCCTGCCTCAGCAGGCGGACTCTCAACCACTGCGCCACCAGGGAAGCCGGAGAGTTAAATTTTTTGTCCTAGTTGCACAACTAGTAGTAGAGAAAATATTTAATGAAAAAATTAATATATACATACATGTATGTATATATATACACTGTATAGTTATATATTTCAGAATTATATGTGTGTATATATTGTGTTTTCAAGTATATTAAATCAGTTAACTTTAAAAGCTAAAATTTTTCAGTGATCCTGTCCCCAGTTTCTTATGTGAATCATAAGAATAGTGACTGGCCTTTGACCTCCTGTTTCTGCCTTCAGCCAAAGGAGGAAATGAGAAGAGGAATCAGTACTCACAGACAGAACCTAGTATGTCCACTTATTTAAGGCTTACCTCAGCTAGTTCCATTTTTACAGAGTAAGGGTGAAATCAAAGACTGCTATTATATTGCTTCCTACTTTACTAGCTTAACAACGAAGGTAAAAAAAAGATTGTTCTGAGTTACCAGTGTTTTTAAATGGTTACATATTACGTTAATTGGCATAAAGTTAATGAGACCTGCCTTTACCCTTGCATATATGGTAATCTTTCTGTTTTCAATAAAATTTTTAAATTTAAAAATAACTGTAATAGGCACTTCCCTGGGGGTCCTGTGGTTAAGACTTCGACTTCCAATGCAGGGGGTGCAGGTTCGATCCCTGGTTGGGGAGCTAAGATCCCACATGCCTCGCGGACAAAAAAACAAAACATAAAACAGAAGCAATATTGTAACAAATTCAATAAGGACTTTAAAAATGGTCTACATAAAAAAAAAACTAAAAAATTAAAATAAATTAAGAAAAACAAAAATAACTGTAATAGATGTACATACAATTGAATGGAAGAGATATTAGACACATGCCCCATAATATTGGCCATGGAATGAGAAGAGTGGAAACCTGAGAAGATTTGCATTGTGGTCCTGTCTTTGCTATTAAATAGGATTAAACCTTGAAAGTGAAAATTCATCATTTTTTGAGCTTCACTGTCTTTTTCTGTAAAGTTAAGAGCTTGAAACATATAATTAGATTAACACTAATATACTGTGTACATGAATACAGTCAGTTGTTGCTTGAAGCATTGGGCAATGCACTGCGGCTCAAGATCAAATGCTCTCTAAGGTTTCTTTCAATTTTAAAACTGTGGTACTTATGATAGCAAGTTTTCCTATCACTTTCCTTCAACAAGCATATTCATCATCACCTTTTTCAAAAACCTTGCTACCAAGCAGAGGCTGCTGTGAACTGTTTGTAGTAATGAACTCCTTGAATTACCACCTTTCCACTTAAAATGAGACACCTCCTACCTTGGAACAGCCATGTCTGCAAATATCCGTGAACAGAGAGATCAGCAGAAATGTCAGGAAGAGTTCTGGTGTATAAAAAACAAAGCAAATAATCAAATAAAAAAGCACCTAAAATCACACTATTCTTGAAATCGATAGGACATTCACCTATTTTGGATAGATAAGATTTATCTTGTTCACTTAATCAGCAAAATGCTGAGGGTTTCACATTTTATCTTTAAAAATAGATGTCCTTTTTGGGTTTTCCTGTTGCTGGGGAAGTGTACTTTCTGTTGCTAACTGAGAGCTAAATGTTCTGCTTTGAATGGAAGATGTTTGTTTTTATCAGTAGGAGTGGCAGAAGGATGAATGAAGGAATCCCCCCCCTTTTTTAACTTGTTTCTGTAAGTGAAATGTCTGCTTTCTGGGTAAAAGCATATGATTGGCTATTTACCAGAGTATCCTTTAATAGAATCATGGAATTTGCTCATTTGTTTACACATTACTTTATTCACTAAACCTTAAATGAGCTAACTATTCAATTTTTAAAGATCACAGGGTTATGGAATTCTTATTGAAACACCTGTTATCACTCAATCTCTAATGGTTAGAAGGTACAAAGAGATTATCATCTTTGCATTTTTGTCTGATATAATTTAGTCTCAAAAGGGGGAGGGGAATAAGAAATAGATGAGATCTGACTTTCCTTTCAAATCTTATGATCATATAATTAAAATACAAGGCATCTTCCTCTTCATCTTTATGTATTACTGTTTGCACTATTTAGGGCAGGAAACTGAAAGGGGAAATATCACAGGCAAGCAAATTTGAACAAAATATTACTTTGGTATATTTACTTTCATGCTTAAAACTGCATTAAAAAAAATATACCCATTCTGGCTATCCTCAGCTTAAGGTAAGAATTACAGAATTATTTTTTAAATGTAATTGTCTTAACTTGAAATTAAATTCTATATTATCACCATCTTAATTGTATTGTAGTACTCTGTGAAAAACTGTTGATTTCTTAAACAAGGACTTCTGTTTTGTTTGAAGCTGTGTCTCTCGGTAATTCATCAAGTTTATACTTTATGGTTATGCCAGAAATTTTGGTTACACTGAAACTCTATGCTGTGAAAAATGTAATTGAGTTTCCATCTTCCAAATTTCATTTTTTGTCTTTAGAAGTAAATTGTTAATCTATGAGCCACTGGCTTTTGGGAAAGAGAGAATATTTCATTATATCTCTCTAAATCATTCTGTGGCATGATGCTGTTGCCTTGGCCTAGTCATTTCATCTTCCTCCTGGGCATTGAGGGAGGTTACAAATCCTGCCTGTCTAGGTGGGGTCCAGTAACTAGCTCAATGGAATGTAGCAGTCTTCCTCTCTTTCCACCTTCGAAGGTGACCTTCCATGCTATGCTAGATAATAGAGACGAGTTGGAAGGAACCACACAGGAGAATCTGCCCACCAGATCCAGAAAGAAAATCTTTGGACTTTGCACAAGTGACAAATTCTTTTATTATCTTGGGTTGTTGTTACGGTGTTAAAACCCTCTCTCACTCTACTTACTGACAGTAGGAAGTGTCTAACCTGAGAAATCCCCCCCTCCTCGCACCCTCCCCACCCCCTGCAAATGAGGAGACTGTTTTAAGTGATATTACTTAAGTAGATCCTCAATAGTTCCACTTTTTTTTTTTTTTTTTTGCGGTACGCGGGCCTCTCACTGTTGTGGCCTCTCCCGTTGCGGAGCACAGGCTCCGGACGTGCAGGCTCAGCGGCCATGGCTCACGGGCCCAGCCACTCCGCGGCACGTGGGATCTTCCCGGACCGGGGCACGAACCCGTGTCCCCTGCATCGGCAGGTGGACTCTCAACCACTGCGCCACCACGGAAGCCCAGTTCCACATTTTTTTTAAGGAGAACCATTTTAAAAGTTACGGCCTGGGTGTTACAGATTAGACAGACAAACACACACGCAGGCGTGCGCGCACACGCACATACACCAACACACACACACATAGGCACACAGAGACGGCTCCCAAAGATTTCTGGGAGAGGCGGATGAACTGAAGACCCTGTTCCATCCAGTCTTCTCAGAAAAGAAAACCAGGGAAGTTAATGGAATAGAAAAAAGAGTGAGTAATAGACAGGCATGAACCAGAATCAAGGACCAGTTAGTTGCTCTGAAAATCCTGAGAGCCTTCCCGGAGAGTTCTAATAGCCACTGCCCAAGTATGCAACCAAATTAGGAACTAAGGAGGGTTCAGACCAGACCAGTGTTTGACTCAGGAATTCCACCAAAGGATGACTTCCTGGTCACTTGGAAGGTTTTGCCCTGGGGATGTCTTACAGGTACTCCTCACCTCTGACAGAGTCTCCCACACTGAACAGTTCACCTGGGAACAAGGGAACTAATGTTTTTAAACTCCTCTGTGCCAGGTGCATTCCGTACCTTATCTTTAAACCTCATAGTAAGCAGTGTTAGCCCCATTTCTAAAATGAGGAAATTATGGCTCAGAAGGTTATTTAATTTGCCTGAGTCTTCTGCTAATAAACAGCAAATCTATTTCAACTTTCTGACTTGAAACTTATCTCGTTTTTTCCCACGATACCTCCCCCAAGCTCAGCCTCAGATCTAGGATACCCTTCGAATGGCCAATAAAAACCTGTCTCTTTTCCCAAGCATTTCCTGCTTTTTACAGTCCAGATCTCTTGAGGATCTCTTGGAATAAACTATCATTTATCTAATGATGACTTGTTTTTCCAGTTTACTCACTTTTTCCTGCCTCTCATATAAGAAGAGACAAGGGTATGAGCCCAATAGCATTTTACCTGATTTCTTCTGTTAATTTGTCAAATATAACCATAGTTCTTCTCTAATGTAAACACGCTTTACCTCTCCTGGTTGTAAAATGCTAATCTCACATATTTATTGAATTTTTCTTATTGATTAGCATGCATTCCACGTTCATTATTATCTTATAGAGCGCGCTCGAGGCCTCTTTATCATTAACAGCAATATGATTTTCATATGTCTGCCTCAGGCCTATTGACCTCTGCCTATGCCATACCTGTACCATAAGCCAAGGGTATATGGTCTGTTTCTTTCGTTCTGCCTTCCTTTCCAAGTGAGGCGCCAGACTTTAGCTGTGTCGGGTCTGTTCTCCTTCACTTTTCTCCCTCAGAGGCTTATGGTTTTGTGTTTTTCCAGACGAATTACATCTCCCTCTCCTCACCTGCTTCTGACATTGACGACTCCATCATTAATCAACTCTTTCTCCTTAGGCCAGTCCCTAGTCCCTAAAGTATCCTTCATGACCATGGTCATAAGCTGCCTCTGAGCCCCATTAGAGCAGAGAGGGATGACCCTGTGATTTGTAAACACCAGAAAGAGCAAACCACAAAGTAGAGGTTGTAACTTCATCAGCAGGCCTATTTTGCTGAAGCACATTGACATTTATGAGAAGTTAAGTCCAGGTGGTTTGCAAAGTCTCCCATTTTGACATCACAGACTACTAATGTAAATTTATTTTCAGTCATTTCTGGTGATTTTTCTCCTAAGCTCCAGATAATCTTTTCCTATGTATTAGTCTCATTCATTATCCCTTTTCTTTTTAACCAATTCCTCAGAAACACGTTTGGTATAATGTATTTCACATAATTGTATGGGGTTTTTTTGCTTTGCTTATCTTTAGAAATAAAGACACTAAAATGTTAAATGTACACTGAGGAAACCAATAAGGTTTAACACCTGTGCAACGTTTGAAAGCAACAAGTCTATATACAACATCAAAGACAAAATAATTACTAAATAACACAATTACTATCCAGTTTCGAACTTAATTTATTTAGTAATTATTCTCATTTATCCACTTCTTTTACTGATTAAAGCACATGAGTGTTTGAGTCACCAGAAAACCAACAAGTAGACACCTCTATAGTCAATGCTAAATACATAAAAGTAAAGTAAAATATCGAAAGTGTTTCTCACTCTTATTTTCCTTTATTCCTATTTCTTGGCCAAAGCATACTCACTAAAAGACAGCATTATATCTGAAATAAACAACATTTTCCTAGCGTTCATTGTCTCGCTTTGTCTAGTATTTTAGAAAATTATTAGAGTGTGAAAGAGATTCTGATAAGAGTTTATAATGTGAAGAAATAGAAGTCAGATTTTAATCACACACATCAGTGAAGGAGCAGAAAAGGCTTTCAGAGATTCTGCTTTTGCTTCCTTTTCTAACTAAAATCTAAAGCTTATGGAATTTACACTTTTTACAAATGTGATAAAATAACCTCTCAATCACTTGCACTAATAAAAAGAGAAAATGGATTTGAAAAATCCCAAATAGTGAATAATCTAAAACTTGTCAAACTATAAAGTAAAGCCATTGAAATTTGAATGTATCTAATGCTGGATACCCACCTAGCTATATTTACTGAGTATATTGTTTTAGATAAATCTAGAGATTTAGAGATGCCATGGCAGAATCTTGATGTTACATGTCGGCTCGCTATTTTACGATAACTTCAAGTTATTATTTCTTAACTGCCTTTTCTTCATAGTAATCATGCAGACCATCACTAGTGGTGTTCTGGAGCTGGTTCAGACTGACTCATGAACTCGGGGAATTGTTAAAATTCTTAGAATTTTACTAGTTAATTTTTAGATACAGTAATTATTAAAAATTAAAGTATATAAACTTATAATTAAATACATTATCTATAAAACAAACATAATAAGTACTCAAAAATCTTCACTTCCTAATTATTTTACTACTTTTTATTATTATCTATGTTTTGAGGTTATTTATGCTTAGAGTATGATGAAAATACTACAGAATAGTGTGCTAGTTCTCATTTCTTCCCAACTCTTTGTTTACTGATGTCCTATTAGTAGCTTAAAATAGGCTGTGGTGGGAGTATTTACACCATGGAAATTGGCAATTATTACAAGTCAAGACGAATTATTGTTTTGCTGATTTTAAAAGTGTCATGACTAGCTGTTACATTGTGAATAACACAAAAAAATATTGAGGAACTATCCTTCCACTATTCAAAAATTATTATCCAATTCAGCAAAGAAATTGTTCACACAACTGACAAATGAGTGAAGTTCTGGCATTTTACTAGTTAACGAAAAAGAAAATATCAGCCAATATTCATGTTCGTCAAACACTTGTCAATTGCAACCACAGTTTAGCCAGGATACAAGAACAGCAAAAATCAGCAAAAGCATCAAACGAGAATCAACTGGCTATATTCAAATAATAAAAGTCTTGAACACTGTATCATTTTTAATAAGTTGTGCACCACTCATTCTTTTTATCAATAAAACGTGTAATAAGTTTATATGCATCTTTTAATATATGCATGCATGTTTTCCAGAGAGCCAGTGTACAAGCTCACTACTGTCTAGCACTTACACAGTGACCCCCTTCACACAGCCTCAGTTTATTAATCAGTTGTCAGCTTACTTCCCTCTCCTCCAGTCTCACATTTGATTGGTTATGACCTGAACGATAAAGTCCTTCTCTGGTTTTGATACCTGGCTGCTCAGGAGCGCTGTTCTTCCTGGGGTTGCCAAGCTGGATCTGCTGGCAGGTATGTTCTCAGCCACATGAAGAAGGCATCCCTGCAACAGGAGAAAATGAGATTAACATGCCAAGAGAAGTAGAGACAAGCAGAAATATCTGCACTTCAAGGAGTGCAGATAGAGTATGTCCTGGTGATGCTGACTTCCCAGATCCAGTTCGTCCTATAGGCATTGCTTCCTATAGCCATTTCTTTGAGTTATTTCAATATCTTCCCAGCTACATGGCCCAATACCTTTATGTTTGCCTTAAGAGAAAATGAGCTGGTTTTCTATCACTTGCAATTATAGAGCCCTGACTAATACAAATCCCTATGCAGTTAAAATGGACAGACTTCAGCAAGTCTGTAAACTGTCTGAAATTGTATGCAAGATTTTGTGTGTTTGTGTGTAAGTGCATTTTCCCCCCTGAGAATAGGGTTCATAGCTTCCCTCAGATTCACAAAAGGATCTATAAACCCACAAAAGCTTACTTAAGTTGATGTGAATCAAAATAAACTAAACCTGTATCTTTCTGTGTCAAAACTTGCTAGGCATATATACTACACCAATCTAGAGGTGATTACATTCACCTGAGTATGAATTTGAGTTTGTCTTTGTCTGATGTTTTTAACCTAGATTTTAAGGCCTCCTAAGAGTCTTAAATCCCAAAGGCACTTAATTTTCACTTAATTCCTTCCTTGTTGTTACATTCTTCACATACTAGCCTATTTCTATATGTGTGATATTGTGAACATAGTTCTCAAGAGAGACTAAAGTGGGAGACACTTGTTATTCATTTGACTTTTACGAAATGAACATCTGATAAGAAGCCAGTATCTATATACTATCAAAGCTTTAAAAATGACATTTATCCACCTTTAGAAATAACTTTCAAGGAAGTAATATCAGGCATTAAATCCAAATTGGATAAATACATATCAGTTGTTTTAAGATTATTTTCTAGGTTAAGAGGTTAAGGAAATTAAGTTATAGGGCAGGAAATATCTTTATTGGGGCAAATTAAAACTGGGTTCAATATGAATAAGAAAACAGTAAAAGGTAAGAAACCCATCTTGTTGTCTTGTGATGTTAGTTCTCAAGTGGAAAATAACTGTATTCGATAAAAAGCAAAATAAAGTGTTCCCAGTACTAGGCATTCAATCCCTTCACTTCAGCAAAAGCTAAAGCAATTTCTGAGGATGCTTTTTGTCTAAGAAAAGTAATTTATTGCTTGGATAAGCATGACATAGAAGGCTGTGCAGGTACCGCTCACCTAACTGAAGCAGTATTTTGTTAGCCTCTGTAAGAGTTTTGGTTGATTGTACCTATTGCACTAAAAAGAAATTATTTAAATCATATTTAAAATATAAGAGACACAATAAAGTAATATAGTCAAAATGTCTTTGAAGATAAATTTGGTTTGAAAATTAAAATGTGATACATTTAAATTTCTAAAAAATAAAAACACTTTGTCATCAAAGCCAATAGACAGCATTATAAATATCCCATCAAGACAGAAGTGAATAAACAATGTTTAAGGCTTATACGAATACAACTAGACTAAGATATCTAGTCTAGTAATGAGAGCTTAGGAGCTAAAGCTATCAAGTTAAATGGTCCATTTTAAGAAAAAAATGACTACATTTAAACTTTACTCTTAGTTGAAATTTAGTGTTGCTTCTTTAAATCACATAAACTATTAAGTTGAGAATGATTAATCAATGCACAGAAAAAGAATTCTAAACTTAGTTCTAAGGTTACAGTAGGTTATACCTATTTAATGGGTAGTTGGGTTGGTCCAACCTTTAAGGCTAGAGTTTATAACTGCCTTGGAGTCTATAATTCTCTTCATAAGTACTTCTCATGCTATTGGCTATAATGTTAATCCAAACATGTACAAATAGATTGATAGATAAGCATGACACAGAATACTATGAAGGCCTTGATCACCAAACAGAAACAATATTTTACCATCCTTTAATAAGGCTTGGTACAATAAGAGTAAGAAATTGACCCCTGGATGTTTCTGACTACAGAACTCAGATGTTCATGATAGTTCATTATAATAGAAGTGCAAGTTAACATGGCTCTAGGTGTTCAACTCTAAGAAGAAAAAGTTATATGCAAAAAATTGGTTTGGGAGAAGAAATATGTAGTTCCTTATTCTTCATTATCTACTTATCGATATTATTCATTTCTTCCATAAGATGCCTTACACTGACATCAAAAGTGGTAACTTGCCCCAAACTAAAAATATCCTGTAAACTGAGCTTGACACCTATTTAAGTCATTATTCTATGTAACCTGCAAATAGAGTCTAAAGAGGCAAAATAAATAATCAACAGAACCATGTGGCAATTCCTCACAATAAAGACTTTATAGATATTGAGGAGTATAAAAAACAATACACAGGGCTTCCCTGGTGGCGCAATGGTTGAGAGTCCGCCTGCCGATGCAGGGGACACGGGTTCGTGCCCCGGTCCGGAAAGGTCCCACATGCCGCGGAGCGGTTGGGCCCCTGCGCCGTGGCTGCTGAGCCTGCGCGTCCGGAGCCTGTGCTCCGCAACGGGAGAGGCCACAGCAGTGGGAGGCCCGCGTACCGCAAAAAAACCCCCAGAAAAACAAACAAAAAAAATACACACTGGCCTACACACAGCACTGACTAAGAGTTAGGATATTTTCATACTATCTGGGTGAAAATTACAAGCAGGTGATATGCACAGTTCATCGATATGCTTAATACACTTACCCTGTGAAGTGTACAGAAACTATCAAAAAAGAAATTATGAACAGTGTTTCAAACATTTAAGAAGTTAACGTTATATTTCAGAAGAGTAATGATTAAGCACCATTTTCTACTTCATACAAGTTACTTAGATATCTGCATAAGTTTTCCTCCTACATATAAAAAGTTGATAATACTAAATAGCAAAAACCAATCACTGATGCCACTAATATTGACATTTCTAGAAGAAGGACAAATAATGTAGCACCTTTCATAGCAGACAGGATTCCTACTAGAGGCCTGGGGGATTGTTCTCTACTGGGTTTCTTCTTTTTCCTATTTCTCATTTGCAAGCTTGTTCCTGTAAGATAACAGCCTAGCCAAATGAATAACCTTTGTTTCTGAAAAGAGCCTCTGCCCTAGGTCCCTCACTTTAATAAACAGGGATCAGGAAGCTAGAAAAAAAATCATTAAATATTCTTTAGTAGTATCTCCTGAAATACAGCATCTAGAATTAGTCCTAAGTAGCCATCCTGGTGCCTTCTCTTTTATACCATACCCTGACTTCTTTATCTTTTCTAATTCACGAGTAACTCTCAAACTGAAAGCACCTCTGACCCAAAAGATAGAGAGACAACCTGCAAGGGAGGAGAAAGACATGCAAATGTTGCAACAATTCAAGCCAAAGTACATAGGAGGCCCAAAGTTTACTTCACCATGTCTAATTTTAAGTTTAAAATTTTAAGTTTAAAATTTCATCTCCTTTTTCCAAAAGTTCCACTTCTATCCCCCACCCCAAGCATTAGGACCATCTTTTCTACTCTCCCCAAATTTGAAAGTGGTTGAGAAATTTTAAAAGAATGAAGTCAAAAAGCACTGGGAGGGAAAATATGGGTCTCAGAGTTGATTTGGGATCAGTACACAATATTTAACATGTTAGTGTAAATCTATTAATAAAAATAAGAGAATTCCTTTGCTTTCAAAAACAATTATTTACATAATTTTGTTTAATAGACAACTGAGTGGTCTTTGATGATAAAATAATTATGAAAACACCAGGAACTGACAAATGAGGTAGACTGTCATAATCAATTCATCTACAATTTGAAAATAACACGAGGGGGGAGGGGGAAATAAGATAGGAAATTTAGAATTTCTGTAGGACACCATCATAACATTTTCAGTTAGTGACTACTGATGAATGCCAATTTTGAATAATTTTTAAAAGCAGAGATTAACAGATAGTATTATAGGACACAATTTTGTAAAACTTAAGAGTAAATATTTCGGTAAAGCCAACTTTCTGCAAAGATACAAGTAACGAAACACTTTCTACAATGTAATAATTCTATTATATGCAATCATTAGTTTGTAGGTCTTTCTCTTCTGCTAAATTGAGCTCCTGGAAGGAAAGACAGGCTTAGTCTTTGTTCTCACAGGTTCTACACAAAGTGTGATTCAAATGTTTGATTAATTTACTTAACTGATATCATATATCCTTATGGAACATATACTCAAGGTACTCAAGTTCAAGTTCGTACTATATTAAAATCACTTTCAAAGCTTTTTATAAAACAGATGCTTAGGCCCCAATCCATACACAGTCCTAAATATGTTTATTTTTTTATTTTTAAACATCAATATGTATGAAGTTTATTTTTTATTTTTATTTTTGACCGTGCAGCACTGCTTGCGGGATCTTAGTTCCCCAACTCATGCCCTCAGGCAGTGAGAGAGGGGAGTTCTCACCACTGGACCTCCATGGAATTTCCCCTAGATATGTTTAAAAAGCTCTAACTGGTACACCTTTCCATAACATGCTGAATATACAGAAAACCACTAGAAGCATTACCACCAAAGTCAGAAACAAAGCAAGGATGCCTATTAGCTCCACTATTGTTAAACTTGGATCACAGGTGCCAGTTTCAATCATACAAGAGAGGATAAGCAGAAGCTTAAGAATCAAGAAAGAAAGAGCAAAACTATATCTAATGACATATAATGTATTTTTACACCTAGAACACAGAAGAGAATCCACGCTAAGACTAACACAAATAAGAAAAAAAAAACTTTTAATAAAGGAGCAGTTGTTAAATTAACATACAAAATCAATAGCTTTCACAGATAGAAAACTAACCACTTAAAATATATAACTAAAGAAAAAATATTTATAATAACATCCAAAATATAAATAATTAGATATAATCTTAACAAAAAATGTGTTTAACTTCAGGAAAACTTTAAAATGCTCTTCGGCTCAGAAAGTAGACCTAGAGAGATGGAAAGACATCCCTTGTTTTTCAACAGGAAAACTCAGTATTATAAAGATATAAATTCTCTCCACGTTAATATGTGAATTTAATGTTGTCCTAGTAAAAATTCCTTGAAGTTTGTTTGATGAAAATGGGTGATTCTAAAGTTCATATGGAAAAATAAACATGCAAGAATAACTAGGGAAACTCTAAATATAGACAATCTGAGGGAGGACTAGCCCTATGTGATACAAAACATACTATAAAGCCTCTATAGTTGAAAATGTGGGGAGTAGATGCATGAATAGAGAGACCAATGGAACAATGGAATACCGTGTCCAGAAATAGCTCCAACTACCTATGGAATTTAGTAAATGACAAAGGTGGCAGTTTAAATCTCTAGGAGAAATGATGGACTTTAAAAAGTTGTATGAGAATATTAGATAGAATTTTAGAAAGATAAATTTAGAGGCATACCTCACCCATACAAAAAGGAAAACTCACCAGATAGCTAAATGTAAAATATTAAATCATATACATACTAGAGAAAAACAAGGGAAATTTATTTAAAACTCTGTTGTATGGAAAACTTTTCTAACTATGACTCATAATCCAGATGCATTAAGAGAAAATATTTGACCTCATAGCCTTTATTGCTGATGGAATCTCTAGTCAACGGGAGGTTGAGCCTATCCTCACAAGAACAGAGAAAATCAGGCAGAGGGGTCAACGGTGAATCCTGCAACTGCAGGACCAGTATCTTAGAGTGTCCGTGCACTGGGGCAGATGTGTCTCCAAGTGCAGCCTGCTTCTACCCCTCACAGTGCTTCTCACTTCAAATACCTGGGGTTCTGCCTTTGCTTTCCAACCTGGCATTCCACTAAGACTGGAGCCTCTAGTCTGCTTCTCTAATAGCCAGAGACCCTGCATAGAATTTACTACCATCTTCCCACAAAAAAGGTCACGTCCTATTCCCCAAATTCCCATACCATAAGTCACTGACTGAGGACCTGTTGTGAAATAATAACCCAGAACCATCAAACTGACTTCTTCCAGTATTTACACTTCCCTGTAAATACTGCTTATTACCTTTATGTGTCATGGACTCCTTGTATTGCCGATGATTCCTATTATTACTGCACAATTTGCTCTCCTCAAATAATGGCTCCTGTTAGAACCAAGCCCAGGGGTTCTTTCAACTTTGCAATTTGAACTACTGGCCTGGCTTCCTCAGCATCTTACCCAATGGAGAAGTCACTTTTCTCAGTGACCCTTCCTCCGTGAAATCCTGTCTTCCTTCTCCATGTCCAGTCCTTGTTGATAGAGTTGGTTGGCTAAACCCAGGTCATTTGACCCTTAGTTTAATCACCAAATTGCTTTTCATTATGCTATGGTAGACATTACAATGCTCACCTATATCAGTTCTTTCTGGAAACATCATACATTACACTTCTCTGCCCACCTTTTAGTTAGGTGGCATTCTCATAGCTTGAGCTCCCTAGATGCAGCTTCTAAGACAAGAACGTGTGAGCCTGTGCACCACAACTACTGAGCCTGCTCTCTAGAGCCTGCGAGCCACAACTACTGAGCCCACATGCCGCAATTACTGAAGCCCATGTGCCTAGAGCCTGTGCTCTGCAACAGGAGAAGCCACCGCAATGAGAAGCCCACGCACCGCAGTGAAGAATAGCCCCCACTCGCAGCATCTAGAGAAAGCCCGCACACAGCAACGAAGACCCGATGCAGCCAATAAATAAATTAATTAATTAATTTTTTAAAAAAGATGGATTAAGAAAATATCCTCCAGAGAGACTGGTAAGGAAGTGAGGGAAGCAAAACAAGGAATGAAATAAAGTCAAACAAGAGTATAAGCTAAGGCAAATGTCCCATAGAGGGCAGGCTTTAGCGTGATCCCACAGGAGAATTCTGGAGGGTAAGTGATACCTCTGAGTTGTCCTAAGCTGAGGAAAGAGAGTTGAGCTTGTATTCCTGCACAAGACAGTCATTCATAAACAGCCACTGGGGGTGTATGTCCTTGTGAAAGCCAAGCACTTCTGGCTCTCTGTGCAAAGGAGTTCCAGTAGCTCAGAGGCAGGCTGCTGAAGAAGAGCCCACGGGTGCTGGTCATTGAATGCACACAGACTAGGGATTTAAGGGGACACGCCAAGGAAAGAAAGACACTGTCTGTGTACCTTAGGTGCTATGTGAGTACTTCTGGCCAATAGTGTTTCAGTGGAAATTACTATCACAGGTGAGTTTAATTTCCAGTGTGTAATCTTCCAGCATTTTATTCTCTTGTCTTGGCAACCTAGAAGTCTACCTGCTTCAGACAATCCAGCACCACAAGGTGGTGGAGTTTTGTCAGTCTGTATCCCTGAGTCATTGGGGCAGATCCTCCTTCTGATCTGCACTGGACATTTCTACTAAGTGAGAAATAAACTTAGGCTGAGTTTGTTATTATGGCATATCCTCTCCTATCCTGACTAATGCACATATCATTTATACATTCTTCATTCAAAAATATTTGTTGAGCAAATACCATCTGCTAGGTATTGTGTTTGAGAATATAAAGACAGAATAATTATTTTTCCCCTCAGAAAGCCCATTGTTACAGTAGCGTATAGTTAGTACCATAATAGAGATACAGTGTGGGATCCAGAGTGCTATATGAACAACGAATAGGAGACTCTAAATCAGACAGTAAGTTACGGAAGCCTTCTTAGAGGAGGTTACATACAAGTTAAGTTACAAAACATGAGTAGAAATTAGCTAGAAAAATAAGGAGACTAGGGAAAGAAGGTCACCTCAGGTAATGAGAATAAGAGATGCAAAGCTCAGATTCATGAGGCACGGGACAGGATACACCGATGACTCACAAAGTATAACAATATGCAAATTAGTATTTTGATATTTTGTTTCTTGTAGCTTGGCCTATCAGGTTGAATCACAGACCAGTTAACTGACACAGGAAGTCAATTCAAATGATGAGCTAGTTCATGACCTAAGGCAAATCACTACTTTACCTCACTATATCCTGTTTACCTACTCTGAAAGATAAAGGTACTTACTGACCTGCTTCATAAGGATGTTGTTTAATTAATATTGGAAGTTGCTTTGAAAATACCAAGCACTTCTCACACATGAAGAGCTAGTACAATTTCCTTGGGAGATGTCTTGATAAAAGGCAGCATGATTTTTAAATCTTTAGACTGGAATAAATGTAAAGAAGAAAATAATTGTTGCTTCCCTTCCACTGACGCTAAAGGACTTTCTACTGCCATGCCTTTCTACTTCCATGACCTCAGGCTAAAGAAAATAGAAAAGATATGATGATTCCATGACAAAGTTGAAACGCTTTACAGCAGATGTGAAAAATTTTAAGATGAGAACATTTACAAAGTGACCATCATTGGTAGGGGCTTCCAGGGAATATGCACTCAGATGGTCTGTTTTTAAATTTAAGTGCAAATGATGATGATGTTTATGAGAATGAGAATGAGGATGATGATAACTAATATCTAATAAGCAAATTCTGTGTTCTGGAACTGTTCAAAGTGCTTTTCCATGTATTATCTTTTAAAATTCTCTAGACAACCTTACGCCATAGGTTTATTACTATCTCTGTCTTACAGATGAGGAAATGCAGGCCCGGAGAGTTTACTAATGTGGCCAGGGCCACTCAGTAACCTTGATAGCTCATGGTTTCAGCATTATTCCTGAGTACTCATGTGGCTCTGAAGTCTGTTTCTTTATATCTTTTCATGCTACCCACAGTTTCACTATTGATCTCATGGGCAGAACAATGCCTTTAAGGTATTACCATACTTGGGGCAAAACTTTTGTATTTGTGACTGGATGAATAAAAATAGTTATTTTAGAAGGCAACCTATATGGAAAAGTTAATTTGAATTCATCTCTTCACTGATCACTTTTGTTGATCATACTTAGTTGCTCCATCTATTTTCCAACTCAAGTGCCCTCAAGGTCATAAGGGATTTCTGATTCTTTTCCTCAGGAACAATTGTGAGTGTGCACTTTTTTGTGCACAACTGCTCCTGAATTTTCTGCCCATATCTGATGCCACGTCCTAGAATTCAGACAGAACCAGAAACTCTGCCATAGGTCCATTTTACTGACTTGACAAATCCCCAGGTTTCTTCTTTGCCCGGACTAGGATATGATGTTAGGCAATAATGCACATGAAAATAATCCCCTAGAAGAATATTTTTGGTTCTAAGCACCTAGAACAGGCACTTTTTTTCTTTGGCTGCACCACGTGGCATGTGGGATCTTAGTTTCCCGACCAGGGATTGAACCTGCACCCCCTACGTTGGAAGCGAAGAGTTTTAACCACTGGACAGCCAGGGAAGTCCCCATGCACCCTTCTATAGTGTATTTTCATTGTTCTCAAATATATTAATGTACACAAACAATCTGAGCTACATATTTATTAAGCAATATTGATATTGGGTAAAGTTCCCCATTACAGGATATACTCTGAGAGCCCTATTCATTCTATAGCATTTTTAAAAAACCTAATATAGATCAAAACACAAATAAATTACAACTGGTGATGTGTGAGTTGTATAGTCTATTACACCAATCTGAAAAGATACAGCTATGAGAGCAGAGTTGTGTCTACTTCTCAAGTGGGCATGTCCTACTGTTTTTACTAATAGAACATTAGTCAGGTTTTGAAGAGTCAAATGATAGATTCATAGGACAGTAATGAAAACAATAGGGGGCCGTGTGCAGAGACCTTGCACCTACTGCAAAGTATTAGAGGTCCTGGCGCAGAACCGCTGCACCTGACACCTCAGCTCTGCAGGCCACCTGCAGAAGAGCTGCCCACGACACCTCAATTGAAGACGGAGGTGGCGGGCTGTGCACAGTGACACTGCACCCGGCATTGCAATCTGGAGGGATTAGCACAGTGCCGGGGACCCAGGAGAACCCTTCTCCCTCTCCTCCCTTGCTGTGAGACCCTATGAAGTAGCTCCACCCATGGCCTGTTGGGAGAGCGTGTGCTCTAGGGCTGGAGCTCACACGTCTCCATTCTCTGATCAAAGAATAATTTCCCTTTGCTTCTGAACTGAACTCGGTCTCATTCTATTGGCTCCAGCGACATCGGACAGGAGGACCCTTGCTGGGCCCCGACTTGAAAGAGTCGATAACAATTTGATTTGAATTATCTCATCTAATATCTCCTTAAAAATATGACTCATATCATATATTTATATACCGTGTATACTAATTGATACATGTTAAAATACATGTGTAGATTTGCCTAACTTTCCCATTATGTAGACTGAATAGGTGTCTCGATGATATGATTTTATGAGAACTATGGAAATTCTTCCAATCACTCTGCATTGAGATGGAGTTTTCCCATTTATCACTTATTTCCTATAGAAAATATCCTTTGCTCTCTAGGGGTTTACTTATTACTTCTAGCAAGTTTTTTTGTTTTTGTTTTTGTTTTTGTTTTTGCAGTACGCGGGCTTCTCACTGTCGTGGCCTCTCCCGTCGCGGAGCACAGGCTCCGGACGCACAGGTCCAGCGGCCATGGCCCACGGGCCCAGCCGCTCCGCGGCATGTAGGATCCTCCC
The DNA here is from genome assembly GCF_937001465.1 of Orcinus orca. Lineage (NCBI taxonomy): Eukaryota > Metazoa > Chordata > Mammalia > Artiodactyla > Delphinidae > Orcinus > Orcinus orca. The sequence goes on from NC_064567.1 coordinate 70,232,831, forward strand.
GGACCGGGGCACGAACCCGTGTCCCCTGCATCAGCAGGTGGACTCCCAACCACTGCGCCACCAGGAAAGCCCTAGCAAGTTTTATTTAAAAAGTAGCCTTTCATTTAGCAGATGTTGACAAGAGTCAAAAATTACAAGAGTGAACAATTAGGGAAGATTAGAGAGGGAAAAGACAGGGTCTGGGCCTCCAGCCATTTATCAGTTCAGATAGCAGCCAGCAAAAGCACAGTATTAGATTGGAAGAGACACGATTGGGAGTAGAAAGGGGAAGAAAAAACATAGAGCGTTAACTTTGTATTCAAACCATAACACAGGCTAGATAGAGACAGATACCTATTTCCATTCCACAGAAGAGGAACTAGAAAGGTCAAACAACCACACGAAGTCACACGGGTGGTAGATCCTAGAATCAAATCCCAGTCTGTCTGATTCCAAACCCTTCCTACCATTTCTCTATTTACAGTAGTGCTGCCTGAACCCTTGGTGCATTCTTATTGCAATAGTCTGAAGTGATCTGAGTTTCCCAGCCTCTTCTCAAAGCAACCTAAATCTAGGTTGTCTGACATCTTTTGAGATCCAACACTAGTGCGCAGTAGAACTAATTAGGAAGGAAAGTTAAGAGAAGTGCTGAGGCGTGGAAGCAGTGGAGCCTAGTGACTACTCTATGGACTCTGGAGCCTAACCTTGTGATGTTCAAATTCCAGCTTTACTACTTACTACCTGTGTTCCTTTGGGCCAATTACTTAAATTTTTCATGCATAAGTTTCCTTATCTGCTAACTGGGGACAGTAATAAAACCTAGTTCATGGAGGTTTTTTAAAACAAGAAGTAATAAATATTGCAAAGCACAGAGAATAATGCCTTTCACACAGGGAGTGTTCAATTCATGTTGTAAGATATTTCAACATAAATAGCAAGACACTAATATTATGGTTGGACACAGGGCTAGAAACCTAGAGGGCAGTGAAGATTGAGGATTGATATCCTCTACAACAGACAGAAAAGGCTTAGTGGAAGGGGGAGAAGAAAGAAAAGAGAAAGTGCGGAGAGACTTCTAGGCAAGTTGAACCAAAAGAATAAGGTGCAAATATCAAATACTGAGAAATAAAATAAAATTTAACAATACAGAAATTGCTAGGGAGTGAGGAGGAAACCTCCTTTCTGGCTGATTGTAGAAGCAGCAAAGGCAAGATCTTCCTACGGGAAGATGTAAGAGATGCAAGGACACCTACGGAGAACTCAGAGGAGATGGAAGAAAGTTATGAAAAATAGACAGGATCAAGCACAAATACACCCTCAGGGGATTGGGCCACGGAGGTCACAAAGAGAATAATGGAAATGAGGGGGAAAGGATTGTTGAAAGAGAATTTTATGGAAAAGAATGAGGATAATACATCTGGGCTGGGAAAGTGGGTGGGGAAAATAAAATAAAAATTTACCTTTAAGAGACTTAAAGATAAATCAGGTACGTGGCCAGGTTTGAAAAGTAAAGGTAGTTGGGTTATAAACATACAGTCATAGAATTGTGCAGGCGCACAGTTACATGCCTTACTTCTAAACCCTCGTGTCATAGACATTCTCTGCCTGACCCAGAAAATCCATACTCACAGTATGACACACACACAGAATTACAGCTTGATCCGGGCTGCATATGAGTGGTTAAGACCTAGGAATCCTTTTCACACTTGTGGGTAGGTGCAAATTTAGAATGAGAATGAGCTGTTCACCGTTTATTAAGCTGGCTGGGTTGTATTATAGCTACTGTATTAATTGCAGGGTTTCTGACAAGGGTATGATTTTAGAACAACCTAGTTAAGGAAGTGAAAATTCAGCTTTTCAGACCTTAGAACAGGTAACTGTCATATATAAATCTGAATAGTTCACTCAGATTTTTTGACAGGGATCCTGATGTACAGTAGAAGCCTTTGACCCCCCATTGTGGCTGTAAGTGAAGCAAAGACATCAAATACGTTATGAATGAAAGAGTTGGGCTGAATATATTTTTGTTCTAGGAATTTATGACATAAGGCATCCTAAATAATTTGACTTTTTTGGAGCACATACATAGGTTAATACATTAAGTATATTTTCCCAAAGACTCATTTTTATAACTACAGCCAATAAAAATCAACATGTTTTACTTCTAGTAGACTTATATTTTCCTCATAAAAATACTACATTTTCCGGAATAACTTCCAAATATATAGAGACATTAAGTTTTGGAAGTAAAGGACTGCTGTGTACGTGTAAATATTAAGGCATTATACAATCTCAGGTTGTTAGAATCATTTTTATATTGTATTTTGAACTGAATTAAAATTTCAACTCTAGGTGGCAGTTTACTCCATCACTTACTTATGTTCTTTAACAAGCAGTAGATTCATTCACAGTTTTTCATGTATGCATAATTTTGTGTAAAAATTAGTCCCTGGCTCTCAGTAGCTGTTAAAAATAGATTTGATTTTAGGAATAAAATCATGGCTTGAGATGCAGGCTTTGCGTGTATCTTGCCATTCTTGGTTTCATTAAGTTGATGCGATGAAACAAAAAAGAATAAAGATGAACGTTTTAACTAATTGTTTTTGAGGAATATTATCCTCAAATCATGGCAATCATTCTGTGTCAACGTTGTGTTTGTATCACGCAGAAGAGATTTTAGGATGAATAATTTTTTCATGAATACACTAATTTTCAGAAATATAAAGGATGTCCAAGACACTGAATTTTCTGAGTTTTTTAAATGATATTAATTTAGGTGAAGGAAAAATACACCATAAAAAGGAAGATGACTCATACCTGTGTTTCTCTTTGCATCTCATTGATGGAAATAGCTAAAGCTAGAGTTTATTTGGGTCATCAAAGACCAAAATACTCAGACTGCCCGATTAAAAACTATGTTTTCCCTAAGCCACTCCATGTGAGGTGTTTTGTTTTGTTTTATACATTTATAAGGACCCTAACAATGGGTTATGCAGAATACCTCCAGGCATTTGCCACCCAAATAACTTGCTACAGTTCATAGTCCTTTCATTTTTTAGTCCCAGCAAGAGAAGAACGGATAAGGATTTAAATTGTCCTAAAATTAGATTTCCTTTAAAGTGGGGATAGTAACAGTACCTACTTGACAGCATTGTCTCGAGCATAAAGTAAGATTATGTTTGTACACAGTAACTGGCACCAGACATTCCGTGCATATTAGTTATTCTTATTTTTACTAATCCTTTTTTAAATTAATAAAGTGTATCAACTAGAATCTCAAAGAGACTGGTCAATGTGACAACCTCACAAAGAGTTCTTATTTATGGAGTTGCATGCCTTTAGCTCCCCTGGGCCAAGCGCTGTCTCCATACTCTCCCACAAGTAAAAGGAACATAGGAAAAAGCCATATGGCATGGGCGTAGGGGGTGAGAATATTAGTCACTGAAGTGAGAAAATGAACAATTTCCAAAATGTGTCTAATTGTTTATAAAAATGAATATAAAATTATATTTGGTAAAATTGGGTTTCTGCATTTCTCCTTTATATATGTATATGTCTATATATATGTGCGTATATAGATATATATATGCACATATATTTATAATATGTGTGGATGGAGAGATATATATGCACTGAAATATCATCATCATCTGCACTCTCATCTTATTGAATGACACTCTTCAGGGTTTATATAGAAATCAAAGATACTGACCCTAATAATAGAATGTAATCCTTTATGTCACTCAAGTTCCATTTCTAAATCATTCACATAAATATGTCTAAATAAAACATCCCTGTGGCAGAGCTTCCTAACTGCAATAGCACAAAGGGAATAGATAATAAGTATGCTGTCATATTGCTCCTTGAAGGGGTCAGGGCTCCCAGGTGGGGCCTGGAGCAGCTCTGTATGGAGGCAGCTGCCCTCAGCATATGCAGCCTCATCCATTTAACCCAGGGTGCTCTACAGATACTACTTCTGTGTATACCCTTATGTGAAAAAGTTTGGAAAGGACTATCCTAGCATCATCAGGTATTCTCACTGTCAAGGGCTGAATATGGTCCATAATTATATGACATCTCAATAATATTTCCAAAGAAGAGTACTGATCATATACAAAAGCTTTTGATGACTCCCCATTGCCTGTTGAGCAAAGCCTAAACTTTTTAGGGTGATATTCAAGCGTATACACTGTCTGGCTCCCAGCTACCCTTCCAGGTCTATTTCCCACCAATACCCTTCCATACCTGACACTGGAATGTCAGTCTCATTTCCACATACCCATACCAGGATTGAATCACATGTCCACATCTAGTAACCAGGTCAGCTGAAAAGGCAGCCTTTATTCCACATGGCCACATGCCTAATTAAAAAAAAAAAATAGAGGTTATATTACTAGAAGAGAAAGAGAGGATGATGTAGGGGACAACTATTAATCTCCACTTCATTCATCCATGAGAAGTATAAACTTTTTGAAAGACAGATTCGTATTTGATTTAACCTTGTAATCCTGGAATCAGGAAGAGTACCTTATATATATTAATATTGAATGAATGCATGCATACATAAGAGTAAGACATAGGGATACTAGTCATCAATTCTTTTATTGACTCCATTACTACAAGTGACATTGAATACTGAGTTTAAATATGTGGAGTCGATTTTATTTTAATATGCACACCTGACTATGGCACATTGAGAACCAAAGTGATATTTAAATGCAGGGAAGTGAAATGAAAAGCGATCACTCTGAACATTTGGACAATAGGAATCTGAAAATCACATGCATTAGACTTGTGTTAACACCAAATTTGAATGTCATTATTGGCAAGCTTATTGTCGTTGCTCTACTCCAACCACCTGTATAGACACAAGTAAATTTACAAATCAGGACTCTTTCCTAATTATTGGAAACATTGGGATTGTCAATTATAACTTAAAAGAAGAGGAAATGTGAATCACTCTCCTTGTTCTTTCTCTCTGAGGCCAGTGACAAGTTGTGTCACTGTCACTAACAACTAGTCAGATATGAAGTTTTCTTAAATTTACCCCTCCCACTTCCCACCCTCATCAATGGAAGGTGTTGGCTTTGGAGAAGTGAAGATATATCCCTATAAAAGTTCTCCTCACATACTTTATAATTTATAATTTGATGTCCCTAGCTTCATTCTTAGATTGTGATTTTGGTAGAAGACTGTTGGATTTCACTTTCTAGTTCTTTTTCTATGGGTCATTATTTAGGCCTCTAGAAATTTCTATTGTGTTTTACATGAAGGTTTAAAACATTCCCTTAACAACACACAGACACATTATTGTGAGAAAAGGACCTTTCATTTGGGCAAGAACAGGAAGAAGAGGGGAGTAGAAACTAAAAAACTACGGGAACTTAAAAATAAGTTGTACCTCTCTCTCTTACATTCCCTCAAAAATGGCTACAATCTCCTAATTTCCCTTGACTTCCTTTTAATTTCCCTTGACTTCCTTTTAGAGTAGACTTTATTGTTAAAATTTGAGATTTATTGCATTTTGATTAAGATCAGAAACTTAACCGCCTGTAAACTGACAGGAAGATTTAAAATCAAATCCATCCATCCATTCAACACATACTTGAGTGGCCATACTATGTAAGGTGCAAATATCAACATCTAAAATAAGTATAGAGATGAATCCCATATCAGGTTGGCTCTCAGGAAGATGGCCACACAAAATAAGCATCATATAAGAGGTTGTGGTCAGCATTAGGTTTAAATGTGAGTAACAGGAAAACTCAAAACAGCAGTGGTTTAAGGAAGATATTGCTTATCCATTTTAAGAATTCGAGACTTGGTCAGTTGCAACAATGAACCATACCTGCAAGTTTACTCTGCTGTGCTCTCCTTCCATTTCCAAGGCTCCTTCATGGTACCATGTTGCTTTTGGGGTTGCAGCTTTTATTGCCAGTCAGCAGGAAAGGGGAAGGAAAAGAAGAATGCATACCGCTTGTATTAGTTTCCTAAGGCTGCTGAAATAAATTGCTAGAAAAGTGATGATTTAAAACAAAAGACATATTCTCTTACAGTTTTGGAGCCCAGAAATTTGAAATCAAGGTGTGAACAGGGCTGTTCTCCCTCCAAAGTTCCTACTGGGGAATCCTGCCTTGCCCTTTCAAGCTTCTGATGGTTCCAGGTGTTCCTTGGCTTGGGGCTGCATAGCTCCAAGCTCTGCTCTCTCTTCACATTGCCATCTCCCCTGTGTGTCTCTGGGTCTCAAATGTCCCTCTGCCTTTCTCTTATAAGGACACGGTGATTGGACTCAGGACCCACCCTAAATCTGGGATGATCTTGTCGCAGAATCCTTCACTTAATTACATCTACAAAGTTGCGCTCATCACTTCCACTTTTATCCCATTTAATAGAACATATTTAGTACCCATACCTAGCTACCTGGGCAGCTGAGAAATGTAGTTTTTGTTCTGGGTGACCATGTACTCAGTTAAAAACCAGGATTCCCATTAATAATCACAACGAAAAGTGATATTGTTTTGATAAAAATTATTTAGAAATGTTATGGTTTAATATAACATCCTTGTCCATTTGGGCCAATGTTATACTAAGAAGTTAGACTTGTAAGCATTATAAAAAGTTTAAATAGTATTTACTTCTTATAAAGAAGGAACTGTAAAAACCCTGCTAGGAATTTTGTACGCAACCGATTCCATAATGGCCACATTTTCCTAGGGAATTTGTGAGGTTTAGTGAAGCTACTTTATAAAAGCCTCTTCAGCTCCTCTTGCAGTTGCTTCTTGTGCCTTAACTCTAGTTCCTAGTAAAGTCTGAGAACCACAGACTTGTTTTTTAATCAAGAAAGAAATCAGTTCATGGTTGAGGAGAAAAATCTGTTAAACTCACAGACCTATAATTTGGGGGCAATACAGTGTTTCTTTTCGTAAAGAGGTAATCATCTATATACTGAGTCGAATCAGAACCGTTTGCTATCGAGTTGAGAAAGATAGACAAATAAAGCCTTAGAGTTTAAAATGAATTGCACTAGATGAAGAAACATGTCTGGCACTCAGTCAGCAAACAGCCTGATAGTCAAGGTTCTGAGCGGTGGATCTTGGTTTATAAACTGGGAAAAATAAAGCCGCCAAGATACAAGGATCTCAGCGTTCATAAACCTATTGACTAACTACATTGCTCTTGTAATCTTAGAATTTTCTCTTATTGTTAAAATTTTCAGTCAAATTTGGGTCTTCTCACAAAGATTTTATGAGGGCTTTGTGCCTATTTTTTGTTTGTTTTTTTTTTGTGAGCCAATAATGCATTTAGAGTAGAACATCAATTCAAAATTATTTCTTCATATGGTCCCCTTTGCTTGGCTAAATATTCTTTTTACTGCTCTCCTGAGGTTCTCTTCTTGTATCCCAAAGCAGAATGCCTCACCTTAAAGAAGTATCTTGCACTTGCTACATGTTGCCCATAGAAAACTGGTTTGAAATGATACACAATCTCATATGAGGAAGTGAACAGGAGGAACAGAAACCTTTCTCAAGGTACTTGGAACATAATTTATTTAAATAATTATTGGCTGTCAAGAAGTTACCAATCAGATTTAGACTCCTCGGCCCAAGCTATTGTTCTTGACTCTGTAAAACTGCCCAATAGGGCAGACTCTGGTATATGAAAGGGAAAGGAACACTTCCCTTCTTGTCCAAAGTATCCAGCTCCAGGATGTTAACCATCAAAATGGCAAAAACTCCAAGCTGTAAAGCTGCCACTCCCTGAGCATATTATATGCTTAGTCTTGCCCACATATATCCCACGTGTTACCATTGAGAAAGTGCAGGTGCTGTTTATAGCTAAGTTTTGTGAGGAATTTTCCATTTAGCAGTTAGTGCTCTACATGGTCAGTTCTTAATTTTTAAAAGCCTACCTAATTTTCAGTATCACTAAACTTTAATACTGTGGTATTAGTCAAGCTTATGACAACTGCTAGAAAGTCTAGTTTTCTTTTCCTTGTTTCCTTGGAAACAGGAAAATTTTGAAATAAAAAAGCTTCTTGATTCCCGTTTAGTGTCCTTTTTTCCCCCACTGTCTCCTCCTATTCTGCTCAAATTCTCAGTGTCTTCTTTCTGCCCTAAGTGCCTTTTATAAGACCTCTCTGAGGCCATCCTATTCCCCAGGGCGCTCACTGTTCCCAGTTATCTTACCTCCCCTCGTGGAGTCCAAACTCCTTCCCCACAGCCTTCCCTTAGGTACTATGAGGAAAGCAATCTGATTGAATTAGTTTGAATTCTGTGTCAGTGAGTAATAGTTTCTTTAGTCTCAAGTTATTCACTTTATTAAAGGAGGAGGCTTGTTACCTAATAAGAATGGCTAATTGGAAGAATTTCATTCCGGAAAACAAAGTAAAATAAAATATACAGTTCCTATAATAAGATGGAGTTAAACTGGATGACTTTTAATGCTCCCCTATGTTCTTTAATTTTATAACAAAATAGGAGTTGTATAAGGGACAGAGATTTTTGGCCACAGGCCATCTTCCCTTCCCAGGAGTTGCTCCCTGGATCTTCCCCAGGCTCAGCTCATTGCAGTTCTTAGGACCAATTGGGACAATTGGGCTAGAAACATGTGAGAACCTCTGTCCAATAGAAATATAGTGAATCACATATGTAACGTTGAATGTTCTAGTAGCCATATTTTAAAAAGTTAAAAAAAAAAGTAAATGTAATTTAATTTAACCCAATATATCTAAAATATTAGCATTTCAACATATAATCAGTATTAAATTATTAATGAATATTTTACATTATTATTTCCATAGTAAGTCTTTCAAATCCAGTGTGTATTTTACACTTACAGCACATCTCAGTTGAAACTAGTAACATTTCATGTGCTTTAATACACATGTGTCAGGGGTTACCATACTGAACACTGTACTTCTAGACCATGAATCTCCACCATCGCTGTACATTAGAATCATCTAGGGACATTTTAAAAGCGCTGATGTCCAGGCCAAACCCCAGACTCATTAAGTCAGAATCTATTTGGGGTAGAAACTGGACTCACAAATTTTTTAAAGATACCCAGGTGACTACAATGGGCAGCTAAGGCTGAGAAAGGGCTAGACTAGTGTTTCTCAACTTTGGCTTAGAACATTTGTATAGTTTTTGTTTTGAACAGCTATGCCCAATCTACAATGCTCCAGAGGTTCTGATTTTAATTTGTTTAGATTGGGTGCTAGCTTTGTTTAGATTCGGTACTAGGCAAAGATATTTGTTTAAATTTCCCCCAAGAGACTATAATGTACAAGCCAGGTGGACAAACATTGGTGGACACTTTGTTCATTTCATTTTTTAAAACTGAAGTACAGTTGATTGGCAGACATTTTTTTTTTTGCGGTGCCTCTCACTGTCGTGCCCTCCCCCGTTGCGGAGCACAGGCTCCGGACGCGCAGGCTCAGCGGCCATGGCTCACAGGCCCAGCCGCTCCGCGGCATGCGGGATCTTCCCGGACCGGGGCACGAACCCGTGTCGCCTGCATCGGCAGGCGGACTCTCAACCACTGCGCCACCAGAGAAGCCCTGGTGGACACTTCTGAATTCAGTTTTCTATTAACAGCTTTCTCTATGATCTTCCTGATCAGCTGATTAGGCTTCCATCTTGATTCCAAGACACACTTCCCAAACTCTACCTGGAGTCTTATAGTTGGACGCTTGTTTTTGTTTCCCTACTTTGGCCCCTACTGAACCCACATAGTATTCCATTTCCCATAGATCTGTCATCTGTTGCCTTGTTAGTTTCCCCTTCAGACACTAGAATTCTCTCCCAAGACCCCAGCCAGTAAATAGGTCACCTGCTGACAGATATCCCCTGTAATAGTTGTCTGCCTGCTGGGATTCCCAGGTATTACCCTTCCCTGAATTTTATATCATTGATTGGTTGCCCATTGGACACTTCCCTCAGATCACCATAGATTTTCCCATTGCTGGGGATTTGCTTCTGCCACCACCTCCTGCCTGTCTCTATCCATTCCAGGTGCCACAAACTTCCTCAGCCTTCAGCCGTGTTTATCACCTCAGCCCAGGTGCCACCCCTGGTACTAAATCCAGGTTATATATTCTTTCTACTCTGCCTCGTTCTTTTTTTTTTGGGGGGGGGGAGTTTTAATTAATATATTTAGCAAATTCTCTTTATAAAATATACCTTTTTTTTTTTTTTGCGGTATGCGGGTCTCTCACTGTTGTGGCATCTCCCGTTGCGGAGCACAGGCTCCGGACGCGCAGGCTCAGAGGCCATGGCTCACGGGACCAGCCGCTCCATGGGATGTGGGATCTTCCCGGACCGGGGCATGAACCCGTGTCCCCTGCATCGGCAGGCGGACTCTCAACCACTGCGCCACCAGGGAAGCCCAAAATATACTTATTTTAAAACCCCAAACAAAAGCCCTGACATTCGTTTCGAAAGACAAGTCATTTCAGTGCTCTTCCTTGAAGTGCCTGCAGTTCCTTCCTCTGGTCTCAGAGAAGGGCATGGACGCGTGCTTCACATCATCAGGATAAAAATCCAGGAGGGAGAAATCCTGTTGCAGAGGGTAGCTGTTTTCATCTAACACAAAGAGGCTCTGCACCTTCAGGACACAAGGTGCCCTGTTGCCCAACAGCAAGGCATGGAGTAGGTCCGTGGCGATTAGGCAATAGGTGACGTCTGAGGGAAGGACCATAACTCTATTGAGTCAGTCAGCAGAAATGTTGAGAGGAATCTTATCTGTCAGCTTTGATCCTACATGGATGCAAACCTTATATATTCCATCTACTGTGGTCATTAAAGCTGGCGATTTTAGATGCTATCCCTTCCAAGGTAGTTGCCCGACCAGGTGTTAGTGCCAGAAAAGTTGTCTGTCGCAAAGGAATGGTATAGGAGGTGTCCACACAGTGTTGACGCTGAGCAGGAATTGGTCTAACTAGTCTCAGGACTTAATGAAGCTCAGGTTCTTTAAGTCTCATTGCAGAAAGAATTCAGTGAGAGACAAAGTGATACTTAGGAGGTGGATAAGGAGGGATACACATTCCATAGACAGAATGAGGTCCATCTCAAAAGGCAAGAACGGCCTTGGGAAAAACACACTCCACAGACAGTGTGGGCCACCGCAGAAGGTGAGAGGTGCACTCTGCCTCATTCTGATACAGCCAAAATATCTCATCAGACACATGAGAAGGAATGTCTTTATGATTGACACACATTTTCTTGTCAGTCCTCCCTCCCTGGAAGCTCACTAAATTCCCTTATGCTGTTGATTATAGTTTCCTCCCCTAGTTCTATTTTTATGCCCAACTGCACTTATGATCCCATGTTTCTCAAGTTAGCTCCTTCTCTTATTGGCTGCATCTCAGGTACCGCTATCACCATCTACACATTTACCTAAGCTGGGAGAATTGGGAATGCTCTTGGCTCCCTTAATCCCTACCTGCAGTTTGGTCACCTTGTTCTTTTATTTATTTATTTATTTATTTATGGCTGCGTTGGGTCTTCGTTGCTGTGCACGAGCTTCTTATTGCGGTGGCTTTTGTTGTTGCGGAGCACGGGCTCTAGGCTCGCGGGCTTCAGTAGCTGTGGCTCGAAGGCTCTAGGGCACAGGCTCAGTAGTTGTGGCACACGGGCTTAGTTGCTCTGTGGCATGTGGGATCTTCCCGGACCAGGGCTTGAGCCCGTGTCCCCCGCATTGGCAGGCGGATTCTTAACCACTGCGCCACCAGGGGAGCCCCACCTTGTTCTTTTTGATTCTACCAATTTTCTTTTTCACATTGCAGTATTTCTCCACAGAACTTATCTTTATAAAATACATTGAAGCATCACACATTTGTTTAAAACTTCCTGGCTTCCATCTGCCTACAAAAGTACAAATTTCTAAGCATGGCACATAACAATAAAATTAATCATGTATACGATTGCCAGGACTGGGTGATGAACCTCCCATTTTTCAGTCTTTCCTCAGGCTATGTATTCAGCCTCATCTCATTACATTCGTGCCTTGTACCTTCTGTCCAGTCACTCTGAACATGCACTGTGCATTCGGGACTTTTCCCATGTTTGCTATTCCTCCTGCCTGGAGTACCCTTCCTTCCATTCTTTGCCTTGGAAACATTTATTTATCTTCAGAGTTTAAATGGAGTAGCCATTCTAAAATTCTGAAATTTGACATTCTTTCTCTATGGATCTTTAGCTCTTTGCACTGAATTACATTACTAGCATTTACTGAATTATTAATTATTTATGTCTGTCTACCCAGGTAGGATGTGAGCAGAAATTTCTCATCTATCTCTGTGTTCCCATCTCTGGCACATGTTAGATGTTCAGCATATGTTAGATATAGTTATTGCATAAAAGGATCATGGTCTCTTTTATACAGAACTGTGTAAATCCTTTTATTTTCACCTATTTGGGGAGTTAATTGTTGGTACGTATTCTGAGACCATTTAATAGGAAAATACATGAAGATTTTAGTCCCAGGTTTCTTACTTTTCTTCTTGTCAAAAGCATCTTACCCAATCACCCAGTGCTATTCATTGTCTCGGAGGAAGATGTGATCGAATCTAGAATAAAGCACTAATACTTATTTCTGAAAATTTATAGCAAAGACAAATAGTAGAGTAAAGCAATTTGATTTGCTAGAGCCAAACAATTAGAAGGAGACAAATATTTTAGGTTCCCAAAAGTCAGAGTTTGGAGAACTGAAACTACTTTGTACCAGAGTCTGTCAATTTTTTTTTGATAGTAACTCACAGAAATAAATATGTATCCAATATACAACACACACAAACACACACAGAAGTAAACCAGGAGTTTTACAAAACAAGTTACTCTTATTATGTGATAGAGTAGTATTTTCTATTCAGTTTGATTCTATTTAATTTTTAAGAAAAATACATTTATTTTATAACCTATTTATGAGTGACAATTTATGGTTTGAAAATCTGATTTATACTGCAAATCCTAAAATGGAAAGAATTTACTATTTAATGTTAGGTCATTTTTCTCACCACTATGAAAAATGATAAAATTTCAGCTAGCTGTCCAGAAGAAGATGAGAGGCGCATGACAAAAATTTAGATCCTCCCTTACCTAGAAAACCCAAATAGGTTTAGAAGGAATTCAAGGAAAAGAGTGAAGAAGAACGCAGGCCCTTTCGAGAAGCTCTGCAGGAACCTCAGTGCTCGAGGACTTTGATGTCCATCTGTGGCTGGAGGAGGGGTCTGGGCAGCAGAGACTGGAGGTCTCACAGAGGGGAACACACATTCCAGCGTGGGAGAGGGATACAGAAGAGCTATAGAACAGAGGTATATAGTAGAGCTGAGAAACCTGGAGGACCGGAAAAGGCCTGAAATTAGGATGAGAAAAACTCCAAATGCATGAGATCTTGTGACCAGGCACCATATCAGCACCATATCTCAGATATCAGCAGCAGACGCCAGCTCACAATACCCAAAGGCCCAGTAAGGGCAGCCAGACCACAGCAAGTGTCAGGTCATGATGCCTGAATGCCAGGTGGGACAAGGGACAGCTAACCAGACCACAGCTTTGGACCAGCAATTCCCTCTCCTCACCCTCAACACATAGATACACAAGGCTGATACGTAAGTCCCCAGCGAACTTAGTTCACTTAGGGGAGAGAAGGGGAGACTGAATAGGAGGAGGAAGAGAAGAAGGGGAACTTTTTTTTTTTTTTTACTACCTGCCTCAAGGACATTGAATTTTAAAGACATTGAGTTTAAGACATTGAAATGGCAAAAATACGAGATGTTCACCATCATTTCTGTACATGTGAGTAATGACTGCACATTTTAAATCTACTAAACACAGCTAACTGCCAAAGTGATACATTATCTAATGGTGAGTGTCTCTCATCGTCCATCTGTCACCAGCAGAGTTTTTCTGATTGATGTAGGTAAGGGTGAAAGTTTTAGCATTCTTTCTTCTACCTCAACCAAGGCCAGGCAGAGGGAGGAGACATTACACCAGTCACTGACGGTGATCTCTTGAGGCAGCTAGGAGCACTTCAGCAGCCAGGCTGAGGCAGGGGAAAGCAGAAAGGTTCATGGGTGGAAATGCTATTAATCAAGAACAATCCCAGGCTACACGGGGATCTGAAAGGAAGGGTTTGACCAGCACCTGGAGGCAGAGCACTGGCTTGGGCAGGATCCCAAGAGAGGACACCCCTTACTCATGGGGACCCAATAATGGGAGAGAGAATAGAGTTCGATACTGGGTGGTCAAGAAGTACCCTGAACCATCTGAGAAAGGCAGTCAAATTCCAGCAGAGTAGGAGACAGGCAGTACACATACGCTGGGCTGGTCAGGTGCAGCTGGAAGGTTGACCTTGTGATGTGGGTTTTGCTGACTGTATTTTGGACTCTCAACCAGCCCTACCTGCCTTCAAAGACACACTGCCCATGGACAGGGAACTCTCATGAGTCACTGCTCTCCATGCTCACCAACCACTTTGTTTCCTCACTATTTAGACGGCTCATTCTCGCTTCCTCTGTACCTGCCTTCAAGGACTTCAAGGACATCTGCATTCTCTTAACGTCTTCACCCTTATCTGACCATGACTCTTGCTTCTCTTTAGACAATGTACCTCACAGTGCATGCAGATCTCTCACCAGCACCTTTAAAGCTTCTTTGGCCAACCCTTCCTGCAAATTTTCAACTCTGTATCAATTGTATGATTTCTCTCTCTTTTTTTTTTCTTTCCTGTCATATCCAGCCTGCAAAGCATGGTTACAAAATATTGCCTAAGTGTATAGAATGGGGCCATTCCAAATGTAGGCCACCTAATCTCAGTTGGTCTTTTAATACTGTATGAAAATCCTTTTAAAAACATAGTGTGTTGATATACATTCTCCCCAAAGCTCTGATAATCTGTCAGCCCATTTACTTGTAATGAAACAAATAATAGCTAATATTTATTGAACACATTGTGATTGGTGTTCTACAAGCATTACCTCATTTAACTTTCACAACCACATAGTGACAGGTACTATTATTGACCTCATCTTACAGGTGAAGAAATCTAGAATTAGAGACATTTGCTCCTGGTCACAGTTAGTATATGAAAGAGCCAGAGTTCAAATCATTTCCTCTCTGATTCCAGAACAATGCATATTAACCACTAGGCGGCTCTGCGTACTTCTCAACAGGATATATATATTTTTTAATTATTTTAAATTTTTTTTAATTATTTTTAATTTTTTATTGAAGTATAATTGATTTACAATGTTGTGTTAGTTTCAGGTGTACAGAAACTGATTCATATACATATGTATATAATTAGTTCCAACCTATTTCTGTTCATAATCTTGATATCGGTGGGCCCAGATTACCTCAGAGGAGGCGAGTATAATTTCTATTCACTTGGGAGTGCTCTAAGTGATGACATCATATCCTTTCATGTCCCCAAAATGCAACTGTCTTCCTAGTATCCTGATGTTGTTCTCATTTTACACATGTTCCTTAGGACCCAGTAAAATATAGAACCCTGAATGGTCAAGCTACATATTTGAGTTTGAAGTGTTAAATGTGTAAAACGTTAGGTTGAACTCAGATAATCAAAACTCAAGTTGTATGCCCCATTTCTCTGCAATGGGAATGCAACAAACTCGGTACCAAAATTTGCAAAACTCAAAATCTGAGAGCTTCAATATTAGAATTTTATGCAGTTATTCCTGCCCTTTCCCACAATACCCACTGATGGCTTTCTTCTTACTCCTTGCTCATCCCACCCCCATCTAGTCGACCCTCCTGTCACTCACTTTTTGGCATGAGGAACTCGGCCTCTGCTTGTGCCTAGGTTCGTTATGTGGCAGCTGTTTTCATTACCATCTCATTATTTCACTGAGGGGGAGATGTTTCCATGGTGATGCTGAATTGCATAAGTAGAGATTTTACTACACTGAGCTTTTGTCTACTCAGTGTTCCAGTTACAGGGGAATTGAGCTAGAACCTTTCCAGTAGGAAAATAGATTGTAAATCTCCCTTTTGTTTACTGTTATGTCTGTGCTTTTTATCAGTGAATGTATGTTGTAATTATGATTTCTAAACAACAGATGGAAGTTGATGAAGAAAACAAGTAGTTGTTTCTTTTTATTCTAATTAACTTGACCTTTTAACATATCCATGGAAGTTTCCAGAGTAGCATTTCATGGGATAACTGACTAGTACTTTTAATATTTTTTTAATAGCCCCACAAGGGAAAGAGAATTTGGAATCCCTGGGAAAACGAGACCCAATTACTAATGTGATTATTGACTAAGCTTTGATTGCTTCCAAAGTTGTCATTGCCCAGGGAAACAAAGGTCACAACAGCATTGAAATGACTATTTAATACTTTCTTCACATGTGAATGAGTGACACAGCTTTTCATTAATTGCTTTGTGGCTAATCCTACATTTGCAGGAAGATTTTTATTAATACATTTTCCCTTGCAGTAAACCTTCAATAATTCGATCTTACTAGAAGTAAATCTATCCATAGCTGCAGATTCCTTTTTCACCATTTGCTTTTGGACTTTTAGCCAAATCAAACCACATTTGTTTAACTCTTAAGTTCTTAAGCTTTATATTCTAATTTTTAATGTAACAACTCTGTGCTAACTGAAGTCCAAAGGCAATTAAAAAGTTTAGAATAAATAGCATTGACATTGACAGAATTATTAAGGACATCCATTAAACAAATGCACCAATAAGGTAAGTACATTGGAGCATGTTAAGGTTAATACAGAGCATGATCAAACCAATTGAGGCCTGGAATTCAGTTTAATATAGATATATTTCTCTTTTTTTTTAAACGTTAACTCACACTATTTTTAAAAATTAATTTATTTTTGACTGTGTTTGTCTTCGTTGCTGCACGTGGGCTTTCTCTAGTTGCGGCAAGCAGGGGCTACTCTTCGTTGCGGTGCGCGGGCTTCTCATTGCGGTGGCTTCTCTCGTTATGGAGCACAGGCTCTAGGCATGTGGGCTTCAGTAGTTGTGGCATGTGGGCTCAGTAGTAGTGGCTCATAGGCTCTAGAGCGCAGGCTCAGTAGTTGTGGTGCACGGGCTTAGTTGCTCCGTGGCATGCGGGATATTCCCGGACCAGGACTCAAACCCGTGTCCTCTGAATTGGCAGACAGATTCTTAACCACTGCACCACCAGGGAAGTCCTAGACATATTTCTGACCGAATCCAATGGACTTTTGATGAGAATATTCTTTTCATATAGTTACTGGTATTTTAGCATTAGTGCTGCAGAGATTCTCCCATGGCTAATTTTGAATAAACGTAACCTAATAGGTGGTACAGTAGGATACAGGGCAACAGAACACTTCTTGAGGAACTATTATGTATTAGAAACAATGGTAGATCTTTTCCTACATTACCTCATTTACTCCTTGCACCAACGTGAGGTGGCTATTACCATTTCCTCTTAAATGATGATGAAACAAATGTTTGGATGTTTACGTAACTTGCCGAATGTCAAGCATGCAGTCAGTATTAGCATTGGGGTTCAAATTCTGGTGTTCAAGTCTATTGTTCCTAACACCTCATCAGAAGTAACTGTGGAATTATAGTAGTCACTGTCGATCTCTAAATAAACTAAGAAAGCTTTGGGGGGTACTGTGTGAACAATTTTAGGGTGAGAGCATGATGGAGAGCCATAGAAGAGATAGCAAAATCTAGCACAAAAATCTGCTTTTATGAAGAATTTTGTGTGTGAATAAGTAATAGCAATACTTTAGGCAAATAAATCACATATTAAAATGAAAAATAGATTTTTTTGCGGGTGAGAATTTGTTTGGTGGGCAGTTCAAACTTAGTACAGTTTCTCCTATGAGGCCTCATTTCAAATCAAAGGGCATTAGAATTGTTCATCACTGTTTATTTTAAGCTGCTTCTATTTCAATCAAAGTCCCACTTCTAGGGGAGTAATATCTCCTATCTGTACATGAAATTCAAGTGCTCTCTTCCTTAAGTGCTTAGATATAACCCACAGAATGTCATAACCTGTACATTTGAAATACATGTAGGTTCAAGACATGATGGTCTTGCCTTAATATTCCATTTGGTATTCAAAGTTCTATTTCATTAACCCACTGAGCTAGATTAAGTAAAATTCCATCTTTCCTTATTAGAACATTTTATTTTTATTAGAACATTGCTTATTATAATTATTTACTTTCCCTGTAAAACTTTTTTTCTATATTTTAGGTTAAGGAGAAATTGTGGAGTTGAGGAAAGAGATGTGTATTGACATAGGCTTATCAGGATAGCCTCTAGTCAGGGTATTTCCAAAATATGCAAGATGAAACTAACAAAACCAAAGTGTTCAGTCAAGTATTTGTAGAACTGAGTCCTTTGAAAATTGTAGTTGTAGACAAAGCAGAGCTCCATCTGACTGGGAGCCAAGTATCACCTGGTACTATTTTTGTACAGTCTATTATTATCAAGAAATATCTTTACAGAGAGTGAAAGGATAATGACCTTTCAGTCCTCTAAATGTGGATAAGAGCTCAATGTCAAAATACATTGCTATGCCTCACCACATAACTAGAAAGAAAATTAATCAAAATTATATGTGTGCAGATGGAAATGCTTAAGCCAGTTTTACAAACCAATTACTTTTCAGTTCCAAAATCCTGTAACTTGTTCAAGATTTAATACACGCTGTACAGCCTCAGAACTCCTTGAAGAATAATAATTCACACTTAATGTAGAATATAAGTTGACTACTATTTCTGTGTTCTTTAGTTTCTATATTTTTCAGTTAAGTTATAATTCAGGACCACGCAAGAGGTGCCTTTATAGAATATGTTTTCTGCTGATTGGCCTTTTTACAAAGACTTATGTAGCATATTTTTCATGATGTAGTACCGTTGCTATTAGGGGGTCTGATTCTGCACTCCTTGTTCAGAATAAATATCCTGAGAATCCTGGATAAAGACAGCTGAATTTAGGATTAAGAAGCAAGGTTTTATTTTAGCATTTGTCAGAGCTAAACCTTCAGAATTACTATTAAAAGGTTTAATTCTGCAGGGATTTTTGTTGTTGTTGTTATTGTTTTTGCTTAGAAAAGCTGTTGATGTCCAGATCAAAGAACACACATTACTGTTTTATTTTAAATAATTTTTTGTTACAATGTAAATAATATGTGCTCATGTATAAACTAGAAAAAGAGATAAACAAAATGAAAATAAAAATCACTCATAATTCCACCACTCAGATATACCATTGTTAATATTTTAGTATTTAATATTAGTATATAATCAGATGAACATTTTAAAATAATAGCCATAATTTGCTAATATTGACAATAGTGTTAAATTTTTAACATTTTCTAGATTTTAAAAAGTACAGTGTATCACATTATGACTGTCACTTAGTAAGCAATATATTTTGAATGTTTCTCCATGTCTTCAATAAGCCCATTTACAATGGTATGAAAATATTAAAGACTAAATATAGCGTCCCATAAATGAATCTTTAATTGTTTTTGTTTTATTATTTCCTAAAACTGTTTTGAAAAATTTAGATGCCCAATTGTTCATTTTAAGTCAATATTTACATTTTAAATCATGGGTTTAATAGTTACCAAATGTGCCATGTCCATAATATTAAAAATTAACATTTTAAATTAAAACTGTTAGGAGCTCTTTAGTATAGCTAATGGAATATAATATCATAGTGATTTGGTGCCACAACTGTACATTTGAAAAATACATCAACAAGATGATTTTGTCAGAAAGTATACATTGTTCCTTTTCCTTCTTATACTCATATTTCCATTACATTTACCTCACTGATTTATCCTAATATAAAATCTATTTTTATTTTTGAAGTATTTATGTTTTGAAAAGATTTATTGATTACATTTTTATACCTCTCTGAAGCAAAATATACACATAAAATGACATTTGAAAATTTACTTATTGTCTGTTACTATCTGTTAGAAATTCTTTTGGATTGAGTTATATTTAGTATTAAATGATTGATCAAAGATAGCTAAATGCATTGCACTTTTCATAATTTACTATTAAACATTAAAGTAAGATTTTATCAGAAATACATTTCTTTTTAAAATATTTATTTATTTATTTATTTTTGATTGCGTTGGGACTTCGTTGCGGTGTGCTAGCCTCTCACCGCGGTGGCTTCTCTTGTTACAGAGCACGGGCTCTAGGCATGTGGGCTTCAGTAGTTGTGGCACGCAAGCTCAGTAGTTGTGGCTCACAGGCTGTACAACACAGGCTCAGTAGTTGTGGTGCACGGCCTTAGTTGCTCTGCAGCATGTGGGATCCTCCTGGACCAGGGCTCGAACCTGTGTTCCCTGCATTGGCAGGCAGATTCTTAACCACTGTGCCACCAGGGAAATCCCAGAAATACATTTCTAATTAAATAGATGCAGTTTTTTTCCTGCAATAAAGGTCATATCCATAGGTAAGGATGCCCTATTTCTAAAATGAAAGAAGTTCTAGTGGAAATTAACTAAATGTTCAGTTATAAGTGTACGGCTTACATAAAGTTTTTTCATTATTGTTTCTAAGTGCATTATTTATGATAGAATCCACAGCACATCTCCTCTAAGTTAGTCTAAATTGAGTAAGTATGTGGCAGGAATGAAAAAATAAATAGAGAAATGGTTGATATGTGATGGTGAACAGGAGACCCACCCGAAGAAAAGACAAATATAAATTTACAATATCAATAATATTTTAAGAAAGTTTAATGAAAATATATATCCTATGAGTCTGAGTATATGCTAAAAAACTCTGAAACCCATTAACTTACCTCCACCATTGTTTTATCACCCAAGCTTGAGATAGTAATAGGAAGTAAAAAAATATATATATATATTTCACTACCTCCTTCTTGAAATCATTTTTTTAAATGTCACAGAGACCCAAACAGTATCTTGATTAAAGGAGGCTTCACAGACACCAAAATTTTGAACCGTCCTTTGTTTGGCACCCCATAATCTTTATACAATCTGGGGAAATGCAGCCTTCGTAAATGCAGAATGGGCAAGAGGTACGCTTTTTTTTTTTTTGTAAAGTGGAAAAAGGCATTAGGGAAAGTGAAGCTAGAGAAGGAAAGTAGACATGATATTTTGACCATAGCCACATTCTCACATTTAAGAAAAAATTTATTTTAAAAAACGATCTGGAAATTGATTTTCTTAACACGTACTGTCAACACTTGTGTTCCATACAGAGCGCCTTCAAATATCCCCAAAGATACTAAACCTTGGGCTGAACATCATTGGTGTACTAGGTCTTTAACACTAAAACATTTGCCTAAATATACTGACAAGGGATTAATATTAAAACAGTTGTTTTTAAGATGGTTACTCAGAAAGAGGAAATTCCAACAATCCAAGCAAGGGTTTGTGGAGCTGCACTAATGCCACATTTCAGATACTCTGTTGGTCTTTCCTTATTTTGCACATCTTTTCAAACTTGTCTCTCCCACCAGTCTCTTGCTCACCCATCATCAGTCTCTCTTTGACTACTTCACAGCTTTTGCTAACTAATGCTGTCTGCTTCTTTATTACTTTAGTTTTCTCTTGGCCCCTTCTCTGCCTCAAGACCTTTCTTTGTACATCCTTTCAGCTTCAATCTCGCTGCCTGATTCCTTCAAAATTCACAACTGCAATTTCCTTAGAGCAGGATTCTGATTGACCCATCTTATTCCTGCTTGGTCAGATATTTTGATGCCAAGCCACCCTGAGCTTCTGGCCAGCTCGCAGACTGGCTGCCTAGTCAGATTTGGTAAAAGTGGAGTGTGTCATCAAAGACTTGAAACTGTCCCTTCAGTAAGATGATCCACCTTGCACATAGAACACCAGTTTAAGAACACTGCTATACCCTCAATAACACTATTTTGCACGTTGATTTTTTTTGACAAAGGAATATATTATAAACATTCTTCATGGCAATAAATTTTTTTGATATCACCTTAATGCAATAGTTTCCAAACAACATTGCACATTGCAATTTGGGAGCTTAAAAAAATAATGATGTCTGTGTCTCATTCCCAGAAATTATGATCTTTAAAAAGTGACCCAGGCTTTGGAATTTTTAAAATATCTTCGGATAATTCTGAATTGCAGACAAGTTTGGGAACCATGGCTTTAATGGTTGCAGAGAGTCCTTGAATGGAGGCACTATAACTTATTTAATAAATATTTTCTCAATAGATATATTTTAAGATTGTTGTTAAGTTTTCACTACTTTAAGCAACACTAACAAGATTGTCCTCTTAGCAAAATTTTTTAGCGCAGTTGTGGTTACTTTCTTAGGACAAATTCCTACTACAGGAATCATTGGATCAAAAAGCATAAACATTTCCAAACTGCCCTCAAAAAAATTTACAAACTTATACTTTTGCCAACAATGTATGTATTAATATCTTTGCCTATTCCAGCTAATACTGAGTATTTAATTATTAGTTTTTTCTATTTGGAAGTAAAAACAACTGTTTTATTTTAATTTTATTTCTTGCATTACTAGGAAGCTTGGATTCCACCCCATTCTCAGTTTATTTTGCCCTTTTTTTCCTTCTGTGAATTATTCATACCTGTTTTTGTTCATTTTTCTCTGAGGTGATCATCTTTTCTCTGATTTGTTTATTTCTCTTTGCATACTAAAGCTGTAGATCCTTTGTCATATATGTTGTGCATATATTCAAGATTGTTTGCTTTTCATTGTTGTTTAGCCATACAGATTCTTTATAAAGTTAAATAATTCGATCATTTAAAATTTTTTTAGTGCCAGTTTATTTTTAATGTATTATTAAATCAAGATATAATTGACATATTAGATTAGTTTCAGGAGCACAACACAATGATTCGATATTTGTATATTTTGTGAAATGATCACCACAATGTCTAGTTACCATTCATCACCATACATAGTTGCAATTTTTTTTCTTTTTTTTGTAATGAGGGTTTTTTATATTCACTCAACTTTCAAATATGTGATACAATATTATTAAGTATAGTCACCATGCTGTACATTAATCTTCATGACATTTATTTTATAACTTGAAGTTTGTACCTTTGATTCCCTTCACCCATTTTGCCCACCTCTGGTAGCCACCAATCTGTTCTCTGTATCTATCAGCTTGGGGTTTTTGTTTTATTTGTTTGTTTGTTCTTTTTGTTTTATAGATTCTACATATAAGTGATATCATACAGTATTTGTCTTTCTGTCTGATTTATTTCACTTAGCATAATGTCCTCAAGGTCTATTCACGTTTTTGGAAGTGGTAAAATTTCATTCTTTTTTAAGGCTGAATAGTATTCCAGTGTGTGTGTGTACCATTTTCTTTATCCACTGATGGACACTTAGGTTGTTTCCATAGCTTGGCTTTTGTAAATAATGCTGCAATGAACATGGAGTACATATATATTTTTGAATTTATGTTTTCATTTTCTTCAGATAAATACCCAGAGTGGAATTGCTGGATCATTTGGTAGTTCCATTTCTAATTTTTTGAATGACTTTCATACTGTTTTCCTTAGTGGATACACCAATTTACATTCCCACCAACAGTGCACAAGGGTTCTCTTTTCTCCACATCCTTGCCAACACTTCTTAGTTCTTGTCTTTTTGCTAATAGTCACAGGTGTGAGGTGACAACTCAATGTGGTTTTGATTTGCATTTCCCTGATGATTAGTGATATTGAGCATTTTTTCATGCACCTATTGGATATCTGTATGTCCTCTCTGGAAAAACGTGTGTTCAGATCCTCTGCCCTTTTTTTAAAATTATTTTTTGCGATATGTGGGCCTCTCACTGTTGTGGCCTCTCCCGTTGCGGAGCACAGGCTCCAGACGCGCAGGCTCAGCAGCATTGGCCCACGGGCCCAGCTGCTCCGCGGCATGTGGGATTTTCCCGACCAGGGCACGAACCCGTGTCCCCTGCATCGGCAGGCGGACTCTCAACCACTGCGCCACCAGGGGCGCCCCTGCCAATTTTTTAATAAAAAATTTTTTATATTGAGGTGTATGAGTTCTTTATATATTTTGGATATTAACCCCTTATCAGATATACAATTTGCGAATGTTTTCTTCCATTCAGTAGGTTGTCTTTTCATTTCATTGATGATTTCCTTTGCTGTGCAGAAGCTTTTTAGTTTGATGTAGTCCCACTTGTTTATTTTCGCTTTTGTTCCCTTTGCTTTAGGAGTCAGATTTTAAAAAATCATTGCCAAGACTGATGTCAAGGAACTTACCACCTACATTTTCTTCTAAGAGTCTTATGGGTTCAGGTCTTACTTCTAAGTCCTTAACCAATTTTGGGTTAATTTGTGTGTGTGATGAAAGAAGTAGTCTAGTTTAGTTCTTTTGCATGTGGCTGTCCAGTTTACCCAACACTGTTTTTTGAAGAGACTGTCCTTTCTCCATTGTACATTCTTGCCTCCTTCATTGTAGATTAATTGACCATATAAGTGTGGGTTTATTTCTGGGCTCTCTGGTCTGTTCCATTGATCTATGTGTGCCAGTTTCTTGGCTTAAAAAATACAATTTTTCATTAATAATTTTTCTAACCCTCAAAAATACAACCTTTATCAAGACTGAAATTTGTTATTTTTATGATAAATAAATGAGATCTGAAGAATACAACAGGTTTGTATTACTCAGCCATTATTTGTTTTGCATCTATTTCTTACTAGAAGCATAAGTGAATAAACACAAAAGACATGCAAAAGTTTAACTCCCAAAGTTTTTCCTTTTAGCAACACTTCTGCAATAGACACACTGAAAATTTTCCTTTTCCCGGATATACTGAAGCAACAAGGAAACAATGGTGATGGTATAATAAAGCCAGATGATATTTAACTGAAGACTCTCTTGCTCATTTTATTTCATAACCAAAATCCCAAAAAGAGTTTAAAAGGGATTTGGTTCCCCATAGTGCTACCCTGACGTTTGTGTTTGTCGGTAATGCAATCCGTAGATATAGATCTCAAGTCCTGTGGAAAGTTAGCATTAAATTACTGGTTAATGTAACTCTGGAAGAATCGTGTTCAGTACAGCATGTCTTTGAACCAACTCACGTATCCTTATAGTTGTCCTCCAGTTTATGATGCTGAACATATGGTGCTCTAACCCTATAGGAAAATAGTAAAGATGAGATTGCCTTGTAGTCTCATTTAGACAGTTAATTTTATCTTTGTTTTCTTAAGTCACATTTCATTGTTCTTCTCAATGGTGCAAAACTAATTGGCTCTTATCACAGTTACATTACCATTACACAGGCAGATAAAATGAATGCAAAGTAAAAGATCACTACAATCAGAGATATCCAGTTAAAAGGGAGACAGGCTTGCATAGAGTGGTTGCACAATCCACAGAAGGCTCTGGCAGAATAACAAATCACTACTTTCTCCAGGTTATCATCTTGTACTCTAGTTCATTATTTTGTATCATTTGTTTTAACCTTGGACTGTCCCCACTACATCTGCTCTGCTGTGATTAATTCTGCTGATGGAAATAAACTGTCGAAGGGCAATGCTGTGCTGCATGACTAATTAGCCTACCGAATTATGTCCATAAATTAACATTTTGTTTTTATTCATTTAAATAAATCAAAGTTGCCCAAACTTATTTTGTACAGATCACTCTAATACCAATTTATTTTTGTCACTTTTTAGCTAGATCAGATTACTTACTTTTTGGTCAACTAATTCGTAAACGGTTTCTTACCTTTACATTTCTACAGCTACTATAGGTTATTGCCCCCATTGGCCCAAGTGGAAGAAAATATTGTTTTTTCAGTTAAGCTGATCTCCCCATCAGGCTTTCTGCTCTAGTTTACCCTTCCTCTGCTTCCTCCTACCCTCAGTCCTGGCCACAGCCCTTCATCCTCTGTTTTTACTGATTATATGAAAATGACTGTGCTATGGATTGAATGTCTATCTCTACCAGACTAATATGTTGAAGTCCTAATCCCCAGTGTGATGGGCCTTTGGGAGGCAATTAGGCTTAGATTAGGACATGAGGGTGGGACCCTCATGATGGGATCAATGTCCTTATAAAAAGAAGAGGAGACACAAAATCTCTGTCCATGTCATGAGGATGCAGCAAGAAGGCTGCAAAGCAGAAAGCATGCTCTCATCAGACATCAAATAGGCCAGCTCCTTGATCTTGGACTTTCCAGCCTCCAGAACTGTGAAAAATAAACGTTTGCTGTTTAAGCCACCCAGTCTATAGCATGTTGTTATAACAGTCCGAACTAAGACAGGTTACTACTGAGAAAAAAAAAACCACAACAAATTCTTCTCATAAGAATCTCCTAGAGCCTCTATCAAAAGAAAAGATTTTTTATGATACTGAGGTAGGGACCAAGACCTTGGTCTTTTTAGGCCTTCTCTGAAAACAATGGTTAGGGCCAACCAGGCTCACAGTAAACTTTAAAGGTCTGCTCAAGATTGCTATATGAAAGAATATTATCAGTTATAAAACAGGATATTTTAAGAACAGAAAAATTGATGGGAAGTGTTTCTATATATTCTGCAGCATTGGGTTGCTTGCCTCCAAAGATTATTTGAACATTAGAACTTAGTCTTTTCAGAATACTATTTCACTGGTCTTATTTTAATAAAAGCATTTAGGCCCTTTTCAATAAGGGGTTCACTCCCTGCCACCTCAGGAGACTGAATAATACGAGAGAACTTACAAGCCCTCAAGTTAATTTCAGAAAGTTCTCATAGTGACTGTCCTAAACTTATATGCAAGGGTGTGCTGGAGCCAGCTCCTTCCTGCCCACTGGACCTGATTACGCACATTCTTCCCAATTTTGTGTTCAGTGCGGGCAGATTGGTAGCTTGAATTTGGCAGTAGGAGTATTTATTCCATGAAAACATGCAATCAGTACCAGTCAGGACTTTCGTTTTCCAGAGAGCTGGTTGTTAAACCTTTACCAGCACCCCACTGTTTATAAGCCAGGTCAGTGTCGCTAGGCGTGGGTCTCTTACCGTGTCTTTTCTGGTTAAACTGTTAACTGGTTCATAGAAGAGGAATCTTTATATTTATAATCATTCTTCTCCACCCCTTCTCCTCTCTCTCTTTTTCTTTCTCTCTCTTTCTTCCTGGGAACATAGTTCATCCTCCTCCACCTTTCCTCAGTCCTTTGCCCTGTTTCAAATAAATATCCTAGAAGTTCTCTCCGAGTGAGACAATTAGGGAACAGTTATTCCCAGGCCTTTCAGCTCAGCTGAGTCAGGTACCATCCCAGTTACCTTTCCAGACAGGTTTCCACAATTATAACACCTGTTTCTTCTTTACACAGGCAGAGTCCCCTTATGTTTTCTCTGATACTTAGATGGCTTAGACAGAGGAAAGCATCACATAATTAAATCACTATATCAGAGATAACCAAATCAATAGTCAGCTTAGCTGACCAGTGTGTTTTCAATGAAAGATTTGCATAAGGGTACTTGTTTTATCAGTCTGTTTCATGCCTCCTATTACTGTCCGAAACACTGTAGGGGATACAATGGTCATTTCTTACAGAATCCTTCCAAACTTCTTAGGAAAATCAGGACTAATGAAATATATGAAACAAACAGGAAAGAATTAGGTACTAAATTGTTGAAAACTGGGTTAATGTCAATAGCTGGAGGGATCAGGAAAGACTTTGTGTTGGGATTTCTTCTTGAGCTTGTCTTTGAGCAATGACTAGGACAGAGGCATGCAGAAAGAAAAAAAGGAGGGCAGTCTATGTGGGACCAACAGCATAAGCAAAGGACTTGGCCAGTGAGCAGGTCATAGCTGACTCTCGGGAATTACCGAGAAATTTGGAGGGATCCTGGGAGGTTCCTAAAAGCCAAAAGAAGAATTTGTTAAATGCAACAGGCAATAGGAAGCTATTATAGGGCTTCTGAACATCAGAATGATGACATTAAAAAGATGTTTTTGAAGGTTAATATGTCAGCATTATGAAGGTAAAGATATAGGTAAACATTAGTGAGTGGCAGGAGAACAAGTAGATGCAACTTAGGTGGACCTTGTTAAAAAGCACATGGGGAGGGCTTCCCTGGTGGCACAGTGGTTGAGAGTCCGCCTGCCGATGCAGGGGATACGGGTTTGTGCCCCTGTCCGGGAGGATCCCACATGCCGCGGAGCGGCTGGGCCCGTGAGCCATGGCCGCTGGGCCTGCGTGTCCAGAGCCTGTGCTCCGCAATGGGAGAGGCCACAACAGTGAGAGGCCCGTGTACCGCAAAAAAAAACCCAAAAAAAAAACACAAAAAAAAACACATGGGGACATCATCAAGGAGCAGTTCAAGATCACGACTAGGTGGCAAGCTGCTTATTCACTGGGGCAGAGGTAAGGGTATGGGAAGTGGGAGAGTAGCCTCAGTGGGGTTAGATGGGGGCTTCAAAAGCATGGAATCCAAAAGACATGCTTAGGCATGATACTGGCAACTGCCAAAATCATAAGAGTTGATGTGATGGGCAGAACACAGTGATGGGAAATCTAGGTGATGGTGCAAGAGAGTTGACCAGATGTGGTAATGCAGCAGGTGTGGGAGAAATCATTCCAGCCTTCTCCTCAGGAAAGGATGCAGACACTAGAGCCAGCACACTTCTAGGGCCTTGACATCACCTGGGGTGCAGTATAGGGCCCTAGTCCAAATAAGAACCAGGGCACAGAGCTGACAGAATATGGAGAGGAGAGATAATGAAAGGAAAATCCCGATCTAATGGCTAACACAGGAGGAGTGTCAGAGCTTGCTAACCCAAGGAATGCCAAGGCCTGAGGGTTGGTCCTCATATAGCAGACCTCGGGCTGAGCTATGTTGATGGTAAAAGGGAGACAGAGGACATGTGGAAGGCCAACAACTGTGGGTGACTTGCATCACTGAGATCAATTCTAGGCCTACACCAGGTTACAGATTCAAAGCTGTTGATCCTGAGTTTTTAGGATTAGTTCAGAAACTAGCAAATCCCTATGAGAGTAGCTGAGGAAGGAGAGGTGGGAGACAAAATAAGGGTTGACCCTAGGAACTGATGCAATAATACAGGTAGTAAGAGTCAATAATTTAACTTTTTGATATTTTAACCTAGTGATCTATGTTTTGAAGAAGTATACATGCTTGAGGGGCAAAGGAAGCAGAGAAGTTGGAAAAACTTGAAAGGTATTTACATTCAACTTCAGTAAAATTTTGAATAACTATCATGTTCAGAGATTGTATTCTTCTGATTCATTTAGATTTCTGATTACTTAAGCTATGTAGAAATTTTTCAGAACATAAACTCTTCTATTTATTTTTCTTAGGTTAGCTTAACTTTCCTGACTTATGGTAGTATAATGAACACAATTTAATATTACTTCAATAATTGGAGATTTCATAGAACTCACAGTCATTACTCTTTCCTGAAAAACCTGGAAGTATTTTTAGACAATTCTTTATTAGCTCCAGGACTACATTTTTGTAAATGAGGCACCAATTTGAGCTTATTTTTTCATCATTTGCCTGTAGGAATTCAGTATGTTTTACTAAATATGTTGAGGGTCCCATTTAATTCTGAGGGACTGTTATTCCATGGTTTCCTTACAAGTCTAGGGTATACACCTAAACACAAAAAAGGGTTAATTGAGGATTTTGCTTGTTTGAATACATGTGAGCTATCAAACTTTGAATAAATAACATTTTAGAGTATTTCTTAAAATTTCCACATTATACTATCCAAATTCTGTTACCAAATAGAGGAACACAGGAAACAGTCTCCTAAGCGAGTCTATTAATAGAGGGAGATTTCTGTTTCAAGCGAAGGAAAGGAGGAAATCTAGGCTTTATTTCATGTACACACCATGTGACCAAAACTGTTCTAGCTGTTTCACACATGTTCATCTTGAATCACAACAATTGTGTGAGATATTTTGTCTCCATTATGGAGATGAGGAATCAGAGATTCAAAGACATATACTAACTGGGTGGTAACATAGCTGGTAAGCAGTACACCCAGGAATGGAAATTCAGGTCTATCTAATTCTAAAGCTAATTTTTATTTTCATTGCCCCATGCTCCAGAAATATGTCTGTATACATAAACTGTTATAAAAGAAATGTCAAAATCCATTTTTTTTCAGATATTGAAGCTATGAAGTCTATATCAATATATATTTCTGAGCCAATAAAACAAAATTATCCCTACAGATCACTCCCCCCCAAAAATACCTTTTTCTATGTAATAATTCAATATTGCTCAAAGTAAAAATCACCTGAGAAGTCTCCCTGGTCTAGAAATAACCCTACAAAAGGGATGTCATGTAAGTTTCATCTTCTATGTCAGGTCTTATCAATTGGCAGGGCTGCCTGGATCCCTGCATGGAGAAGAAATCTGAAGTTATGTCTAGAGTCAGCAGGAAGGAGCCTTGGGATCCATTAGAGATGAAGGCCATGGTCATGGGAGAGGAAAATGGCAACTCATGTACCATGTATTGCTTAGAACTGCCACAAGTATTAATAAAGTAGTATGTAATTTGGGAGGCTACTGCTCAAAATTGCCTTCCACAGTCAAAATTCTCTCTATTAATTTCACTTTGAGGACTTAGTATTTCCTAAGCTTGAATCATCATAAGAATCGTCTAGATTAATTGTTTGAAAATATTGTTTTCCAGGTCTCCCTGGAGATTCAGGAGGTTAAAAGTCGGAAGTCAGGAATTTTATCATCTGGCAAGTCTGGGAATACTTGAGTTGCTTTTGCATTCAGAAAGCCCCTGTGAAAGACAAACATTGCATTATTAAGCAGTAATAATTTAAGACATAATCTTCCCAGTAAAGATTTGAGTACTTACAGGCCAGGGGCAAACAATAGATCAATTTGATGGTGACTGGTGATCAGAGAAATTCAGAGCAGGTGATAACTTACCTACTTTATCTGGCTCTGCCCAACTTACTGACCTAATCTCATCCTGCTTTCCCTCTTGCCCAAGCTACTCCAGCCAGACTGGTCTTCTTTCTGTTGCTCTAATACGTGCAGGCTCCCACCTCAAAGTCTTTGCCCCTGCTGGTCCCCTGCATGGTATGTCATTCCTGGAGACCTTCACAGGGCCGGTGTCCTTTTAATCCTCTCTTAAGTGGTAGGGCTGTTAACTGAACAAGCCAAATGGCAAGCAAAGAGAAGGAAGAAAAGCACAGTTTTTGTTTGTTTGTTTGTTTTGCAGTACGCGGGCCTCTCACCGTTGTGGCCTCTCCCATTGCAGAGCACAGACCCCGGACACGCAGGCCCAGCGGCCATGGCTCACGGGCCCAGCCGCTCCGCGGCATGTGGGATCTTCCCGGACCGCGGCACAAACCCGTGTCCCCTGCATCGGCAGGCGGACCCCCAACCACTGCGCCACCAGGGAAGCCCCAAAAGCACAGTTTTAAATCTGTGAAGCAGATTCATTGCCTAGCTGACAACCAAACTCTTTAATTTTGTAAAACAGAGGATCCTAGCTCTTTCTTTGCTCTAAGCAATGAGTTATGCCAGTCATTGCATAGCATCTGCAGTGAAATCAGGGTAAAGAAAGTAATGGTTTACCTAGAAAAGAAGGAAACAATGACAAGTATAAAAACAGAGAATAGAGTCACTGGTTGCAAAATAATTAAATTTGGGTAAAATGTATTATTTAAAACTGATCACTGCCTTATCTTTTCTGATTCTTGCAGGGTGCTCATAAGTCTAATCATCTGACTGTATCTTTGAAATAGAATTAGGATTTGGGAAGCATCTTACTAAACACTAACTGAAGCCACTCTGAAGAAAACATCATTAATCATGTCATCTGATAAGAGATACTGTCAGTGTTACGTTTAGAAATTACACTCAGAATGAATTCCAGTAAACAACCCATGTGTGCATTAGGGATTAGGAAAATGAGGGCTTCTTTGTTTACTATAAATCTAAAAAAATATTACGTTGGCTTAATTTCTCAAAATGGAGCCCGCCTGGACTCATTTGGTCTCCCAGTTGCATAGGCGTTCTAGTCCAGTTCAGCTTGCACAATGCTGAGACATTCTTTTCAGAAAGTACTATTTTCACTGCAAAAGTCATCTACAGAAAACATATCGAAAAAGCTACAATAGTTCCCTATTGCTTTTTAAATAAATAAAAACCTTTAGGTTGGTATTTAAGACACTTAGACATTTTTAGGTTTACCCACCATTAGGTAAGATTTATATCAATTTTTAAAAATCAACTGAAGCATAATATCTGACTGCTTAGTATTAAACATTATAGGAAGCATCATAAAGGTACAAAGAATATATGAAATATTCCCAATCCTTAATGACTACCCAAATTAATCTCACAAGAGAAGGCAATGTTGTAGAGAATGCTGCACACAATAGGAATTTATGGGAGAGAGAAAGCGATCAGATATTGAGATGTTTGTAAAAGAAATAGGCCTTGAAGAAAGGTAAGATTTAGTCAAGTGGAGGATAATAGTGAGGCTACTGGAGGTTAGTTGAATTGTATAGAGGAATTACGGCAGAGATTTGCAGGTATTTTCTGGGGCAATGAATAGATCAATAAGAATGAAGTGGAAAGTTTATATTGGGAGTAGTGGACCAGATTTTGATGGCTATACATGAAAACAAAGGGTGGATTTTTCTGTAGATAATGAAAAAAAATAGAAACTTTTGATTATGGGATTAAAGTTATGAAAGTAATATTTTAGGAATAAGTCTGGCAGAAGTACAGAGGGAATCTGAAGGATGATATTAGGGTAAGCAAGTGCTTACCTTAGACATTAGTGTATGAAGAGGCCTCAACCCTTCTGATTTGCCCACAGCAGCTGAAACGAGCTGTATCAGCGGGATGGCGGGGAAGAAGTCTGACAAGAGCCAAGAGTTGGGAGGAAAGTACCTGTACTATAGTGTTATAAAAAGTCAAGTGAAGGGGCTTCCCTGGTGGCACAGTGGTTGAGAGTCCGCCTGCCGATGCAGGGGACACGGGTTCCTGCCCTGGTCCAGGAGGGTTCCACGTGCCACGGGGTGGCTGGGCCCGTGGGCCATGGCCGCTGAGCCTGCGCGTCCGGAGCCTGTGCTCCACAGCGGGAGAGGCCACAACAGTGAGAGACCCGTGTACCGCAAAAAACAAAAAACAAAAAAAAAACAAAAAAACAAAAACAAGTCAAGTGAAGAAGGCACCTTGATAAGAAAATAGTTATAAATTTTGTAATGGTTTTTAGAAAGATCAAGGAGAATGAGGGAGGTCAATAAAAACAAATAAATATTTACTTAGTCTGAAGGGAAACCATCAGAAGACCAGAAAAGTAAACAATTCCCAGTTAATATAAAGTATATGGAAACCAATTGCCAGGTCTTTCCCAATAGAACTGAAGAGCTGGACGTTCATAGAGATAAAATAAGCCCCCAAAAGGAAGTTGTGTAGCAAATTTCTAGAAAAACTCTCAAAGGGTTATTGGGTATTGAGAAAGGGAAGGGTCTATGAGCAATTTATTGAATTAAATTAAAACATTAAAGAGCAGTGGAATGGTTGTGACTGTCTCCAACTTTTAGACCAGTAGACTTCAGAATTTTGCCACAAGAGACAATTTGTGAGTTTGGTTCTTAAAAGTGAGAGGGGATAACTTCATGTGGGCTTTTAGGCTTGAAAAGTGCAGTATCCAAAGTAAGTTATGGTCACCCCAATAGCTAGGAAATCTTTGCAGCCAGAAGTCAAAATATCCATCACAAAGGAAAGGCCCCCTGCTATACTTCTTTCTCTCCACTACTGTGTGTCCTCAATAAAACAGCTAATACTGGGAAGTAGAATTAAAAGTTAAATATAATTAAAATCTACAAAGAGAATCGAGATATTGTATTCCATAAAATGAAAAATAATGTCAATGATATCAACCATAAAAAAAAGAGAGGAAGCTGTCAAAAACAAAAGGAGTATGTGAAAATTAAAAGTAGGGTTGCTTGATATTGAAAGGAAATTCAATAGATGGGATGAATAATAAAATTAATTACTAATAGAATTAACTGAAGACTGAATTAACTGGAGGATCAAATTAAAGAATTAACCACCAACCCAGTGACAAAGAATAAAATGATGAAAAATATGAGGAAGTTATAAGATAGGGAAGATATATCCAGAAAATAAAATACCCATCTAATAGGGGATCCAAAAAAACATAAACAGAGAAGGGAAAAGATGCAGTGTAGTAGGTTGAATAATAGCTCCCAATGACAGCACTCATTTATTTTCTCCTGTCTCTGTACCCTTTGATTTTGTGCCTGTCATGGGGTCCCCACAACGAGATAAGAGGGTACCTTACCAATCCTTCCTGGATAACTATTTCCATTCCTGCCTTCTGCTGAGATGGTAGATTCGATCTGTGAGTTACATCATCCTCTTCACATCCTTCTGAGCTTTGCCTAGAATCTCCTTTCATGTCTCTATTTCTACCAACAGTCTCTTCAAAGTCATCTAGGCTTTTATTATCATGCACCTCAAAATTCTTCCAAGCCTTTCAGGAACCTAGCCAAAAATCATAGGCAGTGCTAAGTCCAAAGACAGTCCCTTTCTAGCATAAAATGATGACTTAACATCATAATTTAAATGTATTTTATAGTGTAGCAGACACACCACCTCATAAATTTGAAGAATGTTATTTTGAAAGTCATTTTATCATGTTTAAAGGGAAAGGCCATAGATCCAGTGGCTTACCAAGGTTAGAATTTTCTGCCTCGCTCAGTAAGCATTCCATAGATTACTACGTTATATTCTCTAAATTCATGGATGCTGAGCTGCACCGTGTTACTGTTACCCACAGAAATCAATTTTCTCATAAAGTAACTAATGATCGCACCCCAAGCTGCACTGCAAAATCCTCCATTTAGATAGAAGAACACCTGCAGCAAATCCAGAATGTCATAGAGAATGATGCCGTCTTCACCTTGAAGTTTGTATAGACCATCCAAACACAACGTAAGTTTGAAATCTATCTTCTGTTTAACTTTTTAAAAATAAAGAGTACATTAAAATAAACGTCTTCCAAGCCTATTCCCAATACTTAATTCCAAAGCCACTTCCACATTTTTAGGTACTTGTTACAGCAGCACTCCATTTCCTGGTATAAACACTGTATTAGTTTCCTACAGCTCCAGTAACAAATGATCACAAACGGGATGGCTTAAAATGACAGAAACTTATTCTGTCATAGTTCTGTAGGACAAAAGCCTGAAATCAAGGTGTCAGTAGACTTGGCCCTTTCTGGAGGTTCTGAGGGAGAATCTGTCCCATGCCTCTCCCTTAGCCCCTGGTGGCTGCTGTAATCCTTGACAATCCTTGGCTTGCAGATGCCTCACTCCAATATCTGCCTCCATCTTCATGTCACTTTCTCCTCTGTGTCTCTCTCTCAAATCTCCCTCTGCTTTTCACTTATAGGGACACCTGTCATTGTTTTTAAGGCCCACCCTAAATCCAGGATGATCTCATCTGGAAA
Organism: Orcinus orca; assembly: GCF_937001465.1. Taxonomy (NCBI): domain Eukaryota; kingdom Metazoa; phylum Chordata; class Mammalia; order Artiodactyla; family Delphinidae; genus Orcinus; species Orcinus orca. The sequence goes on from NC_064567.1 coordinate 70,268,270, forward strand.
ACCTAAACCTAATTAAACCTACAAAGACCCTTTATCTCAATAAGGACACCTTATCCAAATAAGGTTCAGGTGGCTATGACATGGATCTGTCTTTCGTGAGGCAGGCCTCTATTCAACTCACTACAGTCTGCTCTCTAGCCCCTGCCAAACTCACATCTGTCCCACATCCATACAAAACACATTTACCTCATCCCAACATTCCACCAAAGTCTCAATCCATTACAACATCAACCCTAAGTTCAAAATCTCATCAAAAGTCCTAAATCTCATTATTAAATTATCTGAATCAGAGACAAGCGAAACTCTGAGTATAAACCATCCTGGAGCAAAACTTTTCTCCATATGGGGACTGGTGAAGCAGTTATCTGCTTCTAAAATACAATGGTGGGATGGGCATGGGATATACACTCTCATTCCCAAACGGAGAAATTTAAAGGAACAAAGGGGTTGCACAACCCAAGAAAGTATGAAATCCAGCAGGGCAAATTTCTTTAGGTTTTAAGGACTGGGAGTAATTATCTGTGGCTTCATGCTCCACTTGCTGGGTCCACAGCTCCAGCCTCTGGGCCTGCGACAGTGGCTCCATCAGCCTCTGGGTTCACAGCAGAGGCTCAGTCAGCCTCTAGCCCTCTCTCAATGAAACTTCTGACCTCTGTACCACTCTTGTCATCTCTGCCCTTAGAGTCATTCTTTATTTTTCACAAAGGGTAGCACAAGTCTGCAACTGAGTAGCTCTATCAGCCTATTTCCTGCCTGTAGAATCCTAGAAGTCATGCCTCAATCTCATCTTATATAAATTTTTATAAATTCTCTATTACAAGAGTACAGAAGTTATTCCACATTTTCTTCCAGTGTTTTACAGTTTTGTTCCTTATAACCATTCCTTCTGGAATTTATTTTTGTGCATCATTTAAAGACAAAAACAAAAAACAAAAAAAAAATGCTGCCCCAATTAGTAGTCAGTTATCCGGCATCATTGACTGATCAGTGCATTATTTATCCAATGACATGATATGCCAGTTTTATCATACATATGAGCTGGTATGTAATACTATTGAGTGTTTAAAACAGTTTTTGGTCAATAAGCATAAGCACACTATCACTTTCAGCTATGGAAACTGCTACTTTGCTAACCATGAGGTGAATATATTCTGCAGTATGTGGTATTTACTATGGTATGGCCTCTTTCATCTATTTTGTATTCTGAGAACAGTTTGTCCAAAATGACTGCTTGTATGTGTAAAAGTAACATTGGATATGCTTCAGATAAACAAGGTTATAATGTTATAATGGTGCTTACGGTGGAAGTTTTAAGAAGGCTGGAAGTGCTTTCCAGGATATAGTCAAGAAAGCAGAAAGTTAAGATCATCAAGGAGCTAGATATTGATAAATGACAACTGACATTAAGAAGCCCATTATAAGCATCACTGTTTGATGAACATGTATATGAAGATACTTAGGAAAAAAATTATTTTAAATTAAAAATATTTTAAACTATTTTATTACAGATTTTAAAATAATTTGCTTTACATTGTGGTTCAATTTTTACGTGAATTTTATCTTAATAATTGTGATAATATTCATAATAATTTCACGAAAAATTTTATCAGTTTCACTTCTTTCTTTGCTCACCATTATCTCTTTCATTCCATGTGTTCCTCCTAGTTGTACATACTTGTTGTTTTCAGTATCCTCAAGTGATACTTTCAGGAAGCATTCATGGTGGTAAAATTTCTGAGTCTTTTAATATATAAAAATGCCTTAATTTTGTCCTCAAACTTAAATAATAGTTTGGCTAAGCACACAAATTTAAGTTAAAAGGAATATTCCTTTAGAACTGCAAAAATATTGTTCCATTTTGCTTATTACCTGAGAGATCAAATGAGAATTCTGACAGCAACTGAATATTATTTCTTTAGAACTATCTTACATTTTACCTTTCAGAAACTTTTAGGGCCTGTCTGAATTTTCTTGGGAATCAGAAATTTCAGGATATATCTTAATGTGGACTTTTTCTCACATACATGCAGACTTTTTATTGGTTTTCCCTACAAGAGACAATAACGTAAGTTTTAAAATATAAATCTGAAGTCATCTGAGAGGCAAGGAAGAAAGATTAAAATTAAATGCTTAATCAAAAGGTACTACAACACCACCTAAAATCTACTACCATGGCAGTAGCAGGCTAAGATTTAGCTACAGCAAAAACATCTGATGAAAATTTTAGAGACTATATAGCAGGAAGTGGATTTGCTTTCCAGAAGACTGGTACACTGATAATTTGGATCCAACAGGATGTTTGACCAGGAAAATGTCAAGATGATTAGAAGTAAAACTAAATCAAAAAGAACAGGTACACTGGAGAATCCAAAACATGTACTCTCCAAACAGATGGTGACAGATTTATCTTCTTCCTCTCGTGAAGCATTTGCTGCACTTTGCAGCCTTTTCTCATAATCCTACCCAATGGCTGTTCAAGCTGAAAGCTGCTGCTCTCGCCTTGCAGATGGCTCAGCAACCACGTGAACTAGGTTTGGGTTGCACAGGACTCTTGATTAATTTAGCACGGATCTTGGAGAACTTGTGACAAACGGGGAAGAGGGGAGGAGAATACAGGGAATAAGAGGGGGTTGGTGGGATTGAGATGTGGTGGTGGTGGATTGGGTTGGTTGCATTTTTAGTTGTTCTGAACAAAGTGAACCCTGAAGCATTCACATGTAAAGTAGTCTAAGTTTCCCCAATTGATTTCATACAACTCCACACAACACCTTCAAAGTCTGAAGTCAGCAGCTGAACTGTAGTTACAGCTGCAAGGCTCACAAAATCATCAAAGAAACCAGAATGAGACAACCCAGATAGGATATTCCAGCAATTATTCTTAATCTGTCTTTCTCCAATCTAAAATAAGCATCTAATATACATGATGTGGGATGTAGAAAGCCATGCTGGAACAAACAGGGTCTTCTGCCGAACTTTTCATCAAACACAAAGGGAAACCAACGGTCAGGGTATATTTTTATTTTATCTTATTTTATTTAAAATACAACAACCCCAACGTTATTCTGTCACAATGGGACATGGCTGAACAGGTAGACGACAGATTCCCCATTGTGAGTTCTTCTGATGGCTTCGGCAAGGATCATGGAGATGTCGATCACCTGTATTTTGGAGCAATGCTTCACCTTATCCTCCTAAGGTATGGTATTGGTGACTACTACTGCTTCAAAGCCTGCACTGTTGATGTGAGTAATGGCCGGGCCAGAAAAGATTCCGTGAGTCAAGATCGCATAAACTCTGGTGGCTCCAGCTGAGAAAAGTTTGTCAGCTGCATAGCAGATTGTATCACAAGGGTCAGCCATGTCATCCACAAGGATAGCCACACAATCCTTCACATATCCCACTAGTACCTTTCGGTCCACTTCATTGGCCTTCTTCGGTTCTTTGTGAATCAAGGCAAAGTCCACATTCAGTCTTTCTGCAACGGCGGTCACTCCCTTAGCTCCACCAGCATCTGGAGAGACAATCATGCCGTTCCTCCACTCAGAGATATTTTCCTTTATCCACTTCAGGACAGCTGGATCTGCATACAAATTGTCTACTGGGATATCAAAAAAGCCCTGAATTTGAGAAGCGTTGACCCATCGTGATGATACGATCTGTACCTGCTATAGACAGCGTATTTACAAGTTTGGCGGAGATTGCGGCTCGGCTCTTATCCTCCTTATCCTGCGGGCACAGGGGAAGCACGGGATGACTGCAGTAACTCGGCTGGCTGGAGCAATCTTGCAGGCATTAATCATGATGAAAAGCTCCATTCGATTGTCGTTGATTTCGCCACAACCACTCTGCAATATGTGGACATCCCCTCACACTCTCGCCTATTTCCACGCAGGTCTCCTGGTTGCTAAATTTCTTAGTCACCACCTTGCCCAGCTCCTGGCCCAATCGGTCGGCAGTTTTCTGGGATAAGTCCTGGCGGGAGCTGCCGCTGAAGATTTTGATTGGCATTTTGGTCAACTGCCCTAGGCTCTCTACGTCCGGTGATCACCCCTGCAGTTGAGAAAGGAACAGAGGTCAGACCACAGACTATTTCAGCTCCTAGAGAGGCGCGAGAGCTCCGGTTGTTACTCAGCTGTTCCGGTCTCTTCCGGATGTGCGCCGCTCTAAACTGCCTTCTGGGTCTTCAAAAAAAAAAAATTCCTTCTTGGCATCCAGTTCACGCTTCAAAACTAAAGAATCAAATCTTGGGCTTCCCTAGTAGTGCAGTGGTTGAGAGTCCGCCTGCTGATGCAGGGGACGGGGGTTCGTGCCCCGGTCCGGGAAGATCCCACATGCCGCGGAGCGGCCGGGCCCGTGAGCCGTGGCCGCTGAGCCTGCGCGTCCGGAACCTGTGCTCCGCGGCGGGAGAGGCCACAACAGTGAGAGCCCCGCGTACTTCCAAAAAAAAAAAAAAAAACCAAATCTTTTTTCAGTTCGTGGATTTTTTTTTTCCTCCTCTATTAGTGCTTGTATTAGTTTCCAAGGGCAGCTTAAATCTATGTAAAAATGTAAAATTTCTACAAGGCAAAACACGTAGCTTTGAAAGGAAAGTTCTGGACTGGAGGAAATGTGGAAAACGTGCCCAGAGTTCTTCCAACTGAGTGAGAAAAAGATAAGTAGGAACAAACGTATGAAAAAATGCTACAAATCAAGAAATTGACGTTCATTTTCACATACCAGGTAAGCCAAAATTATAAAATAGATAACTCCTTCTAGTCTAATGGAAAGTGTAAGTGTGTAGATTTTGCAAGGGAAATTGAGTACATAACATACGGCTCAACGTGTCTTCTAGGAATCTACTCAATAGAAAGATTCACAAAGTATATTGATAACAGTATTTTTTGCTGTATTAATCCATTTAGTCAATATTTCCCGAGGTGTTCTGTGTCAGGTGTTGCCCCATTTACAGGGTATAAGATGATGAATGACAAATAGTAACCTCTCTAGAATTGCTTATAAAAGCAAAATATGGAAACCAAAAATGTCTGTCAATAGCTAAATTATCAGATAATGTATTGTACATACACAGGCAGCCATTAAAGAGACCGCAGTAGTCATATGGAAGAAGTCATATGGAAGTGTCTCCAAAATATTTTATTTACTTTTTTTCATTTAAAAATTTTATTTATTTTTTTATTGGAGTATAGTTGCTTTACACTGCTGTGTCAATTTCTGCTGTACAGCAAAGTGAATCATATACATATATCCCCTCTTTTTTGGATTTCTTTACCATTTAGGTCACCAGAGAGTACTGGGTAGACCTCCCTTTGCTGTACAGTAGGTTCTCATTAGTTATCTATTTTATACATAGTAGTGTATATATGTCAATCTCAATCTCCCAATTCATTCCACCTCCTCCCCCTTCCCCCTTGGCGTCCATAGGTTTGTTCTCTACATCTGTGTCTCTATTTCTGCTTTGCAAATAAGATCATCTATACCATTTTTCTAGATTCCACATATATGCATTAACATACGATATTTGTTTTTCTCTTTCTGACTTACTTCACTCTGTATGACAGTCTCTAGGTCCATCCACGTCTCTGCAAATGACACAATTTCATTCCTTTTTATGACTGAGTAATATTCCATTGTATATATGTACCACATCTTCTTTATCCATTCATCTGTTGATGGACACTTAGGTTGCTTCCATGACCTGGCTACTGTAAATAGTGCTGCAGTGGACATTGGGGTGCATGTTTCTTTTTGAATTATGGTTCTTGGGTATATGCCCAGTAGTGGGATTGCTGGGTCATATGATAGTTCTATTTTTAGTTTTCTAAGGAACCTCCATACTGTTCTCCATAGTGGCTGTATCAAGCTATATTCCCACCAACAGTATAAGAGGGTTCCCTTTTCTCCACACCCTCTCCAGCATTTATTGTTTGTAGATTTTTTGATGATGGCCGTTCTGACCAGTGTGAGGTGATCCAAGATATTTTTAAATGTAAAAAAATCATTCACAAAAATATGCATAGTATGATATTTATGTGTTTAAAATTAAGTAATAGTCAAAGCATCAAATCATTAAGGAAGTCCTTTTTATTATGATTACCTTTGCAGAGGGGAGTAGGTTGGTTGTACTTGGGGATGAATATGTCACAATTTATTGACATCTATTAATGTAGTATTGAACTTTCATTACTTTTATAATTTAAAAAAGACTAACAAAATATATATGTCTTTTTTAGGAAATTTTAAGTACACAGTTTCCAAATGCATTGGGGGTTGGAGTAAGGGCTAAGAAGTGGTAGAGATCATAGATACCAGGAATTTCAACAATAAACTGTGTCATAAAAGTAGTGGAAACATCAGATAGAGATCATAAAGTTTTATCCTACTAATTGTGTGTTTAACATTTGGTTCTGGGATATTTTTATTTAGCCTAAAACCAAATCATCATTTTATAATATTTTGAAATTACTAAATAATTTGTTGAATGTATCTTCACACCCCACTTTTGAGCTTCCCTGCTGGGTTTGGTTCATGGATAGGATAAGATCAGGAATGAGGTAAGGAATGGGGGGAGGCAACAGAAATGGATAAGATTTGGCAATTTCTGTGAAACACATTGCTAGAAAACAGTGTTTTTATATATTAAATGTGCTTAGTATAAAACATAAAAACAGCTATGTCAAAAAGGCTAAATCAAAATGTCCTGCTGCTGATCCAACCACATCTCTGGAGACATCAACATGCTTTTCTCTTCAGTTCAAACTCTTCATGGTTGACCGTATATGCAGGCTCATTTCAGTCCACAACTCTTCATTCATGTTCTTTCCTATTATAAAATCAACAGACCCACCTATACAATATAATTCTCATCTTCAGCCAAGACTACATACAGTGATTTCTAAAGAAAATTCTGTCTTAATTTAGCAACACTAAAAAGTACTTGCAGCTTTAATTAAAATGATTCTTAGTGTTCTAAATGTGTCACACATTTTTCAGTTTTTAAAGAAAAACAAAACAGGTTTTTAAATCGACTTATTATTACTAAATTGGACTGAACGCTAATGTAAACTTTAAAAACCGATAGTTGCTTGCGTTTTCCTTGAGGTGTTAAGCAGGAGAAATTTTTGTGTTGCTGCCATTTTTGATCCATGCTCTGGCTGTTGCAACACCTCACAGTTTCAGGGATTTGTCTAGAATCATAAAATGTTAAAGATGGAAATGACCTTAGAAACCACCCGGTCTAGCATCCTAATTCACAGACAGGGAACCGAGGCCCAGAGAAACGAAGCAAGTTGCCTGGGATCTAACAGCTAATTAGAGAGAATATGGATTAGAACGCAGAATCCCTGAATTTCCAAACAGGGCTTTTCTCACTATACCATGTCTAGGCCTTTTCTTTGAGGTTTATCAGAAGGAAGGAAAAAATCAAAAGGTTATGTAGAAATTGTTGCACAAAATTTTACTCTTTCGTCGAACAACTACAACAAGGAACAAAACTCCAAAGCTGAGACTGGAAAATTCTTTTGCTTTTAAGAATTATTTCCAGAAAGAAATGAACGATTAGCAGTGTCATGGAAATATCTTCATTACTCTGATATTTCTGTTACATGGGTCTATTGTAAGGGGATTTAGCTCCTGTTTATTTTAGTCTCTGTAGGTTGAGAAAGACATCTATCTTATCATTGACTGTTTCTGACAAAGGTTATAGGTAGGAATGATGCCCATTGAACAACACATTCTCTCTATTTAAGATGTTGCTAATAAATTACTCTGGAAACAAAAATTGTGGCATAGAGAAAATGCCTTATCTTTCTCCTTCCCAAGGCAAGCATATTTAAATGTCATCTCTACAGGTCTGTGAGAATTGTTGTATTTTGAAGGTCTTTTGAGTTAATACCCAGAATATATCTATTACCTTGGGAATAGTTTCTTGCTTTACCGATTATTCTTTTACCCTTCACGATTCCAACATAAATAATTCAAAGAGAGCCCTGATGCAGCTTGATCAACTAAGGAGAAAAGAAAGTCAGTCGGTTCTTTCAGAAAGTGGAGAAAAATAGTTGTTGTATTATAAGTAAAATAAATGCTTTCACTAAACACGCTTGCAGTTGACAAAATGCTAGATGTTTAGGTGACAATTACAGGTCTTTGATAAACTGTCAAATCTTGTCACAACACATGTTACAAACAAGGACAGATTTAGATGTTCTTTATGGCAGCTTTGTGTAGTTTGAGAATGTATGGCAGTTAATTTCCAAAAGGAACATGTTTTTCTTTCCAGCCGTTATCTGCTTGTTTATTAGGAAGAGTTTCTTTGTGCCTTTAATCCTCGTTTGACTCAGAGTTCCAGATCATTATTGTAACATTACCTTACCTCATTTCTTTTGTTCATAATAATCATCTATAATACTTTGAGAAGACAGTTTCCCACAGAGCTTTACATTGGTAGAAATGCTTTAAAGTTTGTTTTGTGATTGTTTACAATTTAGGTTGACTACCGTGTTTGTTTACTGAGTTTTTAGTTGGAAATCTGTCATTTTATACAATAGACGTGAAGATGGTGATTAGGTAAATAAATATGAGTGAAACAAATAGGAGAAAAAGACAAAATTTTGTTACTCAGAAATGCGACTTTAATTTTGAGTATTATGTTAGACTCGTGACGGTATTTTTGAAACACACTTTGGAATTAAAAAAAAATTTCTAATGAACTTAAAAATCTTAGTATGAAATAATAGTCTTGGAATAATAATGAGGTTAGGTGTGCTGAATAATACATAATTGTAATGACAGATAAGGCAATGTATGGAGAGGTTCCATAACTAGTAAATTGCAAATAAGAAAATATCTCCCTAATATTTATGTGAAATATTTTTAAGTATTTTAAAGCAGGTATGGATCTTTCCCTTCTCATGTAGAATATTAGTTTCATGAAATTAGTAAAAAGATACTCATGTTAATTATATTTTGACAAAATGCAAGCTCCATTTATGCTATTTAAACCTATTTTAAGTACTTTTTATTTTTTCTCTTCCATTATGATAATTTATTTAATCTTCATAATAAACATTAAACCCAGTTGTCCATTCACATGAGAAAAAAAGAGTGCAGCGTGGTTTGAAATGGTTCAGTGATTCTCCAACTTCAAGGGCAGCAGGGGACTTCCCTGGTGGTCCAGTGGTTAAGACTCTGCACCTCCACTGCAGGGGGCGTGGACTCAATCCCTGCACACCAAAAAAAAAAAAAGAAAATTATATTAAGATTCAAGGGCAGCAGGATCACCAGTAGGGAGTGTGAGATATAGATTCCTGAGCCTCATCCCCAGAGTTACTGATCGGTAGGTCCAGGGTGGAAACTCAGACTTCATGTTTCTTACAAGACACCAGGTAATGCTGATGCTGCCATTCTGGTGTCCACACTTCTGAGAACCACTGGTATGCATCATTAACATTTATTTATTTTGGGAAAATAAAAGGTAATAGTTGATTTATTTTGCTTCTGCTCATTTCACTAGCCCTTGTAATTTTGCATATTTTATTTGGCTTCTAGATCTTTTCATGTTCTTTTCTACATATGAATAGTGCTTTTGAATATCACATAATTCTTTATGAACAGTACACATATATCCTTCAACTTAAAATACCTGTATTATGTTACAGAAATACTTTGACCAATATGTGTAAGATGTGAATTCTTGTTATTTGGGGAGTTTTAAAAATCCATTAGATATTTGAACATCTAAAAATTAATTTCTACCTATTAGCGCACTAAGAATTGATTGAAATTAAGAGGCTCTCCTATTTATTATCCCATTTGTCCTCCCTCCTTGAGCCTCTTACAGTGTTCATCACTGAGAAGGATCTTTTTGTCAAACTCTGAAAACCACTTGTCTGTCCATGATGATACCAAGTATTGTACAGAGTGAATACTTGCTGATTTGATTTGATGTTGCCTTTTGGGAGGAAACCATTTTTCAGACTCTCCAACTTATGCTGGTTCAACTAACAATTTTTCAACTTTACCATGGTGCAAAAGCAATATGCATTAATTAGAAACTAAACTTCGAATTTTTATCTTTTCCTGGGCTAACAATATGTGGTACAGTACTCTCTTGTGATGCTGGGCAGGGGCAGCAGCTGCAGCTCCCTGTCAGCCATGAGATATGCACTTACAACAAATTTCTACCGATACAGCTGTTCAGTTTTTCACTTTCAGTACAATATTCAATAAATTACATGAGAGGCTTTGTGTTAAATAATTTTGCCCATAGACTAATGTAAGTGTTCTGAGCACATTTAAAGTAGGCTAGGCTAAGCTGTGATGCTTGGTAGGTTAGGTTATTAAATGCATCTTTGACTTAATGATATTTTCAACTTACAGTGGGTTTATAGGGATGTAACCACATCGTAAGTTCAGGAAGGTCTGTATATCAGTTTATAAACAAAACGAAACAAAACAATAAGTAAAAACAAAAGAATTTCTCTATTTAAATATATGTTAGAATGAGTAGACCCCTATGGACTACATATTGTTCTTCCTCAAGGGTATTTTGTTCCCATGTACTCCCACATACATTTTAGAATTTTGTTGGGATTTTGATTGGAATTACATTAAATCTGTAAATCAATTAGGGAAAATTGACATTATAATATTAAGTTTGCAAATCCATGGACATGCTATTTCTCTTTTAAATTACTCTTTAAAATGACAGTAAGTTCCTGTAATTTTTCTCAGATATACATTTTTCCATTTTTCCAGGTACTTCATTTTTATATGATTTAAATGATATCTACTGGAAATTGTATTTTCTGTTACACAGTAATATAGTTCATAGTTTAAATTTTGTGTCCATTCTTTTTTTTTTTTTTAACATCTTTATTGGGGTATAATTGCTTTACAATGGTGTGTTAGTTTCTGCTTTATAACAAAGTGAATCAGTCATACATAAACATATTTTCCCATATGTCTTCCCTCTTGCGTCTCCCTCCCAGTGTCCATTCTTAAAAGTCATTTGTGGATTTTAAAAGTTTCTATATAGGCCATATATCATCTGGAAATAAATGACAATATGGCTCTTTGATCTATTTCTTATACTTTTCCCCCTTCTTGCCTTGTGATGCTGGTTAGGACCTCTAATGTCAGGTTGACTAGAAATGGTGACAGTGGCCATTCTTGACTTACTTCTAATCTGAAAAGGGAAAACTTTTAATATTTTGCCATTATGTATGATGTTTGTGTGTTGTATTTTATCAGGATATACTCTATAAGGTTGTTTCCTGTTATTAGTTTGTTGAAAGTTTCTTCTTCGTTTTTTTTTTTTTGATCAAGAAAGGGACTTGGATTATGTCAAGTGCTTTTTTTCTGCATCTTTCATGATTATAATATGATTTTTCTTGGTTATCCTCTTAATATTGTAAATTACAATGATTTCTTTTCTAATGTTAAACAGACCTCATTCATGGGATCAACCCAATTTAATCATGATATATTGTCCTTTTTATGTATTACTTGATTCAGTTAGGTAATATTTTATTTAGAATGTTTTCATGTATCTTTATGAGAGAATTTGGCCCATAATCCTTTGTCTGTACTTATTAGGTTAAGAAAACAAGATTATACTAGCTATGTATGAGTTGGAGAGCATTTCATCTTTTTCTATCCTATGGAAAAGTTGTAGAAATTATGACATTAAGTGGAACTGGACCAGAAGATATTTGACTACTTATTCGATTTCGCTAATGGTTATCAGTTACATTTAGGTTATAGATTATTGGTTATATTCAGATTTCCATTTTTTGGTCAGTTTTGTTGTTTTATTTTTCTACAAAATTTCCTACTTTATCTAAATTTTCAAATTTTACTGACAGTGCTTCCCACAATATCCTTTTATTATGTTTTTTGTATCTGCAGCATCTTTATTTAATATGATTCCCTTTGTCATTTCTGGTGTTAGATTTTTGGAACTATTTTTTTTTTTGATCAGTTTCACCAGAAGCCTATTCATTTTATCAGTCTTTTCCAAAAAAACTAATGGTTGAAATTGTTGATGCACCCTCACTGGCTGCTTATTTCAAACTTTGTTGACTTTAAGATTATTTTTAATTATGTCCTTTCATCCTTTCTTTGTGTTTATTTTGCTGTTCTTTTTTAAAATTCTTGAGATATATGCTTAATTATTTATTAATATTCAAAGGTATACATTTTTCTTCTAAGTACTGCTTTAACTTAAGATTTATATGTAATATTTTTATAGTATTTCTGTTGGTATTCAGGTAAAACTATTTTCCAGTTTTGATGATGATTTCTTTGTTTCAGGGACCATTTAGTTTATTTCTTAAATAACATATGTATAGGGAACATCTAGATATCTTGTTGGTGTTGTTTTTAGTTTCTAGCTTAATTGTACTGAAGACAGAAAACATACTTTGTGTGATTTAAGCCCTTGGAAATTTGCTGAAACTTTTTTTATGGTCACTTTTCATAAGTAGTCCATGTGTGCTAGGAAGAATATGTACTCTTGAGTGGTTAAGTGCTGTATACATACACACACTTTCAGTTTCCTTTAAAAAATTTGTGTGTGTGTGTGTTGTATTGTGCCTCTCTTCTTCACACCTATCTTCTAGCTTACTCGTTCTCTTTTCATGTGTCTATTATGCTATAAGACCAGTTTATTGAGGGTTATTTATTTATTTATTTATTTATTTATTTATTTAAAGACTAATGGAGACAACTTCCCACTGCCTTTTTGGGTTTTTTGTTTTTTGGCTGCATTGGGTCTTCGTTTCTGCACGCGAGCATTCTCTAGTTATAGTGAGCAGGGGCTACTCTTCATTGCGGTGTGCAGGCTTCTCATTGTGGTGGCTTCTCTTTGTTGTGGAGCACAGGCTCTAGGCACACAGGCTTCAGTAGTTGTGGCACGTGGGCTCAGTAGATGTGGCTCGCAGGCTCTAGAGCACAAGCTCAGTAGTTGTGGCACACAGGCTTAGATGCTCCACAGCATGTGGGATCTTCCCGGACCAGGGATCAAACCCGTGTCCCCTGCATTGGCAGACGGATTCTTAACCACTGCGCCATCAGGGAAGTCCCTATTGAGGGTTTTTTAAACAACTTTATTTTTTTTTAGAGCAGTTCAACTTTACAACAAATTGAGAGGAAGGTACAGAGATTTCCCATGTACCCCCCTGCCCCACACAGGTATAGCCTCCCTTATTATCCACATCGCTCACCAGAATGGTACATTTTTCTTTTTACCAAGGATGAACCTACCTTGACACATCATAATTACCCAAAGTTCATGGCTTACCTTAGGGTTCATTCATACTGTTCTACATTCCATAGGTTTGGACAAATGTATAATGATATACATCCATCATTATAGTATCATAGAGAATATTTTCACTACCATAAACGTCTTCTGTGCTCTGCCTACTCATCTCTCCTCCCCTCCCTCACCTCTGGCAACCACTGATTTTTTATTGGCTCCATAGTTTGCCTTTTCCAGAATGTCATATTTTTGGAATCATACAATATGTAGCCTTTTCAGATTGACTTCTTTCACTTAGTAATATGCATTTAAGTTTCCTTCATGTCTTTTCATGGCTTGATAGCTCACTTATTTTTAGCACTGAATAGTATTCCATTGTCTGGATGTACTACAGTTTATGTATCTATTCACCTACTGAAGGATATCTTGGTTGCTTCTAAGTTTTGGCAATTATGAATAAGACTGCTATAAACATCCGTGTGGAGGTTTTTGTGTGGGCATAAATTTTCAGCTCCTTTGGGTAAATATCAAGGAGTGTAATTTCTGGATCGTATAGTAAGAGTATATTTAGTTTTGTAAGAAAATCGCCAAACTGTTTTCCAGAGTGGCTGTACCATTTTGTATTCCCATCAGCAATGTATGAAAGTTCCTGTTGCTCCACATTCTCACCAGCATTTGGTGTTGTCAGTGTTCTGGATTTTGGCCATTCTAATAGGTGTGTGTAACTACAGTTTTTAATTTTCATTATTGCATTTTTCATTTGAAGATATTTTGTTTAGTCCTTTTAAAGTTCTACTGGGGCACTTTTTAGAGTTCATTGCTCTCTGAACATATCTTCAAACTTGTTCTTATTTCAAACTATTTTTAAAAACATAGTATAATAGCTGTTTTATAAGATGCATTTGGTAATTTCAATGTCTGAAGTTTTTGGAATCTGTATCTGCTGTCTATTTCTCTTGCTCATGCTGGCTTTTTTCTTTTGTGCTTGTTTATGCTTAGCTATGTACCATTATGGCATATGTACCATTATAGCATATGAAATCTTATTTGAGGAAATTCTTTGAAGTCTAGAATGAAAGTTTTTCTTCCAGAGAGAATTTGCTTCTGACTCCTATATGGAGTTGCTATTAGTCTGCGACTACCTTAAGTTTCCCTGGACTGTCAACGTGATATAACCCCAGGCTGCAGAACTATGTAAGGGTAGCCTAAGGTCACAACTTCTCAGGAATCCACACCTTCCAACCCTTTTACCCCTGTTTCTTACACTGTTTTTCTCTGCTGTCTGCTGTGCTCACCAACAAACCATCCCACCCTCCTATAGACCATGGAGGCAGGTTTACTTCTGATTCACCATTATTCTGAAGATAGAGAGCTTTGGGGTCCCAATTTAATGAGTAGAAAGTCTCCTATGAGACTCCTCACCTTGGGCAGGCCCTGGGCCTTAACTTGCATTACCCTTGACCCATGAAGTCTATAAAACTGAAACCTAAGATAATTAGAGCTAGTCTTAGCTCTTGTATCCAGAATATAGGATGAGCCTTTGCTCATATTCCCTCCCTGAGGGCAGAATGGTGCAGGCAGCGAGCAGCAGTTGGAACAGGCAGAGAACACTTGTCGCTGTGGAGAAGCCATGTTAGGAAGGCTAGTGGTAGCAGAGATTGTGCCGTGGTGGCTGATAAAGAGACTGGACTGGACAAGTCTGCAGGCTATTTAGCAGAAACAGAAACTGGAAATCTGAGAAATTGTCAGAAATAGTTCACTGTGGGACATTCAGACACGGGGCTCATTTTTTGAATTAGCTAGAGTGTGCTTGCACCATGGTATTTACAGTTCCAGCCTGGTTTTCCCATGTCTTCTAGGACCTTTGAAATCAAGGTTATTCTTATATTTATGATAAACTTAAGGTCAATGATAAGAGAGACTAAATATATATAATGAATGTATATTCTGTGTACTACCTTCTAGTAATTTGTCTTTAAAAATATTACTTGTGATTGTTGTTGACTTTAGCAGTTTACTTCACCAACAGTTACTTTTTGTGTAAATACATTCTGCTTCATATCCTTATATGTTAATTTACTTCTTATCAATTCAATTCATGAGCTCTCTTTTCAAATACACTACAGTGAAAAACAAGAAACAGCTTATTAGTGTCAATCTGTTTCCTTCCTTTTGTAGACATAAGAAAAGAGGTTTTGCCAGTGGATAAATGAATTTATGACAATGAGGTATTATTTTATCTTTTGAAAATTATGTATAAATAATATAAAGCAATATTTTATTTTCACTAACTTTGGAGAGTTCTGTGCTGTGTTTGGTGCCTAGAAAATTAGTGACTAATGATGTTTCCAAGTATAAGGAGTAGAATAGAAATAGCTGATTTCTTATTTTCTGTATGTTTAATCCAACAGCAGAGGGGATGGATGTTTGATGTTATGGATTTGCACACAGACTCTGGTGCCAGACTGTTTGCGTTTGAATCCTGGCTCAATAGCTTAATATCTCAGTGGCTTTGGACAAATTACTTAACTTGTCTTTGCCAAAGTTTCCTCATCTGTTAAAAGGATGACAATAATAGTACCAACCTTTCAGGATTGTGAGGATTAAATAAGTAGAGCAAATATGAACCATCAGTAACAGTACTTTATATATTATATGTATGTTGCATGTAAATATACACTTTATAAATGTTAGCTATTTATGTGTACAGAATACAGACAAGCACTGAAAGTTTTGAAAAGTGATAGCAGGATTGGTCTACTGGAGACCTGCTCCAGGTTCTTCTCTTACTTGCCACATATCTTCCTCCTGGAGGGGTGATAACAGTGTAGTAGAGCCAGCAAACTATTGCTGTGTCCATATCTCTCCCATGGGATTAGAGAGAGCTGTAATGAGAGGGTCACATGCTGAAGGTATGCCTGTTCGTTACATAGAGAGCTTGGTTCCATCTGACTTCTTGAACTAGAGTGAGCCTTTACCCAAGTACTCCTCTATCAGGTGAGAGTTGGGAAGACACTGACAGCTTAATGCATCCTGATGATAGCAAGTTTTCTCCAGATATAAGGATAGAGTTAGGTCTCTTTAAAAAAAGTTTAGTCATAAGGCCATGTAGAAAATTATTGGTTAACTAGAAGAGGATGGTTTCTCATTTTCCATAGTTTATCTAACAGGGATTAAGCATATTTTAACTATAGATCATAAAATCTTAAATATTTCAATGTTTAATTCTTATAACTATGTAGTAAGTCTCCATTTTTAGAATATTTGAAAGCAATAAATGGTGATTGGGAAACATGATCTTCCTATCCTGAGTTTCAGTAATAGTAGACTATTCCTCCCAGCAAGACATCACTGAAACATTTTGAACAAGAATATATACATTACTTATACATATCTCCAGGGAAGGAAATCCCACAGATCCTTTGAATGATTTGCTCTTTTTAAAACTATAACTGATTTGAGATATTCTCTTATATCTCACTTAAGTCTGCTCTCTTGAGAATTAATCTTATTCTTACTTATTCATTCCTCAGTAAAGATGGAGAGCAGCTGATACCATCCTCTTCACATACTTGAGAACCATTATTAAAGAATTCCTTTGCTGAATAATCTCATTTTGTCAAGGCTTTTACTATAGGTTTTGTTTTTAGATCCTTTGATCCTTTTTACTGCTCTGTACATCTCTTTCTTGAATCTCTGAATCTAAACAATTTGTGCTCACGTGGGTCTGACCCATGTTTTATTTATTTATAGTTTTATTCTGGATGTGTCACCTCACATTCCTAATGCTTAACTACTATTTATGCATCGCAGTATCCCACTTGCTTTTATAAGAACAAAAGCATTTCAGTGGAGGTGGTACATTATCTCTGAGCATTTATTTGTATCACAGGTAAACTAAGCCCATTTGAAAACAAACAGCCTCCCTTCACACGCACACACAGAAGTGTATATCTCGATTGTAAATTTTTTCTAATTAAAGAAGTTTTTGTTTGTTTGTTTGTTTGTTTGTTAACAGTTGTTAAAGAACAGCACTATGTTCCAGAGCTACTTGGGGTTAATTATGGTTTATCACACACTGAAGAAGAAAAACACAGGGTGCAAAGTGGATAAAAAGAATGAATTTTTAGCAATTAATTAAATTATATTTCTTTAAAAAAGATAATATATCTGAAATAAATAAACAGATTTTGGGTTGAATTGTTAGATTTTACCAGTGGTATGCTTTTGATCTTTCCACTTTAAACATGGTATATAGGCATACTGTTTGTATTTGAAGTTTGCATCTGTCATTGGTATAGTTAAATAAAATTGGGATAATTACATTATGAAACTGGAACCAAAATTGGCAAGGTAACTCATTGAAATTTAAGATTTCCTTGATTATTGTATTAACTATCAGATTATATCTTGAATTTATGATTAATTCAAAGAGTACATGACACAGATTGTTTTCTTACTTTAATTATATTTGCATGATAGGTTTATGATGTTGCCTTGTTGAATGACAGAATTTTATTTGCTTCTTTCAGTTGTGTCTTTGTGTCTTTAAAGAGCTTCTACCACTTTCTAAAAACACTGCAATCAGAGAAGATTTTCATTAAATCCTTCTTTCCATAGTTGCTCTCTTGTTTTTCTGATGAAATCTTTGTTTACTTTTCTTTGGGAGGTTTAGATTATGGCCAACCATTTACAGCATGTTCATAGTTTATTTATGACTCAAAATAAAATAAGACCAAAATTTAGTGAAATTTAACACTTGAAAGGTTCCATATGCTTGAATGTGCTCAGATTATTATTTTTTGCCTATAACTAAGTTACAGATCACTGAGATGTAACTTATGTGCAGGCACTGTATGGGATTTCATGAATATTTAGTGCTTTGTTTCTATTTCTGAGTCTGTGAAGTTTCATAAATCAGCACTGTTTTTGCTTGGTTGCTACATAGCAGTGATTTTTGTGCTGTCTCTTCTGTATTAAAACGGCTGAGTTTCATACAGTTTGTCTATGGAAATAATTCCTGGTAGGAAAAGACAAATTATGTTGGCTCAGTGTTAAAGGTTATGATTTAAGTATAATGGAAGCAGGAAATAGACATTTAAATTTTACCTTAAACCTCCAACTTTAAACATTATTTACTAACCTATGTTGTCTATTGGTTAGTAAATAATGAGATCTTAAGAATCTGTTTCCAATTTTGTGATCTGGAATCCAAACTATTACCAACTATTTTTTGTCTGAAAGCTCCACTGGCAATGTTTCTTTAGACTTTGTAACTATAAATAAAGGCTCTCAGCTATTTTATTGGGACGTTAACGTGTCCTAAGCCAGTGATTCCCAATATGGTCAATCATCAGCATTATCTGGGCTGTTTTCTGAAAATACAGATTTCCAGACTCAACCTTAGGAAATTTGTTTTACTTGGTAGCATTAAATCAGAGATTCTCAACCTTGGTTGCACATTAGAATCCTCTGGGGAGATTAACACCCCCCCAAAAAAACCTGATAACTCAGTTCCATCCCCAGAGATCCTGATGTAATTCTGTGTCACCCTAACTTTAACCCAAACTCTGAGATCTTTTCAGACTAATGTCCAGCTACTTTTGAGAACCACTGCTTTAAACAATACATTTCTTTTTTAGAAGTATGATATTCAGAGTTTCTTATAGTGACTATTGATTTGGTTTACAATTTTACAATTTCATTACCATCTTCAAATATTTCCCTTTTTTTTGTTTAAAATGTTATACTAATAACCCCTGGAAGGCTGATAGCTCCAAGCAAGTTCTGGCATGGGAAGATGTCTGAGCCTGTTTACCTCAGCAGGAGAAATATACGACTTCTTTGAGAAATACTACAGAAGCTGGATTGCCTTCCTCCCACCAGATAGAGGGCTTACAGACAGGGAGATTAGGGATAGTAGAGTTAGTAAGTTGATTTTGCTGTGCCCAGGATAACAAGAGGCCTACTTTAGCTTGAGTTGACTCCTTGGCCCTTGGTAATAGTAGCTAGCATTTATTGAGTACTTGCTATAAGCTGAATACTTAGAATTCTTCACCATAGCCCCACTTCCATTTTATAGGAAAGAAATGGCAAGCACGGGGAGGTTAAGTAACTTTCCTAAAGTCACACAGTTAGTATGCAGTAAAGGCTGGATTCGAACCCAGGCTTGTCTGACTCCAGGGCCCTTATGGCTGCCTATGATGTCACCTTGACCACTTACTAGACCACAATATGGTATAATAAATATGAATGAGGGGTATATAAGCATATCGAAGTCTGATCTCATATGAGCAATGTTTACATGTACAACTTACTTGACTTCTCTTCAATTACGCCATCTCTAAAATGAGATTAATAATAATACCTTCTTCACAGTGTTTATTATGAGGCATTTAAATAAAGCAGTAGCTTGGTACCTGGATTATAGAAGTACTAAGGAAGTAATGTCTGTTTTTATAAGTCAACACAGTTTACAAGTCCAAAGACATAGAAATTTTGGGTTTGGATTGATTGTCGTTCTTCCTGTGGGTAGGCTAGGTTGTTCCAGTCAGTGTATAGAGATTAGTCAAGGTTTATTCTAACCCTGAATTTCTCTAATTTTTATAAATTGTATCATTCACCCAGATACATTGTCTCTACTTGGCAAAATTCCTCTGGTCCTACCATTATGGTTAATCATTTAGTTTGTTAAATAAATCTTATTTTTTCATTGATTTACATAAGAAAAACAAAGCTTCATTCTTGTGAAATATACTACTTTAGGTTCCAAGTAGAAGACTTTTCCTAAGGAATTAATATGGTAGCTTACTTAAAAGTCTCTCCCAACATGGTGCCACATGAAATTACTGAAATGGGAGGCAGAATACTTGAATTCTATTCTTCCTGATCTTCCTTCTTTAAGTACTGGGCAATTTCAGGCATGTTCACTTAACCTCTTAAGTCTTTGGTTGTCTTAGATGTAAATTCGAAGCTGTATTATATGATAGTGGTAGGTTCTTTGTGCTCTAATATTATGTGGTTCTGGATATTATAAAATAGCAACAAGGATATATTTATACATGTAAACTGTGTATATAATGGGAACTGCAGTTCTCACCCACCAGTTCATCTTTTTAGTTCCAACAATCTCTTCCTTATTCTGAGCTCATTTATCGACAAGAAATAGGATTCTATTATTTCTAACTTTTTTATGATTCTATTAATCTTTCCTCCATTATCAGTCATTTGCCAAAAATGTAACAGCCCCTGTACCTAGAGATCTCTTCCTTGGTTACTCTCTAATAACTTCTGGAAAATTGCTTTATCTTCTATCTAGTATTTTATTACCTAATTAGAGTGTTTCTCAGATATTGATTCCTGGATATACATTTGCTTGCACAAATAGTGGAAATCTTTTCCTAATTCACACATACAAGAGTTAAATCAATGGATAAAAGACTTCTTCCATAAAATATTTTAAAACCTCTGTCACCTGGTACCATTTGTTTGTGTTAGAACAAAATATGACAGAATATACCATTAATACAAAATTATTTATATTATAGTATAGTGATTCTCGAACTAATATCCAATCCACTGCAGACCAATTCTTTTGTAAAATACAATGAAAATGAATTACTAGAAAAACAATATGTTAAAAAGACAAAAAGTACAAATCCAATTTTTAAAACTATGTTGCAATAGACATAAAATAATTCTGTCAAACTGCTCTAAAATTAGTTCTCTCAAATTTTCATTCTCAGAGTCTATACTTGTCATAAACTGAAAGCAAAGAGTTCATAGAACTGTACTGATCTGTGGATAAGACATTGAATTGCACTGGTCTTGAAAAGCAAGTTTGACTTTCTCTTTTTTGTAACTTTGAAATTCTTTCGCAAAAATAAGAGAGCTTCCTTATTCCCCTCTCTCAGCTTGTAGTATTCTTTAAGAGGCTGGATCTCCCTAGCTTCAGATAATTCCTACATTCAGTGACTGGATCCTTCAGGTTCTTTGCTGGATTAAAATGTAAGTAAAGTAGATGTGTATTAAGCCTTACCTGTATTTAGCCTCAGTGGAAGTGGGTTGCTCAGATCCTTTCTCGATAATGGCTTTTAATGAAAAGGAGAAGAGGACAGCCTGGGGGGAACCAAGTGACTCAGGTGTAGAGAGGGGTTACTACCAAAAGGCCATGTCTGTCTGGGCCACATGCCTGCTAATAAATCACCAGAGATTTATCCATGATTTTAATATCAGAATCATTGTCCAGGTGGAAAACAATCCAAAAAGTTGATGATAAGGGAAATACATGTAAGATGATTTTGTTGTGAAAATATCTGAGGCTTTAAAGGTGTTTTTTCCTTTTGATTTATTATAAGAAAGAATACAGAAATTACTATTGCTCAAAACAGTCATTCTACTGGAAACCTCAAATAGCAAATTAGAATTACATTTTTTTTGAAAGATAGTTGCTAGGAGAGTAGGTTTTCCAGACCCCAATTAAAGATTCATTTTGCAATCAGCTTAAGCCTATATTTTTGAAACTTGAAACCTTACTCATCTGGCAGAGAAAAGGATCATAACCACTGAGAGGGAATACAAAGATCTTTCAGAGTATCCATATTTTACTTCTAAATCTTAATCTTCAAGGACTTTTCCCTATACTTTAAAAAACCTTATTTGTCTGCTAAGGAATTTTCTGCATTATTTCACCACCAAAATAATTGTTATTATATTAACTATTATAATTCAAAAATCTACCTTTATAAGGACCCATGAGAGAGATTTCTCTCTGACAATGCATTAAAAATACAGTGCTTGGGCTTCCCTGCTGGCACAGTGGTTGAGAGTCCGCCTGCCGATGCAGGGGACACGGGTTCGTGCCCCGGTCCGGGAAGGTCCCACATGCCGCCATGGCCGCTGAGCCTGTGCGTCCGCAGCCTGTGCTCTGCAACGGGAGGGGCCACGACAGTGAGAGGCCCGCGTACCGCAAAAAAAAAAAATACAGTGCTTCCTCTGAGCTCTCCATTTGTTTTTGACTTTTTCTTACCTCTGTCACTTATTAGAGTTAAGCCTCTGATAATGTATTTAACTTTTATGGTCCTCACTTTCTCTCATTTCAAAGGTGGGAATAAAAATTTTACCCACTTTATAGAGTTTTTCTATAGATTAAATGAATTAATATATTGTAAGTGCTTAGAGCAGTGCCTGGAACGTAAGTACTTAAAAAGTGTAAGCTGTTATTATTATTGTTGTTACTGTTTTCTTTCATGGAACTGGCAATTCTTATAACTATTCATGTTTTCTTCTTTGCTTTTTCTCCTAGGAACGTTAAGGATCAAATCTGTTTCTTTTAGTAGCTGTCCATTATTCTTTTATTCCCCTTATTCTCAATTCTTCATCTGTTTAATCTTTATTCTGCTATTTTGTGTGCATATTCGCAGGTTGCCTCAAATTCTTTCTGGAATAAAGTGGAATATTAATCAATGCATCTATCAGTTTCTTTTTAAGAGACTGGATTGGATTATGAGTCCACCTATGGACAAGAGTAATCTGAAGGACATTTTAAAATCCTGATCGTCTTAAATCTGGTTTCCTGAACCTATCAGTTGAGAGGGAGATAGAATTATTATATTTGACTTGAAAAATCTTTACAACCTAGTTACTGGGGCCAGTCCTTAAAGTTACGTCGCTAGTACACCAAGCGGGAGTGCTGGGATGGATGATGGAGAGTCCACCTCAATATCAATTACAGTAGAGAATCCCAAATAGGAGAGTATCTTACCCACTTTTGTATCCCCAGTGCCAAGCACAGTTTCTGGTGGATTACAATACTCAATAAATGGTTGATGAATGAACATACCATTTTTGCCTGGGTGCCACATTTTTCATTTGGCAACTTCAGCTTAGGACCTCAGTTATAACCATAGAATTCCCTTAAATGAAACTTTTATTTTCTGGAAACAAGACCTTCATATCAAGCAAAACTAGGAAGGTTTTTGTGTTTTTTTCCCTGCCTAATCCACCGTCTGTCATTCCTCCATGCTCACTCTGTATTCTAACATTATTAACTCACTTATCAGAGGAAGGTCTCTGAAACCAACATGCTTTTTCCTCTGATATTTGCCTTTGAACCTGCTGACCGCTCTGTCTAGTAAAGTACTTACCCTTTAAATCTGGACCAGGTCTCTGCCTCTCCTGGGAAGATTTCTTTGCTAATTGGCTCCGTTAGGCAGAACTAGACGTGCCACATTTATGACCCCCCCATGCCTGGTATATATCCTCACTGTAGTCCTCTATACTTTGTATTTTCTTAGTTTGATGCTCAGGTAACATGTAATGGAGAGAAAGCACAGGTTTGGCAATTGGGCAAAACTGTGTTGGGTCCTTTTTAGCTTTGTAACTAAGCCCTGTTACTTAACCTTGCTGAGGGTCAGGTTACTTGTTTTGAAACGAGGATAGTAAAGTCTATCGCATAAGGTGTTGTAAAGATTAAATTAGGTAATATATGTAAAGGCCAAGCACATAGTTGGTGCTCAGTAAATAATAGAGTAGGCGCTCAATGAAGATCATGTACCAGATTTATGATGATAGGTGAAAAATCAATTTGAATTTTGATTTAAGGCATTAGATTTTTTAGAATTAAATTTATTTTAGGGCTATAAGTATGAAAAAGGGGAGAATCATGTTTCTAACTGCCTCCGAAAAAGCACTTAGTATAGCGCCATGTGTTAATAGACAGTCATTAATGATTTTGATGACTGACCAGCAAGCAAATTTGCTTCCTTTCTTTACATATCTTTAAGGCTCTATCCAGAGTCAAAGTTAAGAATGATTAGCATGGTATTAGAGCAGAAGTGCTCCAGAACCTCACCATAAGCACTGGTTTCCAGAGGAGGCTATTCTTGAAAGACTTAATTTAAGCTTTTCCACTTAGCGTTTAATGTGACTTACTTTGTACAATGACAAAGCTGCAGGTGTTAACAAAATCTAAGAGTTTAAAAATGTGCTTGTGGTATATTTAAAGTGACCAAAATAACTTTTTTTAAGATTCAAAAATAAACTGTTGACATAAATCACAGAAATACCACTGCTTAAGAAATAAGATTTGTTGCATTTCATCATTTTCACTCGGAATTAAAGATCCTCTGTAATCTAGCCCCAGTTTATCTTCCAGACACCTCCGGCACCCACCCTCTTCCCAGACCCTCTAGACAGTCCAGTCTTAAGATGGATTTTTTTCCACCTCTGCCTTTAATTCCTCCTTAGCCTCTGATGTGTTTTTGTGTAGAGACATGCCTTTTCCATCTTTTTATTCCAACTTGAGCTGAAGCACAGGGCCTGGCAGGTGGTGAGGGCTCAAGACATATTTTATTAGTGGCAGGTGACTCAGAGAGGCCTAAGCTAGGCTATGGAGAAATCAAACACATCCTGTCCTTCATGGGAAAGTCAATGACTAGAATTGTTGGAGGTGATGGCTGGTCTCCCCAGACTGGTCACAAAAGCTAATGCTTAAACTTCCCTGGCAGTATGCTTGATGGAGAATGAGTGCAGCCTGAGTGGCAGGGGAGCTGAGGTTCACAGACTTGGCCCCCAGACAGTGGATAAAAGTCAGAAGGGAAAGGCAACTTTGAATGAATCACAAGGCATAACATATAGCTGGTCTTTCAGCTTAGATCTTCTCTCCTCAGCTCCTAGCTTCCTCAGGATTTGTGGCAGAGCCCTGGGGAGATGTCGCCTAAGTGAGAAGACACACAAGTGAGAGCCATCAAGTGAGGGGTGGGCAATTAGTTCCTTTAGTCAGCAGTACAGGGGGGCAGCACATTTGGAAAGCTGAATGGGAAGAATAGGATGCTTAAAAAAATTATTGGCATCCCTGTCTCTCTGATTTCTCATACTTCCAAACTATGAAGCCTAAAGAAAGTTCTAGAATCTGGGCTCTTTCTTAGAGAAACAAGGTAACAGCATTTAAAGTGCCTTGTAACTCCTTAGAAGAGATTATTTCTCTGTAGGGTCTCTCAGATGGAAGAAACCAAATGTGACATTTCACAATCTGGGAAGGGGGAGGCATCTTGCTAATTGAGAAAACATTTCTATTCACAGTCTTTAGACTGAGATTTAGACTATACTATCCCCCAACTAACATCTGTTCTTGGTAAAGATAGCATGGCTAAATTCAACCCGTCCATTATTTAAAGGATAAGGCATGTCTCCATTTTACCTTGGTGGGTCTATGGAGAAGGAAATACAATCAGGAATTTTTACAACCTCATGACTACACCAACTATTCTTTTTACATAGAATAACTTATTTCTCCATTGCCTCCAGAAGGAAATCTGAAAGGCTGAGCATTAATCTTAAAATACTGAGCAATTAATAAGAGTTTAAGAGACCCAGAGCCCAACATTTGGTAAGTTTGCATCTCTCACCAACAGCACTCTCTCCCCACCAACTCCCTGCAGTATTGGACTCAACATAAACATTCATGAGCATTATAAAACACAAAGGAACTATTTTCTTTGCACATCTGCATAATAAGTTGTTAATTTTCAATCCAGTTATATGTAAATGATGACTGCTGTATATGAAATACTTCCCTTGCTTTTAATCAAATGTTGCCCATCCTTTAAAGCCCCAATTAAATTCTACGCAAGTTTGCCCTCCCCACACTCTTTCACCCCCAGCTTATTTAATTTTCTAAGTCAAAGTAACAGATGCAAGGGACACCGGTTCGTGCCCCGGTCCGGGAGGATCCCACGTGCCGCGGAGTGGCTGGGCCCGTGAGCCATGGCCGCTGAGCCTGCGCGTCCTGAGCCTGTGCTCCGGCAACGGGAGAGGCCACAACAGTGAGAGGCCTGCGTACTGGAAAAAAAAACGAGAAAAACAAAAACAAAACAAAGTAGCACCCTCTTTTTTAACCTCTGAATTTAAAGCACTGTTATCTATATTTTGTATCTATTTGACAAAGGCTCAAGGAAATGGTATGTAACTGGTTAGTCTTTCATTAAAAACTTAGTTACCTAAGCCACTGATTTGTTCATACTTGATTGGGTTAGATATACTGTAGCCCCAGGAGCTAAAAATTTGGGAGCTCTAGTCTACAAAAAATTTCAAGATAGTTTCTAAAAAGGAATAAATGAACACTTGGCAGGAGATGCCTGTCACAAACACTGTACACATCAAAGCAGATTCCAGTAGGAACTTCTCAATGGCGAACATTAGTTCCTAGTATTTTTACTTGGAATTGAACATAAATATGTAAAACTTCATGTTTATCTATTTCTTATTTTTAAATTAATAAGTGATCATTGTTGAAATTTTGTAAAGTATGAAAAGGCATAAGTGAGTAGGAAAGAAAGTCACTTAAAATCCTACTACTCATTTTGGCATACTTCTTGCATTTTTTTGTTACATATTTGAGACTTTACATACAATTTCATATCCTGTTTTTGCATTTAATATTATAACATAAGGGTTTCCCTTAGTTATTTGAAATACCTAGCAAACATAATTTTTAAAGCAAAAATGGATATTTCTTTGTTTCCTATTCTCATTATATGAATAATTCATGCTAGTTATAGAAATTTCAGATAATGCATAAATGTATAGAGCAAAAGTAATTCCACCCCACAGAAATAAATGCAGTGAAATTTAGTGTATATCCTTCCAGACTTTTGCCCATGCATTTAAACAAAAAAGTATGCATATATACAGATAAAATATATGTACATAAATATGCAATCCTGGGATCACACTTTGTATACAGTTGGGCAACCTACATTTGCACTTAATACATTTTAAAATATTTTTGGGCAACCTACATTTGCACTTAATACATTTTAAAATATTTTACTATCTATCATCTACATGTTTATTCTTTACCCCCTTAAATAACTGCATGGTATTATATCATAAAAAGAATTTTAATGATTATATAAAACTCCATTGAATAGATGTATGTAGTGTACTTAACCTCTCCTCACTGCATACACCCACTCTGCCATTGATGGAGACATTGTTTTCTTAACTTTTAAAACCAAGAATAATTCTAAATTAAAAATAATGCTGTGATGAACATCTTTACCAATAAAGCATGTCCACACAAAATTATTTCCTTAATAGAGCCCGACTGTCGAAATGATTGATCCAGGTATGTGAAAAAGCTTGACTCCTGATAAATATTATACATTTTCTGTAGTTTTAATTTCAAACTTTCTTTGCTATTCCTTATTTCATGTAAAATGCTTGCACCTACCTATCCTTTACTTTTTAAACTCACTGTATCCTAAAAGTCTTTTACATTTAAATTTGCAGTTCTGTCATTTTCATTGAAGATATTGGACATGCTTTTATAATGCTTTTATAAGTTTGAATTCAAGAAAGACGACTGGCTAGATGGCTGGTGTGTGTGAAATTTGCTTGTAGATTGACTTGATGGTAGTTTCTGGCACTATCTTTTGTCCTTTGTCAGCCCCTTTGGGAAAGTTTATGACAATAAACACAGTGTAGCATACCCCACAATATGAACTTGGTCTTCAGGAACGGGCATTAACTGCTTTCATTCTGTAATAGTATCTACTGAGAGATGAGGTTTTATTTAGGAAAGTGCTCAAGCCTGAAGTCTCTTGCAATATCTATGAGATGTGTGCATTCAGAGTTAAAATTTCATGAGAACTTTGTTCAAGGAATTACTTTTCACCTCAGTTCAATGTTAATTTACTTTACTTGTAAGCGAACAGAATGCAGTGATACTATTTCTATCCTAAGAACATATGCATGTTGTTCCATTAGTAGTAATATTTTCATCAGAACATTGTTGAACAGTAGCAAGTGATAACATTTGTAGGCAGTAATCAGAGACTTGACAGCTTTCCTCACCACTAACATTCTTCCTTCTAAGAGGTGAGAGATGTATATTGAATAGAACACTTCAGAAAAGAATTATTAGCTGTTAACTCAAATACCAAGTTGAAGTTGGATTACTCAAAAAAATAAAACCGGGCTTCCCTGGTGGCGCAGTGGTTGAGAGTCCGCCTGCCGATGCTGGGCCCGTGAGCCATGGCCGCTGAGCCTGCGCGTCCGGAGCCTGTGCTCCGCAATGGGAGAGGCCACAACAGTGAGAGGCCCGTGTACTGCAAAAAAAAAAAAATAATAATAATAAGAAAACCATCTTCTGAGGTATCCTAGTGGCTTCATTTTATAGGTGACAGCCATAGTAGAGTAATCCTCTTATTTGAGGAGTCATCAATCCTTGTCCTATCCAAGAAATGAATACAGGTTCACATATCTTTAATAGCATTTAATTATATTATCCTGATTTTTCCTCTTGATTTACTTATCTCAGTGTTGATTATTCATCCTCCATTTAACAGCTTGGGCCCCAGCTTTCCTCCATGAGCCTTGGCTACATTGCTGGCTTGGCTTGAAAGGTAGGTGTGTGACAGGGAAGTTATCGTCACTAAGTTCATGAAGAAACTAAACATAAAGATAATGAATGAGTTACAGTCATAATAACAGTAGCAGTAATGATTAGTGCTGACATTTATGGAGCACTTACTTTGTGCCAGGGACAGTACTAAGCACTTTACAGGCAATAATTCATTTAATCTTGACAGCAGCAACTTATGAAGTATATGCAACTACTATGCCTTCCATTTTACAGTTGAGGAAACCAAGGAACAGAGAGGTTGTGACGTGGTATATTCAGCTAGTAAGGGGTGAAGCCAGCATTGAAGCCAGGATATCTGGCTCTGTGGTGCTTAACCACCTGTGCTATGTTGCCACTGAAAATGATAAATAGAAGTGTTTGGACTAAACTTTCTGGCTCCTAGTCCACTGCTTTTCTTGGATAATAAACCCTATGTACCATCTATATACTGACTGAGGATACAAAATATGTAAATTACACGGTCCTCATCTTTGGGAAAATTTTCTGACCAGCATTAAATGCACAAAACACCTTTATTTGGAGGATGAATTGAAGGAGATAGGACCAGTTCATGGAGAGCTTTGATGGTCCAGCTGAGTAATCTGTGGTCATAACATAGTTGGTTTCAGTTACATCAAATATAATGTTAATGTATGTAGTCATTGACTTTAAATCTAACACTCTCTTTCTTTGTTTCTTTCTTCCTCCCTTCCTTCTTTCTTTCAGCCTTCCTTCCTTTCTTTTTTCCCCACCTATATAGCATTTGTGTGTATTTCTATATAACTTCAGTTAGTTATAAGGATGTTTTAAAACTTGTTATAAGTATAGAAAGAACACTCACTTCTATTTAATATGAAAAATCCTCAGCTAAATTTATGAAATATGGAGAAAATATTTACAAATAATTACAGTTTTTTTGCTCTTTCAAGGAAGGTATCATAACTAGGTCTAAGAGAAAAATTGGCTTAGATGTCCTTTGCCGATTGGCTTGTAGTAAATAGATCAAAATTATTTCTAAATAGCATAATAATGATCCACATGCAAATGAGTATTTTTAAATGCTTAAAGGTACTTGAATATAGTTTAAACAGTTTTCATGAAATTTTGTGGAAAATTTATTTACTTAAAAAATACATTCTTTAGGGCTTCCCTGGTGGCGCAGTGGTTAAGAATCCACCTGCCAATGCAGGGGACACGGGTTCGAGCCCTGGTCCCGGAATATCCCACATGCCATGGAGCAACTAAGCCCCTGTGCCACAACTACTGAGCCTGTGCTGTAGAGCCCGTGAGCTACAACTACTGAAGCCCACGTGCCTAGAGCCTGTGCTCCTCAACAAGAGAAGCCACTGCAATGAGAAGCCCGTGCAGCGCAACAAAGAGTAGACCCCCTCGCCACAGCTAGAGAAAACCCGTGCATGGCAACGAAGACCCAGTGCAGACAAAAATTAATTAATTAATTAATTAATTTAAAACTTAAAAAAAAATTCTTTAGAGATAGTATACACATTAGTCTGGCCTTCTTCTGACTAATTACAAATTCAGCTTTAGTGGAGTGTGAATTAAAGAAGTATTGTTGCTTTTCCAATGCTGCTCATTCTATTTGGAAAAATTAAGGAAAGTGTTGTCTAATTCTTTTTAAACACACCATGGTATCTGGTACCAACAGTGGGTACTCACTAAGTGCTGCTGATTGATGAGGATGAAAGGTCAGATGTGCCCCAGGAGTGCATTTACCAATGTAGATAGTCCGTTTTGTGGGATAAAATCACAGGAAATGGAAGCCACTTTTACAAAAGAAGAAAAAGAAAAAAAAAGATTTGGTTTGTAATTTTTTTCTGGTTGTTTTAGAATTTCCATTTTTAGATGAATTTCTCACTTGTGTGAATTTATGAAAGGCAAATTATGACTTCCAGTGTTTTTCTCTCAAGCTATCTACTCAGTTTTCCATTCTATATCCCTCAAATGATTTGATTCTGTTAGAAATGTTACATGTAATTCTGTATATACAGAAGGAGTGAATTGCTAGGGAGGGTTTGAGATTTGCAGTTTGGGTCGCAAGCATCTCTTAGATTACCTCCTCCATATAGTCATAGTAAGATTATGTTCAGCAGGTAACCTGACTTAACATCAAACCTGAGCAACTAGAAAGTGAAACAGACAAACGAAACTCTTCTATTTTCAGAGAAACAATTAGGAGCATCAGTTAGAGGATCACTATACTATTGAGACTTGATAAAATCCTCAAAATAAAGGTCAAGATGCAGACATTAACATTCTCAAATACTCAGAGTGTAAAATTACTTATTAAATTCAGTCAATTTTATTGCAGTCGTACTATATACCAAGTACTGTTCTAAGTGGTTAGGGATAGGACACTGAATAGGACAAAAATCTCTAACCTTGTGGAGTTTGCATCAAGTAGAAGTGGGGGGAAGACATATAGTACTCAAATAAATAAGTAAAAAATACAGTCATCAAACATAGATAGGGACCATAGATATAAGGATGGAAGGGGGATAAGGAATGACAGAATGTGAGGGGGGTTCAATTTTAGTAAGTGACTTATGAGTAAATACTAACATGACGGGCTGTGTTGTGCATATATTTGGGAGAAGAGCACTGCTACAAAGGAAATAGCAAGTGCAGAGGGTCTGGGCAGTGGTGTGCCAGGCATGCTCAAGGGAGTCATAGAGCTATAAGACATGAGGTCAGAAGAAGAAAGTGGGAAGTAGATCATTATCCAGGGATCTTGCAGGCCACTGTTGAGACTTTGGCTTTTGTTTGTGTTGGCTGCTGCTTTTTTTTTTTTTAACATCTTTATTGGAGTATAATTGCTTTACAATGGTATGTTAGTTTCTGCTTTATAACAAAGTGAATCAGCTATACATATACATATATCCCCAAAGTGAATCAGCTATACATTTACATATATCCCCATATCTCCTCCCTCTTGCGTTTCCCTCCCACCCTCCCTATCCCACCCCTCTAGGTGGTCACAAAGCACCTAGCTGATCTCCCAGTGCTATGCGGCTGCTACCCACTAGCTATCTGACATTTGGTAGTGTATATATGTCCATGTCACTTTCTTACTTCATCCCAGCTTACCCTTCCCCCTCCCCGTGTCCTCAAGTCCATTCTCTATGTCTGCATCTTTATTGCTGTCCTGCCCCTAGGTTCTTCAGAATTAATATTTTTTTTCTTTTTAGATTCCATATATATGTGTTAGCATACGATATTTGTTTTTCTCTTTCTGACTTACTTCACTCTGTATGACAGACTGTAGGTCCATCCACCTCACGACAAATAACTCAGTTTCATTTCTTTTTAAGACTGAGTAATATTCCATTGTATATATGTGCCACATCTTCTTTATCCATTCATCTGTCGATGGACACTTAGGTTGCTTCCATGTCCTGGCTATTGTAAATAGAGCTGCAATGAACATTGTGGTACGACTCTTTTTGAATTATGGTTTTCTCAGGGTATATGCCCAGTAGTGAGATTGCTGGGTCATATGGTAGTTCTATTTTTAGGTTTTTAAGGAACCTCCATGCTGTTCTCCATCATTTCTCTAATGATTAGTGATGTTGACCTTCCTTTCATGTGTTTGTTGGCAATCTGTATATCTTCTTTGGAGAAATGTCTATATAGGTCTTCTGCCCATTTTTGGATCGGGTTGTTTGTTTTCTTGATATTGAGCTGCATGAGCTGCTTGTAAATTTTGGAGATGAATCCGTTGTCAGTCGATTCGTTGGCAAATATTTTTTCCCATTCTGAGGGGTGTCTTTTCGTCTTGTTTATGTTTTCCTTTGCTGTGCCAAAGCTTTTAAGTTTCGTTAGGTCCCATTTGTTTATTTTTGTTTTTATTTCCATTTCTCTAGGAGGTGGGTCAAAAAGGATCTTGCTGTGATTTATGTCATAGAGTGTTCTTCCTATGTTTTCCTCTAAGAATTTTATAGTGTCTGGCCTTACATTTAGGTCTTTAATCCATTTTCAGTTTATTTTTGTGTATGGTGTGTTCTAATTTCATTTTTTTACATGCAGCTGTCCAGTTTTGGCAGCACCACTTATTGAAGAGGCTGTCTTTTCTCCATTGTATATACTTGCCTCCTTTATCAAAGATAAGGTGACCGTATGTGCATGGGTTTATCTCTGGGCTTTCTATCCTGTTCCATTGATCTATATTTCTGTTTTTGTGCCAGTACCATACTGTCTTGATTACTGCAGCTTTGTAGTATCATCTAAAGTCTGGGAGCCTGATTCTGGCAGCTCCGTTTTTCTTTCTCAAGATTGCTTTGGCTACTTGGAGTCTTTTATGTTTCCATACAAATTGTGAACTTTTTTTGTTCTAGCTCTGTGAAAAATGCCATTGGTAGTTTGATAGGGATTGCATTGAATCTGTAGATTGCTTTGGGTAGTACAGTCATTTTCAAAATGTTGATTCTTCCAATCCAAGAACATGGTATGTCTCTCCATCTGTTTGTATCACCTTTAATTTCTTTCATCAGTGTCTTAAGAGTTTTCTGCATACAGGTCTTCTGTCTTTGTAGGTAGGTTTATTCCTAGGTATTTTATTCTTTTTGTTGCAATGGTAAATGGGACTGTTTCCTTAATTTCTCTTTCAGATTTTTCATCATTAGTGTATAGAAATGCAAGAGATTTCTGTGTATTATTTTGTATCCTGCTACTTTACCAAATTCATTGATTGGCTCTAGTAGTTTTCTGGTAGCGTCTTTAGGATTCTCTATATATAGTAACATGTCATCTGCAAACAGTGACACCTTTACTTCTTCTTTTCTGATTTGGATTCCTTTTATTTCTTTTTCTTCTCTGATTGCTGTGGCTAAAATTTCTAAAACTATGTTGAATAATAGTGGTGAGAGTGGACAACCTTGTCTTGTTACTGATCTTAGAGGAAATGGTTTCAGTTTTTCACCGTTGAGAATGATGTTGGCTGTGGGTTTGTCATATGTGGCCTTTATTATGTTGAGGTAATTTCCCTCTATGCCTACTTTCTGGAGCGTTTTTTATCATAAATGGGTGTTGAATTTTGTCAAAGGTTTTTTCTGCATCTATTGAGACGATCATATGGTTTTTAATCCTTCAGTTTGTTAAATGATGTATCACATTGATTGATTTGCATATATTGAAGAATCCTTGCATTCCTGGCACAAACCCCACTTGATCATGGTGTATGATCCTTTTAATGTGCTGTTTGATACTGTTTGCTAGTATTTTGTTGAGGATTTTGCATCTATGTTCATCAATGATATTGGCTTATAGTTTTCTTTCTTTGTGACACCTTTGGTTTTGGTATCAGGGTGATGGTGGCCTCGTAGCATGAGTTTGGGAGTGTTATGCCCTCTGGTATATTTTGGAAGAGTTTGAGAAGACTAGGTATTAGCTCTTCTCTAAATGTTTGATAGAATTCGCCTGTGAAGCCATCTAGTCCTGGGCTTTTGTTTGTTGGAAGATTTTTAAACACAGTTTCAGTGCTTGTGATTGGTCTGTTCATATTTTCTATTTCTTCCTGGTTGAGTCTTGGAAGGTTGTGCTTTTCTAAGAATTTTTCCATATCTTCCAGGTTGTCCATTTTATTGGCATATAGTTGCTTGTAGTACTCTGCCATGTTCCTTTGTATTTCTGCAGTGTCAGTTATTACTTCTCCTTTTCATTTTGCATAATCTGTCCATTGGTGAAAGTGGGGTGTTAAAGTCCCCTGCTGTGATTGTGTTACTGTCAATTTCCCCTTTTATGGCTGTTAGTATTTGCCTTATGTATTGAGGTGCTCCTATGTTGGGTGCATAAATATTTACAATTGTTATATCTTCTTCTTGGATCAATCCCTTGATCATTATGTAGTGTCCTTCTTTGTCTCTTGTAATAGTCTTTATTTTAAAGTCTATTTTGTCTGATACGAGAATTGCTACTCCAGCTTTCTTTTGGTTTCCATTTGCATGAAATATCTTTTTCCATCCCCTAACTTTCAGTCTGTATGTGTCTCTAGGTCTGAAGTGGGTCTCTTGTAGACAGTAAATATATGGGTCTTGTTTTTGTATCCATTCAGCCAATCTGTGTCTTTTGGTGGGAGCATTTAGTCCATTTACATTTAAGGTAATTATCGATATGTATGTTCCTATTCCCATTTTCTTAATTGTTTTGGGTTCGTTATTGTAGGTCTTTTCCTTCCCTTGTGTTTCTTGCCTAGAGAAGTTCCTTTAGCATTTGTTGTAAAGCTGGTTTGGTGGTGCTGAATTTTCTTAGGTTTTGCTTGTCTGTAAAAGTTTTAATTTCTCCATCAAATCTGAATGAGATCCTTGTGGGGTAGAGTAATCTTGGTTGTAGGTTTTTCCCTTTCATTACTTTATATATGTCCTGCCACTCCCTTCTGGCTTGCAGAGTTTCTGCTGAGAGATCAGCTGTTAACCTTATGGGGATTCCCTTGTATGCTATTTGTTGTTTTTCTCTTGCTGCTTTTAATATTTTTTCTTTGTATTTAATTTTTGATAGTTTGATTAGTATGTGTCTTGGCATGTTTCTCCTTGGATTTATCCTGTATGGGCCTCTCTGAACTTCCTGGACTTGATTGACTATTTCCTTTCCCATATTAGGGAAGTTTTCAACTATAATCTCTTCATATATTTTCTCAGTCCCTTTCTTTTTCTCTTCTCCTTCTCAGACACCTATAATTTGAATGTTGGTGCATTTAATGTTGTCCCAGAGGTCTCTGAGACTGTCATTAATTCTTTTCATTCTTTTTTCTTTATTCTGCTCTGGTAGTTATTTCCACTATTTTATCTTCCAGGTCACTTATCTGTTCTTCTGCCTCAGTTATTCTGCTCTTGTTTCCTTCTAGAGAATTTTTTATTTCATTTATTGTGTTGTTCATCATTGTTTGTTTGTGCTTTAGTTATTCTACGTCCTTGTTAAATGTTTCTTGTATTTTCTCCATTCTATTTCCCAGATTTTGGATCATCTTTACTACCATTACTCTGAATTCTTTTTCAGGTAGACTGACTATTTCCTCTTCATTTGTTTGGTCTGGTGGGTTTTTACCTTTCTCCTTCATCTGCTGTGTGTTTCTCGGTTTTCTCATTTTGCTTAACTTACTGTGTTTAGGGTCTCCTTTTCACAGACTGCAGGTCCATAGTTTCCGTTGTTTTTGGTGTCTGCGCCCAGTGCCTAAGGTTGGTTCAGTTGGTTGTGTAGGCTTCCTGGTGCAGGGGACTGGTATCTGTGTTCTGGTGGATGAGGCTGGATCTTGTGTTTCTGGTGGGCAGGACCGCATCTGGTGGTGTGTTTCGGGGTGTCTGTGTCCTTATTATGACTTTAGGCAGCCTGTCTGCTAATGGGTGGGGTTGTGTTCCTGTCTTGCTAGTTGTCTGGCATATGGTGTCCAGCTCTGTAGCTCGCTGGTCGTTGAGTGGAACTGGGTCTTAGCATTGAGATGGAGATCTCTGGGAGAGCTTTCACCATTTGATATTAGCTGGAGCTGGGAAGTCTCTGGTGGACCAATGTCCTGAACTCGGCTCTCCCACCTCAGGCTCAGGCCTGACCCCTGGCTGGAGCACCAAGACCCTGTCAGCCACATGGCTGAGAAGAAAAGGGAGGAAGAACGAAAGAAAGAAAGAAAGAAAGGAAAGAAGGAAGGAAGGAAGGAGGGAGGGAGGGAGGGAAGAAAGAAAGAAAGGGAAAGAGAAATAAAGAGAGAAAGAGAAATAAAGAAAATAATAATAAAATAAAGTTATTAAAATAAAAAATTATGAAAAAGTAAAAAAAAAATAAAGCCAGAAGAGAGCAGCCAAACCAAAAAACAAACCCACCAATGATAACAAGCACTAAAAACTATACTAAAACAAACAAACAAACAAAATGGACAGACAGAACCCTAGGACAAATGGTAAAAGCAAAGCTATACAGACAAAATCACACAAAGAAGCATACACATAGATACTCACAAAAAGAGAAGAAGGAAAAAAATATATATATCTATATATAAAAAAAAGGAAGAGCAAGCAAATCAATAAACAACTCTACCAATGATACTAAACTCTAGATACTAAGCTAAGATAAACATAAGACCAAAAACAAATTAGATGCAGAAAGCAAACCTGAAGTCTACAGTTGCTCCCAAAACTCACTGTCTCAATTTTGTGATGATTTGTTGTCTGTTCAGGTATTCCAGAGATGCAGTGTACATCAAGTTGATTGTGGAGATTTAATCCCCTGTCCTGAGGCTGCTGGGGGAAATCTCCCTTTCTCTTCTTGTTCACACAGCTCCTGGGGTTCAGCTTTGGATTTGACCCTGTCTCTGTGTGTAGGTCACCTGAGGGTGACTCTTCTTCGCTCAGACAGGATGGGGCTAAAGTAGCAGCTGATTCATGGGCTCTGGCTCACTCAGGCCAGGGTGAGGGAGGGGTACGGAATGTGGGGTAAGCCTGTGGCCACAGAGGCCAGCATGACATTGCAGCAGCCTGAGGCGCACCCTGTGTTCTCCTGGGGAAGTTGTCCCTGACTCATTGGACCCTGGCAATGGCAGGCTGCACAGGCTCCTTGGACGGGAGGTGTGGAGAGTGACCTGTGCTTGCACACAGGCTTCTTGGTGGCTGCAGCAGCAGCTGTAGTGTTTCATGCCCATCTCTGGTGTCCATGCTGATAGCCGTGGCTCATGCCCATCTCTGGAGCTCGTTTAGGCAGTGCTCTGAATACCCTCTCCTCACACACCCCGAAACAATGGTCTCTTGCCTCTTAGGCAGGTCCAGACTTTTTCCCAGACTCCCTCCCTGCCAGCTGTGGCACACGAGCCCCCTTCAGGCTGTATTCACACAGCCAACCCCAGTCCTCCCCCTGGGATCTGACCTCCGAAGCTTGAGCCTCAGCTCCCAGCTCCCACCCTCCCCAGTAGGTGAGCAGACAAGCCTCACAGTCTGGTGAGTGTCTGGTTGGCACTGATCCTCTGTGCGGGAATCTCTCTGCTTTGCCCTCTGCACCCCTGTTGCTGTGCTCTCCTCTGTGGCTCCAAAGCTTACCCCCTGCTATCCCCCTGTTTCCTCCAGTGAAAGGGCTTCCTAGTGTGTGGAAACCTTTCCTCCTTCACAGTTCCCTCCCAGAGGTGCAGGTCCCATCCCTATTCTTTTGTCTGTTTATTCTTTTTTCTTTTGCCCTACCCAGGTACGTGGGGAGTTTCTTGCCTTTTGGGAGGTCTGAGGTCTCCTGCCAGCATTCAGTAGGTGTTCTGTAGGAGTTGTTCCACATGTAGATGTATTTCTGATGTATTTGTGGGGAGGAAGGTGATCTCCGCATCTTACTCCTCTGCCATCTTGAAGGTCTTCTCTGTTGGCTTCTATCTTGAAACTAAGTTGTAGTGTGACAAGAGTGCAAGCAGGGAGACTAATTAAGAGGCTACTGAAATGATCCTGGTGAGAGGTAATGACAGCTTGAAGGAATGGTGTATGTTTATGGATGGATGGTGTATGTTAATGGATGTAGTTTATGAGAGAAAGAGTGTGATTAAACATGAATCCAAGTTTTTGGCTTCGGTTATTGGTAGTTTGGGAGTTATTAACCGAGATGGGAAAAACTGTTTAGTGGTGCTGGATTGCAGAGGGTGATGGGACACTTGGTTTTGGACATCCAAGTGAACTTGTTGAGTAACAGTTACAAAGCCTGCAATGAGGGAGGAGATCTGGACTGAGGTACACATTTGCAATCATCCGTATATAGGTGGTATTTAAAGAGATCAGAATGGATTGGCTCATGAGATCAAATTCCCAGTTCCAATGCTGTTGTCTTTTCTGATGGTGATGGTGTAAACAAGTTGATTTTAGGTGCTTTGACATATTGAAGTTGGTCTGATGATAACATTGAACACATATCTTTTCTCTACTTTTAGCTTTCAACTTTCAACCATCATCTTCACTGTGACAGCATTTATTGCCAGATAGGGCTGGCCACTAGTGAGCACTAGTGAGCATTTCAACCTCAAGGCACCTAGGAGACAGTACTACTCATACTTTGTTGAGGTCAAAACAAAACACAGCAGAAAACATCCAACTCTAGAATGGATTGGCAAATAATGAAAATTTTATTGCAGATTTTGTGGCTTGACAGAGAAGAAAGTTGACACTGCACACTACACGGATGAAATGTAATAAAAATCTCCTCCTCGGGCTTCCCTGGTGGCGCAGTGGTTGAGAGTCCGCCTGCCGATGCAGGGGACATGGGTTCGTGCCCCGGCCCGGGAAGATCCCACGTGCCGCGGAGCGGCTGCGCCTGTGAGCCATGGCTGCTGAGCCTGCACATCCGGAGCCTGTTGCTCCGCAACGGGAGAGGCCACAACAGTGAGAGGCCTGCATACTGCAAAAAAAAAAAAAAAAAAAAAAAAAATTCCTCCTCCTTTGCTCTTCCCCCTCAGTTTTTCTTAGACTGCCAGCTGTCACATCTTCATTCTCTTCCCCCGACCCCTCCACTACTTCTCAGAACCCTTCTTACTACTCAAATAATTCACTTTTGGTCTTAGACTTGTTTACTCTTCACCCTCCACAAAACAAAACCTCTACCTACATTTAACCAAACCTATTTTTCCTACAAAGCAGTTCAGCAACCTTCTACTGTGACTCAAGTTTGTCTTTTAGGTGACCAGCTATCTGTTCCAAAGTACTTATCCCAATAACCAAGAAAACCCAGGTCTTCTTAAGTGTGTGTGTGTGTGTGTGTGTGTGTGTGTGTGTGTGTGTGTGTAAGGGAGGTAGAGAGAGACAGAAAACAGAAAGAGAAAGCGAAAGAAAGAGACTGCGTGTTGAAGATGTAACTCTCCAAATCAATGCACATTTGTTCCCAAGTTTGGGTAAGAACTACATTGTAGGCTGAGAATGTATTATTTTTATTTGGTCATAATTTGAATAAGGAACAATATAAAATGCCAAGAAATTTTCAATCATATCTTCACAATCTTTTTACTAATCTTTACCATACTATTACTTATTCATGTTAATATAATTATTTTTGAACTCTCTTCGTCTGCCATATAAAATATGCATCACTGGATAATTGGATATAAACCAGTGTATGTTCTATTTTAACATTTTCGCTTATACTAGTCTTCTCTACTATCATGGATACTGTACTGTGCTGTCCAAATCCCCTGTTCAGAACAGAGGGACTTATTTCCTCAGCTGATGGGAAGAATTGTCCTCTGTTAAAGAGAGCCTCTTTACTCAAATTCCATGCCTTTGAACTAAGGATAAAAATGGCTCAGCTTCCTCACCCCAGCTCAGGACAACTTGGAAGGGCCATCCCAGCTCCAGGGATTGCTGTGCAGTCAGCTAAGGCCGCATTGTGGTTTCTCTGAAGCCCGACTTCTGCTTCCACCCTATCCTGCTGCCTTCTCTTCCCCACAAGGGGTTGGTCCCGAGAGCTGTGCTTTCTGCACACTTATCTCCATATCAGTGTCTGCTTTCTGGGGAAGCCGTTCCCTCATAGTCACCTCCTTCCAGAATATTTGAGGTTGAGAGAGTTTTTCTCACACCTGTTCCTGAACTGCCTGCCCTCCGCTGCTTCTCCTAATCATGTGCTCCTGTCTGTCACCACTCGCTCTGCTGTGGGCCACTTCCTGAACCACGATACTGCTCTCTCCCAGCAGGCGCCCCTCTAGAGCATTCCACATGGGGCAGGCACCATTCCCTTTACTGTCTTATTTTTATTCCCTGCAATATCACCCACACCAGGCTCCAAAGGTATATCAGAATTACTGAAGCATTGCAGGCAACTGAAAGCTACCACAAGTAAATATGACTGACTCCATAGTGCAACGAAGAGGAACACAAAATGTTAAACCCATTACTGGGGGATCCTCATGGACACACAATGAGTCTTTATTATGTTCTTTGTTGTCAAATCCTTGTCTCTCCCTTCCCCCGCACCACCACACACACACACACACACACACACACACACACACACACACACACACACACAAACACTGCAATAAGCATTTCCGTTTTCAAATGTTCATAGTATACCTCTTCTTTCTCTTTTAGGGATTTCCCACTCTCAACCTACACTGTTTCTTGGATCATCTCCCTCGGAGATTATCTCCCCCTTCCCGGGTGTTAATTCAGTCCCAAAGTCTGGGCATCAACTGGACAGTCCCATGTGGGCAGTGGCACTTCAAGTCAGTCTACAAGCAGTCTAGGTATCAGTGTAACGTACAGTCTGTCTCCTCAGTTTCCCCAGTCATCCAGTGGTTCACTATTAAATCATCTCCTAAAGGCAAGTGAAAATTTTCGGAGCTAGTATTATCTGCCTCTGCACTCTGCAATACTGTATCCACTAGCCAGTTCCACTGAGAAGTTCCAGTTACTTCCAATTCTTGAGCTGTGAGTTGACGTATCTCTGGTTTTCATTTTCTCTTGGCTTCGAAATTGGTTATAATTTATCCATCTTGTTTCCACCTCGAAAATTGTGCTGTTGTCCTCTTCTTTCCCATTCTTTTTCTTCTCATGGATTTATGCTTTAAAAAATCTTTGTTGTCATTTTAATGGGGTTTTAGGAGAACCTGAGACAAATACATGTTCAGCACGCTATGTTTAACTCAAAATTCCAAATACAGTATTCTCAAACAGTTAAACTTTGTCTCATAGACCCTAGGTTTATAATAAAATTGTAGAAAACTCATTATTATGAAATATAGGAATTAGTCTCTAGAAGGATTTGTTGTAGGATAAATATTTTGGCTACCATTGAGGTTAAATCATATTGAAATAGGAGGAAATAGGATTTTCTATAATTCCATATGAAATATATTAAAATAGCATTTCAATACAAGGATTTGTGAATATAGCCTATCAGTTCTTCTGAAATTCCTCAGTCCTTTCTGGGGAAGACTTCTTCATATTTTTAAACTTCTAAGTAAGAAAAGCAGTCAGGAAATAATATTTTCCCCAGTAAGCTTTTTCTTAACATTAATTTATGTCTCTTGTGTCCTATTTTTCATCTCAGTCTTTGTCAGGCAATAAAGTAGCATATTTTAAAAATCATGGATGCATTTCATATTTAAAGGTGAGAAAATATGTTTTTATTACCAGTAAGCCAAAGAGTTAGGAAAAATAGCACTTTGTTCTTGAGTATTAAATGGACAAGTCTGAGCAATACACAAAGCAGTGGGAAAAAAGATACATAGTTAAGAAATATATTGCAAATCTAAAATGCTTTTTTAAAGCACTGAAGTTTGCAACTGCTATGAGATGAGTAATACCCCACAAGATACAGTTGCTGATTTCTATTTTTCAGGGGTTTTCAACAGACACTAGAAAAGTTTTGTTCCAGAACAAAAGATCAAAGTCTTTTCTTAATTAAATTATAATTGACATACAGTATTATATTACTTTCAGGTGCATAGCATAGTGATTCGATATTTTTATACATTACAAAATGATCACCATGATAACTCTAGCTACCATGTCACCATACAGAGTTATTATATTACTGACTATATTCCCTATTCCGTACATTACATACCCATGACGTATTTATTTTATAGCTGGAAATTTATATCTCTTAATCCCCTTCACCTATTTCATCCATTCTCCCCACTCCCTTCCCCTCTGGCAACCACAAGATTATTTTCTGTATTTATTAGTCTGTTTCCATTTTGTTTTGTTTGTTTTGTTATTTATATTCCACATATAAGTGAAATCATACGGTATTTGTCTACCTTCTAGGTCTATCCATGTTTTCACAGATGGCAAGATTACATTTTTTTTAATGACGGAATAATACTCCATTGTATATGTACACTATGTCTTCTTTATCCATTCCTTTATTGATGGACATTTCAGTTGCTTCCACATCTTGGCTATTGTAAATAATGCTGCAATGAACATAGGGGTACATATGTCTTTTCAAGTTAGTGTTTTTGTATTATTTGGATAAATACCCAGAAGCAGAATTGCTCGATTGTATGGTAGTTCTATTTTTAGCTTTTTGAGGAACCTCCATACTGTTTTCCATAGTGGCTGTACCAATTTACATTCCCACCAAGGTGCACGAGTGTTCCCTTTCCTCCACATCCTTGCCAACACTTGTTTCTTGTCTTTTTCATGATAGCTATTCTGACAGGTGTGAGATAGTATCTCACTGTGGTTTGATTTGCATTTCCCTGATGATTAGTGACGTTGAGCATCTTTCAATGTGCCTGTTGGCCATCTGAATGTCTTCTTTGGAAAAATGTCTACTCAGATTCTTTGCCCATTTTTTAATTGGGTTTCTTGTTTCTTTGATACTGAGTTGTATGAATTCTTTATATATTTTCAATATTAACCCCTTATTAGATATATCATTTGCAACTATCTTCTGTTCAGTAGATTGCCTTTTTGTTTTACTGATGACTTTTTCACTATGTGAAAACTTTTTAGTTTGATGTAGTTCCATTTGTTTATTTTTGCTTTTGTATCCCCTGACTGAGGTGCCATATACAAAAAAAATATTGCTCAGACCAGTGTCAAAGAGAGCACTGCCAAGGTTTCCTTGTAGGAGTTTTATTGTTTCAGGCCTTATATTTAAGTCTGTAAACCATTTTGAGTTTATTTTTGTATATGATGTAAAAAAGTGGTCCAGTTTCATCCTTTTGCCTGTAGCTGTCTAGTTTTCCTAACACCATTTATTGAAAAGACTGTCTTTTCCCCGTTGTATATTCTTGCCTCCTTTGTCATAGATGAATTGACCATATGAGCATAGGTTTATTTCTGGGCTCTCTATTGTGTTCCACTGATCTATGTGTCTGTTTTTTGTGCCAGTACCATACTGTTTTGATTATTATAGCTTTGTAGTAAATTTGAAATCAGGGAGGCTGATACCTCCAGCTTTGTTCTTTTTTCTCAAGATTGCTTTGGCAATTCAGGATCTTTTGTGGTTCCCCTACAAATTTTAGAATTATTTGTTCTAGTTCTGTGAAAAATGTCTTGGTATTCTGACAGGAATTGCATTGAATCTGTAGATTGCTCTGGGTAGTATGGATATTTTAACAATATTGATTCTTTCAATCCATAATCCCAGTATATCTTTCTATTTATTTATGTTGTCTTCAATTTCTTTTATCAGTGTTTTATAGTTTTCAGGGTACAGGTCTTTCACCTCCTTGGTTAAATTTATTCCTAGGTATTTTATTCTTTTTGATTCAATTGTAAATGGGATTGTTTTCTTTATTTCTCTTCCTAATAGTTCATTATTAATGTATAGAAATGCAACAGATTTCTGTACATTAATTTTGTATCCTGAAACTTTACTGAATTCATTTTTTAGTTCTAGTAGTTTTTTGATGACGTCTTTTGGGTTTCTATTTATACTATCATGTCATCTGCAAATAGTGATAGTTTTATTTCTTCCTTTCCCATTTGGACACGTTTATTTCTTTTTCTTGCCTAATTGCTGTGGCTAGGACTTCCAATACTATGCTGAATAAAAATGGCAAGAGTGGGAATCCTTGTCTTCTTCCTAGTCTTAGAGGAAAAGCTTTCAGTTTTTCACTGTTGAGTATGATGTTAGCTGTGGGTTTGTCATATATGGCCTTTTTTATTCCCTCTACCTACTTTATTGAGAGTTTTTATCATAAAGAGATGTCGAATTTGGTCAAATGCTTTTTCTGCACCTATTGAGGTGATTATATGATTTTTATCTTTTGTTTTGTTACTTTAGTATATCATGTGGATTGATTTGCGGATGTTAAAAGATCCTTGTGTCCCTAGAATAAATCCCACTTGATCATGGTGTGTGATCCTTTTAATGTATTGTTCAATTTGGTTTGTTAATATTTTATTGGGGCTTTTTGCCTCTATGTTCATCATGGATATTGGCCTGCAATTTTCTTTTTTTGTAGTGTCTTTGTCTGGTTTTGGTATCAGGGTAATGCTGGCCTTGTAAAGTAAATTTGGAAGTATTTTCTCCTCTTTGATTTTTTGGGAATAATTTGAGAAGTCTAGATATTAAATCTTTAAATGTTGGGTAAAGTTTACCTGTGAAGCCATCTGGACCTAGACTTTTGTTTCTTGGGAGTTTTCTGATCACTGATGCAATTCTTTTACTAGTAATCAGTCTATTCAGATTTTCTGTCTCTTTGTGATTCAGTCTAAGATTGTATGTTTCTAGAAACTTATTTTTTCTTCTAGATTGTCTAATTTGTTTTCTAAT
This sequence comes from Orcinus orca, assembly GCF_937001465.1. Lineage (NCBI taxonomy): Eukaryota > Metazoa > Chordata > Mammalia > Artiodactyla > Delphinidae > Orcinus > Orcinus orca. Next base: position 70,313,119 of record NC_064567.1, read on the forward strand.
TATTCATAGTATTCTTTTATGATCCTTTGTATTTCTGTGATATCAGCTGTAATTTCTCCTCATTTCTGATTTTATTTATTTGGTCTCTTTTTTTTCCTTGATGAGCCTGGCTAAAGGTTTTTCAATTTTGTTTATATTTTCAAAGAACCAGTTCTTGGTTTTATTGATCTTTTTTATTGTTTCTTTAGTCTCCATTTCATTTATTTCATCTCTGATCTTTATTATTTCCTTCCTTTTATTAATTTTGGGCTTTGTTCTTTTCTTCTAGTTCCTTTAAATGTAAAGTTAAGTTGTTTATTTGAGATTTTTATTATTTCTTGAAATAGGCCTTTGTTGCTATGAACTTTCCTCTTAGAACTGTTTCTGCTGTGTCCTGTAGATTTTGGATCTTTCTGTTTCCATTTTCATATCTTAAGGTATTTTTTCATTTCCACTTTGATTTCATTGTTGACCATTAATTGTTTAGTAACATACCATTTATTCTCTACATGTTTGTGTTTTTTCCAGTTTTCTTTTTTGTAGTTGGTTTCTAGTTTCATACTGTTGTGGTTGGAAAAGATGCTTGATATGATTTCAATATTCTTAAATTTATTGAGACTTGTTTTGTGGTCTGGCATGTGATCTATCCTGGAGAATGTTCTGTGTGCACTTGAAAAGGATGTGTATGTATTTTGCTACTTTTGGTAGGAATGTGCTGTATATACTTGTTAATTCTATGTGGTCAAGTATGTTGGTTAAGGCCAATGTTTCCTTACTGATTTTCTGTCTGAATGATCTATTCATTGATGTAAGTGGAGTATTAAAGTCCCTTATTATTATTGCATTGCTGTCTATTTCTCTCTTTATTTCTGATAATATTTGCTTTGTATATTTAGATTCTCCTATATTGGGTGCATAAATGTTTACAAATGTTGTATCCTCTTGTTGGATTGACCCACTTATCATTATGAAATGCCCTTTTTTTGTCTTTCAACTCTTTATGAGGTAAATTGCTTATCTCCATTTAATTAAGCTCTTTCTTCTGGGGATTTGCATTGTTTTTTGGTTTGGAACATATTCCTCTGTCTCCTCATTTTACCTGTCTCTCTGTGTTTGTCTGTATGTATTAGGTGAAACACTTACCTCCCTCAGTCTTGAAGTAATGGTCTTGTGTAGGAGATTTTCTGTGTGACCCAGAAGCACAATTTCTCCTGGCCGCCAGAGCCACCATGCAACTCTGTGGGCATTCCTTGTGTGAGCTGTGTGCACCCTCTGGCTGTGTTAAGGCCATGGCTACTGTGCAGTGAGGGCAGGGCTCAGAGCACCCACCTAGGCAGATTAAAGCTTGGTTGCTGCAAGGAGGGTGGTGTCTTGGGGTGCTTGATGACCCAGTTGTGGCCCATCCACTGTGTGGGGAGGGTAGGTCTCAGGACACTCACCTGTCCTGGCTCTGTAAGAGGTGCTGCCTGATTTATTCTTGATGTGCTCCTATTGTTGGGTGTTTGCTGAAGCCTATCAGTGTTTGAAAGAGAGAAATCTCATTTAGCACTTAATTTCAGGCTCATTGTATGCCAGACCCTCAGACAGCAGCTTTTAAAGTATGCGCATGTATTCAGTCCTGTGGGGCCATAATCTTAATGCCTGCTGGCCTCCAGACCAGGAGATCTGCAGGTGTCTCCTGGGAACAGCTGCAAAAATTGTGGCTCCTGATAAGCGCATAGGCTCTTTTCTGGGGAGTCTTAGTAAAGCTAAAGGGGTGTGCAAGGATGGGGTCGCCTTGCTTATGTTTCCTGAAAGCACCTCTTTAGCCTCCAGATGTGAGGGTAACCTGAAGCCTGTCCTGCAGGGTGAAACTTCAGGCTATGTAAATCGGTTTTTTCCATAGGAAGACTGGGGTTGTGTTACAGTCTTCTGTCAGTGCAGTGCCCTGGGAGTGGTGGCCTGCCAAGAACTGTCTTTCTGATTGTTACAGTCCTGTGGAGTTCAGGAATGCTGGTCCCCTTGGCCACCAAGGCCAAGAGATATGTCCCCTGTGTGAATTGCATGTACCTGCTGGCTTTAGCTAGGTAGCTGGAGAGTGTAGAGGTCAGGGCTTGTTCTCTTGCTTCAGGGAGGCAACCAGGAAATGACTTGACTATTTGCACCCACTGGCTTCAGCAATGTACCACGAGAATGCCTTGTCTGTGCACGTGTTAGCTTTAGGCCACGGGTGGGAGAACACCAGCCCTAGCCAGGGGGCAGGGAAGTGTTGAGTTGGCAGACTTTAGCTAGGGAGGAGGAGAAAGCCACAACTGTCAAGCTCACCTGCCCCAGCCAGGAAGTGGGAGAGTGCTGCAAGCCACTGGAGCTCTCTGGCTTCAGCAACGGGCAGGGTAGTGCCCACAATTGATTGACTGCCTCCATGTCGCAGCTTGCCCGCCTGTAGTGGCAGGTTAGGTGGGAGTACAAAACTGGTGTCTGTCAGTGTCTCAGTCTCCAGGGAGTGTTTCCACCATCCCCATCTCTCTAACCAATGCTTGTATATTCACAAATGGCTCTATTTCATATATAGTTGTGGCACTTTTCAAGCTGCTGTTGTTTTGCTGGGTCTCAGGGTGAGTGAGATTGCATGGGAGCCTTTTAAGAGGAGAGTCTCAGTTTCCCGTAGCACTTTGGGACCCTTGGATGGCAGCCCCATTGGTTTTCTTTTTTTTAATAAATCAATTAATTTATTTATTTATTTTCGGCTGCATTGGGTCTTCGCTGCTGCGTATGGGTTTTCTCTAGTTGTGTCGAGTGGGGGCTACTCTTCATTGAGGTGCGCAGGTTTCTCATTGTGGTGGCTTCTCTTGTTGCAGATCATGGGCTCTAAGAGCATGGGCTTCAGTAGTTGAGGCACATGGTCTCAGTAGTTGTGGCACGTGGGCCCTAGAGCACGTGGGCTTCAGTAGTTGTGGCGCGTGGGCTCAGTAGTTGTGGTGCACAGGCTCTGGGATGTGCAGCCTTCAGTAGTTGTGGCATGCAGGCTCAGTAGTTGTGGTGTGTGGACTGTAGAGCACAGGCTCAGTAGTTGTGGCACACAGGCTTAGTTGCTCCATGGCATGTGGCATGTGGGATCTTCCCAGACCAGGAATCAAACCTGTGTCCCCTGCATTGGCAGGTGGATTTTTAGCCACTGCGCCACCAGGGAAGTCCCCTACCACCATTGGTTTTCTAACCCAAGCATTTTGGGTGCTCCTCCCTCTTGTGTAGATTCTAGGGGCTGGTGTGCCTGATGTTGGGTGCCAATCCCTTGCTTCTCCAGGAGCAGCACCTGTCTGGTGAGATCCCTCCTAATGTATGTCAGGGGGTGGTTTTTTGGTAAGAGTGTTTTTCTGCCTCTCCTGCCTAACTTCATGTCATCCTTTTTATCCTTTGCTGTGGAGCAGGTGTTCAGCTACTTCTCAGGTTTTTTTCAGAGGGGATTGATCCACAGGTGGGTGTATATTTGTTGTGTCCATGGGAGGAAGTAAGTTCAGGCTCCTCCTGTGTTGCCATCTTGAACAGCCTCCTCCAAAGTCTCTTTTTGAAGAGTAGGAAGGTGTTATTGATGGGACTGGGGATTTACCCTACTCTGAATTCATTCAGGGAAAGTCAATTTCTTTAAGGTATTAAAAAAAATGCATCCATAAGAGGTACAATGGTGACATTACGTTTAAAAAATACAAATAAATACCAAGACTGGAGGAATAAAAAGAAGCATGCAGTTCCAAACCGACAGAAGTAGTTTAAAATGTTCTTTACTGCTTTATGGAACTAATCCCCATTCCTTGAGTCATCTGTATTTTGCTAACTATTTTGCATTTATTAAAGACTATTTTTATTGATTACTTTGATATTTTCCCAACAAACTGCCCCTTTTCAGTTGTTTGGTAGTTTTGTTATGAGCCATGATGCTAATGAAATAACCAAATGGGAGAAGAACCACATTTTTTCCTTTTCTTCATATGGTGAAGTTTCCTATTCTTCCAATTCTCCTAACACCTCATTATGCTGTTAGACCATCTATTCTAAATTTGCCTTTGGAGTTGGGAGTATTGAGCAGCCTCTTTTGACGACTGACAGGAATATTACTTTCTTCAATCATGGCCCCTAAGAACACACTGTAATGGAAAGAATGCTTTTCTGTGACAAGTACTTCAAAAACAGATTTCTTCTTGGTCCATAATTCACATGTTTTATGTGGAGGATCCACTTCCATGCTACTTGTCATGTCAATACTATTATTATTGTGTTAGATATGCCCATTGAAGACACACATGTACATCTTAAGTTGAAACACATACACTCACACACACACATTCACACACACACACACATTCACACACACACACACATACACAGTGATCTTTCCCTTTCTGGTGAGGCTAAAACTTGGAGGAATACACACACCCCACTTATGTTAAATAATGTTGGATGGGAAAATCCAGTGTTCTTGACTTATCTTAGAATTTTGGCTTTGGTGAGCACCCTGATGTGCCTTAAAACAGTTATCCAACCTTACTCTTGTGATGATGATAGAGCTATATGGTACCTGCAATCAGAGCATTTTGTGGTTGACTAATTTAAAACTTTATTCTTAGTACAGGTGGTTTTTAGCCTGTATTACTGTCCAAGCAGGAAAACAGGTGGCACAATCAAAGGGGTAAAGAGGGTTTGAGTCACTTCTCATGGAGATGTGGGCAGCGTGAGAGGAGCCAGCAAGTTGTAGAGAAGTACCTACAGCCCAGAAGTAGCAACAAGTCCTTAATGTCCCTCAGCCTGAGGTGTTGAGGGGAGAAAGCAGTTGAGCAGAACCCTGTGAGACCTGCATCTGTGGGAGCTGCAGGCTGAAGAAGAATGCAGTCACTGCCAAATTATGGCTCAGTAGGCAGAGCTGGAGAGGTTGGACTAAGAATGGTGTGACTTCTCTCTCTGAGCCTCCCACAGGCAAAACCCAACCAGTAGCCCAAAGGCAAGGAAGTCCAGGTGATGCAGTCTGCAGAGGCCAGCCTTCTAGGCACAGAGCCAGACTGGGAAGAGAGTGGGTCTGGAGGGAATGGATAAAATATTCCCTTTCAACTGAAAATGCGACCCGATTACTATGAAACTGAAATTACATTGAGATTAAACTGAAAATGTGATTCAGTAAAACTCAGCTACTGATTATGGATTACAAAAGGCACAAATGATGAAGAGCAGAGCATAAATGAACAGTTAAGGTTGGAACCCAAACTGAATTGACACATTTAATAATGTGCTCAGTCAATATTTTGTTCATTTATTTATCCATTCAGTCATCTATTTGTCTATTCAAGGTGAGAGGTTTAATATAAATTGTGATTTATATTCAAAGCCTAACTTAAATTTTAATTAAAAACAAAAACGGTTCCCTTTTTTTTAGTGTATCAGAGGGCCAGGATTAGAACTCAGGAATAATAGGGATAAAACAAATACAGTTGACCCTTGAACAACACAGGTTTGAACTGTGCAGGTCCACTTATATGCAGATTTTTTTCACTAAATACACAGTACGGTATTACATGACCCATGCTTGGTTGAATCTGCGGATGTGGAATCAGGGATGGGAGTCTGACTGTAAAATTACACGTGGATTTTCAACTTCACGGGGTTGGCTCCCCTAACCCTCCTATTGTTCAAGGGTCAACAGTATACGGTATTTTATGTGATAAGCTTATGTGTTCTAAGTGTGTATGCAGACACACCTGGAAAATTTTTTGTTGAAGAGCTAGAGAAAGAAGAAGGAGAAGCAACTAGGCTGTTGGGGCAAAGAGAGAGAGAGGGCTGGGCTGATTTCAGTTAGTAGGGAAAGAGTGGGACCAACAACTTGGAAAAGTGGGTAGCAGCACAGCAGACATACTCATTGGTCCACACCTAGCTGCTAGAAACAATTCTATGGTAACAGCAGCAAGCTTATCTTCCCCATGGAAATCTATTTGTGCTAGAATATAATCAACATCAGATTCATTCTTACTCTGGTGGATGTGGGACATGGTGAAATGATCGACAGTGTGAAAAGAAGAATGAAAAGTAAAGTTGTAGGTTTGGAAAAAAAACCTTATTGATTCTACATATCTTTCATATAATTGTGTAAATGTGGGCTTTAATTTTATGCACTCCTGCCTACTCCTCTAACTCATCTGGAGTGACACAAGGAGGACAAAGTGACTGCCTAGGTACTTATGTAAAAGCTAGGCTGTAGGATCAGACAGAGCTGGCATCTAATCCTGACTCATCACTTACCAGCTCTGTGATTTTAGGCAAGTTGCTTAATCCCTTAAGACTCAGTTTCCTCAAGGGCAGAAGATGGGTTACACTGGTATATTTCTCCTCAAGTTATTATTTGGATTGATTGAAATAGCAGAGCAAAATGCCTGATACTTGTTAAATCTCACTGAATGTGAGCTGCTGTGATGTTAAGGATAATACCAATGTGGTCACAATGGCAATGTTAGAATGGTTCTTTCTGATGGCTACTATTGCTAGGAACAATATCAATGAAATTTCAGGTTTGATAAAATGGCATCATTTGAGAGTGAGTCACAAGTATGTATTATAGACAAAACTGTTACATTAAGATTGGTGATAGCACTTTAGTATAGATAGCTAAAAATAAACATTGTGTGTAAGTTTACTTTTTTTTTTTTTTTTTTTTGCGGTACGCGGGCCTCTCACTGTTGTGGCCTCTCCCGTTGCGGAGCATAGGCTCCGGACGCGCAGGCTCAGCGGCCATGGCTCACGGGCGCAGCCGCTCCGCGGCATGTGGTATCTTCCCGGACCAGGGCACGAACCCGTGTCCCCTGCATCGGCAGGCGGACTCTCAACCACTGCGCCACCAGGGAAGCCCTGTAAGTTTACTTTTGATCACAAATCCCTCTTAATCAGGGAGAGGCAGTTCACTAGTCTGAAAGGCCAGGCATCCACATATTAGTTAATTTCTTAGGTCTCCTTGGTTTTGATCTTTGTTTTTTGTCTTTCCAATAAATATAATCTTTCTCACACTATCCTTCTTGGTCTTCTTAGCCTCAATCCCTAGGAATGGCTCTTTCTCTACTGCTGTGGATATTGCAAGGGATGCGTGGATTGCTTTTGCAAGTAATCAAGTTTACTGAATATGTGTATTACCAGGACTGGCTGAGTTAGTGCTAGAGTCTTATGAGCTTCTTTTGTTTCTCTCATATTTCTCAATATTGCATCTTTTGTCTCCGTCATTCCATAATCAGTAACCTGTGGACTAGGACTTTGTGTGCTGCTTCAGCACACTGGTTAGGAACTAGGCTCTGGAGGCAGACTGCCTGTGTTTGAATTTAGGCTCCAATCTTCACAGGCTAGCTGTGGGATTTTAGCATTAATTAACTTAATCTGTCTCAATTTCCTCTTCTTCAGTGGTGACAACTATTAGCACCCAGATTTTAGGATTGTTATAACAATTAAATGGGATAACCTAGACTAGTGCCTGGTGTATAGGAAATCCTTAATAAATATTATTATTATTATCAGTACTACTTGAGGCTCCTCCCTGTGAGAGGATTGTACTTCCTACTGCATTGAAGTTAGACTTGGCTAAGTGACTTGCCTTTGCTAATGAAATATGGGAGGAATTGATGTATGCGACTTTCACACAGAAGCTTTTAGAACCAGTGTCCTCTAGAGCTTTGCTCCCTCTGCCAAGAATGCACTTTCGAGATAGCTACGCTCTGCCTGTCTAAGCCCAGGAACAGACACATCATGGAGGAGACTGGCAGCTCAACTGCCAAGGACCAATTTCATGAACATGAAGTAAACGTTGAGTTTTGGGGAAGCTGTTTGCAATTGTGCATAACTTAAAGAAAGCAAATATGCCAACAGAATTCATTGTCAGACTGTTACTTGTTCACTGTCTTTATACCTGTAGGGCTTTGTTTCCTTTTCAGAGAGTAAAATATATGTTCTGTGGCTTAGTGAAGTTTGATCATTTGTCCAATAAAAGACTTGATCTCAGAGCAGTGCCACCCTTAAGACAAGTTCGTGTTACCCTCTACTCAGTTCCATTGTTGTCTTATATTTGATATTCTGTTAAGAGTCGCATGGCAATTTATGAAAATTTAGTTATAAAACCCTGGTGTTTTCTCTTTTAAGAATTTTCTGCCAATGACATTCAGATAATTTAAAAGCTGTTTATTGCTATTCTTTTGCTTGGAAGAAATAATGCCTATAATTTCAAACAGAAATTCATATTACCATAAATTATTAAAAGAAAAAAGACAACGGCATAATGGGAATTAATTTACTTAATACTTTCTATGTGTTCCTGAATTGCATGAAAATAAAAATTGGGAATTTTGAAGTCACTAGAAAAGCTTATTATGTAATAAAATCCAGAGATTAAATTTTTTAAACACTTGTTCATAAATGTTAAGAAAAATTTCCATAGATTTTCCAATTATACTTAACACTACATGATTATAGATTTCAATGATCAAAACTATTATAAAACAAATAATTTTTTGTTAATAATCACACCCCAAATTAATCTTTTTTTCTAAATTAAAATTTTCTTTAGACTATTTTTATGGTTGTATCCTATCTTCTTAGGCGGCCACAGGAACTATAGGAGAGAATGTACTCCTTTATAGGCAATTACAATCATCTTTAGAGAAGGAAGGTGCATTCCAGTGTTCTGAATGTTCAGAAATAATAACTGCAAAGTTAACAGCAGAAGATTTAGAATGGGACAGCAGAAAAGGAGGGTTATAGTGGTGAACTGTCTTTAAATACTAATCCAAATAATATCAAATGTATTGGAAAATTTTTACCATGTATGGAATTTTGGCTCAGAAGAAAGTAATAAGTTAGAAAAGGAAGGTAGGCATACTTTTCTTCCTTCTTCCTTCCTTCCTTCTTTCCTCCCTCCCTCCCTCCCTCCCTCCCTTCCTTCCTTCCTTCTTTTTTGTGCTTACACAGAGAAGGCAGACTGGGCAAGAATTTCACTTGGAGGAGGATGCTGACACAGAAGGTATGTGTTAGATCAGAGAGGGGCTCTTCTGAAAAAATCAGGACCTGACTTGTGGTCTTCGGCTAGTTACTTGAAACTTCTGGATCTCAGTTTCCTCATTTGTAAAATTGAACTGGATTAGATTTAATCACTAAAATCAGGGTAACAAACTTCTGAAACTCTGTGAAATTCTGTAATGAAACACAGTCTTTTTAACAATACTGAGTAACAGAATTTTTCTAGTAGAGCCAATATCAATTTTTTGAAACAACTTTGGAGTTTTGGAAGATATTATGGGTTGGTTCACTCACCCATTCAAACTCTCTTTCCCTTGTCTTTCTCTAGTATAGAGGCTGGAAAAATAAATAATAAATAAATATGAAATAAAATTTGCTTTCCCAGCCTCCCTTGCAGACAGGGTTGATGGCATGACATAGCTGTGGATAGTGAGAACTAGGTAGTAGTCTGTTTGGGACTTCTGAGAAAGTTTCTGTTTCCTTGATATATGTGTTACCTATTTTACATTTCCCCTCACCCTTGCCTTTTCCTACCTTGTAGAAAGTAGATTTGATGTCTGGAGCTGCAACAGCCATTTCAGACAATAAGGAAAAGGCCTTGAAAAATCATGAAAACTTGGCCTTCCATCTTTGAGCTACCAAACCAATACCAGCAGCTTCCTATCTCCAGACTTCTTATTGTGCTAAAAATATAAATAAATAAAACTTTTAGTTTGCTCAAGGCACTGTTTATTTAGACTTTCCACAGCTGAAAGCAAACTTTAACTCTTAGAGGACTGAAAATAGACTCCTTTAAAAAGGAAGGCATCCTAAAATTTGTAGTATGTGTTTATTCATATGGCAAACAACATTATGCAGCTGGTTGAACAGCCTAAGTTCAAAAGGTAACATTAAATTTATACTTTCACATCATAAGGTAACATTTTTTTAAGAGCTAAAATATAACTTAATGATTACTTCAAGCATAGTGAAAAACAACCCACAAATGGCATTAATTTGTTCAAGTTCTTCCTTTAACTTAATTGGCATAAAATTTTGTTATGTTAAGAATTATTTTCTAATAAACACTTTTAATTTACCCACCAGTATTATGTATAAATAGAGGCATGTGCATTTAAATATACATCTAGAGTTTGGATGAATTTCTTTCACTGTAAGCTGATTAGCTATAGATTAGAGGTACATAAATCACTTTGATATGGATATGAAAACTACTCTTTTAAAAGAAACTCACTGTGAAAGTATAAAAAGCAAAGGCTTTTCTTTGATTGTTTCATAATTCGAAAACTCGGTTTGACAGCCTGCTAATGTGCGTGTGATAACAGCACTTCACATCTGTATGTGACTAATTGCAATTCAGAGTATTTCATAAATGAGCAAGGGGTTGTGATTGAACTTTACTATGACCCACACATTTTTGCTTAAGAAAGGAATTATTAAAAATAGAGGCAGCATATTCATCTAGTTTCCATTCAATATTTAGCAAGGGAAAGAAATCCTTAATGTGTAACATTACAACCTCTATTAGTGCATAGACCTCTCCCTTCAGCTGGGAATTCCTGAACAGACGATGAGCAATACAATATCCATTGTTGCAGACCTAGAAATGGACAAAATGAATTCAGAAAAAATAGCCACTTAAACCTCCCGAGGAGGTTATCAGCAGCCACGAGAAAAATTATTTTCAAAATGAAATGACTTCTAGGAAAAAATGATCTCAGTGAAAACTGGAACTTTTATGGAGAGGACTAATAATGTGCTCAAAGATTTTTGGGGATTACAAACAAAATTAAAGATACATGATGGAAAAATGCTACAGTGGGTGTACAGAATTGGCCTTGCAGGTTGGGTAGTTTCTGAGTTCAAGAGGCTCTGCTTGATGATGGATATATCATCTTCTCTTATTATAGATGCACATGCTGACTCAGTTTTAAATCTGACCAGGGAACCCAAACTTCAGGGCCACCTTGCACGGAACACTTTCTGGGAGGTCAGATGCACAGACTGTGGGAATGTTGCCTGTCATTCTTATAATTCTTACAGCTCTTTTTTTTTCATCCTTTCATATTTGGTATTATACAGGGAAAGAGCCAGGTTTGGTGGGTCTGAAGCTCATACATATTTGGGGCCCTATTAAGTAAAATAATACTAAATTATAAATACAGAAACTTAGAAGATGTCTGTGCAAATGAGGGTCTCTGAAACCGAAGCCTCATTAGCTTCATAGTAAAATTATCCTCTGGTATATTATTCTAGCTAAATGTCTTTACCTAGTACTTCTAAATATTGTATCTTTACTTTTTAAATGGTATCACCCTGAAACTAGTATTCAGAAAAAACAAATTACAGGGTCTGCTACAGGGCTCTGCACTTAGTGGGTGTTCAATTACTTTTATTGACAGTGTCATAAATAAAGGATGGGATTTTTATCATTCATAAGAAACATTTATTTTTAAACATAATGGAAAACAATTTTAAAACATACCTTTGTCATAACAAAACACAAAGAGGTCCTAAAAGGCTGTACTTCAGAGGTGATCACTGATGAGAACTGAATCAAGCATAGCAGTTGGTGGTCCAATTATAGGAACTCAGGAAGGACTCTGCAGTCAGACTGGATAGGTTAGGCAAAGGTGTGGTAACAACAAACCCCCAAATATCAGTGGTTTATTCCTTGCTGATATTTATGTCCTCTGTGATTTGGTGGAGGGCTCAGTGTGGCCTTTATTTCCGAAAGGGACTGTCGTCATATGCTAAAATGCTAATCTAGTGGCTGAGGGCAAGAGAAATAGAGGAACAACAGGAAGGCTGTTAAAGATTCCCCTTGAAAGTGGCACATCACTTCTGCTAACATTTCATTGGATAAAATAAGTCATATGGCTAATCGGTGTAGGGGGAGGTCTGGCCCCCCGGGGGATGCCCCAGACATTTCAAACGGTAATAAAATGTATGCAGTACTTCTCCCTATAAAGAAAACTACACAACATCTAGCATCACCACCACCACCACAAACACCTCATTTATCTTCCCTTCTATGCCTAACATTTAAAAGAAATGGAGCTTTATCATAAGGCTTTTTCTTTTGCTGCTAAAATGCAGAGAATATTATCCATTTTCCTGCAGGGAAAATTTTTGTTTAAACCTAGTCTTGCAATTCATAACAGCCTATGATGGTGAGGGCACTATGCTAACCCCTGGAGAAGAAAGTACAAATGAGTGCACAAGAATTCCAAAAAAATTATGTAGATACTTTGCCCTAAAGGAGGCAGGGCTAAGTGCCCACTCCTTATGTGTGTGTAGGCTGTGCATAGTGACTTCCTTCCAAACGCTGTTTCAACCAGGTCAATATCAACAGGGATGAATGATGTTGCTGACTTGTACTCTTTATATGATGTGCTGAAAAGGCACTTTATGATCTTCGTCACCAAACCCATAAACCCAGACTCATCATGAGAAAAATGTCAGACAAATTCTAAAAGTGGGGCATCCTACAATATACAACTACAACTGTCACTGTCATGACAGACAAGGAAAGCCTGAGAAACTGTCACAGCCAAGAAGAGCCTGAGGAGACATGGTCACTAAATAGAATGTGGGATCCTTTGATGGGACCCTGAAACAGAAAAAGGACATTAGGTAAAAACTAAGGAAATATGAATAAACTATGGACTCCAGTTAATAATGTATCAACATTAGTTCATTAATTGTAACAAGTATACAATACTAATGTAACATGTTAACAACAGGAAAAATGAAATGTGTATGTGGGGGAATATATGGGAACTCTCTACAGTATCTTCTCAATTTCTCTAAAATATAGCCAATTAAAAAGAAAACTACAAGAAGTTTATCTCTTGTAAAAATAAAATAACAGTGTGTGAAAAAAAAAACTACAAGAAATAGGAATGAGTATCTATGTTCTCCCACTGCTCAGTTGAGGAGAGAGTAAAACCAGAAAAATAATTATAATACAGTGTCATAAATGCTGTAACTTAGGTTGGAACAGAGACCTGTGGGAGCGCCATCACAACTTTTAAGAGAAACTTTTCTACTAAACCATATCTTTAGAATATTTGAATCTCTCCTAACACCCAGCAAGTGCCTTGCTCAAAGTCGGCATTCAGATATCTAAGAGAATGACAAGGAATTCAGCTCCTTGTGAAATGACCTAGATGAGGTAGACATAAATAATTAGAGTTGAGTAAAGAATAACTACGGCCTGTACCACCTCCCCAAGGGGTAGAAACAAGTTCAGTTTGGCCATACACACCTTTATTACATAAATATCTAGGGAAATCCCAGCAATATATATTTTTTGTGCTTCAAAAAAGGTGTTTTTGGTGCTTCAAAAACGACTTCACATGAAAGGTTTTCTTGAGAGACAATAGAGGGAAAATTGTTTCCTTTTGAGTCAGTAGTAGGCAAACAGAAACATCATCTTAAAAAAAAAATAAAGGCTGGACACTTGACCATTTCAGAAAGGGTTCCATTTTGGAAAGTAAAGGGTGAAAAGTCACTAAATGTTTATACCTGCTTATACCTAATTCATACGAAAATGAGGAGTTTCCCTAAAATAGTCAACACAACAGATTTCTCCACTGAGAGCCCATTACAAGATTCATCATGCTCATCAGTGGAATTCCTGGCACAGACAGAAAATTAAGCTAGATGAAGTTCTAGCACCAGCGGCCTTAGGAGTGTGACCTTTTTATTTAAAGGTAGCTGACAACGCTTGGAAGGTGAATTCTTGATTAGAGCAAAGTGAGGGTTAAATCTAACCACAACATGCCTTCATTCTACCATGAATGCTGGACTATTTTAAATTAAATTACAGGCACCATACCACTAACTTTCTCGGAGTTATCCTGGTTTTATGGCATTGGTAGTTTGGCTTTAATCTTAGGGCTTAAACTGAACCCTGCTACTAACTTGAGAGACCTTGGTCAAATCACATCACTTCTCTGGATCCAGGTTCCCTCCTCTGAAAATGAGGGCACTGGGTTAGGTCTCTCTTGTTCTTTACATCCGTATAATCCATGAGCCAGCTGTGTTTTACATGACATTGAGGAAAACATAAACGTATATGTAGAAACACTAACTTTAATTCGCCTGAGGGTCAAGTTATAAACAGTGTGCACCATAAATATTAGCCTCTTCGAGTGACCACATGTTAGCGTGAGACAAGTATGTTTAGGGTTATATTTTTTAAAAAACATCTTTCAGTGTTCTACGCTTTATAAATAATTCTATAGGTATTAGTGATACTAATATGGACTAAGTTATAGGAGTTAAAAAAAAAAGTACACAAAATGAAAATACTAACCACTGAAGGGGATCACCTCGTCAATTCTCGGACATACTAACTCTACCTCCCTTCTCTCAGGGTTGGTTTTAGAGCAGATGGTGCTCTCCGTTCAGCCTCTAAAACGCCACAAACCTACTTTATGTTCCCAGTAGCCGTCACCATATTTCCTCGCGTCTCCCATTTGGTCATTAAAGCCCCAAATGGAAAATCCCCTTGAATGATCCTCTGAAGTCCAAGCAACTGTGGGGACGCTCCAGGTACCGCCCCACAACGCTCTCTTCTCTCAAAAAAGAAGTCGCGGAGCCGCGGATACGTGGGGCCGCGGACGCCGCGCGCACCTGAGCGGCTGGCTCCTTCCCGGCGCGGTCCTCGGCCCGGCCCCGGGCTGCCCAGGGGCCCTGCAGGAGGAGAGCGAGCCCCGGCCGCCCCACCAGCACCTTGCGCCTCGCGTGGGCGTGTTTCGCTTCAGAAATCTCAGGTCGTCTCAGGCGCCCCGTCCTTCCCCGGGGAACAATCGCCGGTCCAGCCCCAAGCCCCCCTCCGCTCCACCTCAGGCGGCTCTCTGGCCCCTCCCGTCCCCCGCGCGTCCTTCCCCGCGCCTCGGCCGCACGCCCAGGTGAACCCGCATCCCTCGCTCTCCCGCGCCCGTGCCTCCCGCGTCTCTGGCGCCGGGGTCCGCGCTCTCGCCGCCGGTCCTGCCTCTCTTCTCACGCGGCCCCGCCCAGCCTCAGCCGCGGCGCGGCTCCCGGCCCGGCCTCTCAGTCTCCCTCCCACCTCCGCCCCCCACCCCTCCCAGAGAGTTGCTATTTTTAGCAAATCCTCTGCGCGCTGCCACCCGCTCTGCTCGCAGCCGCGCGGCCGCCCTCGCGAGCTACCCCTCCCGCGCGGTGGCGGCGGCGGCGGCGCGTCCCGCACAGCGCGTAGCGCACACCCCGCCCGCCCCGCCGCACCCGCCGCCCTCGCCTCAGTCTCCTCCTCAGGCGCCTGACGCGGCCGGTAAGTCCCTGCTGGCGGAGCAGCGGCGGTCCCCGAGTCAACTTTCAGTCACCCCTTTGCTTCTGCCTCGCCATTCTCTTCTTCTCCGCGAAAGATGGCTGTTTGGAGAAGGGGGAGAAGTTAGGGGGTCGTCGGCGCGGGGCGAAGGAGGGCGCGACAGCCTCGGAGGGAGCGGGCGGAGGTGAGTGGCACCACAGCCCGGTCCGCGGCTGGTGGCCGGGGAAAGCCCTGGGAATGGGGGTTGCCGAGCGTCCTCCGGATGCGCTGCTGTATTCCCTACTGGGGCTTCCCAGGTTAACAGCATCCCAGTCCGGACCCCGACGCAGCTTGCCTGGCATCTCGCAGCCCAGAGGTCGGTGGGTCTAAGGGCGCCTTGGCCATAAGTTCGGTGCCAGGTGATCTTTTTGGTGCAGACCTCGACATCTGGTAGACTAGCCGAGGCGTGGGGTCGTCGGCGTGATGTCCCCCCCGCCCGCCGACACACACACACACAGCCAGTGGATGTTGGAGCCGAGTTATGAATGAAAAGTTTGTACTGCCAACGTGTTGCTTGAGGGCAGCAATACTTAGTGGGGGAACCTTTGATGTTTCGTGGGGGACTTCAGCTCCAAGTCCATACATGAGAATTCTGGGTTTCAAGAAAAGTTCCGGAGCCTGGGGGATGGGAGATAAAGCAGTTCCTTTGGCTAGTGGAAGGAGAGTGATGAATCGTAAACTTCTTGAGGTGAACTGATTAATTCAACGCCACCCGAGGGTGTCGCAGTGAGGACCAGAGGGAGCCGAGGACGGGGGCGTTCCCTGAGTGCCTAGCGGGCGGCGTTTGTTTGGCTTGGAAGCCATCGCCTCCTGGTCCGCAGTGAGAGGTGCTGGGGTCAGAGGCCTGAGCGTCCCTCGTGTGACTGGCGCGGGACCGAGGCTGAGAGGAGAGGGGGCTGCGGCGGGAGCGCAGGACGCCGTTCCTGGAATGTGGAACTGGAAATTCTCTAGTGAGTCTCCTGTGCTCTAATTTCAAGAATATCTGTCGTGTTTGTTTTCCCTGCCAGGGAGGTGTGTGTAATCTCCCAAAAGGAACTTTTAGATTAAGTAACTAGAGCATTTTGAAATCTGTGAGGAATGGGATATCTACGTAGATCCCATTATACGTCTGTATTGTGTGTGTGTGTGTGTGTGTGTGTGTGTACGCGTGTGTATACGTAGAATGTGGGAGTGGGGTAAGAAGGGCTTTAAAAGTTTAACTTCAACCGGAAAAGAAAATGAAGAGTTAATTTTTTCTCCCCAAGTGGTTTAACAATGCTTATACAACTGAATACTCTTGTTGTGCTGAGATTTATCATAAAGGGTAAGATTTAGGAATTACAGGTATTTGGAGTACAATCATGTTTTCAAATCTTACAGGCATTATTGAAATCTAGGAAAAGGGAGTAAGTACATAGAGAATCTGTATTAAAGAAAAAGTAATTTAAATTACTTGGAAAGAAAATCTTTTGACATTTGAAAAGGTCTGGATGTTATTTTCTGATGTTCTAGAAATCTTTTTAATCCCATAATTAATAACAGCACAGAATAAGTTGCAGTTGGTAAATGAGGACAATTAAAAATGTCATGTTTGGAAGGGATATCTTTTGAACTACTCTTCAGTACTTTGGATGTTTATTATGGGAATTGTGATATTTGCTTTTTACCACAGATAATTAGTCCTCCTTTTCCTTTTAAACCACTGTTCCAGTTTGGGCCAGTTTAATTACCCAAACATCAAATCACTGACATGCCTTCTGGAAAGCATTTGTATTTAAGATGCTTATTAAGAATATTATATTTTCAAAAGGACAAATAATTTCATCAGTTGTAAAACTTTCTTGTAATTTATTTTCATCCATTTTGTTTGAATGAGGCAAATCTCAAGAAGAGAAGCATTTTCTTGGGATATGTTATTTTCTGTGTGGGAAAAAGTGAATGTCTTCATATATGTTTCAGTCATAAACAGGTGTATGTAGAGTAGGAATCCTGAATCTGACCTTTGATATCCGCCTGCCAGCTAGAAGGAGAGATGCTTTCCTGGCTCTCTTCCTGAATCGATCATCTCCACTACAGAATGGACACAGATGCCTACAAGGTTGTTCAGAAGGAAGTTTAGAGTTTTAAATTAAGTACCAGCTTATGGTTAGGAGGGAGGTGGGTTTTTTTGTTTTTGTTTTGTTTTTTTCCTCAGTCTTCCTGTTTCTCTCCTTCTGCAATTGATTCAGCCTATTGGGCTAGCCTTTATTGGCAAAATCAGACTGTACACTCTGGTTAGAGAGTGTTTGACATATTAAACTGCTATCTTCTGTAAAGATAAAAACGGCTCTTCTGAAATTAAAAAGGTAATTTTAAACATTATCACAGACTGCTATGATTGTTTTATGCCCATTATTATGCCCATTATTATAGTAGACAGAGTTGCTTTATGAAGTTACTGCCATTATCTATAAATACTTATTGTGTATATTTGGCATGCATTTGGATAATATTTGGGTTTTAAGGAGTTTTAAATCATGAAGCCAACTGACCAGATAACCTTTTTAATTAACTAGTTTAAATGATACACATAGTTCAGATTTATATTGATATCTGCATCGAAGTTTGTTTTAGGGTTATATAGCTTTCATTTCTTTTTATTAGCGTTACTTCTATTTTGAATTTGTTTAAATATTACAACATATTATACTGTAATTTACACCTGCTCAGTGGGGAAGGTGTAGGTTATTCTTAAATAGAGATGTGGAGAAGTAGCTAACAAGGAGAGTCATTTGAGAAGCATATGGCCATCATAAAATCCTTCTGTATGTAGCATCTGTACCTTCTCATTAGTGAAATATTGTAGTCATGGACATTTTTTGTTATTATATCCAAATATGGCTTTTTATTTTTGATTCCATAGATTTTTTAAAGAATGTAATTTATTTGAGTATTTAAGTTGGTGGGGGCTTTTATTGTTTGAAGCCTTTTCCTTTCAACAAAGACATCATACTTAATTTTTATTGTACCTGTCCACAGATACATACCATTGTTTCCTAGCTTGTGATTATAACTCTTACCTTTCCCGGTGATGCTTCAAAACATTTGAGAGATAGGTAGGAAGACATACTGTTCTCATTTTCGGAAGGAGGCAGCAGGTACACTGATAGACCCAAGGTCACACACTACTGAATCAGTGTGAAGCTGAGGATAACATCTATATTTCCTGTATCCTAGTCACAATAGAAAGCTGCTCCCATGGCTGTGTTTTGACATTTCCATAAATTAAACATTCCTAGATGTTTAAAATGCTGAACTTTGTAGATGTTCAGGTCAGATTTTATGCCAGTCAATATAGTCCTAAGTGACTGGGCCCTTACTGTTGCCTGCTGACAGGAGAGACCCATGACTCCAATAGCTGGTTTTAAATCAATTATACCCACCTCTGAGGGGTATCCACTCTTGCAGTCAGTCCATATCCTACACATCCCTTTGCTCCCACTAGCCCCACCTTATCAACTGCATGCAGCCCTTTTATTGGTCAAAGCTGCTTTGAAGTTTATCAGCACAGTTGTCAAGCTTGAGGATCATCAGACTCACTGGTGAGAGAACTCAGAATGTGATTTTTGAAGAGAGTATTGAGAGAGGACAGTAATGGACTGTCCACTCTAGAGGCAGCCAGTATCAATTAAGGTACATGTTGTTTTGGGTGTCAGGACATCCACTTTCTCTTATTACCTATACTTCTTCAGAAATCAAAGTGAACTGAGAGTTTATGCAGCTATCTAGTCATTTCTGTCCATGTAGACCTCTTAACTTTTTTTTTTTTTTTTTTTTGCGGTTTGCGGGCCTCTCACTGTTGTGGCCTCTCCCGTTGCAGAGCACAGGCTCCGGACGCGCAGGCTCAGCGGCCATGGCTCACGGGCCTAGCCGCTCCGCAGCATGTGGGATCTTTCCGGACCGGGGCACGAACCTGTTTCCCCTGCATTGGCAGGCAGACTCTCAACCACTGCGCCACCAGGGAAGCCCTAGACCTCTTATCTTGATAAATCAGACTTAAACAAAAGAAAAAGGATAGCAACTTGTTCTTCTGTAGGGAAGGTACTCTTAAGACTTTTTCTTCATCCTCCCAAATGCCCTCTCCTTCAAATTTCACCAGAATTTTTGAGAGTAATTACCCATTTGATTTGTAAGAGCCAAGGTGATAGACTTTCGATATTGGATTATTAGATTCAAAAGTGGAATACATTATCCAGGATGCAGAAGAAACCATTGCAATTTCATAGAAAATAGTAATATGTAATCTTATGCAAGCTCACATGTATTTGATGAAAATACTTTCAGCATTTTTGAATAAGCAGATGGTACCAGGAGCTCTCTACTCTATTCGGTTAATATATATATATATATACGTGTGTGTGTGTGTGTATGTGTGTGTGTGTGTATGTGTGTATATATATGTATATATATATATATACATATATATAAACTGTTCTTTTTTCTAAATGTATAGTTTATAAGAGCTCATTCAGATCATTTTAAAATGTGAAATATTGAAAAAGAAGTGACTATTCAAGTGTGGTTTGGTACTTACTATAATGAATTCTGTTTAGAGTCCCCCAAAGAAGAAAGCTTCCATTTGTTATGTTCTTTGCTGTACCAGAGAGATTATTGCATGCTGTTGGTGAGATTGAGGAGAGTTGAAGTTGCTGGAAATGGTACTTTCTTCCCATTTCTACAGAATCTGTGATAAGGAGATGGGTGTGGACTAGTGTAGTTTGAATGGAATAGTGATGCATGGAATTTGAAATGGCCATTAAAAGAAGAATAAGATTCGGATCACTCAAATATCACTGGAGATATTTGGTAGCAAATCATCAAAATTAACTTTAGTTAATTTAGGCAATACATAAACTTATTAGAGGATATTGACTCGATTTGTTTTCTTTTGCTTTGTCACGCATTACCACAAATTTCGCAGGTTGAAAAACACATATTTACCATCTCAAGTTCATTGCTCAACAGTTCACACATGGCTCAACTAGATCCTCTGTTCAGGGATCTCACCAGGTGTTGGTCAGTGCCACGGTGTTATTACAGGGTCACTGGGGAAAGATCTGCTTCCAAGCTTTCTTAGATTGTTGGCAGAATTCATCTCCTTGTGGTTGTAGGACCGAGGTCTCCATTTTCTTGTTGGCTATCAGTCAGAGACCACTCACAGCTCTTACAGACTGCCTGCTGTACTTTGCAATTTGACCCTCTCACAGGCACGAGTGACCCTCTTTCAACATGGCAGCCTACTTTTCAAAGCCAGAAAGGAAGAGTCTCTTGCTCCAGGATGATATAACATATGGGAGTGATGTGACATCACCTTTACCATGTAACATAATCTAGTCAAGGGAGTGACATCTATCACCTTTGCCATATTTTATTGGTTAGAAGCAAGTCACATGTTCTACTCAGACTTAAGAGGAGGGGACTGTAGAAGGACATGACTCATTGGAGGTCACTTTAGCATGTGTCCACCACATTGACTAGTTCATAGAATCTCTGGGATAGACAGCAGACCTGGCTTAGAAGCCACTCAGTCAGAACAGTGCTCAGAATCACTCTGCAGAACTGATTCTGTGAGATAGCATTGCTGTCACTGTTGGCACACCAGCTTCTGTAGTGGAAGGTGGGCTCTTTCACAAGAGAGAGAATTCTCCATATATAATGGTGGGGTTCAGTTGTTCATGGCCAAAAAGAATCATGTATTCATTGCTAAGGAAGGAAGGAGAGAAAAATATGAGCAAGTGATTGCTTAATGAAATGTTGAAGTTTTCTACCAGGGTAGGTATGATGACCATCTGGAGATGGGATTGGATTGGAGACTAGCTAGGGTCGTGCAGCTCCTTAGAAAGAAAACTCTCCTGCGATTTAGGAGAACGGTGAGGACTCATTTAGGAATGGTGCTTATAAGAAAGGAGTCTGAATCACTAGCATGTATGTTAGTCTATGAATTGACTTAGTCTCCAGTATATTCCATATGTGAAAGGTTTTTAAGGGACTGGGCCCATCAGTCCTTAGAGGGAACCAGCCTTGTGATTTGGAGTCCCACAGTGTGGCCTCCCTTTATCTAACAGGATGGAACCGAGCCAGAGACCATCTTCATCCACTGTACATCTGTGGCCCAATGACTATGGGGCATTGTATGGGGACATGGGGGTCTACTGAGCATAGCTAATGTCCAAGCTCTTTGCAGGAACGATTTTACCTAATCTGCTTCTCATCTCTAGCAACTGAATTCAAGTTTCCCTAGTTCCTCCTCCCCTCTCTCCCTCCCCCTCCCTCCAAATAAATGGAGACTTTGAAAGGTTAAATGCTAGCAGTCATTCAGATAGCAGTGGCACCAGGGTTTGAATCTAGGTCTGATTTCAAAACCCGTAGTCTTGTAATATACATCTCATACTCACATGCAGTAAGTGAAGTTTCCAGGGGAAAAGCTTGTTTTTTCCATTGAAGTGAATGTCAGCACTGCAGTTGTTCTTAGATGCCTTCGTTCATCTTGAGAGACCTGGATACTGGAAGATGAGGGTTAGAGAGAGGAGTGAGAGAGTGTGCTGTATCATGCCTTCTTTTATTTTCCCAGCAGGAAGTACAGATTATAGGTCTCTCTTCCATATAAAAGTAAGAGTGTGGAGTGGAGGCTCTGTATTTTTATTTCTACTTATCATTTTGGCAGAAATCGAAATCTCTGTGTCTCCTTTCTCTCCTATATGTAGATTTCTACTATTAAATTCAATCAAGAAACTTGAATTCTCATTGCTTTTTCGGCCATAGGGTTCTTTCTATACATCTTTTTCAGTAGATGCCACAGTTTTGATCTACTTGAAAAGTCTATTGAGACATTCCTCCTTTGTTCTTCTATTACTCAGTTCCCCTTTCTACTCTGTGGTGGCTCTGAATTCTATTCATAGATATTCTACTTTTTTTTCCCTTCTGTTTTATGTACTTAAATCTCTTCTTTAAATGGATCTAGTTCCATTGATCGGAATCATTGGCCCAGATCCCCTTACTGCTCCGTTGCAAAATGCAAGTTCAGTGTGGGACTCAATCTGTATTCTGTTAATTTTACAGAGTTGTACCCTATGTCCCACCATGGTCTAAGGAAGACTTTAAGATTTCCCTGGGTATTTGAGTCAAAATGCAAACATTTTAAACTGAATACCCCCAAACTGTACTTTGATTGGATTGTGTTAGGTCAAGTGTATTCCTGTGAACCACTCATCTGTGGCCAGGTAGACAGGGTATTGGGATGGCCCCATCTGGCCTCAGGTGTCTGCCCTTCTAGAGTATGACTGCTTGCAGAGAGGGAAATTGTGAGCCACTCAGCCTGATTATGGTTGACTACAGTAACTTCATCCAGAGCAAGCTACAGCTCAGGAATTTTTGAAATAAACTTATTTCTTCATACAGATAGATTTTCTAACTTAGCTTAGGCCAGATTTGACTGTAAAAGTCGAAACTCCCTAGCGTGACACCTAGATTCTCTCATAGACTGGACTTAGCCTATCTTCATTACCTTTACATTTTGAACTCTTGCCACTCCCTGCCTTACAGCTTTAAGGATTTAAGCCCTAAGCTTGGAGCTACCAAGTGGCTTAGATTTTAGATAATGGGAACTGGCAGCCTGAGAGAGTAAATCAACATGTAAACAAAAGATGTGCATATCTGCGCGTGTGTGCGTGCATGCATTTGTGTGTGTGTGTGTGTGTGTGTGTGTGTGTGTGTGTACGCACGCATGTATGTGGTGGGTAGGGAAGAAATAGTAGGAGCATTTCAGTTTTTCAGTTCCTGCGTCCAGGCATTCTCAGGGCCGTTCTACCACTGATTTTTCTGGGATTATGTTATGTGAGCAATGAATTGTCCATAAATTGAATTTCTGCCCCTTGCAATTGAGAACACTCAGTAGCAGAGGTTTCTGTCAGCCCAGCATTTGCAGTGTATTTTTTGAACCAACTTCTTCCAGAACTATCGTGGCCATCTCTTAGCCAAACTCAGACTTTCCTCCTCTGTGGTTTTACTTAAGAAGCTACGCCTTCTCTGCTTTCCTTTTCCTCTAGGCCCAACTTATGTCCCTCTTCTTTTGTGATGCTTCCTCTGATTTTGGCAGCTCACCATGAT
Source organism: Orcinus orca (assembly GCF_937001465.1). NCBI lineage: Eukaryota > Metazoa > Chordata > Mammalia > Artiodactyla > Delphinidae > Orcinus > Orcinus orca. The sequence continues at coordinate 70,336,568 of NC_064567.1, forward strand.
CTTTTTCCTCTCTGAATTCCTGCAGTAATTTAGAACTATGGCAGTGGTTCACACAGGCTTACAAGTTGAATTTTAGTATTAATTGATTGAGAAAATCCATAATAAAAAAAAACGACTACTGTATGAGTAAAGTCTTTAAAAGAATTGGCCTTTTATTACCCAGAACAGCATCTTTATACTTTTGAAATATGGTAGTAAATTTAATATATGGAATGATTTACATATGTATTTGTGGTTTTTTTCCAATTCCTCTGTGGCTCACTAGGGAGAGGTCCATGGCCTCCCACACCTAGACGGAAAGGAGAGAAGAGGTTTGGCTTGCAAATGAGCACCCTCTTTAAATAAAACGCCATGGGATGTGTGGTTTGATTTTAACAAAGACTACTGGTCTGTACAGAGTGAATCTAAGTTATTCTTATTAAACATTTCACTTAAGTATTTAGGAACATAAAATAAAGTATGGATTGGGAGTTTGGGATTGACATGTACACACTGCTATATTTAAAATAGATAACCAACAAGAACCTACTGTAAAAAACAATTATAAAATAAGGATACAGCCAAAGCTAAAAAAAATACAAGCACATTTCCTTATAGATTTCACAAGTTGTAAAACCAAAACCAATGAGAAAATATTAAATGTGAACAACAGAATTGATAAAATTAGAAGGAACAACATTGAGTTATGTTTCCAATGATACTGTATTGTTGAAATTACATTGCCAGTGTTGGGTTTAAGAGTAAAAGATGTAGCCTCAGATTTTTTTCTTTAATCTATTTCTGTGCTTTATATTAATGTAGAAAGTGTCCTTTTAAAATGTAGTTTAAAAAATTAACTTAAAGGCTTTGTTTGCTGGTTCAGGGTAATCAGACTTCACACATCTTGAAAACTCTACCAGTAAATAATCTTCAAATGTCAGTTTTAATGAATTATCACCTGAGGACTTGATAACATCTTTTTGTTCTCTTAAAGATGTGATTAGAACTGTGAAGTTCTTGAATTATAAATCAAATCTGTAAGCCATACCCAAAGACTCCAGGAGTGGAGAACATATTGTATAGGAACAGAGAGATAGGATGCATGCATCACCTTCACTCTCAACATGATGGTGATTTTTAACCACTGTAGCACAGGTATTTTTGGATGCCTCTGCTAGCAAGGCAGAGTGTTCTATAATGTGTTCTATTATGTGTTCTACAATGACTCAATTCATCCTCACCATTTTTCCTAATCAGACTTTACTTATTTAGCAAACTGTACGTTATTTGGCCTTCACCTAATGCGTGCATGATTGAGAACAGCAACAGCAGACGCCAGAATGAAAATTTGTTGGTGGTATTTAGTTTTAAGATGCTTCTTCAGATATTAATTAGAATACATTTATATGTATTTTATTTTTTTAGATTATCATTCCAGTGAAGACCCAAAATGGAAGAAATAATTCCACATCAGGCTCATAGATCTCAGTTTGAAGTACACAGTCTCAAGGACTAATTGCCACTTAAAACATTTTACATCTTACTCTGTGTTGTGTGTCATTAGTTAGATTGTAAGCCCCTTGAAGGCAGAGAGAACTTGGTTACTGTTTTTTGTTTCCTTCCACATCATTAAGGGCATTTCTGATAGCTGGTGCCCAACAGGTATTTGCTGATCGATCAGCTATTCGTATGTCATTATTTCCTACTGCACTTGCAAGCTCCTTGAGAGCAGGGAATGTTTTGTTTTAATCTGTGGACTCCAAATTCCTAGCACAGCGACTCTCACATCAGAAATGCTCAATAAATTGTTCTGAAAGAAAGAATGGATGAGTTATTGGCTGTGTGTGTGTGTGTGTGTGTGTGTGTGTTAGATTTCATCTTTCACATACAAGGCATCTCTCACAGCTGTATAGATCAGTGCTTTTCAATAGAAATATTCTCTGTGTCTGTTAAGCACTTGAAATGTAGGGAGTAAGGCTGAGAGCCTGCATTTACTCTTATTTAATTTTATACATATAATATACAGTAGTACCTCCTTATTCATGGTTTCGCTTTGTGATTTCAGTTACCCATGGTCAACCACGGTCTGAAAATATTAAATGGAAAATTCCAGAAATACACAATTCACAAGTTTTAAATTACATGGTATTGTGAGCAGTGTGATGAAATCTCTTGCTGCCCTGCTCTGTCCTGCCTGGGATGTGAATCATCCCTTTGTCCAGTGTATCCACACTATACATGCTACTGACCTGTTCGTCACTTAGTAGCTCTCTTGGTTATCAGACTGACTGTCTCAGTATCTCAGTGCTTGTATTCAAGTAATCCTTATTTTACTTAATAATGGCCAGAAAGTGCAAGAGTAGTGATGCTGGCAGTTTGGATATTCTCTTACTGTGCCTAATTTATAAATTAAACTTAGTCATAGGTGTGTATATACATACGTATATATATATATATATATATATGTATATGGAAAAACATAGTATATATAGGGTTGGTACAATCCGTGGTTTCAGGCATCCCCTGAGGGTCTTGGAATATATCCCCTGCAGATAAGGGGGCGGGGGGGGGGGGGCGTGGAGCGGAGGGCTACTGTACTATCATATGGCCAGTAGGCAGCCTAGGTTCAGATATAATGCCTCCATTCTCAGACTCATTTGCTCACATCTCCAACACAGCTACATTGTTTGGTTGTACTTGGATGATGCTATTGAATATTGTTGTTATTTGTATCACTTTAAACATGGAGCAATGTATTCCATCAGTTTGGTTTCATTCTTTTCCCAAATGCCCAACACTGCATGTCATATCTTCATTCATGCCACCATCTCATTTGGTTTTTCATCATTTCCTTATTAGTCTAGAGGCCTGACACTGACCACTTTACCAGATAAATTTTACATTCACTTTTTTTTTAATGACCCAGGTTTCCTTGTGTTTGCTAGTCCAACTGCTTTAATCCTTTCTTTCCTAACAAGCCATTTAAACTCGGATTAGCTACATCATTATCATCATCATCATCATCGTTATCATCTAAAATGTTGTTTATGCTATGCTAGCCTTTATTTGATGTAGTAATGTATGCTGGTATTCTGAACAGATTTTGAGTTTACTGTTTTCTTAAAAATGTCTTTGAATATTCCTTCTCTTCTCTTGATTTCTTTGCTTTTCTTGTTCTTTTACCCTTTCTGGCATAGGAGAGGTATGAAGGAGCATCCTATGCATTTAAACATATTATAGCTCAATCCATATGTAAGACGTAATCCCACCAAAACAAGTTTTACAGCTGGTGTCGAAATGCATGAAATAAGTACAACAGGATTTTCTATTTAGAATGGCAGGAATTACTTCCAATAAATGGCCAAAATCTTTTATGCTACTTCTGGCACTTCCAGAGCAAGACTTAGATTAAAATCCATCATGCATTTATTGAGGCTCAGTATTGGGTGTATTCACGTGTATTGTCTCATTTAATTCTTTCAAGAACGTTTAACCTAGTAATATGTAATGGTTATAGAGTCTTAATAGTCAAATAAATTGAAATAAATTCTGCTGACAAGCAGAAACACTTTAGGCTATTTTCCACTCATCCTCTACTGCTGGGGATTTTTTTTTTTTTAATATTTGTTTATTTATTTGGCTGCTCCAGGTTTTAGTTGTGGCATGCGGGATCTTTTAGTTGTGGCATGTGGGATCTAGTTCACTAACCAGGGATCAAACCTGGGCCCCCTGCATTGAGAGTGCAGAGTCTTAACTGTTGGACCAACAGGGAAGTCCCCTGCTGGAGATTTAATAGTTGTCTTATATGGCAGAATTTGAATGCACAGACTTTGGCATGGGACTTCTTGCTTTTTGTTCACTTTTTTAGTCTAGAGTAGTAGTTCCCAAACTTCAGTGTGCATCAGAATTTCTTTTCAGGGATGCACACAAACTATATGTTATGCCTGAGTTAACCTCTTTTCCAAGGTAGTTCTGTTTTTATTAGATTTTCATCTTGGAATCTACTTTACTCTTACTACACAAAAGATCTATCTCCTTTGTATATTTTGTTGATAATTTCCACTTCCGTTCCAGCATAGGGCTACTCATTGAAAGAACTTGTAGGTATGCTTTTGAATAGATTTCACAAAATAGGAGAAAAATTCAGTAGCAATGTACAGAATTTTGCACTTGTGAATCGCCTGCTGTGCTTTGGTCTTATGATTGCTTTCATCTACCTCTTAATGGTGAGAACTGCTTTGTCACCTTCTCCCCCTAACCTTCCTGATAAACATTCTCCTAAAAGCCCAAATGATATGTATTATGCTAATTGCTCATTGTGAGCTGGTTGGGGGTGGAATGAAGGGAACATTCTTTTGTGACTTGTGCTATAAATATAATTTTTAATCTACTTATATGTTTGACCCAATTTTTAAAAGTTACCTACATTAAAATAAATATTTGATGAGTTTAGCTTTGTAATGAAACAATAGTTGTTTGCTTTTATTTGTAAAGTTTGACAAAAGCCATTGCCAAACCTTGTGAGATAATTTGTTTACTAGAACATCCTTTTCGAATTACTACTTTTTCTCTATGAAAGCAAATGTAATAAGTTCAACTTAAATTATATTTTCCACAGCATAATGCTAAGACTACTCAAGCCAAATGGGAAAATGTAGGCCATGTGGAATGGGATCTCAGAATAATGGCAACAATTTTAATTTCTCTAGAATAGTAGCTCTGAAATATTCTTGTGTGAATTTATAATGTTCAAGTAACTATTGAAAGCACATTAAAATTTATTTCAGTTTTTCTGTTTTTCTTACATATCTTATAAACCTCATACTACATTTATCAGTTTTGCTTAAACAGCAAATAATCTTTTAAAGAAATTTACATAATAGAAACAAATATGTTGTATTTACTCATGTAGTTGCCATTGTCAGTGGTCTTCCTTCCTTTTATTCCTTCATTTTCTTTCATGCTTTTCACACCATTTCCATCTGGTGTCATCTTCCTCGTGCCTGAAGGGCTTCCTTTAAGCTTTGTTGTAGCACAGGTCTGCTGGTGATGGATCCTTTCAGCTTTTGTGTGTTTGAAAACGTCTTTATTTCATATCTTCATTTTGTAAGATTTTTGTTAGATATAGAATTCTAGATTGGCCTTTTTTTCTTTTTGTGCTTTAATGATGTTACTCTACTGTGTTCTCACTTGCATTGTTTTTTATAAGAAATCTACTGTCATCCTTATTTTTGTTCCTCTTATATAAAACATGTCCTTACAGATTTTCCCTTTGTCATTAGTTTTGATCAATTTGATTATCATGTGTCTTGGTAAAGCTTTCTTCATGTGTCCTGTGTTTTGGGTTCATTGAACTTCTTGGACCTGTGGGTTTATAATTTCCATCAAATCTGAAAAAACATTAGTCACCTCTTCAATTGTTTCTGGTTTCCCTTCTCTCCCTCCTCTCTTTCAGGAACTCCAGTTACTTGTACATTAGGATTATTGATACTTTTAAAATTGTTTAATTGTAAAATTGTTTAAATTAAAATTGTTTAATTTTTCTTTGTGCGTTTCATTTTGGATAGTTTTTATTGCTGTGTCTTTAAGTTCACTAACAGTAATCACATTTAGTGTGTTTTTCATCTTATACATTATAGTTTTCATCTCTTGAAGTTTAATTTGGGTGTTTTAAAAATCTTCCGTGTCACTATTTAATTGTTTTAAACATATGGAGTAGATTTATAATAACTGTTTTAATGACCTGGTCTGCAAATTCTAACATCGTTTTCAGTTTTTGGTCAGTTTTGGGGGTTGATTTTTCTCCTTGTTATGGGTTATATTTTCCTACTTGTTTGCATGCCTGGTAATTTTTGATGGATACCAGACATTGTGAATTTTACCTTATAGAGTGCTGGATATTTTTTTATATCCCTATAAATCTTCTTGAGCATTTTTTTTTTAAATGGGATGCAGTTAGTTACTTGGAAACAGTTTGATTCTTTCAGGTCTTGTTTTTGAGATTAGTGTCTGAGTACTCTACCCTAAACCACATGAATTATCAGGTTTTCCAGTCTGGCTGGTGGGAATAGGCACAGTTCGCAGCCCTGCGTGGTTCTTTTCCTGGCCGTGGGTTGTTTTCTTATATACATACGCTGATCAGTACTCTGCTGAATACCTGCAGGGGTATCTACAGATTAGAGATCGCTCTCTGTTCAGCTCTCTTTCCTCTGGTACTCTGTCCTGAGATTTCTAGCTTCTCCGATTTACCTGATTTCTCAGATACATCTCTTCAATTCAGAGACTATGCTGGGCTCTGCCTCAATTTTCCTTCCCAGAGCCATGGTCTGGAAGTTGGGTCAGTCATAGGGCTCATGTCATCAGTTTCCCATTTCTTAGGGTTCACCTTTTGTTTTTCATTTCTCATTGCCTGGTATCCAGTGTCTTGAAAACAGTTGTACAGTTGTTTCATTTTTTCCGGCAGGAGGGCAATTCCCATCTCTGTTACTCTCTTGATTTGAAGTGGGTATCCTCCATTCATTTTCTCTTTCATGTAACATCTTATTGGTCAAGATAATTTTGGGGACTTCCCTGGTGGTCCAGTGGTTAAGAATCCACCTTCCAATGTAGAGGATGCAGATTCGATCCCTGGTCAGGGAACTAAGATCCCACATGCCGTGGGGAAGCTAGCCTGCACACTCTAGAGCCCATGCACCACAATTAGAGAGCCCACATGCCGCAACTACTGAGCCCGCACGCTCTGGAGCCCGTGTGCCACAACTAGTGAGAAGCCCACGTGCCACAACGAAGATCCCGTGTGCTGCAACACTAAGACCCAATGCAGCAAAATAAATAAATGAATGAATGAATAAATAAATAAAAAGACAATTTTGGACATACTATACATATTTAATACTCAATTTAATGCAGTTTATTGTGATATTCTTTCTACTTTTCAGTAGATTCCAATCTTTCTATAATGAATACTTTGTATTATAAACATATTTTCAAAAATTGTTTTAATAGTTATGTCCTACATTATGCTTGATAATGTTACTCATTGCCCTAGCCATTCAAAACCATTCTTAAGGCAACCCAGTCAAAAATTAAGATCTTAAATTTGTTAAACATAATAATTTACATGTTTTAAGTGGATAAAAATGCTACTGTAGGGAAGTACCATGTTTTGTTTTTTTAAGAAAGATTGAGGCCAAGAAGCTTTTAAATAATATACTCTTGAATTTGTAGATCTGAATCATCATAAAACAGTCAATAAATTAGTCTTATAAATTATATCACTTCTTATGGAGTTCCTCTTTGTATTTATTTACAAGATTCAATAGTTCATGGGTAAGCTTTTAGGATGTTCACATATGAAACACAAGTGAACCATGTGCTGGTGAACTATTTTATTTTTAGTTTTTTCTAGTATTTGATAAAATATAGTACTGTGAACTAATATGAGAATAAAGTGTCAAAATTCAGGAGCATATCTTGCTATAGTGCATACTTGTTACTTCAAGAGTTTTCTGGCAGTAAGGGCACAATTGACTGTGTTAATTTAAAAGAATCTTTGAGGTAGTATAGTTCCATATGCTGTAGGAATATGTCAATGATTTTTTTTATTTTATAATTTGAGTTTTTAATGCAGTCTTTTGAAAGCTAGTTGTTAAGCATGGCAAGAAGACTAGAATTGCTTTAGAATTCTTAGGAAAATAATTTTGTAAGAACAGATTAAAATTAACTTTAACTTTCTTCAGCACTGTCATAAATACCAGCACGATGAAGCCAAAATTGTGGCAATGTTACATTGCTGTGTTTCCAATATTTAAGCATAAAGGTTAGGCCAGATTTATATTCCCTTGTAAAACTGAACCAAAATATAAATTATTTATAGAACTTTAAGAACAGAATCTTTAAAAAATTGAATACCACTCTGTGGTGGAGATCCCTAGTTGTCTCACAGTGTCCCCTTTCTCCATCATCCTCAGATGTAGAGCCCCTGAATTTTCACTGGGGACAGACCCCAACAGAATAAAGATGACACTTTTCAGCCTCCCTTGTGGGTAAGGATTATTCCATGTGGCATGTAGTTCTGGTCATTACGATGTACGCAGAAGTGACTTGTGTGACTTCCTGATGCCCTTTAAAGGCTGAGGGTGCTGCCTCCTTCCCCTTCTCACTTGCTGGGATGTGGATATGGAGGTGTACTTCCTTAGACCCCAAAAGGCCTGGGACAGTGATGATGACTTCTCCAAGCAGAGCTGCCATAACAGCTTGGAGTTTCATATGAGTGAGGAAGAAACTTCTAGGCTGTCTAAGCCACTGTTATTTTGGGTCTTTGTCACATACCAGCAAAGTTATATACATTGTCCCCACAATTTTTTTTGTTTATAAGACTTGTAAGTAATTCCTTTGTTAAGCTGTAAGCTTGAAGGGACCAAGTGGTCTTATATCATAGAGATCTAAACTTCTTCAAAGGACCTCATTTCAAAAAAAAATCGGCCTATTTCAATGTTTATCAGCTGGAGAGGACAATACAATTAAACCCATCTGGCTCTTCTCTGAGAACCACAAAGATTTGAGGCACATAATCTTTATGTTGACTGTTGAAGAAAACAATGTTTAGGAAGAGAGAGAAAGCTTAATTTTTTAACTTTCTACTTTGCTCACAGTCACCAAATATTTTTTCCATTTTCCCGTATTTCATAGTTGTCAAATCCCAAAGTCCATTTTTCACTCCCCAGTGTGAATGGCTCCCTGTGCTGTTTTACACCATTTCCTAGTCCCCTTCTTGGTCTTTATCATCCCTGAGCCTCTGGGATGTCACACCATTACAGTTTCCTTCTCTGTTTCTGCTCTCTCCTTGGTCTTCTTTATGGAATCTTCTTTAATCCACCCCTTCCTGTGGGCATACTCTGATTCTTGGCCCACTGTTCCTTTTACTCTGTGTTAGGGAGGTCACAGATTGGCAGCTCATAGGCATGTTTTGTTGATATCACACAGAATTTAAAGAAATATTGTATCTACTGGCAGTATTTAAAGATCAGGATATTTAACATGAAATCCAGATTTTGGCTTCTTTTGACCAAGGAGAATTTCTAACAACACTGCACCTACATTCTTCATAACATTAGGTGGTTAGAACTGAGTTATAGCTGCTTCCTTTAGATTGGATGTATTCTTTCTTCTTTGTTATAGTCTCCACCACTCCCTATTGCTTACATCTTGTATGTTTTATTTATTTCCATTACTTGTCTGATCTTTTAGGCATTTAAGTTTATGATACTTATCTTCCTGGGTAATTTAAGTTTTAAATCAATCTTTTCTAGAAGTGATTTCACTTTTCTTCCCCTTCCTTTTATTTTTTAGAAACTTATTTATTTATTTTTGGCTGCATGGCGTCTTTGTGGCTGCGCATGGGCTTTCTCTAGTTGTGGCGAGCGGGGGCTACTCTTCGTTGTGGTGTGCGGGCTTCTCATCGTGGTGGCTTCTCTTGTTGTGGAGCGCAGGCTCTAGGTGCACGGGCTTCAGTAGTTGCAGCATGTCGGCTCAGTAGTTGCTGCACATGGGTTCTAGAGTGCGTGGGCTTCAGTAGTTGTGGCACGTGGGCTCAGTAGTTGTGGCGTGCGGGCTCTGGGGCGCATGGGCTTCAGTAGTTGTGGCTCGTGGGCTCTACAGTGCAGGCTCAGTAGTTGTGGCACACGGGCTTAGTTGCTCAGTGGCATGTGGGATCTTCCTGGACCAGGTATCGAACCCGTGTCCCCTGCATTGGCAGGCAGATTCTTAACCACTGCACCACTAGGGAAGTCCCTCCCCTTACTTTTTAATTCCAGTTCCTCCTCTTCAACCCTACTACTTCTTTCCTAATTAGACTGTTTTGTTCTTTCACATGGCTTACTCATAGTAGAATCCTAACAGACTTCTCTGCCTCTTTCTTATGGAAATCGTCTAATCATCCTCCACACTGATTCTAGAGTGACCTTTTAAAAATTAAAAATTTAATATGACTCTATGCAGCCTTAAGACTTTGAGTGTCTCACCTGCCTTCTAGATGGCTTCAGACTCCTTAGAATTGATGTGGCTGTAAAATGGTACAGCCACTTTGGAAGACAGTCTAGCAATTCCTCAAAAAGTTAAACGTAAAGTTACCATATTAATCAGTAATTTCACCACGAGTTATATGCCCAAGGGAATTGAAAACATATTTCTAGACAAAAGTGTGTACATGAATGTTGATAACTATTTATAATAGCCAAGAAGTGGAAACAACCCAAATGTCTACTAACTGATGAACAGATAAACGTGAGATATTCACACAGTGGTCCATAAGGAAAAGAATGAAGTATTGTTTCATGCTACGTTACGATGAACCTTGAAAACATTATGCCAAGTGAAAGAAGTCAGACTTGTAAGGTCCTTTGTAAGGTCATATATTGTATAATTCAATTTATATGAAATATCCAGTGACAAAAATAGAGTAGTGGTTGCCAGGGCCTGGCAGAAGGGGAAATGGGATGTGACTGCTATTGGATATGGGTTTCTTTTTCAGAGTGATAAAAATGTTCTGGAATTAGATAGGGCTGATGGTTGCAAGCTCTGAATATACTAAAAAATCAGAGTTATAAAGTATAAAGGGTGAATTTTATGCTATGTGAATTATATCTCAAAAAAAAAATAACAGAGAACTTAACAGATCTAACTTTTGCTAGTCTCTCCAGTCTCATTTCCTGGTACTTTAGTCCTCCCACATCTCTCACCTGTCCCTCTCCCCTTGTGCTAGTGTACTAATCTCCTAACTGCTCTAAGAGGTCTATGCTATAGCTCAGTGTTACCCATTTACACAATTCTGCCAGAAGACTCCTACCTACCCTTCCCTCTCTCTGCCCATCTAGAGAATTCCTAATTTTCCTTCAAGTTTTAGTTCAGATCTCACCTCCTCTGGAATTTCTTCTTACACACCCGTGCTGGATAACTTACAAGGGGGATTAGGTAGAGTCTCCAGAGCCAGGCAGGAGCACCCTAGAAAATGAAAAGAGATTAACTTGGATGAGTTGATCCAAATTTTGTGGTCAGGAAATCTAGAAAGAAGCTCTCTTAAATTTCAGTGTGCATGTAAGTGTTCATGTTTTATAGTTTTTAATTTTCAATTTTAAATAAAATATACGGACTGGGTATGGAGAACCATATTTTAAAGCAAACATCATGTCGGAGTCTTAATCCAGTTTTGCTGCCTCCCGAACCCACCCTGTGTAGGCTTAGGAGCATCTCCTTTGTGACCCCCAAGCACCCTGGACAGTCCTTGTCACCCTGAATAGTAACTGTTTAGTTTTCTGTCTCCCCATCTCCCAAGGCGATTCCTTGGGCATAGCTCTGTCTCTCTTATTTTTCTAGCTATACAAGTGAATCCTAGTAATTCTCCATAGAAAGTATTGGCAAAATTTGAATAAATGAATAGACATGCTCAGTGATATCAAATGGGAGCGACAGCTTGTTTTTGCTTTATTGACGATCAGAGATCTGAGGAATGTTTAAAGATGCCTCCATTAAAACATAACCTGATCTTTCCTTCTTTCTCTCTCCCCTCCACAAATATCCTCCCTCCCTTCCTCCCTGCCTCTCTCCCTCCTTTTCTCTCTCTCTCTCTCTCCACATACACACAAGCACACACGCACACCCTTTAACAAGCTATTTCAAAAGAATAGAGTAAAAAAATGTGAGAATTTTCACTTTTCTCAACCTGTGCACCTAAGGAAGGTGTTAGATTTAAGGCCTAAAGGGGTTATTAAAATGGTGCTTTCCCCAACAGATTTTTAAAGTGTTTTCTGTACTTTTCCTTCTCATGTCAGAAATTTCATAAGTTAAAATTCATGTAACATTAACTCCCAGTTTGGATTTTTTTCACCATGCAGTACCAAATAGTGGCTGGTTAATGTTTTCTTTTTGAAAAAATGTGATTATACTTAATTATTTAGAAATGATCCCTTACTTTTTTACCTTTGGTTTTTAAAACTGAAAATTATTTCCTGTCCTGTAGTGTCTCATTTCTCAGACCCTGAGACAAAGGTTTGAGAGCGGGTAGCTTATTGAGGAGGCAGAGAACACATGAGTAGGAGTAGGGAAGGCAGTAGAGGGTGTGTGTTAAGCTGGCTACAATTTTGGGTAACTAAAGCTTAATTCTTCTGGGGAAACAGTGGAAGGTCCCCCTGAGAATTATCTATCTAAAAAGCAAGGGAGGGGCTTCCCTGGTGGCGCAGTAGTTGAGAGTCCGCCTGCCGATGCAGGGGACACGGGTTCGTGCCCCGGTCCGGGAAGATCCCGCATGCCACACAGCGGCTAGGCCCGTGAGCCATGGCCGCTGAGCCTGCGCGTCCGGAGCCTGTGCTCCGCAACGGGAGAGGCCATAACAGTGAGAGGCCCGCGTACCGCAAAAAAAAAAAAAAAAAAAAAGGCAAGGGAGCTGGGGATTACTCCATAGGACTCCTTAGTGGAGGGCTGCTTTCAGCCTGCTGTGCAAGTCCAGTGAAAACCCCCCGGCAACAAAATAGAAGTGTTGGCAGTTGGAAGTCTGTGGGCATACAGTTGAGTAGTAATGGCCAGGGGACTTGGGTGAGCATCGGCAGAATCCGCTATATATGGAGACGGTGCACCACTGTGAGAGGAGTGCTCAAGTATGAAAAAATCAGAACTTAAGTTAGCCTAACGCAAGTGTTTACTCAACCATTAGATTATGTGCTAAGTACTGTGCTAGGTTATGGGATTTGCTGATTTACTTGTTGAGGTGCTTAGCTTTTTAAAGCTCAGCTTCTTTATAAAGGTAACTTATTTTCTTCCTTTCAAAGTTCAGACATAAATGATATGATATTCCTGAAAGTGCTTTGAAATGTTTAAAGCAGTATTTCATATTTATTATTATGGCATTTACCCTGAGAAAGCAGTAGACATGTGGTTAGGCCGTAAACTTATCTCTTATTAGGGATCTGTTAGCCAGTCAAAAGCTTTTTTTCATAAGGCTGTGTGAAACTGGCCTCCCTGTGCAGTTTGTATAAGATAGTAAATTTACAAGTTCCATGAAGGAATAAGGTACCATGGGAATGGCTATTTTTAGCCAGTTGGCAGTGAAGGCATCCCAGGGAAAGTGGATAAAATGAACCTTAACGTAGTAGGTAGGAAAGAGCCATGTGGAAATAGGGAATTTATAAAGGAGCAATATTCAGGAGAGATTAAGTTCAAGAGGCAGTGAAGGTGAGAACCCACTCAGTGCCCTGTTTAAACTTTTGGGCCCATGGGTCGGTCAGGACAGGGTGACATTCTGTCTTTATTGCTAACTAGCTACATAGTGTTTGACTGTTACTTAAGTTTTTGTAGCCTTTCTTCCTTAACTTTACATTGGGGATCCCAGTACTACCTATACTATAGGATTGTTGTGAGAATATGTTGTAAGGGTCAATGAGGCACATTATGTAAGGCAGTTAGAATAGAGTAAATCTCAGTAACCTCCTCTGTAGCTTTTGGTATCACTGTAGTTTCAGATTACAAGTCTTATTTCCTGAAGCTGCATCTAGTCTCATGCAATGCAAGGTTTCCCAAAGTATATGGAACATTAATCCTACAACATGTGGAAGAAAAAAGGATTACGAAGTTAAAAGAACTTGAGATATCCTGTGGATCATAGATGGACTTCATGGAGAGTCACATTAAGATATTAATAGCTCTGAAAAGTCTGGGAGTAAATAAACCTTTTCGACTTTGTTTAATACTATGTACTAAATTTCTTTGATCAGTGCCCTCCCCCATATTCACATTGTATATTCTCTGGGAAATGTTAATTTGAAGAGCTTCATGAGGTAGATCAAGCAAATTACTGGTACTTACAGATCCCCATTAATATTGTGAATCTATAATAAATGATAAATAATAAAATATGTTTTGAGATTCTGTATGACTCTGAGCCAGTTTATTAGTTACCCCACATCAATCATTACATGATCTTTCACGTATTTCATTCCTCCTTTTCTACACAGAACTGTATCACTTGCGCTATGTTTCCTCCTAGGCCTCAGATATGTTCAGAATGATGTTTTTTTGGCCCAACTTGAGATAATTTAAAGAACGTTCCCCAGAGAGTTCTGGAAGTTGCCTTCCAAAAATACTTGGAGTAATTCCACCATCATTAAACTAAGCAGATAACTTTCAAGGTGGATGGTTTTAAAGGGGACAGCAGCTACTTGGATGTGTATTTTCTCTGCAGAATAAAAGGTTTGTCATTTTATAGTCATGTAAGGAGTGCTGAGTTCCTGCTATGTGCTTGTCCCTGTGGTAGATATAGTTGATTTTGGGCAGACATTCATAGTCTAGTGCGGGAAAATAAATGTTCAAAATGAACCATTATGGAAGAGGTTAAATACAGTCATAGAGGGATCCAAGTGTTATGAAAGTATGGAGGAGGGGTTTGCCTTGGGGGTCAAAAAATGCTTCATAACATCAAGGATACTTACGATAACCCTTGACTACCATGTGAACAATAGAGGATATTCCAGGCTGAGAGTAGTAAATGTACACAGGATCAGAGATGGGAAAAGGGTGGGGAACTGCAGCCACGTGAGTGCAAGTGGAGTGTAGGCTTCTCAAAGGAAAGTGGAAGGTGATGAAGCCAGATGGAGTTCTGACTGTGAAGGCCTTGTAAGTTCTGGGGGGTGGAGTTTGGAGTTCATCCCCTAGCTGGTGGAGCACAACTGGTAGACTATTAGAGATGGCCATAGTCGTAATTTTAAAAAGATTGTTTTGGTAGCACTGTGCAGTTGAGTTGGAATGAGAGAGACAGGAGCAAGGAGCCTCGGAGGCCATTGCAGTGGTCCAGGCAAGAATGAGTCTAAACTAAGGTAGCAGAAGTGATGATGGGGAAAAAGGAACAGCTTTGAAAGATATTTAGGAGATGAGGAGGTAGACTGTCATGAATGACTGGATAAGAAGAATAAGGGGAAGAGGAAATCTGGGATTCTCTCAGAGGGGGCAGGGTTGGATATTGGCATCATTCAGTGTGATTGGCATTCAGGAGAGAAATGCATGTTGGGGGACGCTTACTGAGTTCTATTCTATGCTTGTTGCATTTGAAATGCTTATTGGTTATTTATTTGTGCCTTTATTGATTCCTGGAGTAATTACTCTATGCTAGATAATGTGGTAGACTCTGAGGATACGGCAAGAAAAAAAGGCACAATGTTCCATGTGCCTGTGAAGCTCACAGCCTAGTGAGAGAGACAGACATAAACAAATAATTACTCAACTAATTACTTAATTTGTAAGCAAATAAGAAGGGGCCCTAGCTCATAAGGCAGTGTGGAGTCCATTCTGGAGCTTATTAGCAGAACAGTCCGGTCTGTGATAGAGATTTGGGGGTCATTGGTGAATAGTTGGTAACTGAAGCCATTCGATTGCCTAGACTAGGTTTGCAATATGAGCAGGAAAGGGGACTGAGGTTAGAATAGCATGAACATTTAAGGGGGATGGTGGATGACTAAAGTGCTAAAATCTGGAAAGGATGGCAGAGTAGTTGAAAGGCTGGGAAAGGGTTGGGACTGTGGCAGAGAGGTCAAATAAGATAGGTATGCAAAGGTTCCCTGGCTTTGGAATTGTAAGTCCATGTTGGCTGTAGCAAGAGCAGGTACAGTAGAGTAGAAGGTGCACAAGCCATGTTTTCATGCAGCAGCGTGCTGGAGCTGGTGGCTTACACTGGTTTATGAGAGCCAGACAGTTAACTTTTCAGGACTTGTATAAGCTGGTTGTTAAACATAGGCATTATTTAAAATTAAATTATGTATGCTTACAATTAAATAAATTATATTAAAAATAAATGTAACAAGTATTCAAAACTCATACTCCTTAATTATTTTACTACATTTTCCTGTTATCTATGCTCCTAAGTTTACTTAGGTCTATTTTATCTGAATGGTGGATATGCTATATATAATGGTGTGCCAGTGTATATCTCTTCTGAAGTTTGTTGATTCACTTTAGTATCTTGAAATTAGCCCTAGTGAGAGTATTTACACCATAGAAATTGGCAAATGTTACAAATCAGAGATTTTGTTTTGTTGATTTTCTAGATTTGAAGTGATAGAGATATTGCTAATGCAGACTAAACTCAAAGGTATGTTGAAGATGTAGCAATTACATTGTAAATGGCACAGAAAATTGAGGAAATGGTATTCCAGATATTCTCCAAATACATAAACTATTATCCAGTTCAACAAAGAAGTTGCTCCCATTATGGATGAGCAAGAGAAGTTTTGACATACATATTCATTGTTTCACTTTTCTCTTACTTATTAATACAAAAGAAAATATCAACTAACATTCATGTCAGAATGTACCAGATTTGGTAAATATCAGTGAAAGCATTTTATAAGAAACAGTTGGCTATATGGAATTTACAGTAAAGAATATTGTATATTTTATTATTATGTGTAAATTGTGTGCTTTATATTGCTAAAATTTATAATAAACATAAATGTATATAGGTACATACATACATACACACGTATTTATGTTATGAGAGCTGATTGATAAACATTTACTGGCACACAATGGCTGTATACAGGGGATGTGTGGAATCAGGTGGAATCTACTCTTCAAAAAGCTTGGCTGAGAAGGGATATTCCCTCAGTACTAGGTTATAAGTAGCCAGAAGACATTTTCAGGCTTGTGGACTTCTTTTGTTTCATTTTGTTTGTGTCTTTACTTGAATGGATTTATAGCCCTAAAGAGAGGAGCCAGTAGAGAGGAAGAGATTGATGGTGCAGAACAAGATAAAAGTAAATGTTGGCAAATGAAACAACAGACAAAGGATTAATCTCTAAAATCTACAAACAACTCATGAAACTCAACATCAAAAAAACAAACAATCCAATTAAAAAATGGACAGAAGACCTAAATAGACATTTCACCAAGGACGACATACAGATGGCCAAGAGGCACATGAAAAGATGCTCAACATCACTAATTATTAGAGAAATGCACATCAAAACTACAATGAGGTATCACCTCCTGTTGGTCAGAATGGCCACTATCAAAAAATCTAGAAACAATAAATGCTGGAAAGGGTGTGGTGAAAAGGGAACCCTCCTACACTGTTGGTAGGAATGTAAATTGATACAACCACTATGGAAAAGAGTATGGAGGTTCCTTAAAAAACTAAAAATAGAACTACCATATGGCCCAGCAATCCCACTCCTGGGCATATACCCTGAGAAAACCATAACTCAAAAAGAGACATGTACCACAATGTTCACTGCAGCACTATTTACAATAGCCAGGACATGGTACCAACCTAGATGTCCATCGACAGATGAATGGATAAAGAAGATGTGGCACATATATACAATGGAATATTAGTCAGCCATAAAAAGAAATGAAATTGAGTTATTTGTAGTGAGGTGTCTGTCATACAGTGTGAAGTACGTCAGAAAGAGCCAAACAAATACTCTATGCTAACGCATATATATGGAATCTAAAAAAAAAAAAATGGTACTGATGAACCTGGTTGCATGGCGGGAATAAAGATGTAGACATAGAGAATGGACTTGAGGACACGGGGTGGGAGGGGGAAGCTGGGACAAAGTGAGAGTAGCATTGACACTACCAAATGTAAAATAGATATGTAGTGGGAAGCAGCTGTATAGCACAGGGAGATCAGCTCTGTGCTTTGCAGTGACCTAGAGGGGTGGGATAGGGAGGGTGGGAGGGAGGCTTAAGAGGGAGGGGATATGGGGACATATGTATGCATATGGCTGATTCACTTCCGTGTACAATAGAAACTAACACGGTATTGTGAAGCAATTATACTCCAATAAAGATCTATTTAAAAAAAAGTAAATGTTGGAAGAAGGTGACAAAGAAATGGTAGGAAATAAGATGCAGACCATTGTGGGAAAATTAACCTTGAGCACAAGGAGGATGCCTATTCCTGTAAGGATGAGGAATGATTGCAGAAGATGTGGTAAATTCAAGTACATGGACATTAAAGTCATTTACATCAGTGAAGTGTAATTTAAGAAGTGGGCAGGATGAGCTCAAGAAAAGAAACTCAGAAAGGTATTTGTTAATTTCTGAATAAATTATAGAATAAGAGATGAATACTATGATTGACCAGGGCAAGTTTTTATACTGATTTAATCTCTGAAATATTGTGTTGCATTTTCAGTCTGTTTTTCCAGGTGGAAAGATTTAAATAAAAGTGAGAGACAATTTAAAGGCACCTCATGTATTTAAATGCCAAATATTATTTGTTTTACTGAGCCCTGCAATGTAGTCCTACATTTCCATGGACACGGGTTGAGTTTCTACAAGATGATCAGAAATGGGGAATCAGTTGAGGTTGACTGAACTGCATTCATTGCATGCATGGATAGTTTGAACACAAGGTAAAATGTTACCCAGACTGCTGAAGAAAACAAGACTTATTTTGGAACATGACTTTTTTCAGCATTATAATTTATGACTTTTTCACTTGGATTCTTTCTTTTAACACACTCATATTTATATATATGCCTCAATCAAAGAAATGCATAACATTTTGCTTACACTGCCTCAGTTTTATTAGTTTTCCACCATTAAAGTTTACGGTCCTGGGCTTCCCTGGTGCAGTGGTTGAGAGTCCGTCTGCCAAAGCAGGGGACACGGGTTCGTGCCCCGGTCTGGGAAGATACCACATGCCGCGGAGCGGCTGGGCCCATGAGCCATGGCCGCTGAGCCTGCGCGTCCGGAGCCTGTGCTCCGCAACGGGAGAGGCCACGACAGTGAGAGGCCCACGTACCGGAAAAAAAAAAAAAAATTTACGGTCCTTATTTTTCTCTCAATTGAAATACAATAAAATAAAGAACTATTTTATATTTCATAGTACTTTAACAACTCAAGTCTTTTCATATCTGTTTTCTCAAAATATATTAAATTAATTATCCTAAATATTCAGAAGTACTGGTACTGATTATGCTAAATAAGGGTATTAGTATTGAGTATTGCATGCACCTGGCTCTCAGTTGCCATTGAGCCTAACAACTGTGCTTACTGCCCTTGCAGTTTAAAAGCACCTCATCCATCTGGTTGAGGATTTCAAGGCCTTAGCCTTGACTTCTGGAAGCATAATGCCTTACTCTGTGTTCGTGTTGTTAGGGTTAGAACACTGTTGTAGCCCTGCTCAGACAGCCAGTTTTGTGTGTGTTGATTGCTTCATGGTTGTAAGGTGCTACTGCTGGCCTAAGTATCATGTTCATGTTCAAGGTGGAAAAAGGGGTGGGGGACAGGGAAGGGACGGCATCAGGCAATGAGTGTGTCCTGTTAAATCATGAAAGCAAAAGCTTCAGAGACACTTCCTTTAAAGTTCTACTTAGACCTTGTTGGCCACCCCTAGGCACAGGAGAGTCTGGAAAGTGAATATTTATTTAGCTTTCCAACATCTGTAGTGGGAGACAGCAAAGGAGAAGTTAGCAGAGAATGGCTTTGGTTGGCTCATTGACAGCATTTGCCAAAGGGGAGGATCTCAAGTCCTGTCTAGAGCCAACTGTTGCATTTCTTTTACTTATCAATTTAAGGCTGTCTCACCTGGAAAGCAGCCTTTTTAGTCTCCTTCCCTGCAGGCTTGGGAGAAGTGTTGTTGGCCTCCATCTAGGCTTTACTTTGGTAAAGTTTGGTAAGTTACGAGATACTCCGTTCTGGAGGAGAGGATCCATTCTTCAGTGTCAGTCTGGATAGAGCAGTCCAGGAAATAAGATACAGCCCTGGAATTGAAAGGGTACCAATGTTAACAGCCTCTCAGTACCAAGCATGGCTGCTGTGAAGGCTCCTGTGAAAAAAAAAGATCAGCAGGAAGAAAATAATCTGAGAATCTGCCTGATAATACTTTTTGCATCTGAATGATTTAAACAAGTAGAGCTGCATACGTTACCGGGTTATTTTCTGGTTGGTGTGGGACTGTACATCAAGACTTCCTGTTTGAAGTGTTAGTTTCTTTCTTTGCAGCTAAAAATATTAGAAAAGAATGCAGTTTAAGTAAACTGTTTATTTGTAGACTACTTGGGAGCACTGAGAATGGTTCTGAAGTGAATATACTTCTAAAACCCATGTCTAGATCAGTCTGGCACTATTCACAACTGCAAAAATAAAATATTTCTGACCCTCTAGGTGTAGAATAATTCTTTGTTTTGGATTTTTGAGAATAATTTTTAAATGACAAAAAATTTGCCTTGCACATAAATGAAAAGCCAATTATTAAATTATTTACAAAGTTGAATTCCACCATGAAGATATAATGAGATATATATTTTTTCTGAGATCTTATTGTATTCCAGTATTGGACTAAGAGATTCATGCGTATTGTTTTATATCTTTGAAGTACGTCCTTACTATTATTTTCTCCTTTTGAAGGATCTGATGTTCATAGAGGTTAGGTTACTTGCCCAAGGGTTCAATGCCAGTAATTCACAGCAGCTGTGATTTAAAACCAGGCAGTTTTCCATACCTGCCAGGTATGGATCTGTGCTCTTAATAATAATAAGTAGGCTCTATGCTAAAGATTTTATAGTCATTTCACCTATTATTCATTAAAATCCTAGACGTTGGCACTAGTATCATCACACCTGTTTTACAGTTGAGAACACTGAGCGATTCACTAACTGTCTCAGTTTTTCACAGCTTCCAAGGCATGGGTTCCAATCCTGGCAGTCTGACCTGACTCCACGTGAACCCTAAGCTCTTCACTACACTGCTTGTATGTAAAAATCACGTGTTTGACTTGTATCTCTATAGTTTTCTATAAACTGTAATGTTTATTTCTAAAAAGAAAATTTCATCCACATTGTAAAATTCCAGAAAAGCCTTCTGGTGTTTCTCAATGGTTTCATGCTGGGAGACAACTTTCTTCTGCCAGATCAAATTTGGTAGCTATTTTTCTGGTGTATGTTAATGAACATTTGATATGGATTGCTTTGTGTCTTGCACGTATGACCAGAGCTTAGATTAGTTCATTTTTAGATGACTGAGTAAATTTTAAAAATCAAAATTAACTAAACTTATATTAGGAAGATTTCAGGCTGAGAAAATTTGACACAAAAATTCAGCAACGATGAAAGATTATGCCTACAGGAAAAGTTACGGTTTATGTAACTTGCTGATGTTTTATGATAAGGGAAAAGCAGTCATTTTTATTCTTCAAATATCATTTTGCTTAAAGGATATTAATAGAAAGTAATATGCACTTCCTTATACTGTGGATTGTGATTGGAAAGAAAATGTGATTGCTATTCAGTCTTAAAAAATAATCTACTTCATAACAGAAACATTCATATTATATTATAGTTCATTCTGTATCAAAGTGGTGCTTTGATTTTGATTCAAATATATGTAAAATAAAATATAATAAAAAATTGGTACATGAAAAAAATCAACTCTGTATTATTCCAGGCACATTTCATCACCGAACTCCCTTTCAGCCAAATTCAGTGCTATATTTTATAGTAATTGACTTACAGGAGAAAGATCTGTGACTTATATCTTGCTGCATGACCTTGGGGAAAATTGGCTTAAATGTATGAAAGGATATTTCAGGCATTGACTCAGACTAAATAAATGTGCTAAATTTGATACAGTGAGTGGGAAATTTTTCTCACCACATGGAACCACTAATGAGCTTGGGAAGTAAACATGGTTAAGTAGACATAGTTGCCTTTTTGTTACAGTAATTCTGAATTGGTCCATTAGTATAAATATCATTTCAGTAAATTTTACAATTGTAGCTTTAGGTCTGACCAAAAAAAAAAAAAAAAAGTCTACAAATGACAGAGCTATTGTGAGTTGGATTATGTTCCCCTAAAACATATGTTCAAGTCCTAACCCCTGGTACCTGTGAAAGTGACCTTATTTAGAAAAAGGGTCATTGTAGATATAATCAAGTTAAGATGAGGTCATACTGGAGTAGGGTGGGCCTTTAATCCAATATGATTAGTGTCCTTATATGGGGAAAAGAGAGAGACACACAGGGAGAACACCTGTGACAGCAGAACTAGTGATGACGTGATGCAGCAGCAAGCCAAGGAGTGCTAAGGATTGCCAACCACCAGCAGAAGCTAGGGAGAGGCAAGGAGAGAGTCTCCCCAGAGTCTCAGAGGGAGCATGGCCTTGCTGACGCCTTGATTTCAGACGTCTAGCGTCTAGAACTGTGAGAGAAGAAATATCCGCTGTTGTCAGCCATTTAGTCTATAGCGGTTACCGTAGCCCCAGGAAACTAATAACGAGAGGTAGCAGCAGAGCAGTGATGGAGAGTCAGTGGTAGTCCTCTGTGGATTTGCTCTTTCTCCTGTAGCTCGATATCTTCCTTCCTCTCCCCATGTTACTATCATAAACATTAGAAAATTGGGTTCTGTTTCTTCCTCCATCACATACCTTTGCAATATTACTTAATCTCTCTGGGTCTCATTTGCTTCATTGGTGGAGAGAGGATCTCGGACCCTTCTGAATAATGATAGCCAACATTTATGAGAATTTTGCCCATCTAGACCCAGGGCTCAGTTCCTAACATGCATGGTTTTATTTACTTCTCATAAGAATTCTATGAGGAATATATTATTATCCCTACTTTACAAATGAACCAAATAATGACATTTCTCTGTGACTCCTCACTTTTTCTTGTCCCCTCAGAGACTTGAACATGACAGTCAGAGCTGCAAAAGTGTTAGTATTCATGTTTCCTTGATGGGAAAGGTAACAACAGATACCTAATGACTTAATCTGAGTAGAAGAGGGTGAAAGCCATTGGAAAGGGATGTTACAATCACTTTGGCCATTTCACACTTTCTCCATGTGCAGGGTGTTTCTTTTTAAAAATTCTCTTGTTATATTTGACCCCTTTTTCTTACTAACAAAATCTTAGTATAGTTTTTTTCTAGCTCACTTGAAAATTTTCATTATTGGAACTATTTCAAATTAGGGTGTAATAGAGGAACTTAATGATATAACTGCCATTATTGATATTCACTCTGTCTTAGACACTACATTGTGTACAGCAGCCTATGAGTTAGGTGATATTGTTATTCCACAGCGTACAGACTGAGGAATAGGAAAGTAACTTGGTCAAAATTACTGGTCTTCAAGTTCTGGTTTTTTTGGCGTCCAGAGTCTATTTTTGTATGTTTCTGTTAGAGAAGGTCATTAACACACTGACATGGACTAATTTATCAGATTAATGATCTACTTGGAAGCTAGGCATCTGGGCTCTAAGAGGTACTGGCCAAAGTAGGTAAGTATGGGAAGTCTGGAAACATCTGAAAAATGGTATGCTGAGTGGAGTAGCTTAGGCTTGAGGATGGAGCATAACATGAGGACAGCAGGTGTATCAGCATAGGGATATCAAAGATGAACTTGGCTTCTTTCAGAGTATTTAATCTAAAGCTCTTCTAGAATAAGACTAATTTATCCTTAGTTACCATAATTAGGGGCAGGCAAAAATTCAATATTTTCTGCTTAGCTTTTGGTTGCCTACATTCTCCCATTCAAGGATATGGTGACAAACATTACACTCTACCCCTAACATGGACGTTTTAGTAAATGGTGGGTTACAACCTGATAATAGAAAAGATGTTATAGTTGAAATCAGAGTGCATAAGTCCATTCCATGCCGTTTCCTTGGAAGGCACAGACACTGTGTCACATGCCTTTAATATTAAAAATTCTTAGAAAATACAGCAAGCAGTAGCCTTTGAGTAGGTCTTAGAGGCAAAACTGATCTGACCAAGCAATGTACATTGGTTAAGTGAAGTATGAAAGACTGTCTGTTCTATCTCAGCTGAGGATGTTTGCCATCGAAAATGTTTGTTATGGCACAGTAGAGAGACTGAAGCTACTGGTTTCTTGCTACCCAAACTTGCCTTGGTTAAATTTGTCTTCTGTCTTCTAGACCCTAGAGAACTGTCAGTCTTCTGAAGAACTGGGCAGTATAGTGTAGGAAACAGGAAGAGAGTTTGAGGAGTTTAGCTAGTTTACCAGAAGCATTTACTGGGAAAATGTACTTGGACAGTAAATAGACACTGGAAAGTCTGACTGTCTGATTTGGATTTCTCCATATACCTGTCATGGTGAAGTGAAATATCTGTTGGACTGGGAGTAAGTATGTCAGTATTTTGGTCACACCTCTGTACAAATTAACACTAGGACTGGCAAGTGGTGCTTTGTGGCAATAGCTTTCTTCATGTGTCAAAGCTGTGGAGTTTTTACATTCCCTTTAACTTCCCCCAAATTCCTTTTCAACTTAGAAAAAACCATAGGGGTCATATTGAGAATGTGTTCTATCAAGTATTGATCAACCCAGTGGATGTTTCCCATGAACTTGCTATGCTTGCCATCTTTGCCACCAAAGAACATTTTCCTGGGTAATATATGGGAAGTTGGAAATGCAAATGATACCACAATTTTTATCTGGAAACCAAAATCTAATGGATAATGATAATGTTGACTGCTGCTATTAAGTAAGTGAGCATTTATTACGGGCCAGATAATTCGCTGATACTCCACAGGGGAAGGCTTTGCCCCCCTGCCCGCCCCCCAGGGACATTTGGCAATGTCTGGAGACATTATGGGTTATCACAATAGAAGAGAGGAGTGCTACTGGCATCTAGTGGGCAGAGGCCAGGGATGCTGCTAAACCTCCTACAGAGCACAGGATAGGCCCCCACAGCAAAGAATTTTCTGGACCCAAATTGCCAGTAGTGCCAAGGCTGAGAACTCTGCTTTAGAGCCAGTGTCTTATTGAATTTATATACATGGTGATCATAGAAGATTTAAGCCTGTCTTACAGCTGAAGTTCAAAAAGGTTGAGTTAATTTCTTAATGTTCATTAGCCAGCATTCCATTTCAGTCTCTAATGTTCAATCTTCTTAAACTAAGAGACGGCACCCAAACACAAACCCTTTTTTCCCCCCTGTGATGGGAAGTGTCCTTCACCTCAGCCTCTTAATCTTTAATATGAGAACATTTCCTGTCCTTTGCCTAGAAGTCTGTAGTAATATATTTGGGTTGGAGGTAGGTAGTAGGGAGGAAAGATGGGGGGGTTTAGAGATTTTCAAAAAGTTGAGGTATTATACTTAAATGTAATATTTTTGGCAAAAATCTGTAGTCATAAGCAGTGTGGGTGAAATACAAAATGTATATTTAGAGTTTAGTGTTGCTCATACATATGCATTGTTTTTAGATTAAGAATGAGAGCTTTTAGTTTTTGCTTCTCTTTGTATCTTTCAAAAGCAATTTGATTTGCTCTTCTCTTGGGCGTGGTGGTGATTTGTAGATAGAGCTTGCTGGTTGTTAAGGAATCGAAGACTCTTTGTGGGCACTTAAGGATGAGAGTTTACTTCCATGCAGGCAGTAAGGTAGATTGTGGGTGTTTGGACTTAAAGCATAAAGCAGGTATGAGAGATGTGAGCAAGGCCAAATTGCACTTTGGGGAAAGAAGTGTGGAGAGCCTCACGAGGAAACTATGCTTTATTTACTTCTCTGGTCACTGATAAATCTCAATTTGGGGATAAAGTCTGACGGATAAATAGGTTACTGGAGTGTAAGAGGTGGGGAAAGTTAATTTAAATTATTTTATTTGAAAACTTACATTTTATGAGTGGGAAGTGTGGCTTAGGAAAATTGACAAGACTCATTCCTCTATAATATCAATTTCTTGCCAAAATACTACATTGCCTTTTGAATAGTCTTTAGTGACTGTACACTGAAAAACATAGACAGCTGCCCTGGGTAGGGTTGCACTTGCCACAGAGTTTTACACTTGCACAGAGAGTCAGGTTTTATTCTGGAAGACTTGTGGCAGCAGCTTCATTTGCTTTGCAGGATAATCACATAGAACAAAGGCACCTCTTTGGTTTACCTGGTGTTCATTCTGCCAGTTGGCAGATTTAATAAACAGAGGAAGGACAAGACATGCAGCCAAGGTAAGGAGAGTACTGGAACAGTATGCAAGTTACACCTTGAAATTATCTGTAGAGGGTTGAAAAGAGACAGCTTCTAATCAGCATCCCAAAACTGAACATTTTCAGGGAGCAATACACAGAGATATGCTCAGTGTGGCAGTCAAGTTAACTGAAAGAATGAATTCCAGCTTTTCAGTGTTAATTTCAACACATTAAGAACACTGAGGTCTAATCTTTACTGCCTTATGTTAACTACAGACATCATTATTTTCACAGGCATTTAGTGATCACTGCAAGTTATTTTTAAGTAAAAAAAATAGTTGGGCTGAGAATAGTTTAGGACACTCTGAAACTTAATAGTTCACAAGGAAAAGATGAGATCTTGAGGTAAAGATGACATTCTCTGAATCATGTCAAACCTTGATTTGAATTGAAATTGTTAATTTTCTTCTTTTTCACCCTTTTAATGAAACAGAGTTACCCCTGTGTTTCTTCAACATGCTGATTTCCCAGAAAGCCAACATCTAGATCCATGGTTTCAGCAGAATTTAAATATAAGTTACAGTCACTGCGGTATTGAAAAGTCCCCATAGCAATGAATCATAATATTTTATGTAAGGCAGAGAGAAATGTTAATTCATTTTCACATACAGTTGAAAGATTATGTTAGACTTGATTTTCTTTAGACACCATATGCGTATTTACCAGTAGAATAAACTCTGGTTGTCAGTTATGTGTGTAGGTTGGAGAGAATTTGGATATGTTATACGAGGGCAGTATTCTTGCAGGGGGAGAAGAGGATAGAAAGTAATGGAACTGACACTGAGCGCTTGCTAGTTTTCAGGCGTTGCACTGGGCAATGCTATATGTAAACATCACAACAGCTCTGGGACCTAGATGGTATTATTTTCACTTTACATTTGAGGAAATAGAGACAACAAGCTACAATAACTAGGAAGTACTTTTTTTTTTTTTTAACTATACTCTGATCCAGCTCTAGTATCTGGACCAAAAATTGGAGATTTGTGGGGAGTGGGGGTCAAGTTATAGTTGTTGGTTGACTTGAACACAAAACTCTAAGGATTTGGATTCACTCTTAAATACAAAAATCTCTGCTGTTTTTTTTTTCGCTTTTTTTTGTTTTTTTACTTGGGGGGAAGACTTTCATGCACTCATTCAAATTACTGCTTGAAATATTTCCCAGTGTCCCTAAAGACACAATGGTTACAGTGACAGATTTTGGTACAGTGAGCACTATTTAATTTGTAAGGTAACCTCCTCTTCCAACAGAAAATTACTGTAAAATAGAGTCTGATATTTTATTTTAGTTCTGATTATGCACTGTTATTTGGTACTGCAAGAAGTCAAGACCCCTTTTTAGTCAGAGATATTTTATCCAAAATGGCAAAGGGACATTGATCAATTTAAAGCCACAGTCCAAATGTGATTTTTGCAGGTAGCTCACTTTCATCCCTGTGTATTTTAATTGTAAATAAGTACACAGCCCCCCAATTTAAAATAGGTTGCATTCAAAAGTTCAGTTCGAACAGAGTTGTTTGGAGTTTGAAACATTTTTCCATAGAAACAATGTTAGGTTTCCAGGCCAACCCACAAAAGCCTATTTAAACCATATTGTACAGTTTCTGCTCTAAAATCATCATGGGGCCCACACAACATATATAATAATATTTCTATTATTGTAAATGCATTTGGAGTTTGGCTTGGAATAGACTAGAGCTTCTAGCTCTCTCGGGGAGAGCTGGGCACTTCAAGTCCTCCTGCTATCTTGGCAACGAGAACCAGCATTTTTTCTTATGATGCTGTCTATAGTGCCTGTGACCTGGGGTGGAGACTAAGGCAGGATGGGGGTGAAGGTAGGGAGCAGGTCATCTTTCAAGGGTGGATACATGATTCAGCTTGCTTTTTGGCTCCAAGCAGGAGCCTACTCAATTTGAATATAAGGTTTATTCTCTCACACAAGAAGTCTGGAATAAGCAGTTTCAACATTGGTTGATTCAACAGCTAGTGACGTCAAGGCTCTAGGTTAGGTTAGGTTCTTGGAAATCTGTATAACCCCACACTCATAAGATATCCACTGAGGCACAAGAATCTTGTCCTTGTGTAACAAACTTTGAAAGGTGAAAGAATAAGGAGTGATCTCTTAATCTTATTAAGTAGGAAACTGTCTCCCAGAAGGCCCTTTCCTGGGCGTATTTCCCTTTACATACCATTGGCCAGAACTCTGCATCAGAAGTCTGCTTCTAAACCAATCACAGGCCACCAAAAATCAGATTGTTAGAACTGGCTTAGAGTCTAAGCCTTAGGATGAGTTGTAGTTCATGTTGTAGGGTGTGAGGCAGATGCCCATCTCCTCTGAGCATGTTGCCAAGCTCATCTGAAGATCTGCTGACATAGAAGAAGGTGGAATGTCTGTTGGGTGAATGTTATCCACGTCTTCTGCATTGTCTGCCTCTAGGGAGCAATGGCCTGGGTTAAGGGGAAGGTCATAAAATCCAAACTTTTGTTTTAGCTCGCTCCAGCCAGCTGAGAAGTCATGTGATTCCTCCATCAACTGTAGTTTCTATAAAAGAAGCAGGTAGGATAGATTCATTTATTCTTCAGCTTATTCACTCAAGAAATGTTTATTGGGCAACTTCTTTTTACAAGCAGTATTTTGGGCATAGATAACTTGATTCATATTTTCTAATTTTTTTTTTTTCCAATACTGTCAGCAGTAGAGGAAATAGATGGTGATGGTGGTGGTGGTGGTGGTGTGGAGGGAGCTTCTTTATTTTCCCTCATTTTTTCTCTTATACCTGCAGGGGAAATTAAAAGTGCATGAAGAGCATACTAGTGCTTCCTTGAATCCAAAGTATGGAAGTAGGATCTACTTATATTTCAGAGAAATATCCAGGTTTGGTGAGAAAGAAAGAGAAAAGTATGTTGGAGGAGATTGACTGGTGGCTGAGAACAGCTGCAGGGGTACTGAGGTTACCCTTCCATCTTCTACCCTGGGTCTCAGCCATGTCCATCCCTGCCACCTGGGACACTGCCCCAGCCTGGGATCAGAGACTGGGAAGGGAAAGGGCTGTGCAGGCAACATCAGACTGTGGGTAATGAGGAAAGGGAGAAGGCAGAGAAATCCTCTGCAGAGAGAATAGCAGAAATCCTGCTGCAACCTGAGCTTCTGGGTCTTTCCTGAAAGTCCATTTTCTAAGGGAAAGTATACGTATAATCAAATGTAGCAATAATACTGGCTCATGATAAATATGTTTTGTTTTTTAAGCGATGATAAAATACATCACAAAGTACTACAGTGATTTCAATGGCTATCTTTTGGAATTCTAGTGGAACCTTTTAGAATAGTGTAGATAGTAAAGGGTTACAGTTTGTGTTATCTACCTACTTATCTGTCTACCTCAGGAATTGGCATACTTTTTCTGCAAAGGACAAGAAAGTAAATATTTTAGTCTTTATGGGCCATATGGCTTGTGTTCTAAGTATTCCATTTGCTGCTGCATCACAAAAGCACCATTTAGGTAAACAAATGGGCGTGGCTGTGTTCCAATGAAACTTTATTTATGGACAACTTCCTTGTATTTCATTCAATTTCACATAATTTTAATGTCATGAAATTTTTTTTTAATATTTTTTAACCATTTAAAAGTGTGAAAGCCACTCTCACCTTGTGGGCCATGGTAAGAGAGGCCAAGGGTCAGATTTTTCTCTTGGGCCGTAATTTGTGGACTCCTGGTCTGATTCTCATTTGTTATCTGTCTGTCTACCTATCTGTCTTCCTTCTTTCCTCTTTTATCAGTGAGCAAGAATCTGATTCCATTGAATTGTATACAAAGAATTCTTATTCATGTAGTCAGCTACTCTAAACACTTATAAAGGAGAAGGAGAATAACTGATTTATAGGATCTCTAGTATTGATTCACTTCTGTTTTCTGTGGTTGAACTTGTACAAGCTTTAAATATTGTCATTATTATTGTAAAAATACTATATTTAGCTTTCTTATAACCAGTTTGAAGTAATTCCTTTGTAAAAGGTCCTTAAGGATGTAAGGATTTCGTCTTACAATAAATGATCTTGGATCTCGTTGAGAGTTAAAAACCACAGGTGAATGATAGCGTCACGTCAATTTTTACATCCTCAATAGGGCACTTGTGTTTTCCGAGGCAGGCAGGCAAGACTTGGATGGCTGTGCGTTACTGTTTATGATCCTTATCCTTTACTGCAAATCGAGTGTTTATTCCACTCCTGAACTTAATTACCAGCTAAGAGCTTTGTGCTTTGTATTTTAAGGAAGCATGTGATTTGTTCATTAGTTCAAAAGCAGATTAATTATTATATCTTTAGTCACCATCTGTAAACACATCTATATTGGTGAGCTCTCTCCTGCTGAGTTACCTTGAAATGCCCTGTGGTGCTTTATTAGCTTTCAATTCTGTGTTTATTACAGTTGGCTGGAGACTTTTCAATTTAGTTTATTGGCCACAGAAAGTCCAGTCCTTCTGTGGAGACTACCAATTTCTGAGGGTGAGAGATTTATTAATGTTGGCTATCAATTTGCTATAAACATTTTTCCCCAAGTCATACTATGTTTTGCTTTGGATTAAAGATATTAGTAGTTCGATTATAAGCCAAGGTTTTAAGCACCTCATGTGCTGTCTAGGTTCAAGGAGGAGCAATTGGGAATAAAATTAGTAACCTGGATAAAAAAATGTCTTCTGAGTCCAACCAAGTCAACCCTGTACAGAATTCTTAAGTACATGACGGCAAGCAGAGAAATGAATAGTTATTGATGCATTGGCACTTTAATATTATTTAATTTTGGTGTTGCAGTAACACTTTCGAGTTCCAGGCAGTTTTCAGAGAATTTAAAGAGCTTGCCTAAGGTCAGTGGTGGAGCCTGGGGTGTGAACCAAAGTTATATGATGTGTGAGTTTATGTTCCTCTTCATCAGTGTCTAGGTTGCCAGGTAAAATACAGAATTCTCAATTAAATTGGAATTTTTTCATATCAACAAATAATGTTTTAGCTACAAGTACGTCCCTAATATTGCATGGGACATATTTATACTGCAAATATTTGTTGTTTATTTGAAAATTAAATTTATTTGGGCATCCTGTATTATCATTATTACTCTTTGCTAAATCTGGCAACCCTAGTAGTGTCTTCGTCACCTCTGTCTTTCTCAAGGTATTCACACTGTTCAGGGTACCCCACTGTGCTGCTAGCTTTGGTTTATTAACCCTGTCTTACTCTGTTCAGGCTGCTGTAACAAAATACCGTAGACTAGGTGGCTTGTAAACAAAACGTTTATTTCTCACAGTTCCGGAGGCTGGGAAGTCCAAGATCAAGGAGCTGGCCAATTCAGAGTCTGGTGAGGGCTTGCTGTAACCTCCAGTGGTGGAAGGGGCTAGGAAACTCTCTGGGGCCTCTTTTATAAGGGCACTAATCCCATTTGTAAAGGCTCTGCCCTCATGATCTAATCACTTCCAAGAGGCCCCACCTCCTAATACCATCATCTTGGGGGTTAGGATTTCAACATATGAATTTTGGAGGAGCACAAACATTCAGACCATAGCAAACCTCATTCTTTACTTTTTTAGTTTGAAGTTTACTTGCTCAAGACTATTAAGTGAGAACCTTAATCTCGCTGATTTTCACAGCATCCAGTGACTAATCTGATAAAGTAATTCAGGTAACCTGTTGATCAGACCTAATGGCTTCACACGTTATTTCTTCCAGGTTACATATTTGGTTAACATGACTTGCTGTAGCTAATGCTTTAACATACAGTAACTGCAGAGGCCAGAACATCAGATTCCATGCAAAAGAAAATGGAAATGAGTTTTGAAACCATTCTTTTTGTTATTCTGGTAGTGTGTTTTTTCTTCACAGAACCTGTTTATGATTTTAACTGTATTTTTTATTTCATCTAAAATTTGATTATCATAGCTGTTAATTTTCTTATGATTCCCAAGTACTTTACATATTTTAAAGACAATTTTGGTGCGTTTTCAAAATAAAGTGTGTTATAAAATACTTTTTAGAATTGTAGTAGATGATTGAGATTGCTACCAATTTTGAAACTATATTTTCACTTTTAGTAAAGGCTAATGTTGTACAGTAAATTTTTTCTTTCTTGAGCAATCAGAATACAGTGAGAGAAATTAGTTCTCAGCTTCCAACCGCTTAACCATATACCAAGGTGGTAATAGATCAGGAGCTTCACAGTGTAGCTAATCCAAGCCAAGTGCCTTATATACTCTGCCAGAACTATAGGACTCTTGTATCTTTGCCCCCCAAATCTCAGAGAATGGGCTGGAAAACCACTGGGTATATCAGGGGGGGTGGTTTTATTATCAAGTTACCATGAAGCATTTAATAGGGGCCCCAAACCATTTTCTGACCACTGAGCAGAATTGGTGTGTTGTTGACTATACTATGGAACAAGTCATTTCATCTCTCTCTGTACCTTGGCATTTTCATCTGTAAAATAAAGCAGGGGTGGGACTGCATAATCTCTGAGGTCTCTGTTACTTTTGTACTGGCTCCAACATGTGCTGAGCTGTTGGAATAGAGGCAGTGGATCTGAAGGGCTGTTCTCCAAGGTCTTTGCAGGCAGTAATGCACTTATATTTGACTAAACACAGGGCAGGCATATTCACAGGGTTGAATGGTATGTTTCACCCAAATAATGGAAGTTTAGTAAAATACCTTCTTAATGGGACTTTAATGTGCCATGCCTCTCTTCCCTCAAAATTAATGCATCCGAGTCTTGTTTCTCTTCCCTTTTCCTTCTCTCCCTGCCTCCCTTCTTTTCTCTTTCCCTCCTTTGTTCCCTTCCTTATTCCTTCCTACCTTCCTTGCCATTTTAACATGACTTTTAGAGGACAGTCTTCCAGAAATAATACAGTTGTATTTATTGCCTTATCTGGATTTCCAGAGCTCATTTCTCTCCATGTGTTTTCTAATCAGAGAGAAAACAACACAAACACCTAAGTCTTTCAAATGGAGACAGCCCCCAACTTACGATGGTTTGATTTTTGATTTTTTTACTTTACCGTGGTGTGAAAGAGATAAGTATTCTGTAGAAACCATACTTCGAATTTTGATCTTCCTGGGTTGGCGATATGCAGTACAATACTCTCTAGTGATGCTGGACAGCAGCAGTGAGACTCAGCTCCCAGTCAGTCACAGGATCACAAGGGTAAACAACCAATACACGTACAACCATTCTCTTCCCACACAACCATTCTGTTTTTCACTTTCAATACAGTATTCAGTAAGTTACATGAGATATTCAACACTTTTTTTTAATAAAATAGTCTTCATGTTATGTGATTTTGTCCAATTATAGGCTAATGTGAGTGTTCCGAGCATGTTTTGTTTTGTTTTGTTTTTTTGCGGTACGCGGGCCTCTCACTGCCGTGGCCTCTCCCATTGCGGAGCACAGGCTCCGGACGCGCAGGCTCAGCGGCCATGGCTCACGGGCCCAGCCGCTCCGCGGCATGTGGAATCTTCCCGGACCGGGACACGAACCCGTGTCCCCTGCATCGGCAGGCGGACTCTCAACCACTGCGCCACCAGGGAAGCCCCTGAGCGTGTTTTAGTTAGGCTAGGCTAAGCTATGATGTTCAGTAGGTTAGGTGAATTAAATGCTTTTTCAACTTAACGATGTTATAAACTTACGATGGGTTTATCAGGATGTAACCCCATCGTATGTCAAGGAAGATCTGTATATCAGTTTATAAACAAAACCAAACCTGGGGAGTATGCATTTTGGAGTTTTGGATTGCATGTGTAAGGAAAAATGCTTAAAATCTGTTTCAGTTATTTTTTTAAAGGCGGACTCTGCTTTAAAAATAAAGCAGTGATAATGCAATTGCTCAATACTTGTTCTTATAAACTTGATTGATTGATAACTAATAGCACTATTTGGTTGCTGGTTCGATATCTACAGTCTGCTGAGAATCAGAATGTTATGGTTGAAAACTAGCTTAGTAGCATTAATCAGAAATCCCTGGCTTCCGGGAAATTAGGAGGTTGCGTCTTTCCTACGTAGGAAAATAAATTTCAAGTATTAATCTTCATTTATTTTTGACCAGACCACTTGTGGGATGGAGTGGGAGCTACAGTGTATACTATTGAACCACTTTCTGAAGTCAGTTATAGAAAACATCTTTTGAAGAGAAAAAAAGGACTAATGGGTGTCTCTCCTGGGCCAAAGCTTTGTCATCCCAGAGAAGGAAAGAACTCTGATGTACGAGCAAGGGAGGAGAGCGAAATCAAACACCACCATCATAAGGCAGTGAATGGCTTAATCCTAGCAAAGGACTTTATACCCGCTTCTCAAAGAAAGCAGATCTAGGCAGGCTGTTATGCTCACTTATTTTTGGTCTTTCAATCTGAGCAATACAAAATTTAAAAATTATGATGTAATGATAGTTAACTGGAGTCAAAATTTAAGACAAACCCTTCCCTAATTTGTTCTAGGCAGAGAAGGGGCTGACGTCAAGTATTTAAGAGCTATTTCAGCTAATGGCAACAGATTATGGAGAATCACTGCTTGTTTGTTGGGCCAGGTACTAATTAGAGACTGAAGAAAGAAGAGTTGAATGTGTTCCATTCTCTAACACCTTCACACGCCTCTTTTGAAAAACTCTCTATTGCCTGTTCATTTGCTTCCCTTTCTTTGCTCCCAAGTCACAGCAGTTATGGGCTTTTTCTTGCCTTCGGTGTGCCAATGTGTCCCAGTGACGTTATTTCTCTTTTCTTCAGACAATTAGTAGCTTCCAAAATCAACCGCAGTCTCCAAATTGCTAACTACAGAAGCAGAATATAACTATATTCAAAGTGTTTAGAAGCTCTCATAAGATTGTAGTAACATGAAGAATAATAGGCAAAATATTTCGTCATATCTGAGTATACTCGAAAGTTGTGATTGAAGTTTTTAGCCTTATTCTTTGTGGGGATCAAAAAGCATACTATCACCTTCCGAATTAAGTGGAAGAATGTGATAATTTCCCTAAAAGACAGTATGTTCTTTCAAGTAAGATTATTCAGAAGATAGCATAGAATCATTAAATGACCTGGCTGAGCTCTCTGGACCATGAGGCCTTAGTTTTATTATCCGTAAAATGAAGAGTTTAGCCTGAATCAGGCTTTGTCGAGGTGGGTTGTGTAAGGCTGACAATGAAGAACAACTTTTTCAAATGATATTGTTTCTTTATATCAGAATCCCCATGAGCCCTGCTCCCCCTCCCCTGAATAAGGTGACTTTATTTTTTATTTGATTTTATGTGTGTAAAGCATTCTTGGGTTAACAGTCTTTTAAAATAACTCTCAGAATTAAATCAACTGGCTGTGAACTTTGGGTCCTGGACTAACTGAGTCCTCTGGCCTCATAGATGAAACTGCTCACCATGGAAACAGTCGGTACCAGTGGTCTATTTGTTAAGAAAGCAAATCTTTATTCAAACTTCTGCTCTCCACCCCCAACTCATCATCCTTAAGCTTCTGTCATAAATTGCTTGGAAATTAACAACAGCAACAAAAACCAACAGAGATGTGAACTCTGGTTCAAAGCAGAACAAATTCCCCTGAAATTACCCATGGCATGTCTGTAAAAAAACAGGATTAATCACAGAAAATAATTGTAGTCTTTGGACATGTCAGAAACTCATAATATATTTAGAGCTGTTCGTTCCTCATATCACCCTCTTAAGAAAAAAAGTCCTCTGGGCTTTTAGTTAAGCGGTGGTGATATTCTAGATGACATATGAGAAGACTTGTCAAATATCCATGACTTGAAACTGGAAACAGCATGACTTCTTGTCATTTTAGGGAGACTTAGGAGCTCAGTCTGGTAGCTTTGGCATCAGCTTATTTTTAGCAACATGTGATGTCTGTTTTTTCTGGTTATTATCTCTGGGCTTTTACAATTATAGGATACTCACGTTATTCAGCAGATAGGAACATTTTCACTTAGTATATTCCGTATATATAAGCACCTTTTTAATGCGTTGATGGGCTCAGTTTTGTTGATTGTTTTGCATTTAAAATGGCACTTCAGTCAGATAACCAAAGACATCAAGTGGAAAAAATGATTATTGTAGGAAAAAAGGGAAAACAGCATGTTTCTTTAAATGCTTTCATGTCACTTACCGAGAGAAAACCATTTGGCTATTGGAAGTTGCTATGGGAAGCACACATTTCTGCAGCATTACATTTTATTTTCTTGTTTGCTTATTTGAAGTTATTCTTGTAAAAAATCTATGTCTATATATCTGTGTAAAAAATCTATATCTATATATTTACACATATGTACACACATAGCTATATATGGGTGTGAGTGTATATAAATGTACATTTTTTTTAATGCCTATGTGCCCCTTTTCAGGCAGGGCCAGCAGAGTAAAATTTAACTTTAATTATAATGTTCACCCTCCTGGACTTGGTCCTTTACAACCATTGTGTGCATAACCTTGTGGAAGGAAGTTTCCTGTAACTGTGCTGGCTCTTTGGCACTACGGTGTTTGCTGTGTTCATGCTGCGGGACTGCTTTAAAGTTCAAGTCTCCTTACCAAAAGGCTTGGTATTTCAGAGACTAAATTCCCATGTGGCTGAGCAATACAAAATTGACCTGCTTTATTCCTAATTCTGCTGGATAGCATATTATTTTTCACTAATGTCATAGTATATATTAATTAAGAAGTGTTATTAAAGGGCTGCTAGGGAAAGAAATGAGCCTTTGGGTGACCATATAAATTCCTTTATAACTCTGATGGATCAAGACCAATGAAGCTAGTGGTTAATTTCCACCATTAGCTGTACTTATACCTGTCATTATCAAAATTCATGGATTGAATATGAATATAGCTTAGAGATTCTCATGCACAGCCCTATTTGAGACAGTAGAAATTGGATATGACTCTTTAAAGGCAGAAATTAGTTACAGGGACTGCATAAAATGTAAAGAGTGTCAATTGTAAGTTGTGAACATAAGTGAGTAACCTTATTTCTCATTCTTAAACACTGAGAGTGATTATGAATCACATTTATGTTTCTAGTTCTCAGCCTCATCTCCATGTGCATACCCACCCGCAACCCAAATAATATTTGACTAAAACCAGAAATATTCTCTCTTTATTTGCTACATTAGGGATTTCAGAGGGAATTCTGTTCACCCAGGGAAAAGAAAATCAGGCCAGTTCTGAGAAACTAAAAATGTAGCTATGCAAAATTGTTTTCAGAATGGAATTCATTGGCATTTGTTTTTATGCATAACTCTTTAGAATATAGCATTGAATCAAAGTATGATTCTGACTGCAGTTATTTTTTTGTAGTCAGTTTAAGAATATTGACTATAGATTCTCATATATCTAAGCAGGTCTAATTTAAATTCCTATAGCATAATAGTAATATTATAATACTGAAACAATATGAAAAAGAATATATATGTATAACTGAATCACTTTGCTGTACAGCAGAAATTAACACATTATAAATCAATTATACTTCAATAAATTTTTTTTAAAAGTGTAAAAAAATAATGATGCAGCAATATTTATTGAGTTTGTAATATGTGCCTGACAGAGTGCTAAATTATTTTACATCTATTTTCTCTTTTAATTCCCACCACTACCTTTCCAAGTGGGTAGTATTAGCCCCATTTAATATGTAAGAAGGTGGAGAAAATGTCTTATCAGTTTGACAAAAGTAAAAA
Source organism: Orcinus orca (assembly GCF_937001465.1). Classification (NCBI taxonomy): domain Eukaryota; kingdom Metazoa; phylum Chordata; class Mammalia; order Artiodactyla; family Delphinidae; genus Orcinus; species Orcinus orca. The sequence goes on from NC_064567.1 coordinate 70,374,222, forward strand.
TTTCTCTTAGGAAGAGAAATGTGTTAGTATAAAATCTTGATAAGGGTTCTGGGGAAACCTTGAGCCTCTGACCTACTCAGTGTCTTCCTCTTCCTCTCTCCTTTCCAGGGCCTCTTCTTGTCACTGATGCCAAGACTTCAGAATGAGAACCGCATGGCAGAGTAGTGTGAGAAGGGTTTGGAGTTCCTGGGTTTATCTGAGATTGAGGGAGTGTGGAATAGAGACGAGAGGGGGAGAAAAAAGGAGCCAAAGAACAGGATTGTGGGAAGCTTTTAATAGAGTTGGTTTTTTTTATTATTATTATTTTGTATATGTGTGTGTGTACGCGTGTGCATGCACGTGCCCGCTCATGTAAACTTGGGCTCTAGGCCCAAGTAAACACAGTGCTGGAGGGAGCCCAAGAATCAGAGAGGGTGACAGGCTACAACCTTTCCAGGAACTGGTAGCAAAGGGGATAGGATTATTTTGGATTTGCACCAGCTAAAGAATTCAGGACTCAAGGCTATTTCATTATGAATCTTGATTGGCAGAGAAATGCCCAGGGACATCTCTCACATCAGAGATTAGCAAACTGAGCATGAGTGCTTGCCTGAAGTCATTCACCTTGTCAGGGACAAGGCTGGGATGTAAATCGGGGACTCTCTCAATTTAGAGTGCTTGGTTCTCTTCGTTCTGGAAATCTGGAATAATGATTTCTAGCATGAGATGTGGTAGAGTCCCATATATAAATGTTATGATTATACCTGTGTTTACTAGCAGTTCTGGTAATCTTCAATTTCTAAACTTGGTAGTCAGATGTGTTTAAAATAAAAAAAATAATGTATTTTAGAGAGTGAAAAGTATGCTTAGGAATATTAAGTATTTTATTTTATCAGATATCATCATCATACTGCTATATTTGGGACGTTTTATGACATTTTATTTCATCCCCCGGCACCAAGAAACTATGAAACATATAATGCTTTACTTAAAAACCGCACATACTGTGTTTTGCTATTCTTTTGCTTTTGGAGAGTCACAGAGAAGTAAATTGGCAGGTTTTACAAACTGTTTTGTAATATATTGGATTGTATGAGAGACCTGTAGTAGGCTGAATAATGACACTCCACAACATATCCACTTCCTAATCCTTGGAACCTGTGAGTGTTACCTTATATGGCCAAAAAGGGTCTTGGCAGATATGATTAAAGAATTTGAGATTATTTTGATTGTTGTATATTATCCAGGTGGGCCCTAAATGCAATCACATATATCCTTATAAGAGGGAGGCAGAGGGACATTTGATACATACAGAAGAGGAGAAGGCAATGTGACCTTGGAGACAATGACTGGAGTGATGCTGCCACAAGCCAAGGAAGACCAGTGGCCACCAGAAGTTGGAAACGGCAAGGAACAGATTCTCTCCGAGAGCCTCTGGTGGAATTGTCTGCCAGCACCTTGATTTTGCCCAGTGAAACTGATGTTGGACTTTTGGCCTCCAGAACTTCTGTAGGAGGATAAATTCTGTTGTTTTAAGGCACCACGTTTATGATAGTTTGTTATGACAACCCTAGGAAACTTATACAGCACTACAGAGAAATCCAAGCCCTCAACTAACCTCAGTCCATGGAAAAATTAAAGGCAGGATGCAGGCTTTCTTCCCCCCAAAACCAAGGCTGTGGAAAGGAGCCTGTGATGAGAAACCAGTGGTGGCAAGATAATCCCCTGCTTAGGGATTCTTGGCATTGCGGGAATGGCCTCGATCTCTTCAAAGACAGAATTGGTCTAAAGAAAAGATTAAATGTTACAAATTTTGTTGTACTTCTAAAAATTGGAATACCAGCATACAAGTTGTTTTATAGGCTTTTCTCTTTGAACACACCAAAGTAAGAAAAAATATATATCATCTTCCCCAGAATTTAGAATAAATTATGTCACTCTGATTAGATCTAGATTTCATCTCATCTTGTTATGATTGTTTTATTCCAAGTAAACAAAATTAGCAAGCTGCATCAATACTTTGTATTATGTAGGAGAAATTGTTAGTAATTATGTTTAGACAGTTGATTATTAAAGATTTTCCTACTTTTTAGCTGTGCAAATAACGACATCCATCTAATTATAACTTAGACTTTTTTATGTTACTGCTTGGAATGCAGTACCTTGAAAAAGTAAAATTAATTTGTTTCTTCCCAGTACCAAAGATTTTAATTTATATGCCAATGCCATTGAATATATATATCCTGTTCTTCTTTCTTTAAATTTCTCTAGTAATACCTATCAAACGAAAAACAAAGCAGTTCTGTTGATATAACATTTAATTTGGAGGTCACTCATTATTTTGAATGGGAAATCAAATTGTAAGTTTTTTTAATTAAGTGGTTGCAATAGAATTTGATTTCCTGTCCCTTCATAAAACTAAAATTCTCAATGAGCAACGTTTTCTTTAGAATAAACCAGCCACTATGAAAACAAGCTTCCTCAGCTGGTAAGAAGGTGTGTGCCCTGATGAGCAAGCAAGCCACCCTAAGCTTCAAGTAGTTGAAAACTGAACCAAGGGCCCTGCTGAGGCACAGCTGCCATTGTTTGGTAATAAGTATTTTGCAGAGTCCTTTCAAAAGTAAACTGTATTGTTCCCTTTCTAACTGCAGTGCATCTGAGTGAGGTGATTATGGTTTGTTAAAAGGCACTTTCAGGACTGTGGAAAAATTATCTATTTGAGAAAAGACTTTTTCCCCTACGTCTGGTGATAAATTTAAAAACCTTGAACATTTCCTGAATGCCCTAGCAAAGGCTATAAAATTATCTGAAAATCCTGCCTTTGATCCCAGGTGCGCAGTCTAAAAACCCTTCAGAGCCCACAGGCAGGGCTCTGCTTCCCGAGCTGCTGGTTTGTTTCACCAGGAAATTTTGCATACTAAATACTTTAAAACTTTGGTATTCAGAAAGGAATATTAAGCCCAGGGCAGCTCTGAATAAATAGAGCAAATTTTCAACACGCCAGGGTACTTGTGTAGGTATTGAGACAGCCTCATTCATCATGTAAAATGTCAAACTGCTGGCGCATTGAGCTCACTTGTATCTTCCGATGGAACGTCTATTGTAGGGCTCTCAGAATGGTGTGGGGCTGGGGTGTAGGCATGGTGTGGAACTGGAGCTCATCTTTTACCCCTTTGCATTTTCATATATCCTTTCTTCTTAGTTACTTGTGTCGTTTCATTATTACCGAGTTGAAATAACCATGGTCTTGGTCAAGTTCTAATATATTATTTTTAAAATATTTGCCGTATAGATTGTATTATTTTTAAATGTTGAATCAAGCATCTCCAAGTTAATTTTATTTTTTTAAAAATTTTTATTTTATATTGGAGTATAGTTGATTAACAATGATATGTTAGTTTCAGGTGTACAGCAGAGTGATTCAGTTATACATATACATGTATCTGTTCTTTTTCAAATTCTTTTCCCATTTAGGTTATTACAGAGTATTGAGCAGAGTTCCCTGTGCTATACAGTAGGTCCTTGTTGTTTATCTGTTTTAAATATAGCAGTGTGTACATGTCAGTCCCAAACTCCCAATCTATCCCTCCCCTGCCACTCTTCCCCTCGGTAACCCTAAGTTTGTTCTCTAACTCTGTGAGTCTGTTTCTGTTTTGTAAATAAGTTCATTTATATCATTTTTTTTAGATTCCACATATAAGTGATATCATAGGATATTTGTAAATATTTGTGTAAGCAGAGTTTGTAATACCGGAGGCAAATATTGGGTAGGGCCTACGACACCCTATCAGTTTATTGACTCCTGATTTCCCTTGACAAGTCCTTGGGTTCTTAATTTAATGAATTGATACTAGTCCTTTATTGTCTCAGGATAATGCAGAACCCATACCTCCAAGGGTCTTACCCATTTCCCCACACATATTTTAGGGGGTATTGAAGGGATTAGAAGTGTCTTCGTTTGGCCTAAAGAAGTAACTTAATATGACCCAATGAAACTCTACCCTTAAAATATAAGTTGCTTCCAAAATAATCAACTAGAGCAATCCCCTGTGGGAGACCCCTCGCTTCTCCTATTCATCCTTCCTACCCGCTCTGGCGATTCTCATTCTTATCCATGAGGTTCTTCTCCCTACCGAAAAAATGTTTGAAGGTTAAGTGCGCTGGAGTCTTATGCACTGCCCCAACTTGTTATAGAAACATCTGTTCTGTTGTTACTGGGATGAGGTCAACATCATCACGTAGAATTTTGTTGTCCCATCGTCCTCATGCAAGGGAATTAGTCAGAGTTCTGTTCATTCCCTAGCTGTTCCTCTGCTTCAAGCAGAAGTGACACCTGGCCATGTCGTTTTGTCCTTCCTGGGATCAGCTCATCTCAGGTCAGTGTAATAGCACCCAGCTTGCCCTCTCCCAGACCCCTCATCTCAACCCCAGAGAGCTGCAAACTTTTACTTCCCTTGAAGTGGAACTGAGTCAAGCCCCCTCCCAGGGGGTTTGGCAGGTCAAGAGTAGGCAACTTTATGTACACATTTTGTGATTCCAGCTCTTTCTGCTCCCAAGTCTGTGGAGTAATCCCTTAGCAGCACACATTACACCAAGCTGAGGGGGCCCTTTCCCTTAAAATCTTCCATTATATCAGCAGCATACACTGAAGCACTGTTAGGTCCATTCAGTCCCACCAGGGTCCTTCAGTTCCACTCTTTGGAACACATAGGTTTTGAACCACTTTAGATTTATAGTAATCTCATGGAGAGACTTCCAAAACTCTGCCCACTGCTGCTTTCCCACCAAAATGTAAGCATGAAGGCAGGGAGTTTTATTCTACTCATCTTTTGTAAACTGGTGTGTTCCATGCGCCTAGGCCTATTGTTGAATGAATAAATCTTTACAGTGGCATATTTGCATTTTTTGACAAACACTAAAAATAATTCTTTCCAAAACCTAGAGAAAAAATTGCCCAAAGAAATCAGGAGATGGAGTTATGCTACTTGTTAACCATTACCATACAACTGACTACATTAGGACATTTTTGAGAAAACTATATATGATGCTTATGGTCATTCTGTTTATGAAGATTGCATGTTATATACGTTCTGTTTATTGACAGGAATGGCAGAATCCTTTTGAATTACCATGTTAAGATGTTAAGTAAGTAAGATGAGTTGCTGTAATTAAGTAAAAATTGAAAGCAACTTGATTAGTTTATAGGAAGTGAATGCCCCTTTTATTTTACCTGTTAATTTGGTGCAGAGTATGGCTGGGCATGACATATGTTAACAGTAGATATTACACAAAATTTTCTGTGGCATGTGGTAGATAACCTCATTAGAAGGAGAAAAAAGCTCAAGTTGACATGGATCACCTGATAGTGTCAGAGTCTTCTATTGCTGGCTACATTTATGCAAAAAAAAAAAAAAAAAAAAAACCTTCTCCAACCCCCCTAAATCTATCTACGTATCACACCTAGTTTTGATTTTAATGACTTTCAGACTCTTCAGTAGGAAGTAAATACACAAAACAATAAAAGCAATTTTATTGAAAAAATTTTGGAATAAGAATATTTTCTGATTATGAATAATACATGTTTTATTTTAGAAAATTTGGAAATTAAGAATAAGGCTAAAGGAGATAAAATCACCTTAAATACCAGTTTTCAGAGGGACCCATTAACATACTGATGTATTTCCTTTCCTCAGTTTAGGGAAAGTAAAGCCTTCTAGTTAACCTTTCTTCATTCCTTGTTACTGACTTCTGTGATAGGGACCTCCTTCTGGTTCACCAAATCAGAAACCGTGGGGGTCATCTTTGACGTCTCCTTTCACTCATCCCTTCATCATTTGGCACTATTGGTCCTACCTCCCTGAGTACCCCTGTGCTCCATTCTCTCTGGTCCAACCCCACTCCCGTTATCTCAGTCTCCCTTCATCTCTTATTTGGGATCCTGCAGCAACTTCTTACCGGTCTTCCTGATCGTGGTCATTCCCTCCTTTGAAGTATGAACCATTTTGGGACTAGCAAATTTTTTTTTTTTTTTTTTTTCTGCGGTACGTGGGCCTCTCACTGTTGTGGCCTCTCCCATTGCGGAGCACAGGCTCCTTACGCGCAGGCTCAGCGGCCATGGCTCATAGTCCCAGCCGCTCCGCGGCGTGTGGGATCTTCCCGGACCGGGGCACGAAGCCGTGTCCCCTGCACCGGCAGGCGGACTCTCAACCACTGCGCCACCAGGGAAGCCCGCAAATTCTTTTTTTCTAAATGTTAACCCTATTAGGTCCTAATCTTGTTTAAATCCTTTCAGAGGCTCTCACTGCCCTCCTTTTCATGATCTGCCCTTATAAACTCCCCTGTCTCACTCCTTGCCCTTCCCCTCCTCATCTTCTCCTCAGCCATCACCCCAGGCAGTCGACCAGCAGTTACTAGATCATCCTTTTCTTCCATGATGTTCATAATTCTGTTCCTTGTACCTATGATGTCTTTCTCCTAACCTCCTTGAAGTCTAAAAAAATGAAACAAAGACACTGCAGTACTGTGTGTTTATTATAAATAAGTGTTTTGAGTGTCATCTTCCTGTTTCTCCTTCAGAACTTAGCTTGTCCTCACCAACTCTGGGAACTCTCCCTGTTCACAAAGACTAAGTTTCACTCCTTTGTGTTTCCACAATTTATGACTAGCGCTTAGGCATTGTAAAATTTAGGTCGTTAACTGATCCTGAATATATATGTCAGGTGAAAATTGTTGAGAAGCAGATTTTAGGTGGATTTTATTTGAACAGTCAGTAGTATATATGGCCCATGTATCATAGGCCAGGCACTTTTTTCTGGTTCCTGTGAATTAGACCTCATCTTTACTTTCATGGAGTTTGTAATCTGACAGTAGGAGATATACACTCAAGAGGAAGCAGCAAATAAGCAAGATAATTTCACAAGGAGATAAATAATTTTAAGTAATAAACCAGGGTGATGTGATGGGATTGGATGGGATGTGGTAGTACGTTTTTAGATTGACTGAGCTGGTGAAGGCTGTGCTATTTCACATTTGCCAATGTGTTACGTAGGCATATGCCAATCATAACTTAGGTTAACACCAACTGGTGGTGAGAGCTGTGCATATTTATGGGCCTAAAGGTATTAAGGTTATAGGCTTATTTGAATGAACAGAGGGCATTTAATTAAGATTTGAAAGAAACTTGATAGCATTCAAATAATTGAGTGACTATATAACATAACAAAGGGATTCTGGATCACCCACAGAAGACTGAAACAAATAAACCAATAAATAGAACTTACAGAGGTATACCTCAACTTAATGTAGAGAACATCTTTTAAATGCTTATCAGTTACTCATCAATAGAATGGATTTGGTGAGCCTTTCATAGGGGTTGTGTTCAGGTAGAGGTGATCCGTCAGTGGGGAATTTCCTCTAAAGGAGAGAAGAGCAGCTAAGATGGATTCAGAGAAACTTGTTGCATTAAGTTTAAGGTGCTTGACTTAGAATGAATAGAAGTAGGTGTTCAAAGAGGAAACGATCCTAACCAGAGAAGGAAGACCCCTCAGAAGAAGTGGATGGAAATGACACTTCTCTGGAGAAGAGGCATGTAGAAAATATGTAGGAATATTGATTTACCAACCATAGGGTCTTCATGCTGCATGGTTGGAGAAAAAGGAACGGGAAAGAAAAAAAGATCAAATAAAATAAACTGGAATAGTATGTTTATCTTTTATTTTAGGCATAATAATATGACAAGTCTTCATTTTTGATCCTCAGAATTATTGATTGAAGCATAAATTTACTTGGACTCGGGCTTGGCTAGATCAGGAAAACAACTGTTTTTCTTTAGAGCTGCTATTATTACCTTTTATGTTGTGGTTGGTATTTTGGCAGGCACAGGTATTAAATTGTGTGCCACCCAGAACTAAATATAACTTAGTTTTCTCAGGCTTAAAAGAAAGGGGCCTTGTCTTGTTTAAGAGATTAAGTAAACTTTATTTGAATAACAATGGGTAGCAATACAGTACTTCTATTTTTACCTGTCATATATTTAAGTTATTTAAGTTATACATTATTCTTAGATTATTCTTGTGCTTATCTTTTTCTTTTAGCAGAAACAATTTAGTGCCAGTGTTTTAAGTTACGAATCCTTCCTAGAAGAAGAGTTAAAGTTTTCCAGTTCAGGAGGAAAAGCAGTCAAAGTGGAAACCCCCCTCACGTTTTACGTTTTCTCCCAAGAAGAATAATGGGAATTTCCTAATCTTCTGATAATGCCCTCAAGACATTAGACAGACATTGACACTTAAAAAAGAGAAAAATAGCAATTGAAACATGTGTGATAGCAGTATAAATAAGAAAGGAAAAATATTAAACCACAGAAGTAAATTTATATTTTTTCCTCAATATTTGTGTCTTTAGCTAATAGGTTTATTTATCCTTATTGATGGAGGGTTTTGACAATGATAAGTAGAATGTTATTTTGTCATTTAGCAATTTATTTCAACATTGTAGTTCTAAATGAACATCTCAATTTTTTGTCTGAAAGGTGAAAGCATACTTATTATGGTCCGTTTCATAAATACCCATTTACAAATAGACCTCTTCACACCTGCATGTGCCTATTTGGAGACACAGAAGAAATCCTCCCAATGTGAATTACTTCTTGACTTTCAGATGTTAAAATGAAATTGCTTAAAAGGAAAATAAAAATTTGCTTGCTTCATCGTACATTTGGAAGGTTACAAAAATTGGTTCAAATATTGATATTTGCTTTTTGGTGTTTTTGTCTTTTAATTGGCAAGTTAATAGGGATACTTCCTTGGGTGTCTCTGTTTGCCATTGGACACATGGAAAAGACATCATTGGAACATATGTTTTCTAGAATTATGAAATATTTCAGTAATACAGAAAATATGGATAATACATTTAATAGTCATCTATTAGCTATATAATTTTCAGACCTTTGTGTTTTGTCTTATTTATCTTAGGACTTTTGTTTTTGTTTTACAAAATAAAGCATCCAAGATGTGTTTGAAGCACTCCGTCCAGTTGACTCCACAGAGGTAGCCACTGTCCTGAGTATGATGTTTATCATTCCCATCCATTTATTTATTCTTTAACTACTGTATGTTTATTCACAAATATCATCATATCATTTTGTATGTTTTTGAACCCTATACACATGGTATTTTATACAAACCATGCTTTAGTTTATTTTATTAATTTACCATAAGTTTTAAGATGTATCCATGTTGATTTATATAGCTCTATGTCCTTTATATTAATTACTGTGTAATATTCTGTTATATAAATCATCACAGTGCTTGCTTATATATCCATTCTCCTGTTGCTGAACATTTAGACTGTTTCAAAATTTCTGTTCTAAATAATCTTGCAATGAACATTCTTGTGATTTTGTCCAAGAAGACATGTGGGGGAATTTCCCTAGAAGTAGAATTGCTGGGTTATTTATTAGTTTTCTGTTGCTATTGAAACAAATTACCCCAAACCTGCTTGCTTAATATAACACAAATTTATTATCTTAACAGTTATTGAGATTAGAATTCTGATACGGGTCTCAGTGGGCCAAAATCCAGGTGTTGGCAGAGCTGTGTTTCTTACAGAACCTCTACGGGAGAATTTGTTTCCTAACTTTTTACAGCTTCTAGAGAGCGCTCACAGTCTTTGGATTGTGGCCTCATTCCTCTGTCTTCAGAGTCAACAATGCTGTATCTCTCTATTATTCCACTGTCACATCTCCATCTGACTCTCTTCTGCTTGTCCTCCACTTTTAAGAACACCTGTGAATACATGGGACCCACCTGAATAATCCAGGATAATCTCTCTATTTTAAGGTCATTTATTAACACAATTCTATCTGCAACCTTAATTCCCCTTTGCTGAGTAAGGTAACATATTTACAAGTTCTGGGGATTAGATCATGAACATCTTTGGGGAGGCCATTATTCTGTCTGCTTCAGGTATTATAAATCTTCCACTAGACAAAATAATTTTGTATTTTATTTTATTTTTTATTGGAGTATAGTTGCTTTACAATGTTTTGTTAGTTTCTGCTGTACAGTGAAGTGAATTAGCTATATGTATACATATATCCCCTCCCTCTTGGACCTCCCTCCCACCCCACCCCCATCCCATTCATCTAGGTTGTCACAGAGCACAGAGTTGAGCTTCCTGTGGCTTTATAGCACGTTACCACTAGATTGCTCTTCTAAGTGATGTGTGCATTTGCACTGTCTCTGTATGTGTGCGAGAATTTTAGTTGTTCCGTATACTTACCAACACTAGGGTTTTAAGATTTTAAGATGATATCCAGTCTGATGGATGTGATTGGTATCTCACTGAATGTCTTTTCATATAAGTATTGGCTGCTAAAGTTTTACTTTCAGTTTATTGCCCATTTCTTTTCTATTTCTAAATTGTTCTTTTTTGGTTTAATTTGTTTTCTTACTAATTTATAGATGTTCTTTTAATATTCCCATTACTAATTCTTTGTTGGTTATTTGCATTGCAATTTTTTCTCCTCAGTGTGATTTATTGTTACACTTTTTGAGAGTTTGTTTTACTGCACAGTTTTAAATTTCAAAGTAGACAAATTATGTCTTGTTTAAGAAAGAATATCCTACTTGCAGTCATAAAGATATCCCTCTTTATTTTTTAAATGTACAACAGAACAAATTATACATTTTAATAATTTTCTTTGTAGATGTATATGTTTCTATCCATATTTGTGAGATGTAGCAACACAAGCAAGTATGATTTATTGAGTTGGCTCAATTTTATATAGGCTGCAACTGAGAACTATATAATTTAAAGGTTGATGGTTTATGAAGTGTTTTTTCTAGGAAGAACTTTAGAGGTGATCTGGTCCAAACCTGAGGTCCAGAGAGGCAGGAAGTGGCAATTCTAGAACTACTTGCATTGACAGAGTGAACTGCATATATACAGCATTATATTATCTTCATGACTGAGGAAACTGCCTTCCTTACCTTAAAGAGTTTTATACTACTGGTAGATAACTTAACTCTTAGACTGAGTAAATAATGGATGCTAATTTACATCCAAGAAAATAAAACAACATTTGCAAGGTAGAAATTTTCATGAGACAATAGCAAATCACTTTGTTTCTAACTATCCAGGAAAAAAAAGGGCAGTATCAGAAGCAAGGAATAGTTAATTGCTGTGACTGTAACACTTATTCATCCTTCAGTGATGAGCGTGTGAATATAAAAATAACTAGACATCAGTTTTGTTGAGAATCACCTATTTCCCCCATATTTTCTTTTGCAAGGCCTGTATCACAAACATGCCTCTACTGTGGACCAGGTTCCAAAAGGAAAACTTACTTTAGCAAAGTCCTTCAACTTTTCTGTCTGGATACTCACCCACCTCACTATGTATATCACACCCTGCCCCTTCTTCTCCAACTCATTAAACATGTTTATTTTCACAATATCACTCAATTCTTAGACTCTTTAAGCTCAGCAATAAAGTTAAGTGCATTTCTTATGCCCAGAGTAAGCATCTCAAGAATTTTTCACTATTTTTTTTCTTAAAGGAGTGTTGCAGAGGAACTTAACAGTGAGTGACAGTTGACAGAGCTCTGGTTGCCCAGCAACTGGCAATTTAAATATGTAGGAGCCGATATGATTTACCAACTTGATAAACAGCAAGGGCTTTAATACAATCTTAAGGACTGCTACAGATTTTGCATTGACCTATTTATATGTCTTGATCTGTCTCATCTATTTTAATGTGTGTGTAGATATATATATATATATATATATATACACACACACACACAGACATATATATATATACACATATATATATATATATATACACATATGCTTATTTTTTCCTGCAGAACTGGAATATGAAAGCAAAGACTGTATTTCTTCCCCTATATGACATTAATAGAAGTTGCATGCAATAAAATTATTTGTTTTAGCCCCTTTGTTTTTATTCAGATACTCAGTTTCAGAGGAGGCCTTCTCACTCAGAGGGAATAAATGTCCTGTGGATTGAGTGCTTCGTTTGAGTTCTGAGACTGTATTTATATATTCAGTAATTGTTGTTATCTTTTTTTTGCAGGTTTTATAATTTGAAACTTCTCTCCATTTTTTGAAAGGGAGTAGTAGTTGCTCTTTATTCTTCACAGGAATAATGAGGTTTAATAGGTTTGGCTCTGAGTTAGCCTAATTGATTAGTGTGTTTTACTAATGGGATCAAGAGGCTTGATTCCATCATGAGCCAATTAGCTTCCTGGAGCAGGTGAATCTTCATCTTCCTGACCTTCATGACCTTCAGTGGACATTGTTCATAAGGTGATTCTAAGTGATGATAGAAAAGCTGCAACCCATCAGTAATAACAGTATAGTAACCCAAAGAGTCCCTCTCCCTGCAGGAGGTCAGCACTGTCATTTTGTATATCAACAACACAGTATGCTTGAGAAGCAGTCTGTATAAAATTCTACCATCTTGTCGGGAATACAAGGTGCTACATAAAACATGCTACCAACATCCTGTTACTAGCACAGGAGTTGAGAAATTTTGAGGATAATTTTAACACTGAAAATATTTTATGATATGGGAATACAAAAATAGATCATTTCAGTCATGGAATAGTTGAACGTCACAGCAAGGTAACTTTAAAATTGTTTCTTGAAACTTTTCAGTTCGTTAATTTAAGGCTTGAAGAACCCTGGGAAATGAGGACATTTTTGCCAACCATGCATGTTTGAATAAAATTCAGTATCTGAAAGCTGCATGCCACCTCTTCCAGGGCACCTTTCCTTCTACCTCTAATTACAGTGAAAAGTCCCTTTTCCAAATTCCTATAGTGCTTATGCTGTCCTATTCCTTTTAAGAAATAATGCCTATTAGGGCTGCGGTGTTTCACAGTTTCAGGGGCATTTGGTTAACACAGAGGCCTTGACTTTCGTAATGATATCTCACGTTTATTGAGCACTATGCTAAGTATTTTAAATATATTGTCATTTGTCCCTAGTGATGCTACAAGTCGTTATTAGAGCCAGCTACTGGTGAGGAAGGTCAGAGTGGTAGAGTAATTTGCCCATAAAAATAAAGAAAGAAATTGGAGAGGTGGAATTTGCTTTATGGTCTGTCGGACTCCAAATCCAGTTTTCACTGTGATATTTTTCTCTCTATGTTTTGTTGTTTCTTAATTGTTCATACATGTATGTTATTTCTCCAGTGGTTCTCACACTCTAGCTCACTTAAGAATCTTTGTGAAAATTTGTTAGAAATACTGTTTCTGGACCCTTGTCACACAGATTCTGATATAGCAGGTCCTAGATAAGTTCCAAGTGTCTTCATCTGTATTTTTAGGGGAGTCCTTAGACCATACTCTGAGAAATACCTGATGTGAAATCTGTGAGGCAGCAATTGTCTGAGCTACCCTCTCAGCTCTGTACTGAACGTTCATAGTAAGCACTCAATAAATACATGCTAAATTCAAGCACTGTTAAAACTGTTGCTGCTATGCTAAATATAGCCCACAAAGTTTTATAGCTTGAACCTGGGTGGATCTTAACTTGAATATAAAGTTTGTGCAAGTTAGAAAAGTCAATACTAATTGGCAGGTTGAAGACCAAAGAACAAGATATCTGATATGATGTTTCATTTTTTCCATATCATTGTATTCTGGAAATTTAGGTGTATTCTAAAATACCAGTATTTGTTCAGAGGAAGCCTCTGTAGAAAAAGGAAAAGCATAAGTAAGAAAAGAACCAGAGAGGAGTGGAATTGAGATAAATCTTAGGTATAAAATACCTAAGATTTTTGGGAAGAGATGGGAAGAAGATAAAGGTGGGAGATAGGAGGTTGATTCAACTCATTAGTGAAAGAAAGTGGGTTCTTTGGAAAGGGGTCAAAGAAGGAAATGACCTATTCAATTGGAGGAGATCTTGGAGAAGCCTAGTGGAAAAAAGGATCAAAGATGGGGGATGGGAATAAAATGAATCAATGACAACATACGTGTTGGTTGGGGAGGGGTTCCATGCACCTCACATTTTTTGAGTGGCCCTGGTGACTCAAGGCTTATCCTGTTTTCCTTCTTTATCATGTGGATAGTCTTCTGTTGTCATTTCTTCACCTGAGGTGCTTATCTGTCCGTGTGTGAAGATGTGTCTTGGCTGGCTCAAAATTGGACTGAACGTTAGCAGGAGATAGAGCAGTGAGTAACATGACCAGTGAGATCCTGCCCAGAATAGAGAGGGGCCTTAGGTCTATTGAAATCCCAAGGTGATTTGTTAAAACAATAGAAAAGTTCTTTAAAGAAGGATTTATATGGTACCCAGGGAATATGCTTCATGTTTCTCTTTAACTTTCTACGAAATGATAGTTGTTCCTAACTTACTGTTTGCGATATTGTAATGTTTTCCTTTCTATCAATACCCAAGTGGTTTTTTTAAAGTTTTATATATATATAAATATAAATATTTAGTAATATCAGTGAAAGATTAGGGTAAACATGGTATATTCACAAGCAAATGATAGCACAGTATTTTTCCTTACAGCACACATTTGCCTCCTAAAAGAAAAAAGCAAAGAAAGGAAAAAAGCTTTAGTAATTAGATCCCTGTTGTAACCCTAGTGGAGTAAGAAAGATTAATAGCTGTGCTGCAGAACTCGGTTCCAGGGTGAGAGGCACTGTGTGTCACTGTTTTCTCCTGGGATGAAACTTGGCCTGAAGTAAAACACAATTTCTATACTAATAATGGTAATAATAGCCAACATTTTTGAGCACCTACTCCTTACCGATTACTTTACATTTATTTTCTCCAAGCCTCACAGTGACCTGGTAAGTTAAATAATTCATGTTTAAGCAACTGAGGTTCAGAGAGGTTAATTGACTACCAGATCACCCAGTTAGTGAGACATTTTACATGGGCACTTCAGATCTTCAGGAGGTAGATTGCAGCATTAAAAAAATCACAGAAAAAAATTTAAATGTATTCAGTATTGAAGTTTGAAAGAAAGAACCATGTCGATCTAAATTGCAATGATGGATAAAGGTCTTTTGTGTTTGGCTAGCTGATCATGACCTGTGCCTTCACACTGGCAAGGTAGTAGGCCGGGAGCCAGGTTCTTTAAAGCATGCTTGATCGGGCAAGTTTTCTGTAGGGAAGGTTAGAGTGTACAGATTACAAAGCCCTCCTGCTGCACAGGTATCAGAGGTTGTCTGTTGCAAGTTCCTTCACTTCGACTATTACTTCCTTTTCTCAATTCTATTTTGGACTTCTGTCTCATGTGTATTTACAGGCAGACAAAGCTTTCTGTAACAGCCCCTTTGCCGTGACTGAAGAGGAGCCTTGTATGTCCTGCAGTTTCTAGGCATTGTGATTCTCGTTTTAAACTCACTCTGATGATAATGGTAGCTGTGACTTCCTGTTCCCTATTGTCCAAGGAGGGAAGTTGCAGGTAGGGGCCTTCAAAGATAATCCCATAAAAATCTGTGCAGGGAGGCTTTTTGATGAAATGGTCTTCATAGAATCTGTTTGGCATATGATTTGGGTGCTGGATACTGTGGGACTAAGCCCCGTGGTTTTTGCTGTTGTTTGTTCTTTTGGTTTTTTAAATATTTATTTATTACTTTGGCTGTGCTGGGTCTTAGTTGCAGCATGCGGGGTCTTCATTGCTGTGTGTGGGATCTTTAGTTGTGGCATGCATGTGGGATCTAGTTCCCTGTCCAGGGATCGAACCCGGGCCCCCTGCATTGGGAGCACAGAGTTTTTTTAACCACTGGACCACCAGGGAAGTCCCAAGACCCATGTTTTTAAAGTCAAGGCTTACTGAGAAAAGGCCAGTCTTTATTAGTGCAGATTCTGAAGTTGGCAGAATTTCTTCTTATAAAAAGAAATATACAGCAGACCATTTCTGATTGTGTTATATATATTTTTAGATATTACTATTGAGTTATATTTATAGTATAGGCTACCAAGTTCTATTTTATTTTTTTATTTTTTATTAAATTTTAAAAATTTTATTTATATATTTATTTATTTTTGGCTGTGTTGGGTCTTCTTTGCTGTACACGGGCTTTCTCTAGTTGCGGCGAGTGGGCTCTAGAGTGCAGGCTCAGTAGCTGTGGCACATGGGCTTAGTTGCTCCTTGGCACATAGGATCTTCCCGGACCAGGGATGGAACCCGTATCTCCTGTATTGGCAAGTGGATTCTTAACCACTGCGCCACCAGGGTCCTATTTTAAATATGCAAAATATTTGCATAACTAACCTTACAAACTGCATTCCCTGGTCTGTGTTGCACCCTGCAATGTAGCCTGTGCTTAAATGGTTCTCCTAAAAATCTTAGAATGGAACTTCTTATTTGCTTTTAAAATGTCAGCACAGAGAGTGTATGTGAGCTGTATGGCCCTCCAGTGACCTTTCTGTTCTTACTTGTACTCTGAGAGTGCTTGTCAACTAGTTTTCCAGTCTCCAGAGTCCCCAGGGTCCTCAGCATCCTATTGTTTCAGATAACTTAAGTGTTGTCATTAGCATTATTTTTGCAGTCCTGCTTCTGCTACTGCAGTTGAAGGGGAACAAATATCCTTAAATATCTATATCCCATTCTCCTGTGTCTTGCTGAATAGTAGTCTGATTATTTTGATGGAATTGTGAGTTTGTAGAGCTTGTCTAGCAAAGAAGTGGATTTCCTTTGACAGAGAAAAACCTGACGCTGATAAGATGAGAAGCTGAACGTTTCCTATGATATGAGAAATCACTTCTGTTGAAAAGCTTTGGTAATGATAGTGTCTCAGACAACATAATTCATATGAAAATTTGTTTTTGGGTGTCTCATGTCTTACCCTAATTCATGAAGGCACACACCTTGTCTGGGTCTACTCTTTCTAGATGGTCGTCCCCGCTCTAGAGTATTTTTCTTTCTTTCTTTGATGGAAGTCAAAGGACTGTGTTCTAGTCCTTCAGAATTTATACTAGCAAATCAGATAAATGATTCTGCCCCAAAGTTAGGCAATTACAGATTCATTAGTTTAGCCCTTTCCCTTTAAGAATTATTGTGTACCTAAATGTACCAGGCATGGTGGTAGGCGTTGGGATTGCTGAGATGGGATAGTGCAACCCCTGAACCGAGGAACGTAGTCTCATGATGGATAAAAGTACTTCACTAATATAAGAGATGCTATTATTATCTAACACAAGGGATGTTATTATAGGTATGGTACAAGACACAGTGGGAACATACTGACCTTCTACTTGGAGTGATTGGTTAAAATTTCTCATTTGAACATAGCCTTAAAGAATTTGAGCTGAGGGCTTTCCTGGTGGCGCAGTGGTTGAGAGTCCGCCTGCTGATGCAGGGGACATGGGTTCGTGCCCTGGTCCGGGAAGATCCCACATGCCGCGGAGTGGCTAGGCCTGTGAGCCATGGCCGCTGAGCCTGCGCGTCCAGAGCCTTGCTCCACAACGGGAGAGGCCACAACAGTGAGAGACCTGCGTACCGCAAAAAATAAAAAAAATAAAAAAAATAAAAGTACCGCAAAAAAAAAGGGGGAAGGGGGCACAAAATCATGGAAATGTGAATGTGAATGATACTATACAGAAGTAATTAAGCCCACAGTCAGCTTATGTGATTTAGTACAGCCACACAGATGCTCATACAAGTGTTCATTCTGATTTCTTAGTGCCTCTGCCTCAGCAGTTGTTAGCAATGTGGAATATCACCCTAGGAGTAATGAGAGATTGTCTGGAGCCATAGGAGTATGTGTGAGGAAAAGAAGGAAGGAGAGAAAGTGGGGTTAGAGGAAACAAATTATGAAGGAACTTGAACGCCAACTAAGGAGTTTATAGGTCACCACATTTTATTTACTCATTCATTCTTTCATTCAGACATTCCTTGGAGGCAGGGATACCAGACAGAAGGCTATATAAAGAATACAATCAATAATAAATAATTACTCACAAGCCTCTTAGCCTCATCCACCAGAGGGCAGACAGCAGAAGCAAGAAGAATTATAATTCTTCAGCCTGTGGAAGGAAAACCACATTCACAGAAAGATAGACAAAATGAAAAGGCAGAGGACTTTGTACCAGATGAAAGAACAAGGTAAAACTCCAGAAAAACAACTAAATGAAGTGGAGATAGGCAACCTTCCAGAAAAAGAATTCAGAATAATCAGAGTGAAGATGATCCAGGACCTAGGAAAAAAAATGGAGGCAAAGATGGAGAAGATGCAAGAAATGTTGAACAAACACCTAGAAGAATTAAAGAACAAACACCTAGAAGAATTAGAGAACAAACAAACAGAGATGAACAATACAATAACTGAAATGAAAAATACACTAGAAGGAATCAATAGCAGAATAAGTGAGGCAGAAGAACAGATGAGTGACCTGGAAGACAGAATAGTGGAATTTACTGCTATGGAACAGAATAAAGAAAAAAGAATGAAAAGAAATTAAGACAGCCTAAGAGACCTCTGGGACAACATTAAATGCAATAACATTCTCATTATAGGGGTCCCAGAAGGAGAAGAGAGAAAGGACCCGAGAAAAAATTGGAAGAGATTATAGTCAAAAACTTCCCTAACATGGGAAAGGAAATAGGCACTGAAGTCCAGGAAGCGCAGAGAGTCTCATACAGGATAAACGCAAGGAAAAACACACTGAGACACATAGTAATCATATTGGCAAAAATTAAAGACAAAAATTATTGAAAGCAGCAAGGGTAAAATGACAAATAACATACAAGGGAACTCCCATAAGGTTAACCACTGATTTCTCAGCAGAAACTCTACAAACCAGAAGGGAGTGGCATGACATATTTAAAGTGATGAAAGCGAAGAACCTACAACCAAGATTACTCTAACCAGAAAGGATCTCATTCAGATTTGACAGAGAAATCAAAAGCTTTACAGACAAGCAAAAGCTAAGAGAATTCAGCACCACCAAACCAGCTCTACAACAAATGCTAAAGGAACTTCTCTAAGTGGGAAACACAAGAGAAGAAAAGGACCTACAAAAACAAACGCAAAACAATTAAGAAGATGGTAATAGGAACATACATATCAATAATTACCTTAAACATTAATGGATTAAATGCTTCAGCCAAAAGACACAGGCTTGCTGAATGGATACAAAAATAAGACCCATATATATGCTGTCAACAAGAGACCCACTTCAGACCTAGGGACACATACAGACTGAAAGTGAGGGGATGGAAAAAGATATTCCATGTAAATGGAAATCAAAAGAAAGCTGGAGTAGCAATTCTCATATCAGACAAAATAGACTATGAAACAAAGACTATTAGAAGAGACAAAGAAGGACACTACATAATGATCAAGGGATCAATCCAAGAAGAAGATACAACAATTGTAAATATTTATGCACCCAACATAGGAGCACCTCAATACATAAGACAAATGCTAACAGCCATAAAAGGGAAAATCGACAGTAACACAATCATAGTAGGGGACTTTAACACCTGACTTTCACCAATGGACAGATCATGTAAAACGAAAGTAAATAAGGAAACACAAGCTTTAAATGACACATTAAAGAAGATGGACTTAATTGATATTTATAGGACCTCCATCCAAAAACAACAGAATACACTTACATCTCAAGTGCTCATGGAACATTCTCCAGGATAGAACGTATCTTGGGTCACAAATCAAGCCTTGGTACATTTAAGAAAACTGAAATTATATCAAGTATCTTTTCCAACCACAACGCTACGAGACTAGATAGAAATTACAGGAAAAAATCTGAAAAACTACAAACACATGGAGGCTAAACAATACACTACTAAATAACCAAGAGATCACTGAAGAAGTTAAAGAGGAAATCAAAAAATTCCTAGAAACAAATGATAATGAAAACACGATGACCCAAAACCTATGGGATGCAGCAAAATCAGTTCTAAGAGGGAATTTTATAGCAATACAATCCTACCTCAGGAAACAAGAAACATTTCAAATAGACAACCTAACCTTACACCTAAAGCAATTAGATAAAGAAGAATAAAAGAAACCCCAAAGTTAGCAGAAGGAAAGAAATCATAAAGATCCGATCAGGATTAAATGAAAAAGAAATGAAGAAAACAATGGCATAGATCAATCAAACTAAAAGCTGGTTCTTTGAGAAAATAAACAAAATTGATAAACCATTAGCTGGACTCATCAAGAAAAAAAGGGAGAAGACTCAAATCAATAGAATTAGAAATGAAAAAGAAGTAACAACTGATACTGCAGAAATACAAAGGATCATGAGAGATTATTACAAGCAACTATATGCCAATAAGATGGACAAGCTGGAAATAATGGACAAATTCTTAGAAAAGCACAACCTTCTGAGACTGAACCAGGAAGAAATAGAAAATATAAACAGATGAATCACAAGCACTGATATTGAAACTGTGATTAAAAATCTTCCAACAAAGAAAAGCCCAGGACCAGATGGCTTCACAGGCGAATTCTATCAAACATTTCGAGAAGAGCTAACACCTATCCTTCTCAAACTCTTCCAAAATATAGATGAAGGAGGAATATTCCCAAACTAATTCTATGAGGCCACCATCACCCTGATACCAAAACCAGACTAAGATGCCACAAAAAAAGAAAACTATAGGCCAATATCACTGAAGAACATAGATGCAAAAATCCTCAACAAAATAGTAGTAAACAGAATCCAGAAGCACATGAAAGGATCAAACACCATGATCAAGTGGGGTTTATCCCATGGCTGCAAGGATTCTTCAATATACGCAAATCAATTAATGTGATACACCATATTAACAGATTGAAGGAGAAAACCATATGATCCTCTCAATAGATGCAGAGAAAGCTTTTGACAAAATTCAACACCGATTTATGGTAAAATCTCTGCAGAAAGTGGGCATAGAGGGAAACTACTTCAACATAATAAAGGCCATATATGACAAACCCACAGCAAACATCATTCTCAATGGTGGAAACCTGAAAGAATTTCCTCTAAGATCAGGAACATCCTTATGTCCACTCTTGCCACTATTATTCAACATAGTTTTGGAGGTCCTAGCCATGGGAATCAGAGAAGAAAAGGAAATAAAAGAATACAAATTGGAAATGAAGAAGTAAAACCGTCACTGTTTGCAGATGACATGATACTATACATAGAGAATCCTAAAGATGCCACCAGAAAACTACTAGAGCTAATCAATGAATTTGGTAAAGTTGCAGGATACAAAATTAATGCCCAGAAATCTCTTGCATTCCTATACACTAACAACGAAAGATCAGAAAGAGAAATCAAGGAAATAATCCCATTCACCATTGCAACAAAAAGAATAAAATACCTAGGAATAAACCTACCTAAGGAAGTAAAAGACCTGTATGCAGAAAACTATAAGACACTGATGAAAGAAATCAAAGATGATACAAACAGATGGAGAGATATACCATGTTCTTGGATTGGAAGAATCAATATTGTGTAAATGACTATACTACCCAAAGCAATGTACAGATTCAATGCAATCCCTATCATATTACCTGTGGCATTATTTACAGAACTAGAACAAAAAATCTTAAAATTTGTATGGAGACACAAAAGACCCCAAATAGCTAAAGCAGTGTTGAGGGAAAAAAATGGAGCTGGAGGAATCAGACTCCCTGACTTCAGACTATAATACAAAGCTACAGTAATCCAGACAGTATGGTACTGGCACAAAAACAGAAATATAGATCAATGGAACAGGATAGAAAGCCCAGAGATAAACCCACACACCTATGGTCAACTAATCTATGACAAAGGAGGCAAGGATATGGAGATGGATATGGAGAAAAGACAGTCTCTTCAATATGTGGTGCTGGGAAAACTGGACAGCTACATGTAAAAGAATGAAATTAGAACACTGCCTAACACCATACACAAAAATAAACTCAAAATGGATTAGAGACCTAAATGTAAGACAGGACACTATAAAAGTCTTAGAGGAAAACATAGGAAGAATACTCTTTCACATAAATCCCAGAAACATCTTTGTGGATCCACCTCCTAGAGTAATGGAAGTAAAAACAAAAATAAACAAATGGGACCTAATGAAACTTAAAAGCTTTTGCACAGCAAAGGGAAACGTAAACAAGACGAAAAGACAGCCCTCAGGATGGGAGAAAATATTTGCAAACAAATCAATGGACAAAGGATTAATCTGCAAAATATATAAACAGCTCATGCAGCTCAATGTTAGAAAAACAAACAACCCAATTCCAAAATGGGCAGAAGACCTAAATAGACATTTCTCCAAAGAAGATATACAGATGGCCAAGAAGCACATGAAAAGCTGCTCAACATCACTAATTAGTAGAGAAATGCAAATCAAAAGTACAATGAGGTATCACCTCACACCAGTTAGAATGGGCATCATCAGAAAATCTACAAACAACAAATGCTGGAGAGGGTGTGGAGAAAAGGGAACCCCCTTGCACTGTTTGCGGGAATGTAAGTTGATACAGCCACTATGGAGGACAGTATGGAGGTTCCTTAGAAAACTAAAAGTAGAATTACCATATGACCCAGCAATCCCACTACTGTGCATATACCCAGAGAAAACCATAATTCAAAAAGACACATGCACCCCAATGTTCATTGCAGCCCTATTTACAATAGCCAGGTCATGGAAGCAACCTAAATTCCCTTTGACAGACGAATGGATAAAGAAGATGTGGTACATATATGCAATGGAATATTACTCAGCCATAAAAAGAAACCAAATTGTGTCATTTGCAGAGACGTGGATGGACCTAGAGACTGTCATACAGAGTGAAGTAAGTCAGAAAGAGAAAAAGAAATATCGTATATTAACGCATATATGTGCAACCTAGAAAAATGGTACAGATGAACCAGTTTGCAGGGCAGAAATAGAGACACAGATGTAGAGAACGAACGTATGGACACCAAGGGGGGAAAGTGGCGGGGGGTGGTGGTGGTGGGATGAATTGGGAGATTGGGATTGACATGTATACACTAATATGTATAAAATAGATAACTAATAAGAACCTGCTGTATAAAAAAATAAATAAAATAAATAATTACTTGAGCCAAGGCAGAGTTCATTGAAAGGGAAAGGAGGGCCCGGATATGAAAGATATTTTTAAGACATCAGTGTTATGGCTTTGGTGACTACCTATGGGAAATGCAGGAAACAGAGAATTGAAATAAAATCTAAGGTTTCCATCATGGGTAACAGAGTATCTGGTATGTACTCAATAGAGTTTCTTGAATAGAATGTTAAGAGTGATTTTCAAGCATTTTTCTCTAAAGATGAAATTATGGCAGAATTTTAGGTTTTGAGGCATAAGATAGAGACTGTAGGTCTGATGAACCTCCGGATAGTCGATGCACTGTACAATGGATACTATGAATTGAATCAGCTCACGAAGCCTACTATACAGAGAATTTGAGGCTAATGGCTCCATCTCAGAAAAGAAGGACTTGCAAGTGAGTGTGATTGGCTTTGTACACTGAACTGTGCATTACAACTTGCCCTAAGTCTGAGAAAGATATATTAGAGACACATAGTTTTTTTTAGCTACATAGCATTCTGCTTTCTTATTGGCACACTGTCCAAAATGATACCAGTTGCCCAGAAGGAAAAAAAATGAAGAAAACTGTAATAAGAAGCTCAGGCGATAGCTTTAAAAAACTGAAATAAAGATTGTGGTAGGAAGGTGAAGTCTTAGTCAAATTTGAAAGCTTATGCTGTGAGAATTCTTGTAGACATTGATTGTAACTTTTCAATTTATTTTATCATCTTTTGTGATTGAGTTCAGTCTATTCAATGGCAAGGTAAGTTCTTTAGTAAAGACCTGTAACTCAGTGAGTCAGTAATGAAATTGTGATGACTAGGTAGACAGAGTCTTGGTATTCAAGCAGCTTTGCTAAAATGGTCTGTAATTCCTTGTGATGCAGTAAAGAGAGCACAGGGCTAAAAGGCAGAAGGCCAGCCCTCCCATTTGTCATCTGCATGTCTGTAAATGAATTCCCGAAGCTCCCTAAGCCTCAAATTCCTCATCTGTAAAATGGGAATAAAATGACTTAGTATACTCCAGAGGGCTGTTGTGAAGATCAGGGGAAATAAGCCTTGTGCAAATTCTTTGTGGTCTGCAAAGCTCTGCTAACTTGCCATGTTATTACTATGGAACAGGCCATGTAGGTGGAATGGTTCAAGGACCTATGGAACCACCTCCACAATGATGTTAATGAGAGCAGCATGGACTGGGGCAGTGTAATGTGTTAGTGCCCTCTCTTTCCCTGGCTGCACAGACAAGCTAAAGCATTGCCAGATGTCACCCCCTTGGGCTATTGCCCTGTGCTATATCCCAGGATAGTATAGCACTGATTTACTTGCAAGCAGCTAACCAACTTGTAGTTAGAGATGAGCTTTTTGAAGCAAAGACTCTTACCCCCTTACTGTGGATCCAGGTAGCTCAAGGAATATAGTTGACCCCAAATAACCATTCTCGGATCTCAGTAGGTAAAAGTTTTATAGCAGCAATTTTGTTTTTGCTGTGCTTGTATTTATCTCCTTAAATGTGCATATATATATTTTTACAGCATGGACAAATTAATGTACAAATTAATTGAAACTATTTCTTGAAGCCAGATATAATTCTGTATTTGCTTTAATAATCTGTACTCATAAACAATCAGCATAACTTTTTTTCCTTTTTTTTCACTTATCTACCCACATGAAGGTCAGTTTCCTATTCTTTCTTTTTTTTTTTTTTTTACATCTTTATTGGAGTATAATTGCTTTGCATTGGTGTGTTAGTTTCTGCTTTATAACAAAGTGAATCAGTTATACATATACATATGTTCCCATATCTCTTCCCTCTTGCGTCTCCCTCCCTCCCACCCTCCCTATCCCACCCCTCTAGGTGGTCACAAAGCACCAAGCGGATCTCCCTCTGCTATGCGGCTGCTTCCCACTAGCTATCTATTTTACGTTTGATAGCGTATATATGTTCATGCCGCTCTCTCATTTTGTCACAGCTTACCCTTCCCCTTCCCCATATCCTCAAGTCCATTCTCTAGTAGGTCTGTGTCTTTATTCCTGTCTTACCCCTAGGTTCTTCATGACATTGTTTTTCCTTAAATTCCGTATATATGTGTTAGCATATGGTATTTGTCTTTCTCTTTCTGACTTACTTCACTCTGTATGACAGACTCTAGGTCCATCCACCTCATTACAAATGGCTGAATTTCGTTTCTTTTTATGGCTGAGTAATATTCCATTGTATATATGTGCCACATCTTCTTTATCCATTCGTCCGATGATGGACAATTAGGTTGTTTCCATCTCCTGGCTATTGTAAATAGAGCTGCAATGAACATTTTGGTACATGACTCTTTTTGAATTATGGTTTTCTCAGGGTATATGCACCGTAGTGGGATTGCTGGGTCATATGGTAGTTCTATTTGTAGTTTTTTAAGGAACCCCAATACTATTCTCCATATTGGCTGTACCAATTCACATTCCCACCAGCAGTGCAAGAGTGTTCCCTTTTCTCTACACCCTCTCCAGCATTTATTGTTACTAGATTTTTTGATGATGGCCATTCTGACTGGTGTGAGATGATATCTCATTGTAGTTTTGATTTGCATTTCTCTAATGATTAATGATGTTGAGCATTCTTTCATGTGTTTGTTGGCAGTCTGTATATCTTCTTTGGAGAAGTGTCTATTTAGGTTTTCTGCCCATTTTTGGATTGGGTTGTTTGTTTTTTTGTTATTGAGCTGCATGAGCTGCTTGTAAATTTTGGAGATTAATCCTTTGTCAGTTGCTTCATTTGCAAATATTTTCTCCCATTCTGAGGGTTGTCTTTTGGTCTTATCTATGGTTTCCTTTGCTGTGCAAAAGCTTTGAAGTTTCATTAGGTCCCATTTATTTATTTTTGTTGTTATTTCCATTTCTCTAGGAGGTGGGTCAAAAAGGATCTTGCTGTGATTTATGTCATAGAGTGTTCTGCCTATGTTTTCCTCTAAGAGTTTGATGGTTTCTGGCCTTACATTTAGGTCTTTAATCCATTTTGAGCTTATTTTTGTGTATGGTGTTAGGGAGTGATTTAAACTCATACTTTTACATGTACCTGTCCAGTTTTCCCAGCACCAGTTATTGAAGAGGCTGTCCTTTCTCCACTGCCATATCTGCCTCCTTTATCAAAGATAAGGTGACCATATGTGCATGGGTTTTTCTCTGGGCTTTCTATCCTGTTCCATTGATCTATCTTTCTGTTTTTGTGCCAGTACCATACTGTCTGGATTACTGTAGCTTTGTAGTATAGTCTGAAGTCAGGGAGCCTGATTCCTCCAGCTGTGTTTTTCGTTCTCAAGATTGCTTTGGCTATTCAGGGTCTTTTGTGTTTCCATACAAATTTTGAAATTTTTTGTTCTACTTCTGTGAAAAATGCCAGTGGTAGTTTGATAGGGATTGCATTGAATCTGTAGATTACTTTGGGTAGTAGAGTCATTTTCACAATGTTGATTCTTCCAATCCAAGAACATGGTATATCTCTCCATCTATTTGTATCATCTTTAATTTCTTTCATCAGTGTCTTATAATTTTCTGCATACAGGTTTTTTGTCTCCTTAGGTAGGTTTATTCCTAGATATTTTATTCTTCTTGTTGCAATGGTAAATGGGAGTGTTTTCTTGATTTCACTTTCAGATTTTTCATCATTAGTGTATAGGAATGCCAGAGATTTCTGTGCATTAATTTTGTATCCTGCTACTTTATCGGATTAATTGATTAGCTCTAGTAGTTTTCTGGTAGCATTTTTAGCATTCTCTATGTATAGTATCATGTCATCCGCAAACAGTGACAGCTTTACTTCTTCTTTTCCTATTTGTATTCCTTTTATTTCCTTTTCTTCTCTGACTGCTGTGGCTAAAACTTCCAAAACTATGTTGAATAAGAGTGGTGAGAGTGGATAACCTTGTCTTGTTCCTCATCTTACGGGAAATGGTTTCAGTTTTTCACCATAGAGAATGATGTTGGCTGTGGGTTTGTCATATATGGCCTTTTTTATGGTGAGGTAAGTTCCCTCTATGCCTACTTTCTGCAGGGTTTTTATCATAAATGGGTGTTGAACTTTGTCGAAAGCTTTCTCTGCATCTATTGAGATGATCATATGGTTTTTCTCCTTCAATTTGTTAATATGGTGTATCACGTTGATTGATTTGCGTATATTGAAGAATCCTTGCATTCCTGGAATAAACCCCACTTGATCATGGTGTATGATCCTTTTTAATGTGCTGTTGGATTCTGTTTGCTAGTATTTTGTTGCGGATTTTTGCATCTATGTTCATCAGTGATATTGGCCTGTAGTTTTCTTTTTTTGTGACATCCTTGTCTGGTTTTGGTATCATGGTGATTGTGGCCTTGTAGAATGAGTTTGGGAGTGTTCCTCCTTCTGCTATATTTTGGAAGAGTTTGAGAAGGATGAGTGTTAGCTCTTCTCTAAATGTTTGATAGAATTCGCCTGTGAAGCCATCTGATCCTGGGCTTTTGTTTGTTGGAATATTTTAAATCACAGTTTCAATTTCAGTGCTTGTGATTGGTCTGTTCATATTTTCTATTTCTTCCTGATTCAGTCTTGGCAGGTTGTGCATTTCTAAGAATTTGTCCATTTCTTCCAGGTTGTCCATTTTATTGTCATAGAGTTGCTTGTAGTAATCTCTCATGATGTTTTGTATTTCTGCAGTGTCAGTTGTTACTTCTCCTTTTTCATTTCTAATTCTATTGATTTGAGTCTTCTCCCTTTTTTTCTTGATGAGTCTGGCTAATGGTTTATCAATTTTGTTTATTTTCTCAAAGAACCATCTTTTAGTTTGATTGATCTTTGCTATTGTTTCCTTCATTTCTTTTTCATTTATTTCTGATCTGATCTTTATGATTTCTTTCCTTCTGCTAACTTTGGGGTTATTTTGTTCTTCTTCTCTAATTGCTTTAGGTGTAGGTTAGGTTGTTTATTTGAGATGTTTCCTGTTTCTTAAGGTAGGATTGTATTGCTATAAACTTCCCTCTTAGAACTGCTTTTTCTGCATCCCATAGGTTTTGGGTAGTCGTGTCTCCATTGTCATTTGTTTCTAGGTATTTTTTGATTTCCTCTTTGATTTCTTCAGTGATCACTTCGTTATTAAGTAGTGTATTGTTTAGCCTCCATGTGTTTGTATTTTTTACAGATCTTTTCCTGTAATTGATATCTAGTCTCATAGCGTTGTGGTTGGAAAAGATACTTGATATAATTTCAGTTTTCTTAAATGTACCAAGGCTTGATTTGTGACCCAAGATATTTTCTATCCTTGAGAATGTTCCATGAGCACTTGAGAAAAATGTGTATTCTGTTGTTTTTGGATGGAATGTCCTATAAATATCAATTAAGTTCATCTTGTTTAATGTATCATTTACAGCTTGTGCTTCCTTATTTATTTTCATTTTGGATGATCTGTCCATTGGTGAAAGTGGGGTGTTAAAGTTCCCTACTATGATTGTGTTACTGTCGATTTTCCCTTTTATGGCTGTTAGTATTTGCCATATGTATTGAGGTGCTCCTATGTTGGGTGTGTAAATATTTACAATTATTATATCTTCTTCTTGGATTGATCCCTTGATCATTATGTAGTGTCCTTCTTTGTCTCTTGTAATAGTCTTTATTTTAAAGTCTATTTTGTCTGATATGAGAATTGCTACTCCAGCTTTCTTTTGGTTTCCATTTGCATGGAATATCTTTTTCCATCCCCTTACTTTCAGTCTGTATGTGTCTCTAGGTCTGAAGTGGGTCTCTTGTAGACAGCATATATATGGGTCTTGTTTTTGTATCCATTCAGCCAGTCTGTGTCTTTTGGTGGGAGCATTTAATTCATTTACATTTAAGGTAATTATCGATATGTATGTTCCTATTCCCATTTTCTTAATTGTTTTGGGTGTGTTATTGTAGGTCTTTTCCTTTTCTTATGTTTCTTGTGTATAGGAGTTCCTTTAGCATTTATTGTAAAGCTGGTTTGGTGGTGCTGAACTCTCTCAGCTTTTGCTTGTCTGTAAAGGTTTTAATTTCTCCATCAAATCTGAATGAGATCCTTGCTGGGTAGAGTAATATTGGTTGTAGGTTTTTCTCCTTCATCACTTTAAATATGTCTTGCCACTCCTTTCTGGCTTGCAGAGTTTCTGCTGAAAGATCAACTGTTATCCTTATGGGGATTCCTTGTGTGTTATTTGTTGTTTTTCCCTTGCTGCTTTTAATATGTTTTCTTTGTATTTAATTTTTGCCAGTTTGATTAATATGTGTCTTGACGTGTTTCTCCTTGGATTTATCCTGTATGGGACTCTCTGTGCTTCCTGGAGTTGAATAACTATTTCCTTTCCCATATTAGGGAAGTTTTCAAGTATAATCTCCTCAAATATTTTCTCAGTCCCTTTCTTTTTCTCTTCTTCTTCTGGAACCCCTATTATGCGAATGTTGGTGCGTTTAATGTTGTCCCAGAGGTCTCTGAGACTGTCCTCAGTTCTTTTCATTCTTTTTTCTTTATTCTGCTCTGCAGTAGTTATTTCCACTCTTTTTTCTTCCAGGTCACTTATCTGTTCTTCTGCCTCAGTTATTCTGCTATTGATCCCACCTAGAGTATTTTTAATTTCATTTATTATGTTGTTCATCATTGCTTGTTTCATCTTTAGTTCTTCTAGGTCCTTGTTAAATGTTTGTTGCATTTTCTCTATTCTATTTCCAAGATTTGGGATCATCTTTACTATCATTATTCTGAATTCTTTTTTGGGTAGAATGCCTGTTTCCTCTTCATTTGTTAGGTCTGGTGGGTTTTTATCTTGCTCCTTCATCTGCTGTGTGTTTTTCCCTCTTCTCAGTTTGCTTATCTTACTGTGTTTGGGGTCTCCTTTTTGCAGGCTGCAGGTTCGTATTTCCTGTTGTTTTTGGTGTCTGTCCCCAGTGGCTAAGATTGGTTCAGTGGGTTGTGCAGGCTTCCTGGTGGAGGGGAATAGTGCCTGTGTTCTGGTGGATGAGGCTGGATCTTGTCTTTCTGGTGGGCAGGTCCTATTATTTCTTGTTCAGACTTATTGTAAGAATTACTAATATTCTAGGGGAAAACTTCCCCATTCTAAGAAAATAGTCTGTTTCTCTGTAGTCCATTTAGATAAAGAAGTGTGGGAAGATTTAAGAACAAATTGCCCTTTCTTATTGACAAATATTCCCCCACTGACTCCTCTTTCTTTTCCAAGCAGCTAAAAATGATCTTAATTTGTGCCCAATTCTAAATCAATTTTGTCCCTGAAATAGGGCTGCCAATCCATTGATTTTGTTGTCCATTAGTCAAGGGAAACTTATGGAGCCTATGATGCATACACACACACACACACACACACACACACCTACCTGTATGCACATATGTGTAGAGGATCCATATCCCTGAAACATTTTAGGAGAGCTCTTTAAATGACCATATTTCAGTTATGCAGCTATAGTTATTGTGATAACTTTGGTTTAATATGGCTCATTGGAAATGCAGATGTAATAAATGGAAACCAGTATGTATCAACATAGAAATGCATATTAATTTTCTTGATAACAGTGTTCAGATAACAAGGCTTTCATAATGTGAGAAGAATATGTCATGATTAGGCAGTTATTAAAAGGTTGAATGCAGGATAGTAGTTTAAATTTTAGAAAGGTATTTAATGGTAAGATTTTGGAAGCCAAATTCATATTTCCATCTGAGATTCACTTTGCAACTCAAGTCTAGAGCTATGAAGACAAAACTCCACAATTATGTAAGTAGCCATAAATCAGCATGTCGTGGACAGTTGTTATGCGTGTTTGTGGAAATAAACAGCAGAAGTGTGTAGAAATAGAAACTTTTTTTTATATATAAATTTATTTTATTATTTTTTTGGCTGTGTTGAGTCTTTGTTGCTGCGCGTGGGCTTTCTCTAGTTGCAGTGAGCGGGGGCTACTCTTTGTTGCTGTGCGCAGGCTTCTCATTGCGGTGGCTTCTCTTGTTGCAGAGCATGGGCTCTAGGCATGCGGGCTTAAGTAGTTGTGGCGCACGGGCTTAGTTGCTCCGTGGCATGTGGGATCTTCCTGAACCAGGGATGGAACCCATGTCCCCTGCATTGGCAGGCAGATTCTTAACCACTGCGCCACCAGGGAAGTCCCAGAAACATCTTTTTAATTTTAGATTTTGGGACAAGTAGTAAAACTTTGGCTTTGTATGTATTACCACTGTTTAACTGTTGGAAATTATTGGTTAAACTAAGTTATATTTGTAGATATACAAGTATCAACTGTACTAAGTGACATTATAGATTAAAAATAATTTTTTTTAAAACACAGAGTAACTATGCCTCCGGTGGAAGGTACCTTTTAGTGCTGCTTCACTTATATTCTCTTAAGGTTTCCTGTCCCTCGCTTTTTGTTATTTTTAATTTAAAATCAAATCGTGCCTTTGAGAATCAAGAATGTATTAAGAACATTTAAAAATGTTTTAGACTGCAATGTAAAAAAAAATGCGAAAAATCTCAAAGTCCACATTCATCAATTTTAGATAGTCTATAAATTCACATTTCACTCAATTTTAACTTTGATTTTGCTTCATTTCCTTTTAATTATGAAGCATATGATATCTCAGTTTTTTTACCTGTAAGGGTAGGGAGGGGAGTTACAAGTATCTATTAGCATGGTTGATGTGAAAATGATATAAAATATGGTAACATGTCTAAAAGTACTTTGTAACTGTAAAGAACTATGCAAATGATGTTATTACTTTAAAATATAATATTGACATCTTTTTATTTAGAAGCCACTGTCAGAATGTCTGTTTGCTGGTACCGAAATCAAAGGAATTTTTTGCTCTTCATTTTTCATCTTTTTTTGTAGAAATATTGCTTTCTCATCAACCTGGAAATTAAGATTCTTTAAATAATGCTGATAAAATAAACACATCAGTATAATTTTTGAAGGGGATTTATAAAAATATACTTTTTATTGTTTCTAAATCTTAATGTATATCCAGCACAAAAGATGTGGTGAGAATTAGCCTGTTAGAACTGATGACTCTACTTAACTGTTTTTAATAACTGGCATACTTGTATTTTTGGACCTTTTGAAGTATTATAGGTATTCTTAGTGATGTTACATAGTTCTTCAAGGGAAATGCGTATTTATATCCTGCTTTATACATTTGGGCAAAAATAGTAATAACACTTTCAAAATACTGATGGGAAAACGAGTCACAATAAATATGTTGGATTCTCAAGATAAAGAGATGTACAATTCTCAGAGTTACAGCATACTGTCTTTAAAAATAGTGCAATTGGGATATACTATTTTAGTAAGAAACTCATTAAGTGCAACTTTAAAAGCTTCTTTTTCCTCTTCTTTTTTTAAACTTTGACATTCCAGTAAGTTGTGAGGAAAATGTTCTTCCACTTGCTCTTTGCTGAAGTGTCCAGAAAGTCCCTTAAATTCCTTTCAAGAAGTCCATCCTGTAAGTGCCACTCCTAGAAAGAGTATGGTTGTTATTACTGTTGGCTGGAACAAGATTGCAAAAGATTTCAAGAAGAAATGGAAATTGTAATGGGAGTTTTCTGTCACCCTGTAGTTTATGGTATTTTTGTCCCAATTTTTTAGTCTATTAAGTTTTTTTTTGGCCAAGAAGTCCTTATCTCTAGAAGGAAATCTGTGATATTGATAGTTAAGAATACTGTGTAATGAGATTCTTATATCCAGAATTCCAAAAAAAAAAAATTCTGTAATAATGATAACAGCAAACAAGTTAGTATACAATAGTAAATAGGAAACTAATTATATAAAGTGCTTTTCACAGATTCCTTCTACACCTATTATTTTATTTTGGTGTTCGCAGTATTTTTGTTCTTTAAGCATGACTGGTAAACTTGCTCTTTTATAAATGAAGACTTAAGACACCTGGGAGGTTGATGTGACT
Source organism: Orcinus orca (assembly GCF_937001465.1). Classification (NCBI taxonomy): domain Eukaryota; kingdom Metazoa; phylum Chordata; class Mammalia; order Artiodactyla; family Delphinidae; genus Orcinus; species Orcinus orca. The sequence goes on from NC_064567.1 coordinate 70,407,179, forward strand.
GCCTCAAAGACCCTCCATCGAGCTGTGGCTGAGCTGAGACTCAATGCTGGTTCTCTGTGTTTCTTTTCCTGTGTGGCTTGATATAACCTATATAATACACATGCATTTTTCTTACATTCTAGGTTTCCCCTCTACCAGCTTCTCGTGGACCGACATTGCCAGCTAAAGAAAGGCTGTGAATCTGCATCCCAGCCCATCAGTTCTTCTCCTGATTCGCATGATGAGTTCACCAGTACAGTCCGGTCAGTCTGGTTGCTTCTTAAACCATTAATAGACTTAATATGAAAGATGTTGTTTTGTGTTGCTTCAAACTAAGCAATTTAAGTTGTGAAAGGACTTTTTTTTTTCCTGATGAAGATTGATTGATATTATGAATTTTGAATTTTGTCTTCTATAGCCAATCCTCTATTACGTAAGCTTGCTTTCCACGCAATTAATTTCATTTGTGTTGTTATCTGAGCAGTGGGCTTTAATTCTTCTGCTGCAAATGTAACATTTGGATTGAATTTTATGAAGTTATAAGTATTTGTTAAATATGATTTAGGCATCTAATTCACACCCAGAGTCTTCTGACTCAATACGTGTCTGTATGTTTTTAAATGGTGTTGTGGGCTTTGGAAGTCAGCCTGTGGATTACTCCCCCTCGATCTCTTTGACACACAGGAAGGATATTTCTCTTCCCCACCCTTCTTTGCTGCCACTCCTGTTTCCTATATACATATTTAATTATGTTTAATCTCAGCACCTGCTTCCTCTGAGTCCAGTGTAAAGCTTGGCTCATGTAGTGTTGTGATCAGCACAGCTGACACCCATTTCTCCAGGAACAGGGTGTCACTTTTGGAACAAACACAATCCAAGTCTTGAGAATGATGGAATAGCTTCAGCTATCACATGTTAAACATGGACAAATTTAAAAAGAATTTTCTGTTTGGATCATTATGGGAGTATTTATTTCTGTATATTCTTTAAAAAATCTTTCAGCATATTGATATCCTTGAGTTATCCAACTCCTTAGATTGAAGCTAGTGTAATATTTTATTCAGAGTTTATGAAGGGAAGTTTTTTGCCAAGATTTTCACTCTGTGGAGGGCCACACCCAGATCAGTTGCTCTGGAATTCTAGTGTCTCATCAACCTTCCTCACATCCCCAGCAGGCTGCCAGCTTGTGTGTTGAATTTGGATCTGGAAATTATTGGAGAGTATAACTGTAACTGTTGATTCTAAATGATGTAGTAAAGATATTCCAGAGTCTTTAGTCACAGTCATGATTTATAATCGGCGTTATCATCTGAATAAGAAGATGAAGAGTTACCTAGGCCTCTTAATCTCTGAGTCCCTGTAGCCCAGTGGTTCTCAAACTTTAACATCAGAGGGAGGGCTTTTAAAATCAAGCCCCATCCCCACAGTTTTCGATTCAAGTCTTAGGCGCGTCCCAGGAATTGCAGTATTTACAGGTTCCCATAGGTGATGCTGCTGCTGTCTGGGGACTACACTTTGGGAAGCACTGGTCTAGCCTGCTCTACTTGTTCCTTCCTCCACCCTGCCTGCTCTCCACCCTCTCCTTCCCCCACGCCGCCACCCTCACAGGTAGCCTTCTGTGTGACCTGCATTACTCATCACAATCATGGCACAGTTTTACGATCCTTTCTGTTGAATTGAACTTAAAATGATATCTGCATTTTTATATCTATGTATTGTATTTTAAATATATATTCTATTTATTTATATATAAATTTACTGTTTCAAAATTACATAATTTAAAAGAGACATTTAATTTAGAAATACCATAGCCAAACATTTTTTTTTCTTGTGGTAAAATGTGTTGGAATCATTAAAAAACATACTAAAAGCAATGGGGACAAATTGGCTACGTACAGATGTGGCAGAAAACTTACTCCATTTCTCTAAGTTACTGTCTAGAATTTATACAGGGGGTTGTCTTTAATTCTCAGGATCAGAAACTATACTTCTTATATATTTTTATAATACTGTCCATGTCCCTTTATTATTCTCTACCCACCTCCCCCATGTCCTCTGTACATTGTTTCTTTACCTCCCATTTTCACTTCACAGAAGAATGACAGGTCAGATTGAATCATGGGAAAATAGACTTTTTGGCAGTGACAACTGTATCCAAATGAAACATTTGAAATGGCGTTTCTACCTGGATATGTAATCTTGAATGGGCAAAAAATGCAGATCCCATCCAGGTTAATGAAGGATGAAACTATAAGGGAAATTTTTGATTCCAAATTATAATTAAACTCAATTTATAAAATTTACTGACTTTTAGATAGTGCAAGTGTAGCAATTTCAGTGTCTGTATCATCTCTCTTTAGCATCTTTCTAGCATGTATGGACTTGCACCCATTTTTTTTCTTTCTTTTTTTATTGAAGTATAGTTGATGTACAATATTATATAAGCTATAGGTGTACGATATAGTGATTCACAATTTTTTAAAGGTTATACTCCATTTATAGTTGTTGTAAAATATTGGCTAATGTTCCCCATGTTGTATAATAATATATGCCTGTAGCGTATTTTATATACAGTGGTTTGTATCTATTAATCCCCTACCCCTATATTGCTCCTCTCCCCTTTCCTCTCCCCCCCGGTAAACACTAGTTTATTCTCTATATCTGAGTCTGTTTCTTCTTTGTTATATTCATTAGTTTGTTGTACTTTTTAGATTCTGTATATTAGTGCTATCATACAGTGTTTGTCTTTCTCTGTCTACCTTGTTTCACTCAGCATAATACACTCCATGTCCATTCATGTTGTTGCAAATGGCAAAATTTCAGAATGGACCCACTTATTTTTAAGGTGAAACACATAATCCCATTAGAACGTTATTGTAAGCGATTAGACTCCCAGTTTAACCCATCAAGGTCTATTTAAAGGTAACTACTTTGCAATGAATGAATATAGAACTATTTTGACAACCTTATTTGGAAAAGAGAATCAGTACAATGTAATGAAAAATATTTAAAACTTTTACATGTTTAAAGAAAAGTGGGCCAAATGGCAGGGAGACAAACAGGTGAGAAATTCTATGGTGATACTTAATGTGGTCTATGGGCACCTTAGATCGTTTCTCAGGTAGGTCTGTATTACATCTAATTTCATTCTAAAAGTAATGTGTTTTTTGGGAGGTCAGTGTCAGGGTGATTCTACTCTTGGTTTTCTCGTCTGATGTGTGGAACAGAAGGTGGGAGTGACATTTTTATTGTTGTGGAGGTAACTGCTTAAGAGGTAAAGTATATTGGGCAAAAAAGTTATAGAAACGATGTATATATGTAAGGAACAGGTGGTTAGAAGTAACATTTACTGAACTTTGTGAGGTAAAAGAGAAAAGGAAAACAGATGTGTGCATGCACCTGACTTTTGAGAGAGAAGAAACAGACATGATTAAAGGGGATTTGAGGTTAAATAAGAATCTTATTGTCTGTTCAGCATAGGTTGTTGGTTGTATAGGAAGGGCACGTGAATCCATGCTTTAAGGTGCATATGGAGAAGGAGGGAGTAGTATGAATAATTCAGCTTCTTGTGCTCAAGATGATAGCAACTTGTAGCATTGTTTAAAAACTCAGAGTTCCTATTTGTAAATGTAATACATAAGATGGTCAAATACACTGGACTCCCTTTCAAAAAGACAAAGTAAAATAATACCAAATACTTTGATTAATACCACATATACCTGACACTAGCTCACAACAGGTAATATTTGACAGTTGAAATCAGCATGCCCTGCCCGCAAAAGTATTGATTTTATAATATGAAAATGTCCTTTCAGGCAGCTATTTTGATGAGGAGGTTCTTGCCAGCTGTGATAATGGTTCAGTTAGAAGAAGAGTGGATGGTAAATGAGACAGCCACCAAGTGAAGCTCATCTGACTCTAGAGCTATTAAAATGTCCTTGTGTACTTTCTTTCTTATAAATACTTCTGGTCTGTTGAGAGCAGCATTATACAGACGTCTTAATCAATTATGTTTGGGAAGTTCTCATGAATGAACTCGGAGTTGAAGAAAGTCATAGCACAGATGGGTGGGAGTCTTTTCTGTTTATTCCAAGTACAAACTGTGATCAGAGACCTGAAATGCACTTTGCATATATATAAAGGAAAATGCTGGCCACAAACATTAAAACAGTCTTTTGCTACCATTAGCCTGTATCTTACAGTACCATATATATTCTACTGGTGAGAGATAACCTAATCGTTTGACTTAGAAAAAGTGTTTTTCTCACATCTCCTTTTTTTAAAAAAACTGTATAAAAAGAGAATTAAATTGGTCTTATTGCAGTCACCATCCATTTATTTTGCTTTTGTTCCGCAAAGGGCTCTAAGGAGTTATTGTGCACCAGAAAAATAGTCTCACTCCAGTTGTTCCAGAAATTCTTTAATAGTCAGTATTTCAGATAGTGTAAACTCTTATTTTCCCCAGGCATTGATACAATTCTCATAAAAGTTCTCTATCCATATTCAAATACAGTCGATATCAAATACTAAATGTTACTGTCTTGATCATATATGCAGTCAAACAATAAGTACTGATTTCTGAATATAGAATTCACTGGTTTTTATTTTAATCTTGCTGCCCCAATAATGTTCTAAGTTAGAGCACTGGGTATTGCTTTTGGGCACTGAGAGCCTGAGTGGAGAGAGGACTACGTGGATGAGACTGGCAGCTAGCTGCTGCAGTTAAGATAGTCATTCATTTAAAACTTAGCATGTATTCTGTGCTAAGCAGTGTGTTACTCTGTGGGGACACAAAGAGTATTAAAAACATGGTTTCTGCCCTATGAACAGTACCCTTTAGCGGGAGAGACAGAAGTGTAAATAGTTTTGGTCCATTCAGTGTGTTACGTATTTTAATAAATATAGGAACAGAAGTTAATTGCTTCTGTATAGCAGTATGGATGCCATTTCTGGCAATTTATTTTTATCAGGATTGCCAAATTTCAGAAGGAAAGACTTTAGGGCTTACCTACTCTAGAGTTTTCCAAACGTGTCAGATAATAAAAATCATCTGATGCTCTTGTTAAAAATACAGAGTCTTGGAGCACCCTCCCCCCACCCCCACCAAAAAAAGACTTACACAGTGGACCTGGAGGGGGTATTAGATAACATATTTTATAGCGCTCTTCACTGTGACTTGGCAAAGTGCCGAATTGTTCTTTAATCTGTTCAACAAGCACTAGTGTTTTTCATTGAGACTCTAGAAAAACAAATATATCATTAAATTCCATCTTAATATAGGTATTCGTCCTGTGAGCTAAACTATAGTTCAGTCATTTTGCTTTCTGATAAATAAAAATCTAGCAGTGTTGAAAACTAGAGGAGGTAATAATTTGTGGTGAAATTCTAGGGCTTATGTGTATTCTCTGCCAGCAAGCCACCCTGTTTTATGTGGAGATGAACCAAAGAGATTCTTATATTTTTTTCCTCCTCAGAACAAATTTCTACCTATTTTAACCCAGATCAGTTTTTTGGAATGATCCCAAGGTTATAGAAAACATGATTTGAGCCTGGACATTTTTAAGAATAACTAAATTCGGCTGTATCAGCCCTAGAATGATTCCAGTATGACTTTTACTTTTGATGAATCTAATTTATTGTAATTTTGATGAAAATGCACCCAAAGGAATTTTCCAAACATAGAACACAATGGACATCATGCCCCCTGGAATTTATAATGTTGTGGCCTTGGGGGCTCCTAGGTGACTTTGGATGGCAGAGTTACTATTAGCTGTATAGCAAAGTCCTATAATATTAGTCTTCAAAGCCCATTGCATATAGGTGGCTAATTTCTCTTTTCTTCACCATTGTGGGAACACTTAAAACAACTACTTCATCCCACTGAGTGAGACGACCTGGCTATTGATACAAACTAAAGGTTTGTGGCAGGATCTTATATTCTATTCCTTTTCTTTTTTCTTTGGCAAATCTTAGGCGAAAATTAGTTGAGTTTTCCCTTCATGCCTCTGTTTTGCTAAACAGCTGAGTTCTCTTATAGAAATGTAGAGTAGCTTTAACTGATGATCAAAAAGTTCTTTGAGATAAAAAATGTTATGAAAATGCTAAGTAGTATAAACAATTTGAGGGCAAGCATTAATAAAACCTTCACTGCAAGCATTTTTAAAGAGGACTGATAAAAGCTTCATGGTTCAATTTTCTAGAAGCATATGGGGCCCATAAGGCCTGCCCCTGTTTTTAAAATTTATGAACTCTTTAATGATTCACCACTTTTGCTCTAGTGCATTACCCACTGTGGTCCCATTTAGTTATTAAGTAGGAAACTAAAACCGGGACAAAGCTACAAACAGATATCACAGTGTCCAAGTTGGTATTTTTTCTTCAATTTGTTCACAGTGTGTTACCATAAAAAATGAATGGTAAATGAAATAGAGTCGTAAGGCAAATCAAGTAGGTTATGGCTTCCTCAGATGAGTGTGATCAGCTGTATTTTTTAAAATGAAATACAGGTCAAATCTTATTACAGTAAGCTCTGTGTAATTAAAATATTTTCAGGCTCCCAGACAATTATCTTATGTCAAGTAGTGTTCAAGAAAAATATTCTAAGATAATGAAATAAATTAGCCCCTTGAAGTTTGTTGTAACAATTTGATCACAGAGTACGGTATTAGTGAAGCATGCTGAATGTTAATTTATTAAATATTGTTTTAGATTTTTTTGTTGCTGTAACTTCACAGTTAAGTGATTCATTCTTGTGCTATTGCTAAATCTAAACTCCTCAATATGATATTCAAGTTTGAAAGATAAACCAGAGAGAGCATTTTATTCATTGTCTAGTTCCTGAGAGACAGTACTTTAAAAATGAAGCACAAACCTTTTCCCAAAATGTTCAGCTTAAATTTACTTTGCATATTTATTTGTTTTCCACTTTGCTTTTCACAATTTATTTTTGTGGGTAATTAAGTTTATATATTTCTTATTGTGTTCATTATTGTAGCACTAGTTCAAACAGACAAGAAGGTTATTTCTTGTTCATACAAAGACTAAACAGGTTTTCCTGAATGGTAGGTTGTTCTTTTTCTAGTGGCTATTCAGAGCCCAAGACAGCTTCTAATTTGTGACTATACTTCTTCAGCTCGTGGATTCCAAGGTTAATGTGTGTCTCTACATCAAGCTGATGGAAGAGAAATGGAAGAAGTGGATTGTGTATGAAAAGTTTCCATAGGCATGTTGCTTCTGTTCACATTTCATTGGGTAGAATTTAGTCACATGCCCACAGCTAATTACAAAGGAGGCTGGGAAATGTAGTCCAGCAGGAGTCCAGGAAGTGGATGAAACAAGTTTTGTGAACAGCTGGTTAGTCCCTACCACATTTGTCTTAAACATTTACCTGGGAGTACCAATGTGGTATTGCATATAAGAGGTGGAGTACTTCCTATTGTACTCTTTTTAAAAAAAATTTTTTTTGATGTAGACCATTTTTAAAGTCTTTATTGAATTTTTTACAATGTTGCTTCTGTTTTATGTTTTGGTTTTTTGGCCTCGAGGCATGTGGGATCTTAGCTCCCTGACGAGGGATCGAACCCGCACTCCCTGCATTGGAAGGCGAAGTCTTAACCACTGACTGCCAGGGAAACCCCCTTCCTAATGTACTCTTGATTAAACCAATTATTAAAGAGTTAAGTAAGATTCCTTTAAAGAGATAGAAACACATTAAAGTCAGGACAAATCAGTTTATCTACATTTTCTAAGAGTTACTTAAGGGAATCTTTCTTTAGAATCATGCTAGGTAGTGAAGCAGTGTAGCTATTAGAAAATTCAAGTTCTTGTTGTTAGTGGGAACTTTCCAGAAAATGGGAATAATATGTATAATGTAGAATATTATGTTTCCTTAACTAGTGTACAAAAGTCATGTGAGTGCCAGCTGGAGACTGCAAAAAAAATATCATGTCAGTTTATCTGAAATTATAGTTGCGTGTATACTGAGGAAGAAGTAATATTCACAATTCTTATGTTTGCTTTTTATTGCATATTGGAGTCACAGTTTTAAACAACTTCATAGTTTAAATATTATGATGAAAATCTAGGCCAAATAAGCAATGGTTGATAGATACTTGTTTTACATTGATTTTTTTCATGAATGCAGTTATAAAGCAATTCTAGGCTTTTTGAAGATCCATAAGCAAAATTTGGTACTTCTGCAAAATACACATGGACAGCCTTTTGTTTATAACATCTGTCATCGTTTGAGAATGTCAATATATAAGCAGTCTTCTCTTATGACTTATTGTCTCTAGTTTGTTGTAAGGTTAGAAAGTGAAGAACTGTGCTAAATAAAATTGTTTAGTAAGATAAGTTCTATAAGTTCTGGGGAAATGTACAAAGATCTCTTTTATGAGCAAAATACATATGTTTGTTTTTTTCTTACATGTTGTAATTACATTTTTAAAAATGTTCAAAGAGCTTGTTGTTATGATGCTGTTTACTTTATTTATTTATTTTTATTTTTATTTTGGCCACGCCAGGCAGCATGTGGGACTTCCCCAACCAGGGATAGAACCCGTGCCCACTGCAGTGGGAGCGTGGAGTTTTAACCACTGGACCGCCAGGGAAGTCCCTGTAATTACACTTTAACTGTCTCCCTAACCCTTTTATTTTCTTGGTTCTTTCTAGCTTGCTATATAGAACAAGAAAATTCTGAGTTTTTAATAGGTGAGGCATTGTTACGGGTTTGATTTTGTCACGCTTATCCTTGCAGATTACGATCAATACATTTTATCAGTGCATGTTCCGTGTGTTGATTTGTGTTTCTTCAGAGATACTTTAATATGCAAAATGAAAGACTCATGACTAAATTATTGGTGAGTTTTTCTTTAAAATCTTGTATTGATTAACGGGAAATAGTAAAGCTCTGAGGTAGTCTGTGAAATGGTTTGAAGTCTTTTTCATGATAACTTTCTGGCATTTGATTATATAAGGCTCTTTCCTTTTATGATAGATGGTTGCTTGTCAAGCAGCACTGAATAATTAACCTTTTCTTCCAGACTTTTAACTTCCAAGAGAACTTTCTCTTCATTGTTGATATTATAACTCCACTGGCAACTGGCCGAGCTGGGGAATTTCCTCTGGAGTTACAATTTGCCCTAATAATTTTGCCCTCCTTGGAATTCTGTGAGTCCTGAGAGAGGGCAGATAATCATAGCTGCACACATGTGGGCAATCATCTTTTATCTTGCACTCTCAGAGGAAATTGTTCTTCAGAAAGAAATGCTGAAATGACATATGAACAAATCATTAATAAGAAAAACTAGTTATGAGGTTTGGGCTCTCTGAGATTGTAAGCATGTTTAATAAAAGCTGGTGACACCTTCTGGGTCTATTGTTATTGGAAAGGCTGCTTAATTACCTTACTTACGTTTTTCTGATCTTGAGATTTCGAGTGCTTTCTGGAGATCTAAGACTGCTGTACAAATGGACGAAGCCAAAACTTTATCTTGAACCTCTCTTTTAAAAATCTCTATCTGGTAGGAAAAATATTTGAAGTCATTATAATTACTTGTTTGGCTTGTCACTGAGATCCCAGATGTCTGCCCAAAGTGTTCATGGATGTGGACGTTTTGGAAATATCACTGTCATTTAGGGCATACTGTTGTAATAAATTATTAACCCAGTGATAGTGAAGTAATTCTTCCTGAAGTCCTTTCTCCCCTCATTATATGTTATATGAAATAAGTATTATAATTAGAGATATTTTAAAAACCACTTTAAGAAAATAAGAGCGTATGACTATGAGAATTATTTTTGCATTGTTTTTATAGTATTTTTGGTTATATCTGTATCTTTATGCCTATAATATGGTGCTTGACTTTTTTAATGGAGAATTGAATGTATCTTATTTTGGCTTTATGTTTAAAGTGAAACAATAAACAGTAAAACAGATTTTAAAGTAATAGTATTTCAGTGAAAGGACCTAGAAATTAGTAGAAAAAGTCAGGAAGCCAACTATAGAAAGAGGAAAAAGAATATATACCATAACTTGTGTTAGGTAATGTGTGCTCTTGAATTTCTGAATTTCAATAAAACATGTCAAAGTAAAGTTCATTTTCCCTTCTGTTGGGAGAATTGATAATCCGCTTGCCCATCTGCCTTCCTACCTTTCTGAGTTTTCTTTCTTTCTTTTGCTTTTATGCTGCGTAACTCTAAAAAGGATTTGGGATCTATATAATAAATTTAAAAAATAAAATACATGAAAAGGAAATGAAATGAAGGAAAATCGGATAAAGTAAACACCTTTAGTACATATACTCAGGTTCTGTAAAGTTGCTAGAAAAGGAATGGATTTGGCTCTGAACTTCCTGGTAGCAAGTCTGTTTTCTACTATGAGATTACTCTTCCTTCAGCCTAAATCTGATCACGTCACTGCCCTCTTTAAGAAATGTCAGTGGCTGTCCATAACCTCTGCCTGAGGTATACCGGTACCCTTTCCAGATTTATCTTCCTTTTTCTCCTCAGTGAACCCTGAACTCTGTTCTGATCACCATGTGGAGATGCATGCCTGCTTGCAGACCTTTAAATGCACCTTTTTCTCATTGCTGGGAGTGCCTTTCCCCCAAACCCTCCACCTCTCCAGATCTTGGGAAATGTCTTCATTTATCCTTCAAGACATGACTCCAATTCCATTCTTCTGTGAAGCCTGCCTGGGTGACCCTTGGCCTCTCTGACATCTGCTACCTCTGTTAATTATGGAACTTATCTCCTGATGCTGGGGGTTGTCTTAGTAATAGCTCAGTAGCAAAGTAAGCTTTTGAGAGCAAGGCATATCTTCTCGATACTTTTTCTTTTGGCATAAAATAAAGCAGTTGGCTGTTTTACTCCTGGTTGCTTGCTTAGTTAACCAGTACGATGCCAAGCATGTAAAAGGAGCCAAATAAGTGAAGAACGAAGGGCTTTCAGAGGAGGCCTATGGTAGTGGTGCTATATCTGAGGGTGGGGAAGCTGTTGAAAATACCTGAGCAAAACCAATCTGCTCGATCTCTGGAAAATAATATCCCTTCCCTTTCTTTCTTTTTACGTGTTCATTTGTTGACTTTCTGTTCTTTTCACTTCTGAATGATGGTTTTGAGATGTTCTTTTGCCTCTCTTTAGTTCTACCCATTGAAATGTTTTTTTCTCTTTCTAGGGTAGCCTTTCTGTCCCTTGAACAATAAACATTGCAATAGGGTGCTTATTGTTCGCAAGACTTGCAGCCACATGCTCAGTTCCCTAAATGCGGAAAAGTCTCTAAATTTGGAATGGCTTTAGCTAGCACAGTGGTAGAAGCAGACCTACACCCTTTTTTCCTTTTAGTACCTTGGAGCTCTCCCTGTTGCAACACTTGTGAGCTACCTCCCTCCCTATAAAAAATACACACTATAGTTAAGAATAGAAAAAAGAGTTAAAAGGGTTTTGAGTTGTGATTAAGCAGGAAATTGTTTTAAGTTCGTTTAGAATTCATTGGTCCAACATTCTTTAAACTTTTAAAAATTGATGCAGTTTTTGCATACTGTATTATTAAGAGTAACTTTTTACATACTTGGTGTCTGAGGACTTTAAGTACAATATGTATAAGGGAAAACAGCTGGTTTAACAACTTACGACTTTTCAATCTATATGTGTTCAATTCCTCTTATTTAAGATGATGAACTTATAAGCACATTAATATAATAGGTGAAGTCTTCATAGAGATTAAATTAGGATCTTAAACTTTGTGTCTCCATTAAAGATATGTTTTTGGCTTGACAGTATTGCAGTATGATACTCGATGGACAGAGTGATCTCTTACTTTGGCATATATCTAGTCATACAGCGTTCCTTTAATATCTGCAAGGATGTTCATTTTCTAAAGATCATGAAAAGAACAGATGTGGAACAGGCAAGCACTGCATGTCTTTCACTCACAGTTCTCTGAGATATGTCTTTGGGTAGGTTTTTGTTTGTCATACACATAACAAGTATGTCTTTACCCTGAATGATGCAATGGTCCAGCCTCCTATGGGGTAGCATCCACTGACAGTAACGCCATAACCCATTAGTTGATAGCAAGCTCCCTGAATCCATAGAAATTTGCTCCAGTCTAAATGAGTGACTAATTTTTAAACTACAAGGTAAACCTGAGGTCCTTAGGGAATAGGGACATGTGAAGTTGGATTGTTTATTTTGCTTGTCATAACTGTAGGATCATTAAGGAAATGTTTACATCGTGTTGTGGTTATATGTTCTTAACCAATATATGAGGCGAAGAGGTTTGATCTTTTTGCTTCTGCTTCCCTTATACTCCTTAGCATTCTCTACCCCACCCCCCAACTCCTGTGAAAAAAAGAGTTAACACTCATCAGGTCTAAATAAACCCGTATCTCTTGCTTTGAATACTTTGTTACCTTATCTGTCTATTAATGAGAAATTATACAAATGAATATTTGAAGTTATTAGTAAAAGCCCAGGGACTTAAACATAAGCTCTGGAAACAAGTGTTACCTGTCACCTATCTGTTATTCATTAAATCTCCCTTTGCCCCAGTTTCCTTATTTAGAAAATATGTCATGACTTTGCTATATTGGTACATGAAAGGTATAATTATAAAAAACATAGTAAAGGATCTAGTGTTCTTTTAGAATTATTACACATAAATTTGTAATTTTTTCTCAACTGGAACTTGAACTATCCTTTTGTGAATGTCTCTGGAAACTCTGATGTATATAGGTCTTTCCACACTGATGAGAAAGACCATCATTTCCAGGTTCTATCACAGTTTCCAGCTTTGTCTCTGTCGCAATTTTGCTCGCTTTTGAGCAAATACAATTATGCCTTTCCTCTTTCTTTTTATATGCCAGCTCCCTGCTCTGTCCCACCCCAAATAGTAAATGACTTTGTTGCCTTGCTTCACCTTTCTGCTGTGGGTTTGTTTTTTTTTTTTTTTTGCGGTACGCGGGCCTCTCACTGTTGTGGCCTCTCCCGTTGCGGAGCACAGGCTCTGGACACGCAGGCTCAGCGGCCATGGCCCACGGGCCCAGCCGCTCCGCGGCATGTGGGATCTTCCCAGACCGGGGCACGAACCCATGTCCCCTGCATCGGCAGGCGGACTCTCAACCACTGTGCCACCAGGGAAGCCCTATTTTTGTTTCTTGTCAGTTTAACCAGATCGTTTCCCATGCTGGTCTTGTTCTTTTTCCCCTCATTATTCCACAGTCTGAATCTAGCAGGTTTACTTGAAGGTTTCAGGTATTGAATAAAAAGAATTTCAGAATAACTTTATGGTTGTGTCAAATATTTTAATGTTATACTGTTATATTTCTTGTGCTGATTTTCATGAAGTCACATTTTTCTCATTAATTTATAATTTCAACTCTTAGATACTAACATCATACCTACATTCTTAACAAAACACTGCAGAGCTCTAATCTGTATCCTGTATGTCCTATTTTTTTTCTAGTACTATAATTGAGTGCTAGGTATAATGTGGTCTTTTTACATGACTTATCTCACCTAACTTTCTAAGGAAAATTGATGGAATTGGGAATCTCACAGAAGTGTTTGATTAGAATCAAGGGAAATCAGACTAACTTGTATTCAAAGTCAAGACTGGCTTTCAGAGTAAGTAGTTTTACGATTTGAAGTAAAAAAAAGCTTCATTTATAGATAGCAATCAAGGCAAAGATGTCCATCACTCGGTTGTTTGAAAGACATTGAGTAAGCTAGTGATTCTCAATTTGGACTCTGCCTTAAAATCATCTGTAGAGCTTAACAAACAAAAGCAAACCTGAAATGGGACCCCCAAGCTCAGTGATTCTTACTTAATCGGACTTCTCTGGGGCCTAGGCATGGGTATTTATTAAACCTCCAAAGTGATTATAATATGCAACCAGTGTTGATAACTACTATTAAAAGAAACATCAGGGAAGTACAAAAGAGTAGGAGAAAGTAAATAAATATAAAATTCTTACACTTTAGGAGATGGCATATAGTTTCTAAAAAAGGAAATATTGGCTAATTAGTTATGAAAACTAAACTCTTAGTTCTTCTATTTTGAAAGGAGACAAATTAATCTCATTTAGATATTAATTGTTTCAAGGATATGTGAGAATACATATTTGTACATTTTAAAAAAGCCTTTTTTTCTGTTTCTAAACTGCCTCATTTTCTTATTTAAGATTGTTGAATCTCAACTATGCGTCTAGTCTTCTCCCCCATTATTCCAATTTATGAACTCTAAGTGTACATTAATTTACAAATGAATAATTCAAAATTAGTGGAGTGAATGTGACACTTGCAGGCAATGAAAAAGTCAGTGATTATCTTAGGTGTATTTTTCTCCATAATGAAAGCATGGTTACTGTTACAAAGTGATGTTTGGTCACTGTGTACAAAGTGCCTTGATCGTTCTGGTCCTGGGCTGCTTTCTCTGTAAGACTGAGATATCATGCACTGCTGAATAGCAATGACTGTGTATTGAGTGTTCATTATATTTCAAGTTCTAAGTGTGCCACATGCTGTATATGTGGTATCTTGTTTAATCATAGTGGAAACCCTATGGAGTAGGTACTATTTTCTAAAATCCCCATTTTAAAGATGAGAAACTGGCCTCAGAGACATAAATAACATGTCCAAGGTTGTGCATCTAGTTAGAGGTAAAGTCATGATGTGAATTCAAGCAGCCCAACACCATGGGCAGTGGTACAAGGTTACAGTAATACAATATGAAGATGAATTTTTCTGTTTAACCAATTGGTTGAGATCAGAAGTTAAGGCTTGTACCTTCTTCACCGGAAAGCTTCCCAAGAAGCCCATCCTGATATTTCCCAAGAGAATGGCAGATTTTTCTGTGGAAGCTAACAGGGAATAGGTGAGCTACTGGCATTAGTGTCTGCCACTGGCACTGGGCTAGCTGGAGGATGGGTGTTCTCTGGTGCTGGTTGGGTTTTGAGGAAGGAGCAGTACTCTCAAAACTTCCCAAAGCCCTCAAGATTCTGCTCTACCCTTCACTTCCAAATTGTAGAAGGGAACACTTAGGGTGGGAGGAAGCACAGAAGAGAGCTCATTTGGGATAACATGAATGGGCTTGAGGAATGTAGATGGGAAACTCTGCAAACTTGTGGTCAAAAGACCTCAGTTAAATTCATGACTGTGACACTCATGCCCTAAAGGTCACTCAACTTCTCTGAATCTCAATGTGTGCATCTTTAAAATAGAAATGGGATAGTAGTAACTGAATTCCTTAACTCAAGGGGCTGAAGATTGAATGAGATAATATACTGTAAAAACTCTAAATAAAGTATAAGATTTTTAAAACTATTAATGTTAATAAAGCAGATTTTTATTTTCTAGCTGGAAGCCTTTATTTCTTTAACATGCAGAATAAAAAAACAAACCAATAAAACCCGAAAAAAAAAAAGACTTGTACTCTACAATGCTACTTGATTTAGAATGTCCTCACCAAAACACTTGGACTGGCTTTGACTTCCCCCAAGTGTTCAAAACCCCGAGGCATTTATGCAGTCTCTAAGTGCACGAATTACTGTCTAATGGGCAAATCCCATGATCTTTTCTCAGTCTTCAATAGAATTTCTAATAGCAGTAGTAATACATTCATTCAACAAGTGTATATTGAATGCCTACTGTGTATCTGGAATGGTTTTAAGTCATTGAAAGTAAAAGTCAGGGAAAATAAAAGCAGGCAAAAATGAAATTGTCTATTAAGTGCTTACTATGGATCAAATGTTACATATAATATCATTTAATCTTCACAGCAGTCCTCTTTTACTAGCATGATTTATAAATGAGGGTACTGAAGTTCAGAGCACTGAAGTGACGTGTCTAGCGCCTACTAGCAAGGAGATGGTAGAACTGGGATAAAACCCCTATTTCCTCTCCCAGAAAATGACCTTTCTTTTGACCACTCATTTATTAATTTGTTTGCTCATACTTTACATGGTCTGAATCCTTTTAACCTTCTTTCTTTCTGTGACCATAACAGATATCTTCTTAGCCACCTGTGCTTAAAACCATGGTGCCATTTTTGATACTGTTACTCTGCTCCCCTCCATATCAAATTGGCTTCAATCTTGATTGACTCTGTCTTCCATTTTTGTTGCCAACTTTTAGCACTTATTACTTCTTGCTTACAACTATTATAGTAGTCTTCCAACTAGTCTATTTTTAGTCTCTCCTCCATTTAGCCGAGTTGTACAATGTTGCCTAGTGACTCCTACAAAGCACAAATCTGGTTATTTCCCTTCCCACAAATCTTCCATGGCTTGCCGTGGTCTACAAAACTTGCCAATACTCATGAGCTATTCCTAGTGTCCAGGGTATAGGGTGAACCACATTTCCAGCCTTCTCCCTCAGTGTGCTCCTTCCCATACATGGTATCAGTGTTTTTTAGGCTTGTCTGATAAGAAGCATCTGGAGTTATTAAAACACAGGTTCCCAGGCCCTACTTGAACCTACTGAGCCAAAATTCTCGGGGATTTGCAACGCCTTGTGGGGTGTGGTAAGGCCTGGTGGTCCTCAGAGAGGCTCAGAGCACAGGTACACAACTGTGACCACCCAAGGATTCCTGCTAACACTGTGTGTTGAGGAGTCAGCCAGGACCACCTGACATTATGACACTTAGTCATATCTGAGTTCTCCTGGCCACTCTTTCACACACATCACTAAGGTGCAAACCAAGTGCTGAAAAACCTAAAGCCACATTAATTAAAGTGAATTTTCCAAAGAGGTGATTTTCTCACATCTATATGAGCATGAGATATTTTGTGAATAAATATGAAATACATAAAGGAGTTTAACTTGTAAATAAATGTTTAACTAGCATATGAATTGTCCCATTTCTAAATTATATATATTATATATATACAATATATATAATTTAGAGAATGAGAAAGACAGAGACAGAGACACAGAGAGACAGAGACAGACATAGACATACACACGTATACGTGTATGGCTTGTCCTTCCCCAGAATTATACAAGCTGGATTATAAAAAGACCCCTAATATTGCAAGGTAAAACTTTCACAAAATAAGGTTATGAAACAAGTGACAGATAATAACCAGAAAGTAAAATGGAGTAGAGTCATTGTTTTGTAAAACTTTCTATATTATCAGTGAAATGGCTGTTAAGTAGTACATTGAAATAAAGATCTTTGCTTTCCTCTTGTTCTTTTATCTTTCCCAGTTTGCACAACTAATAAGCAAAATTACCTAGTTTTTAAAATCTCTTATATTATCATACTATATATATGTATATATATACACACACGTTTTTCTTCTCAGTAATTTGTCTTTCCCCAAATTCCTTTTAAATATAGTAATTTGAACCTCAAATTTTAAAAATTCCAAGTAAAATAGTAGCACGTAATTGTTTTGTTTCTGGAAAGGAAAAATTAGACCCTTTGGCTATCATACAAATTAGGCTTAGAAGTAAATATGGATAGATATTTAATTGGAAGGTGAAGAAATCATTTTAAATCCCTAAGTAAAATAAATTATTTAATTATATATTCCAAAAGTGATCAAGTAATATGAATACTAATTCATTATTTTCTGCATCTAGCCATTCCTCCATCCATTTATCCACAGCACATTTATTCAGTACATACTTTGCACAGTGCCAGAACAGATGTATACCCTTAAAATTTTGCTATGCCTTGATATTCACTGAATAACACTGACTTTCTCAGAGCTGAAGACGGATAAATGGATCTGTGTCACCTAGCAAATGCTAGGTTGATTTGCTTCTACATTAAAATACTTTTTTATATTGATGTAATATTTCAAATATGTATGCATTTTTATTCTCCTGTTACTCAGCATTATGAAATATTTTTTGAGAATTATAGTCATAGTATGTTTGGCCATGAAATTGGTGGATCTACTCTCATCCTGGGTGGAATGTTCTCTTTTTCCAGGTGGGACAGGCTGGTCCAGGATATGTGCTCTTAATCAGTTCCCTGACCTGCTTTTATTGTACCAGCATTCAGGCTTTAGTCACCTCTGATAAAGAGGGATTGTATGTGCTGTGTGTGTTTGTACCTGGCTTCTGAGGCTACTCTCTTTCTTGCCAGGGAAGGCCATGCTTTGCACACCCTAGGAGAGCCAGTGAGGGAGGCTGTTGTCCTTGGTTACAGCTCTCCTGCTCCAATGGAAAGCGGCTGGGTTTTGAAGCTAGGTAGATTCACGTGTAAATCCTTCACTTCCTCACTTTTTGATCTTGGAGAAATTATCATCTCTGAGCCTGTTTCTTCATTTGTATAATGTAGAGAATATTACCTGTCTCATAGATTTTTGTCCACTGTCAAAAATTTACTTTCCTTTCACTATCAATAAATATTTGTTAAATGCAATTAAGTGATAATGTTTTTGGAATTACATGTATCAAAGTAATTGGGATTATTTGTTTTCCTGTTCGGTTCCTGTTATGGGCTGAAATTTATATGTTGAAGCCCATTCATATATTGAAGTTCATATGTTGAAAATTTATATACTGAAGCCCTAGTCCCCAGTGTGATGATATTTAGAGGGGGGTGGGCTTTGGAGATAATTCGGTTTACATTACATCATAAAGGATAGACCCTCATGATGGCATTAGTCCCCTATAAGAAGAGGAAGAGAGAGAGAGAGATTTCTCCCTCCATGAGCATATACCCAAGAAAGGCCATGTGAGCACATAGCTAGAAGGAACATCTGCAAACCAGGAAGAGGGCCCTCATCAGACACCAAATCTGCCAGCACCTTCATCTTGGACTGTGAGGAATGAATTTATACTGTTTAAAACACTCAGTCTGTGGTATTTTGTTATAGCAGCTTAAGCAGACTAGGACAGCTTTTACTAAATTTCTTACGGACTCCTTAGGGCATGAACTATAATTTGTACCTTTGTTTAGGATCCCCAGTATTTAGTGTACTACCTGGTACCTAGGACTCAATAAATCACTGTTGAACACAACTTAGCTGTAAAATGGTAAATCAGTCCTCATGTTCTTATCATCATCTACAGCCTCTATTGATCACTTTCCCCACCACACATATGCAAAAAACTGTGATGGTTTGGATGAATAGGATAACGTAAAAACCTACAATTTGATCAAAAGGCTCATAGGGAGAACAGTGTGATATAGTGTTCACCATGAGGTTAGGTATGAAACAGAATGGATTTAAATTCTGCCTCTGCTTTTTATTAGCTGTGTGGGTGAAGAAAAGTTACCTAACTTAACAGTTTATTCATCAGATAATCTTTGCAGACCTGTTTTGAGCATTAGATGAAGTCATGTAATAAAGCAATGTGAAGGTTTTCTGAGTAGTTTTATCATCCTGTGCCATTACTGAAATATGTTTACACTCTTTCTCAATTCCTGAAAGAATGATTTTAGATTAACCTAGAGAACTCTCTTTTGAATATCTTTCTTTGTTCCAAATGTATTTCCTTGTGGCAGGAAGCGATAAAAACACATGGCACAGGCAGCTAGTGACTGAAGAGGAAGTTAATGGTGTTTGTTTTCCCTCCAGAATTAGTAGTTCAAAAATTAAAAATAAAAATATGTCTTGCCAAGTTTGGAAAATACAGAGAATGCTTTGATTATAGGACAATGGAACTAAGTTTTTGACATTAGTATTTGTCTGATATCTATGAACTGATATGCTTTTTAAACTTAAAACTTGGAGGTTTTACATTTTATTTTATAAACTATAATGATGAAAATATTTATTTTTATAATTTGTTATAAATTATAATATAAATATAATTTATGTTATTATAAATTATGAAGAAGAACTTATTTCTTTTTTACCCTGTAGACTTAGAAACCAAGAGAAGATTTAGAATAAAGCATCTTGAAATCATTGACAAGCACAAATGATACTGTTAGGATTCCATGTCAAGACTGTAATACCTTTGCAGAGATGATATTTTAGGTGGTTTTTAAGCTATAATGAGAAGTAAACAAGGCCTTTCCCCAGCTATATACTGAAAAAACTACAGTTGTGATCGAGAAGAATTGTCTTACTCAAAGCAAGCTCATTTTTCACAAGAGATTCCTACACACCACTAGTCTGGGGCATTACTAAAGATGGTGGAAAGGAGGTGGGATGAGGTGGGGGTGTTGCAGCAGAAGGCAGCCAATTAAGAAAATCTACAAAAGTGACAATAGATGCTATTCTAGAAAGTCAGAATATTCTTATTTCAGGAAACAGATTCTATAGTTTGGAAGGGAGAATGCAACTACTTTGAAATATCTTTTATTTAATTAAAATCAAGATTTATGTGGTTTGCTGCCACTGCATGAGTATCATTTTGACTTTTGCCTGATTTAGCTGTTGCCTGATGGTTTACAAAGATTCAAATGTACTTCGTTATGAGTAGAAGGGGTTCCTTTGGTAGATGTTTAACTTTTTATTGCAGAATCCCTGTGGCTTGCTTCTGCTGTCGGGTTTGGCAGTATTCATGCACCCTGGGAAAATCACTTTTAAAGCCGTTTGAGTGGAAAAGATCATGAGTATTTACTGTGAAGAAGAAGGGAAGGCAAAGATGTTGTAGGGATTATATCATGATTTTTCACTTAATGAATTAGAATCATCTAGTCCAGTGTTTTCCAAACTGCATGTCATGAACTATTAGTGTGCCGTGAAATCAATTTAGTGGTTGCAGGTAAACAATGACATAGAATAAAATACACTACAGCATACCAGAGTGCACCCACATTGTAAGATTTAAGGGTTAATTTGCAAAACTGATATTTTTATATAGAAAAGCATGTTTCTGTATATGTATAAATATGCATACTGCACTTAATATGAAATGTATTTTTCAGTATGAGTAGCAGTTGTAGAAGCTTGAAACCTATTGATTGAGTCCTCCCATTTTTCAGATGAGGAAATTGAAAGAGGCTGACTCCCAGTTGATTTGAGTGGGTCTCCTAGAGGTAGCTTATCTATCAACAAACAAGTCTCTCTTGTTAAGAATTTTGTTTTGATCACCTATACATCTTATACATTCTCTGCCCCATACTTTAAAATTTCTATATTTTTGTCAGAAGGAATTGGGTCAAAGATATTGATTCTGGGGAAGATGAGTCTTCACTGAGCCTCTGAGCACCTTGCCTGTGGGTTGGTTGGTACTTGTGATACCAAGTGGAAAAGAACAGAACCTCTCTCTATCGATAAGCCCAGTTATTTCTCATAGGTTCAGTCAGGTGGAAAGTTGGAACAATAACCTGATATATTTCATCAATAGATGCAGGTAATTTTACTAACTTCTACCACTTGTTTCAGTTCAGTTCCACAAATATTTATTGAGCTCTTGTTTTGTGCCAGGTATTTTGCCAGCACTTACCTTCTCCTCTATGGAGAATAAATATTCAAACACTTAAATTGATCCCTCACTTTGCTTGTGGGATATCCCTTCAGATTTACTGAAGTACAAGATATTTTGGGATTGTTTGCCAAAGATAATAGAGATGTAGCTCCATGTTTTATAACAAAATATGCCACTTTGGAAGTCTATTATGCTTTATCTGGAAATGTTCCTGGTGTCTTGAACTCAACCTTTCACTCATTAGGAAGTCGTGCAGTGAAAAGTTCATGTAGAATGTTTTTCTCTATCTTGCTTTCGTAACACATTTATTTTTATTGAACTTTCTCCCTGTTGCTATTTAAAAGTGTCGGTTCTGCACTAAGAGCTGATGGAGGTTTTTAATTTTTTTTTTTAAATTTTTCTCTGACTATCTGAGAAACAAGGCAACAGGACCAAGGGGTCCCACTGGCTGGATGCCCTGTGGAGTTTTGTTCTTCCCATGTTGTTGCTGTTTCTTGTTTGCCTTTCTGTGTGGCAGTTCCTGAAGGTAGTGTTCTGTTTTCTGTCTTTCCTTCTTTTGTTTTTAAAGTGTTTGTGCAAAGTGTATTATTTGGTTTAGTTTGGTTATTAGTTGAATATTGACCACACATGTCATTTCCTGAGTCAGTTACAGCATCAGGGAGTAGTCCCCAGATGGCACCACGAGCCTGCTTTTTCTTGATGGTTCTCAGTACAAAGAGGGATACCCAGTAGGTACAAGGCAATGGAGGGAGATCGAAAACCAGAGCCTGATCTTGTCAGTGGGAAGACAAAAGTACCTCTTTTCTTTTTTAAATTCTCAATCTTTAAAATCTCTGCTAATTTGAAAGTGAAACATGATAGTCTGTAGTCATTTTTACTTGTTTTCTTGACTTGTAGTGATTTGAACATTTTTTCCACATAAATGCTAGAATTTCTTCCCCTATGCTGAATTTGTTTGTGCCCTTTGCCCATTTTTCTTTTAGATTGTTCTCTTTTGTTACTGATTGGTAAGAGCTTTTTGTATATTACTGAAATTATTTTTCTATTATAGTAAAATATATATCATAAAATTTACCATTTTAACCCTTTCTGAGTATACACTTTAGTGACATTAAGTACCTTCACATTTTTGTGCAACCATCACCAATATTCATCTTCAGAACTTTTCCATCATCCCAAAGTAAACAACAACAGCAACAATAAAAAAACATGGTTAGATGCCACAGAGTAGGTGGCTATGTCTTAACCATGTGTTATGCAGGCCCAAGGACCTCTTTCATCCCTGGCAAGAGGATTGCTAAGCTTTTCTCCTTTCATACAACACTAGAAAAACTTCTTGAATGATATAATCCCCTAATTGTTTTTCTGGATCCAGAGCTTCCTTGATTATCGCTACTTCAATTTAAAAGATGTATTCATATATTAAATAAACAGACGAAAAGCTTTTGTCGTATGACCATCTTACTGAGCAAGTTCTATTCTGTCGAGTCTTTGTAGTTCTTCCACTTTTTATTTAATCTACTGGTTTTTGATGTTTTTCTTGCCTGCCAATGTGGTATTTCCAGCTGTGCATGGAAATTAATTTTCTATTTGAATAGTCAATTCCAGGAAACTATCTATTAAGGTTATAGGAGGCAAAGAGAATGTTGTTTTACAAGTTTTTTTCTGGTATTCTTGGCATTATAAGGGGGGGAAAAAGTTGATCTAAGAGTTCATGATTGGCAGTTTATTTTTGTTTTTAACTAATATTATTTAAGTATAAATAAAATAAACTTTGCCACTGATAACAGAAGTGCTCAATAATAGAATGTGTATGGCACTGAAAACTTATCCTCCATTTAACAAAACCATTCTAAATGGATCTTTCGTGCACTCTCAAACCTTTTTTGGATGATAGATCCCTTTGTGTATCTGACTGGTTCTATGGAATCTCAAAATCTAAGGTCCATAGAATCTTATCCAAAACCCTAGGGGCCAGGTATGTTTTGGAACTGAGAATTTATAAGATTTTAAAAAGGTAGTATGGAGCACATACTCAGTGTTACATGTTATGTAACCTTTAATGGGATCTGGGACAACTACTCATAATAAAAACAATTAATATTCCTGCAGTGAAATTCATAGATATTAATGCTAAATGAGATGAAGACAATAAACAGCCTCATGTCTTTCTAGGCCAGTTTTTGTTGCTAGATGAGCTTAGATTTATTGCCAAATGAGTTATGGAAAATATTTGTTGTTTAGGATCATGGATAAGGAATGAACAGCATTTCACCTGTGCTTTAGGGACTGCCAGCTGCCTCGGTTAGAAGTGGCTTGGCTCCATCCTCCAGCCGTGCTGATTCTCCTTGGGCCCATTCAAATTGTGGACTTAGCATTATCAGTATTACAGACATGTTTTTGCTTCTGGGGCTCTACCTAATACTCAGTTATTCTTCTGCTGAATTTAATCTCTTGTTTTTCAGCCATTCTGTGCCTGGGTTCTGATCCTTTATACCAGTATATTTATCATTTTGGTAAATGTCTCATTACATATATATATATTTTTTTCAGTGTCTCTATTCCTTTTCATTGGTTATTTTCAGTTTTTGAAATGCCTTTTCCACTCCTCCTCCTGTTAAATTTATCCCCTACCACATTGTTCTACTACTTAGATTCTACAGTTTAGATTTTCCCTCTGTTAAATTACTTGTATTCTCTTAGAGTTTTGTACCTTTGTTATAGCATGAAATACATTGCTCCATAATTATTTGAATAATTATCTATCTCTCACATGAAACTGTAAGGTCCTTGAGAGTAGTACCTCTCTGTATATCCATTGCTTTACACATCACAGATTCAAAGATTTTCAGCCCAAGATAAATAGAAGGTATGTATTTGGAGGCTGTAGGGTGAGACTGGGGACTAGGGAGAGAGGCATGTACAACAGAAATAAAACAGAGTACAAGACAGAGTAGTTTAGAGTAAGCTAAACATCTGTTTAGCTTAAATGCATATGAGGTTTAGAAAATTAAAAGATATTTATATAGTTTGTAGAATTAGGAAAACTTCAAAAAGGAGTTGAAGCTGGAGACAAATCTTAGCAGGTAGATGGGATTGGGGTAGGCAGAGAAGAATGCACAGTGCTTTCCAGAAAAGGAGAGTATGTTGAGTAGAGAAAGGGCATTGATGAGTGAAGAACATACTTTACTATTGGCCACTTATAATGTAAGTTCTGGTTTAGGAGATTGATGGAAGAAACAGGTCAGTGAGGCAGGTAGGGCTGGATTATATAGAACAATATATTATAAGGAAAAGAATTGGATCTATTTAGAGTAAGATGCCATTGTGAGTTAAGGAATAGAACAAGAATGATATGATGAAAACAACATTTTTGATAATAAGCGTATCCACAGTGTACCCAGTGATATATGAACTAAAGGAT
The DNA here is from genome assembly GCF_937001465.1 of Orcinus orca. NCBI lineage: Eukaryota > Metazoa > Chordata > Mammalia > Artiodactyla > Delphinidae > Orcinus > Orcinus orca. The sequence continues at coordinate 70,431,924 of NC_064567.1, forward strand.
GGGACGGGGCTGTTTTACATCCTTCTGCTGGAAACCAGTAGGAGAGCGTAAGGACCTGAACTGAGATAACGGTAGTGAGAGTGAGAATAAAGAGTGTGAAACTTTTGCAAAGTAAAACCGTAGTGTGATGGTTCATTTTTTTTGTCAATTTGACTGAGCCACTGGGTGCTGAGATATTTGGTCAAACATTATTCTGGGTGTTTCTCTGAGGGTGTTTTTTGATAAGATTAAAATTTGAATCTGTAGACTGAGTAAAGCAGATTGAACCTCTATAATATGGCTGGGCCTCATGCAGTTTGTTGAAGGCCTGAGTAGAACAAAAGTCTCACCTCCCCCAGATGAGAGAGAATTCTGTCTGACAGCCTTCACACTGGAACCTTAGTTCTTCCTGATTTTATAGCAGCTTGCTGGCCTTGACACACTAACTGGGACATCAGTGAACTCTGCAGATTTTGGACTCACCGGCCCCCATATTGTGTGAGCCAGTCTCTTATATAATAAATCTTTGTTTCTCTGGAGAACCTTGACTAATACACATAGGATATAGAGACTGACTAGATAATGGGAGCCACAGGTGAGTTAAAGGTGACTTAAAATTTAGGACTCAGAATTCTGGAGAATAATAATAGTAGGAATAGGAATGGGGAAATTGAAAATAGGAAGTCAGTTTTGAGGGAGAATATGTTTGGTTTTGGTTTTGTTGGCTGTGAAGTGAAATTGGGGATTTAAGTGAAGTTATTTTAAGCGGCTGCAGTAACTTAGGCAGCTTGTATGGGTTAGACTGGGTGTGGCATCTTGAAATCATTTGCAAGCAGGTGAACCAGAAGCCAGTTGACAGAACAAAGTCCACAGGGCAGTGAGAGAGAGAAGCCCAGGGTAAGGATTTGAGGCTCTCCAGGAAGGAATTACGGCTAGAGGAAAAGATGAGTCAGTGTACAGAAAACTAGTTGTTACCAGAGTTCAGTCTTGACACTGGTTTGTCTGTCTCACGCACTAGAATGCGAGTCCCATGAGGGCAACTATTTACCCACTTCTGTTTCCCCAGCTTTAAATGTTGTTCTTCAAATACTCAAGATCTCTGGACATTGCTCTTACTTTTATTTTTCACTTTAAATGAAGACTGAAACAGGAATTAGGAATCTTTGCTCTAATCTTGACTTGGCATTTAAGTAGATGTTTAGAGTCATGCTTCACCTTTTAATTCCTGGAACTTTAATTTCCTTTTATAAAAATGTGAAGGTTGGTTTAAGAATTTTTAGGATTCCTTACAGATGAGTAATACTGAGAAAATAACTATATGTCAAAAAGTTGTTCTAAGCTGCAGAAGTAGTGTTGAGTAAATTCAGAAATAAATGAAAATTTATAGCTAATCTTCTTTGTCACCTATGTTTTTGAAGTTTTTATTAATTTCAGTCAAAATATTGTAACAAATATGAAATGAATCAAAGCTTTTTTTTTTTTTTTTTTTGCAGATCTCTAGAACTTATTCATCTAGTGTAACTGAAACTTTATATTCCTTCTAATAGTTCTCTGTTGTCTATGGGACACTGGAGGGCATATTGAAATTCAAGACTCTGCATTATCTTGTCTTTAACTGTCTCACATTATTTTTTTTTAAACATCTTTATTGGAGTGTAACTGCTTTACAATAGTGTGTTTCTGCTTTATAACACACTGAATCAGTTATACATATACATACGTTCCCATTTCTCTACCCTCTTGCATCTCCTTCCCTCCCACCCTCCCTATCCCACCCCTCTAGGTGGTCACAAAGCACCGAGCTGATCTCCCTGTGCCATGCAGCTGCTTCCCACTGGCTGTCTATTTTACATTTGGCAGTGTATATATGTCCATGCCACTCTCTCACTTTGTCACAGCTTACCCTTTCCCCTCCCCATATCCTCAAGTCCATTCTCCAGTAGGTCTGTGTCTTTATTCCCGTCTTGCCCCTAGGTTCTTAATTAACTTTTTTTTTCTTAGATTGCATATGTATGTGTTAGCATACAGTATTTGTTTTTCTCTTTCTGACTTACTTCACTCTGTATGACAGACTTTAGGTCCATCCACCTCACTACAAGTAACTCAGTTCCGTTTCTTTTTATGGCTGAGTAATATTACATTATATATATATGTGCCACATCTTCTTTATCCATTCATCTGTTGATGGACACTTAGGTTGCTTCCATGTCCTGGCTATTGTAAATAGAGCTGCAATGACCATTGTGGTACATGACTCTTTTTGAATTATGGTTTTCTCAGGGTATATGCCCAGTAGTAGGATTGCTGGGTCGTATGGTAGTTCTATGTTTAGTTTTTTAAGGAACGTCCATACTGTTCTCCATATTGGCTGTACCAATTCACATTCCCGCCAGCAGTGCAAGAGTATTCCCTTTTCTCCACACCCTCTCCAGCATTTATTGTTTGTAGATTTTTTGATGATGGCCATTCTGACCAGAGTGAGATGATATCTCATTGTAGTTTTGATTTGCATTTCTCTAATGATTAATGATGTTGAGCATCCTTTCGTGTGTTTGTTGGCAATCTGTTTATCTTCTTTGGAGAAATGTCTATTTAGGTCTTCTGCCCATTTTTGGATTGGGTTGTTTGTTTTTGTTATTGAGCTGCATGAGCTGGTTGTAAATTTTGGAGATAAATCCTTTGTCAGTTGCTTCATTTGCAAATATTTTCTCCCATTCTGAGGGTTGTCTTCTCGTCTTATTTATGGTTTCCTTTGCTGTCCAAAAGCTTTTAAGTTTCATTAGGTCCCATTTGTTTATTTTTGTTTTTATTTCCATTTCTCTAGGAGGTGGGTCAAAAAGGATCTTGCTGTGATTTATGTCATAGAGTGTTCTGCCTACGTTATCCTCTAAGAGTTTGATAGTGTCTGGCCATACATTTAGGTGTTTAATCCATTTTGAGTTTATTTTTGTGTATGGTGTTGGAGAGTGTTCTAATTTCATTCTTTTACCTGTATCTGTCCAGTTTTCCAGCACCAATTATTGAAGAGGCTGTCTTTCTCCACTGTATACTCTTTCCTCCTTTATCAAAGATAATGTGACCATATGTGCATGGGGTTATCTCTAGGCTTTCTATCATGTTCCATTGATCTATATTTCTGTTTTTGTGCCAGTACCATACTGTCTTGATTCCTGTAGCTTTGTAGTATAGTCGAAATAAGGGAGCCTGATTCCTCCAGCTCCGTTTTTCTTTCTCAAGGTTGCTTTGGCTACTCGAGGTCTTTTGTGTTTCCATACAAATTGTGAAATTTTTTGTTCTAGTTCTGTGAAAAATGCCAGTGGTAGTTTGATAGGGATTGCATTGAATCTGTAGATTGCTTTGGGTAGTAGAGTCATTTTCACAATGTTGATTCTTCCAATCCAAGAACATGGTCTATCTCTCCATCTGTTTGTATCATCTGTAATTTCTTTCATCGGTGTAATATAATTTTCTGCATACAGGTCTTTTGTCTCCTTAGGTAGGTTTATTCCTAGATATTTTATTCTTTTTGTTGCAGTGGTAAATGGGAATGTTTCCTTAATTTCACTTCCAGAGTTTTCATCATTAGTGTATAGGAATGCTAGAGATTTCTGTCCATTAATTTTGTATCCTGCTACTTTACCAAATTCATTGATTGGCTGTAGTAGTTTTCTGGTAGCATATTTGGGATTCTCTGTGTATAGTATCATGTCATCTGCAAACAGTGAAAGCTTTACTTCTTTTCCTATTTGGATTCCTTTTATTTCTTTTTGTTCTCTGATTGCTGTGGCTAAAACTTCCAAAACTATGTTGAATAAGAGTGGTAAGAGTGGGCAACCTTGTCTTGTTCCTGATCTTACTGGAAATGGTTTCAGTTTTTCACCATTGAGGATGTTGTTGGCTGTTGGTTTGTCATATATGGCCTTTATTATGTTGAGAAAAGTTCCCTCTGTGCCTACTTTCTGGAGGGTTTTTATCAAAAATCGCTGTTGAATTTTGTTGAAAGCTTTTTCTGCATGTATTGAGATGATCATATGGTTTTTCTTCTTCAATTTGTTAATATGGTATATCACATTGGTTGATTTGCATATATTGAAGAATCCTTGCATTCCTGGGATAATCCCCACTTGATCATGGTGTATGATCCTTTTAATGTGCTGTTAGATTCTGTTTGCTAGTATTTTGTTGAGGATTTTTGCATTTATGTTCATCAGCGATATTGGCCTGTAGTTTTCTTACTTTGTGACATCTTTGTCTGGTTTTGCTATCAGGCTGATGGTGGCCTCGTAGCATGAGTGTGGGAGTGTTTCTCCCTCTGCTATGTTTTAGAAGAGTTTGAGAAGGATAGGTGTTAGCTCTTCTCTAAATGTTTGATAGAATTTGCCTGTGATCCATCTGGTCCTGGGCTTTTGTTTGTTGGAAGATTTTTAATCACACTTTCAATTTCAGTGCTTGTGATTGGACTGTTTATATTTTCTATTTCTTCCTGGTTCAGTCTCGGAAGGTTGTGCATTTCTAAGAATTTGTCCATTTCTTCCAGGTTGTCCATTTTATTGTCATAGAGTTGCTTGTAGTGATCTCTCATGATCCTTTGTATTTCTGCAATGTCAGTTGTTACTTCTCCTTTTTCATTTCTAATTCTATTGATTTCAGTCTTGTCCCTGTTTTTCTTGATGAATCTAGCTAATGGTTTATCAATTTTGTTTCTCTTCTCAAAGAACCAGCTTTTAGTTTTATTGATCTTTGCTATTGTTTCCTTCATTTCTTTTTCATTTATTTCTGATCTGATCTTTATGATTTCTTTCCTTCTGCTAACTTTGGGTTTTTTTAAAATTCTTTCTCTAATTGCTTTAGGTGTAAGGTTAGGTTGTTTATTTGAGATGTTTCCTGTTTCTTAAGGTAGGATTGTATTGCTATAAACTTCCCTCTTAGACTGCTTTTGCTGCATCCCAAAGGTTTTGGGTCATTGTGTTTTCGTTGTCATTTGTTTCTAGGTATTTTTTGATTTCCTCTTTGATTTCTTCAGAGATCTCCTGGTTATTAAGTAGTGTATTGTTTAGCCTCCATGTGTTTGTATTTTTTACAGATTTTTCCTGTAATTGATATCTATCCTCATAGCGTTATGGTCGGAAAAGATACTTGATACGATTTCAATTTTTTAAAATTTACCAAGGCTTAATTTGTGACCCAAGAGGTGATCTATCCTGGAGAATGTTCCATGAGCACTTGAGAATAATGTGTATTCTCTTGTTTTTGGATGGAATGTCCTATAAATATCAATTAAGTCCATCTTGTTTAATGTATCATTTAAAGCTTGTGTTTCCTGATTTATTTTCATTTTGGATAACCTGTCCATTAAAGTGGGGTGAAGTGGGTTGTTAAGGTGAAGTGGGGTGTTAATGTCCCCTACTGTGATGGTGTTACTGTTGATGAAGTGAAGTGGGGTGTTTAAGTGGGTGAAGTGAAGTGGGGTGTTAAAATCCCCTACTATGATGGTGTTACTGTCGATTTCCCCTTTTATGGCTGTTAGTATTTGCCTTATGTATTGAGGTGCTCCTATGTTGGGTGCATAAATATTTACAGTTGTTATCTTCTTCTTGGATTGATCCCTTGATCATTATGTAGTGTCCTTCTTTGTCTCTTGTAATCGTCTTTATTTTACAGTCTATTTTGTCTGATATGAGAATTGCTCCTCCAGCTTTCTTTTAATTCCCATTTGCATGGAATATCTTTTTCCATCCCCTCAGTTTCAGTCTGTATGTGTCTCAAGGTCTGAAGTGGGTCTCTTGTAGACAGGATATTTATGGATCTTGTTTTTGTATCCATTCAGCCAGTCTATGTCGTTTGGTCGGAGCATTTAATCCATTTACATTTAAGGTAATTATCGATATGTATGTTCCTATTACCATTTTCTTAATTGTTTTCTGTTTGTTATTGTAGGTCTTTTCCTTCTCTTGTGTTTCCTGCCTGGAGAAGTTCCTTTATCATTTGTTGTAAAGCTGGTTTGGTGGTGCTGAATTCTCTTAGCTCTTTGTTGTCTGTAAAGGTTTTAATTTCTCCATCAAATCTGAATGAGATTCTTGCTGGGTAGAGTAAACTTGGTTGTAGGTTTTTTCCTTTCATCACTTTAATATGTCCTGCCACTCCCTTCTGGCTTGTAGAGTTTCTGCTGAAATATCAGCTGTTAACCTTATGGGGATTCCCTTGTGTGTTATTTGTTGTTTTTCCCTTGCTGCTTTTAATATTTTTTCTTTGTATTTAATTTATGATAGTTTGATTAGTGTGTGTCTTGGCGTGTTTCTCCTTGGATTTATCCTGTATGGGACTCTCCGTGCTTCCTGGACTTGATTAACTACTGCCTTTCCCATATTAGGGAAATTTTCAACTATAATCTCTTCAAATATTTTCTCTGTCCCTTTCTTTTTCTCTTCTTCTTCTGGGGCCCCTATAATTCGAATGTTGGTGCATTTAATGTTGTCCCAGAGGTCTCTGAGACTGTCCTCAGTTCTTTTCATTCTTTTTTCTTTATTCTGCTCTGTGGTAGTTATTTCTACTCTTTTATCTTCCAGGTCACTTTTCCATTCTTCTGCCTCAGTTTTTCTGCTACTGATCCCTTCTAGAGAACTTTTAATTTCATTTATTGTGTTGTTCATCACTGTTTGTTTGCTCTTTAGTTCTTCTAGGTCCTTGTTAAATGTTTCTTGTATTTTCTCTATTATATTTCCAGGATTTTGGATCATCTTTACTGTCATTATTCTGAATTCTTTTTCAGGTAGACTGCCTATTTCCTTTTCATTTGTTAGGTCTGGTGGGTTTTTGCCTTGCTCCTTCATCTGCTGTGTGTTTTTCTATCTTCTCATTTTGCTTAACTTACTGTGTTTGGGGTTTCCTTTTCGCAGGCTGCATGTTCGTAGTTCCCATTGTTTTTGATGTCTGTCCCCAGTGGGTAAGGTTGGTTCAGTGGGTTGTGTAGGCTTCCTGGTGGAGGGGACTAGTGCCTGTGTTCTGGTGGATGAGGCTGGATCTTGTCTTTCTGGTGGGCAGGTCCACATCTGGTGGTGTGTTTTGGGGTGTCTGTGGCCTTATTATGATTTTAGGCAGCCTCTCTGATGATGGGTGGGGTTTTGTTCCTGTCTTGGTAGTTGTTTGGCGTAGGGTGTCCAGCACTGTAGCTTGCTGGTCGTTGAGTGAAGCTGGGTCTTGGCGTTGAAATGGAGATCTCTGGGAGATTTTCGCCATTTTATATTACGTGGAGCTGGGGGGTCTCTTGTGGACCAGTGTCCTGCACTTGGCTCTCCCACCTCAGAGGCACAGCCCTGATGCCTGGCTGGAGCACCAAGATCATTTCATCCACACAGCTCAGAATAAAAGGGAGAAAAAATAGAGAGAAAGAGAGAAGGAGAGAGAGAGAGAGAGAGAGAGAGAGAGAGAGGAAGAAGGAAAAAGAAGGAAAGAAAGAAGATAAAATAAAATAAAGTAAAATCAAATATAATAAAGTTATTAAAATAAAAAATAATTATTAGGAAACAATTTTTAAAAAGTAATAAAAATAGAGAAGTGCACAGACAGAACCCTAGGAGAAATGGTAAAAGTAAAGCTATAAAGACAAAATCACACACAGAAGCATACACATACCCACAAAATGAGAAAAGGGAAAAAAAAAAAAATATATATATATATATCTTTGCTCCCAAAGTCCACCTCCTCAATTTGGGATGATTCATTGGCTATTCAGGTATTCCACAGATGCAGCGTACATCAAGTTGATTGTGGAGATTTAATGCTCTTCTCCTGAGGCTGCTGGGAGAAATTTCCCTTTCTCTTCTTTGTTCGCACAGCTCCCAGGGTTCAGCTTTGGATCTGGACCCGCCTCTGTGTGTAGGTCGCCTGACGGCGTCTGCTTTTCGCTCAGACAGGACGGGGTTAAAGTAGCGGCTGATTAGGGGGCTCTGGCTCACCCAGGCTGGGGGGAGGGAGGGGTACAGATGCAGGGTGAGCCTGCGGCGGCAGAGGCCAGAGTGACGTTGCAACAGCCTGAGGCGCCCCGTGTGTCTTCCAGGGAAGTTGTCCGTGGATCACGGAACCCTGGCAGTGGCGGTCTGGACAGCCTTCTGGGAGGGAAGGTGTGGATAGTGACCTGTGCTTGCACACAGCCTTTTTGGTGGCTGCAGCAGCAGCCTTAGCGTCCCATGCCCGTCTCTGGGGTCCGCGCTGATAGCTGCGGCTTGTGGCCGTCCCTGGAGCTCCTTTAAGCAGCGCTCTTAATCCCCTCTCTTCATGCACCAGGAAACAAAGAGGCAAGAAATAGTCTCTTGCCTCTTCGGTGCTCCAGATTTTTTCCCGGACTCCCTCCCGGCTGGCTGTGGCACACTAGCCCCTTCAGGCTGTGTTCACGCAGCCATCCTCAGGCCTCTCCCTGGGATCCTACCGAATCCCGAGCCTCAGCTCCCAGCCCCCGCCCGCCCCAGTGGGTGAGCAGACAAGCTTCTTGGACTGGTGAGTGCTGGTCAGCGCCCATCCTCTGTGCGGGAATCTCTCTGCTTTGCCCTCTGCACCCCTGTTGCTGCGCTGTTCTCTGCAGCTCCGAAGCTGCCCCCCCGCCACCCCCTGTCTCCACCAGTGAAGCGGCTTCTTAGTGTGTGGAAACTTTTCGTCCTTCACAGCTCCTTCCCAGAGTTGCAGGTCCTGTCCCTATTCTTTTGTCTCTGTTTTTTCTTTTTTCTTTTGCCCTACCTAGGTACATGGGGGAGTTTCTTGTCTTTTTGGAAGTCTGAGGTCTTCTGCCAGTGTTCAGTAGGTGTTCTGTAGGAGCTGTTCCACATGTAGATGTATTTCTGATGTATTTGTGGAGAGGAAGGTGATCTCCGCATCTTACTCTTCCGCCATCTTGAAGCTCCTCCATAAATGAAAGCTTTTCTATAACCTTGTCTAAAAGCAACTTTGGACCAAAATAATTTCTTCTTAAATACTAAAGGTGTGATTTAAAAAAAAAATTTTTTTTTACAGGAGGCCTAACTCTACTTTATATGGTTAAAATTAATAAAGATGTTAAACAAAAACCCAGGAAAAAACTATAAGCAGCATTTTCCCTTAAATTCCAAATACTGTAAAGAAATTTTAGTTCTTATGGGACTTCCCTGGCGGTCCAGTGGTTAAGACTTTGCCTTCCAATGCAGGGAGTGTGGGTTCCATCCCTGGTGGGGGAGCTAAGATCCCACATGCCTCTTGGCCAAAAAAACCAAAACATAAAACACAAGCAATATTGTAACAAATTCAATAAAGACTTTAAAAATGGTCCATATCAAAAAAAAAATCTTTAAAACAAAAGAAATTTTCTTTCTTATGGAGTTTTTGTTCTATTACAAACACTTTACTCTTTTAAAAAATTTTTTATTGGGGTATAGTTGCTTTACAATGTTGTGTTAGTTTCTGTTGTACAACAGAGTGAGTCAGCGATATGTATACATATATCCCCTCCCTCTTGGAGCTCCGTCCCATCCCCACTCCCATCCCACCCATCGAGGTCACCACAGAGCACCAAGCTGAGCTCCCTGCGCTATACAGCAGGTTCCCACTAGCTATCTGTTTTACAAATGGCAGTGCACATACATCAATCCCAGTCTCCCAATTCATCCCACCTGCCCCCCTCTCCCTGTGTCCACATGTCCGTTCTCTACGTCTGCATCTCTATTCCTTCCCTGCAAGACTTTTCACTGTTAAAATTTTCTTATGGAATCAACTTATGAAATTTTAAAAAAGAGGAATCACTGGTTAAAATGATCCTATGTGTTTACTGTATTTTATTCAAAATTATATTGCACTCTATGTTTCTTGATCTATATTAACATCAGATAATCTCAATACCCATTTTTAATTTACTTTGGAAGAATACTTTCTGTTCTGAATGGCACATTCGGATAAGGCATATCCAATATCAGTTTTAGGTATTTGATCAATGTGTGATATTTAAATTGTAGTCTATACCCTTTAACAATTTTTCTGACTGTACAATTTGAAATATGGTGAATTTCTAAAAGTAGTTTGGAAAAAGTATGACGTCTCTATTTAAAAAATGTACAACGTGAATGTTGATATATTTCACACAGAAACTATTAAATAGTTAGGGAATAAATGGCATAAACTTTAATCTGAAGGCATTAAAAATCAACATTTTCTTTATTAAATGAAACTTCTCGAGTCCCCAGTTTGTGTGTTGTGTGTTAGATATTTATCATTCTAATTGTCTGCCTTCTCACTTTCTGTTTTGTGAAGACACTGTCTGTGACCAGTCTTGCTCAGTGACCATCTACAATGTGCAACTTCCATCTGGAAATAATCTGTCTTAAACTAACAAAGTGCTGATGTTGTTTTTTATATGTCTCTTCTATTTGCTTTAAGTCTCCTTAATTAAGGACAATTAACAGTTAAGAATTCTCTCAGAAAATAGACAGTGTCATAACAGTAATCAGATATGTACTTTTCTGATACAATTCCTCTATCTACAAAGTAAAATCTAGATATGTTATTTATCTTCAATAGTAATACTTTAAAATTATTTATTTTTACTTCACACAGATCCCAAATTTCTGGATTTCTTGTGAAGGCGAGTAATTTATCTTTGAATTGATTTTGCTTTTGTGTCTCTTTATATCCCAGTCATTTAGTTATTCATGTTGGTCAGGTGGCATCTTAGATCGGTTTGTATTTTGTATTACACACGAGGACCTACTTTTACTGTTTGCTCTGCGATCAGATTTGTAGGAGATTAAAAAAAATAAAATCTACTTATTCAGTAACTTAAAAAAGCATTAGTAAAACTTTTGTGCCGTCTTTGCTCCATTTATTAGTCACACTAATGACTGCTTTGCTTCTCAGTAATTTTCCATTTGTAACATTTTATACCTGGATACACAAATGTAATGCAATTGAACTCGAAAACAATTCTCTGTCTGGTGGAAATAATGTACTTATCTCATTGAAACAACTGACTTGTTTAAAAATACACAGAAGTTCTAGTTCTGCTCAGATTGTGGTTACCTGTAATTTGTAAGGAATTTCCAGGAAGAATTAAAATCCTCTGGTGTAATGGGATCAGTGGTTGAATCCATTGGTTGTGAGTGATAAATTTCCATACAGAATCCCTGTCTCATACACACCTCTATTTGGAACCATTTTGGGTTTGAGAGCTTTTTTCAATAATCCAGCTTTTTTGGCTGGATCTCTGGAAAACTGCACTTCAAAGGGTGTATCTTGCAGTGAAAACTTCATGTTGACTTGTGGTTCTATGTCAGTGGAACATTTTAGCACTTTTTGGCCTGGTTCAAATGTTTCTTGGCATTTCCTGAGGGGTTTGGCCCATCCCATCTATAGGATCACATTGGATTTGGTATAAACTATAAAAACAGTAATTCATCTGCAAGCTAATTGGGGATTTTATTGAGTTTTGGTAATGGACTAACACCATTGGGCAGTTGAGGATTCAGTATTTTTTAAGAATATTTCTAAGGACATATTTACTTTAAAAATAATACAAAAAGAGACAACTTTTCCTTTGGCCTGGCACTTATTCTTCTTGTATCTGATCTTTTCAGAGATCAATGTCCTATTTTAATTCCTTATTATAATTTTTTCTCCTCAGCAATTTTTAAAGCTACTGCAGATATACAGCTTTTTCTTCTTTCTTAAAGGGAGATTGCTCTGGTTGTTGTCTGACTTGTGATGTGGGACTTATACAGGTTTTCATTTTTTCCTTTAAAGGTGCTGCCAAAGCTAGTTAATTTTAGTTATAACATCATAGAATGTTGGTGCCTTAGGCGCCCTACAGATAGTTTGGTCCAACCCTCATTTTAATCATGGGGGACCATGCCCAGTTTCTTAATTGTCACAGGAAGCTATGGCACTGTTAGGCTGGAACTCTTGACTACCTTGCAGCAGAGCCAGTCTACAGAAGCCCCCAGGGACTGCTTAAAAATGTGCCCCCATTCCCTGTCTCAGATTTTGTATCTTTAGGTAGTTTTCCTTAATGCTTTTTAAATTTAGTTCCCCATACTTCATATTAATTTGGAAAACCAGCCAAAATTTTTGTTTTGTATTTGGTTGGGATTCCAGAGTATTATGTACTCTTCCTTTCTTCTTGTGTTCTGAGCCACAAAGAAACGAATATAGGAAAGAGAACGGGTTCAGAGTAACTGCTTAATTACAAATAATGCTGGGTTTTAGAACATATCATGGACCCAAGGCTGAACCTGGCTTCCTGTGCCTCCCCCAAGCGCCTATTGAACTTAGCCATTGGGTCATAGATGGACAAGTGTGGAACTATGTGCCTTTTTTTTTTTTTTCTCTTGCTTTACCACCAATGTCTTGACACCACTGTCATTTATATTTTTTCCCCTGAAAGATGAGTTATTTTCCCATTATTCTCCTGAATAGAGTCGAAAAAGCAAGGGTAGTGAAGTCATCTTAGGCAATTGATTATGTACAATTGAGGAAAATAAATGAGAATTAAGCAGCTGGTAATGAGACCCTGTACACATACTCAGAATACTTCACAGTAGTGAGAAATGAATAACTTCTCTACTCTCATCACCAGGCCCTTTCTCTTCTTCTGACATTTTTAAGAAGAGAAAGCTGGGGAAGACATTTGCCTCTCTATTTGCCATATTTGTTGAAGCTCTAGACCCCTGCCAGCACCCACCGTTATAATTTAACAGAAGATTCAAATAATTTTGTTTTGTTTGTTTTGCTTTTGTGTTCCTTTGGGACCGAACTAAGTAAAAATTCAGGTCATAGAACTCTCCTGGAATTTTTAGTTGGTTTTTTCATTTTATGTAGGTAGGTTTCTACTAGGTTTCACTACTTTATTTTTTTCAGGATAGTTTTTAATGAGTATCTTGTTTCTTTACCTTCTACACTAGGTCTTTAAGATAGTTACCTGTGACACCCCAGAGAACATCTAACAGTTTCCTTCCTAAAAGGGGATTTTTTTCCTTAGGATTTCTTGCCCTGTGAAGCACGTTGCACCTTTGTGCAGATACTTGTTCTTGATTCAGAGGTAAATTGAACGTCATTTAAAATTTGAATATTCTGGATACTCATGCCTTCTCTCCCAACTGTTATTCTTATGCTTACTAAGCATTTACTTCCTTTTAGTAGGTTCAAGCCCATTTAGATAAAAAGATACTGAATTGCAGAAGTGTAAATCTAAGGTTTTATGTTGTAAGATGTTAAAATTTAAGATGTTTCAATACCATTCTTGGAATCAAAATCATGTTTAAGATTGTTTCTGAAGAAGTGGTGGTGTTGATGTCTCTTGAATCATCACATTGTTTTTTTTAATGGGCATGTCAAGTTATCTGTTATAGTGGAAACTGGGAGATAACGCACAGGAAATAGCACAGAGAAAGTCATGGTACGCAAGAGAAGGTGCCTAGGCAGTAGAGTATGGTAGAGACCATGGGCTCCGGAGCTGTGTACCTGGGTGGAAACTCAGTTCCAACACCAACTTTTGTAATCTCTCTCTTTCAGTTTGCTCATCTGCACAATGGGCATACTGACTAATGGTGTCTGCCTCAAAAGTTCTTCTAAGGAATTAAATGAATTAATACATGTAAAGCATTTTAGGACAGTGTCTAAAATATCATACGTACTCTATAAATGTTAGCTGTTAAACAGTCTTCCCGTTCCTAATTGGGTTAATGGATCAAGGTTCATCTGTATTTTCAAGTGTTTTTCTTAGTACACTATTATTTAGGAAAACTGGACTTTTCTGAGGTGTTCCTGGCTTGTATTTTTAAAAGTGAACTGTGCATCAAAAGATTATGAGCCTTAATTTTATATAATTTAACATTAATAATTAACCTGGGCTTTTTGGTTGTGTGAAATTATTTGATGATGTCAGGCAATATAGTTCCCACTGTCAAACTATATATGTGTATTGTCTTCATTGTTGGCATTGATTTTGGCACTAAAATTGTCGTATATTCACAGTTGCTCACATTAGAAGGTAAATATTGAGAAAGCAGTTCTCCAATTATTGACAGATCTCAACAGGCATAAAATAGTTGGGTATTTTAGAGGAATGTAGGATAATCTGATACTTGGGGCCATAATACCCTAAGCAGAACATTTCATAATGTAATGTATATGTGTTTGGGGGAGGGTATTAAGTGGGTATGCCAATTTCAGGAATATTGAAGGAGAAGTTTTGGGGGAACCTGGAAGTTTTACTTTAGTTTGTATGATAATTAACTTGACTATATAAATACTAGGGAAATAATTAGAATCACAGATTATGTTGAATGCCTTAAAGAAATATGTTTGACAACTTTTAATTTTTCTTTCCTCCCACACACCACTTCCTAGTTTGTTTCTGGCACACCAGATGTGTCTCAACACAGTGACTGATCCGGGTAGAGTTGTATGAACACCCGTGATTGTGGCAAAATAAATTTTCTCATTTTGGTTACATTAATGAAACGATATGTAGAAGGAGCACTATTTTGCAGATATTGTTATACAGATATAAGGGGTAGCCTGCCCTTTCTCCAAACCTCTGCATCAGTGTTCTTTTTTTTGAAGCTGATATTGAAGTTTGTTTCCACATGGTGAATGTACACAAAAGCTGATTGTAATCTTGTTTTTCATAGTTAGACACCAAAGGGCTACTTTGAGGCACAGGAATGAAGAGGGACGATTGGTGGGGAAAATTGGAAAAATAATTAGTCACAGGGAAAGGTTTCTAAATAATATTCTATTTTCAAGCTTATTTGAATAGGCCAATTAACTTGCTGTTTTTTAGCTTAAAATTAGCTTTAATTCTTGATTTCCATGGAGAAAATACTTTCTGTAGGCATTTAAATTTTGTCTTTCATTTATTTACTGTACTAATTTTCTTATTATTCTTAGCCTTTTCTCAATTTAAATGCCAGAGTAAGTATTACACCCCAGAAATTGTAATTTCTTTCAAAGGAACTAATTTTGTTTTTACCTTTGGCCTCATTTATGATTCTTCTGTATATCCCTAATTTTGAAAATCTAATAATTTATTTAATAATTTTTTCTCTCAATTTTTTTTTTTTTTTTTTTTTGCGGTACACAGGCCTCTCACTGTTGTGGCCTCTCCCGTTGCGGAGCACAGGCTCCGGACGCGCAGGCTCAGCGGCCGTGGCTCACGGACCCAGCCGCTCCACAGCATGTGGGATCTTCCCGGACCGGGGCACGAACCCGTGTCCCCTGCATCGGCAGGCAGACTCTCAACCACTGAGCCACCAGGGAAGCCCTCTCTCAATTTTTAATTATAGAATACACAATATTACAACTAGAAAGAAACTGTGCCTTAACATACTAACTTGTACAATTTGTCTGTTTCCTTTCAGCTTCAGATCATATTCAGTTTCAATTTATATTGCCCTTTACATGTATTATACTCTTTAATGAGTGATTTTTAAAGAGCAGTTGTTTGATCATCTAATTTACTTAATCATTCCTCTGATGTTAAAGTATTTAACATTGTATTTAGACTTACAATGTTTGCTACTATAAATTATATCACCACAAAAATCTATTTGAAAATGCCTTTCCTCCCTCCCTCCCTCCCTCCCTCCCTTCCTTCCTTCCTTTTTGGAGTTATTTACTCATTTTAAACTTTCTGGTCTGATATTATTAGGTTAAAGCTTTTGAATTTTTTATGGATCAAAGAATGTGATTTTTAAAACATGGCTTTTGAAGTGCTTTGTTAAATTGCTTTCTAATATAAATTGCCAACAATAATGTATGGGTTTATCAGTTTTACTTTCCCAAGAACCTGAATGGTGTTGGATATTGTTTCTTAGAATTTTTGTATTTATTAGTTAAATGAAAAATAACACTTCATTGTTGTTTTAATTTGCATTGCTTTGATAAATAAAATGTTTGAATGTTCTTTTTTTTAATGTGTGCTTAATAATTTGATTTCCCCTTGTATGTGTCCATGTTATTGACTTGTTTTCCTTCTGGATTTTATGTTTTTCTGTCACATTGTTAACCGCATCCCTGCTCCCGCCCCATAACATAGAAGACCTTTTATCCCTTGTACTCGTTAAACATATTTCTGCAATATGCTGTTTTCCTTTTACCGTGACTACTACTTTATTAGTATTAAAGATTAAACCACTACACAAAATTTACATCTTTTTGTTTCTTTTATTCACTCAAAGTTTAGAGAGCTATCATTCTTTCAGAAATACTCAATTTTATTTCATGCTAATATTTTATCAACTAAATTATATATAATATATATATACATATACATACATATATATAGCGAGAGAATGAGAACAGATTAGTATTATATTGTATGGTGTAAATTTTGAGTCATTTTCTCCTCAAATTACCAACCATTTATCTCAATATTATTTATTAAATAGCTTTCTTCCCCTACCCCCATTGTTTTTTTTTTGTGTGTGTGTGTGTGTGTGTGTGTGTTTTGCGGTACACGGGCCTCTCACTGTTGTGGCCTCTCCTGTTGCGGAGCACAGGCTCCAGACGCTCAGGCTGAGTGGCCATGGCTCACGGGCCTAGCCGCTTCGTGGCCTGTGGGATCCTCCCTGACCGGGGCACAAACCCGTGTCCCCTGCATTGTCAGGCGGACTCTCAACCACTGCGCCACCAGGGAAGCCCCCCATTGTTTTGAATTTCCTTTTCTGTCATATTATTGCATTCTTACACATAGATATCTTCCTGGACTTTCTATTCATATTCATTGAACTATTTCAGATTAGGTATCAAAACCACATTATTTAAATTATTATTGTTTTGCAATGTGTTTTAAAATCTAATAGATTCAGCTCTTCTCAAAAATCATTGAGCTTCTCCTGTGTTTCAGAAAAAGTGTGGACTTAGAAATTAAAATTACCCAGTTTCCCCACTCCTGATAATCAAATTCCTTCCAGGAAACAGACATGTAAAAAGGTATTTGTACTATAATGTGATCAAAACCATGAAAGAGAGGTGAATACAGAACTGTGGTAGCACAGAGAATAGTATATTTTCATATGTTTATATTTTCTAGTTCTAGAGACAGTTTTATTTTAATTATAATTGCTACTTTTTTATGTCTACAAAATAACTTTTGGTTTTTTACATTTTGTAATCTTCTCACTCAGGATTAATGTCTGTGTTACTTATTTCCCAATTAAGATAGTTTTCTTTAATGTGAAATTCTTCTTAGAAAAATTTTAAGTTAAACATGTACATGTTATGAATATTGTTTGTGACAGTCTCTAGGTAATTCTGTATTTGATTTATTTCTTTAAAAAAAGCCTTTATTTTGGATTTAACACTCTCACTGAAAATTGGAGCACATGCTTCATCTTTCTTTTTTTTACTGGGAAGTACTCACACATTCACTGATAATACTACTGGGACTTGAAAGGGTTTAGCATATACGTAAGACACAAGCATAGAAGTGTCATTAATGTTTACTAATAATTAATTTTTGAGACCAACAGTAGGCCAATGAGAAATTCTTATGCCAAGAAAACCATATTCTTATGAAAACCTGATTGAAATTGTGGGAAACAATCTGTATTCTATTGCCATGGAAACTTCAGATTTCTCATCTTTGGCATGTGAATTATAGTTTCTATCATTGCAGCTGTTAATTGGTGACAAGGAGGGGATAAAAGGTGTTAAGGAGTTTTGGAAAATAAAGACACATCAAATGGTAATCATTTCTGGAATTCTGTTTATATCAGTTGTTTAAATCCTACTTTTCAGATGCAGAGTAAAGTTTATTTCATTATTTCAGTTTGCTAATCTGTGCTTTATTTAAAAATATTTTTGTATTTGCAAATTAGGTTAGGAGTAAGCAGGACCTCAGTGACATAAATAAACAAATCCCAGTCGAAGCCTGTCTTAGGACTTTCTCTGTGTGTAATTCTTTTTATATACAAGGACACTTCTCTTGGCCAGAATCCCATTATAAAAAAGAAAAGAAAGGTGGGCATGTGGGGGGCTGAATATTCCCAGAGAGACTCTTCGAATTTCAGCCTTTCAATTCCTTGATTATTCTTGTGGCTATGGGAGCTGAAAGAATAATGAGAAGTTCATTTCCTATATGAATCGTATATACAATATGGGTATACACAGGGCCATTGACTTGACTAAATCGATGGCCCTTAAACAGTTCTCTTTTGGGGGAGCACAGTTTGCGGGGGGAGCATGGTGAAATTGTTTTAGTGGTTCAATATTCTGTGACTTCAGAGTAAGTTCATGTGCAGGGAGCAGAGTGGCAGGCATTTGGTAATAAATTTAAGTTCAGGTGTTTATTTTATTTAATACATGCACTGCCTCATTCAAAAAAAATCACTTAAGACATCTTATAAGAACATACTCAACTTAATAATGAGCAAAAGTATAGAGAAGAAAAGACTCATTATCAGGAAAACATAAATAAATAGGAAGTCCTAATTACAAAATAGAAAATAAGTATTTTTAAAATTTATTACACATCATGTCTCTTACCACACACACACACACATATATTTATTTATTACAATTATTTGTTTTATGTATATTAAATCTCTATATTTGTGTTATTTAAAAAAACAAAAAAACAAATTGCATTCATGAGCCTTGGGAGAAACTCTACTATGTGAATCTCTAATTTCTAAAAGATATTCTTATACAGACCTTTATAAAGTGTGTACCAAGTGATGTACTTAGTAGTAAAGTTAAATGATTCCCTTTAAAAGAACTGGTTTACCTGTGGGTTATTTCAGATCAATCTATTAGGTACCTAATTTAAGAGTGGAAGCATAAGAAATGTTTGGGAGAGAAGAGCAGACATGATAAACGTGATGTAGAAAAGTTACTGAATCTTCTTGAGAGATAACTTCAAATGTTTCTTATCAGTTACCCAGATAACAACCTTTCACTTTTTCTGTCTCAATATCTAGCTCCCTCTTCTACCGAAACATTAGCTGCAGCAAACAAAACAAAAATAACTCCCCTAATCTGAAACCATTTTTAACTTGCGGATTGGGCTTAGTCACTTGTATCCAAAGTGTTCTGATGCCCATTATAAATTGCAACAAAGTCATCATTGGTAGCATAGCATATAGGAAGAAAATTTAACCAAAAAAAAAGTTGATCTAGCTGTCAATGAGAAGGGAAAGAAAGCTGAATAATAAATTAAACTAGCATGAGGAAGTGAAAAACAATGAGAGACTGGAAGATGGCATATAAATTATGTGGCATGTAAATTCTGAGTAAGAGTCTTGAAATGACATTTATTGAGTCAGAGAAGGACCCCTGCCTTACTCAGATGTGCGTTTTCTGCATTTTAAAAAATAAATTTATTTATTTGTTTATTTTTGGCTGTGTTGGGTCTTTGTTGCTGCACGCGGGTTCTCTCTGGTTGCAGTGAGCTGGGCCCACTCCTCGCCGCTGTGCGCGGGCCTCTCACTGCAATAGCCTCTCCCACTGCGGAGCACGGGCTCTAGGCACGCCGGCCTCAGTAGTTGTGTTTGGCGGGCTCCAGAGCACAGGCTCAGCAGCTGTGGCGCAGGGGCTCAGCTGCTCCACTGCATGCAGAATCCTCCTGGACCAGGGCTCAAACCTGCGTCCCCTGCACTGACAGGCAGACTCTTAGCCCTTGTGCCACCAGGGAACCCTGCATTTGGTTTTTATTACATACCACTTAATTGCCTATTGGTTAAGTTCTAATCCACTGAATAAAGAAAAGTAACTGTCAACATACCTTATTTAGCAGCCTTCCCTTTCCTTAAATCTTATTTTCTTTATTATGTCATTATTGCTAAGCTCTTTTAGTTCTTTTGGTCTGTTACCACCCCAATACTATTGTAGGCATGGATGTTTTAATGGAAAGGGCTAGTAATTTTTCTGGTTTTGTGACCTTTTACATTCTGATTGAACAAAACTTTATTGATCAGCTATTTATGTAACAGCACAATGCTAGGAGCTTTTTCATATCTTATAACACATTACTTCCCATAATACCTCCACAAGGTAAGTACTTTATGGGTGACATTTAATATGGGAGACTGCTAATTTTGGGGAGAGATTAGCTCAAGGTCACATTACTAATAAGTGCTAAATTTTGGGTCAAACCTAAGTCTTTGACCTTGAAATTCCATAGCCATGTCTCTTGCTAAGCACTTAACGACTTTTACTTAAGGTACACTTTGCTGTCTGTTTATTAATTATGTTTGTGTTAAATGTAATCGCTTAAGTAAGCTGAATCTGAGGCTGCTATTTTTCTCTGGGTCAGATTGTGGAACTGAAACATTGAGATGCAGATCTGATTGTTGTTGACTGTACAACAATCAGAAGAGTGGGATCAAATTTCCCTGGGTTGAAATCAGAGGGGTTGGAGCTTAAGGAAAAAGAGTATGTAATTTTTTGACATTGATGTTAGTGCTCGTTTTGACTATTAAGGGCGACTAGTACAAACAATATATACCATAAACTTTTTATCTGATATAATGAGGATACTGAGACACATAATAGGAATATTTTCATATTTAGTTGTGTTCATCAGAAATTTATTGAGCCCCTAGTATAATGCAGATAGTCTGCTGCATTCAGTGATACAACCTTAAATAACAGTTAGATCTGACTCTCAGGGAACTTATAGTCTAGTGGAGAAACTTTGAACTTATAGTAAGATTGCTAGATTAAAAAATGTTCAAATTCAGTAAATTGCTTACTAGAATCATCAGCTTTGGGAATTTATCACTTATCTAATAAAGAATGTAATTTTCAGCTAAAAGAGTTTCTTATTTTAGACAATGTAAGGTAAATCAGCTTGTACCATGATTTTAAGCCTTTTTCAAAAAAAACTCACATTTTAGCTTTAGAACTAAAGGATGTTGAAAAGAGTTCTTTATCATGTAATTGAGTCACTTACCAGGCCTATTTTAAACCAGTGGCTTCCTTTTCTTTCTTTGCACCCTGTGACACACAGACTCCCAGAATCAGGGAAGTATTGTTTTTGTTTTTAGGGAGTTGCTACATTATGTGGAACCAAAACTAAGTTAATATGAGTAGTGTTCAGCTCATGGTAGTGAATTATATTGAAATTTTCTTGTTTGCCCTTCTAAATTTGGGCATGAAGTAGTTTCTCATGTTATAAATCGACAATTTTTCTTTATTTGTAATGAAATAATCCTTTTTTTATTTATAGCCAAGTTCATCATTTTAACACTTAATCCTCCATGACAGTCTGGAGGAGAGGAAACTTGGCAACCATTCATTATCATCTGTTTTTACCATCAGAAGGTATTTATTTGTAAGGAGAGTGTGGCAATGACTTCAAGGATAGGAACGAAATACTCCCTGACATTTTTATACAGGGTGGCCTTTCCTTTGGAGTCATGAAGGTAAATATGACCATAATTACTTAAAATGCATGCAGGGTCCCCTGGAAACGCAGTAGTGTGTAATTATAGCTGTGGAAGGAGAATGTCTAATAATGAAAGGAGAAAACGTCAGTCTTGGATTAGTGATTCGGGAATCCCGTCAGTGACCATCTACTCAACAGCATTTCATCTACCTTCTAAAGCAGCTTACAAAGCTCTTGTTGGGCTGTGCTTCCACATCTTCATGCTTGTGTAAAAATCCACTCACTGGAGTAGCCCACTAAGTCACAGTCCCAACATTTTAAGTCTAAGAGCTTTAAAAAAAATTAGAATTTCAGACCCTGATACAATATCTTACATATAAATATAGCATTAAGTGAGTCTCTGATGTTTTGAGCCTGACAGCATGGTGGTGTATTGAGGGAGGTCCAATATCAGGTCATCTGAAATGATTTGACATTTGCCCTTGCTTGTGAGAATAATGAACTTCTATGAAAGTGCTGATGTTCTCTTGATCTTTTTCTGATTTGGTCATAGTATTCTATGGCTGTTGTTTGACTTGGTCCTTATGACAAAGTTATGTAGGTGTTCACTGGTGTCTCCTAAATTGGTGATGAACAGGAAGAAAGCTGTAATCTGGAGGGAAGTGGGGAGACTTGGTATTCTAAATCTGTACCCAGAAAGAATAACTTCTGTGGTCATGAATTCAGCAAACACTTCTGAGTGCCGGTTATTATGTGCTAAGCTCTGGGGATGAAAAATGTGCAGTGAAGACCTGGCCCCTGTAATGGTAGACATCGCAGTCTAGCTGGAAAGATATAAATGATGTTTAAAGTAATACATAGCATAGATTTGTTAATGTAAATTATGGCCATTGTGATTTTTTTCTATTATGTTGAGTACAGTATTGTGTGAGTATATAATGGGGAAGGAGTGAGAGGACGAGGAGGAGACTTGGAAGAGTGGAAGGAACTATGGAGCGAAGGGGGAGAGTGGGTGTTTGAGGGACAAAATTCTCTTGGGAAAGAATTCCTTAGTTACTAAAGGATCAAGCTGTTCACTGGGATCAGTGGTTCATTGCCTGTTTTTCTCTGGGCAGAGGTTTATAACAGTTAGATTGCCCGTCTTTGCCTCTCCCGTTGTGGAGCACAGGCTCCGGACGCGCAGGCTCAGCAGCCATGGCTCACGGGCCCAGCCGCTCCGCGGCATGTGGGATCCTCCTGGACCGGGGCATGAACCCGTGTCCCCTGCATCGGCAGGCTGACTCTCAACCACTGCGCCACCAGGGAAGCCCGCCCCTGTCTTTTAATACTCTGTGTTTTGCATGTTTCTATCTAGCTCCCAAGTCTGACTTCATCTTAATTTGATGAGTAAGATGATGATGAATAGGATGATAAGTAATACCACTATGGAGATTTAAATTAGAAGAAAAAAACCTTCTTTATTATTGTAAGATTCAGATCTAGAGTGTTCTAATATGTTTCTTCCATCAAAATTTATGATTACTTCTTTGAAAGATATTATTAAATTTTATTATGATAAAATTAATTATTAAAGTTCATTATTAACCCCGTCAGTGGTAAGAAATCATAATTTTGTGGTTAAGAGCTCAGGCTTTAGAGTCAGAAGATAAGGATGTGAATCCTGGTTGCATCATTCACTGCCTTTTCCACATTGAGCATGTTATTTAGCCTCTCTGCACCGTTGTTACCTCATCTGCATAATGGGATAATAATTGTGCTAGCCTCCTAGGATGGATAAAATAATACAGTCAAGTTTCTTGCTGAGCTGTCTTCTTTTGATTATTTCATAAGACATAGGAGGCGTCTTTTCTGTGTCCCTCCTTTGGAACACTGAAACATTTAGAGAGGGGCAGGTTCTCAAAATCAGGTTTCAGACTGTGTATTCAATGCACAGTCCATCTTGTACCGCTGAAGACCAAACTACAGTTTCACATAAACCTTTTCCTAATCCAAGGTAGTTGTTCACTTATTAATGCAAATGCCTTGTGCCTTGGATGTGTGAGCCCTAAAAATACACTTCCAGGGATAAAAATAGATCTCTTCAGAGTTTTGAGATGCTGCTTAATCAGAACCAGCTGCAAGCTGTCTAGAAAATGCAAGTTATATGAGCCAGATGGCTTTTGCCCTTTTTGCTTTAGACAGCATATAATTTGGATAACTACAGCAACAGTAATACATTTTGCCAGTCACAGTGTTTGATAAACATATTTGTTGAGAACAGCCACTTCCAATTAGAGACCCAGTAAAATGTTAATTTATTTTAATAATTTTTCCCTCTAGGGTGAGACAAAGAATACTTTTAACAGGCTACAGAAATTATCTGTTCACTGGAGAGAGCACTGTTCGAGTTATTGTATGCCAGTGGTTAACTTTTAGTTTTGGCATTTAAATAATGATGAGTATTCATGACCTACCCCATCTACTTTCCTTATTAAAATCTAGTTGCTGATCGAGAGGCCATGATTTTTCATATTTTATAATTATGTTTGCTCTAACTGTAGAAAGATGGTTTGATTAGTTTTCAACTTTCTTCTAACAGATCTAATTACTATGAACTCTGATAATAATTATTGAATTATTGTTTGTCCACAGACCATTATTAATGTGGTATTTCTGGGGATTTTACTTTTATTACCATGTTCTTTGAGAAGGAATTTTATTTATTATCTGGATGTAACCATGCCTGATTTTCATCTACTGAAGATGATTGCAAACATAGTCATTGATATTAGCTTTTTAATTTCATCCAGCTCTCAATCAGCTCAGATAAAACAGCACAGTTAAGTGTTTGGGGCTGTTCACACTCTTAAGACCTAAGCTTGGATTCAGCCTGCTTTTAAGACTTGTGAAGCTAGCAGTTCTGTTTTCACTGGTGACACCACTTCTTGGAAAAGCATTTTGAACCCTCCTCTCCCATTACATGTGATGAAGTATTCTCTACTTTATTTCTTGAGACATCTACCAGGCAGCAAATAATAGATTGTTAAGTACCTCTGAAAGGTCTCTGTGTCATAAATTTTCCATAGTTCCAAGCCTACCAGCATTTTCATTTAGCAGTCTCCCAGCAGTGTTTTTTTTTTTCTCCTTCTTACCCAGTTTAAAGAAGAGAGGATATTTCATGTATGGGATTAGTGGTGCTAGAACATAAACTTCGCTATAATAATAGCTACAGGTTTATTTACTCTTCCTATAGTTTCTGGAACTTTGCTAATCACTTTATACATTACCTCACAACAATATAACGTTACACGGTGCATATTTTTATCCTGTTTTACAGATAAGGAAGCAGTGGCTCTGGAGTATCATTATTCAACATCATACAGAAAGTGTCGGAGTCAGGATTTGAAGCTACTGTTGTTTCAATGGTCTGTCTGACTCATGCTCTTTAATTCCACCCATTTAGCTATGAAAAGTGGCATTTGACTTAGCCAGAGCTGTTTTTTCTCAGAGATAAACACATGCCTCTGCCCATCCTTGCATCACGTGTGATGCTTCTTAATTTATTTTAAGCCCCGATTAATATGTGAAAGGGTCTAATCTCTCTCACTCCACCTCATTAGATACACTATAACTGATGCACTTTAAAAGTCGTATCAATGAGGAAAATCTCAATTTGGTGCTTTTCCAATATGTACATAAGGATTATACTGATATGTAGTACTTGGAGAAACTTGTAAGCACTTGTGTGACATGAAACAGCATAGGAGGTGAATGTTTGTGAAATTCACCAAAGCGAAATCCTGCTTTTATGACTTTATCTAACAAAGTAATAAGATAAAGAAATTCAGTAATGAATGCAGCAGGTCATACCTATACACCGTGTCACATGCAGCAGGAAATAAAGCAAAGCATTATTTATAGAAACATCTTAGTTGTGGCTCTGTCCACGCAAAGCAAACTGATGGGTCAAGGAAAAGATTTTATTATTCCTGACTGTTTGGGGAGATTATATTGTTGTGATTATTTACATATGGAACTTCTTGAAAGATAATATGCTACTTCTTGAAAGATAATACAAAATAGTAGAAAAGCTTGTACTTAAGTCACTATGGTTTAATAATGGGCATATGCTGTTTCTTAGTGAATAGTTGATGTTATTTGTTTTTGCCTGGAAATGAAAGGGAGAAATGGATCAAAAATATTATTTTCTAATAAAGTAATTATTTCTATTCTATTTATTTTACAAAATTATTTTTAAATAATTACTTAGCCCCTTTTTTCATATCTCACACAGTTGTAGTCAATTAAGATACGGATTTAAATATGAAATCTGATACTTGTTTGGCCCAGTTGAAAAAGCTTTCTAACATCATTAGATGAGACATTATAAATGGCCAGGAGAAAGTCTCAGCTCTTTCTTTATGTGGAGAGGTGTAGCTTGGAATGAGCCAACAAGGCTGATTGAGTCAACATATATCAGTTTTCTGTTAATGTGTGAGGTGCTGTCGTTGGTGCAGTGGAAGGAAAAGGATAATCATTCACTGCCAAATGCATCCACATTTACGCTAATGTGTGTGGATAGTTCCTTTTTCACTATATGAAGGTTTAGTAGCTTAAGAATTAGTACGCTTTGTTTAAATGATTTAATAAGGAAGTACTGAGCATCTAATGAAGTGACTGTGTCCTTGTCCTCAAAGAGCTTTTGGCATTCAGCAACAAAAGGAAGCTTTGTTTCTATGTGACTTAAAATATGGTCCCAGAATATTGTGACTTTTGGAGGTTAGTGACTCCAAAGAAAATAAGGTAGATGAAGGGAAACCTTTTATTTTCTTCATTGTATCGGAGACTTGTTGCCTTTGTCTTCCTGCAGAAAAGACAAGTATTGGCCTGAAAATGTATGTTACATACCCTTGGGCTCCATTGGTGTATTCCAAGCTGTTATTGTCAGTCATATGCATACACATTTAGGCAATTTCAGAAACACTTCCTGTTCTTTGAAAAGAGAGGTGTCACTCATCTTGGTACATCAGATTAATACATAGAGTGGCTTTCCAGAGTTGTGTCATTTCTTCACCATGACTTTTGTCCTGCACTTCTTCCAAAGGCCTATTTCCCCTTTCTTTTTTCATTAGATGACCATAATGCTATTTCTAGGTGTGTAGCAGTATGAGATGTATGAGTGAGTGTGTGTGTGTGTGTGTGTGTGTGTGTGTGTGTTTGTGTAGAGGGAGAGAAAAAGAGAAGAGGAGAAAGAAAGAAGATTGACTGAATGATTGAATGGTTGGTTGGATGTATGTGAATGAGGCTTTTTCCTGAAAACTTTACAGCTGTGGTTGGCATATTGAAAAGGTTACCAAAATCTCATTACTTTTCATGGATTTCAGTTAAATCTCTTATTTTTTTAAAGATAAGCAGCAATATTATATGCACATATAATCTGCCATTCCAATATTTATAAATCTTAGTGTTGTGTTGGTAAGATTTTTCTGTTGTGTTGGTAAGATTGTCAGAATTTCATCCTAATGTTAGTGAAGGGCATATGTACATCTGGCTTTATTGAAAATGACTTTGCTAAATGTTTAATAGCGTGCTGACTCTAGGTTAAAGACAGGGAGCCTTTATTTTATTATTGAACTATTCTGGCTTACTAGTGTATGGACATGGAACCAGATGACTACATATGTTTTTTGAGGAGGTGGTTCTGTTTTAATTGCTCTTGACCTATTGATGTCATAAGTTTATTAGTAGATTTCCCAATAGTAAATCATTCAGGGGTTACTGAAATAAACTCAACTGGATGTGTTTTATTATTATTATAATATGCTGCTGGGTTTGATGTGTATTTCATCTAACTCTTTGCCTCTGTGTTCATAAATAATACTGACCTGTAGTCTTATGTTTTCTCAGCTCTTTTTCAGGTTTTAGTGTAAGGGTTATTACTAGGCCCATCACTTCTGATTGTACAGCTTGCACACTGTCACCTACTGTATCGTAATTTGTGTAGCTGTGACAGTTTTCCTGATGAAGGCAGTAAAGCATCTTGAGGAAGGGACTTTTTCTAACATAGACTTACCATAGCAGCTTGCTGAAGAGTGAGGGTTACTTTAACATCCTAAAATAGATATTTTAAAAATATCTCCATATTTCTCTCTTCATTCAGTGTTTAAAAGAACTAACATAAAATCATTGTGGTCTGGAAACTCTATTTGGCAATAGTTCCTTACTTCAGTTTCTTCAAAACTTTTGGTCTGTTTAGGTATATGTTCTACTCTTCTGGAAGAATCTTTTAAGTTCATTGAAATTAAAATTTTTTTTTACCAACCAAGTATACATAGCACTCTTTAAAATTTTTTTAATCTCTTCTGTGTTAGTGATTTTATCTATTTATAATTTTCTTATTTTACTTTTTGGTCTTTTTCTTGAGTATGGAGGTTTGCCTTTTCTTTTCTTCTTCTTTCCCTCTCCGAATACCTTTGGCTTTATTTACTAGAATATACATGTTTTACTATTTTAAAAAATTAATAATTTTTTTATCTTTGGTAATTCCTCCTGCTTTTTTTAGATATAGTTTAATCTATTTTTTTAAAAAGAAAACTATTTGCATATCTGCATTGACTATTTAGTTAATTTATTTTTATTCTTTATTTGCAAATGGCCATTCCAGTTACTTTTTAGGCTTTCTAATTTACTGTAACTGAAGAATTTAATTGTTAACATAGGGCCTCTCCGCTGCTGGATTAGCACATGTATGTTACCTGTGTTAGAATTCTTTGGAAGAATTTAGCTTGAAAAATTGACAGTGGATTTAATCTTAAAAGTCTGCATCAGGATTACACTGACAAACAATGTTTAGTGTTTTAAAATGACATTTTGTTCTCTCTATAATTTTAAAAGAAGTACACATTATCCATAGAAATTTGCAATATATAGAGAAACATACTTTATTAGTTGTCATGGCTGTGTAACAAATTGCCCTTAAATTTAGTAACTTAAAACAACAAACATTTATTTTTGTACACAGCTCCTGAAAGTTAGGAATCTGGCAGTGGCTTTGCTGGGTTCTTCTGGCTCTGTGTCTCATTAAGTTGCATTCAGGCTGTTGGCTGGGGCTGTTGTAATCTGAAGGCTTGAGCAGGGCTGGAGGACCCATTTGCAATACAGTCCACTCATAGCTATTGGTTGGAAGCCTCAGTTCCTCACTGGCTGTTGGCAGAAGGTCTCAGATTCTTGCCATGTAGCCCTCTTCACAGGGCTGCTTGCTTCCTCCAGAGTGAGTGATCCGAGAGAGTGAGGTAGAATGTGTGGCAGAGAGTGTCTTTCATGAACTACCTTCAGAAGTGACGTATTATCCCTTGTCCTGTATTCTGTTGATCCCACTTACCAACCTTGATACAGTGTAGGAGGTTATGATACATAAGAATGAATGCCAGAAAGTGGGGATCATTGAATCACCTTGAAAGCTGGTTACCACACATACCTAAGGATATTCAATTACCTTATGGAACTCTTTAGAGAAACTACCAATCATAGATGGTGGTGTAGGAAAATCCTGAACTCATCTGCTCCCACGGACAGAACACATCTACAGCTGCATATGGAATAATTCTCTTTGAAAATTGGATTAACATAGTCTCCACAACAAAGGATAAAAGGACAGCATTGAGACAGGTAAAAGAAACAGATAGAACTTGCCAGGGGAAAAACCACACGCCAGCTACAGTAATCCACATCAGGAAGGATCATGAAGGCATGGTTATTTTCTGTGCAGATTGAGGAATTCAAGCTCCACATCATGCACCCCAGTTCTTAGATCCTGCACAGGAGAGATGAGCCCCCCAAATATCTGGCTTTGAAAACCAATAGGGAATATATCCAGGAAAACTATAGAACTACAGGGAACAGAAAATCTGCTCTTAAAGGGCTCAAGTGCAGAGTTATTCAACATGAAAACCAGCCCAAGAACATCAGATTGAAAAGTGCATGGGCCTTAGGTGAAGAGGACTCACTAATCTTGAAGTGTCTGCTGGAGATACTGGAGTGTCTGCTGGAGTTCGGATGAGGCCTGAGACACTGGTGGGACCCATTTTTGTGATCTCAGGCTATCCTGCTAATACCAGCACTGGTGGGCACCATTTTGGAATTCTCCCTCTAACCTATTAATGCCAGTAGGTACACCCCACTAAGAGCCGTGCCCACCCCTGTGCCTTGGCAGGGCCTGCAAGGCGTTAAGCCCACCCACCAGCACCTGGCAGCAGCAGCTGCAGACCCGCCCCACAGCCGTTCTGTGGGCAAGCCCCATGCATCAACACCCAGCAGTCACCATGGCTGGACCCTGCAACTATTTCTGAGGGCCAGCTTCACCCACCAGGTGCTTGGCAGCAGACATGCCTCACCACAAGAGGAGGGCTCACATAGTTCATATAGAAGACACCCCTTGAATGCCTGGCTCTGGTGGCCAAGCGAGATTGAGCTTTTGAGCTCCATAGGACATCTCCTACATAAATCGCTCCTTCAGTACTGGGACGGGTAGCTGATTTACCTAATACATAGACACAAACACAGAGAATTAGGCAAAGTGAAGAGGTAGAGTAATATGTTCCAGTCAAAAGAATAAGACAAAGGATATTATACGTGAACCTCACAGTAACCACAAGGAAAAAACTTCTAATAAATGCACAAAAGAAAATGAGAAAGGAATCTAAACATAACACTAAAGAAAATCACCGAAATGCAAAGGAAGAGAGAAGGAGAAAAAGAAAGGAACGGAGAGGAACCACAAAATAGCCAGAAAACAATGAACAAAATGGCAGTTAAGTACATACCTGTCAATAATTAATTTAAATGTAAATGGTCTAAATTCACCAATCAAAAGAGATAAAGTAGCTGAATGTATAAAAAACAAGAGCCAACAAACAAAAGCCATGACCAGATACTTCACTGGCAAATTCTACAAAACATTAAAAAAAGATTTATTATCTGTTTTTCTCAAACTCTGCCAAAAATTTGAAGAGGAAGGAAATCTTCCAAATGCATTTTACAAAGCCAGCATTACCCTGATACCAAAATCAGAGAAGAACACTGCAAAAAAAGAAAATTACAGGCCATTACCCCTGAGGAGAATAGATACAAAAATCCTCAACAAGATATTAACAAACCAAATCTAATGATATATGAAAGGATTGTTCACCACTATCAAGTGGGATTTATTCAAATGATGCAAAGATGGTTCAACATCTGCAAATCAATTAATGTGATACATCACATTAAGAGAATGAAGGATAAAAATCATATGGTCATCTCAATAGATGCAGAAAAAGTATTTGGCAAAATTCAACATCAATTTATGATAAAAACTCTCAACAAAGTTGGTATGGAGAGAACATACCTCAACGTAACAAAGGCTATATCTGACAAACTCATAGCTAACATCATACTCAGTGGCGAAAAGCTGAAAGCTTTTCCTCCAAGATCAGGAACGAGACAAGGATGCCTACCCTCACTGCTTTTATCCAACATAGTATTAAAAGTTCTAGCCACAGCAATTAGGTTAAGAAAGATAAATAAAAGACATCTAAATCAGAAATGAAGAAGTAAAACAGTCATTATTTGCAAATGACATGACATTGTATATAGAAAATCCTAAAGATGCCACCATAAAACTATTAGGACTAATAAATGGATTTAACAAATTTGCAGGATACAAACAAAATCAGTATGCAGAAATCTGTTGCATTTCTATACACTCATAATGAACTATCAGAAAGATAAATTAAGAAAACAACCCCATTTGTAATTGCATCAAAAAAGAAGAAAATACCTAGGAATAAATTTAACCAAGGAGGTGAAAGATCTTTACACTGAAAACTCTGGCACTAGTGAAAAAAATTGAAGGAGACACCAGAAAGTGGAACGATATTTCAAGCTCATGAATTGGAATATTAATGTTGTTAAAAGGTCCATTCTAGGGATTTCCCTGGTGGTCCAGTGGTTAGGAGTCTATGCTTCCGATGCAGCAGGACCGGGTTCCCTGGTCAGGGAACTAAGATCCCACAAGCCATGTGGCACAGCCAAAAAATATTTTTAAATAAAATTTAAAAATTGCTCTTAAAAAAAAATTAAAAAAAAAAAGATCCATTCTAACCCAAAGCCATCTACAGATTCAATGCAAGCCCTATCAAAATGCCAATGGCATATTTCACAGAACTAGAACAAATAATTCTAAAATTTGTATGGAATCACAAAAGACCCCAAATAGCCAAAACCATCTTGGGAAAAAACAAATCTGGAGGTATCATACTCCCTGATTTCAAATTATACTACAAAGCTGTAGTAATCAAAACAATACAGTATTGGCACAAAAACACACATGGATCGATGGAACATAATTGAGAGCCCAGAAATAAACCCACACATATATGGACAATATATGGACAATTAATCTAGGACAAAGGAGCAAAGAACATACAATGGAGAAAAGACAGTCTTTTCAATAAATGGAATAACAAATGTTGGAGAGGATGTGGAGAAAAGGGAACCCTTGTACAATGTTGGTGGGACTGTAAATTAGTGTAGCTATTATGGGAAACAGTACGGAGATTTCTCAAAAAATTAAGATTAGAACTACCATATGACCCAGCTATTCCTTCTGGGTATTTATCCAGAGAACCCAAAAACACTAATTAGAAAAAAATCTATTCACCCGTGTATTCAGTGTAGCATTATTTAGAATAGCCAAGATATGGAAACAACCTAAGTGCCTCCATGGATATATGGATAAAGAAGATGTGATACACACACGCACACACACACACACACACACACACATACACACACACACACACAGGAACACTACTAAGTTACAAAAAAAATGAAATCCTGCCATTTGTGACAGTATGGATGGACCTTGAGGATATTAATGCTAAGTGAAATAAGTCAGAAGGAGAAGGACAAATACTCTATGTCTTCACTCATATGCAGAATCTAAAAAACAAAGCAAAGAAACAAGCAAAATATAACAAAAAACAAACTCATGAAACAGAGAACAGATTAGTGGTTACCAGAGGAGAAGGGAGTTGGGGGTGAGCAAAATTGTTAATGGGGGCCAACTGTGTGATGATGTATGGTAACTAGACTTGTGGTGATCACTCTGCATGTGTACAGATGTTAAACTACAGTGCTACACTTTAAACTTATATAATAATAAAAAAAATTACCTTAAGTCCAGCATCCGCAGACAGTGGATCTTCCAGGTTTTTCTTCCCCCTCCCAATGCAGATATGATCTTGAACATTAAAAAAAAAACAAATTAGGGCATATAATCTTTTCTTACAAAACAGAAGATCATAAACATTTTTTATGTTATGAAATAGTGTTCTAAAATAGGATCTTTATCTGTTTGCTTAGCATCCATTGTGTGGGCATGCCATAATTTATTTTTACTAATCTACTAATGCTGTTTTATAGTTAGGTTTTTTTTTGAGTATTTGACTATTATAAATTGTTTATTAAATGTTTTTGCCCATAAATCCTTGAACACATCTTCTACCATTTACCTAAAATAAACTGTTAGAAATATTACTGCTGGGTCAAGGCATATAAATGTTTTAAGACTTTAAACATATACTGCCAAAATATTCTCTGGAAATTTGTACCAAATTTATGTTCCCATTGATATAATAAAGAGTACGTGGCTTCTTGTATGTTTATTAATGCTAGGTATTATATTTGAAAAATAATAAGAGCCTGATAGGGAACATAGTGACTAACTGCAGTTATAATTTTTATTTTTGGATTACTAATAAGGTAGGGGAATCATTTTAAAAGTCTTATTCCTGAACCTATATTGTATTT
Organism: Orcinus orca; assembly: GCF_937001465.1. NCBI lineage: Eukaryota > Metazoa > Chordata > Mammalia > Artiodactyla > Delphinidae > Orcinus > Orcinus orca. Next base: position 70,465,072 of record NC_064567.1, read on the forward strand.
TTTCTTGATTTTTAAAAGTATGTCATCCTCATAATTACTTTCAAAAATGCAATTAGTTCTCTTTGAAAAATGTTATGTTTTGTTTTCTTTGAAAATATATATCATTGGACTTTTCCATTAGGCCTACACTATAAGAGTGTTCTGCAGTGAACCTAGAAATATTGGAAAATAATTGGATAACTGAGGCACTTTCAAAGTGCTCATCAGTTTGATGTTTAGTAAATTTTCCCAAGCTTATATTTTATTGTTTGAACATTTTCTAGAATAATGGGTTAAAAGTGAGAAGATGCTTTTTTGTTGTTGTAATCATCCATCTGTCAAAATTTGGTGAGTGTTGAAGAGCATTCATCCAGGGCTTAAGCATGACTGAGAGTTGTCTAGTCAGGAAAAAAAAAAAAAGCACTCAGTATTTCCAGGTGGTAGAATGACTGTTAGTACTTGAAAAAATTTCCTGTCCGGCACTTTCACTATCACTGGTGTTCCCAGTGTTGTACCAAAAAAATCAACCTGCTCAACAGTTTTCTGGATCTCAAAAAATTTTAATTTGATATTTTGATAATAATTGATTTTAAACTTAAATATCATTACGAGGCTGAGGCATTGAGCAGGGGTATAATATAAGAACACACTGGCTGAGGGGCGGAAGAATAGCAGAGGGACCTTGGAATCTGAAGGTCCTTAGTTGACTGTCAGCACTTGCTTACTTGCTTTGTTGCCTTGGCCGTTTCTGCCTCTGTTTTCTTACCAGTAAAAAAGCCTAATTTGCTACATTGTTTTCAAAATTATGTAATATACACATAGTGCCTGGCACACACAAGTGCCTGATATGTGTATGAAGCAACAAGAATAACTACAGAAATATATGCTATTCTTGGAAAGCAATCAGACCTAAACAAAATGAAAAATTCAGGGATTTGTATGTAAATATTGAATTTATGCCATAATTCTGACCAAGAATTTATGTGATAGGGGAGGGCATGGACAAATATTATTTTTGTACTAGTGAAGAATTTTGCTATTATTATACTTACTATAAAAGTTTTCTATGTGATTCAGAAGAGAATCATAGTTGCCATGATCTCTATTCTGAATTGAGGATGATGCCAGGGAAAGCAAACCATAGACTAAGACTATGAACATAAAAATGAAACTGATAGATGTGATAAATTCTGTGTCACTGGCTCTAAAGTATAAATACATCTACATTCATGATTTCACTGAGGGCAAGACAGGTCTTGAACTGGATTTGAAGAATAAATTGGCTTGCACAAGAGTAAGGGAGAAGGAGTGTCCTCAGTGTGGGGAAGGTCTGGACACCTGCACAGAAACTGATATACATGCCTTGTTCTGCCGCAGGTAAATTGACCTAACCTCAAGTAGAGAATCTGTGTTTGGGATTCAGTATGGATAGGGAAGATGTAATCAGAATACTGAGAACCTTGATCATCAGGCAGAAGAGATGAAGCAGACATAGACCATCACTTGAAACTTCTGGAACAGGAGAAGTGATGATACTAGTGTTTGAGGGACTTGGGGAGAAGTGATGCAGTGTCTCTGTCATAATCCAGATATGAAGATGCATGCTGAAAGTCAGCTCATCAACCCAGGGATGTGGTGATCAGATTCCAAACACTGGAACCATTACTTCTCTTCTGCTCAAGAGGCTTCCAGTGGTGTTCTCTTGTTATTCCCTTATGAATATATTGTTTAAAAGGAAAAAAAAAGGAAATTGAAATGTGAGATGGTTGGTTAATGGTTATTTACCTTTGGTTGACTGCACTTTTTTTTTTAGCACTTTATTTTTCAAGTAGGCCAGGAAAAAGTATGCTTTGACAATTATGTAATTATATAGTTATAATTACTGTAATATTTCACAATTTGTTTTCTTTCTTGGTGTGCTCACTATGAATTATCATGACTGCAGACAAGCTGGAAAGGAAGTAGCATTTTTTGAGCCCCTGTGTTGTATTATGCATGTTAGCCTCAGCATCCCATTTAGTCTCCACACATCCTTATAAAGCAGGTGATATTATTCCCATTTACTGATGTATACACTAACCTTTCTCAAAATTAGACATCTAGTGAGTGTTGGTGCAGAATGCTCTGCTTTGTAACATGATACTTCCTAAGAGAATATGGAGCTGCACAACTTTTGGCAGGAGGAATGAACCCTAAACTAAGAATGGTATTGTTCATTTTTTATGCCATAGAGATAAGGAAGTTAGTCTCCCTTGGAGGAGTCCGACTTAATTCTTACTGTGAGGTATAGTATCTGGTCATAGGGCTGTTCCTCTGCTTCCTGAGGAAGTGAAATTCTTCACTAAATTTGGTGGTGGCCTTCCATATTTAAATATAGTAATACCGTGCTTTAGTAAAAATGTTAAAAACCATGGAAAATGCAAAACATTTGATCTTAAGATTCTAATGCTCTTCATTGATGAAAAAGACTATCAAGTTTTATTTCTACTGTAATAATCATGAATTTTCCACATAACTGTAGTTTCTGAAAAAACAGGTTAGTTTACTATTAATGATAAGAAATGACTCTCCTAAAAATTACGGTGAAAAGTACAGGTTTTGTAAGCTGTAGGAAACTTCTTAGCTTCTAAAGTATAAAAAACATCTTGAAAGTTGAATTAAATTGAACCTATTATTGTTATTAAGATTTCTTTAAATGCTCTGCCTGCTATGGGTTATAATTCTTGGTTTCAAGTACTAATGGAGATGTTACTTGCATATTAAACTCAGAACTGAGAAACATGCTTGTGAATTCCTTTATAAGTGGCTCTTTTAATTGCAGTTCTTTTGAAAAGGAAGTTAACACTTAAGTATATATTAATTCTTGACAAGGACCTTATTGAACCTAAGTAAAAGGTTTCTTAAAAAGGCAGGTAGCTGTTAGCATTATGTGAGGATCTGAAACTAGGAGAGTAATTATTATATGAGTTTCTTAATCTTTTGTTTTTTCCAAAATGGAAATGTCCCTTTTTATTATTATAAAAGCAATTCTTAAATGTTAAAAAGTATTCAAACAATACTGAATAGAATAAATTGAAAAGTGAAAGCTTCCCATAATCTTACCCTACCAAGATGACCACTGATTACAGTTTAATATATATTCTTCCAGAACTTTTTCTTTGCAATCATAAATCTATATTGCTATCTATACATCTTTTAAATAGGATTGATTTACATACTACATATACTACTCTTTAATTTGCTTTTTCTTATTGATTATTGATCTATTGATCTATTTCTTATTGAATATTGATCTACTTCCTGCTTCATTAATTACAGATTTACCTCTTAGGTTATTGATTTGTTTTGCTGTTTTAACAGCAGTGTGAAGAAATACCTGTTTTGTATGTTTTTGCACACTTCTTTATTTCTTTAGGCTAAGTTCATACTAATAGAATTGTTAATGGAAAGGTAACTCCTCCTCTAAAAGGTTTCACCAATTTATTCTCTCATCAGTATTGTATGAGAAAGTTTTTTGACTTACTCTTATACAGTACTGTGAATAATCAATTTTTGCTAATCACAAGAGAAAAAAGAAATGTGTTTCTTTGATTATTAGTGAGATTGAAAAAATGTCACGTTGTGAGCCTTTATATTTCTCTTGGGAACAGCTTATGACATTTGCCACATTTTTCCTAAGGTACTTACTTTTCATGTTGATTTAAGGAACTTTTAATATATTCTTGAAATATGTTGTAAATATGGTTGTGCCTTGGTATCTGTGGTGGACTGGTTCCAGGACTCCCGTGGATACCAAAATCCATGGATGCTCAAGTCCCTTATGTAAATCGGCCTGCTACAGTGGGCCCTTGGTATCTGGGAATTCTGCATCCGCGGATACAGAGGGCTGACTGTATTTACATACTTTTTTCTTATACTTTTATTGTGATATTTGCTGCAAAAAAAATACTTTAAAACTTGACATATGCACATATGTCATTCTTTTTGCTTATGGTTTCTGGCTTTTGTTTCCATGCTAAGAATAAAAATCACAACTAATTTTGTTGGGTACCTAAGCACTTCGTGTGCACATTCTCACTGAATCCTCACAGCAACTCTATGAATAGGATACTGTTAATCTTCCTTTTATAGATGATGGGTAAGTAACTTGGGTAAGTAACTTATTCAAGGTTATAGAGTTTTAAACGATAGGCAGGCAGTCAGATACCTCCCTAACCCCAAGATTAATGAAACAAACAAACAATAAAACTTCCTTTGTTGTTTCTACTTTTGATTTTATTTATAAATTTTTAAATATAATAATTACTATGGAATTAATATTTTTTAATACTGTGAGGTAAGAATCTGTTTAATTTCATTTTCATCTTATACTAAATTTATACATACATGTGTTTTTAGACTCTCTTTTATTGTAATAATCATATTATTTCTTTGCTAGTATTATACTGTTTAAATTACTCTCATTTTAGAGTAATTTTCATATGTAAGGGAAAGTCTCCATTATCATTTTTCTCTCTAAAACTCCTCTTGACTGTTCTTATATACTTTTCTTCCAGAATCAGTATGTTAAATTCAGCTTGCAAATTCTCCCTTTACAATAGTTTGTAATTGTAATAATTCTAATTGAACAATTAGCATCTTTACAATATTGATCATTCTATTCAGGAAAATAGTATATCTTTTACTTAACATTTTTAGTGAAGTTGTATGATTCTCTTCATTTAAGTTTTGGACATTTTATTTTAAGTATATTCCTGGGTTAGATCTTGATTGTGCTGGTTCTTGTTCAAATTTATAACTGTTGCCATTTTGACAGTGGGTGTATGTTATTTATCCTTAATGTTCACTAATTTGATTTCCATCTTGTGATTATTGTAGTAGTTCATGTCCTTTTTTTGTATACTCTGTCAGAGAGTGAGGAATGGTTTCAGTATCTTGATGGCCGAAGACTCTACTTAATGAGCTACTAGCATCTGAAAATCTAGTTTTCCTGTAGATTGTATGATTTATTCATGTGCTCATAGTTATTGGTTGATTTGGATTCTGCATAGCCATTGAAAATTATATTTGAAACCACAGTGGTCTTTAGGAACCAAAATTCTTCAAAATCCAACTGAAAGTCACATAGAACCATTAAAATAGTCAGAATTTCACATTTAAATTGTCAGCACAAGTAGTTCTACGTGAACAGGTTTGACTTTTTTTTCTCCAAGCTGTGGATGCTTTTGCCATATATGTAGGTTATAGGAAGAATTCAGGATTCCCTTGAGATTGAGGACCACAGTAACATCACACACACATCACACCTAGAAACCCTTTGCTATTCTTTCCATTGCTGCTGTGTCTCAGAAAACCAAGAGAAAGGAGGCCTTAGTTTACATTTTCTTCACAAAGCATTACCAAAGACTGTAGAATTAGAAGTGAATGGAGAGTGTCTTAGAAATTGAATTTCAAAAAGAAATATGAGGCTGGAAAGTAATTATAGTAGTGAAAGAAGGCCAGAGGGAGCCAGAAAGAGGAGAAAGGTTAATGAAGAAGAAATGGAAAAAGATTAAGGACATTGAATGCCCCCCCTCACACCAACCCCCCACAGAATGCTTGAGAGGAAGTTGGAGGGTATGGGGGATAGAAGAGGAAGAGAGGGGCATGACAGCAGGAAAAAACTGCAGCAAAGATGATGAAAATTTAGTAAAACTTACTGACCCTTGCAGATATAGTTGGCTTAAAAAAAAACAAACTGAAAAACAAAACCCCCACCAACCCTTTCCTTTAAACTGCTCTGTATCTAAATAGAGAAGTTGTTGATTTCTCTTTAGCAAGCTATTTTGGTATTGTATTTTGAAGATTTCTTCATGGAACGTTAGGATATTTTACTACCTGACTGAAAGTGAATAAACAGAACTGGAGGATTTCTGCTTTGCACATTTCTGCAGCTTTATTATATCCTTATATAGGTAAAGGGAGAAGTTATACACAGAGTATGCCAAAATGACCACATGCTTCACACTTGCACTACCTCTTTTTATGAAGCTAAATTTGGACTTTTCAAAACCTCCTGCTTAAAAATACATCCCAAAAGACTTCTGCTTATTGCACATTTTGTTCCTGTCCTGTATGAGTTAGATCTTCATTTACAATTCTTTGTGGAATGCTTTTCCTTTTGTCATAAATACAAAAGGAAGATATTGACATATAATCCTTTACTATGTTTTATGCAGTAGCATCATAATTCTGAAATTTTGAGAATATATATACATTTTCTTCAAGTGTAGAGAAAAATCTTACAAGAATGTTTAATTATGTATTCATGCATATACATGGACTTTTAAATATAATTGAATGAATAAAAATGAAGTTGCCACAAATTAGTTTATGCAGGCATTCTCCACTTAAAATAACAAATACTTTACAAGAAAAAACATTTCCTGACAGATATTTTTATTATATGATTTGTATTTTCCTGTTAGATTTCATCATAAAATTATAGATTTTTTTTAATTGAAGTATAATTGACTTACAATGTTGTGTTAGTTTCAGGTATACAGTACAGTGGTTCAGTTATACATATATATGTATAACTGAATATATATATGTATAATGTGTGATTTTTCTACAGTGAACGAATGGATGAAAATGACCTTCAAATTAGTGAATCTTTAGTGTGCTAGCTGATTCGTTTCCAATTTAGAGTTTATTTAAATGGAATGCTATTAATAGGAATTTAAAAAGTATATCAGATTGATGTCAAGAGTCTAAAATTTATTAGATAGAAAATGTTGGATGGGTTTGGAAGTAAGAAATATGTTAAGAGTAGCTACAACTTAATTGGTAGTAATAGCAGTGCCAGAATAGTGGATAATAGGGAGGAATGGCATCTGTTTATTTATTTATTTATTCAATAAACAACAATTTATGGAGCACCTACTACTGGCCAGGCACTTGCTGGGTTATGTAGGGCTATAACAACAAACCAGACATATAATGCTTGTCTTTCTAGAATTTATAGATTATTACCAAAGATAGCACATAATTAATTATAATTTGGGGGGTTGAGTGTTCCCAATAAAATCACTCACTGTCCCTGCCTGATTTCTAAATGAAGTGAGAAATGAAAGAAGAGAGTATGGAGGATGAGAAACAAAAATATCATCTTTAAACTGCTAAAGCTGGTGTTTGCGTGTGCAGCTTGTATCAAGGAGCAAGTGGGCTTTCTAATACTATGAGAGATTTACTCATAGTGTTCCTGGAGGGGTGGGCACCACCTGCAGGCCCCTCTACAGAGAGAAGCCCCTGGCCCCTGTGAGGCATACAGCACTGAGAAGCAAAGCATGTGTTCCCTGTAGGTAAAATGGCTCCCAGGAAGAAAAAGGAAAGAGAGTCTGTGTTGCCCCTTTAATAAAATTCACCAGGTCAGTCTTTCCTCCTTCTATGGGGAAAGAGTCAGAGTGTCACACTGGTAGTGCTCCTTCCATACGAGAGAAACTTCAGGAGTAGAGAAGAAGCATTTCGCCCACTCCACGCAACGATAGAACAGTAATAATGTTTGGTAAGTTAGGGTTGATGAGAAAGGAAATATGGACTGCTGTGGGAACCTAAGCTAGTCTAGGACTTCAGTGCAAGTGAGATTTAAGCAGAAGGAGAAGGGGGTTGTATTGGGGAAAGATTTTTTTGGACAAGGTGAGAGACATCTGGATACATCTATGGAATTCAGAGCAATTCAGCTTGGCTGGTCACAGCCTAGACTATGGGACAAGAAGTGGAGAGTGATGCAGCAGGTGTGTAACCTGTGCCCAAATCTCAAAGTTCATTGTGAGCCAAATGCAGGTGAATGAAGGGCAACTGTAAACATTTGGAGAGTTTCAAATAGAGCAATGACATAATCAGATTTGTGTTTGAGGGAAGTTCATTCTGGCTATAGCTTGGAGGGAAGTAAAGGTGGAAAGAAGGAGGCCTGTTAGTGATATGCAAGGAAAGGAGGTTTGTGGCAGGAGATGTGTAGAAGATTAGGATAATTTTGTACATTTTGCCTTTGAAGGGCCAGGCATTCAAGTAGAGAGAGAAGGTTAGTGGAGCGCATACATAATAAATCTGTTATGAATGCTTTATATTCAAAATATCGATCAGTGAATTTATGTTAAGCTAGGGCAGCCGTGAATTTAATTAGACTTCTCACCTTCTGATAGAAACTTTCTAATACTTTTGAATATTTTCTTCGGTTTTCTTTAGAATCCAATTATTTGAATAAAGTTTAAGACAGTTTTTGAAAGAATATACACAATTTCACTGTTTACTACAGGGTGCTATTGACGTCTTGTAAGTGTTCTGGTTTATGGGAGAACAAAGGAAAGTTTAAGTTTTTGAGAAGGCACATTTCCATTGAAACTGAACGTGCTAAAAGTGCATAATCATACCCGAAATGTGTTGTCCAGCCAGTTTTTCTTAGACGCTACAAAAATACAACTATTTAAAGGCTGCACTATTTCAAAAGATGAAAATTTATTATCTGCATTCTTCCTAGGTGCAGATAAAGAGCCCGGGACTATATCTGATAAAACTTCCAAATTTATATGAGAAAGCCCTTTGCAAAGATAATTTTATGCTACCTAGCCAAAGGTCCCTCAGCATCAGCTAAGAATGCAGCCTGCTGCCTGCTGTCAGTTTTCCTCTATGAGAATATTATCATATTATTATTTTTACAGCTTTTGTGTCATGTTATAATAGCTTCCAAAGAATTTTTTCCTAGTAGTTTGAGAACTTTGCGCTCTTGATTTGAGACAGTGTGACCTGTTAGTGGTTACCAGATGAATTGTATGCTTTGAAGTGACTTTTTCTAAGCCATTGTGCTAATACATTTTAAAATTTACCTTACCTTGTGTTATAATAATTATATTTAAGTCTCGTGGCAGTCTTCTTTAGTCTATATGTGATGAAAAGATTTATTTGCGTGCCTATTCAGATTAAATCAAAATAAATTTTGCTGGACATGGCATCATGTGAATTGAATTTCTTTAACTTGCAGTTCCTAAACACTGCTTTATCTGGTGGAAATGTTAACGTTCGATGGCAGAAGAATTACAAGCATCTTTAAACCCACCTTTAGTTACATGAACTTTCGTAGAATAAAGGTGGTTGCTGAATGCTCCAAGAATTTACCCTTCCTGTTCTATTTTTGTTATTTTTATTGTTTCCAATTATTTTTTATAAAGAAAAATTATGTTTATAAATTTCATCGTTATTTATAGATCGCTTCATCATTAAATAAAGCAGATGAGCTTACTAAAAATGATGCTTGAAATAATTTTTGTTATCAGTACGTACTCCTTTGATTAAAAAGCATTTTATCACACCACATCCCCTAAAACACAGTTTCACCTATACAGCCATCCTGTGGTTCTCTGTCACTGTTATAAAGGAAACCTGTGATATTAGAGAGAAATATTTCTAGAGAAGAATAGGCAAATTATATTTCCTTCCCTCCAGGGAGATTGTCTTGAAAGCTCAAGCAGACTGTGGGGTGGGACCAAGAAGTGAGAAGTTCAAGAGAGGAGCTGCAGTCTAATGACTTTTTCTTTCCCTGCACGCCTTTTTCTCCTTTTACCCTTTCCCTCTCTTTGGTTCTAGGATCAACGTGAAAATGCATGCCCTCCTGCTCTTGTCTTTATGCTTTCAGTAGGAGAAAGGCTAGAATTAACACTATGACTTCGAGCTCAGGAAGAGTTTAGTCAGAGAAAATTTAGCTGAACATGAAAATGTTTGCAAACTAAAACTAAACTAGTCCTGTTATCTTCATGAGTCCATGAGGTAGTAAAATGGAACTACCATTAGCCTACAGCATACACCTGTGTGAGCCTGTCATTCTGAAAGGGACTCCGTGGGGAGGTCAAAAGTCAGTATGACCCATGCAGAGGAGGACCCAGGTTTTGTAGATTGCGGCTCTTACATAGTTTTGGGGCCCTCTTTAAGAAAAAAATACAAATAAAAAATTAGTGAAAAAGTCTTGGAAGGTGCCTGTGCAAGTAAAGGGCCCTGAACTTAACCATCATTAATTCACAGTAAATCTACCTCTAACCTCATACATATTAAGTTCTATTCTGAATTGGTAATAAAACTTCACTTATTAAGTTAAATTCTGAACTGATAATAAAGCTAAATATTTTAAAATAAATTTTAATGTCACATTCTTAGGAAAACCTTCCCTTATTCCTTCCTTTGTAATTCCACTATGTCACGTATACACTGTGTAGTAATTGTGCACTTGTTTGTCTATGTTGCCCGCGAGATTCTAAGCTACAGGCAGGCTGAGATGTCTTGCCCAGTGATATATCTCTCGTGCCTAGCACTGTGTTTGGAAGACTGTAGTTGTTTAAACTAGAATGGAGTGTTGCTGGGATCATGGTACCTTCAAGCAAGTTCCAACAGCAGCTCTGGTGTTGTACTTGATGTGCTAACAGAGGCCTCTAGTGCTATTACATGCAGAAACGGTTCTCATCAATCATATGGACAGCAGCTGATGAGTTCTGTTTTACTTGATGTGTTATATATGGGAAAGATGTCGTTCAACTATGCACAAAAATTTATAAAGAACAGGCTAGGAGTTCATCCCTCTGGTATGAAGGAGTAACTATAACACATCTGAAGGTGGAGTAAGGTACAAAATGGCCATATTTTACTTCTCTTTGAAAACATTTAAAAATTTATTTCTTAAGACAATCAGTTCAAGGGAAAAAACATGGAAGGCATAATTCAGAGATCAAATTCTTCCATTTGATGAAGTTGTACTTCATCTAACTGGGTAACTGATTTTAAACCAGAAGCCTATTTACAGATTTTATAGCTCAGACATCTAACTATATCTAAAACATCATAATAAATATGTTATTTCTGATGAAAGGTGTCTTGAGCTTACATACATGAAAGGGGAAAAAACAATGGCTTTTCTTCTTTTCCTAAAATAAAAGAATGCTATTGCTTGTGTTTCGCATTTACAGGATTTAAGATTGGCAGGTTTGGTAGGGGGATGTTATATATCCGTGGTGAATTATTTTTTATATTCAGAAAAATGTAGGATAAATTCTGCAAATACTGTAATTTATATTGCCAAAGGAGAAACATCCTAAAACAACAAATTTAAGGGCTGATATAACACCTAGTTGTACGAAAGGTGACAGGACTGGCCATGTAGTTTGCCATGCCCAGTGCAAAATGAAGATGTGGGAACCCTTACTAAAAAATAATTAAGAATTTCAAGACGACAACAGCAGAATGTTAAACCAAGTGTGGGGCTCTTTTAAGCTTGAGGTGCTGTGCTGTGCAGCTGCATGGATCACACACCCATGAAGCTGACCCTGCAAGATGCCTTTGCGTGGTTTGTGAAAGCTGCTGTTAAAGACCTTACTCACTATGTTGCCTGGTCAATTATACAGAAAGGTTCATGTGATAAACTCCTCTTTGATCACAGTACCAGAATAACGTTTGTCACCCTAAATGACCTGTAAGCTTCCTCTGAATGAAAGAGTTCAGTGTTGTGCTCAAATGGGGTTCCTCAGTTTCGATTTTCTGATGTCATTTCTTCTTTATTATTTGACTTTGGTTTTGTATGCAGTGTTAATAGGTTTTGGTCTTTTGTGTTGGAAGCCACCTCAAATCCTCTCTTGGAAGTAGGTAAAAAGCATAAATGAGCAACACTCTTAAAAGTGGTTTCAAAAGTTGATTTAAAAAGCCTGTCATCATCAACATTATCTACTGGGTGCAGTAATAGCTCTATTAATGAAATTAATGTTTTCCAACAACATAATTATTTGTTAGAGACGTCACAATCTCAGGCAGAAATAATCTGGGAAGCAGAGGATGCATTTCAGATAAGTAAGAGTACACATCAGCAATTTTAAATAGCAATAAAAATTTCTTAGTCTTAAGCAAAAGCTTAAGCAGTTAAGGTTAAAGGAAGTGAAGGCTGGGGCTTGGTTTATTCTTGGGCAAGACAAATCCATTGGGGACAAGCTTAGAGGGAAGGGATCTGCTGGCAGACAGCCCTTTGCTGGGGTGATACAGGTTCCCTTCAGACGTAACATATGCTCTTCTATTCCCTAAAGTTTCCTGCAGCCTCAGCCAGGATCCCCGAAGAGCAAGGAACCAGTTATGGAGACTGTGCTTTGGACCTCCCTCCCTAAGTCATCCCACAAGAATTAAACTGGATTGTCCTTCAAGCAGTGTTGCTATGTTCAATTGTGCAAGGTTTTTCACTGCACAGATCCACTGGGTGATAGGCAAGTGGCATCTGAATTCCTCCCCACTTTATGATGACCAATCTGTATCCCCTCACATGGGGCTGTGCCCCATGCAAGAAGGGGCACCTTATGAGCTGGTGTTTAGGACAACCTAAGAACCAGCTAAGTAGACATAGTAGAGAATCTAAGTCCTTTAAAGTGAGAAAATGCCTTTTCTTATTGGAAAAACAATATTTCCAATTAGCTCTAAAAATAAAAACATTTTGAGTTAATTTCAGCGTGAATGAGTACTGGTTAAAGTAGAATGGTAAGAGTAGTGATTCTTCACTTTTTGATAAGATTGTGGTGTGTGAAGAGCCAGAACCTTTATATGAGTTGGAGACCAGGGAATGGGAGAAGTGGATGCAGAGTGAAATAGATACAGTGTTTTTCACCACTTTGGCTTCGATTTAGGTACCATCTTCTAAGGGTATTTGTTAATCGAAATATTACTTGTATGGAATTTCCTGAAGGTCCAGTGGTTAGGACTCCACTGCTGAGGGCCTGGGTTCAATCCCTGGTAGGGGAACTAGGATCCTACTAGCCATGTGGTACAGCCAAATAAAATAAAATAAAATAAAAAAGAAATATTACTTGTATATGGTAATTGAAGTACTATTTGATTTGAGAGTAATATTCTCTGAGTTTTTCTTATCCTTTAGGTATCAAAGAAAGTATATTTGTATTTCCTTGTTAACACTGATAAAAACATGTAAAATCATATATGAACACATGGAAAAATACACACTGATAAATTAGATAACATTTTTGTTATAGCAAAATGAGAACAAGTTAATTTCCATTGAAGATAAAATACTGAGCACATTTGTGATTTGTGCTGCTTGCTCATCATAATTATGAGACATGACATTTAAGCACATATAAAATGAGACTTAGCCTGCACTTTCACATTTAAAACACTAGTTATTGTCTAGGTAGAATCTTACGCTTACATGGCTGTACTAGCTGGAGTATTCTTCCTCCTTGATACTATTGGGCTTGACTGCCTCTCCACAAAATATGTGAAGTGTTTGCTGTGTGCCCAGCATGGTGCTAGAGGATATGCAACCAGAAACCCCCAGGGTTGCAGTATAATTAGTACATGGTATGATTAAAGCCTGTCCTCAATTTTTCTCCCTTTGTTACTGCAGTCCTCAATACTTTCTGAGATGCACCTTTCAACCACTGTTGCAAGGCTCCATATCTTGGGAAAATCATGGGCTTCTCTCTTTTGCTATCTTTTCTGTAAAATCTTTGCCCATTCCCCTATTTGGAGCTAATTACTTCATCCCAAGTGTTTTCCAGGGCACTTCATATTTTACTTTTCTATCACAGTTATTTCTATTCATGTGTTTATTCCCCACTAGATTTCAAGTTCCCTGATGTCATGGATTCATATGAATCCTCAGCTCTCTATTCCTCATGATGTTACCAAAATACCTTTTTCATAGTTGGTGCTCAGAAAAAGTTTATAACATGAAATCAGATTGGATTAAAATAATGTTTTATCTGAACTGTTCAGGGACACAGATATATGCTGTAGAGCCAAGTTGAATTCTTGTCAGCATTCTTAATTTGTTTTCATTGTGCAGTGGAAAATTTAATGCCCAGTCTCCTATTCCTGAACAAATAAACTATTATCATCATTTTCTGTTGCCTTTTCCAGTCTTGTATGTTTATAAACATAATTTTATGAATCTATGAGCATAGGCTCATAATATATATTCAGTTTTGAGTTCTCTATTCTTTCAGGTATGTAGGAGACTTAATTAAGCTAAAGAAACAAGGACTTTTGGTCAATAAGTATAAAAGTTTTGCGATTGTTGCCCCAAATCAGCCTTTTAATTCTAGTATAAGCATGCATAGAGGCTTATCAAGCTTCAGAAAGAACATCCTTTCAAACCTTTCTAATGGCAGTATCATAAATTATGGCCACATATATCAGGGGATCACCCCAGACTGGGATTTTTCTCCAATGAAACAGCAGTGCCTAATAATTCGAGATGAAATTCTAATTATTTTAATGGGATTATTTTGCTTCTTGGCATATCAAGCAATTTGTTTTACACCCTAACTCATTATTTTTCATCTTTAAAGACTTAAATAGAGGAGTCATGACAGAATAGGAGTCCTGTTTCATCTCTTGTACCATTAATTATGCGATGGTAGTTTCACTGCTGATGAGACACTGAGACAAATGAATCTTGTTGGGTCTTACTCTGGTAGCAGATTTCATTCTTTATACTTCAAACAAGTTTTCTTAGAAAATCATTAATCACTAAACTGTGGATTAAATGGTGACAATAATGGAAGTATAACCAACAACCAATTGTTCATGGTTGGCTTCTCCAAGGATTTGACAGCTAATTTATAAAACAAGTTATTTTTATATAGTAAGACTTCTGTGACTAAAGTAAAATTGCTTTGACAAAAATGCTCAGCATTATTCTGTAGTCTGTGGGGGAGTGCATACACAGACCTTCATCCTTCCCTCTTGATCCCCTTTTCTTGCCATTTTTTTACAAGATTTCAGTTGGTCCTGATTCATTGCCAGCATGTGCCCTTGAAACAGTTACGAACTTTGCTAATATAAAAGACTATGAAATCTATTTTACCTTCTCAACCCAGGGTCCACAGTGGTGAGCTCTCAAGCCATATTGTGGGAAACTTGGCAAATAGGTCCAACAAAATTGCAAGGATTCTGTTGCAGGAGAGTGATGGTATCTTCTCAATTCAGGACAGGTATACATTGGGGAGCAGTTGGAGATGGGGAGAAGGGATTTTGTGACCAGGTGGTAGAGGATTTAAAAGCCAGAATGTGGGGTTTATGTTTCATCAACAGCTCCACATGTCATCTTAAGACCACCTGTTTGGGATGCCCCTAGAACTTGGAAAAAAAATACCCCTTCAGGATCCTTGCTCAGACTCTTGTTCAGATTCTTAGGGGTAGGGCCCTGAAATCTGCATTTTAAACAAGTGCCCCAGATGATTCTTATCCCACTTTAGGCTGAAAATTTCAGGTAAAGGAGAGAATTTGGTAACACACCATATTTGTATATATTTTAATATGTTTTGTTTAGATTATAAAATTTTTGTGTGGTATAAAGGAGAAAAAAGTATATTTTTATCACTTTATCAAAAACTAACACTGGAAAGATACCTATCAAAGGCCCAGTATGTTCTATAAACAGTGATATGCAGGTAAATGTTTAAGAACTAGCTCTCTGAAAGTAAACAACCCAACCGCATGCAAGTCCAAACTTGGAGTTGGAAACAAGAATGTCTATCCGTGGTTGGTTGAATGCACAGATACGGAGCCCATGGACACAGAGGGTGGACTAAAATATTTTATATAAGGGACTTGAGCATCTGCAGATTTTTGTATGGGGAAGAGGGTCCTGGTACCAATCCTATACGGATACCGAGGGATGATTATTCAGTGTTTTTAAAGGTAACTGTATAGGCTGATGGGAAGTTATGTACACGATAACAGATATCTTACCTTAAATATAACCATTAATTATTTTCAAAGCATGTTCTCAAACATTACCTTTGAGACCTGCAAATACTCTGTGAGATTGCCATGGAAGGGAAGATAATATCAGCTTTATTCTATAGTTGAGAAAACTGAGAGCTGGTAAATGTAAAGACTTTTGCAAGGTTACATGGCTATTAAAATGCAAAGCCTGATTTAGAAGTTTTGGACTACTGCTCAAATCATTTTCCTATACTCTACGCTTCTACTACTTAAGGTACAGGATGCGTCCAAGGGCGGCTGCGTGTAAATGCTGACAGAATGATACTATGGATGTAACAAAAGGATAATTCTGAGATATTAGTTGAAGTACTTCTACAACCCAAAGTGTCCCAAGAATAGACAGGTAAAGCATTCATTCCACCCTCACTAACAGTTGTTTTCTAGCCACAAGGAAAGATCAAAAGGTCAAGGAAAACAATTCAGAGAGTGGAAGAAAACTAATGAGGCACTAAAGTCACCTAGAAGAACTCTAAACATATGCCAGTAGCTCTCAAAGTGTGGTGCCTGAGACCAGCAGCATCAGCATCACCAGGAAACTTGTAGGCAATGCAAATTCTTGGGCCTCCCACCACAGACCTACTGAATCTGAAACTGGGGCTGATGTCAGTGACCTGTAATCAACAAGCCCTCCTGGTGATTCTCATGCTTGCTGAAATTTGACAGGAGCCCTAGGTCTTCCCCTTCCCCAGACCCAGGAACCCTAGGGAGGTTGGAGGATCTTAAAGAAGAGAAGACCTGGGTGTCTGATTCCAAGCTGACAGAGTTTAAATCAGAAATAACTGAGTAATCACTAATATGATTTCATTTACTTGAAGTTACTCAATTAAGTTGTCTACTCTTAGCTGGAATTGGGGATTTAAGATAGAAATTAAGTTTCATTTAAGGGAAATTAAATTAAACTGCATACACATCTGGGTTTGTGGCTTATAAAATCGAGTTTTCTACCTACACTTTGGATGCGCTTGGAATTTTGTGCTGGAATGAACCAAACAGTTGAAGTGAACATACAGACCTTCGTACATCATATAGTGTCAGATTGCAGTTCATACTGAATTAAGACTCATTATGTACAGCTGTGGGGTGGGGTTAAAGCATATGAAATAGTAAGCCATGGCAAAATATGATCCATGTCACTTTTCCTTGGCCTTTGCACTGTGGCTCTGCCCCCAGTCCCCGGCTTTGACTTCCCTGACCTGATTGTGCTTTGTGCTTCTCCTTCAGCGTGGCATCTCACCACGGTCTTAACTAGAGTGACCAACTCATCCCAGAGTGCGTGAAATTTTCTCAGTTTTGAAATGGAAAGTCCCATGTCCCTGGAACCTCCTAGTCCTGGCCAAACTGGGACAGTTGGTCACCCTAATCTTAACCCTCTTAATTTGAGACCACGACTGGGCATTTCCTTTGCTTTTTTCACTGGTGCAGGTTGATCCCATGTCTCTGACAGGCTGGTGATCCCAGGTTTTGCTACTCTTGGGGAACTACAGGGCAACTGGCTATTGAGAATCCCTGTGAAACAGTCACTTACTTCTTGAACTCGTAACTAATATTTGTAGAGGGCATGAGTAGTAGTTACTTTTAGCGCCATGTGAAATATCTCTTACTGTTTTGAAGATATCTAGTCATATATTACTGACACAGCCAGGTTACTAACTGCAATGTACTAAAGCTTGGAAACATCTTCTTGCTGTTGAGTGACTTCAATTAAGGAAAATCACTAAGACTGGAATTTAAAAGCTTGGCCTGGCACTGGGGTATTGATTGTTTGGTGACACCTGAAAGTGGGATTTTAAGAAAATTAATCCTGCCATTTGTGGAGTAGAATACAGGGGTTCTGAGGTGAAGAGGCATATAAGGAAACAGAACTGTTATGTCAGGACCGAAATGATAAAGGCACAATAGGGAGTTAATGGTCAGAATAAAAGAAAATAATTATTGAAATATATTTTGAATAAAGAATGCATGAAGTACTAACCTGGGTGATTGAGACATTGATGATGCCATTGATTAAAAAAAATAGGCAAGTCTAAATTTAGACAATTGAATTGAACTCTGTTTTTGTATTGGTAACTGTCAGGAACTCAGATTATTCCAAGCAGTTCCAGGTTTGGGGTTAAGGCCTCAGGGAAGAGTGGGCTGCATATGCCCCTTTGTGTTCATTTATCAGAGGTAATGCTTGAAGCCTTGGAGGTATCATAGTATCAAGAGCAGGCAGCTGAGATGAGTCATGTCAATGGCCATAAATCTTTTTGTTATTCCTCAATATATTTTGATGCTATGTAATTAACATCTATTCAGGATTTTATTGTTGTTCCTTCCACATTATTTTTTTTTTATTTTCTGGCCGCACCGTGTTGCATTCGGGATATTATTTCCCCGACCAGTGATCGAACCCGTGCCCCCCTGCAGTGGAAGCTTGGATTCTTAACCACTGGACCACCAGGAAAGTCCCGCATCCATGTTATTTTAGGAGCAGAATTTTTTTTTTCCTTTTAACATCTATACTGGAGTATAATTTCTTTAAAATGGTGTCTTAGTTTCTGCTTTATAACAAAGTGAATCAGTTATACATATACATATATCCCCATATCTCCTCCCTCTTGTGTCTCCCTCCCACCCTCCCCATCCCACCCCTCTAGGTGGTCACAAAGCATTGAGCTGATCTCCCTGTGCTATGCGGCTGCTTCCGACTAGCTATCTATTTTACATTTGGTAGTATATATAAGTCCATGCCACTCTCTCGCTTCATCCCAGCTTACCCTTTCCCCTCCCCGTGTCCTCAAGTCCATTCTCTATGTCTGCATCTTTATTCCTGTCTTGCCCCTAGGTTCTTCATAACCTTTTTTTTTTTTTTGATTCCATATATATGTGTTAGCATACGGTATTTGTTTTTCTCTTTCTGACTTACTTCACTCTGTATGACAGACTCTAGGTCCATACACCTCACTACAAATAACTCAATTTCATTTCTTTTTATGGTTGATTAATATTCCATTGTATGTATGTGCCACATCTTCTTTATCCATTCATCTATCGGTGGACACTTAGGTTGCTTCCATGTCCTGCTATTGTAAACAGAGCTGCAATGAACATTGTGGTATGTGACTCTTTTTGGATTATGGTTTTCTCAGGGTATATGCCCAGTACTGGGATTGCTGGGTCATATGGTAGTTCTATTTTTAGTTTTTTAAGGAACCTCCATACTGTTCTCCATAGTGGCTGTATCAATTTACATTCCCACCAACAGTGCAAGAGGGTTCCCTTTTCTCCAGCACCCTCTCCAGCATTTATGTTTGTAGATTTTTTGATGATGGCTATTCTGAATGATGTGATATGAAACCTCATTGTAGTTTTGATTTGCATTTCTCTAATGATTAGTGATGTTGAGCTTCCTTTAATGTGTTTGTTGGCAATCTGTATATATTCTTTGGAGAAATGTCTATTTAGGTCTTCTGCCTATTTTTGGATTGGGTTGTTTATTTTTTTGATATTGAGCTGCATAAGCTGCTTGTAAATTTGGAGACTAATCCTTTGTCAGTTGCTTCATTTGCAAATATTTTCTCCAATTCTGAGGGTTGTCTTTTCGTCTTGTTTCTGGTTTCCTTTGCTGTGCAAAAGCTTCTGAGTTTCATTAGGTCCCGTTTGTTTATTTTTGTATTTATTTCCATTTCTCTAGGAGGTGGGTCAAAAAGGATCCTGCTGTGATTTATGTCATAGAGTGTTGTGCCTATGTTTTCCTTTAAGAGTTTTATAGTGTCCGGTCTTAAATTTAGGTCTTTAATTCATTTTGAGTTTATTTTTGTGTATGGTGTTTAGGAGTGTTCTAATTTCATTCTTTTACATGTAGCTGTCCAGTTTTCCCAGCACCACTTATTGAAGAGGCTGTCTTTTCTCCATTGTATATTCTTGCCTCCTTTATCAAAGATAAGGTGACCATATGTGTGTGGGTTTTTCTCTGGGCTTTCTATCCTGTTCCATTGATCTATATTTCTGTTATTGTGCCAGTACCATACTGTCTGGATTACTGTAGCTTTGTTGTATAGTCTGAAGTCCGGGAGCCTGATTTCTTCAGCTCCGTTTTTCTTTCGCCAGATTGCTTTGGCTACTCAGGGTCTTTTGTGTTTCCATACAAATTGTGAAATTTTTTGTTCTAGTTCTGTGAAAAATGCCAGTGGTAGTTTGATAGGGATTGCATTGAATCTGTAGATTGCTTTGGGTAGTATAGTCATTTTCACAATGTTGATTCTTCCAATCCAAGAACACGGTATATCTCTCCATCTGTTTGTATCATCTTTAATTACTTTCATCAGAGTCTTATAGTTTTCTGCATACAGGTCTTTGTCTCCTTAGGTAGGTTGATTCCTAGGTATTTTATTCCTTTTGTCGCAGTGGTAAATGGGAGTGTTTCCTTAATTTCTCTTTCAGATTTTTCGTCATTAGTGTATAGGAATGCAAGAGATTTCTGTGCATTAATTTTGTATCCTGCTACTTTACCAAATTCATTGATTAGCTCTAGTAGTTTTCTGCTAGCATCTTTAGGATTCTCTATGTATAGTATCATGTCATCTGCAAACAGTGACAGCTTTACTTCTTCTTTTCTGATTTGCATTCCTTTAATTTCTTTTTCTACTCTGATTGCTATGGATAAAACTTCTAAAACTATGCTGAATAATAGTGGTGAGAGTGGACAACCTTGTCTTGTTCCTCATCTTAGGGGAAATGGTTTCAGTTTTTCACCATAGAGAATGATGTTGGCTGTGGGTTTGTCATATATGGCCTTTATTATGGTGAGGTAAGTTCCCTCTATGCCTACTTTCTGGAGGGTTTTTATCATATATGGATGTTGAATACTGTCAAAAGCTTTTTCTGCATCTGTTGAGAAGATCATATGGTTTTTCTCCTTCAATTTGTTAATATGGTGTATCACGTTGATTGATTTGCGTATATTGAAGAATCCTTGCATTCCAGGGATAAACCCCACTTGATCATGGTGTATGATCCTTTTTAATGTGCTGTTGGATTCTGTTAGCTAGTATTTTGTTGAGGATTTTTGCGTCTATGTTCATCAGTGATATTGGCTTGTAGTTTTCTTTCTTTGTGACACCTTTGGTTTTGGTATCAGGGTGATGGTGGCCTCTTAGAATGAGTTTGGGAGTGTTCCTCCCTCTGCTATATTTTGGAAGAGTTTGAGAAGTATAGGTGTTAGCTCTTCCCTAAATGTTTGATAGAATTCGCCTGTGAAGCCATCTAGTCCTGGGCTTTTGTTTGTTGGAAGATTTTTAATCACAGTCTCAATTTCAGTGCTTGTGATTGGTCTGTTTATATTTTCTATTTCTTTCTGGTTGAGTCTTGGAAGGTTGTGCTTTTCTAAGAATTTGTCCATTTCTTCCAGGTTGTCCATTTTATTGTCATAGAGTTGCTTGTAGTAATCTGTCATGATCCTTTGTATTTCTGCAGTGTCAGTTGTTACTTCTCCTTTTTCATTACTAATTCTATATTGATTTGAGTCTTCTTCCTTTTTTTCTTGATGAGTCGGGCTAATGGTTTATCAATTTTGTATATCCTCTCAAAGAACCAGCTTTAGTTTTATTGATATTTGTTCTTGTTTCCTTCATTTATTTTTCATTTATTTTCTGATCTGATCTTTATGATTTCTTTCCTTCTGCTAATTTTGGCGTTTTTTAATTCTTTCTCTAATTGTTTTAAGTGTAAGATTAGGTTGTTTATTTGAGATGTTTCTTGTCTCTTAAGGTAAGATTGTATTGCTATAAAATTCCTTCTTAGAACTGCTTTTGCTGCATCCCATAGGTTTTGGGTCGTTGTGTTTTTATTGTTATTTGTTTCTAGGAAATTTCTAGGATTTCCTCTTTTTACTTCTACAGTGATCTCTTGATTATTTAGTAGTGTATTGTTTAGCTTCCATGTCTTTCTATTTTTTACAGATTTTTTCCTGTAATTTCTGTCTAGTCTCATAGCATTGTGGTCGGAAAAGATACTTGATATGATTTCAATTTTCTTAAATTTACCGAGGCTTGATTTGTGACCCAAGATATGATCTATCCTGGAGAATGTCCCATGAGCACTTGAGAAGAAAGTGTATTCTGGGTTTCCCTGGTGGCGCAGTGGTTGAGAATCCGCCTGCCAATGCAGGGGACGCGGGTTCGTGCCCTGGTCTGGGAGGATCCCACATGCTGCGGAGTGGCTGGGCCTGTGAGCCATGACCGCTGACCCTGCGCATCCGGGGCCTGTGCTCTGCAACAGGAGAGGCCACAACAGTGAGAGGCCCGCGTACCACAAAAAAAAAACCCAAAAAACCAACCAAACAAAAAAGAAACTGTATTCTGTTGTTTTGGGATGGAATGTCCTATAAATATCAATTAAGTCCATCTTGTTTAATGTATCATTTAAAGCTTGTGTTTCCTTATTTATTTTCATTTTGGATGATCTGTCCATCGGTGAAAGTGGGGTGTTAAAGTCCCCTACTATGATTGTGTTACTGTCGATTTCCTCTTTTATGGCGGTTAGTATTTGCCTTATGTATTGAGGTGCTCCTATGTTGGGTGCATAAATATTTACAGTTGTTATATCTTCTTGGATTGACCCCTTGATCATTATGTAGTGTCCTTCTTTTTCTCTTGTAATACTCTTTATTTTAAAGTGTATTTTGTCTGATATGAGAATTGCTACTCCAGCTTTCTTTTGATTTCCATTTGCATGGAATATCTTTTTCCATCCCCTCACTTTCAGTCTGGATGTGTCCCTAGGTCTGAAGTGGGTCTCCTGTAGACAGCATATATATGGGTCTTGATTTTTTATCCATTCAGCCACTCTGTGTCTTTTGGTTGGAGCATTTAATCCATTTACATTTAAGGTAGTTATTGATATGTATGTTCCTGTTACCATTTTCTTAATTGTTTTGGGTTTGTTATTGTAGGTCTTTTCCTTCTCTTGTGTTTCCTGCCTAGAGAAGTTCCTTTATCATTTGTTGTAAAGCTGGTTTGGTGGTGCTGAGTTCTCTTAGCTTTTGCTTGTCCATAAAGGTTTTTAATTTCTTTACTGAATCTGAATGAGATCCTTGCTGGGTAGAGTAATCTTGGTTGTAGGTTTTTCCCTTTCATCACTTTAAATATGTCCTAACACTCCCTTCTGGCTTGCAGAGTTCCGGCTGAAAAATCAGCTGTTAACCTTCTGGGGATTCCCTTGTATGTTATTTGTTGCCTTTCCCTTGCTGCTTTTAATATTTTTTCTGTGTCTTTAATTTTTGATAGTTTGATTAATATGTGTTTTGGCATGTTTCTCCTTGGATTTAGCCTGTATGGGCCTCCCTGTGCTTTCTGGACTTGATTGATTATTTCTTTTCCCATATTAGTGAAGTTTTTGACTATAATGTCTTCAAATATTTTCTCAGTCCCTTTCTTTTTCTCTTCTTCTCCTGGGACCCCTACAATTTGAATGTTGGTACATTTAATGTTGTCCCAGAGGTCTCTGAGACTGTCCTCAGTTCTTTTCATTCTTTTTGCTTTATTCTGCTGTATGGTAGTTATTTCCACTATTTTATCTTCCAGGTCACTTATCCATTCTTCTGCCTCAGTTATTCTGTTATTGATTCTTTCTAGAGAATTTTAAATTTCTTTAATTGTGTTATTCATCATTGTTTGTTTGCTCTTTAGTTCTTCTAGCTTCTTGTTAATTGTTTCTTGTATTTTCTCCATTCTATTTCCAAGATTTTGGATCATCTTTACTATCATTGCTCTGAGTTCTTTTTCAGGTAGACTGCCTATTTCTTCTTCATTTGTTTGGTCTAGTGGGTGTTTACCTTGCTCCTTTATCTGCTGTGTGTTTCTCTGTCTTCTCATTTTGCTTAACTTACTGTGTTTGGGGTCTCCTTTTCACAGGCTGCAGCTTCATAGTTCCCCTTGTTTTTGGTTTCTGCCCCCAGTGGCTAAGGTTGTTTCAGTGTGTTGTGTAGCCTTCCTGGTGGAGAGGATTGGTGCCTGTGTTCTGGTGGATGAGGCTGGATCTTGTCTTTCTGGTGGGCAGGACTGCATCCGGTGGTGTGTTTTGGGGTGCCTATGACCTTATTATTATTTTAGGCAGCCTCCCTGATGATGGGTGGGGTTGTGTTCCTGTCTTGGTAGTTGTTTGGCATAGGGTGTCCTGCACTGTAGCTTGCTGGTCGTTGAGTGGAACTGGGTCTTAGCGTTGAGATGGAGATCTCCGGCTGAGCTTTCACCATTTGATATTACGTGGAGCCCGGAGGTCTGTGATGGACCAATGTCCTGAACTCGGCTCTCCCACCTCAGAGGCACAGGCCTGATACCTGGCCAAAGAACCATGACCCTGCCAGCCACACAGCTCAGAAGAAAAGGGAGAAAAAATGAAAGAAAGAAAGAAAATCAATCAATAAATAAAGTTATTAAAATAAAAAATTATTAAAAATTGAAAAGTAATTTAAAAAAAGAGATAAAATAAGAAAAGAAGAAAGCAGACAGCATCCAAACCAAAAAACAAATCTGTCAATGAAAACAAGAGGTGAAAACTATACTAAAAAAAAAAAGAACCAGACAGACAGAACCTTAGGGCAAATGGTAAAAGCAAAGCTATACAGACAAAATCATACAAAGAAGCGTATACATACACACTCACAAAAAGAGAAAAAGGAAAAAAATATATGTATCTATATATATTTTTTAAAAAAAGGAAGAGCAACGAAATCTATAAACCAATCTACCAATGATAATAAACTGTAGCTACTAAACTAAGATAAACATAAAACCAGAAAGAAATTAGGTGCAGATAGCAAACCTCAAGTCTACAGTTGCTCCCAAAGTTTACCGCCTCAATTTTGGGATGATTTGTTGTCTATTCAGGTATTCCAGAGATTCAGGGTACATAAAGTTGATTGTGGAGATTTAATCCACTGCTGGGAGAAATTTCCTTTTCTCTTCTTTGTTTGCACAGCTCCTGGGGTTCAGCTTTGGATTTGGCCCCGCCTCTGCATGTAGGTCACCTGAGGGCACCTGTTCTTTGCTCAGACAGGATGGGGTTAAAGGAGCAGCTGATTCGGGGGCTCTGGTTCACTCAGGCTGGGGGGAGGAAGGGTATGGAATGCGGGGTGAGCCTGTGGTGGCAGAGGCCGACTTGATGTTGCACCAGCCTGAGGTGCGCCATGTGTTCTCCCAGGGAAGTTGTCCCTGGATCACAGGACCCTGGCAGTGGCAGGCTACAGTGGAGGTGTGGATAGTGACCTGTGCTTGCACACAGGCTTCTTGGTGGCTGCAGAAGCATCCTTAGCATTTCATGCCTGTCTCTGGTGTTCGCGCTGATAGCCGCGGCTCGCACCCATCTCTGGAGCTCATTTAGGCGGCGCTCTTAATCCTCTCTCTTTGCGCACCCTGAAACAATGGTCTCTTGCCTCTTGGGCAGGTCCAGACTTTTTCCCAGACTCCCTCCCTGCCAGCTGTGGTGCACTAGCCCCCTTCAGGCTGTGTTCATGCCGCCAACCCCAGCCCTCTCCCTGGGATCTGACCTCTGAAGCCTGAGCCTCAGCTCCCAGCCCCGCCCGCCCTGGTGGGTGAGCAGACAAGCCTCTTAGGCTGGTGAGTGCTGGTTGGCGCTGATCCTTTGTGCGGGAATATCTCCGCTTTGCCCTCTGCACCCCTGTTGCTGCACTCTCCTCCACGGCTCTGAAGCTTTCCCCCTGCCACCCACAGTCTCCACCCGTGAAGGGGCTTCCTAGTGTGTAGAAACCTTTCCTCCTTCACCGCTCCTTCCCATAGTTGCAGGTCCCGTTCCTATTTCTTTTGTCTCTTTTTTCTTTTTTTTTTTTTTTTGCCCTACCCAGGTATGTGGGGGAGTCTCTTGCCTTTTGGGAAGTCTGAGGTCTTCTGCCAGCGTTCAGTAGGTGTTCTGTAGGCGTTGTTCCACATGTAGATGTATTTCTGGTGTATTTGTGGGGAGGAAGGTGATCTCCACGTCTTACTTCTCCGCCATCTTGAAGGTCTCCCAAAATCAGGAGTAGAAATTTTGGTGAAGCAATTAGAATAGTGAACTTGTTTGCACATGCTAATGAAGGTCTTTTAAATTAACTTTTTAATAATAAAAATATCATCAAGTTCTCAAGAGCTATTTACTGCCACAATGATAAGGAAATTAGGCTTTGAGAATACCAATAATAGTTTAGTCCCTTAATTTCTATAGCATTCATAATTGGCAAAGCATTTGACCATTTGTTATTTCATTTATCTCTGACCAAAACCTGTTGAGATAGGTGGTTTTTTCCCCGTTTTACAGGTGAGTAAACTGACGCTGAGAGTGATGGCATTGCCTGCGAAGACATATGGTGAAATAATCTGTACCCAAGGCAGGTCTTGTGGTTCCTTGGCCAGTGTGCTTTCCACGGAGCCAGATATGCACGCTGCTGATCACAACTACATAGCTCTGGTGTAGTTGAGTGTTTCTTCCAGTTTTTCACTAGCACAGTGTAGACTTCAGAAGCTTGCAGAAATGTGCCTTCATTAACCACAGAAAGACCCTCTGATTGTAGAAATTTTAGATGAATACCTCTGTCTAACACTGCTGTAAGACCTTGGCACCATAACTTTCAGATTCAGTCATCTTCACTGGGAACCCATGAATAAAATCAGGCTGACTGAGGGCAGAAGGCTGAGCCAATTAGAGAAAAACCCTGGGAAGCCTGGATTAAGTAGCACAAAGATGCAGATGAGTGAGCTGATGAAATTGCAACCCTCGCTGAAAAGCAGCTCACTTGCAGTAAAACCATAGAATGTTCTGCTAACTTCAAGCAGTGGGAGTTACATAATCTAATAATTAATTGTCTGTAACTTCCAGGCCTATTAGGGAGGTATGGAACAGACTCCGGAAGCAAATCACCAGCTTTTGTGGTGGTCAGGAATATTGCCTTAGGCATTCAGCTTTGTAATGGTAATGCTTACAAGTTGTTTTCCCTGTTAATTTTTAACCGTGGGTACAGTCCTTCTCCTACTAATGGGTATTTTAAGTGTATCTTAAAGATTTTTCATTGGTTTTTCACTCACAGTTGGAAATTGCCTAGTTTACCACAGTACTTTCAAGTGTCAAATTTGGCTTTTTTTTTTTTTTTTTCCTGAAAGACAAAGCCCAAAATAAAAGGTGACAGAATATCCCCAGCAGGCTGGAGAAAAATTAGGATCGTGTGCAGACAGAAGGACACATCCTTTTAAAATAGTTTAAACTGCCATGAGAAGTAGAAGGAACCCCATTTTATGTGGATTGCTTTGAACAGACCTTACTCTCACAAAGGAGGAATATGAATTCTGTCTTGGAAAGGAAGAGGCCCTGCAACCACACAGCGTGAAGGGGAGGTTCGAGAGAGGCTGTGAGTGGATGAAGGCTTTCAGTCACCAGGGGCCATAGGTTTCATTTTGATGTACATAAAAGCTGACCAAGGACTTTGTGAAAACTTTGAGCTGCCTTCCTGACCACCTTGGTTTCTTTCCTTCACCCATAGATCAGCGTCATTGACGACCCTGTTCTTTTCAAGTGGTAAAAGAAGTTAAAAATAAAGTTCTATTTTAGATGTACCTTTGATTTTCTTCAAAAACATTTCAGATGATAGGAAAGAGAAGTAGAGTGATAAATTTTAGCAGAGACCTGGCAGAGTCTTCTTATAGTTTAATCAAAAACGGGCTCAGCTTCAAATATATTAGGTTGCCACAGGAGAATGGGAGTGCCTTTTGGGAACAGTTAATAGTTCCCAGAATTTTAATCTACTTTTATCATAATACAGGGTAAAAGTTCCAAGGTAAATAAAGACAAATAACATTTAAAGGAATATTGCATGATATGTAAGAGGCAACATATTTAAATGGATGTAATCCTTCCTTATACGGCTTGCCTTTTCTATGACATGTGCTGCATGTTTTCTATGGATAATTTGGACTTCATCCAAGACAGCAAATTCCAGTGTTCCTTATGCATGTGGTCATTCTCATCTCCTTGACAATGTCAGAAGAGATCTTTTAACTTGGAAATTTATAAAGGTAATGGAAAATACTATTTGGGATCTAAATGCAAACACTTTAGAGTAAATTATTTTAAAAACGTCAAGTTATTTGTAGGTTTGTACCTGTAAATACTATACAATTAAAACTACCATGGTATTCCTCATGATTCTTCCCACTTGAATATTGATGAAAGCCTTAAGCAGAAGTGACTAGGTTATACTCTTAGATTTCAGTTGTGATTTGGGTCTTATCTTTTGTTGTGCTGGACTTGCATTGTCTGATGATTTCCCATTCTATACTGCATTTTCCCCTACTGAAAAAGTGCCTCCCTTATAATTATTTTCTCTTTAATCTGTGTTTCAGAGTAACATCAGAGTAAAATTTTCTTAATTTGTGTGCTAATAATAACTTTTTATATTTTTCTTTTTTGCCTTCTACTTTTTCCCTATATTCTCACATCAGATTCTTTTCTCACATTTTCCTTAAATGTTTCTGTTGGCTGCAAAGTCTATACAGCACAGTTCCTATGAATCTCTTGGTCTGTTACGTACCTTTAGAATATGAGCCTCATTAGAAAACATAAATTTGTCTGTTTCATATTTATTGACAGAGAAGACCTTCATGCTCTATTGTTAAGTGGAGTAAAGGAGCACACAAAAATACATGTTGGGTGATTCAATTTTCTGGAAAATAAATATTTTGTTTAAGTATGAAAAGATGTAGAAGGTTAGATACCAAAATATTAACTGTGATTGTTTGAGAATAGATGGAATTTTGGTGATTATAGTTTTCTTTTTTTCCCCCACTATTTCATTAATTCATCCTTTAAATGTTTATTTTTGAATTTTCTGTATGATTTGTGTTAAAAACAAACACTAAGTGGAAAGCATATAAAAAAAGAAAAGTTCTATGGACATAAATAAATGTGAACTCTGATTATTTTATTTGATTGATGGGGCTATAAAATTTTCTTAACTTTCTTTTCTTTGGTTGTGAGGACTAAAATTCTAATGCCTACTTCTTTTAAACTTTGGAGGGCATGGATTATATCTTTTTCATAAAGTTAGAATGGCCCATTTTTTGCCAAAGTGATCAAGGAAGGAATTCACTTTGGATATCAATTGTGACTTTACATGGGCCTGGAGAAGGCATGATTAAACAGTGATGACTTCTAGCCTCTGAGTAAATCTCAGTAGAATGGCAGTGCCTCTTCCAAACTCCACTCAGGGTGGGGACAATTCTGTTGCTGACTGAGGGGTTCCCCACTTGGGAGTGTCATATTGAATCTGTCCTAAAGAATATGACAAAAGCCAGAAAGATGAGATTGGGGAAGAAAACATAGAGCTAGGGTAAGATCAACCCTCACTGCTACCCACATATTTGTTTTGTTTACTTGAATGAAATATGGAGCTATTTTAAATTCCTATATAACACAATGGTATCAATAAAATGCAGCTTGGTTAAAAAATATATTTTATTTTTCTGTTTGTGATTACATTAAGCTTCCGTGAAAATGGAACACACCAGTTTCACAGCAGGAGAGGATAGATATAGCAAGACTAGAGAGGCGAGACGTTCAGGATTAGAAGAATCTGTATGGCTGAAAGTGAGGTAATGATAATGATTATGTGATAATAGGACTGTTGTGCTGTTTTATGAGGCAGTAATCCAGCTCCCAAAGCAGATAAGCTATGGGGGTGAAGGCTGAGTTTATCCCACGGAGGGCAATAGATTCTTGCTGAATAACCCAGCATGACAGTAAGGCTTTTTCTTTTTTGAAGCAAGGTCTTAAAAGTAAGTTTTAAAATAAAATGAGTAACTTCCCAAATATGAGCAAGTGAACAGCTGAGCAACAGTAAAATAAAAGCAAATTGTGCAGGGGAGTGGGGGCCTAAGGGGGTGGAGATGGGATTCTTTTTATGCAATGAAAACTAGAGTTCTAGTAATAGGAGACAAAATTTCCAGGAACCAAAATAAAAACAAAAACAAAACCTCACTACCATACATATTGGCAGCTGAATTGAAGTGTTATTCTTCTAGAGAAGTATTAAACTACTGCAAAATGCAAACAGATGCCCATTCATCTTGTTTTAAGTCATTGTTCATTCGTGGCTTGACAGTTGCTATATGGAAGGGGCTACATTAGTTACAACAGCAGTTATAGACAAATGGCATGTTATCCTTGGTTTCTGTGAGCTTACAGATCAGTACTGCTTAATAAGATGTTAAAAGAGCTTAATCTTCAGTTTTTCTCTTTTTTTAATTTTTATTTTTTATTGGGGTATAGTTGCTTTACAATGTTGTGTTAGTTTCTGCTGTGCAGTGAAGAGAATCAGCTATACGTATACATATATCCCCTCTCTTTTGGATTTCCTTCCCGTTTAGGTCACCACAGAGCACTGAGCAGACTTCCCTGTACTATACAGTAGGTTTTCATTAGTCATCTATTTTATACAAAAGTCAGTTTTTCTCTTGTAGCCAAGATAGACCAGAAAAAAAATCTTACTCCGTCTTGATCCCTCCTGCTTCCTACATGTATATAAGCATGTTAAGGCTTGTTTGGTTCTAGAGGAGGGATGGGATTCAATCCTCAGTCCATGTTGGTCATTCCTCCTGGGCTCTTCACTTAGGCATGTGGTGTCAGTTCAATTTAGTGTTTAGTACAAATTATTTCCCCCTCATAGGCTGCCAGCAGGCATCCTCCTGTGGTACTGTCACCTCAGAAGCCATAGTATCAGATGGGCTCATGCATCTTACACCCTGTAGAACTGCAATCCCTATCTCTTCTAAGTACCTGGAAACTATTAGACCTCCCCAAGGGATGAGGCCACTTCTAACACTGAGCCTTATCCGCTCCTCCATTTTCACACAAAACTCTAGCTCAGTAGCTTTTGCCTTACAATGCAGAGGCCCAGTTGGGATTTGTCTTGGGGGCAACCACCCATCTGGACCATCTTTTCAGACTAATTCAAAATAACCAACTTCAAGGATACTGAGGTTGCTTTTATGGTTACCTTCTGGGAGATGGGAAGATGCAAAAAAATATTTACAGAGTGCTTATGTGTACCAGGCACTATCTGGGCACTTGGAATCTATCACTGAACACAACAGACAGGGACCCCTGCCCTCATTGAGCTTTTGTTTGAGCAAAGGGGACGATAACCAGTACACGTATTGAAAAGTTATCAAGTATGTTAGAGACTAGGTGTTGTGGGAAAAAAATAAAAAGTTTGAGTGGGGGTGAGGGAGATACAGAGTAAAGAGCAGTTTGCCGTATTAAATAGGGTGGTCAGAGTTGGCCTCATTGAGCACGCGGTATTGAACAACCACGTATAGGCGGAAGGGAGTTAGTCGAGTGGGTGTTTGGAGCAAGAACACTCTCTGGGCAGAGGAAAAAACTAGAGCAAAGGTTGGAAGTGTGTTTGGTATTTTTAAAAATTGTGGCAAAATGCATATAACATAAAATTCACCATTTTAAGTGTATAATTCAGTGGCATCGTACATTCACAGTGTGCAACCATCACTACTATGTAGTTCAAGAACATTTTCACCACCCCAGAAGGAGACTCCATACGCATTAAGCAGTCACCCCCATCCTCCCCTCCGACCAGTCTCTGACAACCACTACTCTGCTTTCTGCTTCTGTTGACGTGCATGTTGGCATTTTGAAGAAGACCGAGAAGCTAACGTGGGCTGGAGCACAGTAAGTGGAAGGGAGCTTAGGAGGGGAGAAAGTCAGTTAAGTAATGAAGAGCTGAATCCCCTTTTAGCCATTTTAAGTGTATGATTTTTACTCTGAATAAAAGAGAGAACCATTACAGAATTTTAAACTGAGGGGTAAAAAAGCTCCATGGGGGCTTCCCTGGTGGCGCAGTGGTTGAGACTCTGCCTGCCGATGCTGGGGACACGGGTTCGTGACCCGGTCCGGGAGGATCCCACGTGCCGCGGAGCGGCTGGGCCCGTGAGCCATGGCCGCTGAGCCTGCGCGTCCGGAGCCTGTGCTCCGCAACGGGAGAGGCCACAGCAGTGAGAGGCCCGCGTACCGCAAAAAAAAAAAAAAAAGCTCCATGGGAGAGTAGATTGAGGGGAGTGTGTGTGTGTGACAAGGTTGGAAGGAAGAAGATTGACTAAAGGGTGAGAGAAGATAATGGCTCTGGCAAGGTTGGAGGGGATTAGGAGGAGATTCAGAATATTAGAAATATTCTGAAGCTAACGCCAATAGGACTTGCTGATGAACTGGATTTGGGGTGTGATAGAAGAGTGACATCAAGGATTGCTCCAGTGAGTCTGACCTTTGTGATTAGAAGGATGAAGTTGCCATCAACTGAGATGGGGAAGCTGCAGCTGGAGCAGGTTTCAGGGGTGGGGGATATCAGGGAAACAGTTCGGGCAGAGTGAGTCTGAGATGTCTGTTCATCCAAATGAAAAAGTCAAGTAGATGGTTAGATGCATGTGTCTGGAGTTCTGAAAAGTGGCCTGTGGTGGAGATAAAAACTGGGGAGTCATTAGTATAGAGACATGGTATTTAATGCCATGAGTGGAAGAAGTCACCGGGGAACTGAATGTGAACAGATAATGAGAAGAAGCCAATTGCTGAGCACTGGGGTGCATCCTCCTTAAATGATGAGGGATACACAGAAGGAACCAGAAAGGAGGAACCAAGGTAGGAGGAAAATCATGGGTATGTAGTGTTGTGGAAGCCAAGTGAAGAAAGTGAACCAAGTAGAGAGTCGTTAACTGAATGAAATGCTGTTGAATTGACTGACTATTGGATCTAGCAGTTTGTGAGGCCGTTTCAGTTGTGTGAGTAGCTTGTAAGTCAGATTGGAATGGGTTTAAGGGAAAATGGGAAAAGAGGAACTGGAATAGTGAATAGAGACAACTATTTGGAGGATTTTCTTGGAAAAGGGCTGAAGGAAATGGAGGTGTACCCCCTTCTTCAGCTCCTCACTTTTACAAAAAATCATCATCTCTAATTTTATATATAACATAATTATATAGTTAATTCATGGGAGTGATACTTTTCTTTGCAAAGTATCATTTCATTTGCTTCCTCACAGATCCTCAGGACAATCCCTATCATTTAAAAAGAAACATAAGTTTATGAGCAGATAGTGAGGGGTAAGAAACAGACCTGAGGGAAGAGAAAGATTCTCTTTCTGAATCACTAATCTTTTTCTGAATCACCTAGTGTTTTACTGAATAAAATCATTTAAAAAAACTATCCAGTAAAGATTTTGTTCATGTACTTCTTATAGGTAGTTTGTAAATATTTCCACAAAAAATAAGAACATTTGGAAAATGTAAAAGTCATGGAGAAAAACTGAATAGTCTTTCCTCTGAGCCCCTTGGGAAAAAAGGAAATTATATGCAATGCTTATTTTAAGGCCTTTACAATGCTTAATTTATTTATAACTTAGCTAATAAAGTTTTGTCTGGGATAATTAAATTTTTAAAATATGGTAGATTAAGAAAGCAATTGCAAATTTATTAATTGAATTTGCTGTTTGATGTTTCTAATTTTTTAAAATCATAAATAGGGTTCTAAAGTTGCTGAGGTTAAAATAATTTAACTTTTCTTATATGTTCTAGTAACTGAAAAGCAGATGAACCCTGGGTAACCATCAACACTAGTACTACAAAAACTCGTGCTGTTTTAACTAGTTTCTTCCTCTTACGAAGTTAAAAATTTTTAGTTTTCTGAGAAGTAGCTATACAATAAAGGGGAGGGAACCCTTACGTTCACTGGACTTGCTATTTTGACATGCAACTTGGTTGAACTGTTTGCAGTTTTTGACCCATCACCTTCCACAGTATCCTTTGGTACATTGTTTCATGCCAAGCTTGTTCATTTGCCCACTTAAGTGCCCAATGAGTGTTTATAAATGCTAACGGATAATTTTATGGGTGCTTGGGAACTGAGGATTTTACTGGATTGAGGCATGCTACTCTACTCTTTCATTTGATAATCGTTTTCTAACCTGAATGTTTCCAAATGAAGGTCAATTTCTTTAATCCACTACATGAGATGGAGGAGGCCAAAATATGAGATTCAAGAGAAGTCTTAGAGAAATGGTTCTGCAAAATCTTCTCACCAGGCTGTGGGAGGGAGAGTCCATTTTATTGAACATTTATTGGGTACAAGTAGTTACGTGCCAAGCATTGTATTCAGTGTTGTGATGCAAAGATGAGAGCTAGATTTATTCATTCAGTAATTATTTATTCATTCAGTCAACATATATTCAGCATCATTTGGATTATTCAAACAACTATCTAAAGGCTGTCATTCTGCAGCCATTGAAAATAGAAATAAGACATGTTTTGGATTGTAATTTAATCAAATAAACTGCCATGCTACCCGATATCACTTACATTTCTAGTTTTAATCTAATATTCAAACTTACTGCAGCTGGAATCTTAGTGATACAGTTGGGTAAAAAGCTATTACATCTGTTTTCATAAAACTCAGAAGAGGGCTTCCCTGGTGGCGCAGTGGTTGGGGGTCCGCCTGCCGATGCAGGGGACATGGGTTCGTGCCCCGGTCCGGGAGGATCCCACGTGCCGCAGAGCGGCTAGGCCCATGAGCCATAGCCGCTGAGCCTGCGCGTCCGGAGCCTGTGCTCTGAGGCGGGAGAGGCCACGGCAGTGAGAGGCCCGCGTACTGCAAAAAAAAAAAAACACTCAGAAGAAAAATCTTAATTTATTTTTAATATTTCATGTTCTTTATAGTTCCCTATTTCAGGATATATTTTTTAAAACAGGCAAAAATTTAATAGATTTTAAATAGAAAACAATATTTTCATAAAATCTTTCTAAAGTATATTTTTTAAGTGGGTAGTTTTACAGGTGAGGGGTTATTTCTTAAAGTTCCTTGAAGTGGACAAACCTGTCAGTGTTTGCAGCTGCTTAAACCATCTACCCTTCCACCCCCAAATTAACTCTTCCTTATTGATGAATAATCTTTCTATTTTTCTGAGCGGAAACACCAATTAAGTAGGTAATTAGGTACTAGTGTCTTTAAGATTTCTTTTTAATACATGTAATCTTCCTTTTAAAAAATAGGTTATACCCCCTGTGCAGATGAGATGTTGTAAATATTTTTAAAATAAGGATTTAATCCATTATAAATATGCCTGCTAATTTTAGGCAAAACTCTGCCCTAGGAGCTGAAGAAATCCAAAGAAAACTAATGGTTTTCCAGCTCTGAAGGAGGTAACAATCTAGTGGGAACGTAGAAGCACACAGTATTTAGGTGGAATTGCCAATAAGATTTTAAAAATGGGAGCAGCGATGGACTGTTGAAATAGGGAGGAAAATTCATTCCGTGTTTAGATATGATACTTCTGTAAAGTTGTGAAAATGCTTTTATCTCTCTGAATTATCATATTATCGAAGTTGGGATGGACCTGTGTAAGATAAATAAGAAGGATCATAAGAGAAAACAGCATTGAGTTTAGAGGCAACATCTAGAAGGAAGTGATTATTTGCTCCCAACTAGTTTCTTAGTAAAAGAGAATACATTTCCTGGGTGACTAAAAAAACACCTTGCTTGTTCTTCCAGTACAGTCTGAATCCTCAGCAAAAGGCAAAGAGGATGATTCTCACTCAGCAACCTCTCAGCTTTTATGTACTTGAAACCTTCAGTTGCTATTTGTGGTTAACACTTGCCTTTCCATCATCTCACTTTCCTCACTCCTAATTATGAGCTTAATGTGCACCTTCCTTGATAATTTGTCTCCAACAGGAAGGCAAGATCAGTAGACTACTCTGTACCTTTAGCACTTAGCTGAGGCCCTGGCATATAGTCAGTGCTCAATAAATATTTTTTAGTGAATGAATTCCCACCCAGATATCAAAGCCTTTACATATTAAGCTCTAGGGTAGAATTTGGGGCAGCTAGAGGGCAGAAGGTTCTAAGAACGAATTTTTGTGATACTAGTATAAACAAATGGAAGCTACATTAGCAATTGATACTTAGAACCTTTTCTGATAGGACTTTACTTGCAATTAAAAAAAATGATGGACAGCTTTTAATATTGTGTCAAGTCAGTGCTGTCACCTTCATTCATGAAATTTCCATTTAATGTATGAGCTTTAACAATTTGAATGATAACAGGTGAATGACTTTGTAGTGTTTGTGCCTTGCAGGGTTTAGATATTTACCAATTCTGCAAACTAGTATGAAGTTAGCATCAGAAACATATTTTGTTATAGTTGAGGTATGAGTTAAAAGAAATTATGTACATTGTATATATTTATGTCCCTTGAGAGTACACTTTCCAAAAATGATTCGTTGCATTTTTATATTCCTCTAGATTTTCACTTCTATCACGGTCATATAGGAAAATATCTACAAATTGTTTTATATGCCAGTGAGCTGGTCTTGCCGAACACTCAGTATTTACCAGCACAGAGCAGTATAAAATAAGTAAAAAATAGTCTCTGCCTTCATGAAGTTAATATTTCAATAAAGAAGGTGGATCCCCCCAGATTGTGAAATATATGAGGTCATCAACAAGAGAAATGTGTAACTACAACCAGTTGCAGTGATCCTCAAATCCAGAGGGGTGGCTTCAGGCAGTGCAGTAGCTGATTCCAAAAGTGGTTTGGAGAGTCATAGATCAGCTATCTGAAAGCTGAGGACTATGTCAACCTTCTTTTCATGGGTGACAGATAGTATTTGCTGTGTCATTAAAATGTGAACAGCATACATCTAAATATTAGACTCAATATAATGATCCAAGAGTAGTTTAACTATATGTCCTATGAAATGAACCTACCCTGTCCTATGTATAGGACATTTATTCATATGTATATATCCTAAGGTGCATGAAACATAGTCAGGAATGACTTTAAAAATACCCAAATTAAGAATAATTTACTATTGCCGTGTTCTGAAGGTGCTGTATAATCCACTACTTAACACTTTGAACTTATTTGTCTCAAGCCTGCTTAATACCAAAACACACTCATAAAAGCACTTAACTGATTATGAAAGGTAATAATATCTGGGGAATTTGTACCAGGAATCACATGCTTGGTTTATAAAATATTTATTAAAAGGGAAATTAAATTATTCATGTTTAAATTAGGGTAGGTGGGTATAACTAAGAAGTCCCAAATCTTGATGGTTTAATACAATAAAGGATTATTTCTCACCATGTCATCATCCAATTCAAGTTAGTGTTGGTGGTAGTGGAGCAGTTATTGGGAGCCTTTACTGTCCTCAGTCATTTAGGAATTCTGGCTTCTTCCACTGAGTGGCTTTGGTGTCAAGGAAGGCCTTGGAGTCCCCAGTGGATCATCTGCATCTGGCCTGTAAACAAGAGAGGAGAATGTGGAGCATTGCATTGAAGGGAATACCTTTTTAGTCCAGACGTGGAAGTGCTAGCCATCACTTTTAACTACCTTTCTTGGCCATAATTTAAGCGCATGGTTCCACCGAAATTAAGGGAGCCTGGGATATGTAACCTAGTGCTATGCCCTGGAAGAAAAGGAAACAGGGTTTGGAAACACAGCATGGTCTCGGCCAGAGTGTTTAAACATGCTGCACTGATTTAAAACTTTCTGTACACACTGCTATGTTTGAAAGCGATAACCAATAACCAACAAGGACCTACTGTAAAAAAACTAATTAATTAAAAAACAAAACAAAACTTTCTGATCAGTTGAAATACTTCAGAATTTTCCAACTTAACATGAAGTCAGTGGATCATATGAAAGAGGAGTGACCAAAAACCTAACCAGAAGGGAGACATATCAAGTTAATCGGCCAATTTGGAAGCAGCTATATTTAAAGAAATGACTATCCAAAGATAGTTCAAACGGAAATGAAAGGTGACGAATTCAGTGCCTCAACTCTTAAACTAAGTGTGATACTGTAAAGAGGTAGATATATGGGTATCACCATTAACTGGACATGCATCCTGGGCCATTCACTTAATCGCTCTGACTTGATTGCATCCTCTGAAAAATGGAGATGATACTGATATTCGTTTCCATCCTTGCTTTGAAGCAAACAAAATCATGTATGTGAGGGGGTTTATAAAATATTAATTGCTAAACAAGTTTTATTTCAGGCTACTTGCATTAAGGAAAAATTACCTCCAAGACTGCTCCTGTCATTCACCTGTGACTCATGAATTTTCGGTTGGCATAGAGTAGCAGAGGAAAGTCTTTCAAATATTGTAAAATCTAGGTTTATCTGAGGTAACCGTTGCTGCTTGTAGGAAGTATGTGGCTGAGTAATAGTTCAAAAATAGCATGTTATTTTGAGGAAGAAAATATGTTCTTCAACAAATAAAATAAGTGTTCCGAAGAATAATTTTATAGCATATTTAATCACACATCTAAAATAATTTGAATCCTGTAGTTCAGAGCACTCTGTACTTTGATATGAATTTTGAAGTGCTTTATTAACTGCAGTAGTACCAAGGCAAGTACTATTATGTAGAGTTGCATTTTATGAGTAGCTCTTACCAACCTCTGTGAAGGAAACTGTGCCATGAATAATCAAAACTGGAATACACAGATGAAACAATTTATATATTTAACATGCATTTTGAAAAGTTATGAATGTATGCTTACACACACACACACATACACATAAATGGTAGCTGTGATGAGAAGAGGCTTGTTTCATAAGTCAAACAAATAGACAGTCCTCTCTTTGCTTTGTGATGACCCGCTGATGTGTGTCTACCAGGAGTTCATTGATGGGTTCATTCAATAGACATTTGAAGACTAAGTTGTAGGGATTAAGGTAAGTGTTTTCAGGATATTAACAAAAAGTAGCTGTAAGTTTCTTCAGGGTTTGCAGATATTATATACAGAAAAAAAAATGTAGTCAAAGGCAGTATTTTTTTTTAAGGAGTCAGGAGGCAGATTATAAGTGGTATAAATGTGGCAGAGTGAGATTCCTTTCAGGTTGGAGAACAGGGAAAGACAACGTCAGGAGGAAGGAACGTTTTCATTGGTTCTTGGAGGATGGATAAGATTTAGCTGTGTGACAGGCATGAGTAGTACTTCAGGCAGGGAATATGGCATGAGCAAGTCAAAGGGATGCTAGAGGAGCCATTGGCAATGAGTAAAATGATTGATTTGGCTGGAGAATTAGATACATAAAAGAATTTGGGGAAATCATTCAGCTTGGAAACAGGTGGTGGCCATACCCTAGATAGCTTTAAAAGCCAGGCAGCTTTATGGACAGCTTTGATGAGACGTTGATGAGTTTCTACAATAATGTGAAGTGATTAAGAGAGTTTTGAAAGCATTATTTAAAAACTCTTAATTCCCTAGGTGACTTCAAAATTATACTTGACTCTTCAGAAACCTTGTCATCTTAGCAAATTGAGGGCTTTTTTTCTCTTAATAACTTGAAGGGCTATTTTTTTTGCCCCAGATTTTTAGATTTTTATTTCTTACTACTGCGTTGAGTGTCTGAGATTCTTATACAATGCCACCTATTGTAAGGTTCCTATATAGAAACAGTAATGTGTTACTTAGTAAGCAGAAAGCAATATTGATTCTGACTGCATGGAAAGTAGGGTGCTAGGTGAAGTGAGGCACACACAAAAATATAAAAATATGATGTTAAAATAACAACCCTGCATAGCGTTTGGGAGATAGCAAAAAATAGTATAGAAAATATATTCTTTGGGAGTTCAGAGTTGTGATTAGATTTCAGAGAAGACAGGTGGGAGAATTGCAAGGTATCTTAACCCCCAGACTGAGTGATGAGATTCACGGTATATTATCAGAGAGTTTCAAGTGAATCAGGCAGCCAATGACGAGCCACTTCTACCTTTCCAACCAGCGTTCTGTCTTATCGCTCTAAGATAATCCATTGCCATCAGTAATGGGAATGATAGTGATGACTTTTGGGACCCTGATTTTCTTAAAAGTAATTTTAAGTCAGCTAATAAAAATTTTAGTTAGCTGATTTATAGTTTTTATAATAGATAATAGCGGAATGTTTAAGAACTGTGATGCATGTGTTTTCTGCTTCTTAAAATGTGTTCTTTTTTCCCTTTCTACTTCCATTCCTCTCTCATTTTGAACAGGATTTTAAGTCTGTTTAAAATATATAAAAATAACAATACAAAAGCCAAAATTTAGGGAAATAAGGGCCAGTAAAAAATAAGGAAAGAAAAAGATGGATGAATTATTTAAGATGAGGTTATACATAAAATCCAGGTGCTAAGGTACTACCCATTTTCTATAAATAAAGAGCCCACATAGCTGCCTCTGAGTTTTCTAGCAGCCACAGAAAAGGGGAAAGACCATAGTTTTATAAGATTGATAATTGTCTGCAGTATAAGAACAAGCCAGTTTCTCAGAAGGAGCACCACTCTTCCTAATGTCAAGTGCAGGGAGAAATCTCTGTGACTGGTCCTCCAAGAGAAGCTCCACAGAAGTAATAAATACTGAATGTCCTCTTAAACATCCTTACAAGTAAATAGAACAAAGGTTGTCTTAAGACTTTTAAAAGTATGCTTTTATAATGATTTTGGCTAATTGTTTAATGCCTTAAATAGTGTGTGGGAAAACACTTCTACAGAGTCCAAAGAATGAACAGCAGGCACAGACTGGGGGTAGTTTTGAGCCAGGGCAATAAGAGTGTGACTTGCTGACCAGCAGCTTCAGCATCACCTGGGGGCTTGTTAGATATGCAGACTTTCAGACATCTCAGATCTACTGAGAATCTTCAGGGGGTTATTGAGGAATACTGATTTCAGGTATCTCAGGTGACTTACTGGATGTTTAGATAATCTTTTATGGATCAAAGGGCACAAACTTTCAGCTATAAGATGAATAAATTCTGGAGATCTAATGTACACCATGGTAAGCATAGTTAGTAATAATATAGTGTATACTTGAAATTTGCTAAGAGAGTAGATCTCAGGTGTTCTCAACACTCACACACATATAAAATGGTAACTATGGGAGGTGATAGATATGTTAATTAATTTGATTGTGGTAATTATTTTACAGTGTATATGTATATCAAACCATCATGTTGTACATCTTAAATATATACAATTTTTGTCGAAAACTAAGAAGTAAAAAAATTTAAAAATAGTCTCTTAAATGAGTTTTAGTTAGACCTTATATAGCAGTGGATTTGGAGATTGCCTCCCTGACAAAATACACGGAATAAAAATATATTATTTTACTGGTTAAGGGTAGATCTGATTTTTTTACATCATCCAAGTAGGGGGAAAGGTTTTAGACATTTAGATAATTAGTTATTGCCTAATACGTGTGAAGCACTATGTTTAGGTACTTTAGAGTTGTAAAGATGAACAAGACATGGTAACTGTTTCTGAGAAGCAATCTAGCAGGGAGACTTAGCTGTAAACAAGTTGACCTAATGAAATAAGAATCACAAGGTACAAACAAGGTGCTGTGATAGTTACTCTTATTCTACAAATTTTTACAGATGAGGAAACTTGGCTCAGAGAAATAACTTGTCTTAGCTAACAATTGAACTCAAACTCTGTGTGATTTTAAATGCAGTTTACACTTTTAAAATACAGCTTCTTAAAGAAAAGAAAAAAAGAAGGGAAACCCATTTTAAAAGTGAGAAAATAGTCATAAATCAGTAGGCTTCTGTAATGAACATTCAAGTTCACTATTCAGACAATGTAATAATTTTGATTCACATCTTTAAGAGCAAGTTCTGTTTTTAGTTAATGTAAACTGAAGTGAATCCTGCAGTTTTCCTCAAGTAGTAATTAAAATTTTGCCAAAATAAAGAGTGTCATGATTGCAGGGTTTTTTTCCCTGAAATAAACATAAGATTTTATTGATACAGGAAGACAAGCTATTTTTATCCCTGAGTGCTGTGTGAGATTTAGTGGATTGAAGTATTTAGCAGATAGTACGTCCTCAATATATATTGATTAAATAAAAGAATTTAATATTTACCCTTGAAATCTTCTTTGGAGCCCAATTTTACCAGGCAAGTGCAATCAAAGGAATATATTCATAATTTTTAAAATCTTACCTTCTTTAGAAATATTTCATAGTTCCATAATCCTTTTTACCAGATATGAGCTCTCCACCTCTAAGCACTTTATATTTCAGTTGACATTGGCTATAATTTCCCCTGTGTTATATTGATATGTGTATTTGTCTTATATTCCTGCAATAATGTAAGCCTTTCAGAGAATTTGTCGTATTTTTCTTTCCTGCGTAGAATCTAGTTAGCACTCAGGAGATACTTAGTAAATATTTGAATGAACAGTGAATGATGATCACTAGAATAATTATTAGTCAAATCTATTCTAGCAACCTATGCCTCTAATCTGTTCCC
The DNA here is from genome assembly GCF_937001465.1 of Orcinus orca. Taxonomy (NCBI): domain Eukaryota; kingdom Metazoa; phylum Chordata; class Mammalia; order Artiodactyla; family Delphinidae; genus Orcinus; species Orcinus orca. The sequence goes on from NC_064567.1 coordinate 70,507,174, forward strand.
AATAGCTGCCTTTTAAACCTGGTCAAAGCCTTGCTAATCGAAGGTGTTCTTTGACAGTGTTTTTGAGTATTTACAGTACTGCTGTGGAGAAGGCTAGCATTTATTGGGTGCTTATTCTTTCTCAGGTACTATTCTTAAAGCTTTTTCTTTTAAATTTTAATTTTATTGGAGTATAGTTGATTTACAGTGTTGTGTTAGTTTCAGGTGTACAGCTAAGTGATTCAGTTATACATATACATATATTTATTCTTTTTTATATTCTTTTCTCACATAGGTTATCAAAGAATGTTGAGTAGAGTTCCCTGTGCTTAACAGTAGGGTCCTTGTTGGTTATCTATCTTATATATAGTAGCGTTTATATGTGAGAGCTTTAAAAACATTATATCTCAATTGGTCAGTACAACAATCTCAGGAGAAATTCTTATTTTCTCTTCTTTGGAGATAAGAAAACTGAGGTTTATAAGGAATTAACAGTTTATGCAAAGTCATGGAGCTAGTAAGTGGTGGAGCTGGGATTTAGATTTGCTTTTAAAGCTCTGCTTATTGTACAAGGGTAGGAGTAAAGGAGTGACTAGGAGGTAACGAATGACCAGTCCATTTACTCAAAGAGCATAAATATACAAAATAGGCTGATTTGCGACATTATAGTCCTGTCTTCCTAGAAATTGACTTTGGCTAGGCTTATGCTTGGGAAATCATCGTCATCCAGAGCTAGATCAACATCTATGTACAGAGAAGGTAAGAGTCAGTCCGTTAAATAAACTGAATCAGCCTTAGGATGGGCACTTTATGGCTCTAAAACATAAGTGGACATGTTGGACAGCTTTATAGCTGTTTCTGACCTAACAAAATGTATGCTAATGGGAACCCTACTCCAGTTCTCTGAATCTGGCACTGCCATTCTCTCCTATTTATTTAGGAATAGATTCTAAAGGATCACAATGTAGGCATCACAGTCCAGTCCACTGAGTCAGTCTCTCACAGGATAATCACATAAGTCCCGGAACTATCAGGCTGTAACTCCATGGGACTAACGGGTAGGATTCCCATCTTCATTCCCCCTGTAAAATAAGGTATACCCTCGGTATCTAAGACGCAATAGAGAGCACAAACAAAAAGTTTGCTGGCCTATAAAGAAAACAAGCATGAGAATGCAAGCTAGGATTGTTTCCTAGGGCATACTCTTTTCATAAACACCAGGGAGGGAACTTTGTTCTCTTTCTGCTGGTGTTTAGAAGTTTTGTGGCGTGAAGGCAGTGAAGTCAAAGGTGTACTCCCTTAGGTTTTTTGTTCTTCTTGCTGAAGTAAATGAGTGGGGACACTAAGGATTTCATGGGTACACTGTGGCTACTTATTCTAAAAATAAAATAATACAAACTAAGCGATTATTTCTTTTGATTCACTTTAACATAGTGATTTGCTGCTTATTAATACAATCTGACAAAACCCCCGAAATGATCTCTAGGCAAGCAGATTGGCACTAGAAAAGATATAAACACATCCTCTAGTGTATTCCCTTTACTAAGGTATTATTTTTAAAACCAACAAGGACCGACATGAATAATACTAAATACTCTCAGTTATAATAGTAAATAATACTAAATACTGTCAGTTGCTTTATTCTTTTCTTCTTAAAATAAAACTAAGACAAAGCAATTAACTGCAAAGGGCTATATTAACCCAACTCAAAGGTTGCAGTTTTAAACATGGGAGAGTGAGGAAGTGGAAAATTTTAATTCTCATAGAAAACATTAACTTCTCTGCATTTCACCTGTGGCACATTAAAATGCATATTTAATAGCCTAATTAAACATGTATTAAGTTTAACATAACTGAATGGTTGTTAACCTGAAGCCCTTAACTTTTCCTTATCTTGGCTCTTTTGTTTATAAATTTGCACTTTACATTTCATTAGTAGATTTTCTCACTTATGAAACTTTTTTCCTTTGCAAAGAGTTAAAAATAGAGTAGTATTGTAATGATCTCTTGCTAAAACTATGTATCATTTGATAAGAGTCAATTTACTTATTTCAGAAAATTAAAAATTTTAATTAAAAAATAAAATTAATTTTATTTCAGAAAGTTAAACCTGTTGAGGTTTAATAAAATTTAGAAAGACCTATTATATCCAACTTTGATCATCAGTCAGCTAATTTTAAGCCAGATATTATTTATTAACTAAAAGCTTTCATATGAAAAATATCACACATTAATTTTCATCAGCATAACATGAAATCCAAGACTCATCTTAAAAGCAGACTCTCATTTTGTAGGAATTTAGTCAAGTGGAAATTCTGAAATGTGTGAATTGATTTTGATATGTCAATCTCCAAACATAATAATTTTATTTGGCTGACCCCTTCTTACCTAGCTATATCTGGGGACAAAATGGAAAGATGACTGAAACATCCCAGAAATATCCTAGTACAGAGTCTCTGATGACTTTTAGCAAAAGAATTGGGTGTGTTTGGTGTACCTCTGTGCTCTTTCTCATCCTCATGGAGAGCACTCTTAAGGTGGTCTCTGAATAAGAAAGCAGCACTGGAAAGATTAAGTTATCATTTCAAAGGAAGGTCACTGAACAAGCCTGTGAAGTCAAAGACTTTGGTAATATAACTCCTTTTCTAAATAAGCTGTGTGTGCTAAGCATGTGTGAAAACCACAGACCTTCTGGTGGGGGAGCAGGCTACAGGAGGAGATGCTGATCTTGGGAGCTTTAGAATTTTAATTTGAAGAAAGAAGCACTTTGGCATTTTCTGGACACTGTCATCTTCAAGGTTTTGTTGAAATATGCAAACTTTGTAACATTCTGACTTTTAGTGCTTGGACTGGGTTCTGTGTTTTTTAAATCATCTATAAAATATGCAGAGAGAAATTTGTTCTGATGAGCATAGGACCATGATTCATTCAGAGCCAGCCAGAAAAATATTAGCTACTTGAAAAAGGACACATCCACAGTAAATTTAGTTCTGTGTCATTTAATAAGAATTCATATAGTGTATACTTCAGTGTCTTGCTTTATATAAAAATGGAACTTTTGTCAGGGCCTACTTTAGGAGAATGTGTAGAGCTGTACACATGTTCAGGAAAGGCTTGAGATGGACTTAATCTCTCACATCTGCCTGACCTTGAGCTTCTGTACAAGCAAGAAGTGAAGGCTAAGGCAGAGTTGTAAACTGTCTGCCAAAGCAGGGAATCCATGCCCCAAAATGCACACAGAGCCCCTTGGCTAAGGCTGGGAGACATATTTGTTCAAGTTATTTAAATAAATCTTTTTCTAATCATTAGGTGATCACAAATCTAACTGAGTAGTGACTTCAGTGGCCACACATGACAAAATGCAAACTTCAGAGAATTCAGAAAAGTCACTAAGCAAACAACAGCAGAAGCAGCAGCAGCAGTAACAACAAACAACCAAAACAACAAACCCTGGGGGTGAGAGAGAAATCTGATTTCCAGAGTTACCACATTCTATTATTTAACATGTCTAGTTTTCAACAAAAGAAGTATAAGATATGCAAAAAAAAAAAAAAAAAGAAAAGAAAGAAAGAAAAGTATGGCCCATACACAGGGAAAAAAGTCAGTAAAAACTGACCTTGATGTAGCCCAGACATTGGAGTTGCTAGACAATGAAATTAAATCAGATATTTATAAATATGTTTAAAAAATAATGGAAATCATGTTTAAAGAATTAAAGTATGACAACTATTTGTCACCAAATAGAGAATATCAATAAACAGCTACACATTATTAAAAAGTAGAAATTCTGGAGTTGAAAAGTATAATAACAGAAATGAAGAATTTAGTAAAGGAGCTTAACATCACATTTGAGCTGGCAGAAGGAAAAAATAGTGAACTTGAAGATATGTCAATTGAGATTATTCATTCTGAGGATCAGAGAAGTAAAAGAAAGAGGAAAAATGAACAGAGCCTCAGAGAGCTGTGGGACCCCATCAACTGTACAAACATGTGCATGATGGAAGTCCCAAAAGGACAGGAGAGAAAGAAAGGAGCAGAAAGAATATTTTAAGAAATAATGGCTGAAAACTCCCCCAGATTTGATAATAAACATTAATGTACACATCCAAGAAGCTCAAGAAAACCACATAGTAAATACTTGAAGAGAATCACACTTAGACACCTCATAATCAAACTAATGAAGGAAAAAACAGAATCTTGTAAGCAGCGAAGGGTAAGTGACTCATCAAATCAAGGAATCCTCAATAAAATTGACAACTGATTTCACTTCAGAAACCATGGAAACCAGAAGGCAGTGGGTTACATATTCAAAGTACTGAAAGACAAATTAGCCAAAAATTTTATATCCAGAAAAACTGTCCTTCAAAAATGAAGGAGAAATTAAGATATTCCAAGATAAACAAAAACTGGGAAAACTTGTCACTAGTAGACCTGCCCTATAAGACATACTAAAAAAAAATTTCTTCAGGCTGAAATGAAAGCATGCTAGACCACAATTCAAATCTGCCTAATGTAATAAAGAACACTAATAAAGGTAACTATATAAGTAAATATAAAAGACAGTATAAATTTATTTTTGTTTATAACCTTTTTTTCTCCTGATTTGAAAGACAACTGCATAGACTATAAAATCAAGTTAATGGGCTTATAGTCTATAAAGAAATAATTTCTTTGACAGTGTTAACACAAAAAAGAGGGGAAGGAACAAAGCTATATAGTAGCAGAAGTTTCATATGCTATTGAAATTAAGTTAGTATTAGTCTGAATTAGATTGTAAAATAAGAATTTTAATCCAAATCCACAGAGATTAAGGAAACAAAAAATATATTAAAAGAAACAACATGGTACACTATAAAATATCTGTCTAACATAAAAGAAGCCAGTAATGGAAGAAGAGAAGAATAAAAGAGACATGACATAGAAAACAAATAACAAAATGGTAGACATAAATCTTATCAGTAATTTATTCAGTGTAAATGGATTAAATAATCCAATCAAAAGGGAGATGTCGCAGAATGGATAAGAAATCATCATCTATCTATATCCTATATATAAGAAATATAAGTTAGATACAAAGACAAATTGGTTGAAAGTAAAAGGACGGAAAAAGATATACCATGCAAACAATAACCAAAAGAGAGCTGAAGTAGCGATACTAATATCAGGCACAATAGACTTCAAAACAAAAATTGTTCCTAGAAACAAAAAAGGACTTCTCATAATGAAAAAAGGGTCAATCCATGAAGAAGACATAGCAATTATAAACATTTATGTTCCAAATAATGAGCCTCAAAATACATGAAGCAAAAACTGACAGAAGTTAAGTGAGAAATAGAAAATTCAACAATAGTAGTTGGAGACTTTGCCACTCCATTTTTAATAATAGATAGAGGAATTAGACAGATGATCTACAAGAAAATAGCAGATTTTAATAGCACAAACATCCATAAAACATTCCACCCTAGAGCAGCAGGGTATACTTTCTTCTCAAGTGGACAAGGACCATTCTCTAGGGTAGACCATATATGCTAGGCCGTAAAACAAGTTTCAACAAATTTTAAAAGATTGAAATGCAAGGTATATTCTCCAACCACAGAAGAATAAAGTTAGAAATCAAAAACAGAAAGAAATTTGGTAACTTCACAAATAGGTGGGAATTAAACAACACATTCCTAAATAACCAGTGGGTCAAAGAAGAACAAAAAAGGGATAAACTACATATATAAATATTAATGAATTAATTTTAAAGAAGCTGTAGACATATCAGGGTTTTTAAAAAATGTATTGTGTTATTGTACTAGCAAAGTACTTTGTTTACAGCAATGGTAAAATTAGGTATGAGAGATTTTAGCTTGCTAAAAATGACTGTACATATACTCATGTAAGAGGGGCATGAATGTAGAGGCCGGCAATTCATTTTGAAGGATTAACCTACTTCTATTTTAGAAAAGATGATTTATTTTAAGACAGTCTTACCCATGTATGCCTGATATATGACTTAGTTCTTATGGGGAAGAATAATTTACTCTTTCACTGACATCTCAAAGCCTTTGCTTCAAATCTTGGCTTTAATTAGACAAAATTTTAAGTTGTAAGAGAAAGCTGTTTATGTAAGTGAATTTACAAATTTAGCTAAGTATGATTTAAAAAAATTTTTTTTGGTTATGTGTCCTTAAAAAATGTTGACTCTATCTAAATGGTGTTAGGCCACATCTTTTACATTTACTTTTTGCTGTATACTTTAGTGCCATTAAGGGAAAACTAGTTACTCTAGAGATATTCAAACATTGCGCACAGTAGTGTCTATGCATGTCCATTATAATGCATCATTAAGTTCCAAGCACATGTGTTTGAGTCTTGATGCTTATTGAAGAACAGCAAGAACTTTTTTTTTTTAACATCTTTATTGGAATATAATTGCTTTACAATGGCGTGTTAGTTTCTGCTTTATAGCAAAGTGAATCAGCTATATGTATACACAGCTGATTCGCTTTTATAAATAGTGAGTTTGATTTAATTTCAGTCTGTGTCAGGTGGTGAAAAAATGCATCCTGCAAAATTATTCAGAGAAAATTTACTCTTTCTTCAGAACAAGGAGAAATCAATATTGGGTGTTTGAGTTGAATGGTATTTTACTTTCAATTAATAATCTCAGTGATTGTTGAAACAGGAGACCAAAGCAAAAATCACAATATGCACAAAAATGTTTGTGGAAGCAATATTTTATGAGCTATTTGCACATGCTGTTTTCTTTCAAAGAATTTTAAGTTTGGAGATCAGACATTATTTTTTTTAATCTAAATAATAATCCAAAAGGAATATTGTATCCATTTACAAATAGTTTTGTTTTTTGACAAAACTATTGTGGTATGGCTGATAAACACCCAGAAGTTTTAGTTGGGTCAGAAAGAGAATCTATGCATATTTCTTTAGTCTGGGGGCTTGTTTCCCTCATGATATCCACCATATTCCTATTAAAAGCTCTTTTGTCATTTGTTTCCTCAACTGGAAATATTTTGTGCTTCTGGTTCTGTCTTTACATAGCTGTGTACATGGTAGAAAATAAGTATTAGGTGGATACATAAATACTATGAAAACCTCAAAAAAAACCTATGAAGACAGTCTTATAGTACATTTCCAATTTTACTGTTCTTCTCTTAGAACTTGATAGAATGCTGAGCACCGTGAATGAACACAGCCAGTCTTAATTGATGTTAGTGCTACGCACGGCTACTGCAGTAATTTAAAATGTACATTTTTTGATCAATTAATATTTTCATGAGAACTTGGATATTTAAAAGAACTAATAAAAACACTAAACCTATTAGAATATTCAGAAATCAAAGAGAACAGTAGAAAATCTTTTAAAATATTCTTACAAAATATCAACTATGTTTTGTACTTTATAGTTATTTTTTAAGAACTTGTTATCAATTTCCATGTTTCATTAACAAACATATAATTGATGTATAAATTGCTTGAGCTGATACTTTCTTTGATGACTACATGTTATTTGTCATGTACCTGTAGTACTTAGTGCATTGAATTTTCTCCACAAAAGTTTGTTGCATAGCTTGAATTTTGTATCTTCCTTTATGGATGTTTGAGTTACAAGAATTGTGTTTCCAAATGAGTTGAAGAATTTTCACATGTCAGAGAGGTTGTCAGAACTAAAGTTAAAAAATTTTTTTGTTGCTGAAAATCTTTGTTAGGTTTAGGCTCTTCAATTTTTAAATGTAGTTGATTTTAATTAAAGTTTAAAGAGAAAAAGAAACCATTGGAAAGATATTGGAACTAAATAATTCACTTCTGGTGAATAGGGAGTTTGCAGTTTGAGTTAATGGTATTCATTACACTAATTAAAAGCAGTGAGCCATTTTGCCCTTATTTTCCCAACCAGTGTTTTCAGTAATGGGGGGATGGGGTGGTTGGCATTTGATGTTTTATGTATTTACTGATGGGCTGCTTTGACTTCTTCCTTAAATTGACAACCACTTGAAAGGAATTTATCAGACAAAAGAACAACTTTTCTAGAGCTGGACCATTTATTCCAAGTTTGGGCAGTGAAAAGACAATTGAGTAGCTTTTACTGCCACCAGCTGTGCTATGGTTATTTGAACAAATAGAAGACTAAAAGAATTGTACAATCTCTTTATATACAGCATTATACAAAATCTGGATTCTTTTGCCTATTAAATATTGCATTTGTAGTTGAAAAACTTATAATTACTTAGATTTCCATTGCTGTAATGAGTTTGCTGCCCTTTGAAAGCTCACGTAGGTCTATCAAAATTGAGTCTTGTAGAATTTGAGAAGGTGCTGCTGCAGGGTTTGCAGCAAATCATGATTATTTGTCTTGCAGATGGGCATCTGTATCTATAGCTATATCTAGCCGAAAGTAAACAGCTTGAAAACAAAAGATTGTCCTAACTGCTTTGAAAAATCACATTTCCTAATCAAGGAATTCCAGCGATTAATATCACTTGGCTACTCTAGGGCTTTGGAAAAAACGAGAAGTGGGTGTTTAAATGTTTTAAGAGATAATTTTCCAAGCAATTGAGCAGGTAGTTAAAAATACCTTGTTTTCATTTCCTTGCCTGAGAAAATCCTAAAGTCTAAAGGTTTAGAAGAGAGTGGAAGAAGTTATACTGAATAGAGCCTGAAGCGTATGCTCCAGACGTGAAATCCTCACACTTGCCAGTCTCCAGAGTTCATTGATCAGTACATGGAGTCATTGTGTTTGAAGTGTGAGTACGGGAACTGCACCATTCTGTTAACCTAAGTATGTAGTTTCTTGGAGATTATTGGTGTACTCATTGATTTTTATAACTTATTACTATTGGAGTGAGAAGGTATCTTGAGTTTGATAGAGGTGGGCAGACTACAGGAAAGGGTAGGTCAGGGTTTCTCAACCTCAGCACCTTTTTAATTGACCTTTTGGACTGGATAATTCCTTGCTGTGGGGGCCTGTCCTGTGCACTGCAGGGGGTTTAGCAGCATCTCCGCCATCTACCCACTAAATGCCAATAGTGCCCTCCCCACATGTTGTGACAACCAAAACTGTCTCCAAGCATTGCCAGATGTCCCCTGTGGAGCAAAGTCATCCCAGCTGAGAACCACTGTGCTAGATAGAGGGCTCCTGGCAAGTGATATTGGTTCTTACTCATCTCTGTATCCTCAGTACTTATCAAGGTGCCTGGCATAGAGTTGGACCTCAGTAAAGGTTTGCATAAATTTTTAAAAAGATAACTTAGAGAAGAAAGGTAACTTATTTTACTATCACCTTCTCTGCCATTGATTTCCCACATTATTAGTAGAATAGCATAGAATAAAAAGGCTCAATGCTGCATTATTTATAAAGAGCAAAAAGAAAAAATCAGAAAAATATCTGAATGCCTACTAATGTAGAAAATGGCCAAGTTAATATGGTGCATTTCTGCTGTGGAATATTACACATTCATAAAATAGGTTACCTAGCAAACTTTTAAAATAATATTATTTTTGTAAAAAGTAGGTTATAAAGTTAAAGAATGATTTCTGTATATATATATATATATATATATATATATATAATTTTTAGGTGAAAAAACAACAGGATAAATGCTAAATTATTAGTCTTGGTTGCTTCTCGCATTATGATTAGATTCTCTGTACACCTCCTGAGTCATTATTTACAAGATGCCTTCTTTTTCTTTGGTCTTTAGAAAATCTAAATGAAAGGAATAGAAAACCAGCTAAGTCTGAGTGGATTTTATGTAGTCATTTGAAATGGCATTTTCTTCATTTTTTAAAGAAAAGCTAAGAATGAATTGCAAGCTCTACTTACTATTTCTGAAATTGTTACCCAAATTTTCCTATAATTATATTATTTGATTTTTGTTGTAACATTGTTATTTGGCAAGAACACATGTAGCATTAAAATTGATTTGGCATACTAAACATAACTGGGAAAAAATACCCAGTGTATTTCGTAACTATTGTATAGAAGTTCCTTAAAATGTAGAAGAAACAACTTATATGTAGTTTGTCTGAATTGCAAACATCCCTGTGTAATATTGATCATCTCTTACCATTATTCCTGTCAGTATTTTACAGTAAAATATTCTTGTAGAAACTATAATTAGGGGAGGAAATGTAGACGCTGCAAGTATACAATGTGTGACTTTTAAAAGAGTTACACATTCTCATTTGTTAGAGAGATTCACTTATGTGGCAATCTAGCTCCACGTATACTGTAGGTATAGATGTGTACATTTAAGTGAGATTGTACTGGAGCTATTTGTGGATTAATCCAAGCTCTCTTGTCGAAGGACCTTTTAGGTATTTGCATATTTCTTAGAAAGATCCACAGCTTAGAACATTCGGAGTTCCCAGTTCTGACTCCTCATCATCATGTTGAACCTGAAAGTTCATGTATTTCAGGCTGCCATATGTTTGAATAAGAAGTCAAAAATCAAACATTTGGCACTAGTTTCCCTCTTGCTTTCCTCTACCCAACTGTATAGACTAAGTTTGGATCCTAGAGGTGCTGTGATCTCACATTTCGTGCACCTCATGCCTTTCCCTCAGCCTGAACACTTTTTTCTCTCTAATTCTTAAGCTTACTTCAAGCCTTAGTTTGAACAGCACTTCCTCAAGATTCTCTCTTGGAACCCTAACTGTGCTCATAGCACCCCGTATGTCCCTTGTCACAGCACTTTAATACAGGGTGATGAGTCCCTTTTTTAATGTCTGTCTTCTCTAGGAGCCTGTAAGCTTCTGTGAAAGTAGAAATCAGGTACATTCCATTCACCACTTTAGTATCTAAGAAAGTGCCCAGCACATAGGTAAAATTTAATAAGTGTTTGATGAATCAGTGCATGCCTGAATGAAGAAGTCATAATTCCAGCCTCTTTAAGAGGAAAGAGTAAGATGCATCAGAGGCAATTCCCAAATAATGTAGAGTAGTACAGCATTTGCTCAACAATGAGAGGGCATCAAAGGCTCAGTTTTTCTTTTACTACCAAGAGTTTTGATTTGGATTATATGGAACTCTGGAAATGTGTGAATTTTAGTTGCACAATAAATTGTTATAGAATAGTAATATTCCAAACGTTTATTTTTTTGTATGATGAATTCTAGCTATACTAAGAATTGTAGTTTTCACGTTCGGATCAAAATTTCTCTGTTAAAAGAAACATTATTTTAAAATCTTAACAGTGTTGGATGAGTGCTTTTCCTCATCTGGAAAGTAACACATCTTTGAGTCTCCTGATTATATTTTAACCAGCTAAACGTATTAATCCTTTCTTGACAGGGACATAGTTAAGATTAAAATACATAATACATACATACATACACACACATATATACACACGTACATATGTTGTGTGTCATACTAAAACACCTTCAAGGAGTAAGAGTAATTTTTTTCTTTGATAAATAATACTAGACCCTTTATTGTGAGTCAGATTTTTAAAATGTTTGAATTTTTTCTCCCTTGGTTTTAGCTTTCTCTTCTTCATATTGTCTGAAAGGCAGCCTTCTGCAACATTTTCTTCTCCTCCTTAGACAGTTTGTTTTGAAATCATCTCTGAAATTTTGGGTAATTCTTGGCTGAATTTTTTTCATATGTTAATCTTAGATCAATTGAAGTTAAAACAAAATTATACCCAATAGTATGTTTATAGTTCACCATTATTATAGAATTTTACTTCTCACTTAAATGTCACAACATTTTATAGAGAAGGGGGTTAGTTTGCCATTCACTTATTCATAATCTATACACATATAAGGAGCACTAAATATATAATGAGATATGGATACAGGTATCAAGAAGATGTATTTCCATAATCAGAAGATACAATTGAAGATAACTCTAATGTTAGCCACAGAAATAAAAGGAATAAATGTAATAAAACGTACAAAATATCTTCATGTACGAAAATGATCTTTAATGAAAGTCATTTGAGAAGATTTAAGTAAATGGAAAGAGATACTGTTCTCATGGATTGGAATACTCAGTGTTGTTAATTCTCCCCAAAATGAGCTATGGATTCAATCAAATTCTAATCAAGACCCTAATGGAAGTTTTAATGGAATTTGACAAGCTAATTCTTAAATTTGTGTGGAAGAGTAAAGGGCTAAGGAGAGAAAAAATAATGCTGAATAAAAAGGACAAAGTAGGAAGAATGGCATTATAACATACCTAGACGTCTTATGAAATCATAATATTGTACATTGGACCAAATGTACAAGGCCAATTGGACAAGACTGGATAGCCCAGAAAGCACCAATTTATACATGGAAACTAGATATATGACAGAGGTGACATCATTGATCATCAAAGGGATGAGTTATTTAATAAATGGCACTGGGACAAAAAAGTTGAAATTGTATTCCTACCTCATAAAAGCACAAAAGCAATTCCAGATTAATTAAGGATTTACATTTGAAATGCAAATTGGAGAATATCTTTGTGACGTAGAGAATGAGAGAATTTTCTAAACAAAATACAAAAACGCACTAATCTCAAAGGAAGGGGTTGATAATTATCAGCAATAAGTATAAATATTAAATTTAAAATTTGTACAATGAAAGAGAAAAGAAATTAATCAAAGACCGGGGAAAGATATGTGTCACATAAATATGACAAAGGACTAGCATTCAGGATATCAAAAAAAAAAAAAGAAAAAGACAAAAACCCACTGGAAAACAAGACAAATAAGAATTCAATTCTACTCAGTTCTGATAAAGTGAAGTTCAAATGGCCACTAAAAGCCAAAATACGGATCAGGGAAATGCAAATTAACACTAAATACTGTTCAATTTCATACACCCATCAGACTGACAAAAAATTCACCAACACCAAGTGTTGGTGAGGATATGGAGCAGTATAAAATTTCACAATACTGGAGAGTATAAGTTAGTACCACTTAAGAGAGGCATGGGCTTCCCTGGAGGCGCAGTGGTTGAGAGTCCGCTTGCCAATGCAGGGGATGCGGGTTCGTGCCCCGGTCCGGGAAGATCCCACATGCCGCGGAGCGGCTGGGCCCGTGAGCCATGGCCGCTGAGCCTACGCGTCCGGAGCCTGTGCTCTGCAACGGGAGAGGCCACAACAGTGAGAAGCCTGTGTACCGCAAAAAAAAAAAATAAATAAAAAATAAAGTCATTTATTCGTACATACGTATTCAAGTTGTGTATTTCATAAGCGCCTAGCAATTCCAGTGGGAAGTATAATCCCAAAGAGATACACTTTCATTTTGTACACAAAGTTACATGTACAGGAATGTTTATTTCATCATTGTTTATAATACTGAAAAACTGGAATCAAACTATCTATCAATAGGAAATTGGATAAATGAGGTATTTTCATGCAATGGAATATTATGTGGCTTTAATAATGAACTAGACATATTATATACATGCATATATGTATTCATAATCACAGATGAGTCTCAAAAATATGTTTAGAGTGCTCTGTATTGTTTAGGGTTACATACATATGAAATAAAGTCAAAGGCATGTTTAAGAGTAATAAACACTAAATGCTTTATGAAACTAGAAATGGAATTAATGATAGGTAAGGTGTGTATATTGAATGGATAGCTCAGAGCAAAGTAGGATAAGGCAAGGGGGAGCTCACCCAATAGCAAGTATGAACCTTGGCACAATAATTCCTCTAACAATACGTTTTATTTTATTTATTTATTTATTTATTTTATTTTTTAAACATCTTTACTGGAGTATAATTGCTTTACAATGGTGTGTTTGTTTCTGCTTTATAACAAAGTGAATCAGCTCTACATATACATATATCCCCATATCTCTTCCCTCTTGTGTTTCCCTCCCTCCCACCCTCCCTATCCCACCCCTTCAGGTGGTCACAAAGCACTGAGCTGATCTCCCTGTGCTATGCGGCTGCTTCCCACTAGCTATCTATTTTACATTTGGTAGTATATATAAGTCCATGCCACTCTATCACTTTGTCCCAGCTTACCCTTCTCCCTCCCCATGTCCTCAAGTCCATTCTCTACATCTGCGTCTTTATTCCCGCCCTGCCCCTAGGTTCTTCATAACCTTTTTTTTTTTCTAGATTCCATATATATGTGTTAGCATACGGTATTTGTTTTTCTCTTTCTGACTTACTTCACTCTGTATGACAGACTCTAGGTCCATCCACCTCACTACAAAGAACTCAATTTCGTTTCCTTTTATGGCTGAGTAATATTCCATTGTATGTATGTGCCACATCTTCTTTATCTATTCATCTATCGATGGACACTTAGGTTGCTTCCATGTCCTGGCTATTGTAAATAGAGCTGCAATGAACACTGTGGTGCATGTGTGTTTTCAATTATGGTTTTCTCAGGGTATATGCCCAGTAGTGGGATTGCTGGGTCGTATGGTAGTTCTATTTTTAGTTTTTTAAGGAGCCTCCATACTGTTCTCCATAGTGGCTGTATCAATTTACATTCCCACCAACAGCGCAAGAGGGTTCCGTTTTCTCCACACCCTCTCCTGCATTTATTACAATACATTTTAAACTTCTACATGGAACCTTAGCAAAACACAGAATCCTCTCGTTGTGCAAATAGTGTTTTGAATTTCTTGGGTGATGCATTCAGCCTATATCAGCTTCTTCATATTATTTTAACATGTCTTTCTGTAATTGTTTTTTAAGTGTGGCACTTGAGTTTTCAGGACTGTTCTGAGTTGTAATTGATCACTGTACATGCATTTTGAATAGGGACATTTGTCTACTGACATTATGTCTACTGACATGCCATTTCTCAGCTTGACAAAGCACCTCTAGAGGGCATAGGTTTTAATAAGAGAGAATATATTATTATTTTTTTCCATAGAAAGTGGGTGGTGTTACATTTTATAATGAAATAATGAATAGTTGAAATGACAGCTTATCACCTTACATTTTTTATAAGCCAAATATAAAACTAGAAATAATGCTTATTAGTTTAGGCTTTATAATACTCACTTCAAGATAAATTCTAATAGGAGAATATTTACTAAATAAGTTTGCTTGTAGTCATAGTAAACAGTAACAAAAGTGGCTTCTTTGTCTTTTTCATCCAAATTTTTCTTTCTGTATCCTTTCCACTTTTCTTCATACTCTAAATTTCTTCTTGCATTCAATTGTATGAGCAAACTTACATTTTGAAACATGTAATTTTTGAAAACATGTAGTTTTTTATTACTCATTTTCAATTCATTTTGATACCATTATTCCTAGTTATTCAGTAATTATAGCACAGTTCTAAAAAAAATGGAGGTACAAAGATGAATGAATGCATTTTCTATAGATTCTGCCCTAGAGGAGGCCCAGTTTAGTGTGAGAACTAGACAAAACACTTCATAATGGCAAGATGTGAGCACTCAGGCAGAAGTAGGAATGATGGCAGGTCGCGTTGAAGAAACAGCAGCAAGCTCTGTTTGAGTGGGAGACAGTAGGCAGGGGACAAAGACAGCTGGTCCAAAACAGTGAGTGTGAGCTTGCTAGCAAAAAAGGATGGGAGAAGTGGTTGATAGGTGGAGCATCAACTGCAGATGAGTAGAAGAGTGAAAGGTCTTGGCCAGTTGAAAGAAAAATGAGAAGTGCCATGTACGTGGAGTAGTGGGTGTTGGGAGAAAGTGACAGATGAAACTGGAGAAGTGGAATTTTCATTAGTACATAGGATTTATAGTTCTTTTCTTCCATTTTGATCATTTCTGCCTGGTTCTAATATCTTGTCTTACACCACCCCTCACCCCCAAACATTTCTCAGTCATTTGAACAGACTCACTGGTGGTTAATTTTCCTACTTCATTTTCTCCTTTCCTTAGAACTCCTCTCCACTGTCTTGGTCATTTCCAAATACAGGAATTCATTTCAGTTACTTAATTCAAAAGATTTTATTAAAACATCTTACCTTCGGTTCAACTAAATGGTTAGCCAATTTACTAATTAAAAGGAAACTTTTTATATAGTTCAACATGTTAACAATTTAAATCAAATTGATTAATTCATCTTCTTGCTTGGTTAATTTAACCATTCTAGAGGGGAGTTTAGTAAAGAAAATTTTGTGATGTGTAAATTCATGGAACTAGTTGACTTTAGTCCTTTTCCAGGTCTATGTCACTGCACTTGCTTCATCCTACAATCAGGAAGGAGCATCATCTTGAACTTTTCTTTGAAAAGTTCTCCTTTGAAGGATTCTAATGATCACTTAACCAGCCATTTCCCATTTCTGGATATTTTGGTAAATTTTCAGAGCATTTAGAAATCATACGCCATTTCAGTTTCAGGAAATTATCCTTTTATTTCAGAATTCTGTGATCTGTGAAATGGGTATTCAGTTGCTTAAAACACTTCAATTGTTAGTTTTATGTCCAGAATGTTTGCCCTAAACAGTTCAAAGCTAAGTCTTGTTTGTTTGCATTTATAAAAAAAAAACTTTGAATGGACTGCTTTATTAAAATAATGGAAGAACTTGGTAGAGGAAGAACTCCCAGGGAAGAGGTTAAATAATATAAATAGCTCTGCTGAGAATGCAACAAAGTTCTCTATTGTGTTGTTACCACAGCAACACCAATAATTCAAAACAAGGAAATGGAGTCTCATGTTTAATATAATACAGACCTTTCCCTAGAACCTCTGTGGTCTAGGGTTTTTCAAGGATTGGAATGTTTATCTACATATGTCTAAATTTAGATATGCCCTTTATGTAATGTGGTAAAAGAGAAGTACTTAAATTCTATAGGATACAGTTATTTCTTTAACATTTTTTAAAATTGACTTTAGAACATCAGGAATTTTCCTTGGGCATTGTGAATATGTGCTTATGGAGAAAGACATAATCTTTTGTGCATTTCACATACTATTTTAAAAGGTCACTTTGAAAGGTATGAAAGAGGTGTTTGGTAATTCAAGAAAGAAAAATGATTTTTTTTTCTATTGAATGTTTAACCACTGTAACAAGAGCTGCCTCTGCTATGGAAGTAGATATTCTATTCTGAAAGTCCAAATCTGGAACTCAAAAACATGGATGTGGAATTTTGGGAGTTTTAAAATAAACTTTGTCATTTTAGAAATAAATTAGAAAAATATTGAACTCCAATCTCAGGCATGTATAAAATTTAACTCACCATTCAATAAAGCACAACTAAACTGCAACAACAAAAAAAAGAGAGAAATTGTCAGTGTAAAAACATAACATACTTTTTCCTAAACGTATTTGACCCAGCATAGTCTAGATAGAGACCTTCTTTGGACTTTAAAATTTTGTTCTTCTGGGGCTTCCCTGGTGGCGCAGTGGTTGAGAGTCTGCCTGCCGATGCAGGGGACACGGGTTCGTGCCCCAGTCCAGGAAGAGCCCACATGCCGCGGAGCGGCTGGGCCTGTGAGCCATGGCCGCTGAGCCTGCGCGTCCGGAGCCTGTGCTCCGCAACGGGAGAGGCCACGGCAGTGAGAGGCCCGTGTACTGCAAAAAAAAAAAAAAAAAAAAAATTTTGTTCTTCTTTGTTAGTTACTTTGCCTTGCTGCCTGCCTGCCTGGCTTTCACACCACCAATTTTTACCCTTGTTCTTACTAAAAAGTAGGCATGTAGACAATTTTGATTGTTATAATTATAAATGAAATGATGAGGGAAATTTTCATGCTCTGATCTTTTCTACCCAGTTACTTCATCATGAGGTTGATGCCAAATATATATCCAGTATGTGTGTATGTTCACATTTCACCCATTTAATAAGGACAGTTGTTGCCTAGAAACTAGTTTTCTCAAAGGCTTAATTCATGTACTATGTGTAAATTGGTCAAATATTATTTCTTGCATGAAACTTTTATTAAGGAATTATGACTTCATTTTTCACTTATCTCTTCCGCCCAGTGGTGAAAGGGGAATTCTGAGTATTGAAGGGGAATTCTCAGAGGTTCAGGAGAATAATTGTGAATCAGCCTTTAAAATGATTGAAAGGTTAGAAGGGAAATAAAAATCAAATGAAAATGTATTCATCCATTCAGCAAATATTTGTTAAGGAACTACCTCTGTCAGATATGTTTCTAGGCACTGGAGATAAAGTATTGAAAAAGACAGACTAGCCTCATGAAACTTACATATAATAAATATTTAAAGAAGGGATTTGGATAATAAAATAACCTATTGGGATTTTCTAATACTGTTATGACTCTTTCCATTCAATCATTCATTCATGCAGTATTTGCTCATGAGCAGATCAAAAATTTTGTTATGTACTCTAATCTCCCTTTCTTCATCCAATTTTAGTTTTCCAATTTTTCAAAAGGAATAACATTTTAAAAATTAAGTGGACTTCACATGTCACTTGAAAACAGTCAGGATTATCCATTTCAGGCCTTTGTTTTATTTTGCCATTCCCATCTGGACCTTATTGATACTTTACTTTCAGGAAGATATGCCTGAGGAAGACCAAATTTGAGGTTCTAGATGGAACAGAGCTTTGTCTGTGAGTCTGAAACAGGATCAGGCAATGATATATGTTTCATGAAGGATAATGAACTTTTTAAATGGTGGCCGTGCATTTTGTGTTATTAGAAAGCATCATAACTATTCACTGACTTCTATTAATAGATTTTTCTTAAGATGAGGAAAATATTGCATGGGTTTTGTGGCCATTCTTCTTGTTCAGACTTACGCTTTGTGGAGCATGCTTTTATTGTTACTCTATTTGAGAGAGAGGCTGACAAAGGCTTCCATAACTTCCAGTCTTCAAATGATGAAAACTGAGCACCTGGTGAAGGATTTCAGGAAACCACTTACTTAATTGACTCTCTTTTCAAGTAAAATGTATTTCAAAGGATAATAGCCTAAGATTTGACTCCAAAGCTTCAGTGGAGATGAGAAATTCTTCTGGCTGAACTGTATAGCTAATGTTCAATTACCTTAGCTTCTATTGAACTATATTCTAAACACCTTCCTTTGTAACCATCACCTTGTGCAGAAGTCTGTATTTTTAGCCTTTAAGCAGAGCTCAAGCACTGTATTTAGACATCTGACTTGAAGACTAAAATTTGCTCAGTGAGCAGAACAAATGTTCAGAAAATAACATTTCAAGGTTAGAGTTAGTGTCCTGAATAAAATTCCTTTTCTTTTTTTTCTCCCTATTGAATATAATATAAATAATGTACCCTGACTGGCTTTCAAGATTAAAAAATCAGAGAATAACAGTGAACTTGGAGAGGGAAGAAGGAGTAATTAAAAATTGAAGGGGCTACTGTTGAACAATTGTTTCCCTGAATCTAAGTACATGTTTTATTCCTGATTCAATAGGATTATGAATCCTAAAAGGCTTTTAAAAACTGTATAGTAAAGCTTCTAGAAAAAGGGCCAAAATGAGCCTATAGCCACCTTAAAAATATTGAAAGAACACACACATACACACACAATGAAGAGGCATTATAATATCCCTCTCAGAATGGGGAGGAGAAAACTATTTAAATATTGTTTTTGACTAGTTATAGTAATTGTAGGTTTCAATTTTTGGCCATTTACAATGTGCTAGTCATGGCCTGAGGCTTTTATGTAATTGACCTTATTGAATATTCACAGCAATTCTATGAAATAGGCATTATAAGCCCCATTTTGTAAATGAGAAAATAAAAGCCAGAGTGTTTCATAACATTCCTAAGACAATATAGTTAGTGAGTAATAGTATGTTATGGATATTTCTCAGGAAAATCCCGAAATGGTGGCCAAGGCTCCCTCGTGTTGAGAAATGAAAATATTTCACTTCTTATGGGAATAGATGAGAGTGATACATCATGATTATTATTCTTAAACAAGACATTGCAAGGTCCCAGGACCCCTTCCAAAAAGGGAAGTCACATATTTGCACTGAGGGAAAGGGATTATCACTTGGTGAAAACTTCTTGAAGAATTCAATTCACTTGGATTGTATGTGACTTGATGAGAAACTTATCCCTTTATATCCCACAAGGCAAAAGGATGTTGTAACTGCATTGCACAGTGGGTCTATAAATCGGCCTGGGCACTCCCTCTTCTTTGTTGCCTGGTTGAGGGCATGTCTTCACTTAGTGTAGCCCAGTCTCCTTGTGAACAGCACCAGGACTGTTTAAATGATCAAATTTTCTCACCCTTGGAATTAGAGCTGAAAGAATTGTTGGAAATTCTGGATAATTTTTAGGCACTACTTTTAGAAAGGAATAAAGAACATGTGAAACCCTTTGACCTTTTTCTGATCCTTGGTGTCCAGATGCTCAAAATACATTTCGATGCAGCATAGGGAGACATTTCATAGTAGGGCATAGTAAGGAGAGAGAGAGAGTAAATCAAAGGTGAGTTAGAGATTTAGTTTTAAACTGGGTGGAATACCAAGTGTGTGTAGCAGAAAGTATAACAGCTGACTGTTATTTGGTGAAATGATTATCTTTCTTCTTTGCAGAATGGATTGTCAGTACACATCACGTAAATGATATCTTAATTCTTTATTTACAGTTCCAAAGGATAGCACTAAATTTTTATGTGAACTATGTTGTATTGCTGTAAAACAGAGATTTTTAAGTACTAAGATATAATTCCATTTAGTCACTGAGTCAGACTTTTTTCAGAACTTTTGGAGGTTATCACCATTATTTATTGATGGGAACATTCAGCCTGGGGGATTAAATGATTTGTTCAAAGGGAAACAGTAGTAAATGGCAGGATTAGCCATATAATACTTTGAATTTTGGAAAAGTATTAAAAACAAATCCAAACAAATCTCTCAATTCCCACCTTTGTGGAGTATTCCACCTACCCCTCCACCATCCCAGGCAAAATGAGGAGGCAGAAAACCATTACTGTGGGAGTTAGACAGATACCTGTTCAAACTCTGCCTCATGTCACTCACTATACAGCTTGGCCAATTTATCCAACCTTTGTTTTCTTAAGTGCTACTATGATCTTATGAACACAAATAGAAAGAATTCTGGGAAGCTGCCACTTAGCTATTAAATATTTTTGCACTGTAGGATTATGAGGCAGTTCTTACTATCGTCCTCATATACTTTTTGTATTATTTAATTTTGTGATCAAATTGTTATTTGTCGAACAGTTAAAACTTTCCCGCTTTAAAGTAAAAAATAATTTTGAATTTTATTTAGTATTTAGAAATAATAAGATGTCAATTTACACACACACACACACACACACACACACACACACACACACACACACACACACATTACTCCTATTTCATATGTTTAGATCTTGTGTCCTGACTCCTGGTTTGGAAAAGATGGCCACTGTTATATATTCAATTGCATAGTTTTTCCAATTATTTATTAGGTCTTATTTAATCTTTCACTATAGTCACTGTAGAGGAGTAAAGCATGTTTATTTCCCATTTTTAATCTCCTAATTTCATGATCCTCAGGATTTTGTTCTTTAAGTTGTCTGTAATTTTAAGACTACCATAGTAGGTGAACTGTCTGGATTCCAAAAGAAACCTCTCTCTATAGAGCTGGACATTGGCACTACAGAATTATCTGTAGTCAATTCTGGTCCTCCATTTACCAAATATGAAGACTTAGTCAATTTACTTAGTCTTTGGGTAAATTAGTCTCTTCATCTGTAAAATAAATGTAAGAAAACTGAACCCTCAGGATTGTGATAATTAAATGAGTTAAAAATTTCAAGCATCTGGTATTATGGAGACTAGATAAAGATAAATTACTTTCTCTTTCACTTGGTTTAAATCTAGTACTCAGTATTGCTGTTGTCCCAGGTAAAATTTTGCTTATTAGTTTTGTGATAAATTGGATGTGAATTTTAGCAGTCTGCTAATTTTAAGAGTAATTGAATCTCTTGTGGAGTTACTAGAAAGATGACCAGCTGGCAATCTTTTCTTCACTAACGTGAGGCTGATTTCAGCCTAAATATTCTGCCTTGTCAGGCGGCCTTTACTTTATCAAGGGAGAAAATAAAAATCCACAAAGCTAAAGTAACAATAAAATAAAATTGGTCCAAAAGATCAATTAAAGGGCACTGTGATACATAAGATTCTAGCACTCATGAAAAGTACAAATATTTTTGCAAATATTTTTGATGTCTTCAGATATATTTATTTTTTGCCCTAGTGTTCAAAGTAGAAAACTTGCTTTTAAAAAAAGGTAAAAAGAAGAATATAAATTTTATCTATAATCATACCATTCAGAGATAATCCTTCTTCACATTTTGGGCTTTTAAAAAAATTCTGTTTTCTATCTAATATGTGGATACATTTTACATGTGAAGTCTGAAGGTGTGAGTGGTGTGTGTGTTTGTGTTCCAAGATATGAATAATAATACATACATGTTTTTGTATCTTTTTTTCCTTACTTAACATTGTATTATGAACGTTTTTAGTATCATTAAATATTTTTAATGTCATGATTTATAGAAGTTGTATCATAATCCAACCTATAATTATACCATGATTTCCTTTATTATTCCCCTTATATTAAGGATATAGATGGTTTGCAGTTGTTCAAATTTTAAAATAAGTGTGATAGACATTCACTTACATAAATCCACATCTTTAATTTTTTTTCTTCAGAAATGATTCCTAGAAATATAGTCACTCTCAAAGAGTGTGACTTTTAAAAAGATTCTTGATATACTGTGACTGTTTTTTTTTCCAGGAAAGATGTACCAATTTACACTCTCATCAGTAGTATACGAGAGTCCTTTTCACATCATATGCTGTCATCATCATGCATTAGCATCAATTGATAGTTAAAAACGTTAATCTTTAATAATTTGCATTTATTTGATTACTAGTGAAGTTGAATACTATATGTTATATTATTGAGGAAGACACACACACACACACACAGACCCGAGGATGGTTTCCCTTTCTTTTTAGCAAGTATTAGATATGTTGTATTCTTATGGCAATTATAAAAATTATTTGAATATATGTCAATAAGCAAAATCTTGGCTGAAAATAATCACTTTAGCAGCAAGTTTAATCAAATGCTTAAAGCATTTAAAAGAGACTACATTTGGGATGCTTCCCTCAGAAAGATGTGTTGCATGATACTAGGCTTATGAGATAGCTTTTCATATTTCCTTTTATGCTGGGCAATTGGTAATTTTGTTGTGTTTACCCTGGGTTCCCCAAAAATGTTGAACTAGCAACTTTTGAACCTGCAGACATCTGCTTTTGTCATCGAAATTGAAAGATATAACTGAAAGGAAAGATTTACTTCACAAACTGTATAGTCTTCTGATTCTGAAGAATTGAAATGAATAAACTTGAAAACATGTTTAAGGACTGAAGCTTCAGTAAACGTAGAGCTTAAGACTGGAGAAAGGGTGAATTTGCTTTCAAAGTAAGCACCAGTAGGACTGTGCTCCCTAACAGAAAATGAGGTAACAGCTCCAAAATTATATCATCACTTCCACACCAATTACTATGATTCTAACACTTACTTTCTGTACAGTCACTGATACATTTTTATAATTTGCAAAAAATCAGTAGTAATTGCAGAATTTTTAGGGTGTATAGAGCATGCTTTAAATGGTCTTATTAGGTATGATTTTTAAAAAGACGTTAGCTTATTTTTCCAGGATGTCAATCTTGATGCCCAGGAGGATCAGCTTTGAAACATTTCTAGTTAAATAAGTCTAATTTGGGGGAAAATAAGTTGCACAGGCTCAGCGGCCATGGCTCACGGGCCTAGCCACTCCGCGGCATGTGGGATCTTCCCAGACCGGGGCACGAACCCGTGTCGCCTGCATTGGCAGGCGGACTCTCAACCACTGCGCCACCAGGGAAGCCCGAAAATAAGTTTTTAAAGGAGTAAAATGTGATCCAAGTCTTCAGCAGACTGAAGGATAAGACTGGCTTATAAAGAAGAGAGGTCTTATAAGGTATTTCTTAAGCCTTAGAGGAAATTAATAAAATAATTTTATTGAATTCAAACATGACTCAGCTTCTAATATTAATTTTGTAAATAGGGAATAGCTTATTAAATTATTAAAGACCATTTTAAAGGTTAAATTATTATTTAGCTCATAGGGAAATTTATTTTTTACCTCTTTTAAAGCCCTAGATCAATACACAATTATTTAAGTGCTTTCTGTGTTATTCATTCAGTCTTAAATCCTGCCTGTGTGAGCTCTGGCTATCTAATAAAGGAGATAAAATAATGACCTATATATCTGGAACACAAGGTAATGAATCCTATTACTTGGGTACATCCCTCTTCTGATTTGCAGACAGCTTAATTTTTACATCTGATCTTTAGCTGGTGCTCGAGATGGAGCAGAATTGAGTATTTGAGAGATACTTCATTTGTTTATGCATTTCAACTGTGGTCCTTTATGAATATCTTCAAAGAGTTTTCATAGTTACTTTCCTCTGATTTTTTTAAAAATTAAAAACTCTCTAGCACTTGTTTCTTACTGTAAAACCTTAGTTCACTTTGGGAAAATTAGAAAATACTGAAGAGTTAAATAGAAAAAAAAACCATATTCATGGAGAATTCCTGTTAACACATTGGCAGCTACTCCAGAGTCTATTCTATATCATTCATCTATGAATGTTTTTACAAGATGAGACCAAAGTCTTGGTCACCTGCATGTTACACTGAATATCATATCTTTGAAAATATGTATTTTGTAAATGTCATTATAGGGTTTTTTATTGAGCAACTAATACCTAAGGCAGAGATCATGTCAGCCTGCAGACAAATTTTATGTAATCTGAAGGGTGTTTGCCAGTCTTTTGAAAAAGGAGATTTCACATAAAAATCCAGTTATTTATTTTCTCTTGAAAAATGGGGGGCTTCCCTGGTGGCGCAGTGGTTGAGAGTCCGCCTGCCGATGCAGGGGACATGGGTTCGTGCCCCGGTCCGGGAAGATCCCACATGCTGCGGAGCAGCTGGCCCCGTGAGCCATGGCCGCTGAGCCTGCGCGTCCTGAGCCTGTGCTTCGCAACGGGAGAGGCCACAACAGTGAGAGGCCTGCGTACTGCAAAAAAAAAAAAAAAAGAAAGGAAAAAAAAAAAAAGAAAAATGGGAAGCCCTGCAGTGCTCAAAATCTGCTTGCCCAAAGTTAGTAGGAGCCAGATAGGGCTGCTGATGGTTCTTGGGTGACAGAATTTTGTACATTGCAATCTTTTGGAGTTGGATCAACAGATAAAAAGTATTTTATTTCGTTAAAACGTGTCTTACGTCCTGTAGTTTCTTCTCATTTATTGCAGACATTTTCACCTAGAAAACTGTTTATAGCTTCCTCAGAGGACATTAAATTTTCCCTCATCCAGAGGCACATATCTACCACTTTGTCATGTGTTTTAATTGCTAAACTCCAGAGGAAGAGAATCATCCGGGCCAGGCCCTCACATTGTGGAAGTATCTATATCCGGTAGACTGGCTCCATTCCAGACAGAATAATTTATCAACAAATGAAACACCAGCTACTTCCCACACGTCCTCTGACTGCATTAAAAATCACTCCCTTTCCCACCCAACTGATGGAGTTTGCGTAGAGTATGGAGCTGACATACATTCTCTCTTCTCCTCCTCTTCATTTTGTTGAATCACTGGTTTCTGTCATCTGTTAGGTTTCTTATTAATACTAATAAAATGTTCATTCAGTAACTGTCTCATGTCTATGAACTAGATATCATCACTGTCTTTCCCCTCAAGTTATGCTGTTTTTATGAAGTCGTGCTGTAGCAGGGAAGTAAGCTGGAAAACTGATTTTGTGTCTGTAGCATCAGGTACTATTTAACCAGTGGGAGGGACTGATAAAATTAGTAAGTTGACTAACCACTTCCCTTCCTTGTGGTTCTTTAATATTATAACGGATACAGAAAAGTTCAGAAGGACTGGGCTAGTTTTCGAAACCACAGCACACTTTGGCAAAGAGGGAATGCACAACAGAACGGGTAAGTTTCTTTCTTTTAATCTCTTAAGAGAACTGTGAAAAGGATATTGGGGTGGAAGTTTTAAAGTTTGATTACACAAATAGTCTTTAGTAATTTCTGTGGAAAGATAAACCTGTTAGGAGGAGGGAAGCAAAAGGTTTTCCAATCAGCAGCCGTAGCTCTAACAACAACAGACATTCAAGTGAGCAAGATTCAACTCCAGGAAAGTCTTTATTGTTCCAGATAGACAAGACTAAAATATTCTGAGGGGAGGATTCTTGTATTCATAAAATTTTTGACAAGTAAGTTCCTGCACCCTCAGTTCTTGAAATTCAGACTTTGGAATTGTCAGCAGAGGCATTGACTTACTGAGCTCAAATGTCCTTCTGGATCCTGTAATAGCTTAAGATCTTAGGTTATCTTCTCTGTGGTTGAAATGTTTATTGCTTTTAACTTTTTATTTTGGTAAATCTCAAGCACAAACAAAAGTAGAGTGAACAGTGTATAGATACCCCTTGCACCTATCACAGAGCTTAAAGAGTTATGAAGTCAGCACCCATGCTGTTTCATCCACACCTCTGTGGCACTTTAGTCTAGCTGAATTGCAATATTTGAAATGTGCCATTGTGAACATTAAATGAAAGAGGCAGAGAATCTCCTGAAGGCTTATACCAGTTCAGTAATGTAAGTTTTAGAGAAATATTTTTATAGAAAATTCAATTATGAGTCAGAGAAAGCAAAACCAATTTTCCAGTGGCTGCTTTACCAGTGGGATTGGGAGTAGAGGATAGTAGTTCAGATCATGGACTCTGGAGCTAGACTGTTTGGGGTTCAAATTTTGGTTCCATTGCAATTCAGTGTCCTTGTGGAAGTTTCACAATGTTCTTAATGCCCTGGTTGGTTTCCTCACCTGACAAATGAAGATAATAGTAGAACTGATCTTTTCAGGTTAGAAAACAATGAGACAGTGCCTGTAAAGACTTTGCAACTTGCTGAGAGCAGAGAGTGCTCATTGTAGGTTAATCCCACAGCTGTTTGCTGAAATTATTAGAGGGACAGTAGGAATGAGATTCATTCAAATAGGAAGCAAACGCATGCTTGAGTATACTTGGTTGTCTTCTGACCATTGTTTTTCTCCTGGTTATTTGACGATGTGAGGCTAAGAAAAAACTCCACTGAGATGTCTTTCTAGCTCCTGCGTCCAGAAAACTCTTCCCCACCAACCCTGAATTAGTTCTGTCTGAAAATAAGATCAAAGCTGGTCTTGTCCGTCCTCTCACTTTGAAGATGAGGGAGTAGAAATTTGTCTAAGCTTGCAGAGCAAGGAGTAGTCGATCTGAGGGAAGAGTCATGGGCTTCTCTAATCCCTGAAATGGGGTGTGTTGTAGTTCGGTTTAGGCAGCCCTGCTGAGCCTGGGAGGCTGCCTCACATCTGAGCTCATGTCCTTTCCTCTCAGAGACAGAGCTCTCCATGCTTGACTCCACCTTCCAAGGCCACAAGCTGCCCAGATACTGTTTTCATTAGTAATGAAGATGGAGAAATTCTAAAGATGGCAACAAATGAGAAGTGAGGACCTTCCCTACTCTGTTCCTTCTCCATAATATTAATACAGATACTGATGGCTGCTATTTATTTATTTTATTTATTTTTGGCTGCATTGGGTCTTTGTTGCTGAGTGCGGCCTTTCTCTAGTTGCGGTGAGTAAGGGCTACTCTTCGTTGCGATGCGCAGACTTCTCATTGCGATGGCTTCTCTTGTTGCGGAGCACGGGCTCTAGGCATGCGGGCTTCAGTAGTTGTGGCTCGCGGGCTCTAGAGCGCGGCTCAGTAGTTGTGGCACACGGGCTTAGTGGCTCCGCGGCATGTGGGATCTTCCCAGACCAGGGCTCAAACCCGTGTCCCCTGCATTGGCAGGTGGATTCTTAACCACTGTGCCACCAGCGAAGCCCCCAATGGCTGCTATTTATTCAGCATTTACTATGTGCTTGATACTGCACTGGGTGATGTTTTCATAGATAACATATATAATATAGATAAGGGAACTGAGGCACGGAGACTTTAAGCAATTTTCTTTGATTACCCAGCTAATAAGAGACAACCAGGATTTTGTTCCAGTTCTGTCTGACTTAACCACTTCTTAGAGCATCTGTCCATAAAGTTTACTCATACGTGTGCAATCAAAATGCATCCACGAATTTGCTCGTAGCCTTCCTGAAGGTGAAAGTCATCAATTCAACTTTAAAGCAAATTGAATGGAAAAGCTTTTGTCTAGCAATAGACAAAATTTTTTCCCACAGTGAATTTTCATAATGCCTAATTATAAGCTGGAAATTTTTCAGAAATCTTGACAAATACAGAGGCTAGTGGAGGTGGGGGTGGAATTACCACTGTAATGAAGTAAATATTGAACTGAGAGGGTAAAAAAAAGAAATGCTCTTTTAGTAAATTAACCATGCCTCAGTGGTGGATTTTGTTTATAAGGTCGCCATTTGTCTCTCTTGAGTTTTTGTAAACGATGGGTGAAATTCATCTAAGTCAATTTTCTAGAACATTCAGTGCTGTTGTAAAACAAATGATAAACACTGATGTGCTGCAGAAATAAAAATTGGCCGAATCTTTTGGGAGGTGCTGCAGAGAACTGGGACATGCACAGTCAGACATTTTAGAAACCTGGAATTAACTTTCAGTGCTCTTTCTTTTAGATTACTGGTACAACTGTAAAAATAGAACCAAATGTGTGAATGAAGGGAGAGGTTAATTTCACAACTTGGGAGAATTTTTTTTTTTCCCTTCAGTGGAGTAATGGTGTTTAAAGAAAATTTCCTTCACTGAAAGGGATACTGTCTGGAATTTCCAGCTAAAAATGAAAACATCAGATATAAAATGACTGACTTCTCTTATCAGCAATTGGATACATTCAGCAATCTTTCATCTTTACTTTTATCTTTCCTTCATTGACTGGTACTTTTGTCATCTTGATAGAATCGGCCAAGCTTTCCTTATAGAAACATTGGAAGAGATTTGAAATCCTGCTATCTTTTTTGCAAAGAAGTGGGGGAATAAATGGAGTTGAGGCTGCCGGTGGGGGAGGGAGTGAAGTGGGAAGGATCATTGTTATAAAGCGTCCTTGGATTCTTAAACCTTGGAGAAAGCAAAGACACAGTTTAGTACTGGCGACTGCAAACCATTCTTTCCAGAATTGTTCCATTAACTGGGTGTGTGGTTGTTTTTCCTCTAATATCCTTTATCTCATAAGAACACATGATTCACAATGAGAAAAGTAGGATTCTGGGTTGGAAATTTCCGTATCCACCTATGGTTCAGAAGTACCATTTAGCTTGTCAGGGTCCCCTAAGTCTGTATGCACTAATGTGATTTCTGATGGGTTTGGTCATCCCCACTGGATGACAGTACCAGTGCCTCATGCTCCCAAATCCTCCATTTCTGTCCAAATATTTAACATTTGTCCTGCTTTTATGATACTGCTGTTTGGGGATTAAAAGTTTTATTAAAAGTCTTAAATAACTGAAGCATTGTTTTTCCTTGAGATGAGTTCTCTCTTTTTTGTTCTTTCAGCCATTTAGTCACAATTTTTTAGTGTCATCTGCCCTGCAGTTTCAGAGATCAATAATCACAGCTCTTACCCTCAGAAAGCTTACAGACCAGTAGGTGAAACAAAGTTGTATGAAGTGAGTGAAGCTATAGTTCATAAAATATTTTCTGTCTTCCTTGGACCAACTACACTGAGAAGGCAGTGCGTGTGTGGATAAGAGATAAGAGAGCCACGGTTCAAATCCTGTTACTCTGTGATTTTGGTTATCTTACTAACCTTACTAAGCCTTGATTTCTTTACCTGCAAAAGGATACCGAGCTCCTAGGAGTGTTGTATGAATCATATGATATGATACATGTTAAATATTTATATAACATGTCATATATAATTTTGGGGTTCAGGGAGATTCTCTCTTAAAAGCGGTTCACTTTAAGATGAGTCTGAATGACATAGAAAGATCCTTCTAATCACAGGGGAGCTACATGTGCCAAAATGGTAAAGAGTTTGGCCGCTCTGAGAAAGAGAGTAAAGGCCAGTGTGGTTGAAACATGTAAAAGGGGGAAAGTTGCTTGGAGGTGTAAGGAGTCCAGATTGTTCAGAGCCTAGTACGTCACGGCAGGGAGGTTGCATATTATTCGAAGTGCAATCAGAAGTGATTGAAAGTTTATGCAGGAAGTTGCATGATCTGAATATTATTTTTAAATTAGTTACAGAGTGGAGAACACATTCTCAAGAAGCAAGGTTAAGACACATGAAAACAGGATAGAAGACCCTTAGAGTAGCCTAGTCTAGAGATGATAGTAGCCTGGAATAAGTAGTGCCAGTGGACAGAGCTGAGGGATCCAGTGTAATCAATAGGATTTTTTTTGTGGTACACGGGCCTCTCACTGCTGTGGCCTCTCCCATTGCGGAGCACAGGCTCCGGACGCGCAGGCTCAGCGGCCATGGCTCACGGGATCTTCCCGGACCGGGGCACGAACCCGAGTCCGCTGCATCGGCAGGCAGACTCTCAACCACTGTGCCACCAGGGAAGCCCCAATCAATAGGATTTGGTAAGGAATTGGATGTGAAAGTAAGAGTGAGGAAATGGCAATTATGATTCTGTGACATGAGCAGCTGGGTCAACAGAGTTGTCATATATGAAGATGGGGCAAACTAGAAGAAGAGAAGCCTTGGACTTCTCAATTGAAATGCTTTTGAAAGATTCAAGGAAATAGGTCAAGTGACATGTAGATGGTATGTGAAGCCATAGAAATAGATGTGATCACCTAGGGAGATGGTATGAAGTGAGAAAAGCTGAGGGCTCAGTACTCAACCATGGAAAACTCTGAAATTTAAAAGACATGTAGAGGAGAAGTAAACAGTAAAGGAATGAATAAGTAATAGCCAGAGAAAAGAGAAAACCAGAAAGCATAGAATATTCCAGAGAATTGAATGGTTACCCATATCCAATGCTAATTAAAGAGCTAATAAATTATCAAAAAACATCATGGGATTTGGGAATGTGAAGCTCATTGGCATACAATAAGTAGACAGAACATTTAATTTCTTTAAGATGTTATTACACTTTGACATACTGACTAATCAATTTACTATTGACTAATTCAATAAATATATAAGATTAATTCTATTTGAGTCATGTTATTTCCCTAAGTGGCAATATATTCATGTTTCCTTATTTTATTTTCACATAACTGTACAGTATTCAGGGAATAATAATAAAGTATTTATGCCAGTCTAAATTTATTCCCCCCAAAGTGTAAATTGCTTGAATTCAGCACTTTCTTCGTATTTGTATTTTCAATGTCAAGGCGGCTAGGTAGTGTTGCGGAGGGCACCTCTAGGGGGTGCCATTCACATAGTCAGGTGGTTCTCAACTGTGGACAGTTTTATCTTCTGGGGATATTTGGCAAAGTCTGGAGACATTTTTGAATGTCACATTTGGGGCCAAATATGCTACTAGCTTTTAGTGGGAAGAGGCCAGGGACGCTGCTAAATATCCTACAATACACAGGGCATCCTCACAAAACAAAGATTTGGTCCAAAATGTCAATAGTGCTGAGGTTGAGAAACCTGACATTGACTGTGATGCAAACCTGCTCAGCGCCTACCATGAGGTGTTGGCAGTCATAGTTCTTGACTTGAGTTTTTCTGCAAAAGAGTAGGGATCTTACTGTGTTTTTCATGGTCTACCAGTAAGTTTGTATAGTAAGTAATCTTTGAATTTCATTTTTATCCTGAGACTTGGTAGAAAGAAGTAAATCAATAAAAGTAAAGTACATTTGTATGAACTGCCTCTGCAGAATTAATTTTTAACAGAATTCGTCTGTGTGGTGAGAAGTAGAAGACAGTGCTCCACCCAATGGATGTTAGAATTTTACATCAGAGCTGGAACCTTTAAGTAGAGTTAGTTCCAGTGCTAAAGTGTATATTAAGGAAGTCTTAATGTTAAAAAATAATTTTGAAAGTTATTAGATCCATTTTTAAAAACCCTAAAAGGTCCCATCCCCTTTCTTTAAAAATAAACATTTTTGCTTTTAGTTTATTATAAAATAGTTCATATATCTAAAATTGTGTGGAAGTATATATAAATATAATAAACTACTAGGGACACATAACCAATTTAGGAAGCTGAATATGACCATTACCAATGAAGCTTCCCGTGTGACTTCTCATCCCCTTCTCTCACCCAAAGGTAAACACGATTCTGAATTTTTGTTTATTGTTTCTTTAATTCATATTAAAGTTTTACTATATATATATATGTACTTATATATAAACAAGGTATGAAATTAGAGTTTTTTAAATGCTTATGTCTGTGAAATTAGAACATTATCTTACACCATACACAAAAATCAACTCAAAATGGACTAAAGACTTAGGCATAATACCTAAAACTATAAAGCTCTAAAGAAATAATATAGGGGGAAAAGTTCACATTATCAGCCTTGGCAATGATTTTTTGGATATGACACCAAAAGCACAGGCAACAAAAGCAAAAATAGGCAAGTGGGACTACATCAAGCTAAACAGCAAAGAAAACCATCAGCAGAATGAAAAGGCAGCTTATGGGATGGGAGAAAATATTTGCAAGCTCTGATAAGGAGTTAATATCCAAAAAATATAAGGACCTCCTACAACTCAATAGCAAAAAAGCCAAGTAACCTGATTAAAATGGGCAAAGGACTTAAATAGATATTTTTCTAAAGAAGACATACAAATGGCTAGCAGGTATATGAAAAGATGATCACTCTTGCTAATTATCGGGAAAATACATATCAAAACAATGATATATCACGTCACAGTTGTTAGATGGACACTAAAGAAATAAAATAACAAGTGTTGATGGTGTTGTGGAGAGATTGGAACCCTTACGTACTATTGGTGAGAATGTAAAATGATGCAGCACTATCTAAAACAATATGGAGGTTTCTCAAAAGTTAAAAAATAGAACTAACATGTGATTCAGCAATCCGATTTCTGGTTATTTATGTAGAAGAATTGAAATACTGTAGTGTAATATTACACTTAAAAAATTGTTAAAAGAGTAGATCCCATGTTAAGTGTTTTTTCCACAATTTAAAAAAATGTCTATGCCTGTAGGATGGACTGGCAAGGGGAAGAGTGGAAAGAATAAAACGAGGGTCAAGGACTGTTTTAGAAATGTAGACACGTGGCTGTGAGGCTTTGCACCAAGGGTGAGAACAGTGGCACTGTTAGAAAGGATTAGACATCTTTTGTGACTGTATCCATGGGAAAAGGATGAGCCTAAGATCAAAATGACTGTTTTAAACATGGTGGTAGAATGGAGGTTTTATTAACAGAAGTACAGAAAGAGACAGGGGACAAGAAACATACAGAGTGAGATTGATTTTGTACTCTTTGCCTTCCTTCAAGAAGATCGAAGTACCATGTTCATTATCTGGACCTCTCTTTGCTATGGCAACAGGACATCTAAGAGTTTGCTCTCTCAGAGCAATCCCAGATAGGGATATAGTCGTTGTTGAGATGGCAGAACTGGAGACAGATATTTGAGAGTCTTCAGTGTGAGGTGCAAGTTGAAGCCATATGAAAGGAAAAGTAGGGACAGAAGGGATTTTACGCTTGGTGAATGCCCATAGGTAATGGTGGGATTAACAAAAACAAAAACTATGAGCTTTTTCTATTGTTTTTTGCTTATTTTTGTTTTAAAATCCTTTATCAATTTATTTCTATTCCATATGCTTCCTCTGTCTTTCTCTCTTCACAATATGCATTCTTGTAGTGGATTAACATTCAAAACTAGGTTGGATTCTTGTGACGAGAAATATGATATGGTTTGATTTGGAATTCTTATATTACTTGGAACAAGTTTTTAATCCTGTTCGAAAAGGAGTGTAATTTATCGCAAGAGCCAGAAGTGGCATCAGTGCTAGGTAAAATTGTGACATCAGCAATGTTTGTTTCTGGGGCTGCCATTCCCTTTTTTATTGGTTTCTTTGATCCTAAATTTTTACCTCTTCAAAATAAGAAGTTGATCTAAATAATGTGTAAAATCATTTAAAGACATTTTTTCTACCTTTTGAGCTTTTCTCGTTTTATGAACCTTCTTCCTACCTGTTAGGGCCTAAGCCTAAGGGGTTCACTCTGCTCTTTCCTCTCTCACACCCAATTTAAATGTTGCAGTGCTACATTCCCTTTTCTCAGAGGCCTGCTAGTTACTAATGCTAATGTGTCAAGTCTGTATTATTCACAGTAATTCACAATACGCTATTATTGGCCTAATGTATTCATTCCCAGATGGTATCTTCACTGGGGTCTTCATGTCTGCACCTAAAGTGGAGCTTAATGGAGGACTATTCAGGAACTGTGGCAGATGTAAGCCAAACAGGTCTATATTAGTATTATTTCTTTGTACAAGTACCTTTTTGGTCCATATTTATCTAACCTTTATCAACATAACGATAGAAATTTAAGAAAGACCTAAATTTTTACATCTTTCTTACGTGACATGCTTTTCAGAAGAAATTTTTACTTTGAAAGTGGTTAACTTTCTTTTATTCAGCTTACACTTGAATTAATGAACTAGGTTATTAAGTCAATTTTTATGTTTATTATGTTCCCGCATAGGACAGGCTTAGGCATATGCTACAGCTGCTGGGTGTTTTAACTATTCCCATATGAAAAGTTATATAAACAAATAGTAAACCTGCTATTTTAGATTTATCTATAAGAAAACTAAAATTTTATTAACAATATTATACCAGAATTTTGTGGTTTTGCAAAAACACCACGAGTGAAAACCCAGTAGATAGGAGAAATAGTATTTTATATTTACAGTTAGAACTGAATCTGTTTGGTTCAAGATGATAAGAGTTAGATTTTTAAACTTTTTTGGAGCCTAACATTTCTTGTTTCCAAAAGAATAAAGATATTTAAATAATTAAAATAACTTTATTATTAAAAACTGAATTAAGATGACAGTGAAAGAACAGCCTCAGGTATGTGACTCTGCATTTTAAAGTGGTACATTTAATGTTTATGCAAGAGTAAGAGTTTTCTAAAAAATTTTATTTTAAAAAGTGATTAGCACCTTGGATGTACAGCTCCAAAGATTTTTTTTTTTTTTTTTGGTAACACTGCATAAAATTTAAAGCGTTTTTTGCTTCAAAATTTGACCTACTTAGAAAAGTTCTGATAATTCCAAGGTAATGTATTCCCTCAGTTTTGTAAACGCCTTGGGTAATGTATTGGAGAGGCAAGTAATCTCATCAAGAAGCGTAATGGACCCTATCGAATTTCAAGATATATTTTTTTCTACTACTTCTGCTTCAAATTTAGTTCTGTGTTTAATGATACCACACTCTACTGGTAAGCATACTTTTCCAAGTAGTTTAACTCTCTTTGCATACAAATGGTGTTTTGGTCTGGCTGTCATTGCAGATCTTTTCCTTGAAATGAGGTGACATAATTTGATTTTTTACAGTCAGAAAAAAAAGTATTTGTTCATCTTGAGAGATTAGAGAAAGAAAGATTGTCACTGAATAAAATACATGGCCTGACACAATTCGAAAAATGGGTTGGTGCCAGCTAGAGAAAGCTGGAAGGAGCTCTTACTTGGTTGAAAAGTACGATTGATCTACCGTAAAGGAAAATCTCCAGGATCAGTCATGTGGGGCTTTGTAATGGAGAGGAAAGGATACCAGTTCACCTTCACCTTAGCAAACACTTTTCCCTGCTGGATTCCAGTGAGCTGCATGTTTTAGTCATAGGTGTTAAATTTTGAAGGCTTCTCAAGAGACTCTCTTGACAAGTAAAATAGTCTTTATTATGTAAACTTTTACAGCTAAAATACTTCAGGTCCTGAGAGATATTAAGCAACTTTCCCAGGAACTCAGATATCACCACCCTAAAATTTGAGTCTTCTTCCTTCTACTGCTGTCTCTCTCTAGATGCTATACTGACTTTTCCAAGGAATGTCAAAAATAGGATCTGATTTTAACAAGTGGAAAGTGTCCTTCTGTAAATGTCAGGTTTGCTTTGACTTACATATACCTTAATGAAGAAACACAATGAACTGAAGGATGATTTAAAAGCAGCTTGGGTAAGCCACTACAAAAATATATTTTAATAGTATATAAAATATGTTTCTGTGCTAAGTAGAATAAATCAGATTATAAAGCAATATATTAATTATATATGGAGGATTTTTCTTCCAAAATAAAATTAAGACATCCACAAGAACAAACTGATTCAGTTTTTTAGTTTGCAAATATCATCTTAAGTAAATATAAGTAAGTATTTTAATAAATACATATTTTAAAGTTCTTGAACT
This sequence comes from Orcinus orca, assembly GCF_937001465.1. NCBI lineage: Eukaryota > Metazoa > Chordata > Mammalia > Artiodactyla > Delphinidae > Orcinus > Orcinus orca. Next base: position 70,543,389 of record NC_064567.1, read on the forward strand.
ATATACAACACAAAGTATTCCAAGTAAACATGTAGGTTAAAGTTAGGCAAAGCCTTATCTTGGCTGTACTTGCCAGGAAAAAAAATTTCCTTCATATTTTGGAAGACAAATATGATTTCATATATGTAATTGACAAAAAATTACTTTTAGGAGAAACATAATCATTTTACTAATGGTTATGAAACAGCAGTTGAAAACTCTGAAATCATGGATTCTAGGTAATAATAATAAAGAATTGCTTGCACAGTTCTTCATGAACCATGCTGAGAAAAATACTGTCAAGAAAGAATTCAGTACAGTTAAATAATTTAATTTGGTTTTCAAAACTGAAGTTAAGAAATGCAAACATTTTTGTCCTTTAGGTAAAAACACTTTCCCTGCAATCAGTTTTTTAAAAATAAACTGTTTATTGCATATGCATCTGAAGACCACATCATACTCATTTTCTGTAAAATTGCTTAAAGAAATATTACCTCAAGTTAAATGTTCAGTTGGAACTTACCAGCTTCTCAACATAAGGTATCAGAATATTTTAAGGTCATATTATCATGAGCTGTTGTCTAAGTGCATAGATATAATGTCTATATACTCAAATGGAACAATTTAATTTAAGTGTGGTAGTTGAAATTATGTTTTATGATAGAACATGAAATTGTCTTTATTTTGAATTTACACTAAATATAATTATAGGAAACAACAATCCAGACACATTAGATTTTTTTTTTCGCTTGAAGTGCTTTAATCCTCTATTTTATTCCAGAGACATTAGTTTTCATTTAGTATCCCACTGAGATAGTAAATAGCTTAATACTTTCTTTCATATTACTATCTAAGCATTTAAATGTAGAAAGAGACCAAAACTTTGACTCCTACTGCATTTGAATATATGAATTTATATATATGTGTGTATAAATATACAACAATAAACGTGTATAGAATGCATCACCATATTATTTTTATTTGTAACTCATGAAATACAAAATAAAGAAATCAAAATTACCTGCTCTCAAGTGAGGAGTGCCATCCCCTTCTCACATTTCTCTACCAGGTACTCTTGTTCAGTAATGAGGGTGAGAGAATGATGCAATAGGAAAAGTCTACCTTGTTATTTAGGTGTTCTCAGGTGATAAGGTCTTAGCACATGTATGTTTTCCTATTCCCTCTCAACTGCCACAGAGTTCAGTACTTAAGAAGATGGATTTTGTATAAATCTTCTACTTTGGTATTTTTGTGCATGTGCATTTGATTAAGTGATTCACTTTCATGTTTTGATGACTCTGAAGTCATATGTGTAGGTCTCTGAAATCTACAGTACTCAGATATTAAGAACAGAGGTGTCACCAGTTGGCAGTTTCCTTAAGTGGAAATTTCTCTTCTAACTTTAAGAGCTGAAGTTGCAATTAAGTAGACAATGTGCATGTGATTAATAATACTCCCCAGTCTCCTTGTTTGTTTACACTCTTGGGTCAGTGCTGCTGATTTTATGCACTTAATTGCCACTTGTGGCATATGCCCATGTGCACAGTTCACTAATAATGGTTCTGATGGGGACTCACTTGGCATATGTAATTTTTATGCATCATTTCAGTCAGCACATGAGAAAAAATCCAGATGATGATACCAAGTATGTGATTTTTTTTTTTTTTTGGTTAAGTCATTGCTAATGTGTGGTGTGATTGGAGCTGGGGGTTGAGACATCATGGAACGGGCATTGGTCTTGAAGCCAAGATGATCTGGGTTTTAACATAAACAATATCCTTGACTAGCTCAGTGACATTTGCAAATTGAGTTTACCTTTCTGAGTCTCAGTTTCCTCATCTATAATGTCTACTTTGTAAGGTAGTAGTGAAGGTAAAATGAAATACTTTATATAAAGCTGGAGCCTAACCTTCCAGAAGACATAGGTAAATTGACTTTATGAGTCTCAGTTCCCTCATCTACAGTGTCCACTCTATAAGATGATAGTAAAGGTAAAATGAAATAATTATGTAAAACTAGAAACTAACCTTCTGGAAGGCATAGACAGTGTCTGGTCTCTAGTACAGTGTTTGGGGCATTAATAAGTACTCAGTAATTCTTTGTTTGAATTAATTAAGGCACTTAGAAGAGTAGGTGTTGAAGAAATATTAGTTCCATGCTTTTCTGTTTTCGGAGTTCTATATCTCAATTTACTAGCTAACAATAGTCAAAGACTTCAGTTCAGTAACTTTTTTTGGCGGTGGGGGTCCTAATTTCCCACATAATACAATATTAAGTGTGATTTTGTCAGTTGGTCTTTTCATGGCTTTTCCTAAAGGCATATGATTTCACTGGATGCAGTGGCAAAAATTAGCCACTAAGAGGTTGATAATTTTTCATAGAAAGGGCAGAACATGAGTTAATGTAATTAAGTGTGTGGTAAATTTATCCCCACTGTAACATTGTCAAGTAACTAGCATAATAAGCTGTTAAGTTTTCAGAGATGGCAAAGGGTAGCTGTGGAGTGAGACCTTAGATTCTTTTCGTTGAAAAGCATAGGTGTTGGAGTCTATTGCAGAAAATGTTAGCTTTCGAAATCCTTTTTGTTTTTTTCAAAATTCTTTTCCCCTTGTTCCATGGAAATAAAATTGTAGCTGAGCACATGACTGACCAACTAGGCACTACAATTCTCATTCCCCATTTGAGGTAGGTATGGCCATGTGACTAAGTTCTTATGAACAGAATGTGAGTGATGTGTGTCACTTCTGGATCTGTGTTTTAAGACTTTTGTTTGTCACTCTCCATGCTCTTTCTCTCTCCTGGTGGCTGGAACCTCAAATGGTTTTGAGCCAGCTTCAACCATATGTTGACAAAAGTGCTCTTACTCTTCCAAGCCATGTATTTACAGAGAACCATATCTAAACTCTAAGCTAGAAAAAGTGTGATTCCCCTTTTATCAGCAGGTTTTCTGATCTGTAGGCCAACAGAGAGAAGTAGTTATCAACAGTCGTTTGAATGACAGAAAGCTCTGCTTTACCCCGTGGAGGGTGCAGAGAAGCAAAGTTTCTGATCTTTAGGTGGAGGTCTAGTCAATGAGAGGATAAGACATACACATACACATAACACACCATGTGATGTAGAACAAATAAAAGGCAATGACAGGGCTTCCCTGGTGGCGCAGTGGTTGAGAGTCCACCAGCTGATGCAGGGGACACGGGTTCGTGCCCCGGTCTGGGAAGATCCCACATGCTGCGGAGCGGCTGGGCCGGTGAGCCATGGCCACTGAGCCTGCGCGTCCGGAGCCTGTGCTCCGCAACGGGAGAGGCCACAGCAGTGAGAGGCCCGCGTACCGCAAAAAAAAAAGAAAAAAAGGCAATGACAATAATTGCTTAGAAGTTCAGGAAAGGGAGCTGGCACAATGGGCTGGGCTGATCAGGGAGGCTTGGAGTAGGGGTGGAGGGAGGTATTTTCTGGGCTTGAGAGACTATTAGAGCAAGGAAAGTAACTTGAGCCAAGGTGAGTGGGCTGAAAGACCATGATATGTTTTAGTTTGGGTTCATCCCAACCCTAAGCAGGCCCTGAGGCAAGGAATCAAGTTTAAGTCCTTTATTAGGGAGGAAATTCCAGGAAACTCTTAATAAGGGAAATGAGCAAGGGAATGGAAAGCAGCCCCCAAGGTAATATGATATCAAGTAAGGTGCTACCCTGAATAACTAAGGCTTAATTCTACTTGGGGAACTGAGGGAAACAGTATACAACAGTGTACATGCTCACGAGAGATATTCCACCCAGGGGTAAAGGAGCAGGGGTATTTATATGCCAACTCATGACCCTAGTCATTGGTTGAGGGCTGCTGATCAGAACTTAGGGTGAATGTGGGAGTGTTCTGTCCCCAGCACTTCTGGCCACTGGAACAGAAATACAGGTGCAGGCAGTTGGAAATCAAAGTCTAGCCAGTGTACACTGTAATGGTAAAGGCAAATAGGTATGGAGGGACCATCAACAGCATCTGCTACAGCACGTTTTCAGAAGCAAATCTGAGTGAAGTAGCTTTAGACATGTTCCCAAACTGTGTTTATGTGGTTCTGAGGTAGCAGCATTTGTAAAGAAATAAAAGATGGTAGTAAGACAAGTTTACCTAACACTGAGTAATGTGGGAGTAGTTTGAAATTGACCAGTAGATTGTGGTCCTTCCACACACAGCTTTGGTGCCTCCTCATATATTGTTCTAATCATTGCTACTGCTGAATGCTTCTCCCATATGCCTTTGATCAAGGCACTTTACTGCTCACAATCCTTGGATGGATACCAATGCTGGTACGATTAAGTCTTAACTCTAGACTTAAATTCAAGACTTCCACAATCTTTTCAACTGCTTCACCGACAGTTTTCAGTATAAATTCTTCGCTCCAATCAGATTGTTTACTCACCTTCCTCCTGTTATTATGGACATGTGGAACATCTCCCACTTTCTAATATTCTTCCCATTCTCCTTATCCATTTGAGCAATCCTGTTTCATAGCCATCTGTCATGGCCGTATGAGCCAGCAGTGGCCTCACTTCTTATCCCTACTGCGCAGTTCACATTGTGCCATGTCTTCTGTTTATTAACTTGAATTGTTATTTCTAACCTTTGTTATTCAATTTATTTGTGTGCTTATGTCTTGGCTCCCCAGCTGGATTGTATACTCTTTGAGAGAGATAGTTCTATCCTTTTTGGGGTGGAGGAGTTTTGCTTTGAAACCGTACTGCCTGGGTTCAAATCCAGGTTCCACCATTTATGAATTTTGTGTCTGTGGGCAAGTAATTGATGCCTCAAAAGCATGGGCATTTACAGTGATCAATCCGGGAGTATAAAAAATGCACATAGGTGAAGCATCTGCCTGATACATATTAGAAAAGTCTCTTATTGTGAGAATCGTCTTGAACGTTGACTTTTGTGGAAGGAAGGTTATTATTTAGGGCCATTAAAAGAAAGCCAAAATCCTTCTTGTTATATTATATCATCTTCTCAAATTAAGTGCTTAGCCATCCTTATATTCTAAAAATATTTTCTAATATTATAAAATCATAACAATCAAAATCATAGTGATATTTTAAAAACAGTAATCACATACATAAGACCAATATATATCATTTTTTATTGATATATAAAAATATATATCTTTTCCCACAATGATCTTGAACACCAAAGATCATTGTGGGAAAAGAAAGCTATGCATCTGTGATTCTCCATCTCACCAGATATGCTTTCTAGGTAATGAAAATACTTGAAGTCCTACAAAAAGCAGAAGAGAAATATTTCAGAAACTAGCAAAGTACGTATATATGAAAATGTTACAAACAAGTTAGATTCTTTGTTAAAAGTTATCCTATGATTCTGAAGAGTAATGAACAAATTCTTTATGTATGCATAGACAACTTCTTCAATTTAAATAAAAATTTCAGCACGTTGTCTTAGTTTATGTTTACATTCCTGACCAGCTTAACATTTTAACAGTGTTGTAAACCAGTTTTGGTTGTTAAAGACTTCTAATGAACTTGGTTCTGGTCAACTAGATTACTTAGAATGTGAAATTTGCAAAACCAAGCCTACATAGAATATCGTAAACGTTAAAGAGGAAAAAATTCACTGTTTTAGCCCTTTTTTCTTCATAGTCATGTGGGTTTGTTTGAACACATTACAAGAAAGGAAAACTTTACCTGAAAGGAAAAAAATAAACTTGATCTCTGATCTGTAATTTTTTAACCTGTGGAAAGTTCACAGCCTTATTGTTGGCTATGAATACAACTTGCTTCCTCCTAAAGTGACATTTGATTTGCATTTAGTACTTGATAGTGGATTTTAAACATTCTGAAGATTTAAAAGTTTTGGTAGCTTCTGTAGATGATTGAAGTTATACTACTTCGTGAGGAAAACGTGTTAGGTCTGACCTGGAGAGATGTTCTGTTAATTCTTTTCTTGTGCTAGATTTATAACAAAAAGTAGAGACTATCTAAAGCCAGAATACTTTATGTATATTATTGATATGAAAAGTTGCTAGCCATTATTTTCCTTCTTACTGATACTGGTCCCCAAATTAAACTCAAATTCTGGGCATTAATGTGAGTTTTTATGGATGAACATGAAGACAAGAAAACAGAGCCCATCAAATACCTTCTTGGCCGTATCTTAAGGCCACTTCATAAGGCAGGTTTTACCTGTGTGTGCAGATGTAGAAACTGAGGTCCAGAAACCTCAGGAAACCTGTCCAAAGTCACACGTCTGGTGAGGGGAGAATTAGCATCAACTCCAAATCCCATGCTCTTGTTTATGGTTGTTGATGTCTCTACGTCAATCCAACATTGCCTGTATTTTATTGCACAATTTTAAGTTTACTGAGACTGACTAGAGTTATTTGTAAGGCTGTAAGGCTGGGCTTGTTTTATACTGTTTGGGAAGAACTGAAGTGTGTCATTTCTAGGACAATGAAATGTTCAGTCCTTTAGGCAGTATTCATTTTTTTCTACCCACTGGACATTTATCCTTGGTTTAAACACCCATTTCCTTCAAGATCTTTCTAATGAGAATTTGTGGATTTTCCAAAAAATATATTGTGTCAGTGACAGTTTATTCACCTTACTCGCATAGTTCGAGGAACTGCTTGTTTAAATTTAGATACTGTTTCTGATGAAATGTTTTGACAAAGTGATACCAGCTTGATACTATTTAAAATATTTTGACAGATGGGAAAATTGTTTCAGTCTGAGTTGAGCAATACTTTATTGCAGTATTTTGCCAGTTAGAAAAAAAAAATGGTAAAGGTAGCCTTAATGTTCCCGAAAATAACATCCTTCCATTCTCCCTGAGAAAAGAAGGGGCTCCATTCAGTCATAGATTACAATATGTGTACCGCGTCTGTTAAGAATTCAGGCAGTTAAAACAAGAGGGAACATTTGGGGATTATTTCCAAACAGGGAACATTTATTGTTCTGTAAGCAAACAGCACCTAAAGAACTTTTAGGAAGGTTTGTTGCTATAGCACTTTATCAGAGCTTTCTCATGCTCTGGAGAGGGTGCTCTTAATTAATGATGCTGAATCACTAGGATTTAAAAACTGGTTGAAAAAAATCCTCAAATCCAATTATTTTATGTCTTGAATTTTTAGAATGCTAAGGTAATAAAAATATTTAAATTTCTCAAATCAGTTGCAAAGGAATAAAATACAAGTGATCTTTGCATTTTCATTATTTTAAGCAAATATGTTAAAGAGATATGATAAGGCGGTGGTTCTCAAAATGGAGTTGCTGGACCAGTAGCATCAGTATCACCTGGAAAACTTGGAAGAAATGCAGATCGTTAGGCTTCACACCAGGCCTTTTGAATCAGACAATGGTGGAGTCCAGCCATCTGGGTTCTATCAAGCCTTCCTGATGGTTCTGATGCACACTGTAATTTGAGAACTACAGAGATAGAATAGAGGAGCTATTTTAGGTCTTCTTCAAATGATCCCACGGAGCTTCTTCAACATCTGCCATGTGGAAAGAGAAGGAATTGGTGGGGAATGATGAGGGAAGTTTTCCAGGCTCCTTCCAGCTCCTGACCTGTGTCACCTCAGAGAGTCTTGCTTTTCTATCACAAGGTTTTAGATGGGTTCTGCCACTAAACAATGTCTTGAAAACCACTGGGATACATCTTTCTTTGGAGGTCAGTGTTTGGTGGCCCAGAAAGACTTCTCAGGGTGATAGTATCTCTTTACTGTGCTTATATTATTCTATCCATGTGCTCTTGAAACTGGGTTTGGCTAGTAAAGAAAGAATTGCTGTGTGTCTCAGCAATAGCTTCATGCTCACCAGACTCCTAAGGAACATATGTGCAAATCAGAATGCCAGTTTTATTTTTCAAATTACAATGAGGAGCATAAAAATAAAAATTATACAATACTCATGTTTAACTTCTCTAGTTTATTCTTACTGTGCACAAGTTAACATTTAGAGCTGGGGATATACTTGTCCAGTGATTGGTGAAACTGATTCACTCCCCTACCTTCTGCAGAGTGCTGCAGGTGAGAAGTAGAATTAATAACGGATTATTCCTTTGAAACATAGAATCAAAGGCAAGAAAATCTGATATTTTCTCCAGGTCATCATGAACCTGTATAAATCTCCTTCTCTCTCTCTCTCTCTCTTTCTCTCTCACACACACACATACACATACACACACAGACACACAGACACACACACACACACACACACACTTATTATTTACTAGATTGCTGAGGGCCCCTAAACTCAGTATCTCTCTTACTTGAAGCCATGTTATATGAACTTACTATATTATTTCTGTCTATTTTCTGTTTTTAAACATTTTCCAAATTATCATTTACAATTATTTCTATAGATATTTAATATTATTAATTAAACTTTAATAAGATCTATGTTTCTATGTAATTTTTTGCTACCATCAATTATATTATGATTTTACTTGTTTACTTTTCTGAGTTCTGCAGATGATAATGATGATGATGACAAAATAGGTTATCATTATTACAACAGAGATCACAGAAGGTAGCAGAGTGCTCACTAAGTGCTAGGCAGTATACTAAATACTTGGTATTTATTAATACATTTTTTCCCTCATAGTCAACGTATAACGGAGGCTTTTAAACTTTTGAACATGACCCCCAGTGAGAAATTTAGACTTAGTAGTATGTAATCCCTCTATGTGTATATTGTATATGAATGGAAAAATTCATGATAAACTTTTAGTATGTTTAAAACTCATTTTTTTCTATTCTATTTTATTTTATTCTGTCTCGTTCAATTAAAGAAATGCCAGTTGTGACCCAGCAAATTGATTTTATTACTCACACTAATGGGTTGCAACCTGCAGAATGAAAAACTGTGCTATCAGATTAGGTAGTATTATTAATCCCTATTTTACATATGAGGAGATAGACATAACAGAGTTTATGTAAATTATCCAAATTTACTAAGTAGCAAATCCAGAGTTCAAACTTGGGCAGTCTGTCTTCAAAGCCCTTACTCATAACACTACGTCTGTCTTGCCTACTAAGAACCTTTAGATTGTGGTACAATCAAGGAGGACTGTACCAAAGTAGAAGGGCTTAGAGCGGAAGGGTAAACATTGGCTAGGGAGTGGCTTTGGAGCCACCTTTCCATTGAAGACACGTTTTTTTTTTAAGACCTTTATTGGAGTACAGTTGCTTTACAATGGTGAGTTATAACAAAGTGAATCAGCTATACATATACATATATCCCCATATCTCCTCCCTCTTGCATCTGCCTCACACCCTCCCTCTCCTGAAGACACCTTTTTAAAACTTAGAATATGTGCTTGTTTGGGGAGGCTTTTGTAAAGAGGCTGATGGAGATTAATATGGAAGGGAAGTGGCTATTGCCACCAAACCACCTTCTTTGTGCTACCTCGGGAAATTTAAATAATTCAAGAAACAGTTGGTAGAAAAGATGTTTACTCAAAGTTAAAACAGTCTTTGGTATGTGGAGTTTCCTAGTGAGTGAAGAGAAGATGAAATGGAAATTATTTGCATAGTTGTCAGGCTTTTTGTCCTGACTCCTCCTAGGGCATATAGTTAAATGTGAAAGACTGCTAACTTGGCTGAATATTCTTAGACACAGACATTATTCTTTCCCTAGTGTTACTAGATATGATTTTAAAATATGTATTAGATATCCAGGTACAAAATGCAAAGATAGAAAAGCCATAGAGTGAAAAGTCTGTGTCTCTCCCCCTTTTTGCTTGGTTATTCCTCTTCTCTCTCCTGAATCAGTCACTGCTACCTGTTTCTTGTATGGTCCTTCAGAATCTTGTGCTGTGTGTGTGTGTGTGTGTGTGTGTGTGTGTGTGTGTGCATTAAATGCAAACATATTTTAACACATTTTCTGTGCCTTGCTTTTATTCCCCTCATAGTACTTCTCAGAGTTTGTTCCATGTGTAGAAGTGCCGCCCTGCCTTCTCCTTTTTCACAGCTGCATAGTATTTCCTTGAATGGATTTTCTAAAATTTAACAGGTTTTCTATGAACAGACATTAGGTAACTTCTAAGCTTTTGCAAGCCTCATTATTTTACATGCAAATTGCCCTTAGGGCTCAGAGTCCTCTTTGTGGTCTTTTATTCCTAGAAGAAGATTCATAGCCCTCTACATCTTCAACAGGGACTGATAAAGTTCAGATTGTTGAATAAGGTCAGGTTTGTGTCAGGAAGTTGCTTGATCTCAGTTTTCTTCACTATCTATTTTTAGCTCCTGAACAGTAATGTGGTAAGAAATCTTTGTATCTTGCCCTAGACAATTTTCTCTTGGAAGATAAAGTGGTCCCTGTGAAAGGGTTCAAGGAAGACAATTTGCTAACAGTTTAGTGGGTTCATTAGGGAGGTTGTGTGTTTATTTCCAAAAGGACAAAATGTTTGTGCACAGAAAGTTCTATCTGCTTTATTCTTCACAACCACTGAAACTTTTTCAGATTTATTTTCTTATTATTCATGGACATTTGGAAAATTATGTGGAAGATATGTATTTTCTTAAATGCATGATTACCTACTGCTCTGTCCTACTCTTTGAAGACAGTTCCGTGAACTGCTCAAGTTTGCAAAGAAAACGTGTCTTCACTCTCTGAGTTTTCTATCATCCGTGTATTTTAAGAATGTTTTAGCCAGTTTCAGACAAAGAATATTCAATATGAGTGATAATTATATGAGAAATAGGCCAGCAAGGCAATAAAGTGGAAAGTTAGTAGAAATGTATGGATGAGTGATTTGGTCCATCCTACATTTTTCTGACTTGATTATATTCTCGCCAACTCATAGATAACAAAATTGGTGCTATGTAGCACATACTCTGAAGAAAACAATGCTGCAAATTCTTTGACAAGTGATTTCAGAATTTAATATTTTCCTGTCAGGAGATTTATGACCTGACATTGAAAATTATTAAGGCTCAGATCCAAGTACTTAGTTCATTTCCTCTTGCTCAGCATTTAGTAAAGATGTAGAACACACTAACCAGATATTGGTTAGCCAAGCTTGTGATTCAAGATTTGATATCCTTGTCACCATGTGTGAACTTTGGAATATTTGGATTTTAATATACGCAAATGTGTTTATAATGTGTTATGTGTTAGGTGAAAAATTATTACACATGCCAACAATTTAAAATGCTACTCCTGAATATTTTATAAATCTCTGGAATAATAACATACCCTTAATGAGCATTAGAAAGTTTCTGCTTTCTTTGTTTGCTAAATCATATGGCCTCCACTACACTTAATACACTGCCTCAATTTATCCTTTTTGTGCTAGGAATTTCATGTTAAAATAGAAAATAATCAGCAATCCAGATTGGACTGCAGTCACCTTCACATGCAAAGTTTGATTTAGAGATATTTGATACATTTTTGGACACGTTCCAGGGACCTATATGGGTTAATTTAAACCTACAGTTTGGTTGTATACAGAAGTAAAGTTAATCTAAGTGGACAGAATCAATACCCTTCTGAATTTAATTAGATGGCCAGCATCCAAGCAAGAGATTATTCTTTTTAGTATCTTTCTATCCTCTTTTCTTACAGGGTGAAGTAACTCCTTTGCCAAATTATGTTGGACAGTTCCCTGGTGACAGGCGCTATAGAAACTCGTAGCTGTGCTGTTAGCAGATGAGACAGAGGGGAAGGGAACGTGGGCAAGAAAGCCATTGTATTCTGGAGACAGTAATATGCCTGCCCTATCTCCACATCACAGCCCAGCCAAGGAAACAATGTCCCATTTGCAGTGGATCTGCAGTGACTGTTTCTAAACCAAACTTGTAAATCATGATATGGTGCTTCTTTCAGGCTGAAGCATTACAGGACAGAGAGATAGGAATAGTAGGGAAATGAATCATAAATTAGAATGGACTTGTAGTTTGAGGATACTATTTATAGTTATGTTTGATAAGGGATGCCTGGAAATGTGGCAATAAATTGAAGCTGAGGTTTTATTTCAGGTAATAACTTTCTTTTTATCTCTGTTGGAACATGAGTAAAACAACCTAAAGGAGTTTTAGAAGAGCCAGATGGTATAACCTTCATCAGTCTTTATGTTCAATGCCATCAACGGGTTTTTATGTCATTGAGAAGTAGGTTGTTTACAATGTTTAAAGAAGGTGATTTGACTCTAGCTCCATGAAACAACTGAGTTGAGTTGTTACGGTTGATACTATAGAAATTACTTGATGGGTAGATGCCTTTTTAGCAATAAATTTAAAATAAGTTTAGTAATATTTAAGTTACATGAATATATTTATAATTTTGTGGCTGTCTTTTTAAAAATAAGTGAATTGTGACATCTGCATTTCGTAATTCATATTTTTACTGTTCATGTCGTATCACCACAGATAAATATGCGTTAGGCAGCTATTATGAGGAGGGCACAGTGGAGGATTCAAGGAAACATAAGAAAGGCCTTTGTCCTCAATGGTTCTCAGAAATCTGGTTGAAAAAAACCTGGCAAAAGTACATGAAATGATTAAGTAACAATAACCATATAAAGGTTGTGGTCTTATTGTAGGTGTCATGCAGAATATCAAAACATAAGGTATTTGTCTAAACCCCTGTGTTAAAGGAAATGGATTCCTTTTTATAAGACTAACAAAGATAGAAGAAACCAACATTTTTGTTCTGTTTCATGTACCTTCTTAAAATGAACATTTACTGAGCATTTACCAGCTATCAGGCACTGTTTTATGTGTTCTACATGTATGAATTCCTTTCATCTTTGACATCTTATGAGACGGGTACTTCTATTATTATCCCCTTGGAGTAGATAAAGGAGCTGGGGCAAAACATTAGTTGCTCAAGGTCACAGAGCTCCTAACTGAGGGAGCTGGGTTAGGAAACAGGCAGCAGGAGTTAACAATCAACACTCTTCACCTCCATGCTTTATAGTGTCTCTCATTTTGCTTCTTATTAGTTGACACCGCTCTGCTTTAAGCTTAAATAGGTGTTCAGTTTGCCCTAGTAAAATACAGGCCTTAAGCTAGGATCAGATGCTTGAAATTTATTTCTGTAGAAAATGATATGTTATTTTGATGCCAGTGTTCACAGCACTACATAATTAGTGATTAAATTAATCCCCTTTGGTGAGGTGGGGGGAGTTCTAGGAGGATAACCCCCTAACTTTAGGAAGTTGAGAGATGTGTATGTATGCAAATGTGCATTTCCTCTGCCTCCTCAGTCTTGTTTCTTCCTGGGAAGATCTTTATGATTACATGTGTCACAGATCACAAGAGATTGAATCACAGCCTTGGGTGTCCACACACTAAACAGGGACGTTTACAGACTGCATAGCGGTATATTTGCTTTCAGCGATGGTCCTTGCCCAGTTCTCCTTTTCATCTGTACCAGCGAATCTCCACCTTCAGCATGCATCAGAGTCAGCTGAAGGACTTGCAAAATAACCCAGATTACTGGTCCTGCCTCCAGAGTTTTGGTTTAGTAGGTTTGAGGAGGGACCAGAGAATTGGATTTCTGAGAAGTACCCAGTCAAGGTGAAGCTGTTGGTCTGGAGACCAGACTTTGAGAGCTACTGATTCACCCTAAAATTGTAACTGAAAGGAGTTTAGGATCCCCTTCCCCTTCCTTCTCTTTCCTTTTGGGCCAGTGCTCACTCCTTAAATGCCCAACCTTTTATTTACAAAGATTAGAAAACCTCATGAACAGCTTTCATGGACCCTAGAAAAATTCTGGTAAGTCTCTTAATAATATAATAATCATTGATAAGATATAGCACTTTTAATAATAACTGACTGCATTTAGTGAGTGCCCACTAAATGGGCACTTCACTAGGGCCCATTGTCTATGTTATCTCACGTAATAAAACAGCAAGCATAGGGATCAGTACTATTCTTATCTTCATTTTGCGTTTGGAAACTAAGGTTTAGAAAACCACCTGACTTTCTCAAGATTGCATATACAACATGAGGTAGAGCTAAAATTGCAACTCAAATAATGGATGAATTCTAAAAGCTATGCTTTTGACCACCATGCTTTTTAAAACCCATAGTGATGAGCTGAATTTCAGTTAGGCTTAAAGTTTCAGCACAAAGTGTCCTTCATTCTCGTTTCTCCTTTTATTTAAGTTCTGAAGCATCCTTAAATCAGCAGGGGAAAAAATTGCATGACCACAGATTTTTCAGAGGAAATGTAAAAATGAAAATTGCTGCTTGGGATATGAATTTATCATTTGTAGTGGTTCTCTTCAAATTTCCAGGACTAAAGGATTAATGTTAAGAAAATAAAATTTTGCAGTTTGCCTTTCAGTTGTTTGTTTGCTTCTGTGCCTATTTACAAGAATTTCAAGAAGAGAGTATTAAACTTTTGGGGGATATAGACTCCTTTGAAGGTCGGTTGAAAACTCTGAGCCTTCTCCGGAGAAAGGTGCACTAAACTTTGCATACTATTCAACATCTATCTGTAGGCTCTGTGTGAAGACATTCACCTTAAAGGCAGCACAGCAGAGAAACAAGTTGGGCTTTTGTATCTGGTGGCCCTGGGTTTGCTTCCGTCCCTTCCTATTTATGTGACCTTTGGAAAGTTATTACTGAGTCTTGTTTCTTCATCCATAAAATGGTAATGATAAAAAGAATAATATCTAGCTAATATAAAATGCCTAGCTGGATAACTGCTACACCAGTGTTTCTCAAGCTTTAAGGTACCCATGAGTCACCTGGGGATCTTGTTAAAATGCAAACACTAATTCAGTAGGTCTGAGGTGAGGCCTGAAATTTTGCACTTCTAACAAGCTCTCCAGGGGCCACACTTTGAATATTTTCTCTACAAAATATGCAGAGATGTTTCTATTAATAAGTACTCTTAGGTGTGTCATACTAACAGAATATTTTCATTGTTAACTTCGAGCTCAGTTTGGGGTTATCTGCTAAAATGTGTACATAAAATACATATATATTAAGAATTATGACATTTGGAATGTTCTCATTGGGAGGTAATGCATTGTGGACTGGTATTGTGCTGCACTGTACCCCCCAAAATCAATATGGAGTCCTCTTTGGAATAAGAGTCCCTTTAAAATTTACCCATGTTAAAATATTTCTATGTGTGTAATAGTGAATTAAAGATGTGATTGGAGGCCTTTGTGTCATGTATTTCCTTCTGACAGCTAGATTTTTTTTGAGTACAGCAATAATTTACCATGAATTTATGATTATTCTAAAAAATAGGTTTATTATCTTCTCTCAAGAGCATTGCTCTTGATATACTTTGAATCAGGAACTGCTAACATTAAGTATGCTTGATTTCTGTCTGGTAAAGTTGAGTTTTAAATCAGACTTTTGAAGACACAAAAAGAAAGAGTATATATGAATATCCAACATTAACAAAATAGTAGAATCTCTGACTTACATGTATCTTTTCCAAGCATGTGTTTGCTAACTGGTTACAGTTTATCACTAATGACATGCAACCCTGCTGCTGAGTCTGTTTTCTCTGATAAGTACTGAATCAACCACTGCCTAAAAGTAATGATGAGACAGGTGAAAAGCTTCTGGTAACCTGGGGAATTGTTGTGAAGTCCGGCAGAACTTTTGTTTTTTAATTTTTACTTTATATTGGAGTATAGTTGATTAACAATGATGTGTTAGTTAAGAACTTTCTACTTTAGGGAAAATCTATGGTGTAAGGCCCCACTCTGTGTTTCATTTCTTTCCATTAAACTATACTTTTGTGTTGCTGAGATTTCTTCATAAATGTTATTGTTCCACCTTGCACAAATGGCTTAGTGTAAAAGTCCTTTAAAATGATTGGTTCTACTGAAAAATTTGCCTGTAAAAGTGGAAATGGAGAGAGAAGACTGCTGTCCTATTTAACTCTAGAAAATATAATGGTCATCAGGAGGGGCTGTCACAAATCATGTATTTTCTGACGGAAAGTGCCTGCCTTCAAAATAGCATGAAACTAGGAAAAGAACCGTATCCTAGCCAGCTTCATTCCAATGTCCTGGCCTCCTTGGGAGCTTTTAGAATAGAATGGTTGTCTACATACAGCACTGATGTGCCAGCATCTTTTTGGATCAGAGCCTTTCATGAAATAAGGGAGAATTTGAAAGGACTGTAGTGCAGGTCTAGGGATTAATTGAAAGATTATACTTTGTGTGCCATCCAATATAAAATGCTAAATAAACATCTAACCTTTTCTAAAGGTGAAATGTTTTCCCTCAAGCCAACATACTTGATCTACATCCACACCTTCTACTTGCCATTTTTAGTAACAACTGGAACGTAGATGGCATTTATTGCAGTGAGTTTTTTTATTCAGACGGAATAACGAATAACTTCAGCGATTCCAAGAGTCACCTGTGGAGATGCAAGGAGATTTAGACTTCTCAATTCTCACCACATTTATTGAAAAAGAAGTATATTGCCATGGAGCCTAAGCATGTGGACTTTTAAACTGCTCTACCATTGATTTGAAAAAGTTCATTCTGAATTAGAAGGTTGTTTGTAGGTAGCATTAACTAATAATAATTAGAAATCCTTTTCTTGAGAGACAAGGCAGTGAAATATTGGTATTATAGACCAGGGGCTTTGACTTCAAAGAGACCTCGGTTCATATTTTGCTTCTGTCACCTACTGGTTGTTTGAAGTCTCTCTTTTACTCAGTCTCCTTGTGTGATAGGTGGAAATAATACTACCTGTATCACAGGGTGGTTAAGAAGGTTAAATGTAAAAGCATATGCCTAACATAGTGATTAGGATGTAATAGACTTTTTTTTAAACATCTTTATTGAAGTATAATTGCTTTACAATGGTGTGTTACCTTCTGCTTTATAACCAAGTGAATCAGCTATACTTTACATATATCCCCATATCTCCCCCTTTTGTGTCTCCCTCCCACCCTCCCTATCCCACCACTCTAGGTGGACACAAAGCACTGATCTGATCTCCGTGTGCTATGCAGCTGCTTCCCACTAGCTATCTATTTTAAATTTGGTAGTGTACATAAGTCCATGCCACTCTCTCACTTCGTCCCAGCTTCCCCTTCCCGCTCCCCGTGTCCTCAAGTCCATTCTCTACGTCTGTGTCTTTATTTCTGTCCTGCCCCTAGGTTCTTCAGAACCATTTTATTTTTTTTTAGATTCCATATATATGTGTTAGCATATGGTATTTGTTTTTCTCTCTCTGACTTACTTTACTCTGTATGACAGACTCTAGGTCCATCCACCTCACTACAAATAACTCAATTTCATTTCTTTTTATGGCTGAGTAATATTCCATTGTATATATGTACCACATCTACTTTATCCATTCATCTGTCATTGTACATTTAGGTTGCTTCCATGTCCTGGCTATTGTAAATAGAACTGCAATGAATATTGTGGCACATGACTCTTTTTGAATTATGGTTTTCTCAGGGTATATGCCCAGTACTGGGGTTGCTGGGTCGTATGGTAGTTCTATTTTTACTTTTATAAGGAACCTCCATATTGTTCTCCATAGTGGCTGTATCAATTTACATTCCCACCAACAGTGCAAGAGGGTTCCCTTTTCTCCACACCCACTCCAGCATTTATTGTTTGTAGATTTTTTGATGATGGCCATTCTGACCGGTGTGAGGTGATACTCATTGTAGTTTTGATTTGCATTTCTCTAATGATTAGTGATGTTAAGCATCCTTTCATGTGTTGCTTGCCAATCTGTATATCTTCTCTGGAGAAATGTCTATTTAGGTCTTCTGTGCATTTTTGGATTGGGTTGTTTGTTTTTTTGATATTGAGCTGCATGAGCTGCTTGTATATTTTGGAGATTAATCCTTTGTCAGTTGCTTCATTTGCAAATATCTTCTCCCATTCTGAGGGTTGTCTTGCATCTTGTTTATGTTTTCCTTTGCTGTGCAAAAGCTTTAAAGTTTCATTAGGTCCCATTTGTTTATTTTTATTTCCATTTCTCTAGGAGGTGGGTCAAAAAGGATCTTGCTGTGATTTATGTCATAGAGTGTTCTGCCTATATTTTCCTTTACGAGTTTGATAGTGTCTGGCCTTACATTTAGGTCTTTAATCCATTTTGACTTTACTTTTATGTATGGTGTTAGGCAGTGTTCTAATTTCATTCTTTTACATGTAGCTGCCCAGTTTTCCAACACCACTTATTGAAGAGGCTGTCTTTTCTCCATTGTATATTCTTGCCTCCTTTGTCAAAGATAAGGTGACCGTATGTGCGTGGGTTCATCTCTGGGCTTTCTCTGTGTTCCACTGATCAATATTTCTGTTTCTGTGCCAGTACCATACTGTCTGGATTGCTGTAGCTTTGTAGTATAGTCTGAAGTCTGGGACCCTGATTCCTCCAGCTCCATTTTTCTTTCTCAAGATTGCTTTGGCTACTTGGGGTCTTCTGTGTTTCCATACAAATTGTGAAATTTTTTGTTCTAGTTCTGTGAAAAATGCCATTGGTAGTTTGATAGGGATTGCATTGAATCTGTAAATTGTTTTGAGTAGTATAGTCATTTTCACAATGTTGATTCTTCCAATCCAACAATATGGTATATCTCTCCATCTGTTTGTATCATCTTTAATTACTTTCATCAGTGTCTTATAGTTTTCTGCATACAGGTCTTTTGTCTCCTTAGATAGGTTGATTCCTAGGTATTTTATTCTTTTTGTTGCAGTGGTAAATGGGAGTGTTTCCTTAATTTCTCTTTCAGATTTTTCATCATTAGTGTATAGGAATGCAAGAGATTTCTGTGCATTATTTTGCATCCTGCTACTTTACCAAATTCATTGATTAGTTCTAAGAGTTTTCTGGTACCATATTTAGGATTCTTTATGTATAGTATCATGTCATCTGCAAACAGTAACAGCTTTACTGCTTCTTTTCCAATTTGGATTCCTTTTATTTCTTTTTCTTCTCTGATTGCTGTGGCTAAAACTTCCAAAACTATGTTGAATAATAGTGGTGAGAGTGGGCAACGATGTCTTGTTCCTGATCTTAGTGGAAATATTTTCAGTTTTTAACTATTGAGAATGATTTTGGCTGTGGGTTTGTCACATACGGCCTTTATTATGTTGAGGGAAGTTCCCTCTATGCACACTTTCTGGACGGTTTTTATCAAAAATGCGTGTTGAATTTTGTCAAAAGCTTTTTCTGCATCTGTCGAGATGATCATATGGTTTTTATCCTTCAATTTGTCAATATGGTGTATCACATTGATTGATTTGAGTATATTGAAGGATCCTTGCATTCTTGGGATAAACCCCACTTGCTCATGATGTATGATCCTTTTAATGTGCTGTTGGATTCTGTTTGCTAGTATTTTGTTGAGGATTTTTGCATCTGTGTTCATTGGTGATATTGGCCTGTAGTTTCCTTTTTTGTGACATCTTTGTCTGGTTTGGTATCAGGGTGATGGGATGGTGGCTTCGTAGAATGAGCTGGGGAGTGTTCCTCCCTCTGCTCTACTTTGGAAGAGTTTGAGAAGGATAGGTGTTAGCTGTTCTCTAAATGTTTGATAGAGTTCGCCTGTGAAGCCATTTGGTCCTGGGCTTTTGTTTGTTGGAAGACTTTTTTTTTTTTTTGAGGTACGCGGGCCTCACACTGCTGTGGCCTCTCCCGCTGTGGAGCACAGGTTCCGGACGCGCAGGCCCAGCGGCCATGGCCCATGGGCCCAGCCGCTCCGCGGCACATGGGATCCTCCCAGACCGGGGCACAAACCCGTTTCCCCCGCATCGGCAGGCGAACCCGCAACCACTGCGCCACCAGGGAAGCCCCGTTGGAAGATTTTAAATCACAGTTTCAATTTCAGTGTTTGTGATTCGTCTGTTAATATTTTCTGTTTCTTCCTGGTTGAGTCTTGGAAGGTTGTGCTTTTCTAAGAATTTGTCCATTTCTTCCAGGTTGTCCATTTTATTGGCATATAGTTGCTTGTAGTAATCTCTTACAATCCTTTGTATTTCTGCAGTGTTAGTTGTTACTTCTCCTTGTTCATTTCTAATTCTATTGATTTGAGTCTTCTCCCTATTTTCTTGATGAGTCTGGCTAATGTTCTATCAATTTTGTTTATCTTGTCAACAAGAACCAGCTTTTAGTTGTATTGATTTTGCTATTGTTTCCATCATTTCTGTTTCATTTATTTCTGATCTGATCTTTATGATTTCTTTCCTTCTGCTAATTTTGGGGGTTTTTTGTTCTTCTTTCTCTAATTGCTTTAAGTGTAAGGTTAGGTTGTTTATTTGAGATGTTTCTTGTTTCTTGAGGTAGGATTTTATTGCTATAAACTTCCTCTTAAAACTGCTTTTGTGGCATATCATAGATTTTGGGTCATTGTTTTTCACGGTCATTTGTTTCTAGGAATTTTTTGATTTCCTCAGTAATCTCTTGGTTATTTAGTAGTGTATTGTTTAGCCTCCATTTGTTTCTATTATTTACAGATTTTTTTCCTGTAATTGATATCTAGTTTCATAGAGCTGTGGTTGTAAGAGATACTTGATATGATTTCAATTTTTTTAATTTAGAAAAGCTTGATTTGTGACCCACGATATGACATATCCTGGAGAATGTTCTATGCACACTTGAGAAGAACGTGTATTTCATTGTTTTCGGATGGAAGGTCCTGTAAATATCAATTAAGTCCATATTGTTTAATGTATCATTTAAAGCTTGTGTTTCCTTATTTATTATCATTTTGGATGATCTGTCCATCGGTGAAAGTGGGGTGTTAAAGTCCCCTACTATGATTGTGTTACTGTCGATTTCCCCTTTAGGGCTGTTAACGTTTGCATTATGAATTGAGGTGCTCCTATGTTGTGTGCATAAATATTTACAATTGTTATATCTTCTTCTTGGATTGATCCCTTGATCATTATGTAGTGTCCTTCTTTGTCTCTTGTAGTAGTCTCTATTTTAAAGTCTATTTTGTCTGATATGAGAATTTCTACTGCAGCTTTCTTTTGATTTCCATTTGCATGGAATATCTTTTTCCATCCCCTCACTTTCAGTCTGTATGTCTCCCTATGTCTGAAGTGGGTCTCTTTTAGACAGGATATTTATGGGTCTCGTTTTTGGATCCATTCAGCCAGTCTATGTCTTTTGGTTGGAGCATTTAATCCATTTACATTTAAGGTAGTTATTGATATGTATGTTCCTATTACCATTTTCTTAATTGTTTTGGGTTTGTTATTGTAGGTCTTTTCCTTCTCTTGTGTTTTGTGCCTAGAGAAGTTCCTTTAGCATTTGTTGTAAAGCTGGTTTGGTGGTGCTGAATTCCCTTAGCTTTTGCTTGTCTGCCAAGGTTTTAAATTCTTTGTCGAATTTGAATGAGATCCTTACTGGGTAGAGTAATCTTCGTTGTAGGTTTATCTCTTTCATCATTTTAAATATGTCCTGCCCCTCCCTTCTGGCTTGTAGAGTTTCTGCTGAAAGATCAGCTGTTAACCTTATGGGGATTCCCTTGTATACTATTTGTTGCTTTTCCCTTGCTACTTTTAACATTTTTTTCTTTGAATTTATTTTTTGATAGTTTGATTAACATGTGTCTTGCCATGTTTCTCCTTGGATTTATCCTGTATGCAACTCTCTGCATTTCCTGGACTTGACTGACTATTTCCTTTCCCATATTAGCGAAGTCTTAAACTATAATCTCTTCAAATATTTTCTCAGTCCCTTTCTTTTTCTCTTCTTCTTCTGGGACCTCTATAATTTGAATGTTGGTACATGTAATGTTGTCCCAGAGGTGTCTGAGAGTGTCCTCAGTTCTTTTCATTCTTTGTTCTTTATTCTGCTCTGCAGTAGTTATTTCCACTATTTTACCTTCAAAGTCACTTAACCATTCTTCTGCCTCAGTTATTCTGCTTTTGATTCCTTTTAGAGAGTTTTTAATTTCATTTATTGTGTTGTTCATCATTATTTGTTTGTTCTTTAGTTCTTCTAGGTCCTTGTTAAAAGTTTCTTGTATTTCTCCATTCTATTTCCAATATCTGGGTCATCTTTACTATCATTATTCTGTATTCTTTTTCAGGTAGACTGCCTATTTCCTCTTCATTTGTTTGGTCTGGTGGGTTTTTACCTTGCTCCTTCATCTGCTATGTATTTCTCTGTCTTCTCATTTTGCTTAACTTGCTGTGTTTGGGGTCTCCTTTTCACAGGCTGCATGTTCGTAGTTCCTGTTGTTTTTGGTGTCTGCCCCCAGTGGCTGAGGTTGCTTCAGTGGGTTGTGTAGGCTTCCTGGTGGAGGGGACTGGTGCCTGTGTTCTGGTGGATGAGGCTGGATCTTGTCATTCTGGTGGGCAGGACTGAGTCCGGTGGTGTGTTTTGGGGTGTCTGTGAACTTGTTATGATTTTAGGCAACCTCTGTGTCATGGGTGGGGTTGTGTTCCTGTCTTGCTAGTTGTTTGGCCTAGGGTGTCCAGCGCTGTAGCTTGCTGGTCATTGAGTGGAGCTGGGTTATAGCATTGAGATGGGGATCTCTGGGAGAGCTTTCAACATTTGATATTATGGGGGGCTGGGAGGTCTGTGGTGGACCAATGTTCTGATCTTGTCTCTCCCACCTGAGATGGTCAGGCCTGAAACCCGGCTGGTGCACCAAGACCCTGTCAGCCACATGGCTCAGAAGAAAAGGAAGAAAGGAAGGAAGGAAGGAAGGGAGGGAGGGAGGGAGGGAGGGAGGGGGGAAGGAAGGAACGAAGAGAAAATAATGTTATTACGATAAAAAAATTATTATTAAAAATAAAAAAGTATTAAAAAAAGCAAAAACAAAAAAGAAAGAAAGAAGAGAGCAACCAAACCAAAAAACCAATCCACCAATGTAACAAGCACTAAAAACTATAGGAAAAACAAAGAAAAAAAATGGACAGACAGAACCCTAGGACAAATGGTAAAAGCAAAGCTTTTGGGAAGTCTGAGGTCCTCTGCCAGTGTTCAGTAGGTATTCTATAGGAGTTGTTCCACATGTAGATGTATTTTTGATGTATTTGTGGGGAGGAAGGTGATCTCCATATCTTACTCCTCTGCCATCTTGAAGGTCCCCCCAGTAATAGACTTTTGAAACTCAAAGTCTGGCCTTTGGATCAGAAGCAACCGCATTACACCAGGAAAATGCTGGAAATGCAGAATCTCAGGCCCCTCCCACACCTTCTCATTCAGGGAGAAGAGGGAGAGATTCCGTTGTTCAGGTATAACAAGCGCTCATAATAGACGAACATTAAATGTTAGTAGTGGTTGTCGTGACTGTTGGGTGCTTTACAGTTCTAAGCTAATAACCTTAAAAACACTTGATGGTTGAAACAAAAATATTTTATGGGTTTTTTTTTTTAATACTTTCTCTTTATTATTCTTTACTAACAAGAGTTTCTGTTGCTGGTGAAGATTAGTTTGGAGTTCAGTAAAACTTTCAAAATTGCCTCTCAGATCTTAAAATAGCATTTAGTTATTTCGTTTTTATGTTTGTGCATTTAAACATAAACTCTAAAGCCAAAGAAGCAGTTTAAAAGTGGACACAGTGTATTTACAAATAAAAGCTCATGTAGCAACCAATAAAATGGAAATTTGTGAACGTTTTAAGCAAATTGCCAGGAAGATTTTTAAAAATCAGATCAAATAAAATATTTACAAATTATGCTATTTGTTGATGCCCATAAATTTAAAAATAAGTCTAACAAGTCTGCTATATTTGCACAGCTTAAATTTTTATGGGTTCCCAATATTATGGAATGAGAACTCACCATTGTAAACACTGTGCTAAATTTAATTTCTTTATTTGACTTTTACAAGTCACCAATATAGTACTTGCAGTTTGACCCTGGCAAAAACATAGAAAAGACTAAATTTAAGAGTCACTTCTATTGTGTTCCTCAGAAAAGTTTTTAGTCATCCAACTTTGAAAAAAAAGATAAAGATGTATTTGCAATTTAGAGCTAGGGTTAAAAATTATTGAAACGATTATTGAAGGCTTTTAAAAATCTTTGCAATTATTTAAAATAATAATGTTGCCATTTAGCATTGCCATTAACAGCAGAAAGTTGCAACATTCACCCAGTATTCTGTGTTTTTTATCTTGGAACACAAACTGAGTGAGAAAAGTAATTTTCTTTTTCACATATAGAATCTATTTTAGTTATTGCAGCAGGTTTTTGTTGTTGTTGACTGATTTTCAGCTCCAAGTTTTATAACCTTAACAACTCATGGTGGTGGGAACAAAAGATTTTCTCTCACTCTACAGTACAAGTTATTTCAGCACCTGCTGCTCACCACAGGCAGCCCGGCTTTTCATCAGCTTTTAACAGGCTCATCAGCAAAGCTGGGGGAGAAAAGTCTTGAGGACATTCAACCACATTGAGGTGCCCACTGATCATCAAGGATACTTACAGTAACAGCCTATTACATTTAATTAGCAAGTTTGAGTCTATTAAGAGAACTGTGAAGGGCGCAGTCAAGATGGCGGTGTGGGAAGATGCAGAGTTAGCATCTCCCCACAACTAGGGCACCAGCTGGCCGCTGGTGGGGGACTCTGATGCCCAAGGAGTCAGGAGGAACCCCAAAGTGAACTGGCAGCTTGTGGGATCTTGGTTCACGAGCCAGGGGTCGGGCCAAAGCTCTTGTGGTGGGAACTCTGATTCCAAACCACTGGACTAACAGAGAACCTCAGAACCCAGGGAATATTCATCAGAGTGAAGTCTCATGGAATTCCTCATCTCAGCACCAAGACCCAGCTCTACCCAATAGCCTACAAACCCCAGTGTTGGAAGTCTCAGGCCAAACAACCAGTAAGTCAGGAATATAATACCACTCATTAAAAAAAAGAAAAAGTGAGACAGCAAAAAAATATGTCACAGATGAAGGAGCAAGGTAAAAACCTATAAGACCAAATAAATGAAGAGGAAATAGGCAATCTGCCTGAAAAAGAATTCAGAGTAATGATAGTAAAGATAATCCAGAATCTTGGAAATAGAATGGAGGCACAGATTGAGAAAATTCAATAAATGTTTAACAAAGATCCAGAAGAACTAAAGAACAAACAAACAGAGATGAACAACACAATAACTGAAATGAAAAATACACTAGAAGGGATGAATAACAGAATAACCGAGTCAGAAGAACGAATATGTGAGCTGGAAGACAAAATGGTGGAAATAACTGCTGAGAATCAGAATAAGGAAAAGAGAATGAAAAGAATTGAAGACAATCTCAGAGACCTCTGGAACAACACTAAACACACCAACATTTGAATTACACTGGTCCCAGAAGAAGAAGAGAAAAAGAAAGGGACTGAGAAAATATTTGAAGAGATTATAGTTGAAAACTTCCCTAACATGGGAAAGGAAATTGTCACCCAAGTCCAAGACACAGAGAGTTCCTATACAGGATAAACCCTAGGGAAAACACACCAAGACACATATTAATCAAACTAACTAAAATTAAATTCAAAGAAAAAATATTAAAAACAGCAAGGATAAAACAAAAAATAACATACAAAGAAATCCGCATAAGGTTATCAGCTGATTTTTCAGCAGAAACTCTGCAGGCCAGAAGGGAGTGGCAGGATATACTTAAAGTGCTGAAAGAGATAAACCTACAACCAAGATTACTCTACCCAGCAAGGGTCTCATTCAGATTCGATGGAGAAGTCAAAAGCTTTTCAGACAAGCAGAAACTAAGGGAATTCAGCACCACCAAACCAGCTTTACAACAAATGCTAAAGGAACTTCTCTAGGCACGAAACACAAGAGAAGGAAAAGACCTACAATAACAAACCCAAAACAATTAAGAAAATGGTAATAGGAACATACATATCAATAACTACCTTAAATGTAAATGGATTAAATGCTCCAACCAAAAGACATAGACTGGCTGAATGGATCCAAAAACAAGACCCATAAATATCCTGTCTAAAAGAGACGCACTTCAGACGTAGGGAGACATACAGACTGAAAGTGAGGGGATGGAAAAAGATATTCCATGCAAATGGAAATCAAAAGAAAGCTGCAGTAGCAATTCTCATATCAGACAAAATAGACTTTAAAATAGAGACTACTACAAGAGACAAAGAAGGACACTACATAATGATCAAGGGATCAATCCAAGAAGAAGATATAACAATTGTAAATATTTATGCACCCAACATAGGAGCACCTCAATACATAAGGCAAATGCTAACAACCGTGGAAGCAGAAATCAACAGTAACACAATAATAGTAGGGGACTTTAGCACCCCACTTACACCAATGGACAGGTCATCCAAACAGAAAATAAATAAGGAAACACAAGCTCTAAATGACACAATAGATCAGATAGCTCTAATTGATATTTATAGAACATTCCACCCAAAAGTGGCAGAATACACTTTCTTCTCAAGTGCACATGGAACATTCTCAAGGATAGATCACATCTTGGGTCAGAAATCAAGCCTCAGAAAATTGAAATTGTATCAAGCATTCTTTCTGACCACAGTGTTATGAGATTGGAAACGAATTACAGGAAAAAAAACTGTGAAAAACACAAATATATTGAGGCTAAACAGTGCACTACTAAATAGCCAAGAGAGCACTGAAGAAATCAAAGAAGAAATAAAAAGTACATAGAAACAAATGACAACGTAAACATGACAACCCAAAACGTATGGGATGCAGCAAAAGCAGTTCTAAGAGGGAAGTTTATAGCAATACAATCCTACCTGAAGAAACAAGAAAAATCTCAAGTAAGCAATCTAACCCTACACTTAAATCAACTAGAGAAAGAAGAACAAAGAAAACCCAAAATCAGTAGAAGGAAAGAAGTCATAAAGATGAAAGCAGAAATAAATGAAATAGAAACAAAGAAAACAATAGCAAAGATCAATAAAACTAAAAGCTTGTTCTTTGAGAAGATAAACAAAATTGATAAACGCTTAGCAGCACTCGTGAAGAAAAAAGGGAGAGGATGCAAATCAATAAAATTAGAAATGAAAAAGGAGAAATCACAGCTGACACAGCTGAAATACAAAGGATTATAAGAGACTACTACAAACAACTCTATGCCAGTATAATGGACAACCATGAAGAAGTGGACAAATTCTTGCAAAGGTACAATTTTCCAAGACTCAACCTGGAAGAATTAAGAAATATAAACAGACCTTTCTCAAGTAATGAAATTGAAACCATAATTAAAAATCTTCCAACAAAGAAATGTCCAGGACCAGATGGCTTCACAGGCGAATTCTATCAAACATTTAGAGAAGGGCTAACACCAATCCTTCTCAAACTCTTCCAAAAAATTTCAGAGGGAGAAACATCCCAAATTCATTCTACAAAGCCACCATCACCCTGATACCAAAACCAGAAAAAGATATCACAAAAAAAGAAAATTATAGACCAATATCACTGATGAACATAGATGCAAAAATCCTGAACAAAATACTAGCACACAGAATCCAATAGCACATTAAAAGGATCATACACCATGATCAAGTGGGATTTACCCCAGGGACGCAAGGTTTCTTCAGTATACGCACATCAGTCAATGTGATACACCACATTAACAAATTAAGGAATAAAAACCATATAGATGCAGAAAAAGGTTTTGACAAAATTGAACACCCATTTATGATAAAAACTCTCCAGAAAATGGGCACAGAGGGAACCTACCTCAACATAATAAAGGCCATATATGACAAACCCAGAGCAAGCATCATACTCAATGGTGAAAAACTGAAAGCATTTCCACTAAGATTAGGAACAAGACAGGGATGTCCATTCTCGCTATTCTTATTCAACATAGTTTTGGAAGTCCTTGCCACAGCAATCAGAGAAGAAAAAGAAATAAAAGGAATACAAATTGGAAAAGAAGAAGTAAAGCTGTCACTGTTTGCCGATGACATGATACTATACATAGAAAATCCTAAAGGTGCCACCAGAAAACTACTAGAACTTATCAATGAATTTGCTTAGGTTGCAGGATTCAATAGTAATGCACAGAAATCCCTGGCATTCCTATACACCAACAACGAAAAATCAGAAAGAGAAATTAAGGAAACACTCGCATTTACCATTGCAACAAAAAGAATAAAATACCTCGGAATAAACCTGCCTAAGAAGGTGAAAGACTTGTACTCAGAAAACTATAAAACACGGATGAATGAAACCAAGATGACATAAACAGATGAAGAAATATACCATGTTCTTGGATTGGAAGAATCAATGTTGTGAAAATGACTATACTACCCAAAGCAATCTACAGATTCAGTGCAATCCCTATCAAACTATCATTGGCATTCTTCACAGAATTAGAACAAAAAAGTTTTCAATTTTTATGGAAACACAAAAGACCCTGAATAGCCAAAGCAATCTTGAGAAAGAAAAACGGAGCTGGAGGAATGAGGCTCCCTGACTTCAACCATACTACAAAGCTACAGTAATCAAGAGTATGGTACTGGCACAAAAACAGAAATATAGATCGATGGTACATAATAGAATGCCCAGAGATAAACCCATGCACATATGGGCACCTAATTTACAACAAAGGAGGCAAGAACATACAATGGAGAAAAGACAGCCTCTTCAATAAGTGGTGCTGGGAAAACTGGACAGCAACATGTAAAAGAATGAAATTAGAACACTTCCTAACACCATACACAAAACTAAACTCAAAATGGATTAAAGACCTAACTGTAAGACCAGCTGCTATAAAACTCTTAGAGGAAAACATAGGAAAAACATTCTTTGACATAAACCACAGCAAGGTCTTCTTTGACCCATCTCCTAGATTAATGGAAATAAAAACAATAATAAACAAATGGGACTTAATTAAACTTAAAAGCTTTTGCACAACAAAGGAAACCATAAACAAGAAGAAAAGACAATGTTCAAAATGGGAGAAGATACTTGCAAAGGAAGCAATTGACAAAGGATTAATCTCCAAAATATACAAATATCTCATGGAGCTCAATATCAAAAGAACAATCTAGTTTAAAAATGCCCAGAAGACCTATATAGACATTTCACCCAGGAAGACATACAGATGGCCATTAGGTACATGAAGAGATGCTCAACATCACTAATTATTAGAGAAATGCAAATCAAAACTACAATGAGGTATCATCTCACGCCTGTCAGAATTGCCATTATCAAAAAATCTAGAAACAATAAATGCTGGAGAGGGTGTGGTGAAAAGGCAGCTCTCCTGCACTGTTGGTGGGAATGCAAATTGATACAACCACTATGAAAAAGAGTATGGAGGTTCTTTAAAAAACTAAAAATAGAACTACCATATGACCCAGCAATTCCACTCCTGGGCATATACTCTGAGAAAACCATAATTCAAAAAGTCATGTACCATGTACCATAAAGCTCATTGCAACACTATTTACAATAGCCAGGACATGGAACCAACCTAAATGCCCATTGACAGATGAATGGATGAAGAAGATGTGGCACATATATACAATGGAATATTACTCGCCATAAAAAGAAACGAAATTGAGTTATTTGTAGTGAGGTGGATGGACCTAGAGTTTGTCATACGGAGTGAAGTAAGTCAGAAAGAGAAAGACAAATACCATATGCTAACACATATATGTGGAATCTAAAAAAAAAAAAATGGTACTGATGAACCTAGTTGCAGGGCAGGAATAAAGAGGTAGACATAGAAAATGAACTCAAGGACAAGTGGGGGAGGGCGAAGCTGGGGCGAAGTGAGAGTAGCATTGCCAGATATGCACTAGCGAATGTGAAATAGTTGGCTGCTGGGAAGCAGCAGCATAGCATAGGGAGATAAGCTTGGTGCTTTGCGATGACCTAGAGGGGTGGGATAGGGAGGATGGGAGGAAGCCTCCAGAGGGAGGGGATATGGGGACATGTGTATGCATATGACTGATGCACTTTGTTTTGCAACAGAAACTAACACAGTATTGTGAAGCAATTATACTCCAATAAAGATCTATTTAAAAAGAAAAGAGAGAGATCTGTGAAGATCTTTCAAATCAGCTTTGAACACACCCCCACCCCCACCCCACCACCAGCCCATATTCTGTGCTTCTGTGAGTAGTTTGGGTTGATCAGATACTTGACTATATTCTTTATCTTCTCTCCTCCATATTCTCCATGGTTGATCTCTTATTAAATCTGCTAGTGACACTTCCATGGAACTTGGAAATCTGTCTTTAACTCCCAGATAAAAGAGGAGCTGTACTGTGAATGTTATGAACTCTTATTTTTCAGGACAGCAATAATGGCTGAGAATATAAAATTCTTTGCACTGGCTCTCCTATCCAACCCTGAAAGATGTGTCATGGCAGGACCGTAACTCTTTAAAGCATCCCTTATTGTCAGTCACTTTGACTAATCACCAATAGAGGACTCTTGAATTTGGCAAACTTGGAATTTACTCTAAAAAATTACTTTTCCACTAAGTCATGGAAATTAAGGGAACTGTCATTCCTTCTGCTGACTCATTTTTATTCCCCCATTGTTCTCTGGTGCATGAGGAGGAAGGGTGCTCTATTTTGATAGCTGTAATTTTGTCCCTCAGTGAAATTCTGAGTGGCAGCTAAGTGTGACATTTGCTCTTCATTTCACTTTGTTTCTCTCTTTGGACCTTCTCACTGTCAAAATGGTGTTGTGGAAAGAGCACTGGGCTAGAGGTAAGCCCTGATTGTTGAGCCCTGCTCTGCCAGTAGCTAGCAGTGTGATCTCAAGCAGTCCCATAACCTCTTTAGAGGAACTTTCCAATTTCCCAATTCCTGGCATATTTATCTAAGTCATGGTTGGGAGGAGGAGAGAGGATAGGTAACTAGCATTGACTATAAAAATATTTATCTTGGGCTTCCCTGGTGGCGCAGTGGTTGGGAGTCCGCCTGCCGATGCCGGGGACACAGGTTTGTGCCCCGGTCCGGGAGGATCCCACATGCCGCGGAGCAGCTAGGCTCGTGAGCCATGGCCGCTGAGCCTGTGCGTCTGGAGCCTGTGCTCCGCAACGGGAGAGGCCACAACAGTGAGAGGCCCGCATACCGAAAAAAAAAAAAAAAAAATTATCTTAGGTTGAACCATATGCAATGGCCATTTTTGTAGGTCAGGCAGTTTCATATGGTTTAAACTACAGTTGACCCTTGAAAAATGTGTATTTCTGCATTCCATTAAATTCACTCTTCCATTCATGAATAATTTCTCTGTAGCATGCAATGCTGTCATGCTATCATGAGAGTCCTTCTGAGAGTAACTTTATATACTGTGACTTTTTTCAAGGTTCACATTCCTGTCTGATTTTAGGTAGCACATGAATAATTGCCTTATTAACTTCTCCTTCCTGAACTAAGCCAAGTTCCAATCAAATTGTGTGGTGAGCCTCAGGTGAGATGCACCCTGATTACAATAGAACCATATAAATGTTGGTATCCTTTTTTTTTAAATTGGAGAGCTGTAATTTTTTGCAGCTTTGAATATTTCATTTAGAATTTATATCAAAAGTAGGGCAAAAATGGAAGTATTTCTGCATTCCATTATGTATTATCCTCAATTTCAAAGGGATACTTAACATTTCAAACTAGTTAAATTTATTTCACTCTTCTTTTAGGTGAGAATTCCTTTGAGATTTCTAGTGGAAGAAATGTATATTTTCCACATCACTAAGCCTCCCAAGGTCCTTTCTCTTTTATTTGAAACATCTTCTAACAATGGCATGTAAAAAAAAAAAAACTCATCTATAAGTAAAACTAACAGAAAATCATCCCTTCTTTTCTGTAGATTTAGCAGCATTAAACACTGTTCTCCTGTAAAGTTGAATAATCAAAAAATATATATTTTTTTGTAGTCCAGTTCTTCAGGATTTGAATATATAAGCATTATAATTCGGATTACTTAGCTTGTTTCTTTATCATAATCACAGGTTTTGGGTATAGGAAAAAGTGTTTTTGCATATTGAGGAGGGGTTATGGAGTATAATTTTCATGGACATAAATTATCACAGAGTAGCTAATTTTTGTGGATTACCACATTAGATACCACAGAGTCCAATTTCCTTCCAGGAGTGTGGTTAGAGACATGTTTGGTTGTCAAGGAAAATAATTTTCAGGGTGTACTTAATGTGAGCATATCACTTTGTATACACAGCAGGTCTTATCTCTGACTTAACAAGAGATTATATTTTCATATTGAAAAGGTTTAATTCTTTTAACAGAGGCAGAGTGGGTTTTGTTTGTTTTTACCTTGACAGTATGCTAGTGTGGAATCTGCTGATTGCTGATTCCACAGGGGCAAAGCTGCTTTTCTAGTTAGGGGCACAAGAAGAAAACAGACAGGTATGGATACAGGCGTACCTCGGAGGTATTGTTGGTTCAGTTCCAGACCACCACTGTAAAGGATATACGGCAAGAAAATGAGTCACACAAATTATTTTGTTTCCCAGTGCATATAAGAGTTACATTTACATTATACTGTAGTCTATTAAGAGAGCAGTAGCATTATATCTAATAAACAATGTACATACCTTAAGTAAAAAGTACTGTGTTGCTAAAAACTACCTGAGCCTTTAGCGAACTGTAGTCTTTTTGCTGGTGGAGGGTCTTGCCTCCCTGTTGATGGCTGCTGACTGATCAGGGTGGTGGCTGCTGAAGGATGGGGAGGCTGTGGCAGTTTCTTAAAATAAGACAACAGTGGAGTTTGCTGCATCGATGGACTCTTCCATTCATGAATAATTTCTCTGTAGCATGCAATGCTGTTAGGTAACATCTATCTACAGTAAAATTTCTTTCAAACTTGGAGTCAGCCCTCTCCAGTACTGCCGCTGCTTTATCAACTAAGTTTATGTAATTTTCTAAGTTCTTTGTTATCATTTCAACAATCTTCATGGCATCCCAGGGCTAGATTCCATTTTAAGAAACTACTTTCCTTGCTCATCCACCAGAAGCAACTCCTCATCTGTGAAAGTTTTATCATGAGATTGCAGCAATTCAGGCACATCTTCAGGCTCCACTTCTAATTCTAGTTTTCTTGCTGTTTCCACATCTGCAGTTGTTCCTCCACTGAAGTCTTGAACCCCTTAATGTCATCCAGGAGGGTTGGAATCAACTTCTTCCAAACTCCTGTTAATATTGATATTTTGACCTCTTCCCGGGAATCACAAATGTTCTTAATGACATCTAGAATGGTGAATCATTTCCAGAATGTTTTCAATTTACTTTGCCCAGATTCATCAGAGGAATCACTTTCTGTGGCAGCTATAGCCTTATGAAACGTATGTCTTAAATAATAAGACTTGCAAGTCAAAATTACTCTTTAATCCATGGGCTGCAGAATGGATGTTGTGTTAGTAAGCATGAAGAGAACATTAATCTCATTGTACATTTTCATCAGACCGTTTGGGTGATCAGATGCATTGTCAATGAGCAGTCATATTTTTAAAGGATTCTTTTTTACTGAGCAGTAGGTCTCAACTGTGGGCTTAAAATATTCAGTAAACTATGTTGTAAATAGATGTGCTGTCATCCAAGCTTTGTTGTTCCTTTTATAGAGCACAGGCAGATTAGATTTAGCATAATTCTTAAGGGCCCTAGGATTTTTAGAATGGTAAATGAGCATTGACTTCAACTTAAAGTCACCAGCTGCATTAGCTCCTAACAAGAGAGAGTCAGCCTATCCTTTGAAGCTTTGAAGCCAGACGTTGACTTCTCCTCTCTAGCTATGAAAGTCCTAGATGGCATCTTCTTCCAATATAAGGCTGTTTTGTCTACACTGAAAATCTGTTGTTTAGCGTAACTACCTTCATTAATTATCTTAGCTAGATCTTCTTGTAATATGCTGTAGCTTCTATATCAACACTTGCTGTTTCACCTTGCACTTTTATGTTACGGAGATGGTTTCTTTCCTTAAATCTTATAAAACAGCTTCTGCTACCTTTGGACATTTTTTCTACAGCTTCCTCACCTTTGTCAGCCTTCATAGAATTGAAGACAGTTAGGGCCTTGCTCTGGATTAGGCTTTGGATACGGGAATGTTTTGTCTTGTTTGATCTTCTCTCCAGACCACTGTAACTTTCTCCATATCAGCAATAAGGCTGTTTTGATTTCTTATCATTTGTGTGTTCACTGGAGCAGCACTTTTAATTTCCTTCAAGAACTTTTCCTTTGCATTCATGACTTGGCTAAGCTTTTCACAAGGCCTAGCTTTTGGCCTGTCTCGGCTTTTGACATACCTTCCTCACTAAGCTTAATCATTTTTAGCTTTTGACTTAAATGGAGAGATGTGTGACTCTTCCTTTTGCTTGAACACTTAAGAGCCATAATAAATTGGCCTAATTTCAAAATTGTTTTGTGTCAGGGAGTAGGGAGGCCAGGGGAGAGGGAGAAAGACAGGGGAACAGACAAACAGTGAAGCAGTCAAAACAAACAGAACCTTTATTGAATTTGATGTCTTATGTGAGTGTGGTTCATGGTGACCCAAAACAATTACAGTAGTAACATCCTAGATCATTGATCACAGGTCACAGTAACAAATATAATAATAATGAAAACGTTGGAAATATTGCAAGAATTACCAAAATGCTGATACCTAGGCTGTAACCCAGACCAGACAAATTTGAATCCCTGGGAGTGGTGCCTGGGCCTTGTATCTTACAAAAGCTCTCAAGCTCCAAGTTTTTGGGTAGCAACAATGAGTAAGGCCATGTTTCAACTCTCAAGCTTTTGACACCTGACAGGGAAGACCAGAGTACTCCACCCTGAGGCAAGTGCTACACTTATAAGATGAACAAATTTCTGGGAGGCCCAGAGGAAGCCAGAAAATTACACACAGTGGAAGGATGTCAAAGAAGTGGCATCCTGCTGGGCCTAGAAGGATGGAAGATTTTCCCTGAGAGAGAAGGGGAGAAAGTGTGCCCAGGACAATCTCCTTTATTATGGCTCTGAGATGCTAAGAGAAAATGTGTTGATGTGATAAAAACCTGAGGTCTTTGAATCAGGCAAAACTGTGTTCAATTAGTTAGCCAAATTACTTCACCTCTTAGTGCTCAATTTCTATGTCTATAAAATGGAGATACCCACCTCATAAGGATGAGAATTACCAACAGTATTTGGTACATTGTTGGTGCTCAGTAATGTTAACTTCCTACCAAAGCTAACCTTAATTTAAGTGGTTCATGGTTGTGTAGGGGGCTGTATACCCTTGCTACTCACAGGGTGGTTTTCAGAATAGCAGGGTCAGCATAAGCTTGCAACTGGTCACAATTGCAAGGCTTCAGGCCTCATCCCAGAACAACTGGACAGGGTCTGCATGCTAGTAAGAACCCCAGGTGATCTGTGTGCACCTCAAATTTGAGGAGCATTTTTGTAAAGCATAAAAAGATGAATAAGAAATAGCTCTTGCCCTTATGGAGCTTAGAGGTCCCTAAAACAACTTTAGTATTTACAGAAATAATTATAATGCAGGGTATAATGTGATAAGTGACATGAGGCATCCACGCCAAATGCTGAAATACCACAGATTGTTGCAGCTCAAATTGAAAATAGTATAAAGTTCCTTTTCTTACTGATAAAGCTGAAAGTTCTTAAAGTTACAATGAGCCCTTTTCCTTTTCTGCCATCCTCCAAATGCTATAAACTGGAAAGCTTAACATATATGTAAGTAGAAAGCTTCGTTTGTTTATGCTTTTTAGGACATTTGACCTGCAAGTTGAGTCATTGCCTGAGAGGAAAGGAACAAAAATGCCAAAAGGTAATAAAAATGACCCACTAATGTTAAGTCTCAGAGCTGAAATAGACTCCCCAGAGAGAGAGCAAGGTTAAGACAAAGCAGGTGAATGGAAATAGTACAGTTACCTTAATTTTTGATGCTCAGTGCTTTTGAAAATAAAACCCTACTTTTTAAATTCAAGAGCAATGAATAAAACAGCAAAACTGGCCTATAATTTCCCCTGTTGACATTAAGAACAAAACATTGATTTATTAATTATTCTCCTTTTGATAGTACTGATTTCATCTCGTCAAGTTTACCATTGCAAGTTACCAGAACAGTCAGAAGTAAAGAAATTTAGTGAAAGAATGTGATTAAACTCTGTATAACAATCACTACAATGTACTTATTATTGAAAGTATTAGCAAAATGAATTAGAATGATCATCAAAATATAGAAGGAGATGGGCATCGTTTAGTATATCTGAGGCAGAGATGTGTTATGTGTGGGATTTAAGAAAAACTGCAGTGATTATCCTACTCTTGTCACCTCCAAAAAAAACCTAAAGGAGACACAGGCTAAGTTAAGACAGAAAAAATAATTTCCATCACTTGGAATGATTCAGTCCCTTCCCCTGATGAAATGGAAATTGAGTTTATGCAGAAGCAGATTTCTTTGAATTTGAAGGCTATTTCAGTAATATTAACTGTATCATTACATTTTATTGAATTTACAGCACATATGTTTTGCTCCTTTAAGTGAGCATATAAAATTTTAAAGTCTGGGGATATTTCACTTCAATTTGTGGTGAAACCACATGGCATAGTATAATATAAAGCAGAAATAATAATTTGAAATCACTGTTTAACTTTTTGTCACTGGCTAACAGTTGACCCTTGAACAATGTGGGATAGTTTAGAGGCACTGACCCTCCCTGCAGTGGAAAATCTGTGCATAATTTACAGTTGGCCCTTTGTATGGTGCCTCCTCCGTATCTAGAGTTCTGTATCCGTGGATTCCACCAAGCATGGATCATGTAGTACTATTTTACTTACTATTGGAAAAACTCTGAGTATGAGTGGACCCATGCAGCTCAAACTTGTGATGTTCAACGGTCAACTGTAATTAATGGTGTTTGATGAAAGTGAATCAATTCAGCTGGGTTTTGTTCTCAATACAGAGATGTTGCAAATAGTAAAAGTAATTTTCAGGTGACACGTTAGACCAATGGACTTCTGATATAGCAGAAGTGAAAATGTTCGTGGTTAATTTTATTTAATATTATTTTTTATTAGTAAACATAAAGACCTGTTATTGTCTTATTTCAAATTGCATTTTTGTCTGGTAATAGTTTTACTTTCCAGAACTTATTTCAAATTGAAATTTCCCACTTACATTCTTCAAATAATGTATATTTGAATCAAATTTCCTGAAATAATATATTTGTCTTAGAGATAACAAAATTCTTAGAATTTTTTTTTTACAAATTATTTTGGTTAAGGGAAGCTTGATAACAGATATTGAAAAGTATATTATTTTCTTGGCTATTTTATGCATATTCAG
The DNA here is from genome assembly GCF_937001465.1 of Orcinus orca. Classification (NCBI taxonomy): domain Eukaryota; kingdom Metazoa; phylum Chordata; class Mammalia; order Artiodactyla; family Delphinidae; genus Orcinus; species Orcinus orca. The sequence goes on from NC_064567.1 coordinate 70,580,536, forward strand.
TGGATGCTTCACTCTCTCCTTAGGAATTACAGATTCTCAATTCCTCTTCACCACTTATATATTTCTGACTTTGTATCAAGCAATAAACATGCTGGGGCTTCCCTGGTGGCACAGAGGTTGAGAGTCCGCCTGCCGATGCAGGGGACACGGGTTCGTGCTCCGGTCCAGGAAGATCCCACATGCCGCGGAGCAGCTGGGCCCGTTGAGCCTGCGCGTCCGGAGCCTGTGCTCCGCAACGGGAGAGGCCACAACAGTGAGAGGCCCACGTACCGCAAACAAAACAAAACATGCTGGTATGTTTTTGGTACGTGGAACAAAGGGTCTAATTAGGAAGAGGAGCATGTTCACAATGTGTGTGGTCCATGTGTCACCACCAAAATGAATATATATTTTGGATTTTTCAGCACTTTTATTAAATGTTTAGATTTTTAAAAACTGTTAGAAGGGCTAGTTAAAAGTTGTATAAGTGTGGAGCATGTTTTTTGATAGAAGTTCATCTTGGCAAGCCATTTCTTTCTAAACTTTTGTCGAGTATGGACATTTTGTGGAATGCTGAGGCCTTCACAGTTGGGATCTAAAGGAGAGCTGATATTAGGTAGTTAATTGAATGCTTAAGTCATGCAAGATATTCAGGTATACAGATCTTTCCCTTCAATGTCCTATTTTTCATCATTTCACCACATTCTTATGGTTTTGGATACCTCAAGACATCTATAAAAACAAGAGTTGAGGGACTTTTCTTCCCCATATTTCCCATGTGTTGATGACCCATTAATATAGATATGTCACAATATATCTATGTTTATTTTAACTCATTCTACATTTGACTTGTTATTTATTAGACTGACTTTAGTAAAGAAACATCTCTTTCATTTTTGATTAGTACATGAAGCTCTTATATGATTACAAATAGTTGTTTTTAGGAAAATACACTTATTTCTTAGGACAACAGAGTTATTTGCTATAAATTAAATTTAATCTGGTAACTAAAATTTTACTATTTTTTGATTTGTGTATGAGACCCTAGATATAATTGGTAAAAATATTATGCTAATCATATAGATAATCTGCAGTGAAAGCTATATTTTTTCAGTAAATATTAGTTTGAGCCATATGAAATGTCTGATATTTGACCATTTTTGACTTACAGAGATGACAGTTGCATATGGTTCAGTCTAATACTAAAAGCCAAAACTTAGGATGTTACACTAATTAAAATAATAACAAAACAAAACATGGAATGGGCAGCACCTCACTCTTGGGGTACACATTTTTATGCTTAAAAAACAAAAGCTAAAGGAAAAACATATTTCTGAGGAAATTGCTGTTTTTATTATCATCACATAAATGTGAAAAGGCTAATCAAAACAATTAATAACCAGAAAATTGAAGGTAAAGTTGAAAAACCTGTATCAACAAAAGTTGGATACATGTAAAAAAATATATATGAGTTTCTCTCAAATAATTTTTTGTTTCCTAGCTAACATCAAACTAACTAAACTTCCTGATTTTAATTAGTGTGGAATAACTTACTGGTTATTTTAATCTACTTTGGTACTTATTTCCTTTTTTTAATTGTTACAGGATTAGATGAAATAATTTTTTGCTGCTTTGTAAAAGAGGAGGTTGTGTTAGAAGAATTCTAAGGTGCCTTTCAGCAATAGGATGTCATACAAATAGGAAAAAATCTAACATGGTTTAAGGACTATTTATTTAAGCAGTAATTATGACTGGAAAACATCAGAGTGGAAATGGGGTATGGTTTAGAAGCCGTTTTGCTTTTTTCTGGAGTTCATTAAAATGAAATTGTAAAAACTTAAACCATGACTATTTTTCATTTTGAACTTTAGTTCCTGTTGAAATTGGAGAGAAAACCACATAGCAATTTACGTATGCTACTAGGAGAGGATGGCTACCCTCCAGGGCTTTCACAATGTGTCTCACTGCCTTAACTTGTTCATTTATTAAGTGCCTGTTATGTGTCATGGCTGGTCTCACAGATTCTAGGATGTGGACCTTAGCAGTGGAGATCTAGACATTTATTTGGTTAGCATATTTGGACTAGAGCAGTCATGCAGGGACAGGCTTGCATTAACCAAACTCACAAGATGTTAAGGTATAAACCAAAATGCAAATATATTGATTTACAAACAGTGGGTCTTTGCTACATATGATTTAGAATGCACATGTGAACCGACTCAGCACTGTCTCACTGAAAGTTACTCTACAGGGAAAATCAACTTATAACCAGAAGGCTGCTTGGTAGTAAGGCCCTAAGAGGGAATGGAATGAATTGTATGATTCAGTGTTTGATATTGGTCTCTGACATTCTGATGCCTCCAATTCTACCATAGTGATGCACCTGCCAGAGGGACCAGATTGCTCAAGATTTTGGACCAGATTATGCTTCCCGTAAACAGCGCTCGCATGTAGATTACTTCTTTAGAAGAATTCCCTTACTTTTCTCAATTTCACATTACACTTTCCTCCCTGCCTCAGTATTTTATATAAGTTGACTAACCTAAGACCTAGTACCTGGCCCCATAAAGCACCTCAAGTTTAATAAATTGATACTACCATTTAGCTACCTACAAAATTATTATTTTTGCTTTAGGAATAGTACATATTTTACTTCTGAGCTACTTTGGGTATAGTTTATCACTTCATTCTAAGGTCTGTGTGTGTGCGTGTCTGTCTGTGTGTGTGTGTGTGTGTGTGTGTGTGTGTGTGTGTACATGCGTCTAATGGGAAGGGCATGATACCTTCCATGCCTTGATGCTTTGAGAAAATAAACGTTTTCTGATTTTATTATTTTGCAAAAGTTCTGCTTATGCTTATGCTTTTTTCTTTTTTTTTTTTTACTTTCCAAATAAAGATTTAGATCATGAAGTTTCTTTCTAGAGACATAGCTTCAAAACTAAATGAAACTCAGACTATCCCTAAGTCATCCTAGTTTAGTGAAGCTCTTTGTGATGATAGTGTGTTTAGAGTATGTGTGTTTTGTGGAGGTAGGTAGAGAGAAACTACATTTGAACTCTTGAAAGTCATACTTCAGATTCTTAGTCATTTTTCAGGGACTTGAAACTTATTGTTGATCCTAGTTTAATCTTCACTAAATGGATGATTTTTTTCTCTTAAAACCACTGTCCAATTATTGAAATTAATGCATATACAAGATATCTGACATGTAAATAGAACCGATAATTTTAGTATTTTGCCATAATCCCTTAAAGCATGAGTTGGCAGTGTAGACTAATGGGTTGAAAAAGATACCCGCTTCAGAAAAACCCAAGAGAATTAATCTTTCAAAATTCTTCTGAAACCATCAACTTCCATTTTCTATTTTATTTTTCTATACCTCAAGAAAAGCCAACCAAAAAGCTATTTCCCCTCCACCCTCTCCCCCCTTTCTGAAAATAATTCACTTTTGGTTTGTTACCCTATATAACACATGCCAAAATTCAGCTCCGAATGAATTTTTGTAGCCAACTTAGAACCCCAAAATAGAAACTGCTGACAGTTCCTTAAATACAGTAACACTGGCAGGTGACTTGGTAATAAATTCACAAGCTTAGAATCCACAAAACAATAAAGTTATGCAAATTGGAGCATGTAGGAAGAATAATCTGAAATAAAAGGCAGAAGAGTAAGTTTAGCACCGTGGCATCCTGTTTTACTAACACAGGGCAAATCACTCTGAGGAGAATCATAGGGAAATTTAAGATCAAGGAGGGAGAGATATGGACATAATAAGTAAATGAGTACAGCTTAAGCTGACCAATTAACAATTGATTTCCCTATTACCACAACCATAAACAGAAATGAGAAAATGACCGTAAAGTTTCACATTGCAGGTATAAATAACAAAAGGCAAATGGAAAATAAAAAGAGACCTAAACTGATTGAAGTTATCAAAGTTGCTTTGCTTTAATTGTTCCTTCAGCATCATGCCTATCAGTCATATTCAGATTAGTTGTTTAATATTAGTCAAATAATCAAGCATGTGATACATTTTGAATCCCATTTATTTTAAATATCCCTGCTTAATTATCTTTTACTTTTGTTATTAATCGCTGATACTTTTGTCATAATGGAAAGTTTTTATTTTTAATAAAAAGAAAAGGCAACATGTTCAGTTAACTTATTTTTAGGAAATCCACATTTTCAATTAAAATTTAAAATCGCACTAATAATCACAGACAGAAGTGGAGCTGAGGACTATACCTTTTGTTAGGTGTGTGGTAAAATGTAACCTTTTGGACCTGTACTATGGCTTGTAGGATGTAAAGGAAATATTTAACTTTTTCTCCTTTTTGTTTTTATCACCTTTAAGTAACTCCCAAAGAAGTACAAAATGGCTGTTGTGTGCACAAGAAAAACCCATTAGAATAATGATTATAAATTAATCATCCTATTCAAGGTGAAGACATAGTGGATGACTTAGTACAAGTTCACTGGAGATGGCACCATAACTACCCTTTATCATACCATATTCCACTACCTAGGCTCTGTTGTCTGGCACTTGACTCTTAATAAATATCACCTGAAATAAAGAACAATATCATCTGCAAATTTAGTAGGCTCACAAAAATTGAGTTCAGCGGTGTGGTGGGGACCATCACTGCAAAGTGTCTTAGGAAAGGGGGGTCTAGAGAAACCTCTAGAGTTAGATGCTAACTAAGGTCAGAGAGCCAGGACTGGAACACACATAACAGAGTTCGGTCAGCCTCAGTATACCTTTCGTGACCATATTTTCCACGCATTCAAAAGTTTAAGCTTATTTAAAAATGGTGCCATTTATTTTCTTTAAAGTTCTCACTAAAATTCTTTCTGGGAGAGGAGTAAGGACTTTATACAGATACTAAATAATTTTCCTGATTATTCCCTTACTTAAACATTTTCAAACTAACAACCACAGTATTCTTGTGGAAACAAAGCTGACCAGTAAATATTATACCATGGACTGAGTGACCAGAGTTACCCTGAAAGACTTCCTCTTCCCAGCTAAGACAATGTTTCATTTTTTCAGAAGTCTGTAATTTATAGGTGTGTGTGTATGTATGATTTTTCTAAAAATCTCCTCCCTAGTCACTTAAACTTGATTGTTGCTTTTCTTCTGGCATATAATTTTTCTAAGAAAATTAATGAAAAATACTTAAAATTAGTGAATACATTCCATAACTGGGCCAATTAAACCTGGGAGAATGTTGGAAGGGGACTATGGCGGCAGAATCCAAAGAAAAATTTCTGCCCCGGTTACCCTGTCCAGGGAGTGAGACAGTATGCAAATCATTGAACATATGTAGATTTCAATTAATGCATCTGTAAAATACTTTTTAAAAAGTTAAGATGATGGTTATTTAAGTGGTTGAAAAATAACACTTCTCATTTTGGCTGCTTTTTATGTCGAAGCTAAAGGAAGTTATCCCTTTTCATGTACAGTAGAATGTGAGCTAATAATTTTGTTATGGGCAGAGAAATCAACATGTGCCTTGTAACACTGAGAAAGTAGAGACCTGCTCTTTATTTCAGAACTGGAGGACCCTTTAACAAAACATCCAATGTGAGGAGATAAACTTACACAAAGATCTTGACACAGTATGTTTACTGTAGGATGAGAAGTCTGTTTATCATGTCAAATTTAGTTGCTTATATTGTTAGGTATTAAGTTATGTGCCAAAAGATACTACCACAGTTTTCTCTGATCACAGTGTAATAAAACCAAAAATTATTAACAAGCTATAACACAAAAATAAACAGTTACTTGGAAGAAATAAGCCGTTAAAACCTATTGGGTCAGATGCAATTAAAACTGCAGTGAGTCATTTAGAAAATAATAACACTATTCAGGGGAAAAAAACCCTCCTGAAATACAGGAAAACTGTACTCACAGGCAAATATATAGTGCTAAATAATTTCACTTTAAACTATAAAATATAAAAAATATTTTAGGAACTTTTAAAAAATATGAAACTTAACATGAAATATAAAGGGGAATTGGATGAGATAAAAAACAAAAATTGAAAAAACCAGTGAAAGGTTGAGTTCGTATATACAAGAGCTGGTTCTTAAAAATAATACTTTAAAAACTTTGGAAATAAAACTAAGGGAAAATATGAACCATGGTTATTTTTTAAGTGAATGAAGAGGTTGAAATAAAATATAAATTTTAATAAAAATAGAAATTATAAGCTAATTCTCTGTGAAACTTCATAGCAAGAAAAATTCAGTGGATGGCCACTTATAATTTTGGAGTAAAAATGGGCAATATCTGAAGTAGAAGAAATTTTTTAAAACCTTTTAAGAGTTACTCCTCAAAGTGTTTTTACCAGTAAGGTTTTCAAATTTTTAAAAAAGTAAATTCTTGTTTGTGTGAATAGAAATTGATAGAAGGTGTTCCAATTAAAAATTTGAAGGTCACATAATCCTGAATCTAAAACCTAACAGAAATTATCACAAAAAAATATATCTGTAGACCAATCGAATAAATATATAGGCCAAAAGTCTAAGTAAAGTCTAACCTCAACCAGGATGGCTTCATATCAGGAATTCAACAATAATTAATTACAGAAATATATCAAAAGAAAAAAATCTCACTAGAGACGAGTAAAAAGCATGAAAAAAGTCAATACCTATTCCTAGGTGAAAATATTAATAAACTAGAAATAAAATAACCTTCATGATGTAAGAAAATGTATCTAAATCAGACAGCATCGCAGAGGGAAATGCCAGAGGCATTCTTGCCAAAATCAGGGTATTTTTATATTTGATGACATATTAAAGATTATTGGTGATAGTTACTTTTTCAAAATATCAAATAGGTTTTTTTCCAGTGTATAAATGAAAACATCTGTCTCCATTATTTCCAGAAACCCGATTAAAGTAGCAATAAAAATCTAAAAGTATAAACCCACAGAAGGGAAAGAATAGGAGAGGAGTAATTGTGGAGAAGGGAGGCCAACAAATTTTGGAAAATAGGAGGATGGTAGAGGAGTAGTGACTATCTTAGAACCATGGAGGAAACCCAAACTCAGTGTCTACAGGGAGGGTGACATTAAGAAGAAAGATATTTTGTTCCCCTAAAGCATCAAGGATTATAGGTGGGGGATAAGGCAAAGGGGTGAATATAATGGTTGGTTGAAAGTTAATATTTAAGTAGTAGTTCACCAGTTCACTCCTCTCTCTTCTTGGCCTCACCACCCTACACGTAGTCAGGAAACTACCCATCTACTTGCCCAGCAGGGTTTGGGGAAGTTGATTATTTGGAGAAATTAATCCATAGAGTCTTGAGACTTTGGGACACCAGGTTTATGGAAAGCTGGGGAGAGGAAAGGCATTGATAAAATAGGGGATTAAGTGAAACTCTATATACTGAGTGTGAGAATTGTCCACCTACTTCCCACCTGCTGGCCAGAAGGTCTGATCTTTCAAAAGAACTTTGAACTTTAAAGAAAGAAAGAAAACCTCACAAACAGGAAAGGAAAAAAAAAAAACTCAAAAATATATTTAATGCAGGGAACAGAAGAAAATTTAAACAATTTAATAGTAGTCTCAGAGAGATAAGAAATACATTCATTAAACAAGAAAAGGGTGCTATTTTTGTCCTACCATAGATCCTTTTTTCTTTTCCTTTCTTTCTTTGACTCTTTTCAGATCTTTCCACTTCTTAGTACTACATAGTCTTTATGCCACCAACAATCCTAGGTTCCAGTCTTGTGGCTTCTTCAGCTGGGAGGACTGAGACTGAGAGATTCCCATCTTCTGAGTCCTCCTGGATTGTTCAAGGATGTGTTCTAAGAGTAGATCAGGCGCAAGATAGTCCTGATATAGATGGATTTGCTGAAAACCCTAGTCCAACGGAGAATGGCTGTTTTTGATTGCCTTAGCCTCTAAGATATTACTGGAGACTGGGAGAAGAAAAGGGTAAGAATTAGACATTTCTAATTTCAAAAATGTAGGAAAAACATTATGGAAGAGATTAATGGGGAAAGTAGACATTCTCAGGTAAGGGGTGGGGATAAATGCTGAGCTGTTTATCTTTCTATGAATGCATAGAACATCCTTCTCATAGAAGGAGGTTAAGAGAATAGGGCAGGACTACAAGCCATGCTGTATATAGAATGATTCCAATTCACTACATTCCTATCTATCAGCAGAAGTGATGAGTGGGGAAGGGATCATGGCAGATGCAATGATGGGGGAGGGAATTTTTTATGTTTGGGAAGCTAATCCAAATGTAAGGGGCAAGTGTTGGTCAGTCATGAATTAGTATAATTCAAAAAGCTGTTCAGCCACACAAACGTTCTGGGTTTGCAGTTTTTTTACTTGTTTATTTTATTGTTCATGATGTCATACAAATGATATAAATTATATAATTTTAAAAAATATGTACCTCAAAACAGTTTCAAGTTTTTTTAGGAAAGTTGGGAATTCACCTTCTCTAGTCAGAGTGCCTGGGATGGCATTTTCACCCAACTACTTGCTAACTACTGGACCTTGGATAGTGTTTTAACTGCTTGTGCCTCAGTTTCCTCACCTGTAAAATTGAGATAATAATAGTACATAGCGCACGTGGTATCAGGATAAAATATTATTATTTTTATAACAAACATTTTGGTCTCCTCATTTTATCTTCCCCTTGAGATGTTGCCTAGCTCTGATTATTCATTTGTTGTATCTTAACCTCTCTTTTTACTTCTCATGTTTTAATATTCAAACATTGAGGTAAATGCAGTCCATGTATATAACTATATACCAGCAGACAAGGCACTATGAGATGAATTCTGTAAACAGAAGCTTGTTAACATATCATCCTATATATAGTAAATAATAATATCTTCATTTCAACATAGGTAATTTTCACTATGAATATATGTAAAATTCTTCTCGCTGTATTTCTTTTTTTTTTTTTTGCGGTACGCAGGCCTCTCACCGCTGTGGCCTACCCCGCCGCGGAGCACAGGCTCCGGACGCACAGCCCAGCGGCCACGGCCCACGGGCCCAGCCGCTCCGCGGCACGCGGGATCCTCCCGGACCGGGGCACGAACCCGCGTCCCCTGCATCGGCAGGCGGACTCCCAACCACCGCGCCACCAGGGAAGCCCTTCTCGCTGTATTTTAAGGAATTACAGTGGTAGAAATTTGGTTGCAATCCTAGCCATTTGGGAGAGATTTAATTATTATTGCTAGGTTAATCTCATGCTAAAGATTTGTAGAGTCTCTCTCCAAGTTGAGGATGGTATGGATGTAGATGGTAAGACTGATGATGAGTGAAATCTGAAATTTTACCATGATAAGTTCATGTTTCATAAGCTGGCAAACGATTCCACTATTTATTCCTCATCTATTTTCTTTTGAGGAAGCCAATGGAACATTAAGTTCTTGTGGATGTATTTCTTTAAAAAGTAGTGGTGCCATACCACGTACTGTCATTATTTAAAAACTGTGACATTCTGACAGTGTGTCAGAAAGAGTAGTAGCTGTATGAAATTTACATGCCTAAGTTTGTAACTAAAACTAATTAGTCAGAGAATATTTTATAATTACCAAATTAAAGAACTGTATAATTAAAGTAAAATGAGCTCTGCATGTGCCTAGAAACATAATCTCTTAATGCTTTTGTTAGTTTTTCTCCAATGATATTACTTGTAAGATTATATATATATATATATATATATATATATATATAATTTATTTCAGAAATAATGGCAGAGTAAGGTTGTTTTCCAGAGATATGCAACCATTTGGAGAAATTCGTGAACAACTTACTATGTTGAATTATTTTCACATGTAATTCAGTGACTTTTAAAAGAGGAAGAGCAAATCAACCAAATTCAAATGCCCCTCTCCTTCTCATACTTCTGTATTTTATTTATAGCAGAGGAAAGACTTTCTTCATTTGTTCCTGTCAGCTGTGCAGAGGCAGTTTTACTGAAATTGGGTAAAAGAATATCCAGAACACTTTTTAGCACTTTGAGTTAGTCTCTGGTAAATAAATTAAGATGATTATTTTTCTAGCTAAGATGATAGGGAGCAGCTTATTTTTTAAAGCACTCCTAAATAAAACTTTAAAAATTCCTTCAGTAAAGGGAATTTATTTTAATGGATTAATTTTGTGGAAGTGCAATGAATATTATTTATATTTTGGATTCTAATGTTATAATACTGTGAATTCTCAGTTCTCTGATCTAGAGTTTTACTCACATGGGTACTTGCTCACTCTTTAGATGGTCTGATCATGTAGCAGTGTACGACTTTAGGAGTGTGTACATTCTATGATGGACTTTATTACTACTGGGCAGAAAGCTTAGTAACCGTATTAGAAGTGTTTCATTATTGGGTGTATTTGAAGGAGACTATTTAGGAAATAATTTGGCATGTGCAACTACATTCAAGAAAGATGGTGTATATTTATGAAATCATCTCTCTGAAACTTAAAGGAGATGGAAAAATACCATCTATGTTTGTGTAGAAATTATATAGCTATAAGTGATGGATAAATCACTTAACTTCTCTGGATCTCAGTTTTCTAATTTATAAAATGAAGATATTATTACCCTCTCTAGTGAGCTCACAGAGTTTTCCAAATCAGACCATGGTAAAATCAATGTGAAATGCTTGGAAAAGTGTAAAGCATTTTGCAAGTATAAGGGATTATGATTTCTCATTATTGTTTTGTTATCTAGAACTACACTAGAGTTAAGTGCCTTTATTTTATTCTGCTAAATAAGAAGGAAAATAGAAAATTATTGTGTTTATGGTAGTTCAGGTTTAAGAAATTAAAAATACAATGTGCACAGGTCTGTACTGAGACAAGGTAAGCTCTATACAATCAATTGGATATGCAGCTTACTATGTGGCAAGTCAAAATGGGTGGTAGAGTGCCATTGCTGTTCAAAGAAAGATTACCCGACAATGTAGAAGTAATGACAATAACATTGCAGTGATAATGACAATAAAGATATAAGCAACAGGGGAGACCTTCAAGGTGGCGGAGGAGTAAGACGTGGAGATCATCTTCCTCCCCACAAATACATAAGAAATACATCTACATGTGGAACAACTCCTACAGAACACCAACTGAACACTGACAGAAGACCTCAGACTTCCCAAAAGGCAAGAAACTCCCACATACCTGGGTAGGGCAAAAGAAAAAAAAAAACAGAGACAAAGAATAGGGACGGGACCTGCACCAGTGGGAGGGAGCTGTGAAGGAGGAAAGGTTTCCACACACTAGGAAGCCCCTTCGCGGGCAGAGACTGTGGGTGGAAGGGGGGAAGCTTCGGAGCCACGGAGGAGAGCATAGCAGCAGGGGTGTGGAGGGCAAAGTGGAGAGATCCTCGCACAGAGGGTCGGTGCCAATCAGCACTCACCAGCCCGAGAGGCTTGTCTGCTCACCCGCTGGGCCGGGCGAGGGCTGGGAGCTGAGGCTCTGTCTTCGGAGGTCGGATCCCAGGGAGAGGACTGGGGTTGGCGGCATGAACACAGCCTGAAGGTGCTAGTGCGCCACAGCTGGCCGGGAGGGAGTCCGGGAAAAAGGCTGGACCTGCCTAAGAGGCAAGAGACTTTTTCTTCCCTCTTTGTTTCCTGGTGCACGAGGAGAGGGGATTAAGAGCACCGCGTAAACGAGCTCCAGAGACCGGCGCGAAGTGCGACTATCAGCGCAGACCCCAGAGACGGGCATGAAACGCTAAGGCTGCTACTGCAGCCACCAAGAAGCCTGTGTGCAAGCACAGGTCACTATCCACACCTGCCCTCCCAGGAGCCTGTGCAGCCCACCATTGCCAGGGTCCAGTGATCCAGGGACAACTTCCCTGGGAGAACACATGGTGCCTCAGGCTGGTGCAATGTCACGCAGGCCTCTGCCCGCCGCAGGCTCGCCCCGCACTCCGTGCCCCTCCCTCCGCCGGCCTGAGTGAGCCAGAGCCCCCGAAGCAGCAGCTCCTTTAACCCCGTCCTGTCTGAGCCGGAAAAGATGCTCTCAGGCGACCTACACGCAGAGGCGGGGCTAAATACAAAGCTGAATCCCGGAGCTGTGCGAACAAAGAAGAGAAAGGGTAATCTCAGCCAGCAGCCTCAGGAGCCGCGGATTAAATCTCCACAATCAACTGGATGTACCCTGCATGTGTGGGATACCTGAATAGACAACGAATAATCCCAAAATTGAGGCAGTGGACTTTGGAAGCAACTGTAGACTTGGGGTTTGCTTTCTGTATCTAATTTGTTTCTGGTCTTATGTTTATCTTAGTTCAGTATTATTTAGAGTTTATTATCATTGGTAGATTTGTTTATTCATTTGGTTGCTCTCTTCCTTTTATATATATATATATATATATGTTTTTCCTTTTTGTCTTTTTGTGAGTGTGTATGTGTATGCTTTGTGTGATTTTGTCTGTATCACTTTGCTTTTACCATTTGTCCTAGGGTTCTGTCTGTCCTTTTTTTTTTTTAGTATAGTTTTTAGCATTTGTTATCATTGGTGGATTTGTTCTTTGGTTTGTTTGCTCTCTTCTTTTCTTCTTTCTTTTTTTAATTACTCTTTAATTTTTTTATTTTTAATAATTAAAAATTTTTATTTTATAGCTTTATTTTATTTTATTTATTTTTCTTTCATTTTTTTTCTCCCTTTTCTTCTGAGCTGTGTGGCTGACAGGGCTGGGTGTCAGGCCTGTGCCTCTGAGGGGGGAGAGCCGAGTTCAGGAAATTGGTCCATCACAGACTTCCCAACTCCACGTAATATTAAACGGCGAAAGCTCTTCCACAGATCACCATCTCAATGCTAAGACCCAGCCACTCAGCGACCAGCAGACTACAGTGCTGGACACGCTATGCTAAACAACTAGCAAGACAGGAACACAACCCCACCCATTAGCAGAGAAGCTGCCTAAAATCATAATAAGGTCACAGACACCCCAAAGCACACCACCAGACACAGTCCTGCCCACCAGAAAGACAAGATCCAGCCTCATCCACCAGAACACAGGCACCAGTCCCCTCCACCAGGAAGCCTACACAACCCACTGAACCAACCTTAACCACTGGAGGTGGACACCAAAAACAACGGGAATTACGAACCTGCAGCCTGTGAAAAGGAGGCCCCAAACACAGTAAGTTAAGCAAAATGAGAAGACAGACAAACACACAGCAGATGAAGGAGCAAGGTAAAAACCCACCAGACCAAACAAATGAAAAGGAAAAAGGCAGTTTACCTGAAAAACAATTCAGAGTAATGATAGTAAAGAGGATCCAAAATCTTGGAAGTAAAATGGAGAAAATACAAAAAACGTTTAACAAGGACCTAGAAGAACTAAAGAGCAAACAAACAATGGTGAACGACATAATAAATGAAATTAAAAATTCTCTAGAAGGAATCAGTAACAGAATAACTGAGGCAGAAGAATGGATAAATGACCTGGAAGATAAAATAGGGGATATAACTACTGCAGAGCAGAATAAAGAAAAAAGAATGAAAAGAATTGAGGGCAGTCTCAGAGACCTCTGGGACAACATTAAGCACACCAACATTTGAATTATAGGGGTTCCAGAAGAAGAAGAGAAAAAGAAAGGGACTGAGAAAATAGTTAAAGAGATTATAGTTGAAAATTTCCCTAATAAGGGAAAGGAAATAGTCAATCAAGTCCAGGAAGTGCAGAGAGTCCCATACAGGATAAATCCAAGGAGAAACATGCCAGGACACATATTAATCAAACTATCAAAAATAAAATACAAAGAAAAATTTAAAAGCAGCAAAGGAAAAATAACATACAAGGAAATCCCCATAAGGTTAACAGCTGATCTTTCAACTGAAACTCTGCAAGCCAGAAGGCAGTGGCAGGACATATTTAAAGTGATGAAAGGGAAAAACCTACAACCAATATTACTCTACCCAGCAAGGATCTCATTCAAATTCGACGGAGAAATTAAAACCTTTGCAGACAAGCAAAAGCTAACAGAATTCAACACCACCAAACCAACAAGTGCTAAAGGAACTTCTCTATGTAGGAAACACAAGAGAAGGAAAAGACCTACAAAAACAAAACCAAAACAATTAAGAAAATGGTAATAGGAACATACATATTGATAATTACCTTAAATGTAAATGGATTAAATGCTCCAACCAAAAGACATAGACTGGCTGAATGGATACAAAAAACAAGACCCATATATGTGCTGTCTACAAGAGACCCACTTCAGACCTAGGGACACATACAGACTGAAAGTGAGGGGATGGAAAAAGATATTCCATGCAACTGGAAATCAAAAGAAAGCTGGAGTAACAATTCTCATATCAGACAAACTAGACTTTAAAATAAAGACTAGTACAAGAGACAAAGAAGGACACTACATAATGCTCAAAGGATCAATCCAAGAAGATATAACAGTTATACATATATATGCACCCAGCATAGGAGCACCTCAATACATAAGGCAAATGCTAACAGTCATAAAAGGGGAAATCGACAGTAACACATTCATAGTAGGGGACTTTAACACCCCAGTTTCACCAATGGACAGATCATCCATAATGAAAATAAATAAGGAAACACAAGCTTTAAATGATACATTAAACAAGATGAACTTAATTGATATTTATAGGACATTCCATTCAAAAACAACAGAATACACTTTCTTCTCAAGTGCTCATGGAACATTCTCCAAGATAGATCATATCTTCAGTCACAATCAAGCCCTGGTAAATTTAAGAAAATTGAAATTGTATCAAGTATATTTTCCGACCACAATGCTGTGAGACTAGCTATCAATTACAGGAAAAAAAACTGTAAATAATACAAACACAGGGAGGCTAAACAATACTAAATAACCAAGAGATTACTTAGGAAATCAAAGCAGAAATCAAAAAATTCCTAACACTCCCAAACTCATTCTATGAGGGCACCATCACCCTGATACCAAAACCAGACAAAGATGTCACAAAGAAAGAAAACTGCAGGCCAATATCACTGATGAATGTAGATGCAAAATCTTCAACAAAATGCTAGCAAACAGAATCCAACAGCACATTAAAAGCATCGTACACCATGATTAAGTGGGGTTTATCCCAGGACTGCAAGGATTCTTCAATATATGCAAATCAAGCAATGTGATACACCATATTAACAAGTTGAAGGAGAAAAACCATATGATCCTCTCATTAGATGCAGAAAAAGCTTTTGACAATATTCAACACCCATTTATGATAAAAATCCTCCAGAAAGTAGGCATAGAGGGAACTACCTCAACATAATAAAGGCCGTATATGACAAACCCAGAGGCAACATCGTTCTCAATGATGAAAAACTGATACCATTTCTTCTGAGATCAGGAGCAAGACAAGGTTGTCCATTCTCACCAGTATTATTCAACATAGCTTTGGAAGTTTTAGCCAGCAATCAGAGAAGAAAAAGAAATAAAAGGAATCCAAATCGGAAAAGAAGTAAAGCTGTCACTGTTTGCAGATGACATGATACTATACATAGAGAATCCTAAAGATGGTACCAGAAAACTACTAGAGCTAATCAATGAATTTGGTAAAGTAGCAGGATACAAAATTAATGCACAGAAATCTCTTGCATTCCTATACTTTAATGATGAAAAATCTGAAAGGGAAATTAAGGAAACACTCCCATTTACCATTGCAACAAAAAGAATAAAATACCTCGGAATCAACCTATCTAAGGAGACAAAAGACCTGTATGCAGAAAACTATAAGACACTGATGAAAGAAATTAAAAATGATACAAACAGATGGAGAGATATACCAAGTTCTTGGATTGGAAGAATAAACATTGTGAAAATGACTATACTACCCAAAGCAATCTAGAGATTCAGTGTAATCCCTGTCAAACTACCAATGGCATTTTTCACAGAAGTAGAACAAAAAATTTCACAATTTGTATGGAAACACAAAAGGCCCTGAATAGACACAGCAATCTTGAGAAAGAAAAACGGAGCTGGAGGAATAAGGCTCCCTGTCTTTAGACTATACTACAAAGCTACAATAATGAAGACAGTATGGTAGTGACACCTAAAGAGAAATATAGATCAATGGAACAGGATAGAAAGCTCAGAGATAAACACATGCACATATGGTCACCTTAGTTTTAATAAAGGAGGCAAGAATATACAATGGAGAAAAGACAGCCTCTTCAATAAGTGGTGGTGGGAAAACTGGACAGCTACATGTAAAATTATGAAATTAGAGCACTCCCTAACACCATACGCAAAAATAAGCTCAAAATGGGTTTAAGAACTAAACGTAAGACTGGACACTATTAAAGTCTTAGAACAAAACATAGGAAGAACACTTTTGACATAAATCACAGCAAGATCCGTTTTGACCCACCTCCTAGAGAAATGGAAATAAAAACAAAAAGAAACAAGTAGGATCTAATGAAACTTAAAAGCTTTGGCATAGCAAAGGAAACCATAAACAAGACGAAAAGATAACCCTCAGAATGGGAGTAAGTATTTGCAAATGAAGCAATGGACAAAGGATTAATCTCCAAAATTTACAAGCAGCTCATGCAGCTCAATATCAAAAAAACAAACAACCCAATCAAAATTGGGCAGTAGACCTAAATAGACATTTCTCCATAGAAGATATACAGATTGCCAACAAGCACATGAAAGGATTCTCAACATCATTAGAGAAATACAAATCAAAACTACAATGAGGTATCACCTCACACTGGTCAGAATGGCCATCATCAAAATATCTACAAACGATAAATGCTGGAGTGTGTGTGGAGAAAAGGGAACCCTCTTGCACTGTTGGTGGGAATGTAAATTGATACAGCCACTATGGAGAACAGTATGGAGGTTCCTTAAAAAACTAAAAATAGAACTACCATATGACCTAGCAATCCCAGTATTGGGCATATACCCTGAGAAAACCATAATTCAAAAAGAGTCATGTACCACAATGTTCATTGCAGCTCTATTAACAATAGCCAGGAAATGGAAACAACCTAAATGTGTCTCGACAGATGAATAGATAAAGAAGATGTGGCACATATATACAATGGAATATTACTCAGCCATAAAAAGAAACGAAATTGAGTTATTTGTAGTGAGGTGGATGGACCTAGAGTCTGTCATAGAGAGTGAAGTAAGTTAGGAAGAGAAAAGCAAATACTGTATGCTAACACATATATATGTAATCTAATAAAAAAGGTTATGAAGCACCTAGGGACTGGACAATAATAAAGACGCAGACGTAGAGAATGGACTTGAGGACACGGGGATGGGGGAGGGTAGCTGTGTCGAAGTGAGATAGTGGCATGGACATATATACACTACCAAATGTAAAATAGATAGCTAGTGGGAAGCAGCTGCATAGCACAGGGATATCAGCTCGGTGCTTTGTGACTACCTAGAGTGGTGGGGTAGGGAGTGTGGGACGGAGACTCAAGAGGGAGGGGACATGGGGATATGTGTATACATATAGCTGATTCACTTTGTTATAAAGCAGAAAGTAACACACCATTTTAAAGCAATTATACTCCAATAAAGTTGTTTAAAAAAAAAGATATAAGAGAAGATTTTTGTCTATTTTTTCCTGTTTTCTGAGGAAAAGAATTCTGTTTTCTGAGCCAAGAATTAGGCTCAGATACCTAGTAGGTATTAATGAATATTTGATGATATTACTGAATGAATAACGTTTACTATTAGATACAACTAAAACTTGCACTTGTTTCCATGTAGCTCATGAAGAATTTATTTAGTATTTTTCTGCTTCTATGAGATGATCATGTGTTTTTTGTCATTTATTTTGTTAATATGTTGTCTTTCATAATTGATTTTCTGATGGTAAACCAATCTATCATTACTGGGATAAACTCCACTTGATCGAAGTATATAACACTTTTTATACATTGATGGGTTCTGTTTGAGGAATATTGGTTTATATATTTTTTTTTTGTAATATCAGATTTTAGTATCAGGGTAGTGCTGGTCTCATATAATGCATTGGGAAGGAGTCACTTGTCTTCAATTTTCTGAAAGAGTTTGCATTATTTTTCTCCTTAAATATTTGGTAGAATTCAATAGTGAACTCCATCTGGCCTGGAGCTTCCTTTGTGGGGAGATTTTTTATTACAAATGCAAATTATTTAATAGGTATAGTACTATTCATACTACCCATTTCTTCTTGAATTTGTATTTTTCAAGGAATTTGTCCATTTAATCTAAATTTTCACATGTATAGGCAGAAAGTTCTTGGTAATATTCTCTTATAATCCTTTGAATATCTGTAAAATTGCAGTGATGTCACAAATTTGATTCCTGATATTGGTAATTATTATCTATTCTCTATTTTTCATGATCAGTTTGACTAGAACTTTACCAGTATTATAGATTTTCTTAAATAACTATTTAGTTTTCTGTATTATCTTCCTGTTTTGTATTTCATTGATTTCCACTCTGATCTTCATTATTGCCTTTCTTGTATTTGTTTTGGGTTTCATTTGCTCCCCTATTTCTAGTTCTTAAGGTGGAAGCTGAGATAATTGATTTGAGACCTTCCTTCTTTTATAATATATTTATTTAGTACTGTAAAATTTCCCTTAAATACTGCTTTAGTTATATCTCACAGATTTTGACGTTTTCATTTTCATTCAGTTTAGAATAGTGTCTTTTTTAAAAAACGTGTATAATGTCATGCTCTGATATATATACATTATGAAAGGAATTCCCCCATCAAAGTAATTAAAACATCTATCACCTCACACATTTACAGTGTGTGTGAGTGAACCGTTAAGTTCTATTCTCTAGGCAAATTTCAACTATACTGTACAGTGTTACCAACTGTGGTCATCATGTTATACATTAGATCCTCAGACCTTATTCATCTTATAGTTTATACCCTATTACCAGCCTCTTCCTATTCCCCCCCATCCCCCAGCTCCTGGTGACCATTTTTCTACTCTCCGTTTCTATGAGTCCAACTTCTTAAAATAGATTCCACATATAAGTGACACCACGCATTATTTGCCTTTCTATGTCTGGCTTGTTTCACTTAGCATCATGCCCTTCAGGTTCAAATTCATCCATATTGTCACAAATGACAGGATTTTCCTTTTCTTAGTGCTGAATAATATTCCATACACACACACATATGCACACATACATACACTCACACACACACACACACACACACACACACACATCACATATTAGTGATCCATTCACCATTTGGCAGACAGGTTGTTTCCATACCTTGACTACTGTAAATAATGCTGCAGTGAACATGGAATACAGATATCTCTTCAAGATAATGGTTTCTTGGATATATACCCAGAAATGAGATTGCTGGATCCTATGGTAGTTCTATTTTTAATTATTTGAAGAGCCTACATACTGTTTTTCATAGTGGCTATACCAGTTTACATTCCCACCAACTATACCAGTTTACATTAGATATGCCTTTTCTAAATATTTTTTACAGAATGTGTTCTCTCTTGTCTTTTTGATAATAACTACCCTAACAGATGTGAGGCAATGCCTCATTGTAGTTTGGATTTGAATTTCCCTGATCATTAGGAATGCTGAGCACCTTTTTGTGTACCTGTTGGCCATTTGCATGTCTTCTTTGGAAAAATGTCTATTCAGGTTATTTGCCCATTTTTTAATTAGATAGTTTTTGTTTGTTTGTTTTGCTATTGAGTTGTATGAGCTCCATATATATTTTGGATATTAACCCTTTATTGGATATGTGGTTTGCAAATATTTTCTTCCGTTTGATACGTTGCCTTTTCTTTTTTTTTTTTATGATTTCCTTTGCTGACCAGAAGCTTTTTAGATTAGTTTGATGTAGTCCCACTTGTTTATTTTTGCTTTTGTTGTCTTTGATTTTGTATCATAAAATACTTTCTAATTTCCCTTTTGATTTCTTCTTTTACCCATGAACCATTTAGAAATATGTTATTTGTTTTACAAATACTTGAGGATTTTCCTAGATATTTTCCTGTTAGTGACTTCTAATTTATTACAATTGGGTCAGAAAACCTAACTTGTATGAACTGAATCCTTTTAAAATTACTGAGACTTGTTTTATAACACAGAATATGGTACCACATTCCTAGATAAATGTCCCATGTGCACTTTAAAAATGTGCATTCTGCTGTTGTTTTCTATAAATGTTAATAAGATCAAGTTTGTTAATAATGCTACGCAACTTACTGATTTCCTATCTGCTTTTTCTGTCAATTATTGTATATCCTTACTGATTTTCTATCTACTTTTTCTACCAATTATTGAAGGAAGAATATTACAATCTCCTACAACTGTGTATTTGTCTATTTCTCCTTATAATTTTATTACTTTTTGGTTCATATATTTGAAAGCTCTTTTATTAGGTGTATAAACATTTATGATTGATATATCATATTGATAAAATGATCCTTTTATCAATATGATATGGTGTTTTTTTTCTTTAATAATATTCTTTGCTCTGGAATCTACTTTTTTCTCAAGGTCTCTTTCTATTAGTGTTAGCATGGTATGTAGTTTTCAATTCTTTTACTTTAAACCATTTGTGTCATTATATTTATAGTGAGTATATTGAAGGCAGCATAGAGTTGAATTGTGCTTTGGTATCGAATCTGGCTATCTCTGCCTTTTAATTGGAGTGCTGGACCTTTTATGTTTAGCGTGGCTGTTGATATGTTTAGGTTAAATCTATCACCTTGCTGTTTATTTCCTACTTTTCCTATCTGTTCTTTGTCTCCTCTTTTCCTTTTGTACCTTCCTTTTGATTAATTGATTTTTACAAAATGATTCCATTTTATCTCATTTTGTTAGCCTACCATCTACAACCTTTTGTTTTATTTAGTTGTTATGTTAGGGTTTATAGATACATCTTTAATTTGTCATAGTCTGTCTTCAAGTGATATTATACTGCTTCATGTATATAGTATGAGAAGGTTACCAAAAGTATACTTTTAATTTCCCCTTCCTGACCATTGATTGTTATTGTCATAGATTTTATTTTTTTACATTATTGATTGATAAACCCTACACTGTATTGTGATGAGTTTTGTTTAAACATTAGAAATTTTTTAAAAGAGATTTAAATAATAAGAAAAATTTCTGTTTTCCCACAGAGTTATTTCAGGTGCTTTTCATTTCTTTGTGTAGATTCATCAGACTTTTCCATGTGATATTATTTTCCGTCTGTTTGAAGGACTTTTTTTTAACATTTCTTGAAGTACAGATCTGCTGATGAATTCTTCTGGCTTCTCTATGTCTAAAGAAATCTTTGTTTCACTTTCATTATTGAAATATATTTTGGCTGGGTATAGCATTCCATATTGACATTTTTTTCTATCAGTACTTTAAAGATATTACTCCACTATCTGTTTCTGACATAAAATACGCTGTCATTCTTTATCTGTGTTTCTCTATACTTAAAGTTTGTCTTCCCCCACTCCCACCCCTTGGGCTGCTTTTAATATCCCCCCCCCCACCTTATTTCTGTTCTGTTGAGCTTGTTGGATCTCTGAGCATATTCTTTCCATTAAATTTGGAAATTTTGGAGCCATTATTTCTTCAAATATTCCCCACCCTTTTGAGGCTTCAAATATATGTATTTTAGGCCACTTGAAATGGTCCCATATGTTGACAGTGCTCTGCTTTTTTAAAAAATTCTTTTTTCTCTGTGTGTTTATTTCCATAGTTTCTGCTGCTATTTCTTCAAGTCCACTAATCTCTTTTTCTGAAATGTCTAATGGGCTGTTAGTCTTATCCCAATGTATTTTTCATCTGACACATTGTAGTTTCTATCTCTAAAACTTTCATTTGGTTTTTAAAAATAATATCTTTCATGTCACTACTTAACTTTTTGAACATATAGGATACAGTTTCATAACTGTTTTACTTTTCTTTCCTTGTTAACTGTAGAGTATATCAGTTTTGGATCTGTTTTGATCGATTGGTTTTTCTCCTTAGCTGGGGTCATATTTTCATCCTTTGCATGCCTGGTAATTTTTATTATGTGCCAAACATTGTAAATTTTACCTTCTTGAGTGATGAATATTTTTTGTTTTTCTATAAATATTCTTGAGCTTTATTCAAGGACACAGTTAAGTTATTGAAAGCAGTTTTATTCTTTTGGTTCCAGTTAGGCATGACTGGAGTAATGCTCTCTAGGCCTTACTATTTCTCACTATTGTGAGAAGCCCCTTCCATTTGCTGTATCCAATGTCTCTGATGATTCATGAGATATACCGCTCTGGTTGGTGGAAATAAGCACTATTTCCAACCCTTTGTGACCGTTGCACACTATTACCTCTAATGTTGTGGTTTCCTTATACATATACTTAATGAGTACTCTGCCGATCACTCCTTCTGTATATAGCTCTGGAGTTCTCTTTATCACTTCATGCTGCCTTCTCCTCTCTAGTACCCTCTCCTGTGAATACTTTGGTGTTCCCAGACTTTCAGCTTTTTCTCTTCAAATATGTAAGCTGGCTGAGTTATTCCTGGGTTTTCACTCACTGTACCATCACTAGCAAATCTTTCAAGTCAATAAACTAGACTAATTTTTAGTCTTGTATATTTCACATCTCTCAGGAATCACTATACTTTGTTGCCTGATGTCCAGTGTCTTAAAACAATTACTCCAAATGTTTTGTCCACTTTTGGTTGTTTCAGGTGAGAGAGCAAATCTAGTCCATTACTGCATCTTGACAGGAGATGGAAGTTTCTGATGCATAGTCATTTTTATGTCACTTATTTTCCTCCTTTTTATTAAGAAGCCTATTTTCTTAACTTGTATATGCCTCACTTTCCTAATCCATAAAATTAGAATTATAGTTTTGCCTACTTTCAGGGTTGTTGAGAGATTTAAATGAGACAGCATTGTAAAACATTTGATAAGCACATGGAAAGCCCCCATTAACTTACTTATTTTATTGTTATCATTATTTTTGTTACAAATCACATGAAACAATCTCTCACTTTCAAATGCATGTCCACTTAATTTGATTAATTTTCGATTTGTGTTAAACAAGCTTAATATTTATATTATACACAAGCAAGGGTTAAATGAATCTACTGAATGAGAGAGAAGAATCATGTCTTGAAAGACAGGTGGGAACTGTTAATATAATCAGTTGGGTAAAGTTTCTTGGGAGAAATGTTGTCAAGAACCCTTAATATGGTGCTCAGAATATTCTTATGAGAATGAAAGCCTCTATGCAGACAAAAGATTCTCAATAACAATTCACCAAGTCATTTATTTGTGATTTGGATCATCTCTGTACCCTACTTGCATAAAATCTCCTCCTGTAAAGATGTACCTTTAATCCTATCTTTCTCAATTAAAGCTGGGCTCTTTAACCAAAACAAACTCAGTGTCATGGGATTTGTAATGTATCTCTGTGGTATCTTACTCATCAGGTTTTTTTATGCTTACGTCATTGGGAAACATTTCAGCATTCCCAAAGGTGAAATATAGAAGATATTTAATAGTAAATACTTCATGTCTCATGAACTTTTGGCAAGAGAGGTAATTAGTAACTTGCTATTAAAAACCTCCAAGGGAATTTATGGTATATAAATTATTAATAATCAGTTATAATATATTAGACATAATTTAATGGAAATAGTATTAGGCACAATTCAAATCATTGTAGCATTCAGATTATCTACAGAAAAGGTTGCCTGTGTGTTTGGTGTGTGCAGCTCGGATGTGTCTGCAGAATGTGGACAATGAGGAGAGGGAGGTATTCCTTATATCAAAATTAAAACAAAAAATCAAATTCATACTGTCATGTTTTTGTTTTTAAATAGAATATAGTTTAAAAGACAGCAAAATATAAAACACAAAATATAAATTTCTGTTTTGGTCCTAGCTAGAAGACTCTTTTGTTTTCTCCACTTTTCTTGGATTCAGTAAAATAAAGATGATTTTAGCATAGATTTAATCTATACTAATCTGCATTTCCTCAAAAGAATTATTTCCATTTTATTAAATTCACCTTTATACGTGTATTTATTTCCACCAAAAGGAATCATGGTGTTCTTTTATCAAAAAGTAGGAACAGATAATATTTATCACTAAAGTAGTAGTCTAATATAATCTCAAAATAGTTTGGGGAAACTTAATTTTTTCAGTAACTCACCTCTATTGGGTCCTAACCAAATTATATCTACTTTTACTAGAATTTCTTTTGTAGTGGGCAATTCAATAGGAAGGTCCTTTAGCAAGGTCTTAATGAGTAATTGTTTGAGGGGGAGGGAATGGTATACTTGACAGAAAATATTCAGTTTTTTACAGAGTTCTCTTATTAAGACACTGTCCAAAATAAGGGTGTTTCAGATTATAAGTGAAAGCTAGAAATACCTTTTAAAAAACTATTTTCCTTTTACAAGTCCATGATTAGTGTCTTGAACCCATAGGTGCAAATGTCTAATCGGATATCAGAGTAGGGACATCATTTATTGATTAGCTACTATTAGCAGCTAGGTTGGGTACTTTACATTTATTATATCATTAACTCCTTCCAACAGGCCTATAAAGTATTAATATCCCCATCTGACAGATAAAGAAATTGAGGCTGAGAGATTATGGATATTGGCCGAGTAGCAAAGAAAGAATTCTAGTAAAGTTGTCTAGTTTCAAGCCAGATGATGGTAGTGACAATTTCAGGATATCTATGTTCACATGTGACCTCCAGAAATAGTTCAGGTAGTTTTAGGTACTAAAATAACAAGTCAAATTAATCTATCATTCTGTTGGTCTTAAAAGCATTTTTCTTTGCATCCAAAATTACCATTGTAAAGTTTTCAAGGAAGACAGAATCTGCATATTTTGAGCTTTTGTTTTGGCAGAAAAAAATAGGAGTTAAAAATGTGCAATTTGTTCAAAGTGCAAATATGCTGTGGCATTTTGGCAATGTTCCAAGGGCACAGATTTAACTTGGAATTTTGGTGGCTGTTACTGGGAATGTACTGTTTATCAAATTCAGTGTTAACTGCACAGTTGACGATTTTCTAGCAAAACTCTATCTCTTTTTAACTTAAAAAAATTCTTTCACCAACTTCTGAGGGTTGATAAGTAAAATCCATAAGGAGCTATGGTGTTTGATGAACAAAGTCTTTTATTAAAGGGTAATCAGTAAGGTCATTCCACAGAGAGTTTGTGTAATCGGAGTTTGGATGATCTGGCATCTCTCCTAAAACCACATGCCCTCACATCTTAATGGGAATAAGAGAGGATGGAGTTCATAGTCCTTCACCGCCTTAGTGAGTGAAATAACCAGCCAGCAAACACCTGTCAGATGGTAGTAGGTGCTCCTGAGAGGTTTGACAGGTAGTATTTTAATCAGATGCATTGGTAATTCTGTAAACTGAAAGGGTTATTGTTTCCAAAGGCCAGGGTTTCCTTTCTTCTAGATAATGTTGTGTCCCTATGGATAAAATGACTTCCAATGAAACATTATGAACAACGGAATATATTTTAACTTATTGCTGAAAATTTTCTTCTGGCTTATTTCTTCATAGATTTTAGAAATTTCTCCCTCCTCTGTGCTTCAGGAGTTGTTAATTCATACAGATCATGTTAAGCATCATTTTCAGTCATGTGCTAGAAAAATTTCTGATTAAAAGATCATTGACAATAGGAATTATGATCTTCCTAGCTAATCACACAGTGGAATTCAATAAATTGTTCATTTAATAAATTCTTGTTTAATAAAAGTGTATGATATGTGAACCTAAAACTGCTCTAAAATCGTCATAACAGAAAAAGTACATGACTGTCCTCTAGTAGATTATTATCTTTATTAGTCAACAGAAGATGAAAAAAGAGACAATTGTTTGAGTATTAGTAGACTAATGAAGAAATTCCGATTAGCTTATTTTGCTCCCCATAACATATAGTTGAGGTATAATTCAACTTTATTTTATCTCTAGGCTAAGGCGCTAAAGAGCCTATTTATTATTCTTATTTGATTGGGTGACAGATTCTTTCCAGGTTGGTGCTGTCTATACCTTCATTCAGCATATTTCTTTTATTTTACCTATATTTTGGGGATTTTACTCCCCCTGCTGGCCCCTGGCATGCATTAGTTTTGAATCCTTTCCAAGGAATCCAGTTAAGTTGTTCCTATCTGTTTCTTTTCACGTCTTATGTATAGTAATATTTATGTTCCAAACACAGCAGCAACCACAGAAGTTTAAGGGTAGATTTTAAAGTTTTTAGGCACCATTTTTTCTTAAAAATTTCCTAGAGAGACTAGAGTACATTGATGCTAATTTAGAAAATATAGAAAAGACATTCTGAATTTCTGATTGCAAGATGTAATTGATTTAGTTAAAAGTCTTTTGCTAAAGAAAGGTTATGTTTTTGTTCATAATGAAGAAAGTTTCTTCCTTTTAAGATAGCAGTAATTGTGCTGCAAAAAAGAAAACTGTTTGCACTTTAAAAGATTCATAAAACCTTTGAAATAGATAGCTTGATATGAGTAAATGGAGCTAGATGATTTCAAAGTACATTTACTTTGACAATGCTTTGAAACAAGTACCACCCACTGTCATTAAATCTTTATGACTATTTCTTTATGAGAGAATTTGGATAATCTAAATCTCAAACATCGTTACATGCTATTGTAGCCTCTGTAGTTTTGCTTTTGTTGGATGCCTCAACCTCCATTACACAACTTAATTTTTTTTCTTTTATTTTTGTTGGACTAAAAGATGAATATTTCCTGAGAGATATTTCCTTTAGGTTGAAGAGAAGAGCTGCACTTTTCACATCGTTCTTTTGTTGTTATTAAAAGAAAAAAAAATCATCTGACCAGGAAATCATATTTTTTAGGAAAAATACTCTCAGAATCTTCTTCCCATCTTGAAATCTGTCGGATGTTGCTGCTTTTGATAGGTAATGGTCAATAGGATTGGAAGATACTTTTATCTTGTACATTTATAATAGACATCCATATGTTTGATTAGTGACTCTCATCATTAATAGTCACTGAAATCTCAAAGCAGGAGAAGATAGGCATATCCCACTATTTGCTTGGGAGCCAGAGGATGACAGTTCAGATCATTTTTCTTGGTCCAAAGAGAATTAAATAGCCAGTCTGTCACTTTACTTTGTTTCCTATGTCTAAAGTTTTTCCTAATTCATGGGTGTGGCATTCATAGGAGGGTCTGGTGGCGCACAAAGATAATATGGTACCTACCAGTCAATTTGTTTACATCATACAATGGATTGAGAGTTTTAAAAACTTCTCGTTTGTTCTCTGCATCATACCGAATGAATATTTTATAGCACTTCTTTTTAGAACACAAAACTTTGTGTTCTAAATTCACCATTTTAAATGGTGAATTCACTTTGTGTACTAATTCACCATTTTAATGTAATGCCATCCACTCCTGGTTACCAGCACTGCAAAATATATACCACTCAGCAGTTGCCAAATATACAGCAATGTGTTTTTTGTTTTGTTTTGTTTTTTGCGGTACGCGGGCCTCTCACTGTTGTGGCCTCTCCCGTTGCGGAGCACAGGCTCCGGACGCGCAGGCTCAGCGGCATGGCTCACGGGCCCAGCCGCTCCGCGGCATGTGGGATCCTCCCGGACCCGGGCACAAACCCGCGTCCCGTGTCCCCTGCATCGGCAGGCTGACTCTCAACCACTGCGCCACCAGGGAAGCCCAGCAATGTGTATTTTTAAAACATATTAAAAACTTTCCAAATGAAGTCTGTTTTTCCCACTCTTACCAGAAAGTGGAAAGGAAAATGAGCACTTCATCAGCAACACTCTTAATTATGTTACCAAGAAATAAAACATGAAGAAAAGTTTCTAAATATTGTGAGACCTTGATCACAACCCCCTGCAGGGGGTTTCTAAAAAGAAACCCCATGTACATTGTTTTATTGCTATTCAGTTAAAATCAACAAAGGGATCTTTGACATAGTTGATACATCGCAACATTTTTAAAATCTGTATATCAAACCCCTGTAACTTTACGAAGTAGGAAGATAAGTATTGGGTTTTGAAATGGGTAGAGAGTTGAAATGGACATGTATTCTTATTTCCCCTTTTTATTATTTTTAAATTTTTAAAAATTTTTATTGGAATATAGTTGATTTACAATGTTGTTAGTTTCAGGTATACAGTAAAGTAGATAAGTTATACATACATTTACATATATCTGCTCTTTTTTAGATTCTTTTCCCACACAGGTCTTGCAGAGTATTGAGTACAGTTCCCTGTGCTCTACAGCAGGTCCTTACTAGTAATCTGTTTTATATATAGTAGTGTGTATATGTCAATCTTAATCTCCCAATTTATCCCTCTCTCCCCCTTTCTAAAAGAGAGAAAGTCTGGGTAGCAGTAATGGAATTGAATGGAGCGTGGTACAGTCACTATCCAGTGATTCTCAAAATTCCTTAGTCATACAAATCCTCTGGATTCCTTGTTTAAAATATCTATTTCTTGGCTGTTCCACAGAAGATTCTGGGTCCTGCAGTGGGACATAGGAAGAAACACAAGCACCCCAGATGATGCTTATAATCAGGAGAATTTGGGAAACTTTTACCTGGTTTAATGAATTGTAGCAGAAATATCAGGAATTTAGACCTGAGATTCGTAGTAAAGATTCATATATTCATTTAAGAAACATTCATTGAGCACTTACTATGGACTGGGTTTGAGCACACTTTACTAGATGTGTAATTTTTCTAGATGTGTAGCTTAATCTTCACAATAGTGCAGCAATATAGGCATTATGACCTTTTAAATGGAGGCTGAGAAATGCAGTAATTAAGACAGAATCTTATAGCTATGACATTGAAAAAGAGAAATTATTTTAACCCAGATACATCTGTCTTCAAGCTCAAGTTCTGGCTACTAAGCCATATAAACTACTTCTGTAAGTTGAGTACAATTATTTTTCCCCAAGATTAGAGCATACAGTTCTCACATTGGCTTCTCGTTGGCTTTCTTCTCACTCAGAATGAAATTCAGAGTTCTTACGGGGGGCCCACAAAGCGCTAAACGATATGCCTTATGTGTTCAAGAACCTCTGCCCTTCCTTTGTCTGGAGCTAACTTCCCCTAGATAGACCACACAGCTCTGCCTCATCTCACCAGAGATGCCTTCCCAGATCACCTTACGTAAGAGAGCTTCTGCTGACATACATACACAGCTATTGCCCCTTCTCCTTGCTGGCTGATTTTTGCTCTGCAGCAGGAATCAATAGCTAATACGTGCTATGCACTTTAAAATTTATTTTCTATTTTGTATTTCTCCTCAGTATAAGTCCTCAAGAACAGTGGCTTTATGTTCACTGCTGCATCCCCAGTGCCTAGCATATAGCAGGGAAATATTTGAATATTGAACATTGAATTGGAGGATGTATTTGATATTCATTATATTAGTAATTTTATAATTTTCACAGCATTACAGCTTCATAGATGATGTCTTGGTAATTATCCTAATATCATCTGTATTAGCTTTACTTTTCATAACAGAGTTCCTGACCAAAAAATATATTGTTGGATTTCACTTTTTGTACCAACAGGAATATCACTATGAAGAAAATAAAATATATTTTTCTAGATAGAATATCTGGAATGAAAGAGTTTTCTTATAAGACTTCCTACTCAAGTAACTTAGTCGCTCTTCAGTATTAATACTCAGTACATTTTCCTTACTCTTTCCTTTAGAAGCTAGAGCATTAGAATTTATGTGAGGATTAAGCATTATCCCAGTATTAGGAGGTACTCTACTTGCTGAGGGAAAGTTCCTATGTGCTAGCTTGGGTCATTATTATTAGTAGCATTATCATATATGTGTGGTAACGCTAATTCAATGGGTTTCTAGGGTTTTTTTAACTGTCATTACTTTTACTCTGAAGTTTGCCCTATGACAAACTGGATGTATAGGTGTCCAGAATTATTGTACGTGTAACTTAGTGATTTAAGGGTAATTAGCCACCTTGTCTTTTCTCAAGTTTTAACAACATCATTTCATTGATATCTCAAGTAGTGTTAATGCTAATTTTTGAAAAATAATTTATTTTGGGGAGGCAGTAGTTTTGAGTATTTGAATTCCATGAAACAAACAAAAAAGAAAACTCAGGAGCTAACTGTGCACCAGGTTCATTGGCATTTGTGCAAAGCAATGTTTAGCAACTGTCAGTGGCAACATCCATCTGGCTTCCCTTTATCCCTACCTGGTCAGTTATGTGTCTTCATCGATACTGGTATTTTAATTTCTTCTTTCAGGTATCTTTTTGTTTTTTTTTCCTTCTCACTCTCCCTTTTCTCCTCACTTTAAGCTACTTTAAAAAGTAGTAATTTAGTGATACTTAAGATGCAAATCACTTTGGAAGTGAGAAGGTGTAAATTTATACATGTGTTTGGTGACAGGGGTTTCTAAGTCTGTCCCACTGGAGATGGTTAGTGCATACCATAGCTATAAGGGAAAAATCCAAGTTTCCCAGAAATAAAGGTCAATAGACATGGAACAACTCTTTTATTATTTGCTTTCAAAACAGAGGGGTTACGATTTATGTAGGATATAAGCTTATGTTATAGCTGTGCAGGTGCCGCAGCGAAGCCGTGACCCTGGTCTAATCCCCATAAAGACATTGGGCATTGACCACATTTGCTTTGTTGTTACCGAGCTGCTTTCCCAGAGGCCTTTAAGTTTCTGAACCCAGCTGCTGGGTAGTTAGCTGGCCAGGTCGTGCTTGGTGCAAGAACACTGTTTTTAAGTGCAATCTGAAGTATATTTTATGATCCCTGTCTGCGTTAAATGACTGTCGGTTTGTGATGCTGGCTATGTGATTGAGTCTAAAGTCTCATATTAACACTCTCTTCTTTAAAAAATGAGTTTAGTATTTGCTTATAAATAATGTGTTTTCTACATTTCTTTCTCGTTATAATGCAGAAAATAATCACAGTTACTTATTTCGAAAAATAGTAAGCAGTGGCTTGATATTTATAGGATAAAATATATCTTTGATATTGACTGATAAGTCAATGGCTGATTTACTTATATAACTTATTTTTACTGTGAGAAGATTTTTTTTCCATAATGTTTCAATATTTTCTTCATTTCTTACCTTCCCCCTAAGATTAATGACTTAGTAAATATTTGCAAGTCATCACAAAAAAATGATTTACAATTTCGTTCTACCTTCCAGTATTTCCATCTACTAGGGTTTTAATATTTTTAAAGCTTTCTATGTGCCTTAGATTTTTAAAAACCTAAAAAGTATTAGCTTTATTTTAAATATTATTAATGCTTTTTATGATGTGAGGGAAAAATGTATATATGTAATTTACCATTTAAATTAAGTTAAATTCAAGAAATTAAGAATCAGGACTCTGGAGACAAAGTACTTGAGTTTGAATCTCAGCTCCATCACATCCCAGCTCATGATCTTGAGCAGTTAGTTAACCTTTCTGTGTCTCACCTGTAAAAGTTAGATGGTAATAATAATACTGATCTCTTAGGTGTTATGATAACTAAAAAAGTTAATATTTTCAAGGCTCTACATAAATTTGTTATGTAGAGAGGTAAAGTTTAAATTTCCCAACTAAATACTTGTGATTTGATACTTTTCATTAATGTGTTTTGAGTCATTCGTACTGGTTATCACAATTTTATTATGAAGTTATTAGCTTTGTCTTAAATCTTGAAAATTTTGAATTGATAGGGAATAAAGGGAACGTGACAATCCACAAAATTGTTCCTTATTTGAGGTGGCATGTGGGGCAGAAATAGTTTACATACCTTTGGAGAACAAAAGCTCAAGAAGAAAAGAGTTCAGAATAAATTTATGTTTTTCTCACAATAGCTGTGGGTACCCTTCAAGTCTTAGTTAAGTGATGACAATATAATTAGACTGTAAAATATTCAAGTGTTCCTTTGTCATCTCTGAGGCTTCTCAGTTTTGTTAAGGTTTCCTTAGGCTACCTATTTAATCTGATTTCTCTGAAAATATATACATGAATAAATAGGCTCTGCTAAACAATAACAGCAAAATTAATATTTAACATTTAGCAAAAGCTGAGGCAAATATTACTTTTGAACAGGACAAAAGGAAATGAGGTAAGATGGAAGAGCCAAGAAAATGTAATATTCTTCTTAGGGGAAAACAGTAAGTTGATTTTTAGATGTATATTTTTAAAATATTTGAGACGACAGGAGTAAAATTACAATGCGGATTACCTAAGCATTCGGTCCTCACGTTAACTGATTAAAAATATTTGCCAAAGAGTTACCTCTGGAGGGCAGTGCAGTCTTATATTTGTTTCAGGAGCTTCAGGTAGTTTAAAACTTTTCCTGAAGTTCATTTCAAAGATTCCTGGCCTTGTAAGACCCGAATCACTCTCTCTTTTAAACACGCAAAGGAGATATAAACGTGAAAGTAAAGTCTTTTCTGCTAAGATGGTTATCCTGTTAGATTGCGGGAGGGGACGTTACCTGAAAAAGGACTTTAAAATCCCGTATGAAAAGTGTTTCAGCATTGTTTACACCAGACTGGTAAAGCTGGGTGTATAAATAAGGGGCCAACTGATATTTGTCTTTTTTCTGCTTGGTTCAAATACCTGTGAACCTCAACTTAATTATCCTTTTTTGGTCTCTTCCTTATTCAGAAATACAAATCTGACCTTCTGTGGAAATCCGTTGACAGCCTAGACAGATGACACTGCTTAGTTGTCAAATCTGTTGACACTATATAGTGTCCTGGCGAAGGTCAGCCCCACAGGCATCAAAATATCTCCCAGTACCTTAACAAATCAGCAAAATATTTTGAGAAATGCTTTACTTTTATGAACAAAATACCCTGGTAGTTATTGGATTTGTCACAGCATCTAAGGTTTCTCTCATAACCATACTGACCTTCACGTGCTATTAAATTACAAAACCAACTCTTTATGTAATCAAACTAAAGGAAGAATGCTTAATTAGCTGTACATGACCCTATGTTACAATATAGGCATACAAAAGTTATTTTCTTCAGCACTATCTAACTATTGTATAAAGAAATGTCTTTATACAATGAAGCCTGGGCTATTTGAAGTCTCAGGAGTAAAGTAATATCAGGATTTTCTTTTTCCTCTGAAGGCGATTTGAGAGCTTTCAGCAGGGGGATACCGCATTTAAAGGTTGCCTAAGATCTCATAACTTCAAGTGTCACAAAAAATATGTAGATTATGACTTTCCTCGTGAGCACAACAAATGTGCTTTTCAACCCTAAATCATGACACAGTCTTGTTATACCACAAAGAATTAAAGAATGTTAAGTAAATGACTTTTTTCCCTCCCTCTGTGCCTCTGAGGATAGTTATTAATGTCGATTCTTGCTGCTGAGTGATCCTGAAGCTACTGTCACAACCTTTTTATTCCCTGAGTGCAAATGAATCCTTTATGAGGTAATTGAAGGAAATTGATGACATTATTTTCTGTATCTTGGGTATCAACAGCATATAAATGAAAAACACAGTTATCACACTGATGAACACATTTGGATAGAAAGGTCTCAAGCTGTTTCCTGCCTAAGCAGACTTTACACTTTTGCATTTTATGTGAAGTAGCAGGTACAAAACTTTTAAAATTACTAATACCTAGTATTAGTTTACCATCACCCAGTATAAGGGATAAGCTTTTTAGAAACACAAAGAGCCTGGACTTATTCTTTTTGTTTTGTTCCTCTTTGTTTATTTTAATGTATTCACATTCAGAACAGTGACCAGTTTCATATTATTTTATTTTGACTGTTAGTATATGCACACTCGAAGCCAATGACGGCTTTAACGTTTAAGTTAAATCTCACCATTTGGGCCACCGCAAATTCTGGATTGTGTGTTTTAAGGGGGGAGGGGAGGGAAAGCACTAAAAAGAATTTTTTTAGAAATTTTATTATAATACAGAGTATAGGTGAATGATTTAAATAGAAATGCTATTTTTAAATCAGCACTACTGAATGAGTGACACTAAAAGAATGCTCATTTACTTAGGGAAAAAAATCATCTTAAATATGGTCTCTAGTTATTTTTCTTCTCAGTTATTGCATTTGCCACTTCATTGTGACCTTACTGTGACCTTGTAGTTTATGGGCTAAAGGTAACCATTATACAATAATGAAAATATGCAGACCGAGCTTTACCACCTAGAAAGAACTAGTTTTTTATATTTTGTTTAAATTAAAACACTTTGCTGTTTATACAACTCTGCTCCACGGTGCTTAAAAGAGGAGAGAAGCATTAATCGCAATTAGTGTGCAGATTTGGGCTTTTAGAAACTGTGTTCAGTGGAGGTGAGTCAGCAGGCATTGTTATATTAATTATAGTGGTTTGATTCTCCACTGGTCTTGATTCACAAAGATATGTACTGTTCCTAACTTAATGCCTTGAAGTATAAATTGCTTAGAAAAAAAGAAACCTAAAAATCAAACTATTAATACCCATCTTTGCTTTCTTGTTTGGTTTGATTTATTTTATTTTACTTATGCAGACCTGAATTTATTCTACTTCCGCCTTGCTATGATCCCATAATCTGACCTTTGTGAAATAGGCAATTTACCATTTGGATGAGGCGAGGGAAAAGCTCTTAGGAAGGCAATAAAAAACAGGAATACAAAAAGTGTTAGAGGAGGTAAGCACGTTCTTGGCACAGAGGCCCCGAAATGAATTGTTACCTTCTTTGAGATCAGCCTTTGAATTTCTCCTGGTTTGGTCCTTAGGCTTGGAAATGAACTGAAACCACAGCTTGACCTTGAAGATCCACAAAGCATATGATATAAGTAGTTGTAAATTAATGTTTAAAAATCCTCAGTCTGCCTATTGCCAGTCATAATATTACCAATCACAAGTGCTTTCTTTACTGTTAAATAGAAGTGATGATAATTATCCTTGGTAAAATAACTTTCAGATAATACTGATTGCAGTCACTGTGAACTATGTTCCAGGCACACATCTCAGAACTTTTGCATCTGAAATAAACTCTTATTATCACCATTGTATGGGTGAGGAAACTGAGGTTCAGAAACTTAAGTGCTTTTCCCAGTGCAATCTGATAAATTTGAGAGCAGCATGCTTGCTCCAAAGGACAGTCTGGAGCTCCAGGACCTAATCTCCAGAGAATCTGAGTTCTTGAGAGAATCTGAATTTTCAGCATGGGGTCTGTGTTGCACCACTAGGATTAAAATGTTCTTGACAGACTCAAAATAGAGATTTTTTTAAAAACCTCATTAGCAAAGAATACTTAGGGAATAATTTAGGATTTTTGTATAGTCAATTGAAAATTGATTGCTCACACCCAATGAAGGCAAATCTAAAAACTATTAATCCTTTATAAAACCTTGGGATGTGAAACCTTGTTTTGAAATGGACTGTTGACTCATGTGTTAAAAGTATATCCATGGTCAATTTTCCCATAGATATTAGAGACAGCTTTAGCATCACTCTCAAAACTGTGGAAGGTTAAATATACACTGTGGGAGACATTTAAAAGTGCATATTTACTTCTCAAAAGTTTGTTTTGGTAAGGGATTTAACCCCCTTTTCATGACACTGATCAAAGCAGGAGGGTTTGAAGGAGAAGTGTTACAAAAAGGAAGACTTGTCTTGATAGTTATGTTATGGAGTATTTAATTCAAGACTTTCGTATTTCAAAAATGAAAAAAGAGGCAGATCCATAGAGATACAAAGCTGGTTAGTGGTTTCCAAGAGCTGGGTGGGGAATGGGTATTAGCTGTAAATTGGCAGGAGGGATATTATTGGGGATGATGGAAATGTTCTGAAACTGGATTGTGCTGATAGTTGTACAACCTGGTTTAAAATTACTAAAAAAGAATCACTGAATTGTCCTCTTAAAATGGGTAAATTTATTTTATGTAACCTTGATAAAATCCTTTAAAAATGCAGGTAGAAATCAAGAAAAAAAGAAAGAAGATCCAGAATTGTTTCCAGAGAGAACTATTATTTGCATCGGATTCAGAACTTCCTCCGTATAATATTAATTTACTTCTCAATTTAAAGTCTGACACTAAACGTAATACATTATTAGGTCAAAAACCAGTAAAGATAAACATCAGTGCCTTCTGCCTTCTTTCCTTTCAACTTTTTCCATTTTGGTATTTTCAAGTTGAATCATTTTCCTTGTAGCCTCTAGAGGGCAGCACATGTGTTTTTATTTGAAAGAACAATGTCTTCTCAGAAGTCTTAACTTCCTCAAGCAAACAGTAGTAACTTGCAAGCAGTAGGAGAGCCAGATTGCTTTAGATGAACCTTCTGATTTCAGGAGTTTATCCTAAGGACCTGGACAGTTGAGGGTCTTCGTTCAGCGGCTTGCTGGAATGAGTCATTCCCTCCTCCTTGTCAGCTGTCCTTTCCACCCCTCAGTATTTATGCCCTAGAAACATCTTTTGGCCCAATCTACAGGGGCACGTAGGAGACATTTCACTTGAGACTTTCACAACATTTTTCCATTGTAAGGCTTGGTTTTTAGGTAAAGACAACAAAGAACAGGCTCAGTATTTGCACATAGGGGGAGTGGGAAGATCCAGGAAATTGTGATACAAATCCCTGAACCTTATAAATTTATAAGGTTACATTAGAAGAATGAGCTATGACAAAAGCAAGGCAAAAGCAATGCCGGTATTCTCATCAATGTATGAATGGTTAGGATGCAGGGCTTAAAAATCTGTAAGAATTGTTTGAATTGTGAGACATAAGCATTCTGGGTTTTTTCCCCTGTTCTTTTCATTTAACTATGTACAGTAGAAATCAACAAATAATGATTGAAAGGGTAAATTAGTTAGCATTAAGTTATAAACTTCAGGTCATTTTACGAAATGACTAGGCTCCTCTTTTGCCACTTGATGGCATTTTTCCTATGGTAATTTAATTTAAAAAATACCTACAAAGTTACACCATTGTAGGATCCCATCAACACACAGGATTTATAAGCATTGATTTTGGTGTAGGGATCTGAAACAATTTTAGGCTCCCCTCACTGTGTCTTAACTTTACTTTGGTTCTGAAATTCTTCCTACATATCCAACCCAGTTTATATGTGAAAAAGAATAGACAAAGAAAGAAAGAAAGAAAGAAACTTGAGAATTGTCTGAACAGACATTCACATTGCCCGAATAAACCTCACAGTCCCATGATAAAAAATTAGATTTGAGTGAAACTAGCAGTTAATTTTTTCTTCTTCCATTCCTCCTTTTCTCCTTTCCCTCCTCCTGTCTTCATTTCTCTCAGTAAACTTTGATTGCCTTCTAGCTGTGTGCTAGGCCTTCTGTTAAGTTCCACCTATACAATGGAGAAAGCACAAGCATAGTTCCTGCCTTCGTGGAATTATAGCCAGTGGAAAAGGCAGACAAAACTACATACAAACAAAAAGTAAATGCGTCATTATGGATTGAAATCAGTTCTGAGAAGGAAAAGTAACAGTGAGAATAACTCTTGGGATCAACTTCAGGCTAAGTAGTCAGGAAAGCTGTTTCTGAAGAGATGAGGCTAGGCGGCCCCAGCCACATAAAGGATTGGGGGAAGAGCTCTTCAGGAAGGGGATCAGAGGATGGGAGGCCCTGAGTCAGGAAAGAGCTCGGCTTGTTCTAGGAGCTGAACAGGTGTCTAGGTATCTCACTGTGAATGAGGAAGGGGGCTGAGATGCAGCTGGAGGTGTGAAGTTAGTAGGTGGTTGCAGAAATCTAGACACAAATGATTTTGTAATTGACTTTCACTTGTATGTTGGAAATAGAGGAGAAAGCTCTTTTTTGTTTCTTTAAAGGTATAGTTTTCAGCTTGTTAAGCGTGGCTACATTGAGAGAGTAATGATAAGTGGGCTATTTAAAAGTACTCTTGGAAACATTAATATCTTGTATTCTAGTTTCATGCAAAATGACATTGATTGTAAAAAGCTGAGGCAATCCAATATCCTCAAATGAGTGTTTTCTCTCTGAGGGCTAGAATTTTTTTAAATTGCTGATGAAATATGGGAACGGATGAGAACACTAAGAACTTGGTAAGTATGTTTACATGCCCCTTAATATTATTTTGTTAGGAACTTCTCTTTAATCAAATACACTAATAGATTGCTGAGATTTAAAGTGTCAAAAAAAGCCAAGCCTGTGAATAAAACTAAAAACTCCAAGCAGACTTTATGCATGTGCATCTACAAATACGTATATACTTATATTCATGAATGCCTAAAGTACCTCTGTGAATACTGCTTAGCTGTTGTATAAGTATATATTGGTGGTCTTGACATGAGCAGAAATGATATGGGAGGTCTTCCCTGGTGGCACAGTGGTTAAGAATCCGCCTGCCAATGCAGGGGACATGGGTTCGAGCCCTGATCCGGGAGGATCCCACATGCCGTGGAGCAACTAAGCCCATGCACCACAACTACTGAGCCTGTGCTCTAGAGCCCACGAGCCACAACTACTGAGCCCACGCACCTAGAGCCTGTGTTCCGTCACGGGAGAAGCCACCACAATGAGAGGCCAGTACGCTGCAACAAAGAGTGGCCCCCACTCGCCCCAGCTAGAGAGAGCCTGCGTGCAGCAACAAAGACCCAGCTCAGACATACATACATACATACAAAAATAAATAAATAAATAAATTTATTTATTTATTAAGAAAAAAAAGAAATGATATGGGAAACAACATATGGGATATTTTATACTTACCACACAAGATTCCTTTCTGCTGAGGTGGTTAATGTGACATGTAATGCTAAAAATAAAAGTATCACATATCTCCATTGCAGCACCCCTCCTGAGGACCAGAGGACAAACTCCATCCAGCATCATCCAGCATCATCACCCCCCACCTCCCCTCATTCAGAATCAGGAATATAGTGCTAACAGAGCTGAAGGGCTCAGATTCTGGAGGTGGGATACTTAGGTCCAAATCCTGCCTCTGAAGCTTACTTTGTGACCTTGAGCAAGTTATTTAACCTGTCTGTGTCTCAGTTTTCTGCTCTGTACAATGGGAATAATAAATTCACCTTGGGACGTCCTTTAGTCGTCCTTGGGACGACTAAAAGAGTTGTTAAATGAAAAGCACTTAGAACAGTATCTGGCACATTTGAAGCACTGTATGTTGGTAGTATCCCAGTGGCATCAGTTAGTCACTCAAGGCTATTTGTTAAGCTGAATACAACCCAAAATGTGTCACCAGGTGCTACAGGTTATTTCTTAGGGAACATACGATTTACTGTTTTAGGCACCGTCCTTGGACATGCCATTTTCTGGGCATCTCTTCCCTTTGCCGGAAACTGCAGGAGTTATGAATAGTATTGCTCTCTTAGTGACCACTAGAGTAAAAGTGGACCTTTGCCTGGTCTTGCCGAGGTTGTGACCCAGCCCTGAGGACATGCATATTTTGTTTACTCTACATACTAGTTTTAGAATACTTTGAATTCATTGTCAGAGTAAAAATCCTAATTTCCATACTCTTTTGAAAAATTAAAGATCTGTATATAAACCACTATATATAAAATAGATAAACAACGAGGTCGTACTGTATAGCACAGAGAACTGTGTTCAATATCATGTAATAAACCATAATGGAAAAGAATCTGAAAAAGAATGTATATACATATGCATAATGGAATCACTTTGCTGTACACCAGAAACTAACACAACACTGTAAATCAACTGTACTTCAATTAACAAAACAAAATTCAAAAAATTTAAAGATCTGTAAATATGGACCCACTTTTCCACATGGCTGCATTGACTGGTACTGAGCAGTGACTACTTCTCAAACACTATCTCACAGTTGAGATGAGCTCAACTCATCTCAACTGTGGTTGAGATGGGCTGGGGTGAGCTCTCCAGCCCCCTATACTCATGTGTTACCTACCTGGCTCTTGCAGGCTTGTGACTTCCACTTTGGGACAGCTGTCGATTGAGTGCATGTTAATAAGAACTGTAGACGCAAAGATCCAGAAGGCACTCTCATCTTGGGCATGGTACTGATGCTCAGGAACCCAACAAGGAGTACCGTGTAATACATTCTACTCTCAGTTGTTACCTCTCTGGATCATTTAGAGTTATGAACACAGGCTCTAGGATTGACAGAGCTAGGTTGGCTTCACCACTTACTATCTATAACTTCAGACACATATACTCTCCCGGATCCTCCATGTTATAAGAATGTGAAGATTAAATGAAATAATATATGCAAAGGACCTGTCTCATAGTATTCAAGATCACGTGGTTTGCCCCAGAACATCGGCTAACAGGTGGCAGGGCTAATATGTGAACCCACAATGGCACCAAAGCTTGCACCTTAAAGATTACACTGTAGCTATACTTCTTCCTTATATTGGGGTGGTGAGGGGAGATGGAAGAAGAGATATTTACTGTTATTCCTGAACTATCATTCTACTTCTCTTCTTCCTTTCACTTTCATTTCCTTGACTCTTATTCACATCTTCTAAAACTTAAGAAAGAACTTTACAAAATCACAAACAAATAGACAATAGTACAATGACCCTCCATGTAGCCATAACCCCCACTACCTGCTTTCTGTTTTTAGTGATCTACCAAGGTAGATTTGGTGGTTTCCTAGGAAACCCAAGAGCATTTTCTCAGTCTCATTATCCTCTCCAGTAGAGGGTCTTGCTGTCCAGCACTCCCTCCTCCTGCTGTAGCAGCACTGTGCTATCCTGTCACTTTCCTCAGTCCTCAGATCCTCCCTCTTCTATCAACTTTTTACTTACTTTGTCCCTCTGCTCTTCTTTTTCTAGATTTTTCTAAGAACATTCTTCTACTTTCTTGGACTCAACTGTAATTCCAATTTAGATGGGGAGACTACTCTTATCTCCAGTCCTGGCCTCCTACCCTGAATATATTTCTACATTTTCAATAACTTTTAAACATTTCTGAACAAACTCATCACCTCTCTCATCAAGTGGACTTCCTTTGTGTCACTATTCTCCTCATTTCCCGTAAGTGAAAGTTTTAAGTTCTTTCTCTCTGCTTTCATATTTCATCAGTCGTTCAGTCCCAGTCTCCATTGGTAACAGTTTTTAGCATCTTCTCCTTATTTATTTCCCTGCTCTATCTAGAAACATGTATGAACATCATGACTGGACTATTAAAACTATTATGTTACTATTAACCTCTTGATTGTTATCCCTGCTTTAATCATTTCCCCAACAATTCCTAAAACATTGTGCTAGCCAAAAGTTTCTAGAGCCTCCCCTTTTGCTATGGAAAAAGGAAAAGTTTCAGAATCGCCATTTCCCCCTCTCTGTCCTCTGTCCAATGCCCTTCTCCTAGTCACTTCAATGTACTATATTCTGCACTTCTTCCAAGGTCCACTTTAATCTCATCTCCTTCTTGAAGATTTCTATGTTCTTCTCTCAAACAATAATTTTGTCCTTTTCTTTAGTTAGTACAGCACTCTTGGTCCCACTCATTTCAAAGTTATTTCACACTACATTTTTTAGTTATTTGTCTTGCTTTACCAATAAAAGCATATACTTTCCAAGGGCCCAGATGATTGCTTTCTACTTGCTTAGTTACTCCCACAGTGTCTAGCCATTTCTTTGTACATAATTCTTTTTTTTTTTTTTTTTTTTTGCGGTACGCGGACCTCTCACTGTTGTGGCCTCTCCCGTTGCGGAGCACAGGCTCCGGACGCGCAGGCTCAGCGGCCATGGCTCACGGACCCAGCCGCTCCGCGGCATGTGGGATATTCCCGGACCGGGGCACGAACCCGTGTTCCCTGCATCGGCAGGCGGACTCTCAACCACTGCGCCAGCAGGGAAGCCCTGTAGATAATTCTTGATTGATTGATGGATTGACTCTCACACCTGAAAAGTGGCAGAAGAATTATATTTGTCTGATGTCAGTTTTGTAACATGTCACAGTTTCAAGCAATTGCTCAATTCATTAGGTGTATTCCCAAATAACCTAGTTGTTAGGAGTAAAATGATGTTTCTTCTCTTCTGAGAATTGTAAGAAAGTGTTTTAGTTAGCAAAGTTGTTTTTCCCCCTAGCTGATTCTGTATCTCTGTACCTTCTAACTATTAACTATAGCGTAATTTATAGAATATACTAAGGTTTCTGAAAGCTGGGGGGATTTATTCTTTTCTCTGGTCAAGAGAAGCAAGGAGAGAAACTGGGTTTTCTTCTCCTAAAATACTAACTTACTAAAATAATAAGTGCTAGTTGAAAATCTCAATGCATAGGCAAGTGCAAGTAGACAATGGCTGATCGCCTTTACTCCAGCCCTGCCTCTCTCCTGAACTTACCCAGACCAGTGCTTTCTACCCCTTTGAAACATCTAGTCTATTGCATGTTGATTTCTTGTTTGTGTAGCATTTTTTTCCTCCAAGAAGAACTTAAACCTTTAAATTAAATTTCAATTTAAACATTCTCATTTTGTACACTTGGTAAATAATTACATTCAGTTATATTACACCAGGGAAACCAAAAGAAACATTCACATCTCTATTTTGGAAACACTTTAACTGCCTCAATAGGCATAAAATTTTACTGAGGGTTAGATTTCTGTTGAATATATAGTTAATACTACTTCTGCTTAAGGAAAAAACCTGGACTTTAATTCATAGAGCAATACTGCTGCAAATGTGTAATTTTCCAAATTGTCCATAGTCTATGAAACACTTTAATGTACTGTTTCCTTTATTGCAGAGAGAGAGAGAGAGAGAGAGAGAGAGAGAGAGAAACATTTTGGCAGAAAGCCAATTTATTACTGATACACTTGGGAGACTCATTGTCAGTACATGATATGCTCTTTTCCTCCAAGTCCTCCTTATTTCTTCCCTGCTCTCCTTTCCAGCTCCCCACCCTTCTGGAATTTCTTGGTTCAAGGACAAGTGCTGACTCAGCATGGGCCACCGTCTTGAACTAACTTAGTGCTTTGTGCTGCTCCT
The DNA here is from genome assembly GCF_937001465.1 of Orcinus orca. Taxonomy (NCBI): domain Eukaryota; kingdom Metazoa; phylum Chordata; class Mammalia; order Artiodactyla; family Delphinidae; genus Orcinus; species Orcinus orca. The sequence goes on from NC_064567.1 coordinate 70,623,425, forward strand.
GAGGTGTCGCTTTGTGGGGAGCAAATGAAGCACCAGCAAATTCCCCAATTCTCTTAGGAGTCGTAGCTCTCCTCACTGATTATGAATTGTTTCTGTGAGAATAGAATGAGCTGTTAGGCTGCAAATGAGCTAACCTTTAATACTTGGCTATGTGGACTTTCAGTATTTATGATGTTCAGTTCTCCTTTCCAAACTTTACTACAGAACTGCAGAAATTAGATTCTGTTGTCACAGAATAGAAATCTGTGATGTTTATGTGTTCAACCCTAGTTTCCCTATATGTCTGTGTTAGAGGCATACAATGTATGCAGAAGAACCTTGAGGTTTTTTTTTTACTGGAGTATAATTGCTTTACAATGTTGTGTTAGTTTCTGCTGTACAACGAAGTGACTCAGCTATATGTATACATATATCCCCTCCCTCTTGGACCTCCCTCCCCTCACCCCATCCCACCTATCTACATCATCACAGAGCACCGACCTGAGCTCCCTGTGCTATATAGCAGGTTCCCACTAGCTAGCTATTTTACACATGGTAGTGTACTTATGTCAAACCTAATATCCCAATTCATCCCACCCTCCCCTTCCCGCACATGCCCACACATCTGTTCTCTATGTCTGCGTCTCTATTCATGCTCTGCAAATAGGATCACCTGTACCAGTTTTCTAGGTTCCACATATATGCGTTAACATATGATAATTGTTTTTCTCTTTCTGACTTACTTCACTCTGTATGACAGACTCTAGGTCCATCTACCTCATTACAAATAACTCAGTTTCGTTCCTTTTTATGGCTGAGTAATATTCCATTGCATATATGTACCACATCTTCTTTATCCATTCATCTGTCAGCAGACATTTAGGTTGTTTCCACGTCCTGGCTATTGTAAATAGTGCTGCAGTGAACATTGGGGTACATGTGTCTTTTTGAATTATGGTTTTCGCAGGGTATAAGCCCAGTAGTAGTATTGCTGGATCATATAATAGTTCTATTTTTAGTTTTGTAAGGAACCTCCATACTGTTCTCCATAGTGGCTGTATCAATTTACATTCCCACCAACAGTGCAAGAGGATTCCCTTTTCTCCACACCCCTTCCAGCATTTATTGTTTGTAAATTTTTTCTTGATGGCCATTCTGACCAGTGTGAGGTGATACCTCATTGTAGTTTTGATTTGCATTTCTCTAATAATTAGTGAATAATTAGTGGCATTGAGCATCTTTTCAAGTGCCTCTAGGCCATCTGTATGTCTTCTTTGGTGAAATGTCTATTTAGGTCTTTTGCCCTTTTTTTTTTTTTTTTTTGCGGTACACAGGCCTCTCACTGTTGTGGCCTCTCCCATTGCAGAGCACAGGCTCCGGACACGCAGGCTCAGCGGCCATGGCTCATGGGCCCAGCTGCTCCATCTTCCCAGACCGGGGCACAAACCCGTGTCCCCTGCATCGGCAGGCAGACTCTCAACCACTGCGCCACCTGGAAGCCCCTTTTGCCCATTTTTTGATTGTGTTGTTTGCTTTTTTGATATTGAGCTCCATGAGCTGTTTGTATATTTTGGAGATTAATCCTTTGTTAATTGCTTCATTTGCAAATATTTTCACCCATTCTGAGGGTTGTCTTTCATCTTGTTTATGGTTTCCTTTGCTGTGCAAAAGTAGGTTCATTAGATCCCATTTGTTTATTTTTGTTTTCATTTTCCTTCCTCTAGGAGGTGGGTCATAGAAGATCTTGCTGTGATTTATGTCAAAGAGTGTTCTTCCTATGTTTTCTTCTAAGAGTTTTATAGTGTCCGGTCTTATGTTTAGTTCTTTAATCCATTTAGAGTTTATTTTTGTGTATGGTGTTAGGGAGTGTTCTAATTTCATTCTTTTACATGTAGCTGTCCAGTTTTCCCAGCACTACTTATTAAAGAGACTGGCTTTTCTCCATTGTATGTTCTTGCCTCCTTTGTCATAGATTAGGTGACAGTAGGTGTGTGGGTTTATCTCTGGGCTTTCTGTCCTGTACCATTGATCTATATTTCTGTTTTTGTGCCAGTACCATACTGTCTTGATTACTGTAGCTTTGTAGTATAGTCTGAAGTCAGGGAGCCTGATTTTTCCAGCTGTGTTTTCCTTTCTCAAGAGTGCTTTGGCTATTCGGGGTCTTATGTGTTTCCATACAAATTGTAAATTTTTGTTCTAATTCTTTGAAAAATGCCATTGGTAATTTGATAGGGATTGCATTGAATCTGTAGATTGCTTTGGGTAGTATAGTCATTTTCACAGTGTTGATTCTTCCAATTCAAGAACATGGTATATCTCTCCATCTGTTTGTGTCATCTTTTATTTCTTTCATCAGTGTTTTATAGTTTTCTTCATACAGGTCTTTTGCCTCCTTAGGTAGGTTTATTCCTAGGTATTTTATCCTTTTTGTTGTGATGGTAAATGGGAGTGTTTCCTTAATTTCTCCTTCTGATTTTTCGCTTTGGTGTATAGAAATGCCAGAGATTTCTGTGCATTAGTTTTGTATCCTGCAACCTTACCAAATTCATTGATTAGTTCTAGTAGTTTTCTAGTGGCATCTTTTAAGATTCTCTATGTATAGTATCATGTCATTGGCAAACAGTGACAGTTTTACTTCTTTTCCCATCTATATTCCTTTTATTTCTTTTTCTTCTCTGATTGTCGTAGCTAGGACTTCCAAAACTATGTTGAATAATAGTGGTGAGAGTGGACATCCTTGTCTTGTTCCTGATCTTAGAGAAAATGCTTTCAGTTTTTCACCATTGAAAATAATGTTTGCTGTGGGTTTTCATATATGGCCTTTATTATGTTGAGGTAGGTTCCCTCTGGGCCCGCTTTCTGTAGAATTTTTATCATAAATGGGTGTTGAATTTTGTCAAAAGCTTTTTCTACATCTGTTGAGATGATCATATGGTTTTTATTCTTTAATTTCTTAATATGGTCTATCACATTGATTGTTTTGCATATATTGAAGCATCCTTGCATCCCTGGGATAAACCCCACTTGATCATGGTGTATGATCCTTGTAATGTGTTGTTGGATTCTGTTTGGTAGTATTTTGTTGAGGATTCTTGCATCTATGTTCATCAGTGATATTGGTCTGCAATTTTCTTTTTGTGTGATAACTCTTTCTGGTTTTGGTATCAGGGTGATAGTGGCCTCGTAGGACAAGTTTGGGAGTGTTCCTCCCTCTGTAATTTTTTGGAAGAGTTTGAGAAGTATAGGTGTTAACTCTTCTTTAAATGTTTGATAGAATTCACCTGTGAAGCCATCTGGTCCTGAACTTTCATTTGTTGGAAATTTTTTAATCACAGTTGCAATTTTGTCACTTGTGCTTGGTGTGTTTCTATTTTCTAATTCTTCCTGGTTCAGTCTTGGAAAGTTGTACCTTTCCAAGAATTTGTCCATTTCTTCCCGGTTGTTCATTTTATTGGTATATGGTTGTCCTGTAGTAGTCTCTTATGATCCTTTGTATTTCTGTGGTGTCAGTTGTTACTTCTCCTTTTTCACTTCTAATTTTATTGATTTGAGTCCTCTCCCTTTTTTTCTTGATAAGTCTGGCTAAAGGTTTATCAATTTTGTTTATCTTCTCAAACAACCATCTTTAGTTTTATTGATCTTTGCTACTGTTTTCTTCATTTCTATTTCATTTATTTCTGCTCTGATCTTTATGATTTCTTTCCTTCTACTAACTTTGGGGGTTTTTTGTTCTTATTTCACTAGTTGCTTTAGGTGTGTAAGGTTAGATTGTTTATTTGAGATTTTTCTTGTTTCTTGTGGTGAGATTGAATTGCTCTAAACTTCTCTCTTAGAACTGCTTTTGCTGTGTCCCATAGGTTTTGGGTTGTCATGCTTTTGTTGTCATTTGTTTCTATGCATTTTTTAAATTTCCTCTTTGATTTCTTCAGTGATCTCTTGGTTATTTATTAACGTATTGTTTAGCCTCCATGTGTTTGTGCTTTTTACAGTTGTTTTCCTGTAATTTATTTCTAATCTCATAGCATTGTGGTCAGAAAAGATACTTGATACGTTTTCAATTTTCTTAAATATTCTGAGGGTTGATTTGTGACCCAAGATATGATCTATCCTGAAGAACATTCTGTGTGCACTTGAGAAAGTGTGTTCTGCCACTTTCGGGTGGAATGTCCTATAAATATCAATTAAATCTATCTGGTCTGTTGTGTCATTTAAAGCTTGTGCTTCCTTATTAGTTTTCTGTCTGGGTGATCTGTCCATCGGTGTAAGTGGGGTTTTAAAGTCCCTCACTATTACGACTGTTAGCATTTGCCTTATATATTGGGGTGTTCCTATGTTGGGTGCATAAATATTTATAATCATTATATCTTCTTCTTGGATTGATCCCTGATCATTATGTAGTGTCCTTCCTTATCTCTTGTAACGTTCTTTATTTTAAAGTCTATTTTGTCTGATATGAGAATTGCTACTCCAGCTTTCTTTTGATTTCCATTTGCATGGAATATCTTTTTCCATCCCTTCACCTTCAGTCTGTATGTGTCCCTAGGTCTGAAGTGGGTCTCTTGTAGACAGCATATAATGGGTCTTGTTTTTGTATCTATTCAGCTAGTCTGTGTCTTTTGGTTGGGGCATTTAATCAATTTACATTCAAGGTTATTATCGATATGTATGTTCCTATTACCATTTTCTTAATTATTTTGGGTTTGTTTTTGTGGGTCTTTTCATTCTCTTGTGTTTCCCACCTAGAGAAGGTTCTTTAGCATTTGCTGTAAAGCTGGTTTGGTGGTGCTGAATTCTATTAGCTTTTGCTTGTCTGAAAACCTTTTGATTTCTCCATCAAATCTGAGTGAGATCCTTGCTGGGTAGAGTAATCTTGGTTGTAGGTTTTTCCCTTCCATCACTGTAAATATATCCTGCCACTCCCTTCTGGCCTGCAGAGTTTCTGCTGAAAAATCAGCTAACCTTATGGGGATTCCTCTGTATGTTATTTGTTACTTTTCCCTTGCTGCTTTTAATAGTTTTTCTGTGAATTTAATTTTTGCTTGGTTTTTAAAAACATAAATCTTAGTAACTTACTTAGGTAGAATGTGGCCTAGTCATCAAAATCATGGTATAGATTCTAATCGTTGAGGAATTTGGATATTTATCACTCATAGAGGCATGAAAAAGCAGTATGTGAGTGTATATATATATACACACAGACATATATGTATATATTGATATACAGCTTGGAATTATTATGAGTACAAGTATTAAGTTTAAAAGCAGTGATATTTCTTTAAAAAAGTGATTAAAAAGTGACCAATGAATGGTGAAATTTTTTTTGTTCACAACGCTTTTTCACATCATATATCAACTTATCATGCTGATGATTTTAAATTTCATGTACCATTTCTCATGCTGCATTTATCTCTTAGCAAAAATTATTTGTGAGTCTCATATTTGAATGTAGAGCAATCCTGAATAGTGAGAGTCCTGGCGTATGTTTTTAAATGTCAGAAAAATATGCATTGTTATGTTTAGTTTGTATCTTTCTTTTAGTAAAAATCTATGCCTGACAATTACCAAAAGTGTTGAATTTATGGGGAAAAAATTTTTATCGTAGATTGATTAAAGTACGCAAAGGTGCCAATTTCTGACATGTGTTGATGAAATGTATTAAAATAGTAAGCTCACTAATAAGCATTTTTGCATTTTGGATTGATTAAAGAATGTTTATGTTAAGAAAAGCACATTATGAAAGTAATTACAACTATTAATTATACTAATTCTGTTTATCTTTCTTAAGGAAGGATAGGATTTAATAAGGTGGTTTTTCATAAAGCCTTTAATCCATGGCTTTTATTTTAGCCACAGTGGATTATCATATAATTTCCTTAGCTACTTTTTCTTAATGTCAGATGAGGTACATATATCTTTTGTAACTTCCTGGTGTCTGATCTCAGGTACTTCTGAAGCTAATTGTGAGAATTAATGGGCAAGACTTCTGTCTAGTAATTTTGTGTTTTAGAAGAAAAATGTTAATCCTAGAGAAAGAACTGATACATTTTTTCCCATTTTTCAGGTTTTGGTTTACATTAGTGAAAATAAAAAGAATTTTTGGAGACTCCTGGTTGTTCAATTTCTTAAGAAAGGAAGCATCGTTTTTTGTTTTTGTGTTTTAAAGTTTACATTTGATGCTATGCTATGTAGATAAATCAGTGGAATCTAAGTTAGGCTTGATTTTGAAGTTCTGTTATTGATTCACTAAGTACTACTAAGTCACTGCATCTGCTTTCTATTTACAAAATGGCGATGTTTTCTGCTTCTCATTTGCCCCTCAGAAGTGCAGTGTTGTAAGGATTAATTAGAGAAGGCCAGTAGACTGAGCATTGAGGAAGGCATAAATACAGACAAAGGCCACATCACCAGGTGTCTCCTCTTCTTTGTATGTGGTTGATCGCAATTCTGAGAGTCTTGCTTTTGCATTTTTATATAAAGGGCATCACATTGTGTCAGTTAGTTCAAAGATTTGCATTGTAAAGATATGAACTTCCCGAGAGTTTATTTTCCTGGTGAAATGCCTTATCATGAATATTTTGTTGAGTCCTACTTTTCATAAAGATTCTTCAGGTTCAGAAATTTAATTCTGAATGGATGGGCTATATCCGATTTCTTTGCAATAGCAATCCATTCCCCCTCTCATGTTGTTCTATCAGATTTCCTGCAAGAGTATATAATCCCTCTTTTGGCACCTTTCAGTCACTTATTTTCAAGATGCAAGTTGGCATCACTGGCTTGCTCATGGCCTCTTGAACAACACTGGCATGAGGCAGGATTGCCAAAGTAAAGATCTCAGGCTTTCGAGTTAAATTGCTTGGAGCTGAATTGCTTGGAGCTGAATTCCTGTGTTCGTGATGCAACTTCAATTTACCATCTTTAAATGAAAAAATTTCTCATGGATTCTTCTGAGGATTAATTAAGATAATTCATAAAGTTTGTAGCATAGTGACTGGCACATAATAAATGCTCAAAATAATATTACTATTTGTATTAATATTAGAAATTTTAAAAAATTAGGCACAAGGAAGAATAAAAGAAGTCAATAAGGAGGCAGAAAAAGGGCAATTAGAAAGTGGGGAGAACCAGCCTAGTGTGTGTCTTGGAAGTAAAAAGTAGAATTATTCAAAAATGAGAGAGTTGTATATAGCCTTGCCACTCAGAGTGTGGTCCACGGACCAGCAACATTGACTTTGCCTGGAAACTTGCTAGAAATTCAGAATTTCAGGCCCCAGCAAGGCCCAAGGAATCTAAATCTGCACTTTAACAAGATTCCTGAGGGAATGCACTTGAAAAGCAGCAGATTGGGATTGAGTGGGATTTAGACTAAACAAATGATTGAATTTGTCTGCTAGACCTTAAGTAGAAAAGAGGAAAGAAAGAATAGGTAGCAATAAAAGAGAGAGTTATTGATAATTCTTTCAAGGAGATTAGAAATTAATCAGGGTTGGAAAAAAGTTAAATGAAACTTTTAAAATGCAACAGAGTTGAGGGCAAATTAGTTTATTTTTATGAGCAAGAAAAGGTTGAGCAGTTGTTTACACATGGAGTTAGAGTATCACGTAGTGGGCGAAAGATTTGAAAAGGAATGAATTAATGAAGGCAAGGACAACTAAGAGATGGGACAAGGAGGAAAAACATTGATGACTGGCAAATTTGAGAAAAATACCTCTTCTTAGGCATGTGCAACAGTGGAAAGAGTTTGAGGTCAAAAAGAGGAAAGACATGTGTTCTAATTAGATGTCTTACAGGATTCAAGGCTATTTGCTAGGGGTAAGTAGGGCAGGAATACAATCGATGGGTTTGGAACCATTGTGGTAAGTGAGATAGAACTAGAGTGTTACACAAATTTTAGATTCAGTGCTAACTCTGATTGATTGGTAGTGGCTGCATGGGATATCCTCTTGAGAAGGATTCTAAAGCCGATATAGTATAAAGAGTTAAGAGAGCTGTGCTTGATGAGTGGTTCCTGGCATTCATAATCAGGGAGAAGTAGCAGTGTATGCTCCACACATATGCCAACACTGGTATAGAGGATCTCCTGGCATTGTATGAAAATTATTAGGTAGAAATGAAGGAATAACTCTAACACTAATTTATGGTAAATCATTTGTGCAGTATTATTTGATCTTTCTCCAATAACACTTAGCCTAGGAATAGGAAATGCAGTCAAAAGAATAAAGCAATAATGAGTTTATTTTTGAAATGCCTGACTATGAGTTCCATATTTCATGCAGAGACAAATAAAGCCTGAATTTGCACAATTCCACACTCAAGAAATTGTGGCCTAATGGGAAAAACACATAGTATGGAATTTGAACACCAGATCAACTACTTACTAGCTGTGTCATTGGTAAATTATAGTTAACCTATTGCTAAAATGAAAAACTCATTTTCCTCAACTTTAAAGTGGGAATAATAATATTAACTTCCAAATAGAGTTCAAGAGAAGTCAAATGAATGTAATATAATGCCTGATGAATTATCTCATGTTAGTTCTTTTTCCCCTTTTGTGTTTTCAGTTGTTTGTTTTTTCTGTCAGTTTCTCCTCTGTTTCTTCTGACTTTCTTTGAGCATCCAAGAGAACCAGGAATCATGAATTAGGATTGAATAATAAAGTGGCAGACTGGTATTCCCATGATCATTCTCCACTAGTGTACTTTAATTCTTAATCTCCTTAACTTTCATTGCTTCATGTGTTATATGGAGATAAACTGGAGGAAAATCAATCATGGGTGACATTGCTTTGCAGAACAGTTGTGAGCAAGGCTCCTTCAGAAACTAATAAATTCTTCACCAAGTGCCTCTTAGAAGTAGAGGTTCCATCACGGAACACGGGGTCAGTATCTTATAAGTGTTGAGAAGAAAATAATGGCTGACTTAGCCTTGGAACTTGAGAATAAAGGTTTCTAGATCATGGCAGCTGGCTTGGATGTAAAATCTAGAATTTGCTCCAGTGGAAGGTCTGTGCCCCCAAATAACTTGCTACAGTGCCAGTCAAGATTTGTGCTTACTCTTCCATGGGCTCGGATCTTTCAGTTACACTTGGCTAAGGACCTCCTTGGCTGATGAACTTTCACATGAGTACACTCCAAAGGAGCAGGGCTGAGAGCTAAACGGTAGTATGCATAAATTCCACAACTACCTTTTTCTTTTTATTCTTCAAGAAAATTTAAGAACATATGATACTGACAGATGATGACATTTTTGGCAGGGCTGTTAGGCCCTTGCTACAAGGCAGCTTTCCATCTTTGCAATTGCAAAGTTATAACTTGGTTTCCAAAAGAAATGCTCATAGCTATTCACCTAGCTCATATTCCGTTCTCAGTTTGAAATTCCAATGAAATGACTCTCTTATTTTTATGTACAGGTGATGCTTTTAGTTAAATAGTCATATCGTCTATATTTTGTTTACTTTGCTTAGTTTAATAAGAAAAAAACTATAGAAAATGTTTTGGATTAAAGATGTTTATTAAAATGTCATAAACTTGGCTAGTTTTGTTAACGTGCAATTCTTAACATGTAGAATTGACTACTTTTCTAGATAACTTGTTTCACATTCTCATCCCATCTGTATAAGATTTCATCATTTTTCTCTTGGAATATCCATCAAAATAAGGCTTGTGTTTCTTTTTCATAAGTAATAGATATCACTACAGACAAATAAGCACAGCTAAGCAAAAAGAAGAAATAAAACCATATTTAATTTCATGGTTCTGAGAGAGCCATTGTTAATTCTAGTGCATTCTAAGGGACTGCAAACTCAGATACTTAGAAGGGCCAGGGTGATAACAAAGGAGGAAATCAAGCTGGATAGGGACGCTGGGACTGGATGGGGCAGTTTTTACTTATAGCTCCACTGCTTTCACACCCTGCGAGAACGTGGGCCCAGGGTCACCAGTTATTACCGTGTTTCGAGAGAAGAGTACCAGGGTTTTTTTTTTATAATATTTCTCATTTCGAAGTTTGAATGACATAAAAATTAGTAAAGACCGTATTCAAACCAAACAGAGCAGGTATGCAGACATTTTTCATTCTTTCCTTTGTATGTATAAAATCTAATGTTAGAAATTGCAGTTATGTTTGTAAGTTTTAGTGTAAGGTTTTATACATACTTTGTGAGTATACAATGTGTAATTTATAATAAAATGAATACCACCACTACACTTAAGAACATTATCAATACATGCACTACTCTTGTGTTTTATAACAATCCAATTCCATGTTAACCACTACCCATCATTCTAATTTCTCATTCCCATTTGCTTTTTTTATAAAAAGGTGCTATATCTGCATGTACACCAAAACAATCTTTAGTTTTGTTTGTTTTGGAGCTTCGTAAGCATAGCATGAAAATGACTGCAGTCTTCTGTAACTTGCTATTTTCACTGTATATTATGTTTTAAAATTCATTCTAAGGTTATTAGCTATAGCTGGAATTTGTTAAATTTTTACTGTACTTTAATATTTTATTACACCACATTTGCTTATCTGTTTTTCTCTTAATAGGCATTTATGTTGTTTTACGTTTTTGCGATTATAGTCAGTACTTTTCTGAACATGCTGCCAGTGCATGTTTCCTGGTACACATGTAGCTTTTTCTTAGGATATACCTAGAAGTGGGATTGCTGAGTCATAGATGGGTACATCAAAATTTTTTTTAACGTCTTTATTGGAGTATAATTGCTTTACAATGGTGTGTTAGTTTCTGCTTTATAACAAAGTGAACCAGCTATACATATACATATATCCCCATATCTCCTCCCTCTGGTGTCTCCCTCTCACCGTCCCTATCCCACCCCTCTAGGTGGTCACAAACCACTGAGCTGATCTCCCTGTGCTATGTGGCTGCTTCCCACTAGCTATCTATTTTACGTTTGGTAGTGTATATATGTCCATGCCTCTCTCACTTCGTCCCAGCTTACCCTTCCCCCCACCCCATGGCCTCAAGTCCATTCTCTATGTCTGCATCTTTATTCCTGTCCTGCCCCTAGGTTCTTCAGAACCATTTTTTTTTCTTAGATTCCATATACATGTGTTAGTATATGGTATTTGTTTTTCTCTTTCTGACTTACTTCACTCTGTGTGACAGACTCTAGGTCCATCCACCTCACTACAAATAGCTCAATTTCATTTCTTTTCATGGCTGAGTAATATTCCATTGTATATATGTGCCCCATCTTCTTTATCCATTCATCTGTCAATAGACACTTAGGTTGCTTCCATGTCCTGGCTATTGTAAATAGAGCTGGGCAAATTCTTAGAAAAGCACAACCATCCAAGACTGAACCAGGAAGAAATAGAAAATATAAACAGAACAATCACAAGCACTGAAATTGAGACTGTGATTAAAAATCTTCCAACAAAAAAAAGCCCAGGACCAGATGGCTTCACAGGCGAATTCTATCAAACATTTAGGGAAGAGCTAACACCTATCCTTCTTAAACTCTTCCAAAATGTAGCAGAGAGAGGAACACGCCCAAATTCATTCTACTAGGCCACCATCACCCTGATACCAAAACTAGACAAAGATGTCACAAAAAACTACAGGCCAATAACATTGATGAACATAGATGCAAAAATCCGCAACAAAATACTAGCAAACAGAATCCAACAGCACATTAAAAGGATCATACACCATGATCAATTGGGGTTTATCCCAGTAATGCAAGGATTCTTCAGTATACGCAAATCAATTAATGTGATACACCATATTAACAAATTGAAGGAGAAAAACCATATGATCATCTCAATAGATGCAGAAAAAGCTTTCAACAAAGTTCAACACACATTTATGATAAAAACCCTCCAGAAAGTAAGCATAGAGGGAGCTTACATCAACATAATAAAGGCTATATATGACAAACCCACAGCCAACATCATTCTCAATGGTGAAAAACTGAAACCATTTCCACTAAGATCAGAAACAAGGCAAGGCAGCCCACTCTCCCCACTATTATTTAACATAGTTCTGGAAGTTTTAGCCACAGCAATCAGAGAAGAAAAAGAAATAAAAGGAATCCAAATCAGAAAAGAAGAAGTAAAGCTGTCACTGTTTGCAGATGACCTGTTACTATACATAGAGAATCCTAAAGATGCTACCAGAAAACTACTAGAGCTAACCAATGAATTTGGTAAAGTAGCAGGATACAAAATTAATGGGTACATCAAATTTTATGAGATGATTCCAAATCATTTTCAGAAATGGTTGGAACCAGTTTATACACTCATCAGTGACTGAGAGTTCCTGTTGCTTCATGCTTTCCCCAAAAACTTATACATTCAGATTTCTTAATTTTTGTTGTCTGGAGGGTGTTGATGTGATCTTCATTTACACTTCCCTATTAGTATGGGATTGAGCATCTTTAGATGTGTTTATACAACACAGCGTTTCTTTTCGTGAAAAACGCCTCTTCTGTCTACTTTTCTTTTGGGTTGTTTCTATCTCTCACTGACTTATTGAAGTCATTAGAACAGTCTGATATTAATTCTGTGTCAATTTTATGCTGCCACTATCTCTTCCCAGGTTGTAGGTTGTCTTTTCCCTTTATCATTTCCTTTGGTAAACAGAAGTTTTTAATTTTAATGAATTCAAACTTATTATTTTTATTTAATGGTTAATAGTCTTTTATGTCTTGTTTAAACATTCTTTGATTTGAAAGGTCATAAAGATACCTTCCTGTATTTTACTCTAAAATTTAAGTTACCTATTATATTTTACCTTTAAATCCACCTGGGATTTTTTTGTTTGGTATGAGGCAGCGATCCCATTTCTTTTTTGTGTTGCATAGGTTAACTGAGTGAGTGTCCCAGACTAATTCGGGATCTGCAGTGCTACCATTGCCATATATCAGATTTGTCACACATCAGTCACATGGTTCTGTTTCTGAACTCCATTTGGTTTCATTGATGAGAACATACATTCTTTGTTTATAAAGCAAAGCATACTGTTTTGTTAAAATGTGTTTTATTTTCTGAAAAATAAGTTTTAATTAATTTTAGAGAAAAAAAGGCCTTCAGTTTGATTCCATGCCTGTTCTCTTCTTTCCCCTTTGTTTTTTGGTTATAAGGATTCACTCTTTCCACTGTCTGAGCTTCATGATGATACACTTGAGTTCTGTTGAGGAAGAAAGAACATATCCAGGTTTCAGACTTGTATTCAAGGCAAGAAAACTGAACATTGAAGCCTTCACGTATCCAGTGCCCATGCCAAGGAGAGACGTGCCTCTCTGTGGTTCCTGTGAGCAGGAACCGGGCTTCCAATTGTTGAATTCACTCTGCAGGCACAGCCTTATGCTTGAATATATGGCTGACACAAATCCTTATAAATACCTAGACACAGTGATTATCAATTATCTTTTTTTCCATCTGCTATGAGTTTAAAAATCTACTAGACCCATTTTTCACCCCTGAAAATCTACCACCTGGCTAAGTGCTTTCACACTACTTATATATGTGATATTTAGGGTTTTCTTAATTTTTTTCCTTTGTTCTACTTTAGCATGCTTTATGTGTTCAAAGTGAAAAGTACTCCAATATTTCCCATATCTCCGACTATAAAAAATTGACTAGGTCATGCTACATGTCCTCTACTTTTCTGAATTAAAAAAGAAGTGAAATCCTGTTAGTGAACTATTTTAAGAGTCTGTTCTGTCTCATGGAACAGTATAATATTGAGATGCAAAAACCATTTTTTTTTGCACTTTAAAAAATTCCCTTTTAGTGAGCACAAATTCAGGAAAAAATAATTAACCTATGACATTATATTTTGTAGGAGTATTTAGACTATTGTAATGATATGCTTATCATGTTATCTGAAAATTAACCAAGAGGATTAGATTACAGATCTAGCCTCTCTGTTTTTTCCTTTCCCTTTTCTCTTTCCTTTCCTTTTTAAAATATCCTTGAGTTTGCATCCTTACCTTGAAATCTTGAGAATACTTTATCTCAAGCTTCATATCCAGTCTTTATAACTATAATGACTCCTTCAGTGGAATTTCTAATTATGAGTGGAATAAATATCCCCTAAATGCTGTGGGCTTTGCACTAAAGGAAGCTGTACACTAGACCAATTAACTCAAGATAGCTAGTATGTTATACTAAAAAAATTTTTTTAGAATGCTGCAGAGCAGGTCTTGAAAAGTGTTTCATGGTCAGTCAAGGAGAGACTCAGAGGAATGATTGAGGAAGTGTGCCTCTCACTGAGTCTGTCCCTCCATTATCCCAAAGTGGGATTGTTTGCATCAGTGTAACTGTTGCTCTGAGGGGAAAACAAAGTTTATAGAGAATCTTTAAATCATTCTAGGGTAGAAGGAATTATAAGGTCAACTTTCCCACCACCTGCCAATGCAATAATTTTTTTGTAGGTTCAAAGCATATTCCAAGAAGAGGTTTTTTTTTTTTTTAAGATCAAGACTTGCTTTTTCAGTTCCCTTTTTTTTTTTTTGTATCTACAATATAACTTGTCCACAGAGATAATGATACTGAAATGGAAAAAAAGTATGAATTTTTTGGAGCACAAGCTATCAAGAAAGTAATTTATTCCTGCAAACCATTGTGCATGTAGTCCTGTAGGTTCTTCAAGCCCCAAGTGGGTTACCTTCTTCCTGTACTCACTAGCAAGCCAGTCAGTGTGGTTCTAGTTAGAATGCCATAAATCTGCAATATAATTAATTGCATATCCTTTCAAGCTAGCAGTGAAAGGAGTAACACGGGCCAGGATTTTGATGTGTTCCCATATTCTGAAATCAGCATGATGGTATACGACACTGCTGAAAACATTAATTTAGAGGGTGGCTGGAAATTGCTGAAAATATTGAACTCCAGCTCGTGAACCCAAACAGTCTCCTTTTTTTTCTACCCCTAGATCAGAGAAGTCTATGTAGTTAAAACCTCACTGCTAATCTAATTCTCTATTTCGAGTAGATAGGCATAAAACCATATTTTTTTGTTTAGCAAGCTCAACACTGCTTCTTATAAGTCTGTAAATCATAAGTGTGAGGCAATTGGATCATTCTGCTCTATAAGAAGCATATTCCACAATAGTCAGGTTTTTTTATTTAACTTTTATCTAGCCCTTGCTGGCAATATACTGGATTTTGTGTGATGCATTTTGCATAAGGGTTCTATTTGGTCCATAATGGTTGGTGTAATGAACTATTTGTCCTCTTCTAGATGACAGCCAGTTGCTTAAAACCTATAATGAGATGTCAGGTGAATTGCACTGATTGGCATTGATGGATGAGCTTGTTGAAATATTGCAGGGTTTCCTGTAGGGGCATAGAGGAAAATTGCTGTTTAGAGCTTTGGGTCTCCTAAGCATTGAAACTGTAATCACATAAACAGAACCACTTCTGCAGGTCTGAGGTGTCATCGTGAATTTTCTGGCTAATCCATCCATTCATCTCAAAGGTCCAGAACTCGCGCTTCATGTCACTCTTTGCCTTTGTTCTGCACTTTGATCTTTCAAGATGTCTGTCAGAAGAAAAGTGTTTATATTGAATTATGTGTGGAAAGGGGTAGGGTGCATACTTCAGAAACTTGGCATGAAATTTGCTAAACAAACCTTGCCAGTTGCTCTGCAGCAATAATCGAGGTGTGGATTTCAGTTTAACAATACGTAGGTATACATTTTTTACCTTCAAAAACAACTTTAATGTAGACGTTTAGGTGCAGAAGATTTTATTTTATTTGCTTATTCTGTAGAATGCATCTAGCACCTTTATTAACTGTTAAACTTAATGTTAAGAAGGAAGATTAATGAATTTTTTTAAATGAAATTTTTTTCTAAAATTCTGATGAAAGGAGTTAACTAAATGAATGCTTGGGATGAATTATATTTTTGAGTGTGTATTTTATCTCATTGACTTCTGTATTCTAGTATAAGGTAAGATAGTAAGATACTAGTATCTAGTATAAGATAGTAAGATACTAGTTAAGTATACAGTGTACTATTTATACTGTATTCTAGTATAAGATAGTAAGATAAATACATACTGTTTTAGTATCTATTATGTCTATTATAATATATGTGTTAGGACACACTAGGAGTTCTACAACAGAATCACAAACAAACAAAATTAGGAACTAATTATGTTGAAAGTAGTATACAGGCACAAAAGCAGAATAAATGGGTGAATTGTTAATTGCTGTATCCTTTCACAGCGATCCTTTCTCTCTTCTCTCATATCTTTTTAATAATTATGGAATGAAAGTTGTTTTTTCCTCCTTATTGTGTCGCAGTTGGTTTAAAAACTCTGAATCAGTTTCCACTGACATGATGCTATGGTCAAGAAAATATGTATTGGTTCCATTTCCCAGACTAACTTACCTTGTGATGGGCAAAAACAATTCAGAGATCTTTTGACAGCCGTCATATGTCTTTGCTTAATTTGGACACTGAAGTACTGGTGCTATTGTTATGAGATTCTTGAAGTAGGAGCAGATCTTAAGCCAACTTTTGGAACCTTTTGAATTGAAATTGAATGGGACCCTCCAATGACACTGATTATCTCCTTGAATCAGTTTTCACTGCAGATGAGGCATTCATGTAATCTGAATGAGCTCAGCCAGCCCCAAGTAACACATGCCTAACAAATTCAGGTTTGGTCTTTGTTGAGGCCCAAGCATTAGTATTTCTGAAAGCTTTCCTGGTGATTCCAATATGCAGACGGATTTGAGAACCACTGGGCTAGGAAGATTCAACACAGTGGTTGCAGCTGTGGGAATATGAGACTGTCCAGCAAGAATGAATTACATGGACACCAGTGAGCCGCACAGAGCAGTAGCTTGCCCTGCTGATCTTCAGAGGGCTTTTCAATCCTGAGACCCAGAACAGGCATGACAGAGCAGTGGCTGGACCGACAGCAAAGAGCTTATGAGGCAAGAGTGATCTGCTTGCCAGGTCTGGGTTTAGACTTAGCTCAGGATCACTTCACGAGTTAAATAAAAGTTTTGATCCTTTAAAGGCTTTGATTAGTATAGGCACCCCTTCCTATATGTCCTAATGACACTCTTAGGGTCATTCTTGAATGGTTGAAAACGTTTTTATAGAAGGATAAGAGGGACAGAGCTGTAATTATTTCCTGCAAAATTTTAAAGATGACACCAAGCTGGACTCAGACCAGACCTAGTCTAGCCCATGACTTACCAGTAATAGAAAAATCTTTCTTGAGCAGCTGAATACCTTCTGGCCGACCTGGTTTTGTTGGATGACTCTGGTGATTATGTTGGCAATGCTACGATAGTGGCTAGATATTATGGATTATAAGAAGGGTAAGGCATCTTGTACAGGTAGCCATATAACTAATTATTCTATCCAAAGCTGTGTATTTTAACAAACTAGAAATTTTATATCTGAATAGTCATTTGTTTACTTTGGTTCAAAACATAAATAAATTGGAGCCAAAAGTCTTGAGTTTTTTATCTGCAGTTGTAGTTGAGCTCTACTGAACATGTTACTTTTATAGTATAGTGAGAAAAGGTGGGTGTGTTTGTTTACTTATTTAAAGTTATCATTTATGCAAAGTCCATCTTGTTTCAGAAAATTTTTAATGAGAACCTATAGTAAATTTTTTCTAACATGAGAAAGATAAAAGGATCATTTAAGTGTTTCTCTTTCTCAGTTTATTATTCTCATCTCTAAAATGGGAATAATAAGAGAGTCTACGTTATGAGGTTATTATGATACATGAATGTATATATTTACAGGGTCATAATGCTGATATTAACAGCTATTCTGTTGAATTTTGTGTCCAAGTAATTCAGAAATTCTGATGCACTTTCTTTTATTTGAAGACATTTTTCTACTTTAATGGGATTTCTTAGTAGCTTAGAGATTCCATGCAGGAAATGAGATGTAAGTGCCACATTTGCAATGCTGCTTCCCTTGAAATCCAGGTGAAACTGATGGAGCTTTGAAAGGAACACACCAAAACCTGAACTCTTGAGGTAACCCTTCTTTACAGATCATTGACATTTTTCAGCTCTGCCTTGGAAATTCGTTTGTTTTGGAAAAAAACTTATGTATTTTCTCTGGCATTTAAGACATGCTAACTATTAAAGAGAAATACTAGACTTAACACTTGTGAGCCTTTGAATTACTTTTTTTGTGGTTGATACTTGATATTTTTAGAAATATGAAAAGCACTCTATAATTAGGTATTTGAGCTGAGTACTTCTAATAATAATGGCAGATATTAAATTATTGGTGCTGTAAAAATTTTTAGAATATATGCATTATTTAAATCATAAAATGGAGTTAGAATGTGATTAGTTCTCTGTTAGATATGTTTCTTTTAGTCTGAATGAATGTTTATTCACTAACCTATGTCTCTGTCTACCTCTGTCTATCTATTTACTGCATGTATATTATACACTAAATCACTATATATATATATATTTCTCACCCCTGTGGCGTATGTAATAGGAGGCAGCAGTGTTCCAAGGAAAGAGGATGGGCATCAAAGTTAAGCAGTCAGGCTTACCCGGTTTTGAGTTTTACTTTTCCATGATTTATTAGGCGTGTGCCCTTGAACAGGATCACTTAACCGCATAGAAGTTTATTTTCCTCCTCTATAAAATGTGTGGGATAACACCTACTATGTAAGGTCGTTTGTGAGAATAAAGTAGATAATTTATATAATGGGCTTGATATATATCAGGCTTTTAATAAATTGTCCTTTTCCTTTCCCCTTAGTTGAGCCACCACATAGGTGGTACAGATGGGACCCTGCACATTGGCACCTGGCTAAGGGTTGAGTGGATGCTAAAATCCAGCCTGCCCTCTTTTTAATCAGCCTCAAACCCTGTGTGGAGCTGCATTCACACTAGCATGGGCTGGTGGTGGCCCTGCCCCGTAGAGCTCTGAGACAGGCATCTGAATCCAGGACTGAATCCTGCTTGGTTCTAACCAGCTACATGACCCTAGTCACGTCACTTCACAACTTTGTATCCATTCCTTCAATATATAGAGAAGGCATTAGTATCTGTCCTCTAATGCTAATCCTGATGTCATTTTTTTGAGATGAAATAGCATAATATCTATGAAAAAAATATAAAAGCAATGTTTTATGCAAATTCCTGTGTAACACAGGTTATTTTTTATGAAGAATAGGCAAGATCATACAAATGTTTCAATTATTGATATGGAGAATTATTGTTTAGTTAGCTGGGTAATTTTAAAAAAGAGGCCAGGAGATCTTGGTGACTCTTCTGGGACAGAGCTGCTGTGTGCAAAGATTAAGCGAGGATTGGGAACGAGCACAAGGAGGAGGTGGTCTAAGAAGTAAGGCCCTCGAGGCAGTGAGAGACATGAGAGGTCAACATGAAGGGCAATGATTAGAGAACATGACATGGATGTTGCCTGGGCCAAAAGACACTGTGAAGGAAGAGGTACTCTGCTCAGTTACAAATTTTATCAAAATAAATTTAGTCTATAAGCAGAATTATAGTTTCTCTTCTAAATATGATGTGAAATGTGTCCATTCATAATAATTCTGTATCTGAGACATAAGTATTATAAAAAATAAGACTAAACTGGCTTTCATGCCATAATTATTCCACAGAATAAATGCATATTTTCCCTCATGTTTCACATGCAGAATGCTTTGATTCAGTATATTTGCCATATTGCACACTCTGGCACCCTAAATTGACACATATTTCCATTTTTACCATTAAATTATTGAACAAATTATCGTATATTTCTGTTGCTGCGGGATCCTGGAAATCATTAAATAATTCTGGCACCACACTGACAGTAGTTTCTGGCTATTAACCATAATGCTAATGTAATGTTCCCTTCCTTTTGCTTGAATTAAGCAAGAGCTCTCAGAGTTGCTGAGGCTAAGATCCAATCCATAGCCTGGAAATTTCTTATGGGCCAACGCTTTGGTCATCTCTAGCCTAGAACTCCTACTTTACAGGCACTCTAATTCATCAATACTGCTTTCCCTCTTTAAAAAATTGGTATCTTGATTTTCTGGAGGCTTCCTTTAAAATGAGCAGTAGTTTTACCTACAAAATGCTGCAGCTGTTTTACTCGTCAGTAATATTTATTAATTACATTAATTCCTTATTAGGAAAATTTCTTCTATTTTTTTTTTCTTTAAGAATGGAAAATATACTCAATGTCCACAAATATGCATGATAATTGTTTTGGTCAAAGCTTAAGTATAGTAAAGATAATGGAAGTCTTAAATCCTCTTATCAGAGTGAATGTGGTAAAGGTGTTTAGTATGATTTGAAATTTAAATATCAGCCTCCAGATTTCAGGTGTATTTTATTCTTTCAGTAAATCAGGCAGGCTGTGGATATATATTGAACACCTATTCTGATCAGTCTTTTATGTTTCATCCTCCAAGGATAGTAATGATGTAATGATTCATTGTTAAAGATGTCAATACATTAAGCATTTTTAAATCTACAGTTATTCATATAACGAGAAGGATTTTGTTTTTTATTACTTCTCCTATTGTTCTCTAGATTTAAAGTAGAAACTTGGTCTTTTAAATAGACAAGGGAACATGGAAGTGGTTCAGTTTTACACACTGAAAAATACGTAACTTTAATTCCAGAAAACCTAAGGAAAGTCTCAGATTCCTCAGTAGCTGGAACAAAACTAGTAAATCTAGAGACTTGAAAAAACAGGGGGACATAATAGCTAAATTAGGTGCCACTCTTTGTCTACTGAGCCCTTACTGGTAGCACCTAGGGACTAGCAAATATGACTGGATGATTTAGTGCAGGTTTAGGAAAACATAAAAGAGATTATTAAGGTAACTAGCAGGTGACAGGTCAAAGGAGTTTCAACTGTACGAATGTCAAAGCAAATATAAATGTTCTTTTTAGTTTAAAAAATGCCACAGCTGAATATCTGGGAGAGTAAATCATTTAGTGTGCAGATAGATATATATTTGTGTATACATATTTTGTATTTATATTATGTATTCATTTATGTTTAGAAAATATATATTTATTTTATTTCATTGTTGATCATATTATAATATAGTGCTTTTATAATAATGCCAGATAAAAATAGCTAAGAATGGATTATATTCATATTAAGAATAATTAGGGGGCTTCCCTGGTGGTGCAGTGGTTAAGAGTCCGCTTGCCAATGCAGGGGACACGGGTTCGAGCCCTGGTCTGGGAAGATTCCACATGCTGCGGAGCAGCGGGGCCTGTGCACCACAACTACTGAGCCTACGCACCTAGAGCCCGTGCTTGGCAAAAAGAGAGTCCACCGCAGTGAGAGGCCCGTGCACCCAGTGAGGAGTGGCTCCCGCTCAACGCAACTGGGGAAAGCCCGTGCACAGCAACGAAGACCCAATGCTGCCAAAAATAAATTTATAAAAAAAAAAAAAGAAGAAGAAGAATGGGCTTCCCTGGTGGCACAGTGGTTGAGAGTCCGCCTGCTGATGCAGGGGACACGGGTTCGTGCCCCGGTCCGGGAAGATCCCACATGCCGCGGAGGGGCTGGGCCCGTGAGCCATGGCCGCTGGGCCTGCGCGTCCGGAGCCTGTGCTCCACAACGGGAGAGGCCACAACAGTGAGAGGCCCGCGTATCGCAAAAGAAAAAAAAGAAAAAAGAATTAGGGAGGAAAGGAGCCTAACCATAAGTAGTTGAATTTTAGTAATCTAATTTTTCCCCTGTGGATGTTTATCAGAATAAAGTGAATTTTATATACATCTATATCTAATGTAGGTATATATTTATTTATGCACATGTGTTTATATACATATAAATATGTTTTTGTAAATGCATAGTCTATTTTGGAGTAAACATAAATTTTATAAAAGCAGAGCTCATATGAAAACAAAACAAAATGCCTTCACTTCAATATGTCTGAGCAATTGAAGTGATAAAGCAGATAGCAAAGAGATCTTGTTTTTATTAAATGACATCTGTATTGTTTTTAGTAGAACTAAATATGGAAAGCCTTTTCTTAATTCAATTTTATCTAAAGCTGTAATTGGTTATTTGAGCTAAGGTCACATTAGTTTTTTTCAAATGCCAAAGTGAAACCAAAGCTTGCTTTTTGAAAGATTTATATCTAAAAATCATTATTCGTACTACACATAGGGATCTGTGTTTTTACTTGACATGCAGTTATTGAAATTTATAATTTTATAACTCATAAATGACTTCTCTTTTTAGTAATACTTTTTTGAAAATCACCACTCAGAAATTTGGGTCTCTTAATAATAGAAGATGCCCTTAAGGGAATGAATATAAGAGCTACGTTGTGTTTAGTATGTCATTGATCAGTTTATATTAATTCTTAGATAAATATAGATTGAAATTGTAACTATATTATCTTCTGTTAGTAGTTGCTGTTTGGTTCCTAGTATTTCTTTCAGTAGAGCAAACATTTAAATTTGCAATGTAGCAAAGAGGTCCCAAATTCATATATACTAGAGAAATAACTGTTCTGTCTTACAACAAGAAACCTGTTTATCTTGTGAACATCTTCTTAGGGAAATCATTTTTTTATGGATCCTTGAACATATGGCAGTATCCTAGCTCTAAATGGTTTTCTGCTCTATATCAGAAATTGAACCGAATTAGGTAAGAAATTGGGTACCCCACCAATTATGTTTTGTTGAACTCACACACACACAAATCTAACTTCACAATCAGTTTTTAAATTTTAAGATTAACCTTAAGTATGCAACTCTTTTCTGTCTTTAGTTTCAGAATCTGTCACAAAGTTACTGATTTTTTTAAAATATTTATTTTTCTATTTTAGTGGGAGGACTGTATTTTTTCATTGTGTAGTTGTTTCTTTGGGACTCACAGTGCATTATTGGTAAATAATTACAGTGTCTCTGTTTCCTGACTCTCACCTGTGGTTTTTTTGAACAGATCTAAGGGATCTCCATTCCATATAGACTCTGGGGAATGGAGAGGATTAGTTTGAACTGCCTGGACACCCTTGGATTTGTATCTTGTGACTAACTCTTATCCAAGAAAGTCACCAAAAAGTAGAAGTGATGTCCTTCATGCTTTTCCCTACCTGGAGTAGAATGAATGACGTAACTCATTTTAGTATTGCTCTCAAACCAGTTGAATTCCTAAAATAAAGTGTTTGATCCCTAGGTAAAATGAGACATATAATTATGCCAATTAATATAAATGCATCAAATTTCCACTTTAAAAGACAAAGGGGATCTCTCAGATTAGGCTTAAAAATAGCCTGTTTCCAAAAGGTCTAAAACAAATGACACAGTAAGTTGAAAATCAAATAATAGGTGAAAATATATAAGCTAAGTACAAATAGGGAAAATGATATAATAACTCATAGAATGTAAGTCAAAAAACATTAAATGAGAAATAAATGGACTTACTTTATATAATTTAAAGAAGCATCCACAGTGAAAACACAACTGTGACACTTTATATACTAAAAATACAAAGAGCAGCAAATTAAATTGCATTGATTAAGTTGCATTGCTACAGTTCAGTGATTCAGAAAAGCTAGGAAGAGACCCAAACGTTAGTTGTAAGTTTGCCAAGGGTTCATGATTAAGCAGAATATAGTTGGCTGAACAGAGAGGAAGGATGCAGCAAATTTGTGCCTGGTTTTTCCTTTGCCCCCAACGCAGTTGCCCTTGACTCTCCTGGCATAGATACAGTCCTCACAGAGACCAAAGGGAGGCTGAATTCTTGCTATGTTGGAATCCATCTGCACACGGGCTTCCATCACCATTCCAGAAGAACACACACTGACACTCTATAAGCTTCTCTTAAAGGGGCTTTTGTTCTTTAAACAAGTGTGTTATTTGCAAAGCTGCATCCTCATCTGGGGGGAAAGAACACCTAGTATCCTGGGGTCCCCCCCAAATATCTTTACTTCCAGCTCTCTGGAGTTCTAGAAAGCTGTCTCTTCATATTTATAAAGTAAAACTTTTGAAAAAGTAGATTAATTGTGTTTCCAACACAATTATTCTGGGTCTTTGACAAATGGTTTAGGAAAAAGCTTGGAGGATGTAATTAATGTGGTTGAATAAATATTTCAAACTAGAAGGAGCACAGTTTACATTATCTTAACACAAAGCAATAAAGTAGAAATTAAAATGAAGGTTTAAATAAAAAATCATGGAGACATGAAAAGAAAACTTCTTTTCTAAATTTTTGGATCAAAATGGAAATCAAAATGGTAATTATTGACAATTAAGAAAATAGTGTTGGGAATTCCCTGGCAGTTCAGTGGTTAGGACTCTGCACTCTCACTGCCGAGGGCCTGGGTTCGATCCCTGGTCCTGGTCAGGGAGCTAGGATTCCACAAGCCACACAGCACGGCCAAAAAAAAACAGTGGCAATGATGAGATCATGTATCAAAATGTTGGGATGGGATAAAACTACAATTAATAGGCACATTTCAGACTATGCTTAAAAGGTAAGAAAGACCAAGTAAACTATACACTAAATACTAAAATTTAGAAATAATGCTATGGAAAAAATATGAAGGAAATCATTTTCAAAATAAATGTTGATTAGAGACAAATATAGAAGTCAAATAAGTTAAGAGTGCATTTTAGGAAAAATACATCCTGATATTATGTGTCTTATTTGAGGATTTGGCAGTATATTTAATATTAGAAAATATTTTAATGTTTTACATGCTTTTAGGTTGCTTGTTTCATGGGGGGTTTTTTTCTTCTCTTTTTTTTTCTTTTGTCTTCTTTTTGGCCACGTGGAATATGGGATCTTAGTTCCCCGACCAAGGATCGAACTAGTGCCCCCAGCATTGGGAACGTGGAGCCTTAACCACTGGACGGCCAGGGAAGTCCCCTGTTTCATGGTTTTTAGACTCTGGTATATGGACTCTTGGATAGTTTATGAAAATATTTAATGCCTTTTCATTAAAAGACATTAAACTTGTTTTTATACAAATTTTATACAAACTTGTGGATCTCTAAGGTTAAATACAAATTTGTGTGTGGGTGATGTTTTTCTGGGTAGAATCAATATTAACACCTCAAGATGGTCTGGAAACCCCTCTCTCCCAAATTGTTTTCATTGAAACAGTAAATCACCTTGGTAAATGAAAAGAGAAAACCTACATGGTGATCTTTTAGGAAATCTCCAAAACGGAGTCCATGTTAAATCTCTATTTAAAAAAAACCCAAAAAACAAGAAACAAATTAGTTAGTTAGTTAGTTATAGAAAGATGCTTTCTTAACAGTAACAGGTTATTCCCAAGCCAATATTTAAGCATCAGTCATATGTAATAGAGAAATACCATTGACATTCTTGGTAAAGAACAAGAAAAAATAGCTACCTCCATGATGGTATTCATGAGGTTCTAGTCTCTGTATTAAGTCAGGAATCAAAATTTTGAGATATAACTCTTAGAAATATGAAGAGGACATTGCTTTTATTTTTGGAAGATTATTTTATTTCAAGCAACAGTCATTCAGCAAATATTTATTGAACCTCTGCTATGTGGCAAGCACCATTCTAGGCACTGGAGAGCAAGTCATGCACAGGACGGGAAAGGTCCCCTTCCATGGAGTGTGTAGTTTAAAGTGGGTAAGTGGAAGATGGCAATAAAGAAGGAGACACGTGAGAAGATTCCAGATAGAGATCTAATGATTTCAACTGTGATGTCATTGCCTACCTAGAAAGTCAAAATATGTCAGCAGAAAATTATTAGAAATAACATTAGGGAATAGTAAGTTAGAAGGATGTTAACATATGTATAAAAGTGATAGTTTTAAATAATCATATAGAAAATGTAACAAAAAAATATCTCCATTCATGATAGCAACAAATAATATAAAATATATAGGAACAAACTTAACAAACAAGTACTGGACATATAATGAAAAAATCTAGTTATGAATGTGTATGTATACATATATCATGTATGAATACACACTTTTTAAATTAAGAGAATGCATGACTAAATAAATGGAGCAATTTATGTTTCTGGCTAGAAGGGCTCATTGTTGTAAAGATAATCTTCATTTTTTAAAATAAATTTACTGCTACTATAATCCTAAAAAAATTCTTTAGGACACTTTTAAAGAGAATATTACAATCATCTGGAATAATAAACATTAAAGACCAGCCATAAATAATTTGATTAAGAAGGAATATTAAAGGGCACCTGGGCTACAAGATGTTAAAATATATCAAAAAGCTGCAAGGGAATTGAGCTGGAAAATGCAGAAACTAATTAACTAGTGCAAGGATGGCACATTTGTGGCATAGTTACCATCTTCTCCTATCTTCCTCCCCATGGCAATCATTCCGTTATAAGTTACCTGGGCGCCCTTCCCTGCTGGGCCTGGACATGGTCTCAGAATACTCCAGGCAGGCACTGTTAGGCTATCAAAGTTGGTACATGAGTTAAAACATATTGGCACCTTGTTCTTGTTCAAGTATGTGATGAAAGTGGCATTTAAATTAGTAAACAAAGGAAGGATTATTTCGGAAATGATTCTGGAAAAACTGGCTGTCTTTGGAAAGAATATTTAGGCCTTTACTTCACATTATAAAAATAAATTCCAGATGGATCAAAGGATTGAATGTAAAAAAGAAAGCAGGAAAGAACTTGACGATAACATAGATATTTATCTAACATCAAAGTAATGTAGGTCTCTTTAGCATGAAAGAGAAGGAAGAAATCAATAAAAGAACGGATGGAGAGATGAAAGTACTCCAAAATTTTTCATTTCTGTAAGTCTTAAATGTACTATTTACAAAACATACTTGGAATGTTTTACCATATTTTGTAAAATATTGTTTGAAAATATGTATATATACTCAAACACATACATGCTGAAGAGATTAGATTGAAACATACAAAAGTATTTTCAGCCATTCATTTAAGGTAGCGAAATTATGGATAATTTTATTTTTTTTTAATTTCTACACTAAATATGTTATCCTAAAAAGGAGTATGTATCAAATTTGTGAAGGGAAATGTAGGAAATTCATATTTTAAGAAATCTAATATTCAGTAATTTTTACATACATCATTTCTGAATTCCCTTAACAACCTCTTGAAGTATGTAGTAATATTCCACTTTTAAACTTCAGGGACCTGAGGTTCAGTGAGATTAAATAAATGCCCCAAGATAACTCAGGTAGGAAGAAGCAGAGTTGTGGTCTGAAGCAAATGTTTATCTGATCTCATAAGCCATTACCCAGCATCAGTTATGGATCTCTGTTCTGCTTGGTGTCAAAATTAGATAGAAGGAAAAAAAGGTTAAGCTGAAATTCAGGCCTGATCTTTCAACAGCAGAAAGGGGCTTATTTTATCCTACTTTCAGTGCCTGTTCCTAATTCCTTCCACATACCTCCATGTAGTCCTTCAAGGGGGTGTAAGGTAGATGCATGTCTCCTATAGATGGTGTTAGGCTTTTGGAAACAAAATATCACAGCTGGGTAAAAAGTGAGCTCTTTCTTTTCTTATCTACCATTTGCAAATATGAGTCTATGCTGGAAGATGATACTTCGGTTCTTCTTTTTCTGGCTCACGAACTTGTAAATCTTGTATTTGAGTTCTTGTGGTTGCAAGAGTGTTAGTATTGAAAAAGAGAAAGTTTATTTCCTTATTACAGACATTCTGGAGCCTTTAATCCTATGTTATAGGCACCTTGCTGCAAAAAGCGGCAAAGTGATGGAAACAAATGTATGTATTACAGCTCCAGGTAAAAATAAGCACTCTCAAATGCAGAGGTATTATATATAGTTAATTTTACTAGATGGGTGTATCTTCAGTAAATATTTCTTCTCTCAGCATGAATACTTCTCAAATCCCATCATTTTCTTTTTGGAGAATAAAGAAGTGAATATATTTATGTTATAGTATGCTAGTGAATGTAGCCAGTTTACAGTTTGAGTCTAGGATATGTTAGTCTACTAAGGTAAATTTGCATATATTTTGGAAATAATTTTGTGTATTTCATGATTGATATGTTTTATTGTTCTCTGGCCTGAGTTTGGGGCCTTTTCTGTTCTTCTGTTCACGGGGAACATTATTTGAAAACATCTAACTAGATATTACAAATTTCAAATTGCTTAAAAAAAGGATCATAGTTATATTTAGGATATTGTTTTTCTGGAACTATTTGCTGATGGCAGTTTTCTTCTAAATTGGCTTTAGAAAATATTTCTAAATAGCATGATTGTGACCACTGTATTTTACAGCCTCCCAACCTGCACAAACAAACCCAATGCACTGAAGCTTCTGATCCTTTTACTTTTAAGTACAGTTTATAACATTGCAGCCATTATTGACATTACAGAGGCTTTTGCTGAGCTTTTTCCTTCCGTCCAAATTTTTAACAGCTTCCCCACTGCTTGTCAAAAAAAGGTCACAATTCATGTAGCCTAAGGCTACCTTTCAAACCACTTTTATTATTTAATGTGCCCTTTGTTCCAGCAAAATTGTACTATTCAATATTCAGCTGATCAGATGTACTCATTTTCTGTTTCCTTTGGTCATTATGATTTTGATTTCCTGGTGTATCTTCTTCCTCCATCTCTCTCTGGTGAGATCTTACGTGCCTTACTGGCCTGGCTTAACTCATCATGAAGCTTCCTGTCATTCCCAGTTTTGAATTCCCATTCATGGCTTATTTGTACCTCTGATACCATATGCCAGATTCAAACGCTTTGTAAGTGCTCTTTCTGGCCCAGCTAAGCCTGTGACAGCCCCATGCCGTACACCCTGGGCCCCTCCATTGAGTATCTGCAGTTCTCCCACTTCTTTCTCTTTTTTATTTCATAAGATAATTCCTCCTTCCTTACCTCATTTGGTTTGTATTTTCCATTCACTCCAGTTTTACATCTTTAAATGAGGTCTTATTTTCATTGGAGATCTCATTTTGTAATTCTTATTTAGAAGTGGTTTCTCCAGGACGTCTTTGGCCCTGTGCATGTCATTTATGCCTTTTGAGGCCAGAAGGACCTTGAGACCAAACCATAACTTGAGACCCAGGTAACTCTCACCTTGAACCTGCCCTGCACATGGCCCCGCCTACCAGAGGAGGGGAATTAAACACCTAGGAGAATATCCCACTTAACATTGCCATTGTGGTATTTGAAGTGCTTCCTCAGTCCTCTTTGTGGAGCCTCATTAGGATAATAGAAGTGCCCTTTTCTAACGAATTCCCAGCTGGAAAGGAGAGTGTTCAGTCTCTTCAGCTTCAAGCAATCTGTTCCCACTCCTATTCAGTCCCCAGGGTGAAGAAGATTCTAGACTTCCTTCTTTAGCCTTTTCAGCTCTTTTACTGAGTTCTACTCGTGGAATTTAGTCCTAGTCTCTTGAGACACACCATGTGGCAAAATCCATTCTCTGCTCTTGGCAGAGACATCCCTCCTGGGTCCTCTCCCTTTAGCTCTCTCTCCATTTTCCTCCCTTCCCTCAACCCCGCAGTCATCAATTTTTTTATCTCTTTGTACCCTTGTTGTGTCTGGCCTTTTAGGGAGATTGTTAGTCTCAGATTTGTCTCTGCTGATAGATAAGGAGTGGTGACCTTCAGCTTCTGAGGATAAAAGGAGACCTAAAGAGGAAGAGCATCTCCTGCTCAAAACAGTGCCTGTCTCTACCTTTGCTTTAAAAAGTTCCCTTTTTGTAACCTTAACCTTTTCTATATTTCAGCATGGGATGGGTCAGGGGGGAAGCCTGCCCTGTCACATCGTTTCTGTTCATAACTAGTCTTGCTCTATTCATGTTTATATTCCCAGCTGGTTCCCAATGAGAAGTCTTGCACGTAGAAGGTGCTCAATTAAATGCTGGATTCATAATCTTGTCCATTTTTTTAAATTCCCACATCTTATTCTCTCCTGCTATTATAGAATCTGAGTATAATTAAATCCTTCTCCAAATTGTCTGTGTTGTATTTCTCAGTCAGAAGCTTGCAAAAAATATTTTAAACAGTTGTCGTGTGGGCTTTTCCTGAAATGCCATGTCACTCCAAAAGTGATACTCTGCTATTTTGACTACTCATAGAAAATGAGGAAGGAGGTAGGCTGAACAGAGAGAAATTCCAACTGAAATTAGTACTTCTAGCCAAATCAGTGGTGTAAGAACATTGCTTCTCTTTAGAATTTTAGAAATAGCTAAGGCAGTGTGAATTTTTTAAAACCTTTCCTATCAGTGGCAAAAGAAAGTGATGAAATGATAATAATGGTAGTTGGTGTATAGGGATAAATTATTGATAAAAGCATCTCCTGTCTTGGCATTTTTGATACTAATCCCAATAGTATGATGTGGTTATATGCTTTGTTAGGGATTGTGTATATGTGAGTAATATAACAATTATATCAGCTCATTATTTGAAAAAAAAACCCTTAATATTTTTTTTGTTTTTAAAATTAGGTTAGTGGGGAAAAAGAAAAAAAAAAGCTTTCCATTCACATTAGATTGAAGTAACTTAGTGATTTCTGAATTTCAGTGGTTACTGAAATTTTAGTTTTAAATTCTAGTAAGAATATTTTAAATTATACATAGGAGGTGTGGGAGTTCATCTTATCCAGGAGAGAAGAATCTGTTTCACTTAACCAACTTAACTATGTGGGATTGTTTTATGAAAACAATATAAATATTCTGACCCAAAAACACCCTGGTGTGTTTGTCTATGTGGCTAAGGTAATCAAATGATACTTCTCCTCAAATTGTCCCCAGCGTATTTTATTTATGTTCTCAATGGCTCCTGCTGCAATCCTCTGGAAAGTTCTGCCTGTTCATGAGCCTCCACGAAAACATCTGCAGTGGGCAAAGAGGAAGGTGCCCAGTGTCAGGGCTACGTAGCTTTCCCAGCCCACTTCCCATTAACGTAAGTTTGGAGTCCCAGTATTGTTTCACACAGCTTCCGAGGATAGAAGAGAAATGAAGGAAGAAAAGTTTTTGATGACTAGAGTCAGGGTGCCTTGTAGAAATTCAGATAGCTACTTCTTTTACCAGAGGCTCCTAGTTTCTTTAACAGTTCTCTCAGAAATTTAATCGGCTTCTGATATATTGCTTCCAGTCAGTTCCATAGTTCTCAACGTTTTTTTAAACACAGTTAACTCTGCTTTTTATCTTTCCTTCTGCCTTCTATGCATCTTTTTTTTTTTTCAAGCCTTGATTTTTTGGTTAGATTCGATAGACATAAAAGGACTGTGTCAAATTTTTATCAATGTTTCTGTCTCTTGCTCTTAGGTGCTATCCCCCTCTCGTTGCAAACCAGTAACAATTGTTTGTTTTTTTAAAAAAAAAATCCTTATTGGAGTACAATTGCTTTACATTGTTGTATTAGTTTCTGCTGTATAACAAAGTGAATCAGCTATACGTATACATATATCCCCATATCCCCTCCCACTTGCATCTCCCTCCCACCCTCCCTATCCCACACCTCTAGGAGGTCACAAAGCAACGAGCTGATCTCCCTGTGCTATGTGGCTGCTTCCCACTAGCTATTTCACATTGATAGTATATATATGTCCATGCCACTCTCTCACTTCATCCCAGCTTAGCCTTCCCCCTCCCCGTGTCCTCAAGTCCATTCTCTATGTATGCGTCTTTATTCCTGTCCTACCCCTAGGTTCTTCAGAACCATTTTTTTTTTTTAGATTCCATATATATGTCTTAGCATACAGTATTTGTTTTTCTCTTTCTGTTTTTCTCTTTCTCTTACTTCACTCTGTATGACAGGCTCTAGATCCATCCACATCTCTACAAATGACCCAATATCGTTCCTTTTTATGGCTGAGTAATATTCCGTTGTATATATGTGCCACATCTTCTTTATCCATTCATCTGTTGATGGACACTTAGGTTGCTTCCAGGTCCTGGCTATTGTAAATAGTGCTGCAATGAACATTGTGGTACATGACTATTTTTGAATTATGGTTTTCTCAGGGTATATGCCCAGTTGTGGGATTGCAGGGTCATATGGTAGTTCTAGTTTTAGTTTTTTAAGGAACCTCCAACTGTTCTCCATAGTGGCTGTATCAACTTACATTCCCACTAACAGTGCAAGAGGTTGCCTTTTCTCCACACCCTCTCCAGCATTTATTGTTTGTAGATTTTTTGATGATGACCATTCTGACTGGTGTGAGGTGATACCTCATTGTAGTTTTGATTTGCATTTCTCTAACGATTAGTGATGTTGAGCATCCTTTCATGTGTTTGTTGACAATCTGTATATCTTCTTTGGAGAAATGTCTATTTAGGTCTTCTGCCCATTTTTGGATTGGGTTGTTTGTTTTTTAGATATTGAGCTACATCAGATGCTTGTATATTTTGGCGATTAATCCTTTGTCAGTTGCTTCGTTTGCAAATATTTTCTCCCATTCTGAGGGTTGTCTTTTTGTCTTGTTTATGGTTTCTTTTGCTGTGCAAAAGTACTTTCATTAGGTCCCATTTGGTTATTTTTGTTTTTATTTCCATTTCTCTAGAAGGGGGGTCAAAAAAGGATCTTGCTGTGATTTATGTCATAGAGTGTTCTGCCTATGTTTTCCTCTAAGAGTTTTATAGTGTCTGGCCTTATATTTAGGTTTATAATCCATTTTGAGTTTATATTTGTGTGTGGTATTAAGGAGTGTTCTAATTTCATTGTTTTACACGTAGCTGTCCAGTTTTCCTAGCACCATTATTGAGGAGGCTGTCTTTCCTCCATTGTATGTTCTTGCCTCCTTTATCAAAGATAAGGTGACCATATGTGCATGGGTTTATCTTTGGGCTTTCTATCCTGTTCCATTGAGGTATATTTCTGTTTTTGTGCCAGTACCATACTGTCTGGATTACTGTAGCTTTGTAGTATAGTCTGAAGTCAGAAAATCTGATTCCTCCAGCTCAGTTTTTCTTTCTCAAGAGTGCTTTGGCTATTCAGGATCTTTTGTGTTTCCATACAAATTGTGAAATTTTTTGTTCTAGCTCTGTGAAAAATGGCATTGGTAGTTTGATAGGGATTGCACTGAATCTGTAGATTGCTTTGGGTAGTATAGTCATTTTCGCAATGTTGATTCTTCCAATCCAAGAACATGGTATATCTCTCCGTTTGTATCACGTTTAATTTCTTTCATTAGCAACAGGTCTTTTGTCTCCTTGGGTAGGTTTATTCCTAGGTATTTTATTCTTTTATCAGGTCTTTTGTCTCCTTGGGTAGGTTTATTCCTAGGTGTTTTATTCTTTTGTTGCAATAATAAATGGGAGTGTTTCCTTAATTTCTCTATCAGATTTTTCATCATTTGTGTATAGGAATGCAAGAGATTTCTGTGCATTATTTTGTATTCTGCTACTTTACCAAATTCATTGATTAGTACTAGTAGTTTTCTGGGAGCATCTTTAGGATTCTGTATGTATAGTATCATGTCATCTGCAAACAGTGACAGTTTTACTTCTTTTCTGATTTGGATTCCTTTTATTTCTTTTTCTTCTCGGATTGCTGTGGCTAAAACGTCCAAAACTATGTTGAACATTAGTGGTGAGGGTGGGCACTGATCTTAGTGGAAATGGTTTCAGTTTTTCACCATTGAGAATGATGTTGGCTATGGGTTTGTCATATATGGCCTTTATTATGTTGACGTAAATTCTCTCTATGCCTACTTTTTGGAGAGTTTTTGTCATAAATGGTTGTTGAATTTTGTTGAAAGCTTTTTCTGCTTCTATTGAGATTATCATATGTTTTTTATCCTTCAGTTTGTTAATATGGCGTATCACATCGATTGATTTGCGTATATTGAAGAATCCTTGCATTCCTAGGATAAACCCCACTTGATCATGATGTATGATCCTTTTAATGTGCAGTTGGAGTCTGTTTGCTAGTATTTTGTTGAGGATTTTTGCATCTATATTCATCAGTGATATTGGTCTGTAATTTTCTTTTTTGTAGTAACTTTGTCTGGTTTTGGTATCAGGGTGATGGTGGCCTCTTAGAATGAGTTTGGGAGTGTTCCTTCCTCTGCAATTTTTTGGAAGAGTTTGAGAAGTATGGGTGTTAGCTCTTCTCTAAATGTTCAATAGAATTCACCTGTGAAGCCATCTGGTCCTGGACGTTTGTTTGTTGGAAGATTTTTAATCACAGTTTCAATTTCATTACTTGTGATTGGTCTGTTTATATTTTCTGTTGCCTCCTGGTTCAGTCTCGGAAGGTTGTGCTTTTCTAAGAATTTGTCCATTTCCTCCAGGTTGTCCATTTTATTGGCATAGAGTTGCTTGTAGTAATCTCTCTTGATCCTTTGTATTTCTCCAGTGTCAGTTATTACATCTCCTTTTTTCTTCTAATTCTGTTGATGTAAGTCTTCTCCCTTTTTTTCTTGATGAGTCTGGCTAATGGTTTATTAATTTTGTTTATCTTCTCATAGAAACAGCTTTTAGTTTTATTGATCTTTGCTATTGTTTCCTTCATTTCTTTTTCATTTATTTATGATCTGATCTTTATGATTTCTTTCCTTCTGCTAACTTTGGGGTTTTTTGGTTCTTCTTTCTTTAATTCCTTTAGGTGTAAGGTTAGGTTGTTTATTTGAGATGTTTCTTGTTTCTTGAGGTAGGATTGTATTCCTATAAACCTCCTTCTTAGAACTGCTTTTGCTTTTTAGGTTTTGGGTCTTCGTGTTTTCATTATCATTTGTTTCTAGGTATTTTTTGATTTCCTCTTTGATTTCTTCAGTGATCTCTTGGTTATTTAGGAATGTATTGTTTAGCCTCCATGTGTTTGTATTTTTTACAGTTTTTTTTTCCTGTAAGTGATATCTAGTTTCATAGCATTGTGGTCAGAAAAGATACTTGATATGATTTCAATTTTCTTAAATTTACCAGGGCTTGATTTGTGAGCCAAGATATAATCTATCCTGGAGAATGTTCCTTGCGCACTTGAGAAGAAACTGTAATCTGCCATTTTTGGATGGAATGTCCTATAAATATCAATTAAGTCCATCTTGTTTAATGTGTCATTTAAAGCTTGTGACTCCTTATTTATTTTCATTTTGGATGATCTGTCCATTGGTGAAAGTGGGGTGTTAAAGTCCCCTACTATGATTGTGTTACTGTCAATTTCCCATTTTATGGCTGCTAGCATTTGACGTATGTGTTGAGGTGCTCCTATGTTGGGTGCATAAATATTTACAATTGTTATATCTTCTTCTTGGATTGATCCCTTGATCATTATGTAGTGTCCTTCTTTGTCTCTTGTAATAGTCTTTATTTTAAAGTCTATTTTGTCTGATATGAGAATTGCTACTCCAGCTTTCTTTTGATTTCCATTTACATGCAATATCTTTTTCCATCCCATCACTTTCAGTCTGGATGTGTCCCTAGGTCTGAAGTGGGTTTCTTGTAGACAGAATATATATGGGTCTTGCTTTGGTATCCATTCAGCCAGTCTATGTCTTTTGGTTGGAGCATTTAATCCATTTATATTTAAGGTAGTTATTGATATGTGTTTTCCTTTTACCATTTTCTTAATTGTTTTTGGTTTGTTATTGTCAGTCTTTTCCTTCTCTTGTGTTTCGTGCCTAGAGAAGTTCCTTTAGCATTTGTTGTAAAGATGCTTTGGTGGTGCTGAATTCTCTTAGCTTTTGCTTGTCTGTAAGGTTTTAATTTCTCCATCAAATCTGAATGAGATCCTTGCTGGGTAGCATCATCTTGGTTGTAGGATTTTCCCTTCCATCACTTTAAATATGTCTTGCCATTCCCTTCTGTCTTGCAGAGTTTCTGCTGAAAGATCAGCTGTTAACCTTAGGGTATCTCCTTGTATGTTATTTGTTGATCTTCCCTTGCTGCTTTTAATATTTTGTCTTTGTATTTAATTTTTGATAGTTTGATTAATATGTGTTTTGGCATGTTTCTCATTGTATTTATCCTGTATGGGACTCTCTGCGCTTCCTGGATTTGATTAACTATTTCCTTTCCCATATTAGGGAAGTTTTCAACTATAATCTCTTCAAATATTTTCTCAGTCCCTTTCTTTTTCTCTTCTTCTTCTGGGAGCCCTATAGTTCGAACGTTGGTGAGCTAATGTCCCATAGGTCTCTGAGAGTGTCCTTGATTCTTTTCATTCTTTTTTCTTTACTCTGCTCTGCAGTAGTTATTTCCACTATTTTATCTTCCAGGTCACTTATCCATTCTTCTGCCTGAGTTATTCTGCTATTGATTCCTTCTAGAGAATTTTTAATTTCATTTATTGTGTGGTTCATCATTGTTTGTTTGCTCTTTAGTTCTTCTAGGTCCTTGTTAAAGTTTCTTGTATTTGCTCCATTCTTTTTCCAAGATTTTGGATCATCTTTACTATCATTACTCTGAATTCTTTTCCAGGTAGATTGCCTATTTCCTCTTCATTTGTTTGGTCTGGGGGGTTTTTACCTTGCTCCTTCATGTGCTACATATTTCTCTGTCTTCTCATTTTGCTTAACTTACTGTGTTTGGGGTCTCGTTTTCGCAGGCTGCAGGTTCGTAGTTCCCATTGTTTTTGGTGTCTGTCCTCAGTGGTTAAGGTTGGTTCAGTGGGTTGTGTAGGCTTCCTGGTAGAGGGGACTAGTGCCTGTGTTCTGGTGGATGAGGCTGGATCTTGTCTTTCTGGTGGGCAGGATCAAGTCCAGTGGTGTGTTCTGGGGTGTCTGTGAACTTATTATGATTTTAGGCAGCCTCTCTGCTAATGGGTGGGGTTGTGTTCCTGTCTTGCTAGTTGTTTGGCATAGGGTGTCCAGCACTGGAGCTTGCTGGCCATTGGGTGGAGCTGAGTCTTCTGAGACAGAGGTCTCTGGGAGAGCTCTCGCTGATTGATATTACGTGGGGCCGGGAGGTCTCTGGTGGTCCAATGTCCTGAACTTGGCTCTCCCACCTCAGAGGCACAGACCTGACAGCCAGCCAGAGCACCAAGACCCTGTCAGCCACATGGCTCAGAAGGAAAGGGAGAAAGATAGAAGGAAGGAAGTATCAAAGGAAGGAAGGAAGGAAGTATCAAAGGAAGGAAGGAAGGAAGGGAGGAAAGAAAGAAAGAAAGAAAAAGAAAGAAAGAAAAAAGAAAGAAAGAGAGAAAGAAGGAAGGAAAGGAGGAAGGGAGGGAGGGAGGGAGGGAGGAGGATGGAAGTAAAAAAAATAAAGTTATTAAAATAAAAAAAATATTAAAATAAAATTTTTTTTAAAGTAACAACAAAAAAGAGAGCAACCAAAGCAATAAACAAATTCCCCGATGATAACAAGAGCTATAAATTATGCTAAGATAAACATAAAAATCAGAAACTAGTCAGTCACATACAGCAAACTCCAAGTCTACAGTTGCTCCCAAAGTCCACCGCTTCCATTATGGGATGCACATAGGATTCTTGGTGGCTGCAGCAGCAGCCTTACCGTTTCGTGCCCGTCTCTGGTGTCCACGCTGTTAGCCTCAGCTTGCACCCGTCTCTGAAGCTCGTTTAGGCAGTCTTCTGAATCTCTTCTCCTCACACACCCCGAAACAATGGTCTCTTGGCTTTTAGGCAGTTCCAGACTTTTTCCCGGACTCCCTCCCGGCTAGGTGTGGTGCACTAGCCCCCTTCAGGCTGTGTTCACACAGCCAACCCCAGTCCTCTCCCTGGGATCCGACCTCCGAAGCCTGAGCCTCAGGTTTCTGCCCCCACCCGCCCCAGCAGGTGAGCAGACAAGCCTCTCAGGCTGGTGAGTGCTGGTTGGCACCAATCCTCTATGCGGGAATCTCTCTGCTTTGCCCTCTGCACCCCTGTTGCTGCGCTCTCCTCTGTGGCTCTGAAGTTTCCCCCCCCCCACCTCCCATTTCCACCAGTGAAGGGGCTTCCTAGTGTGTGGAAACTTTTCCTCCTTCAAAGCTCCCTCCCAGAGGTGCAGGTCCCATCCCTATTCTTTTGTCTGTGTTTTTTCTTTTTTCTTTTGCCCTACCCAGGTACATGGGGAGTTTTTTGCCTTTGGGAAGTCTGAGGTCTTCTGTCAGTGTTCAGGAGGTGTTCTCTAGGAGTTGTTCCACATGTAGATGTATTTCTGATGTATTTATGGGGAGGAAGGTGATCTCCAGGTCTTACTCCTCCGCCATCCTGAAGGTCCTCTATGCATCTTTCTTAATTCAGTGGTGGCCATCATGAATCCACCTGAACCAAAGGCTGGGGAAAGTGGCAGGGGTGGCACTAGCTACCGTCTTATTTTCATCACAGGGTTAAGTATTTTTGTTTAATTGGGAACTTTTAATTGATTTTTTTGTTTAAAGCCTTGTACAGTTATATTTATTTTTGGTATTTGGGGATCAGAAGCAGTCTTATTTTTCAATCCTGTGTAGTCCTAAATTTCTGAACTCTCTACTCCCTTTCATTTTTGTCTTCAAAGTAGTTAAGTGTTGTCCGAGCTCATCTCTTCCTTGTCATACCTTGCACTAAGCGTCAAGGAACAAATAATAGACGCCGATGTCATGGCATTTTGCAGCTTCTTCCTCTAGAGCTTCAAGTTCACTAGGCAGTTGCATTGCCTTTTGAGAAACTGTGGGCTTCAGTTTTACTAAATGTTTTTTTGGTAGCATGAACCACCAGCTTTCCAGTTGTTGTATCTGTTTTCTTGCTACTTGATTCTGACCACTAAGCCAGTATTAAAGTTTTGGGCCTTTGTTATGGCCCCATTCCATTTCCAGTGGTCAATTAATTTCTTCGTGAAGCTAGGCTGGGTGTGATAACAGAGAGACCCCAAAATGTCAGTGGATTATTTCAATAAGATTTTATTTCTCATTGACATCAGAATCTTTGGGTTATAGGAGATTAAATCAGTACAACATCTTTCCTCTCCTATGGACCCATAGTGATGGTAGTTTTGAAATCTTTCACACATACTTCCAGTGTTACCGAAGTACTGGGAGAGAGACAGCATATGGAGGATCACTCATGGTCATTCTGTAGAGGCTAGATTTGGAGTAGCACAGGTCACTTCTGCTCACATTCCATAGGAGAAAATATTGTTGTTTCATGTAACTGCAAGGGAGGCTGGGATGCATATAGTAGGAGGAGAGAAGCTTTTAGTAATTAGCTGGTAGTCTCTACCACAAGATGTTGGGAAAGAATTTAAGTGTGTCAAGGATATGCGTAAGAAAAAAGAATACGACTACTGGAATGGCAGTTGGACTTAGTGACTAGATGATAAAGGACCAAAAGGCAAAAAAGAAACTGTGAAGTAATGATTACTATCATGTGATATTCTGGAAGATATAACTATTCTGATTTTTTTAATCTAGCAAAGGAAAGGGTGGTTAATAAAAGTTAGTCTCTATGTTTATATGCTTTAAAGAGTGTGTGACTTCCTGAGGATATAATGTTTTATTTATTTTGGCATTTTGTGAATATGACTAACATGTTCTCTACACACATCAATTAGTGTAGTTGTTTTGAAAAAATAAGGTATTTTTAGGTCTCAATTGCACTTGCCCCTGGAGAAAGAAAGACAACAGACACACACACACACACACACACACACACACACACACACACACACACACGAATGATTGAGGAGGGAGGCAGTGGGGCATGAGGCAAGCATGAGAATGAAAAATTTGTTCAAAGGTTTGACCATGACTTTCCTGGCTTTTGTGGGGAAAGAATATAGCTATATTTTAAAGTAATTCTTAAATCATGATGAGATGATGTTTGTGTGGCTCTCGGCAGCTGACTACTACCTGGAATAAGCTGATAGAACTGGAGAGGAGGTCTTAGGTTTCTGCAGAATTTTGTCTATGATCCTAGTAGGTCAGCAGGTTCTGTCTCTCATGGAACCACCAGTTCATAGCAACTCTGAAAGTTTACTTACTTCTGTTCTTGAATGTTTGACTTTATTCTTGCTTCTTGCTTTTTCTTTCTGCCACCTCCTAGTCTAGGCGACTTGGCATGTCATCTCTGAATTCCAGCAGTAGTTTTGTAATGGCGGTTAATGTGTCTCCACTTCAGTATATTCTGCACCCTGCTTTTTCCTGCTCATTAAAGCTGAAATTACTGTACATTTTCCATAGGATACCTTACAAGATTTTTCACTATCTGTGCCTAGGCAAGGCATGGCCTAGCAGCCAGAGATCTTCAATTGTGGCTTCAAGTTCATGGCAATCAGCTGCATGACCATGGAGAAGTCACTTAGGAGACTCTAAGTGTCACCAGCCACTCTGTAAAAAATAACTATTTATTGGTCAAAGAAGTTAGAAAACATTGTGCACTGTATCTTTTTCTTAGTAATATAAGATTGCATGATAGTATATTTTAAAGGTTCTGAAAAGCCCTGACACAAAATGACCTGTTTACCTGGATTTAACCCTGCATCCTCCTCACTGATTGAGCATCAAATCCTTTTGTTCACACATCACTATTGATACTACAAGCAAATTAGCATCCCCAGAAGACACACTAGTGAACTACATTTGATGGCATTAAGAACCTTCCAAAAATGTCTCCACTTTGTAAAATGAGGGGGATAGTACCTCATCAGGTTGTTTTCTGGATTACGTGAATTTATCCAAGTTAATGCTCAGAGCCAAGCATGAAGCCCAGCATGAAGTAAGCCGTTCGTAAATGTTGCCTGTTATTTATTATTAGTCACTATTTCCTCCATGTAACTTTTCCTTTCCCATACTTTTACCTTCACTTATGTATTTTCCCTTACAGTAAATGACTTTCTCATCCTCATAATTTAGCTGACACCTTCTTGAATGAGGTAAGCAAGATAGAGTGAAAAGAGAACGGTTGTCAGATGTATTCTCATCCCAGCACCACAATTTACAAGTAGTGTCTCCTGAGCGTGTTTCTCAGTCTACCTTGGCTGTAGATTCCCTGCAAACTGGGATTATTATCATGACCTACAAGTTTGCTGTGAATCCTCTGTTATATATACACACACTTACACACACACAGAATATGTGTTCTGTGTAGGTAGCAGTAATCTCAGTGACTGGCACATATAGGTGTTTGGTAAATGAAGACTGTGGCTATTATTGTAATTTTTATATTATTAATTTAAATCCTAGTCTCATGTTGTCACTTTTCCTGACCACTGTTGTCCAAGTAATGTGATTTTTCTCAGAACTGTAAGAGCTTAACTTCTGTGTGTCACACATCTGCATCATTTTATTATTGGCATTTTTAATATTCTGCCCTATTATCAGCAAAGGCTTTGAAGTTAGGGACCTACATTTCATGCTTTTTATTTTGTTAGAGGACATGGCATTTCACTTTTCACATAGGAGGGCTCGACTGCATGTAGTTTAACCTCAAAAAGAGCCAGAGGAGGGCCAAGGGAAACAGTTGAATATACTTTCCTGCTGACCCTCTTTGTTTGCTGGACTGTGACATTCAGGGTAAACGGTCCAGTAGAAGGCTCAAAAGGCATGAAAGACGGTAAGTGCTGAATGTAGGTTTAGACATGACTGACAAAAAATAATTGAAAAGAGTAATAAAATAGACAAAATTCTGCCAAGATTTATTTTTTAAAATGTGTGGAGATACATGTAAATAGCATTAGGAAAGGGGATGGGCATAATCATACTTTGGTAAGGATATTAAAATCATAGGGACAGAAGAAAAGCTATGTGTCAATAATTGTAAGAACAGATAAAATTGATTTTTTAAAAAGAAAAATATATATTGATTCAAGATGAAAGAGAAAGCCTGTGAATCAGTAAGCAGTAAAGAAATTAATTCAGGCCAAGGTAGAGAGTGAATTAAACTAGTAAAGTTCATAAGACCTATCCTGGATGAAAGATAAAATGTAGAATTGGTGAAAATTAGAATTAGGAGAAAAAAGAGTTTTGGAGAAGAGATCATTTTGGCGTGAAATAATTAGGGACGTTTCCATAAGATAGATTCAACCTGGATAGTAAAGGAGAAGGGTGGATAACAGAGATTTGAAGAAAATAGGCAAAGATACTAACCTCTTTTAAATCAGGAATGCTTCTTATATTATTTTTGTTACCTTTCTGGATATTTGAAATATTTCTAAGTTTAAAACTAATCTTTTAAAAGAATGGATGAAGTGAGGTGGGAATGGGAAGCAGAACACTTCATCTGGGGTAGATTTTTGTTTAGAAGGGCAGGAGGAGAGTAAGCTAAAATTAAAGCAGCCGAATCTTTGAGTATTGTG
Organism: Orcinus orca; assembly: GCF_937001465.1. Lineage (NCBI taxonomy): Eukaryota > Metazoa > Chordata > Mammalia > Artiodactyla > Delphinidae > Orcinus > Orcinus orca. The sequence goes on from NC_064567.1 coordinate 70,665,487, forward strand.
TGAGCCTTCCATTTCCCATTCCTGCTACTCTGACAGAGTTGCTCTTAATACCCTAGATGCTGAAAGCTTGCAAAGGTTTTTTCTGTTTTTTTTTTTTTTTTAAGTGAAATCATTTTGGCCTTGCTTTCCTCGGTTATGGGAAATTGTTTCAGTGAAAATTTCCTACAGGCTGCTTAAAAGCAATGCGTGGAACAATGGGCCTTGTGGGAAGTGAAATGCATGTGGGGAAGTGCTTAGCACTTAATGTGAGTTATTTTTACTTCCATTCATAGACATGTCTCAGTGAAGTTCAAATTATCCCTTGGACAGTAGAAGGCAGTCTGTTAATTTAAAGCTAGACTTTTTTGGTTCCATAAAGCCAAATTTAGGATAGATTTCAAAAGCTAAATAAACAACAGTCTACCTCCCCATTAAAAATGAGTGTGTCAGGTTTCTGTGTACTTAAGTCTTTAAATAATCTCCACTTAGCTTTTCTACAAGGGGCCTTAGATATTTAGGAAGAGGCTATCCTTTCCAATCATACCTTGTTTGTGAAGGGGACGCTGAGAGGTGGGGGCTGTCTTAATTTTATTACTAAAATTCTGTAGATGTCGTGTTGATTTTAACAAGTTAAAATGAAGGCTGGGAAAGTTGTGCATATTGGGAGTGGTGTGATTGTGAAATGCTGAGAGGCAGCAAAGGCTGAAATCCTTAAAGATACTGCTCAGCATCATTTTTCTGTAATGCCATAAAATATTATTTCCAAAAATTGTCGGAGGAAATTAATGTTATACTTTATAGCGCTGGTTCTCAATCTTGATTCTTAATCAGAATCCCCTGTGAAGTTCTTAAAAATACATATATTGGGGCTGGGTTTTGGAAATTCCAGTTTAGTAGTTCAAGGGGATGGGGCCCGGGTGTGTGTGCACGTGTATATGTGTGTGTATCTGTCTGTATCTATGTGTGGAAAATTCCACAGCTTATTCTGAAGCAGATCCAAGGATCAAAGTTTACCAATATACTAAATTCCTTCTCTGCGGAAATTCATTGTTTCAGAGCTACACTCTGCAGATTTCATGTATGCCAACCTGTAATAGGACTACTACTTATGAGACTGCAAAGTAAAGGTTTAGCAGAACTGTTAAATGTATGAGTGTGTTGCTTCTTACATCAAAGGACACTTTACAAATCCATCAATAACATAGTTATGTATTTTTAAATAGTTATGTATTTTAGTTTTTAAAAATTTATTTACCATAATTTAACAAAATAAAAAAACCATCCCTGAGTTAAATTTACAAATATTGGGAAATTTAGTAATATTCTGATTAACGTGATCGTTGACATGATTTACAAGAAAAATTTCTGTAAAAATGATAGTAATTTTACAATGTAGATTTAAATGGATAATTGCACTATGTTTGCCATCCTATCAAGAGAGGATTATTTTAATTAATAAAATGTGGGGTATAGAGGCAGTTAGAATAAACTGGACAAATGTGATAGTTGAAGTAAGTTCAGGCTTTGAATCAAGGTCCTACCACTAGCTGTGTGACCGGGCAAGTAATTTAACCTTAAAATAGGGCTAATTTTATCAACTTTACAAAGTTATTTTAAAGATTAAATGAGATAATGTATGAAATGCTACATAAGTATAAAGCAGTACCATTAATTATTTGGACTGAGACTCATTTTGTACATTTTCCATATTGGAAGATGATGTGCATATGTATTGGGTGTATCATGTGTATGTAGGTTGTGGAATTGCAGAAGAAATTAATTATACCAGACATTTTCACATTTACATTTTTAGCAACCTAAGCCTTCCAAAAGGGAATTGTTGTAAATATCTCTGCACTCTTTTGGGAAGGAGAGCATTCTTTGTTAGAACATTCTCAGGTGTGTTTCTCTGAGACTGGATTTCTTCAGTATTACTTATGATTACATAAGAGATGTATTCTATGTGTTGGAAACTTGACATTGCCAACACATATCAGACTTTTTTTTTTTTTTCTTTTTCTTTTTTTCTTGTGATACGCGGGCCTCTCACTGTTGTGGCCTCTCCCGTTGTGGAGCACAGGCTCCGGACGCTCAGGCTCAACGGCCATGGCTCACGGGCCTAGCCGCTCCACGGCATGTGGGATCTTCCCGGACCGGGGCACGAACCCGTGTCCCCTGCATCGGCAGGCGGACTCTCAACCACTGCGCCACCAGGGAAGCCCCACATATCAGACATTTTTAACATGAATCTTTCAACCACTGCTTCCCCAAGGCCATTATAATATTTCAGAGAAGACTGAAGCTTCTAATTTTGCTTCACAATTCTAGAATTGTAGAATTTTGTGTTGACACTGTAATATTTAATAAAAAATTTTTTAGTGAGAAAACCTTGGGAGAGACCTTCTTTTGAAAATTTATATTTTGGCCTAGTAGTTGATTCTACCTTAGATTATGTTTTCTCACATGATGAATTACAATGTTTTGAAGTATACTTTATTCTGTTAGGAAGGATGTAGGGAAAAGGCAATCTTTTAGTACTATTACTACCTAAGTAGATTTTCCTGATAATGACTGTCAAATTGTCATTTCCCCAAATCTCCCTCTCATTCCCCACCCTCCCTTCCTTCCACAGATATTTCTTGAGGGACACTGTGTGCCAGGCACTATACCGTGCACTGGGGGTACATACAAATGAAACCACAAAGTTCCTGCTCATATAGAACTTACATTCTCACGAGGGAGACAAACAATAAATAGGTTAAAATTATGTATAAGATGATTGCAGAAATGGTAAGGACTAGGCAGGTACTAGCAGAGTGCTGTTATAGAGGGAACAGGAATAGTATAGAGGAGCTCATGCCACTGCATGAGACACGGGATGTGCACATAGGTTATCAGTATCCCGAACAGCTTAGAATCAAAGAGGATTTGATAGTTCCCTCTCTCATACCCTCCCCATACATTCTCCTCTGTAACTTTATTTATCCTTTGAGGCTTCCTTTGCCTTTTTATTTGAACTTGATTCTATCCCTGTAAGTTGTTTTAAAGGATGGAGGTCAAGGTGTTAATTTTTACCCCTGACTGGCACTATTCAGAGATGAAGCCCTTAACTCTCACACTCCTTTATGGAGACCAGGCTTAAAAGTTCCAGGTATCTGATTAATGGTGGTAATTGTGCTCAGCCAATACAGTAAAGACAGCTAAATGCTGGAATTCTACCTGGGAAAAGTACTTCAGTTACCATGTTCTCCTTGGACATACAAGCTCTCCTGATTCATTTCTGCTTTACTTTGATGGTAGAATTAACTTGGGCTGATGGTTGTCATCTTGTCCTAAAACAAATTCCTTTGGTTTCTTTTTTTTTAATCTTATGATGTAATGCCCACCCTCCCTCATTGACTCCCCCCTCCCTTTTCTAAGGAGAGAAGTCAATGTTATGTTGGGAAAAAAAGCATTTTTGTTTCCTATCTTTGGGCAGAAACAAGAAGGGAACAGAGGGAATAGATTTGGGATGTGGGAAAGTAGGTAATTAAGGGAGATAATAGATATGAATGGAGATAGAAGCATTCAGATATAAATGGTTGAAGGTGTGTGAAAGAGAATAAGGGCAGAAGGGGTAGTCATTGTATGTTATTGTTCATATAGTTTTCATTTCTCAAGAAAGGAAAAATGAAGCTGAAAGATTAGCACTAAGCTGATTAAGAAATTATTGGTGAAAACACGTGTATTTTCAACTCAGAGTGCACTGAGAGGCAAGCAAATACTTGTTTATTACAGAAAGGAAAACATGTCACAGAATCTGGAAGTGGCAGTCTGAAATCAATAAAGCTTCTCGCTAAGTATCATCACCATAGAGATGATTCCCTAGGTGGATTTTGGGCAGGAGGATCATTCATTTTATTTAGTGTTTTAGGAAAATTTAAATGCTATCACCTCCTGAGAATACATCCGGGTTCCCCTCCTCTCTATGTTAATCAATGTCTTTGAGAATGCGAGATTCTTTTAATGTTAACCTAAGCCAGACATCATTGAGAAATGCAATATCCTTTTAAAAATTCATGAAATATATGGAAAAATTAAAATATAAGTGATTTTAAACATTCTGCTTTATGAATATACATTCTCTCTGACATTTCCCCCTTTATTACTTGATAACAAAAGTTAGTTGTCATGAGGTTTACATCAGAAAGAAATGACAAAAAATTCCATGTGCCCAATTATTATTGACTCCATATGTAGTACTAAATCAATCAGGAGGGCCAGAGAGGGAGCTTCCTGAGTTGTAATTTTCACAAAGTCACAAAATAGCAAGCCTCCAAACCAGGTAGAGTGTAAAATATTTCATCCTAGGATGAGGAAACTGGAAGGGATTTCGATAATAATGAATCCAACTCCATCATCTTACAGGTAAGGAATCTGAAGCCTACTGAGATTAAGTGATTGTCTAAGGTTACAATACAAAATCTTAAATTCCAAGTTTACACCAAAGTAAATTTGTATTTCTGAACCGTAATCCTAGAAGATATCCCTTGTGGCTTCAATTTATGACTGTTTTCCACAACTGATTCAAAGAACCGCGCCCTTCAACTAACAGTATTTTAAAGTAAGCAAAAACTATTCAGAACACTATTCAAAAAAGGCATATCACAGATGAGCATTATTTAATAAGGAACTCATCAGGTTTTTGATTGATTCAGTATTTTTCACATTTTCAATTGTCTTCTAATTTTCCCTGTAGAGAAGAAAGTATTTTCAATGTGAACCTTGATGAAACAAAAGAAGATTTTGTTCTTGGAAAACTCCTACTTTAAACCTCAGAAAGTAAAACACTGCCTTAGAGTTGAGTTTATTTTTCTTGTTTTTTTTCTTTTGTCTTTTAACAGCTTAAAATATTTGCCAGCTTCCTTGCTTAGAAGCACTGTGGTGGACTTTATAGATCCTTAGATTTGACAAGTGGAAAGATATAAGATTGAGGGTGTGATTCTTTGCTCAACTCAATGGTTGAGCTCTTTAGCCCACTGGATTCTTTAGGATATATTTCAGCCATAATTTTATCATTTAAGTGTGACTGCACTGAGTTTAGCCAATTCTGATACATTTTTAAGAAGAATGTGCTGCTGAGCTAAGTACTCTATATGCCATATTTCAGCCTCAAGCAGATTTTTATGACAAAGTAATGAACCCCTGGAAATGGGTTTATAATGGAAAATGCAACTTGACCTTAAATACAGGAGCCCAAATGCAACTTACAATAGCACACTTTTTGAAACACACAAAACCCTTTTCTCCCAAGGGTGGTGTCATAGGAGGAAGGTGTATAATAATGGTTGTATTTACCATAAATACCTAACATATTTTATGATTATTTGATTCTATTAAAAAATTTCACCTTATAGATTTTGATAAAGCTGCCTATGGGCAAAGTTATTGCAGTTGGATTTCTTTTCCTTTGCCTACTGGTCTCAGTGGAAAGAAGCAAGCAACCCTTATGAAAGGCTTTAGTTTTTAGTACCTGGTTAATAAAAAATAATTTCCTCTCCTTTGGACTTGTTCATGAAGCTGAAAAATAACTCCCCAGGTCAGTGGTGTGTGGTAAAGCTAATTTCTATAAGCTTTTTATCAGGTGGTACTGAGTAAAACAATATGGGGAAACCAAAAAACCCACCCTTCTGTACTAAATTTACAAGGGTGAGAGTTATTCCCAGTGTCACAGAAAGGGGGGAGAATGACACTTTTCTCTTCCAGATTTCTACTACAACCACAAAAAATTCTGAGATATAAAGAGTACAGAAGGAAAAACTAAAGTGTATGGAAAATTTCAGATAAATATAGATTTTAAAATCTGACACAAATGGCACTCATTGTTTGAGACACAATAAAACTCAGCTTTCACTTGTTTGTTGACAAGGGAACTTCATAGTAGTAAACATGAGTGAGGCAACGCATATCATAGCAACCCAGAAAGTGGTTGTCATTCAGCTCTCTCCTCCACAAGGCCCCTTCTCCCCAAGCATCACATTTTCTCAGAGGAGCATCATGAGAACATTCTAATCAACAAAAATCGGGCTTCTTCCCTTTAGGTTCAGCAGAGTGTTTGCTGTGTGTCTTGCAAAGTATGACAGCAAGATACTTCATACCCCTCTGTCTCTCCAGGATATTCACAGGCCACTTTCCAGGAAAGCAGCTGGGAGCAGGGCTGCGTAACACACCCAGGCACCTGTATAGCAGGCAGCTCTGATCCCAGTAAGTTTGAAGTCACATTTCTTTCTCTACTTCTTCAGGCTGGGGAATCATAAGAATGAGCAGCAGCAATGTTGCTTAGGGGGTAATGGATCCCCTTTTTTACCATCCTTGTGTAAAAGCACCCAGGGCATCCTTACACTGGCTTATTCCCCTCAGAGCCCAAAGGAAGAATTAGAAACTGCAGGGATTTGGAGAGGTTGTAGGTGAGTCTTTCTTGGATTATTTTTATTTCGATGGCTACTGTGGGTATTGGGAAATGACAGTATTCGATAGAAGAAGTAACATGCTACTGTGGAACCATGTCTTGGATGAAGGTGAAAAAACAAAAACAATTATAAGGTCTTTGGTGGAATGTAACTGAAGAACTTATTTCCCATTTTAAAATTCAATTTTACAATAAAAAAGTAAAGGCATGTGGTGTGCAATTGTGAGAAGGACTTTTTATTTTATTTTTTTTGCGTTACGCGGGCCTCTCGCTGTTGTGGAGCACAGGCTCCGGATGCCCAGGCTCAGCGGCCATGGCTCATGGGCCCAGCTACTCCGCGGCGTGTGGGATCTTCCCGCACCGGGACACGAACCCATGTCCCCTGCATCGGCAGGAGGACTCTCAACCACTGCGCCGCCAGGGAAGCCTGAGAAGGACTTTTGATCATCATGTTAGAAGCATAAATTTCTGAAACACTGCTGTCTAGTAGCTATAGAATTGATTGGGATAGTGATCGGCAGGGAGAAGGACACATCTTTCTACTGATATGGGAGACAAGTGGTAAGGATGGGTGTGGAGTCAGACAAGTGTACTGTTGTGGGAGCCCAAGGTTGGCAGTGTTCCCTCCCATCAGATGACCTCTTAGTTTCTCTGTGAAATAGACATGTGGACATTCACTGAGAGGTTGTCCATGAGGTGTGAATGGGAACTTGAAAGTTAGTGGATGAGTTTAGTGGACAGTTTCTGCAGTGAGGGAGGATGCTGACAGTGAGACGTAGAAAAATCAAGAACCCTGAATCAATTTTTACATGGAATAATGTGAGTCAAGTAGAGCAGGATGGAGATGAATTAGGGCTCTGCTGGATAGGTGAGGCAGAGGAAGGAGAACTTAGAAATGTGATGGAAAGAATTAGGCCTGAAAAAGGAAGAGTAGCCTTCATTGATCAGCTCCTTCAAGAACTGGAGATTGTGTCGTGTAAATCAAGTCTGCATTTTGCAAAAATAACTTTGCCCTTAGGTTTTCTTTCCCTAATGGAGTGGGGCATGAGTGTTTAGTTTAAACGATCAGATGTTAAATAAACACAGCAGACCAATTTGCGTAAGCTAGGTTGAGAAACCTTAGTTGTGGTATGAAAATGATGGGAAATGCTTAAATCTAAACTTAATCATTTTTAGGCTGTTTGTGGCTGTTCTGGGGGGAAATAAGTCTTCCTATATTTTGCCCAGCTTTACTTACTTTAGTCCTTTTGGTTGTGGTATGTCAAATATTTGCTCTTTGAAAACTACTTGGGACTGGAATTTTTATGAAATATTGTGCATTTATTTAAAGTATGACACAGTTATGATTTTACAGGCTAAAACAAAATGACCTGATGGTCTCTTCCAGGGATGAATCCCTGAAAGGGATTTGTACTCAAAGAAAGGACAGCTCCTCCCTAATCTTTATGCATCTACTGGGCCTGCCTTTTCACCTTTGCATAGTCGCTTTGAAGGATTCTACAGCTGTTTACCTCAATTGGAGATGTAGTTGGGGAGAAGAGGTGGGAGCAAATTGCTGGGGGTTTGGATGGCCTTGTTCTGTAAAAGAACCTTAAGCTTTAAGGTCTTCTGGACCTTCTCTAACCTGGGATCTTTGTGCTTTGCATAATAATACTTAGTGTCTCTTGTTTAGGCATATTTAAAGTGATAGAGCTGGCGTGGTCGTGATGGTGACAGGAAATAGCTCTAATGCCTCAGCAAGTATTACAAAGGCAATGAAAAATGCTCTGTCCTCTTGTCAAAACCATGCTCAACAATCTGCAGTGGTTTTTTTTTTTTTTTTTTTTTAATTTTATTTATTTATTTATTTATTTTTGGCTGTGTCGGGTCTTCGTTTCTTTTCGCGGGCTTTCTCTAGTTGTGGCGAGCGGGGGCCGCTCTTCATCGCGGTGCGCGGGCCTCTCACTGTCGCGGCCTCTCTTGTTGCAGAGCACAAGCTCCAGACGCGCAGGCTCAGTAGTTGTGGCTCACGGGCCTAGTTGCTCCGCGGCGTGTGGAATCTTCCCAGACCAGGGCTCGAACCCGTGTCCCCTGCATCAGCAGGCAGATTCTCAACCACTGCGCCACCAGGGAAGTCCCAATCTGCAGTGGTTTTGCCTTACTTGCATCTTAGAAGCTAAACTCATTAAATGCATGAGCCTTCAAAGAACCCCATTGCTCTAACCCTATCCTATCCTCCTCTTCATTTTTGTTCCACGCCATCCAGCTCCCTGTACTTCTCTTGGCCAGAGTTACTGCTCATAGTTCACAGTCTGTCATTACCTGCTTCTGGGATTTATTTATACAGGTGTTTCCTCTGACCCTCTTTCCATTTTGCATCCTATCAAGATTTTACCCGTTCTGAGAGACCCAATTCAAGAGAACTTTTGTGTAGGAAGGCTTCCTTGATTTTCTCAATCAGTTTCTTCTTTCAACTCCTATCAGCCTTTATCCATACACTCCTTTGTGGCATTTCTCATATTTATTTCCCAATTTATGACTATACAGTTGTCTAATTCCTCACCTGCCAATCTCTTTTGTAAATTCCTTAAGTATCTTTTTAAGAAAGGAAATGACTACTATTTATTAAACGCCAATCTTGTATGAAACACCATGGCTGATGTGGGTTGGAAGATACAAAAAAATGGCATGCTTTCCTGTTCTTCGGTTCTCAAGGATCTTGTAGTCTAGCCAGAAGTATGACAGGTAAGCAGATCATATCAATATAATGTATTATAATAAGTATAACAAGATAGGCATCTCAAATTGTTCTAAGAAACTAAGTCACCTAACCTGGGTGGTAAGCTCAGAAAAGGCCTCCTACAGGAAAGAACTCTTGAAGTAAATCTTAAAGGTTAAATAGGAAAACCAGTCAGGACAGGAGCAAGTTCTGGGCTGAGGAAAGAGCACGAGCAAAGGCACAAAGGCATGAGACATTATAGTGTGTAAAGGCAGCCATGAACTTTTCAGAATCAGCAGAGTATAAAATGCAAGATTGGGTGAGGTAGTGGGTGAGCCTATGCAGACTTTTGTTTGCCTAGCCAAGGAACTTGAATTTTATTCTGAATGTGCTGGAGAACCATCAGAAGGTTTCAGACATGTGAGAGGCATGATAAGACTGTTGGTTTAGAGAACTCCCTCTTGCAGCAAGGTGGATAATGGATCTGGAGATGGGGGGACTGCTTCATATTTGTGACTGCTGATGGTTGGAATGAATTTGTAGGTATAACAGCACCTAAAAAAGCTGAATGGAAAGTTGTTTTTCTGCCCTTCTTCATTGGTTAGGCATCTCTTTCAAGAACAAACTCAATAAAGCACCATATAGATTATGTTAACCTTCAGAGAGAAAATTTGGGGTGGCATAGCTAGTCTAAAATAAAATCCACGGGAAATCTGATGTTCTAAACACAGTGATTATATAAAATGCTGGCTTGTGGCTTAAGCAAACGCAATCATAGAATTGCACAGCTATGAGTCAGAGTCGGCTTGGTCCTTAGAGTCCTTGCTTGATAGCAAATTAGTGGCTTAGGGAAATATATTTACATTTCATTTCTTATTGTACATCTGATTGCATGTTTTGAGATTTGGATACAAAATTTCTTTATTTACAGATTTGGAGTAGGGAATTATATTGACTGTGTGTGCATACAGACTTAAGCTTCCCAGTTAGGTATGTAAATCCAGTGAGGTATATCCTTACATGGTAAGATATTGCTAATTTGCCATTTAATTTCAAATAGAAACATATGCAAGATACAATAACGACATTCAGTTACTCTTATGGTTAGTTAAATCGTCATTACTGTAGAATGGCATGTTAGGTCTTATGATTTGATCAGTAATAATTTATTTGTGGGAAGAAGAACAGACAACTATTTTTTAAGTATTTCTTTCCACGTGTTCCCATGTTTCTGTCATAAAGCTTAAGCACCTTATTACACTCATTATTTTCCTGTATCTTTCATCTAGATTGTGAGTACTGTGAAGGCAGGGTCTGCTATATATTTGCTTTTAACCCCAGAGTTTAGCACAGTGTCTCATCAAGTAATTGCTCTCTATATAGTTGTTAAAAGCAAATGGCAAAATGAATTGAGTAAATACATATAAATAAATGAATAAGTGAATAAGTAAATGAACTGTATATGAATTGGCTTCACTCATAAACATTTATTGAGTACCTACTATGTTCCAGGCTCTGAGCTGATACACCAATGGTTCTTACCTTTAGAGTTCTTGCTTTCAAGAGCAACACATCAAATAATTATAGAAGAAACTATGTAATTAAGACATCCCATAAATGTTGTGAAGGAAAAGAAGAGCTTGCTATGAGGGTACTTAACAGAGACTTGACCCACCCTAAGGAGGTCAGGTAAGCTTTTTTGAAGAAGTAGCGTTTGAGCTGAAACCTGAAGAATGAGTAAGCGTTGGTTAAATGAAGAACAGAGAGAACTTTCAGGCAGAGGAAAAATTTTTTGAAGGTTGAGGACTGTAGAAATGTGGCATGTTAGGGAAATGGAAAGGCTGATATGGAAAACAAAGGGAATGGAGCTTGATCAGAAAATAATAAGGGCGAGGCACTATATGTGGATACGATTTTCTCTCCCTCATTCTATCTCAATCTCTTTCTTTGGCTGCTAGAAATAATACATCAAGATGACTATCTGCAAATACATAAATATTAATGGTTTCAAATTATTCACCAGAATAGGCTCCCAGGAATACTACATAAATCTTAGATGAATCAAAAGAAACAGCTTGGTTACATGCCTTAAAAATAGTCATGCAACTATATAAACTATATGTCTGTAAATAATTAAAGATACATCAATAAATGTAGGACACAGCTTAGATAGTCTCTTATTGAAATCTCTGATCACTGTATGTACTGGGTTTGCCGAAAGGTTCATTTGGGTTTGTCCATAACATCTTACCAAAAAACCCAAATGAACTTTTTGGCCAACCCCATATTTCTGTCTAAATCTCCCAAAGTCCAAGATCTGATTCTTGTTTCTTTTATTTTAGATCTCACTTCCATCTAAATCTGTTGGAGAAGACCCAGCTTTCCTAATTTTCAGATTTTATTGACTTATATATTGGGTTCTTTGCTCTATTTCTAGAATAACCTCTGAGTTTTACTTGATCATCTCTTTTTGTGACCCAAGAATCATTTCTTCTCTGCAGAAGGAAAGTATACTTTGAATATCCCCTGCAGTAGGTATCCTTTGTTTACTAGGGACAAATAACATTGTATGTTAAATTTTTGCTTTTCTATTGATTCCATTCTGAGGTCTTAAGCTACTGTAACAAATCTAAAAGGGTGACATATATCTAGGCTAAAAAGAACCCCAAAATATGTGACTAACAAACAGGAACAGGAGATTCAAAGGCAGTGCCCAGCCTTCTGTGATTCGTCAGTTCAGGGAGTAATACTCTGACCCCCCCCCAAAATTAAAAAAAGACCCATCGCTCACACAGTCCTAGCACAATGTGTCTAGGCATTTAGTAAATTACATGGGGTTCAAATTCTTGAAACTCTATGAAGCATTAATGAGTTAAATGTAAGAATATCAGGGATGCATCAATTCCACAGAACAATAGTAAAGCTGGCAAAAATACTTTTCAGATTTCACCTGGGACGGTGCTCTAGAGATGGTTAAGGAAAAGGATAATGCTATCCTCAGTTGTTAAAGGAAATCTGATTGTGTTTCCTTTTGTCTAGATAAATAATTTCTGCAGAAAATTTCTTTATTTGGGTAGATTGAGATCCTTTAAGATTAGATCCTAAATTATTTTTCAGACAGAGATAGTGAAGTCACAAGAACAAATGCTTTGCAGTTTAACAGAAGTGGGTTTGAATTCTACCATATTCAATTATGTATCGAAGGTCAAGTTACTTAACTTCATACTTACCTAGTATTTGCATGAAATTATTGGGAGGATTAAATGAGATTATATATATGTATAATGTATTATATATATAAAATCTCATTTTATATATAATGAGTTATTATTATTTGTGTGTGTGTGTGTGTGTGTGTGTGTGGTGTGTGTGTGAATTTAACGCTAGAAAGAAGTGAATTCTCTTAAAATCAGCAAATTTGAAAACTAGCCTAATGGTTTGTCCTCACTAGATTATCAGATACATGAGAGCCAGGTTGTGTTGTCTCTTTTATCACTGAACCTACAGTACCTAGTTCTTGAGTTACAGAAGGCACTCAATAAAATAAGAGTGAATGAAAGGACTACTTCTTAACTTGTGTCTGTCTGTTGGCTTTCACATAAGCAGATATTCTCTCAGCCATAGAAAAATCAGATATCATATAATACCTCTACTAGCTTTCTGGCGTAAATCTTTTAATTACCCTCTTATGAGGCTAGTTCACATAAATAAAACACCAGAAAAAGAAAATGGCTCTGCCTGGTATTGTAAGTTCAGAAAAATAACCAATTTCTTAATACGGTAGTAATTCCTAGTATGACTGGCTGGGCTGGGACTGAAACCAAGGGCCCTGACACTAATGGGCCTTTTACGAAACTTACATAGCCTGAAGTCATCTTATTGGAATGTCCTTAGTAGCCATCCCCATTGTTACGGGCAAAAATTGGGAGGCTATTTCTTTCTTGCAGTGCTTTCTGTAGATTTCTGTGTTTTGTGGGCCCCACATTTGAGACCATGGTTTGGATATTTATGTAAGAACAAACAGTCCTAACACATATATAACAATTTCTAATGCAGCCCCTAGGTAAAGAGAATGAAACAAGGCACAGACCTGTAGTGCAGTAACACTAGGAAGGGTACAGATTGAGTTTGAAACAAGAGTGACCTAATCCAAGTACAATCCTTCCGGTAGCAGCTTTTTGGAGATAATCAGATCTGTTTTTAGACCTGCACATTTTCACTAACTTTTTGCCCTCCGTAAGGACATGATTTTTGATATATATCTGTGTGCTTTTACTTCTTGATGAACGGGGTAAGGATTCGGGCTTGGAATATAGTTGCCTTGGAAAAAAAATCCAAGGGAATATTTTCTAGGTTTTGCTGACTAAGCCTTGGAAGCAAACGAATTATGGTACAGGGCTGGAACTTTACCTCCTTGTTAATTAGCAGGTTAAACTTTTATGAGTTTCTGGTACCCTGGCAATACATGACTATTAAAATTTGCAGGTGGTTCAAGAGGAGACAGATGTAAGTTCCTGTGCTAGTAATATATCATAAAAGTGTGTATTTCATGTGCCTGTTGTGAAAGTGGAGACTTTAATACTCTTTCACAATATAAGCTGATTAAGGAATCTTTATGGTTCTCATTAACTCTATGGGTCTTTTTTCATAGAAAAGTGAAAAGTGTAATGCTTATAGACAGAAACATAGAAGAAAATAATTAGCCACAATGGTACCTCTTTGAGACTAACTAAAAGCTTAGTGACACCCTCTGCATTCACCCCTCAACCCTTGGAAACTGCACTTGTTTCTGAAGCTGATTCTACTACATGAAGTGCTGTAAATCTCATGCTTTGATTTTTCTCCTCAGAAGACAGTGTTTGCTTGATTACACTTGTGTTATATTTAAATGTTAGCATACTTCCTTTTTTGACTCCACCTTTTCATCAGGAACTGTGGTGAGCGACATGATTCCACACAATAAACTAAATTTTGGAAAAAGTAATGTGATTGTAGTTTTCTGAAAGCTATACTGTCTTATGTTTTACATGTGGTTTTAGGGGAAAAGCCCTCAAATATTTGCTAAATTAAGCATCCCCCCCCCCAAACTTAGAAGTAGCTCTTTGTAATTAAGGTTATAGCTTGTTTTAGCATGGGGAAATAGTGAAATGAATTAAGTTTAGTTAAGAAAAGGGTAGAAAAATGAACAATAGAAGATATTTGTTTTATTTTTCATTTTTAATTCCACGTTTCTCTTTACCCATTGTGGCCAAGGGTGGATTCTGTTTGTTTCTCTAGGGTTAAATCATCATCTAAAAATAACTCTTTTGGAACATTAGATTATGATTGAGTTTTTTCATTCTGTTGGTGAATATATCAATATAATGTTTTAGTTTGAACATGCTGCATCCATTTGTATGTGTTGCTGAGAAAGAAAAACAGGCAAGGATGGTAGGATTGGGCAGGGGCAGGGGATGGAGATGTAAGACAGGGCGGCACGCTGTGGAGACACTGAGGACCAGCATGGCAATAGGGCATTGGGAAGTGTTAATGAAGAAAGAAACTTGTGCTGGAGGGACACTCCTGTTGGGGCTTTTAGTTCTGGTATCAGTCATAAGAACCCTGTTTCCAAAACTCTGTGTGCCAAAGCTTTGTAGTTTGTTTTGACAAAGAATGCTTTCTGAGCATGGCAGTTAAACATACACACACGCACACACATATACACACATACACACACATAACACTGTTAAGATAATATATTTTTATAAGGACTTGAGCATCAACTTTATGGCTTTCTTTAAATTAGTTTTTAAAACCTTATTTTCAAATGTGTGACAATAGAGTATACACTAAAATTGAAAGGAATATAACTCTCTTAAATACTTGTTCCCTTCACTTTTACTTACTTTTATTTTTTGTTTAAGGATATTTCGCTTCAGGAAGGAAGAATTACAGGTTCTTTCGACCTGATGAAATGCAAGAGGATGAGAACAGGGTTGCATTTCAAGACTTCTATCTAAAAATTTTTTAAATGAAAAAGTACTCCAAATGATATTCTTATCAAGTTGATAGTCTTAGAACAATGGTAAATATAAGCTTTACAAAAAGTGCCCTCTTTTTGGTGAGAGGTACGGGAAGCAAACTCCCTTTTGTGGGAAAGATGTAAAAAACAGTCGGCTTCGGAGAATTAGAATTTAGTCAAGGAAGTATTTGCGAATCAAAGCCTAGTTTTGGAAATCCATCTCTTGCCAAGAGAAAAGGTGCTAAGCTGCTCCGCCAGAAGCAGTTTGCAGCAGAGGCTTGTCTGTCAACGTTTGGGAAGTGCTAATAAGCTAATAAGCCAAGAGTTCCAGCTCAGGGTATTTGGTGTATCCACAGGGTGGTGGTGGATACCTCACCTTTGGCAAAGATCCGAGTCAGTCCACAGAAGTTACTGGGGACCTACTTTCAATATATGTATGTATGTTTTTCACTGGGTGCCTGTCTGGGAGAAAAATTTATTTAAAAATAGCTGATAGGGATATGTCTCATCTTACATTATATATTCTTTATTTCCTAGCCAGGAAAACTAAAAAACAAAAAAC
Source organism: Orcinus orca (assembly GCF_937001465.1). Taxonomy (NCBI): domain Eukaryota; kingdom Metazoa; phylum Chordata; class Mammalia; order Artiodactyla; family Delphinidae; genus Orcinus; species Orcinus orca. The sequence continues at coordinate 70,681,175 of NC_064567.1, forward strand.
TAACTCAATGAGAAAACTGTAATAAATATAAAAGAAATACAGATGGAGTATACCAGTCAGAGGAGGAGGCTGAGGCAAGGGTTTCACCGAAAGATGGCTTCCCCGGGGCTCTAAAGGATAGTGGTGGAGATTGCTTGCAGCTTTTTTGGCAGGCTTTGTGCTGTGTGCCTTATAATGGCTTATTTTCACCACTTAGTCTTATAGGAAACCTATGATGGAGAAATGCTTGTCCTGTTGGATGAGGACCCCGAAGTTCAGTTGAGTGAGGTAGCCTGCTCGTCATTGCATCCCGAAGAGACTCATTCTCATGGCTGACTTGCTTCAAAGCCTGAGCTCTTTACTATGTGGCAGAAAACAAAGCTAATGTTATGCAAAATAAAAAATATATGCCACATGTGATAGGGACACATATCCTGTGTTTTCATTGTTCAACTGTGAGATTTAAAATTATATACAAATTAGAAGAAATGGCAGTCTGACAAATGAAGACTCTTCATCTAGTGAAAACTTGAAAAAAAGTTAAAACAGTAGAATGATATGGATAACTTTTTATCTGTATTTAAAAGACTATTGATTTTTAAAAATATTTATTTATTTATTTGGCTGTGCCGGGTCTCAGTTGCGGCACGCGGGACCTTTTTAGTTGGGGCATGTGAACTCTTAGTTGTGGCGTGTGGGATCTAGTTCTCTGACCAGAGATCAAACCTGGGCCCCCCTGCATTGGGAGCACGGAGCCTTAGCCCCTGGACCACCAGGGAAGTCCCTAAAAAAGTATTGATTTGAAAACCTTTAGAAACTAGCATAATATGAAACAATTTAAACTATGTCAATAACAAATGTCACTTCAAGGTTTTAAAATATGGCCATTGTCAGATTAACTAATGACAAATATGATTTAGCTTAAGAAGCAAATTGTAAAACTTATGAATCAGTAATATATATCTGCTACTGTATCTATCTGAAAGCATTTATTAGGCTTAACTATCAACTTAACTATTAATTATCACCATTATTTGAAGGACGTGCAAAATAATAATACCCAGTTTCCACTATGACTTGATATTTCATGCAATGATATCACAAAAGGAAAGTAGAGCAGGAGGAAGTATAAGCATATCAAACTAACTTGAGGAAAAAGTATATGATAAGTACAATATACTACTAGTTCTCTAGGTTTAATTAAAAAACTATAGGAAAAAAGAGCAGAATTCCTGGAACTAATGATTGCCACCTGGAGTTCATCTCTGGACCCCTAAGGGTCCACCAACTTAAGATTTTTTGTGTGCTTATTAATGTTTAAAATTCCTAACATTAATTATTTTACTCCAGTTAGGGCTACACAGGACTTAACCAGTTGAGCTTTTTTACTCTTTATTTTTACATTAACAAAGTATGATAACCTCTCTCATGTATGGTAGAAGCTCTGATAGGCTGTTACATGTGTCTGTATTTATAAAACACATAAAACTGTATTAATTCTTACTCTACAAAATTTGCTTGCTAGGCAAAATCTTCAAAATAAATGTATACATAGAGGGGTAGATAATAATAAAGGGTATAATGAAAAGGCTGGGGAATCACTCTTCTGGACGCTTAGACTTTAAATGAGTAAAATAACATCTCATATCTCTGTAGAACCGAGGCTGGTGTTTATGCTGCATAAAACTCCAGATATTTAGCATTTGGGTTATTGGTTAATAATCATTAACTCTATAGTAGATGCTGTGTCTTACTATTAAGCTAAGCATACTTTAATGTTCTGCACTTTTTCTTCAATATTGTATAAGCCACTTGTGATGAGATTTAAGTGACAGTGCTAATAAACTCACTTCAGACTAAGATCACACATGCGAAATTTCAGCTCAAAGGAAATTAGAAGGCCAGAGGGAAGAAATTAGGAGTAAATTAATGATGTTTTAAAACTGAGTTATCATAACTAGAATGCTGCTAAGATATTAAAATACTTAGGCATTTTAGAAACATGGTTATTTGCTTTTATTTTTTAAATGTATTGAAATGAAAACTTGAAAAATATGTAAGTTAAGCAGAACTTTCATATTTCCTTAATTTGTTAAAGAAAGAAAGTTAATTTCATTGTACTTTCGTAAAGATGTAGCAAGGATATTGACCGTTACATTACATGGTGTCCCTTTTGTAATATTCGCAGGATAAATTCTTAAATTCAGGATGGGGGGATTTGTTCTATTAAAGGAACTAAAAAAAAAAAAGGAAAGAAAGAAGTAACTTTTGTAGTTTTTTCTTGTCAAATAGTGGGATATATGTCTTCTCCATCCTTACTCTCCATTTTTTTGTCTTGGCCAAAAATGGTTTGTATAAACTACCTAGAATTGATTGTATAAGCTACCTAAAATATCTTTTATATCTGTGTAAGGAATGAATTGTAAGTAAAGAAATGATCTCTGAGGTATCACAGATTTTTGCATGTTTTTTTCTTAGTTAAATAGTCTGTAATGAGTAAACAAGTTATTTGGGCAGTATATTAACAATATCAACGTTTACTTTTATATACTGAAAAACATTAGTACAGTGGATACAAACATTTCTTAGAAGAAATCAAGAAAAAAATATAACAAATAAAGAAGAAAGACTATTTGTTATTTCTGGAGACCATCCTGGTTGAATTTATATTTAATGGAGATATAGAGGATAGTTGATATTAATGCTTTTATCTAAACTTCTTGCTTGCTCCATCATCATTTTAGAGAATAATCTTATTTGAATCCTTTATATTTGATCCCAATTCTATGTTTTTCATGCCTTTCTACCTTGCCTCTTCATCCTATGACCTGTGTGCCTTTCTTTTCTCCTTGCTTTGTAGTTTCCCATCCTTCTCTTTGTTTTCCCATCTCTTTCCTCTAATTTTACAGATGAGAAAACTGATGCTTAGAGGCATTAAGTAGCTTGACAGAGTTTACACAGCTGTTAATTGGTCCAAGCTAGGGCAAGAACTCTGATCTCCTGTCTCCTGGTACTGCTTTTCTTGACTTTCTAATGGAGTTATTGCTTAGATCAGAAGATGATGCTGATAGATTGTGGTGTTTTCCCAATTGCTTACTGTGTATGAGTTTTCCTGTCTAAACTAAAATTCCATAGAGCTAATTTCAGCCAGTTCACACAGGCACAATTGTACCAGTTGTTAAAATATTGAAATATTTTCACACTGGCTAATAAGTAAAGAAGCTGCTGCAAGGAGCCTCTCAATTGTACCTCATTTTGCTTCAGCAGCCCCTGAATATCCTTTAGGGACCACTCCCCAATCTGCAAGACCCTCATACTTTGGCTCAATAGCAATCAAAGTGAGGCATTTAGCTGCTGACAGTTAGATAAAAGGACTAGTGAGGCACTTCAGGTGTACAGAGCTACACTCGCTAACATATTTGTCTTTTAGGTTTGTTTCATTCTTATAATGATGAGAGGGAAAATTTAATCTGCTAAAAGAATGCTGATTCCAGGTTTTGCTTGTTTTGATTCCTCCTCCTCCTCCTTCTTTTCTTTCCTTTTTTTGCAATGAGAGATGTGAAAGCAGTGTCCAGAGACTTATCGTGCCAGATCATTTTAGCAGCTATATCTACTTAAAGTTTTGCAAATGTGTTTCCTTCAAAGATCATTTAAATGTTTTGATTCTGAAGTAACTCAAAGTGTGTATATATATATGATTCTCAGTACCAAAATATTTTTGTCTCTTTAATGTGTTATTGGTGGGTTTTTTTTTTGCTTTGTTTTTATTTAGTTTGTCAATAGGGGAATTATATTGATTGATTTTCAAATATTAAACCATCCTTGTATTTTTAGTATAAACCCTACTTGATCATGATATATTATTCATTTTATATATTCTCTAATTCAATTTGCTAAAATTTTATTTAGAATGTTTACCATTAAATTAATAAGGGATATTAATCTATACTTTTCTTGTAACGTGCTTGTTAAGTTTTAGTATCAAAGTAATGCTGGCCTCATAGAAGGAGTTGGAAAGTATTACCTCCTCTTTAATTTTATGAAGGAGTTATGTAGAATTGATATTATATTTTCTTTAAATGTTTGATAGCATTCACAAGTGAAGCTCTTTAGGCCTGGAGTTTCCTTTGTGGGAATGTTTTAAACTAAATATTCAATTTCTGTAATAGACATAGGTTACTCATTTCTTTTTGAGTGAATTTTGTTAGTGTTTCAGTGAATTTCCTTTAAGGTGTCCAATTTATTTGAAAAAGGTTGTTCAAAATATTGCCTTATTGTCTTTGTAATAGTTATGGAATCTATAGTGATGTCACCTTTGTATCTTCTTTCTCCAAATTTAAACAAGTTGTTCCACTGTCTTCTTGTTCATATTGTTTCCAGTGAGCTGTCTGCTTTCATTCTTATCTTAGTTACTCTGTATGTTGGGTGTCTTTTCTTCTGGACTTATAAACTATTTTCTCTTTATAATTGATTTTGAGTAATTTGATTATGATGTATTTAGGTGCAGTTTTCTTCATGTTTCTTATACTTGGAGTTCAGTGAGCTTCTTGGATCTACGGGCTTACAGATTTCATCAGATTTGGATAATTTCCTTCACATATTTTTCTGTCCCCTTCCCATTTCCTTTGGGGATTCCAATTACACATATTGTATTAGACTGCTTAAAGTTGCCCCATAGCTAATTGATGCTTTATTATTATTATTATTTTATTTCTTTTCTCTCTGTGTTTCCTTTTGGATAATTTCAATTGCTGTGCCTTCAAGTTTATTAATCTTTTCTTCTGCACTGTCTACTCTGTCATTTATTCCATCCAGTGTATTTTTCATCTCACACTCTGTAATTTTCACCTCTAGATGTTCAATTTTTGTCTTTATTATATCTTCCATATTTTCACTTAATTTTTTTAACATGTAGATTACAGTTTTAGTGACTGTCTTAATCACTTGTCTGCCAATTTTAACATCTGTTTCAGTGCTTGGGTCAGTTCCAATTGATTGGGTTTTCTTCTCACTATAGGTCATACTTCTCTGCTTTTTTGATTGCTTATAACTTTTTTATTGGAAGCCAGTCATTGTGAATTTTAACTTGTTGGATGCTGAATATTTTTGTATTCCTATAAATCTTGCTTTGTTCTGGGATACAATAAACTGTTACATGTAAACAGTTTTATCCTTTCAAGTATTACTTTTAAGGTTTTTTTGGTAGAGGTGGATCAGTGTTTAGTTTTGGACTAATTATTTCACAATACTGACACAACATCATTTTGGGTACTCCTCCCAATGCTCTTTATATTATGAGGTTTTTTGGCCTGGATGATGGGATCAGGCACTATTCCTAGCCTGTGTGTGCCAGTCACTGTTACCTCTAGGTTTTCAAGTGTTCTTTGCTTGACTCAAGCAGTTTCTTCACATATGTGTAGTGATTGGAACTCTGTTGAATACTTAATGGAAACCCTTTGTTGATTTTCAGAGTTCCATCTCTGTGCAGCCCTCCTCCCTCCGGTACTCTGTCCTGAAAAGTCTAGCTGCTTTATTCTCCATGGAATCTCAGATCTGTCTTCTCAAGTCTGGTAGTCCATCAGGCTCCTCCTGGGCTTTCCCTCTCTGTGCTGTTGCCTAGAAACTCTCTCATGGCAACAAACTTGGACAGTTATAGGTCTCGCCTCACTTGTTTTCCATCTCTTAGGATTACTATCCTTTGTTGCCTTGAGCTCAGGATCTTGAAAACCATTGTTTCAGTTTTTGATTTTGTTTGTTTCAGGGTTTTAGTTGTTCCAGGCAAAAGGATAAATTCAGTTCCTGTTAATTCATCTAAGTTGAAGTTCTTTGACACTCGGTGCAGAGCTGAAGTAGGAAAACTTTGGGACTGGATACCAAAGTTTCAGCCTCAGAAAGTAAAACTAGGGAGAATAAATCCTAGTATTTTGGCTGTTGGATAAGTATTTATATTAATTTTTTTTCAGAAAATAAAAAGTTCATTAAAAAATTATAGAAATACAAATACAAATACAAATACATACAAACCAAAAAACTACAGCCACATGAACATCTAAAGTTTTCTTCAATGAATTAATGAAATAAAGTGATTGTGGGCAATCTAAAAAATGATGTAGGTGGTTCCCAAAGTCATATTCATGGGTGAGTACTTATCTTTAAGGATGTTTTCACCAGACCATAGAAGAATAAGAAAAATATAGAGAGTTTTTCATAAAACTAAATTTATTCCATTTCAAAGACTATTTTTGACTATGTCCTTCCTACCTTTTTTTTGATAAAGTTCCATGCTTTATTGAATTTATTATGATAGCAGATGGATGGTAAGGTATTTTGTTTTGTTTTTAAAGTAATTACTTGGCAAAAGTACGAGTGGGCCATCCTGTGTTCACTCCCCATAAAATTTTCATTTTACTGCTCTGGGTACTCCAGTAGTCTGGAAATACCTGTTTGGCTATGTGCAAATACTTTAGCTCTACTCATTTTTATACAAATAGTGATTACCATAAAACTTTATTCAGGAAAGCTGGTAAAGTTTCTCTTTTTGAGTGTCTTTTTACTTGAGGATAGTATGTTTTGCTATGTACAGCTCACAGAATCTTTGTGGACAAGGGGACATATTTGAATGGCCAACCTGGGTCATCTTTATGTTTCCTTGTTTTTCTTTACTCCGTAATGGCTATGCAACTCAATTCTTTCCTCAGTACTTATAAGCAGTATTTAGAGACTGATGATTGATTTTCATTGTTTCCCAGTATTGTTTCTCTTTATTATATGACAAGAAACCAGGAATTGACTTGGTTTCTTCCCTCTCTGACATCAACATTTGGCCAGTATATTAGAATTCTCTGGAAAAAGAGAACAAATAGGATACATACAAATATATATAGAGAGATATATCCATATATCTATATCCATATATATCCTATTTTGTAGGATGAGCCTGGGTCTAAAGGTCTGAGAACCAGGATGTCTGAAGGCAGAAAATGGATGCCCTAGCTGAAGCTAAAAAGGACAAATTCACCTGTTCTCTGCCTTTTTGCTGTACTTGGGCTCTCAACAGATTGGATAATGCCCACTAGTATTTATTTATTCAGTATACTGATTCAAATGCTACTTTCTTCCAGAAGCATCCTCATAGGCACACCCAGAAATAACGCTTTACCAGTTATCTGAGCAACCCTTAGCCCCGTCAAGTTAACACAGAAAATTAATCATCACAGCCAGTGAGAAAAATATCTTTTCAATGATAACAGTAATGATAATACTATTTCAATGATGATAATAATAATAAAACAACTTTGTGAGGTGGCCATCATTATTCTTATTTTACAAATAAAGAAATTAAGTCTTAAGGAAGGTAAGTAACTGCTCAAGATGTCACAGCTAAGGTAAAGCTCTAGACAAGACTCCAGCTCTGTGTTGGGAAAAGGCAGTGCCCCACTGCCTTCAAGTGAGGAGATGAGTTTCAGTGTTTTCCAAATTGTGGCAATATGTTCCTCTCCAGACACTATTCAGAATCTCCAAAGAGGAGCAAATGACTCTATTCTATGAACTATTTATTGCTTCTGTTATTATACAGAGCTTTTTATTTAAAGAGGAGAATATTGCTAATGATAAATTATACTCTGTTGTTGAAATAAACCTTTTATTTACTTTTTAATTTTTTAAAACTTTTTATTTTATATTGGAGTATAGCCGATTAACAATGTTGTGATAGTTTCAGGTACACAGCAAAACGACTCAGCCATACGTATACATATATCCTGAAAAGGCTTGAAAAGCAAAGAAAACAGACGTTCCAAAAGAAGCATGACCACGACCTGTTGTTTTTTTTTTTTAAAGAGGATGCTGGGGGTAGGAGTTTATTAATTAATTAATTTATTTTTGCTGTGTTGGGTCTTCATTTCTGTGCGAGGGCTTTCTCTAGTTGTGGCAAGCGGGGCCACTCTTCATCGTGGTGCGCGGGCCTCTCACTATCGCGGCCTTTCTTGTTGCGGAGCACAGGCTCCAGACGCGCAGGCTCAGTAGTTGTGGCTCACGGGCCTAGTTGCTCCGCGGCATGTGGGATCCTCCCAGACCAGGGCTCGACCCCGTGTCCCCTGCATTAGCAGGCAGATTCTCAACCACTGCGCCACCAGGGAAGCCCTGTTTTGTTTTGTTTTGTTTTTTAATAAATCTTTTCTTTCACTAAGATCTCCTAAAAATATTTCCATTTTTATAAACGCATTCTGGTTTCTTTGTGAAAATAGCTGCAAGTATATGTCACTGGGTAGTTTCATTAAAAATTACAAGTGTTCACCATTACTGTGAAAAGTTCCTGCAGCCTGTTTCCTGCACTTGGGGAAGGGTGCAGCTTTCCAGTGATGGCTGCCCATGAATCTTGGAGACCTGCACCTGCAGATTCCAGCCATAGGCACAAACAGGCACTGTGAGAACAGCCCCCGTTCTGTAAAAACGAAAAGGTCTGCTGTTCTACAGAAATGTTTAGGACAGAGAAGCGAACCTCAGTGAGATACACAAAACCCATAAACCACTGAGATTAGATAAATTGCTGGAGTTGTTTAGAAGGCCAGGCAGGAACAAACATTCTCTTCCTAAATGTAGTTTCCCTGCACTTGGGACAAGCATACTATCTGATTACCCAGGATGATTTATTTATCTTTCTAGGCTGTTGACATGAAGTCTGAATTCAGGCCCAGGAATAGGTGTACTTCCTGTTGTTATTTTGTTTGCAGAAATCACTGACTTTTCTCGTGTTACTTTCTGTGATTGCTGGAGCTAACAGTATTGAAGTTTATACTGTGCTATATCATCTGTAGTAGTAAAATCATAGTAAATCACTCTGGATTTGAAGTTTAGGTCATGGCATAGTAATTCACAATTAACAGGGTTCCTGCTTTATTTATGGTTTCATCTACAACCTTTTATCAGTGATACTTCCGTTTCTTCTTGATATAGATTTTTCATATAGTTTCATGATAACTTGTAAAATTTATGCTGCAGGATAAGTAAACTCTTTGGAGTACTCATTCATTTATTTGTTTATTCTTTGACTTCTCAAATTTTTATAATATGTCTAATCTCTGCCAGACATTTTTGTGGATCATGGGGACTCAGTGGTGAAAAAGAAAGATGAGTCCTGCTCTTGTAGAGCTCATGTTTTAATTGAGGGGTAGAGTGGAGGGGAATAAAATGAACAAGAAAATATCAGGTAGGAATATTGCTCAGGAGAAATTACAACAAAGTGAAGAAGTCAAGTGTGCCCGGAAGCCTGCTTTCAATCAGGCAATCAAGGATGGCCCCTCCAAGGAGGTGGCATTTAAGGTAATGCCTGAATGAGAAACAGACTGCTGTGCAAAGATTTGATGGAGGAGCATCCCAGCCAGATGTAACAGCTAGTATACGGATATAGCTATACTGTGGACATGGTGAGACACACATCATGTCACCTTGACTTCTTTTTTTTGTTTTTAATTTGTAATATATTTTATTTAAGCTACTGTTTAAAATATTATTTCAACATATAGTCAATGTAGAAACTATTGTGATAATATCCAAAATATTAAGTGGTTAATCAATATAAAATTATTAATGAGATTTTTACATCATTTTTCATACTAACTTTTCAAACTCTGGTGTGTGTTTTACACTTACAGCACTTCTCAATTTGATCAGTAGCCACATGTGGCTAGTGGCTACCTTGACTTCTTACTCTGATTTGCTTTCACTTTTACTGTTCAGATGTTCCTTCTGCACTCTGTCCCTTCCCTCTCCCCCTTCAAATTTGTGTATTCTTAATAAAAACTATATTATTAGGGGACTGGAAAAATACTGCTTTAGCTAACTGATTCTGTAGTGTTTTCAGGAAATTATTCCACATTTAGAATAATTTTACAAAATGATTTAATTTAAAAGTAGCTACATGAGAAACAGGTAGATTTCAAAACAATTCCCCCCAAATCTTTGATCTCCAAACTTTCATTAAAACTGGCAAATGTAATGTCTCTTAAAAACAGAAACAAAGAAAAAAATGCAGTGCTTTTTCTATCTGGAAAGATAAAGGGAACTTTTTCCCCAATGAGGTAACTTGGAAGCTGGGAGACAGATTCACACATTCATAACATGAAACTCCCAGGGCATAATTTCCTAAATTATTTCTTTCACTGCCCTCTTGGTAGCTCAGTGTCACGGATGAGTGAGTTTACCTCACAAGTAAGCAGTTAGCTCCCCAAGAACAGACTCTTAACCTTAGCTTGCCACGTGATTAAACTCAGAGTGAGTGCAAAAGATTAATGAGGGCCCTGAGTGAAAACAGTCTCTTGTAAGGACGGCACTAAATCTTGAAAGTCTGGTTGTTATTGTTTGTGGAGGCTGAATCCTGGACCAACCCCAGAAGGGATCATGGTGGTGGTGGGTCCTGGTTTGGGTATTATCTTTAATGCCTTGACCCTGTTTTTCTGTGACTGGCATAATGCCATTCTTCTTTGTAATCTATTTTTAGGAGTCACAACATATTCTTGCATTTTCTCAGTGTATCTAAATGTAGATCTTATCAATCTACTTTTAGTCCACTTATTTTCCCAGATGATAGAAAGAGGACACATTCTCACATTTGGAAGTGCATGCTTTAGTTCTGGTATATTCTCCCTCCAAGTACACTAAAGACATTTTCTTCCCTAGTGTCGGTCTTCTAATGGACAATAAAATGGTGAGAAAAGAATCTGAAAACTCTTCCCATTCTCCTCAGTTTTTCCCTATTTTGCCGCTTTTTTCAATCCTATGCCATTTTAGTAAAGGAAATATGAAGAGCGATTGTTGGGAAGAAAGGATATTAAGGAGAAGCCATTGACAACTAATAGTCAGCCAAGCAATCACAAAAAGAGATTTAATATTGGCAGGTAAGATAGCCTGGTTGGAGAATGCATATGCAAATTGTGAATAAACAAATACTTATTATACACATGAGGAAAATCTGAATCAACTCCACTTTACCCAGTTTCCGTCAATTGACTTCTAGTGGTGGTCTCCAAAGAGCATTCTAATAGGCAAGAATGAGGCATTGATTTTATAAAACAGAATCTTCAAAGGAGGGGGAAACCAAGCCTGTGGGGAAGGACAGCAAAAGTCTGGCAAGAGGTCATGGGAAAGGAAGGAATCACCATGGGGTTTGGACTTGGAGAAAGAAGTAGCAGCAGTCCACAGCCCAACCTGTCATTAGCTAAAAAAAAAAAAACAAAAACAAAAACAAAAAACTGCCACTAACCTCAGAATGGATTAAGTTGAAGGTTATTTTTTCCCCTCTCTAGACTCATTTCCTATCTGGAGTTTATGTTAATAATTTCACTACTTCTCTACAGTCCTGAGTTTGAGGAAGGAGGGGCTAGGTCTTAAAACTTTCAATCTAATAGTACTGTATATGACCCCAAAGTGTAATGTGGAAAGATTTCTACTGAGCTAATAGCTACGAATACATCAGTTTTCTATCAAAAGTTACTTTATAGCGGACTGCTATTGGGTAACTGAGATACACTTTACTAAAATTATAACAGGTTTAAACTAGTGGTTTTTATTAATACTTGTTTTTGTTTTTTACGATCCAATTACCCGGAACACTACAGTTTATTCCAAACTGGTATCTTTTTATTTCAAAAAAGACATTGATCATTTTTATGAATGTTTAAAACTTTTAACAGCTTTGTATGGTTTTGCCGAGTGAAAATTTCAACAAGTAGTCTTGATTTTTTTTTTCTTTTTTGGGTAAGTTGCTGTGCTTCATTTGTACCATAGAAATTTTCTATTCTATATATTTCTCTCTCTCTCTCTCTCTCTCTCTCTCTACATATATATATATATATATATATACACACACTATATATATACACACTATATATTTATATATACTCTATCATATATATTTATATATTCTACCTATGTATTTATATTTATCTATCTATATAAAGAATTTTAGAAAATCAGTAATATGAATTTATTTCTTCTCTGACAGTATTGAGAGAGTTTACTTTCTAGGTACTAGATGTCCCATTAGGAGAAGGCTTTATTCATGAAATAGTATAAGATGCTTAAAGCAGTTGCTTTAAAGAACAGACTTAATTAACGACTATTTTCATATATTACAGTTACTGGGACACTGTGCTGGGGTATAGTAGACTTTCCCTTTCCCTACTTTCCTTCAATGTAGTAATTAAATATCCTATGTAAAAAATTTTTTTGATGATTTTGGAGAAATAGAGCTTTCCTCCATTTTGGATTTGGTTTTTCTAGTTTCATTTTACAAGGCACAAGTAATAATAGTTTTTCTTTAAATATTTTTTTCTTTTTTCTCATTTATAAATTTATTTTTTATTGAAGTATAGTTGATTTACATTATTAGTTTCAGGTGTACAACATAGTGATTCAGTATTTTTATAGATTATACTCCATTAAAAGTTATTACAAAATAATGGCTATAATTTCCTGTGCTGTACAATATATCCTGTTGCTTATCTACTTTATATATAATAGTTTATATCTCTTAATCCCATACTCCTATCCTGTCACCCTCCCTACCCTCTCCCCACTGGTAATTAGTTTGTTTTCTATATCTGTGAGTCTGTTTATGTTTTGCTTTGAATATTTGGAGGACAAAATGAATAGGAAAAATGTAAAATTTGATATAAATTCTAGAGGTTTTAGTTTTTTATGCTTACTGATATAGAGTGCTTATATGGAGGTTTCATTTTTCAGAGTTCTTTTTCTTTTGTAATGACAACATTCCTCAGAAGAGGAAAACATTTAGCATTATTTCTGTTTTGCCTTTACAGATGTTGTATGATTATATGAGTTTTACAAAAAGATCATCAAAAAATCTAATGTTACATTCCCCCCCATTAGGCTTTAATAGTTAAATGAAATGATAGCAATGATAGTAAAATATTTTGTGATTTTCCAATTAAGAATGTTTTATTCTGTATTCAGATTACTCATATGTTATGTGACAAAGTTATCTGTGGTTTACTTAAGAAAGACAATGAAAATATCATTATGAATTTTAGTCTCTAGGGATAGTAAACCCTCTCATTTCTTGTGAGAAAAGACAGCCTTCAGGAAGTTGAACCTTTTTGCTTTTAGTAAAATTAATTGGACAGGAATTTGTAGACAGCTTGCAGGATTGTGTCCAGGTAGATTAAAAAATTTCAGAAATAGGCAAAATTATTATCGACAAAATTAGTTTTGCAGAAAATTTTGTTCGAGCAAATATAGAAATAGTTGTAAAATGACAGTTTACATCCGAGATGTACCACAAGCACTCTATTTTGAAATTGGATAGGAGCTAAGATTATCCAGCAAGTTCTCATCTCATCATGAAAGAAAAATGCTGAGTTGAAGGTGGCGTGACACATTTCTCCATTCACAGCTGAGTGGGCAGGTGACACATGTTAGAGAGAGAGCTGCTTTCTGATTTTCCTGATAAAGCTTGTCAACTAAATTGAATTTTAGATTTTGAAAATATCGAAGTGTATGACCTCTTTGGCAAATTTTAACATTTAACTAAGTCTTACACATGGCTCCAGAGGAGGCTCTCCCTTTTCCAGTTAATACTAAATTATCAGTGCTTTGGCAGGAAGAATAAAGTGCTATGTGGGTTATGATTCTGGAGAGTTAACATTTAAATACTCATTATACATTAAATTTATAGAAAATATTAAGAGGAAGTTTCTCCCTGGCAAGCTCCATCCAAGGTTATCTTTCTAGAATCAACTGCAAGCCTCTTTAACACTGTCCTTGTGATCTGTGCATATAGGTTGAATTATCATATGTCTTATAATGGGTCCTTTTTGTACATTAATAATGATATCCCCTCGTAATGAATTCATGTCAACTTGCCTTCTACCAGGCCAGCATATATTTTTCAACTTTGGGAAGAGACAACAAAAGAGAAATACTTTTGCACTTTGGACATGACTGAATAGTTGCTGGCTCTCAGTGGGGAATAGACCCCATATAATTAGCATGGTGGTATGTGGATACACAATTGCCGACATGCAGATTCATTTTTTGCATTTTATTTTAGGTATTAAAACGTATATAATATTTCTTCTGAATAAGTCAGGCATAATTAAGAGCCACATGTGACTAAATCAGGAAGGGTGATTTCATGGAATTGATTGGCATACATCGAGAGTTTTAGAAAAGAACTGTCAGTGGTTTATATTTATTATCTTTTGTTCATGGGACCCTCTGAAGACAGCTGCTGTGCCAAAGTCATTTGTCATTCTTTCTCTCTAAGTTTTAGTTTGCCAAGTGAGTTTCCACATCAGTGGCAGCATTTACACAAATTCTAGTACAATTTTTTTAATCTTAGTGAGAAGCATAGAATCTGAACATTTTACTAAAGTTCAGTGACAATGGTACTTAATATCAAGCAGCAGCTTTTATCCAGGGATATCTATAGAATTTAAAATTGAATTGGCCCAAATTATTTACAAGCACTGGGGCATTGGGTTACCATATTCAGACCATAATTTATTTGACATTTGAACACCCTGAAAGGAAATGTGAATTTTTCATCCAGTATCTTCAAAGAGTATAAAATGACTACCACAGGCCTATAATAACCATACAGTTTATTCACACTCATATACACAATCTTGGAATTACTTTTATTTACCACTCTCATCCTTATTTCAAGTCTAGTTGTATACTTTATGAATCCACAAATGATTGCCTTTATTGAAGGGCTTGTGTTATTCAAGATGACTTGTAAAGTTTACTCAATCCTCCCTAGCAAAGGAAACAGGAAATTCCAGAGAACGCTAGACTCAGCAAACCTATAAAATCTGAGAAAGCAGACCATTATTTCTGGAGACATTTCACATAACACTTTGGAAAGCGATGACTAATTAGTTTTTGGTCTTAACAATAGCACTTTCAGGGGCCTTTTTTTTTTTCCTTTCATAGCTTTCATATTAGGAAAAGAAGAAAAGTAGCTCTGAATGATGAAATATTGGCAATGAATGCACTTGCTTCTCTGTAGGAGTTCAACTCTGATCCTTAGTACAATTACCTTCATTACCTGGCTGGTAATTGTTGCAGGCACTACAACATCCTAATATGCTTTCCCTCTAGTATTTCAAATTGAAGGCTCTGTTCTATTCGTAAATTCCTGTTGTAGTTAAGTCAAGCCCTTAAAGAAACATAGGTGCTCGTTCATGCCTAGAGTCTCATCTTTTCCAAGGCAGTACCTTGCCTAGCCACCCAGCCACAGCTGCCGGTGAATACTTAGTCATTATCAGGGATAGGATTTATTCTGAGTTCTCTCAATGTAAATATTTACATGCAAAATTCTTCCTTCTTCCTGTCTTCCTGCCTCCCTTCTCTACTTAATAATTTACTCATTCACTCTTTTATTCATTTTAGAATTTCACTTTCCTATATCTACCTTAACTGGGACAGTTTTCCCATTCCACACCCAATCTGTCATTGAATCCTATTAGCTGCTACTGCAATACTCTAATTGATCTCTTTGCTTCTATTCTAAATTCCGTGGCCTCCCACCTTGCCCTGGTTTATTCTAAATCTGGCAGCCCAAGTGCGCTTTCAGAAGTCATACCATGTCTGTCCTCTGCTCAGAACTCTCTAGTAGCTTCTCATCTTTCTCAGAGTAAAAAACAAACATGTATCCCAGAGCCTGTAAGAATCTGTGGCTCCCCTCCTTCTAATTCATCTCTTGTCACTGTTTCCTACCACGCGGGCTTCCTTGCCATACTGCCAACACGCCAAGCACAACCCACTTTGGTGCCTTTGTACGTGCTACTCCTGCTGGTCAGATAGATAGACCTTATATCCCAGATATCTGTGTGGCTCTCTGCATACATCTTCAGAGCTGTGCTCAATTGTCACCTTCTTAGAGAGACTTTTGCTGACTGCCCTGTGTAAAATAGCAATGCTACCCCTACCACACCCTACCCCGCCCCAGACTCCTTTTCGCCATACTCTGGTTTCTCCACGGTGCTTGTGCTCTTCACCAGCCAGCAGGGTATGTATTTATTTGGTTGTTTATAGTCTGTCACCCCTGAGTAGAACATAAACTTCACAGAGGTAGAGACTTTGTTTTGGAACTGCTGTATCCCCTATGCCTAGAAAAATATCTGCCATGAAAACATGAATAATTGCTAAGAATTAGTCTACTTTCTCCTCATTTTCTTTCCTTCGTCTTATGCCTCCCACCACCACCTTCTTTAATTTAGCCGGTGCTCATGGTATTTTGTTTCTCTTTATTTACAAATGCATTACCCATCCTTCCACGCCTGTAGAAAAGTTACTTTTCTTTTTTTTAATGTTTCTTTTTAAAATTAAATTTATTTATTTATTTTTGGCTGCGTTGGGTCTTCGTTGCTGCGCATGGGCGTTCTCTAGTTGCGGCGAGCGGAAGCTACTCTTCGTTGCGGTGCGCGGGCTTCTCATTGCGGTGGCTTCTCTTGTTGCGGAGCACAGGCTCTAGGCGCCCGGGCTTCAGTAGTTGTGGCATACAGGCCCAATAGTTGGGGCTTGTGGGCTCTAGAGCACAGGCTCAGTAGTTGTGGTGCACGGGCTTAGTTGCTCCACGTCATGTGGGGTCTTCCCGGACCAGGGCTCGAACCTGCGTCCCCTGCATTGGCAGGCGGATTCTTAACCGCTGCACCACCAGGGAAGTCCCAAAAAGTTACTTTTCATTGGATGTTGGTACTTCTTTTCATGTTCTCAATTACAGATGGCCAGTGGAAGTTTGAGTTTGTGTGTGTTTTAAACTTTCTTTACACTGTAATGTTTGTAATAAAAACAAAGAGGAATATAGATTACATGTCTTTGATATAATTTCCCCATATTGTTGCAAGAAATTCAAGAATGAATGCAAGGCATGTAGTTTAAACTTGGAGAGGCAAAAATTCAAAATTTCTTTGAACCAAATCATGGAATTCCTATGCTATTTGTTGATAGATGCATTTCCCATTGAGTCTGAGAGCTGACATCAAATATAGACTCTTCTAAATACACTAGATTCTTCTTTAAATTATATTTTCAGTAGTTAATTAAAATATATGAAGAACTCATTTCAGTTGCATTCAAGTAAAATTTCCCAAGAGATTACTATGTAAAATAATGCCGATAATTTATGACTGCTTCTGGGGTGTTAGGAACTCTTATAGGCATTTCACACATTAGTTCATTTAAATTTTAAAAGTTATATCAGTTCTAAAATGTACAGAATATCATCCTTATTTCACATTAGGAAACTGAGGCTTCTGAGCAGTTAGTTTGTCAAAGGCCAAGAGCCAGGAATGCAAAAGCTGGAAGTTGTCTGAGTCTGAATTTAAAGCTTCTTCTCCTAAACTAGTGTTTCTCAAAGTTGTGACCACAACATACAATAATAAACTAATTTTAAATTCTGTTTATTTGCACACATACATATAATTGCAGCATAAGTTTCATTAATATAATACCCTCACCATATGTAATGGACTCTGATATTTTCTATTCTGTTCTAGCCTAGCCTAGCCTCCCCAAGTCATGCCATGCCTTGCCTCTCCTTTTCTCTCCTGTCTTCTTCTGTCCCTCCCATCTCCTTCCGCTTCCTTCCCTTCCTTCCCTTCCATCCCTTCTTATCACATCCCACCTCATTTCATCCTGTCCCACAACCCACTGTATCAGTGTTATGATGCACACACTGTTCTAGAAACTGCTTCTATATTCATGAAGCACTGTGGATACAAAACTCAACAAAATGAAACCTTAAGGAACCTGTAAGAGGATGGAAAGAAATTAATGGTTAGATACAGTAATCATGTAAAATGATATATTAAATTTCAAAGGCCTTTGACTTTTTTACTTCTCTGAGGTTAAAAAAGTAGGAGAGATTCCTTGGATTTCTCCTCTCATATTTTTAAAAAAATAATTATTTGGTTGCGTTGGGTCTTAGTTGCAGCAGGGGGGCTCCTTAGTTGTGGCTCACTGTCTCCTTACTTGTGGCATGTGAACTCTTAGTTGTGGCATGCATGTGGGATCTAGTTCCTGGACCAGGGATCCAACCCGGGCCCCCTGCATTGGGATCGCAGAGTCTTAACCACTGTGCCACCAGGGAAGTCCTATCTCCTCACATATATATATATATATATATATTTCTTTGTTTGTTTGTTTTTTGTTTTTTTTGTGGTACGCAGGCCTCTCACTGCTGTGGCCTCTCCCGTTGCGGAGCACAGGCTCCGGACGCACAGGCTCAGCGGCCATGGCTCACGGGCCCAGCCGCTCCGCGGCATGTGGGATCTTCCCGGACCGGGGCACGAACCCGCGTCCCCTGCACTGGCAGGTGGACTCTCAACCACTGCGCCACCAGGGAAGCCCTCCTCTCATATTTTTAAGGGTCCCAGCCTGATAAAGCCAGGAGAATTGGGAAAATGACTCCCATAATATGGGCATACCATGGCTATGCAACTTTGCCATTTTTTTCTTCCAAGTCCGTGACACTCATTTTGATACCTAATCAAAAGCTGTTATGCTTTAATTTTGTGGGTATTTTTAATACCTATGCATTATATCCCCAGTAACACTGTGAACTCCAAATCAAGGAACGACCAAATGAGATACTAACTGTGAATGGGTTTGGAAAACAGAAAGCTAAATACATGTAATGAATCTTTGCTGATGTATAATCATTGCTGGTAGCATTATTATTATTCTCTTCTACCCCTATGATGTCTTAAAAAATAAATGTTAAATCACTGCCTGCTGTATTGATGAATGAAGGAATTATATACTGGTTTCAATACTGTATGATACATTTGAGTGACTGTGATACATTTGAGTGACTGTGAATTACATATCAATTTCTCCATATTTCAGCATTAATTTCTTTATGTATTGTGAGAAAACCATTTATTCAGTTTATTCAACAAAGATTTATTGAGAGTTTGGTAGGTATAGAAAGAACACTGTGCTGAACTCCATCTCCACTGCCTTCGTCATAAAATCAGAATTCCTTAGTGTGTCCTTTTTACCTCTTCAGTCTTACGTCCTGTGCATTTCTGCTCACATTCTCGCTGAACAAGTGCTATTTGAAGGGTTCTGAATAAAACATGCATCCAGGCCTTTGTGCCTAAGCCCAACTGTTTATTTAGCCCTATTTGTCTGACAAATCTAATTATGTCTTTCAAAATCCATATCTATCAATTGTTGCTTTCTTTCTCCAAGAGAGTGTCAAGCTTCCATTCATCTATCCATCTAGCCACTTAACAAATGCTTATTGATCACCCACTAGACTCCACCTCTGAGCTGGGTACTGGTATTACAGCGGCCATCGTGACAGAGTCTCTGCTCTTGGGAAGCACCTTCTTGCTCTCTGCTCCCACTGCCAGCTCCCTCTTCCATTCCTCTGTTGAGCATGTTGTTTTGTAACCATTATACTTATCTGTTTCTTCTGATAGATTATGAACTCCCATGAGGGCATATACTTTAACTTATCTGGGAGGGGGTGGAATTTCCAGTGCCTAGTAAGGGGTCTTGCACGTGGTAGACAACCAGTAAATCCTAAATTAATGAATGGAAAAACTTTTGTGAAAATTGGCGTAGATTGCTCATCACAAGCCTGGTGATGCAAGCTATCCCCAGCCTCTCACATTGGGGGCTTTCTGATTTACTACTGTTTGCATCTTCACCTAGAATTGGGAATAATGCTACTTTCCACATAGTGAACACTGAGGATTATGTTGGAAATGTGAATGTTCGTTTTTTGTGCTTGAAACATCTAGAAGGAAGGGTTCTGCACAAGAGGATCAAAGTCTGTGGTTATATGGATTATGTCAACAAGATTTAAATAAATAATATTTGTGCTATACTAGAATCACTACTAATAATAAATATACAATACTTATTTTGATGGCTATTACATATTTTCTTTGAAGATATTGAAGTGATATATGAGAAAACGTAAATTTTTAAAAATCTGTTACTGCTGAAGTCCGTTATTATTGTTCAGTCACAATTTGATTGAAATGATATTTTTTAGGAGATTTCTACTCCGAATAAAATTGTGCAAAGATTATTTTTTGGTCTCCTATCTCAAATGTTTAGGTAGTGACCTTAATGGAAAAAGTCTGTAGTTGTTGGAAGTTGGTGTAAATCTATCAGAAACTCTTGTGAAATGATGGTACAGTAAATAGGAAAAGATTCCTCAATTCCATTCATTTTTCTTTAAAAAATTCATATGTAGTTGTTTCGTTTTCATACTGATTTCAAGACAGACTGATCTTTAGAAATCCATCTGTCTTAATTTTAAGTTGTGGAACTATCATGAGGGACTGTTCGATGTTTCACATATACAATAAATATTTCATTTAACTTCTTTGCAAGCAAAGGGGTATAAAACATTTAACATCTGCTACAAATGGTTGTACCTTGTAAATTGTAAGTTCAATATATTATGTTTTCATAAAAATTTGCATTGCTAAATGAGGCTTTATTTGTATATACAATTTATAGTTCCAAATCATCCATGTGTTAGCAGTAGCCAGATAATGAAATGTAGATGGTGGTTTAGCATTGTTTATTTATTGAGGCAAGAAGTAGATGGATAAGGAATAAATTTGATATGATGCAAATAATAGGATTGATGGTCCTGAAATCCAAACTCTGGTACATATCATTTACTGATGAATAAATCTAACTATACTGATACCACTTACATACATATTATTAACTGATGATTCTCTATAGGATGAGGCTAATGTGAGCAAGAGGGATTTCTAAGGCTCTCTTCCAATGGGGCTGGAGGCTTTATTTACTCGTTAAAACTCTGTAAATCTCTTCCTAGCCCTGGCAATTCAGTATCAGATTTTTTGAGCTGATTTTAATTAAAGTTGATTTTAGGCTCAATGTCACTTCATGTGAAGCTAAAATGGTCTGTGGAAAGTAGTCTTTTATGTATGAGGGTAAAAGAAGAATTTTAAAAGAGTTATACGGGTATGTGTGTGTGTGGTATGTGTGCATGTTTATATATGTATAATATATTCGAGAACACTAAGATAAAGCCAGCCAGAAATATCATACAGCTTTTTTGTTACTGTAGTTCGTTTGAGCTCCAACCAAAGGCACTCCAGCCAACTGAAGTCCGACCCTCTGAGTCACCAGTGTATACCCATGTGACCATGGACAAATCACTTAAACCCTTGAGTTCCTCTGTGCTCATCTGTAATTTTTCTTTTTAATTCCTACCATCAAAATATATACTTCAAAAGCCATATAGAAAAAGATTACAAATTTGACATGTTGTAGACTGACAGAGAATATATGTAACATATATGTTAGATGCTGGGTAAATATATACCATAAATCTATAAATAACATAAATTGTTCCTACAGATCACTAGACAAACTCAATGCAAACATGGACAATGGTTATGCAAACAAAATTCATAGAAGGAGATATGCAAATGGCCATATGACATACACTTAAGAAGAAAACATTACTATGAGATACCTTTCTTCACCCTGAGCATTGGTAAAACTTTTTAAAAGATTGGTATTACGCAGTGTTGGTAATGGTATGGGGAACTGGGCACTCTGATATATTATTGGAAACATTTTGCAGGTCAATTTGTCATTTAAAAATTTAAATATAATACTTTGCATGCAATTGGACTTTTTAGACTCTACTTATACATCTACATATTTATACATTTGTGCAAACTCATGCACATAGGCTTTTTGTTTACAATCACAAGGTGATTGGAGAAGTGTTAAATTATGACATATCTGTAAATTAGGATGTGATAGAGATGTGTATCTAGACATGGAAAGGTCCAAGACATTGCAGAAGTGAACAGAAACTATATGCTACGTCTATTACCTGTCTATCTATCTATCAATCTTTCTGTCTATCTAGTGTGTGTGTATGCACATAAATGCATAGTTGAAAGGGGCATCTGGAAGCATATACAGCAAACTTAACAGTTGTTAACTTTGGGAGGGGGGTAATTTCTCTTTTTATTCCCTAAACTTCTAAATTGCTTTAACTTTACAGGGCTAAACTTTTAATAATATTTTAGAAACCAACAGAAGTTCTATATTATCCCTGCCTATATGCTATTAAGGTCAAAGGGGATTACTGAATGTAAGTTTATTTTTGAACACTGCAGTTACCAAATAGTAGATATAAAGTGTATGCACGTCATGGTATGACTTCATCTTTACTATCTGGACTTATGTAGAATGTGCATCATGTAATTTTGGATGAATCTGATTAGCCCCCACTTGACAAGCACTTAATTTATACTGCATAGTTCACTACTAATTGGATCTGTTGGTTTTGAATCATGCTAAAATTTCTCTTCTGGTAATCCCAGAGAATTAAAATGGGAAAGTTGCCACATATAGGAGTTTTCAGTCAATCTCTCTCTGTCTTTTTCATTCTCTATCTGTAACTCTGTGCGCTGTTTCCTCCATTCTGCCTCTTTCTTCATCTCTTCTCTCATTCTCTTAAATTCTAAAAATATTGATAGTCATATATAAATACTGGAAGAAAATTGTAATTTGACTTTCTAACAGTAATGTTAAACTTTGAAATGTTTAAAATTGGTTAAGTCAAGGCAACAAATTAAACCCTGACTGACTGACAATCAAAAGACTCGAGATCTTTTGCCCAGTTCATTTCTACTCCATCAGGTTCCTAAGAGCCTCTGCAGTGAAGATGCTAATATGCCCACTGCCACTGTTTCCTCTTCAGGCCTCTAAGAAACCCTGGGCATTTCTTGGTCCAACAACCTGAGAGGTCCTGGCCTTCATTACTATTGTCTTCTCACTGATGAGGAGACCTATTAGTATTATAGTTTGAGAAATCAATTTAGTGGGTTGAGACCATTTTTAAACACAGGATCGAAAGTAACAGAGTGCACAAAACGTGTTGTAAGGGAAGTATTATTTATAAAACTTTATTTTCTCTCTCTCACACTTTTTCTCTCTGATGCTGGTGATTCTCAAAAGCCATAACAACTACATTTGCCATAATAAACAGACACAAAATATGTAAAGCTAGAATCTACTTGATCCTTTTTCTTACTACAGCCTTATATGTATCTTTTACGAGTCCTGATACTCTTATATGTAAGTACCATCTTTTATGAAAGCTGCTTGACCTTTGGGCTTCCTTATTAATGTTTTGGAAGCCAATTCCATAATAAGAGTTAATGATATAGGCAGTGCCTTAGGAGAAAGATCTGGCTTCTAGTTCCAACTTAACCTCTCTTCGCTCTTGGAGACTTTGGCAACACGATGAACTTCTCTGGACCTTGTCCTTCATATATAGAATGGATAGAGTAATATCGAATGTTAATAAAAACTGAAGGAGAAACCCAGATAATGAATCAAAGTAAAAACTGAAGGAGTAACCCAGATAATGAATCAAAGTCCTTTTTAGGTCTAACGTTTGTGTGTCTAAGACCATGTCATTCTATTGCACATGAAAATATCATAAGCTCTTTCATATCCAGTGCTATGTAGACATTTGGCCAGTTTTCTTTTTAAACTGTTAGATCACTTCACCCATATCATCTGTCAGCTCTTACTGTATTTTACTTGGACATTTGTCATTTTTCTTTCTCTCCATTTTGGATTTACTCTTATCTTTTGTGAGTTTTTTAAAAATATAATTTAGCACTTGTGTGCAAAATGTTAAATTCTTAAATAAATATATTTGAAGGATTTAACAGTACACAAATGCACACGTATATGCACATATAAAATCTATTTTTTAACGTAGTAGTATGACACTTCCTTGGAAATAATGCGTTGTGATTTATTTCAGCTTTTACTTTCACACATGCATAATATAGGTTGTAAATTATCTTACATTCCAAAGACATTTTTCAATATTCACCTGTTTTGAGGTGAGCCTCTTAGGAAACTTACATTTTAGAAATCTAAAACAAAACAAACTATATAAGAGCCCTCCTCTTTTATCCATGTTCTATCCAGAGAGGCATTTGTAAGTTTGAAAGGGCAGCAGAGTTACCCAGGGGAAGTTAATTTTCACACAAATTTTCATTTCCCAATGCAGGGACTGTTCAAAGTGAGAGCAAATTAAAGATAATAGATGACCAATGACTATCCTTATGTACATTGATATTATACACAGGATTTCTTTCCTATCAACATTTAGCATTTTCCACCCCTGTATTAGTTGTCGTGATTGGGTGGGAAGAAATATTTTTTTTCACTTTGTCACACTCATTTCTCTTACAAGATACATTACTTCAAGCAGACTAAGATTCACATTGATGCTTGGAAATAAGAAATATGAAACAATAGAAAAGGCCAAATACACCCCCAAACACACACACCCCCCTCCCCAGTTGCTAGACTCACTTTCCTGCAAAGCTGAGACTTACACACAAGTGATCGTGGTACATCCTCCTCTCTGCCCTCCCACCCCTACTTCCCTTAATATATTCCTGTATTCATCTTTATCTTCATTAGGGGGTGTCCACAGTCAGTTAAATACCTTGGATTTTCAATGGGTTTGTAAAAGCCTGCGTTACCTGAAAAACTGCAATTCTCAGAGTAATAAAACTAAACTATGTCTATAATAGGTTTTATCCTTTTGAGTGGAAGTTTACACCATGCTACTACTTTGAAATATCTATTTATAATTTTTTTATGCTGTAGCACCATGGGAAATCTATATTTTTTCCTTCTCTCTAGGCTTTTCAATGGTTGGGTAGTCAAGACAGTGCCTGGTTAATTAGCAGCTGGTTTGTCCACATCCCCAGAGGCTCATTCAATCCCAGCCCAGACACAAATGTACAGCTTCAAACCAGGGAAGGTGACTTTGATATAGGGCTGATATGATTCTCAAGTGGGCATATTTGAGGATTCAGCTACAGTGTATGCCCCAGGCACCCAGGCTGATGGCTGATTGACTCCTAATATCTGAAGTATTCTCCTGAACCAGTACAACTCAACGGGAACCCTGATTTGCCAGGGTACCACAGATAAAGAATTCACAATAGTCCCTGCCCTGATACAAACGCACATCCATAGAATTGAGGTAGAATCTCAGTAATCACTGACTAGCCAGGGATGATAAAGCCCAACTTCACTTAAAGTGGTTTATTGACTTGACATTTTTCTGAAGGAAACTCCTCTCATTGCTTTTGATTATAATTTCCACAGGGATCAGATGTTATATTTTAGCATTAATTTTGTGTACTATGACATCAGGGAAAATTATTTAGTAATTTAATGTAACTATATTTTCTCTAACAGAAAATTTAACTGAAGAAGACCAATGGGTAAATAGTCTCATTTCTCTCATAAAACCAGGTTGGAAACGGTTATATTACAGGGAGCACACACATATACCTCACAGAAGGAAATAGAGTTAAATAAACAGGAAGTAAGCACTAGTGATACGTTGAGGATGCTTTTTTTTTTAAGTTTTGGCTTTTCAGGTGTTAGTTATGGTCCATTCTAAAAAAAAAAACATGTTATGCTTTAATAATAATAATATTAGCCCTGGAAGTAAATATTAGCGAAGCTCTCAAGATATATGTGTAGATAGATAGATATAGATAGATATATTAAGACCAAATGTTTAACTCTTGAGTCAACTAGCAGAACACCACCCTTCATTTATAAAATAGAATGTAGGAACTTAAAAATGCTTTGTATGACAATAGAATCCAGTGTGAATTTGTACACACACACACGCAGATGTTACAATCCATATATATATACATATTTATGCACACATGTATATACCCACACACACATATAAATGCAAATGTATGTATGTATGTTTGTATGTATGTATGTATCTATCTATCTAACAGGAGGAGAAAAGCTTCATTCTGGCTATGGCAGTTACTAATGAAGATAGTGATTTACTATCAACATCAATAAAGAAATAAGTCTCTGAATAGACATCTCAGCATATATTTTCTACATACTAAGTGGCATATCTTGTAAATAAAAGGGAAACTAGATCACTATATTTTTATCCTCCAAGCACTGTATATCCCATACTTATTTTAGTATTTAAATTGCTATTTCCAAATATATTTATTATTATTAAGCATATGGGATGAGATGATGGTTTCCTAGATACAGTAGAGCCTGGTTATTTGACTTTGTCGGAACTTCTTTTTTTCCTTGCATGTTAATAGTTCTTCACTCTATGCCATGCCCAGAGGAAGCACTAGTGAATAAATAAAATAGTGCCAACTATGATTTTAAGATAAATGTTTGGTACCAAAATATAAGCTGTGAATGATACCACAATTCTGTTGTCATTGTTCAGAAAGTGGCGTTTTTCTAACCCCTCCTGTTCTTCATTAGAATCAA
This sequence comes from Orcinus orca, assembly GCF_937001465.1. NCBI lineage: Eukaryota > Metazoa > Chordata > Mammalia > Artiodactyla > Delphinidae > Orcinus > Orcinus orca. Next base: position 70,707,518 of record NC_064567.1, read on the forward strand.
GTACTGTTTATCATTTTTGTCATAATAAGACTTTCATCCATTTAATTTGTAGGTACTGAGAATAGAACATATTATCTTTATCATCTCTTTCGTTTAATGATTAAATTTCCCTAGAATATACAACCAATGTAAGATTCAGGACTGAAAATGTTAGTTAAATGTGAGTTTCTCAAATTGTGCAAGAGCTTAATCATTCTCTGACCTGAGAAGGTTATGCTCCCCCCATTACCAATACAATACACCACTGTTTTTCCAAAGTTCGCTTTATTCCACTTCGTTATTACAAAAAACTTACATACCTGTTTTCACTAACCAAAAGAAATTTGAAGAGGATTTTCACTTTTGTGAAAAAAGGCGAAAAGCTAAAACCAAACAGCGTTCAGCATTTGTTTTGCAGTGAGTCTCAGTAGTGCAGGAGCAGTGAGAGTGGCGCCACCAAGCTCCTTCCCAGGGAACCACACTCAGTGTCTCAGCCTCAATCAGTTATCGCTTTGAACTGTGTCTGTGAGTGTCTGTGCTTGATCTCCACTTAATTTGTGCGTCAGTTAGCAAGATGTGTTCTAAGGTGATTGTTTTTTTGCTTTACGCTATTACAGCTCACTAAAGGTTTCATAGGAACTCTCCACTTTCAGACAGCTGGGAAAAGCTGTATTTGTATTACAGAAAAGCAGGCGGTTGCATTCGCCATATCAACTGTATAAGAATTCACAGCTGCAGAAAAATGAATTATGCATTTTCTTAAGACAATAATCATATCATGGCAACGGATTACATACTTAACTATAATCAGCTTTCACTAATCATGGAAGGTAAAATTAGCTGTATTAGTTCAAGTCACAACTTTCTTTAAGTAGTAATATAAATCCAATTATATTGAGTTACTTTAACTTTTTTTAGTGATTACTCCATTGTTTTCACTGCAAGCTATTTTGAATGAGTTGTGTAATTTGTTTATATATTTACATTATGTTCTATATGGTGGTGTTAATCGACTTTACATATTTGACATTTTCTGCTCACTAAATGAGTTCCCTATGTTGTTATGGGTATAATTAATGCTAAAATATATAATGCTGGGTGACCCCTATAATTGTGTTGACATTGCATATTAACATTATTAAAAAAAGAAGTACCTGTGATAATATGAGTTGATGTTCACAGAGCTTTCTGAGCCTTTTTCTAACGAAAATTTAAACTCAATACTGTTCATCAGTGCCAGCAGTTGTTTTTGTGTGTGTTATAACCAGGCCTATCTCTTCCCAAATGCCTAGAGGCAGAGCTGTTTACAGAGAGTTAGAAATGAAGGCATTGTTTTGAAACTTCAGCCTGCCTGAATCAAATACTCCTTTTATGCATGGATAGTTAAATGGGTAAAAAAGATAGTTGACAGAAGTATATGGAAATATCCTGACAAAGTGATTTGACCTTTTCATTAGGTGCTGGAAATAAAAAGAGAGAATAAAAAGAAGACTATTATTTAACCTTTTGAACAAAAACCTGCTTACAAGTCAGACACATCTTGGGTTTGTGCATGAGCTACTGATGGCATAAAGGCTCATTTGCTCCTTAAAGAACAAAATTTGAGCACAAGGAAAGAGAACCATTCCCTGTTACAAGTAAGCTCTATTTAAAAAGTGTAGCTCTCTACTTAAAGAGAGTAGGCCTGGCAAGGGTCTGTCATTGGGCCAGCCAAGAGGATAATATGCAGAGACATTTAAATTCAGTGGGACAAACACTACCCTTTGTTGGCTCCCACACTCAGACACATACACAGAGCTTCCACTAAAGTTAGAGCACTGTATCTAATTTGGAATTCAGAAGATGGCCAAAAATAGTTTATTGTCATATTCAGATTTTATTCATGGCTTTCTAGGTTGGTGTGTATAACATCACTTCTCTAAAGCCAGCCGTTCATCAGCATTGGTCACTATTCCTTCACATGCCAAGGTTGGGGGTGGGTATAATAAAGAGATTAAAAAAGAATGTGTTTAGCACAGATTTGACAAGACTCGAAAAAAGAAAAAGGTTAGGGATACATTTTGGAGTCAAATCTTCTCCTTTACTCTAAACCTGCTCTTCATGTAAACTATATTTTGGGGTATTTAAATTAAATTATTAAATTTTGTAATTTAAAATTATTTAAATTACAAAAATAATAGATGTGTATTACAAAAAATCATGTTATGAGTAAAAACAAAACTAAACTAAAGCTTTCTTTCTGTCTGTACTTCTACTTCCTTGAGGAAAGCACTGTTAATAATATGGTTCTTTCAAATTTTTTGCTATTCACTTACAAATATACAATTGTGCTTGTGTGTGTTTGTGTGTGTTTGTGATATGTATATTTTCCTGCAAGATGCTTTTTTTTTTTAACTCAGTAAAATATCAAGGGCAACCTTATATGTTGAAAGCTGTAAATACTCTCATTTTTTAACAGTTGCATGTTATCTATGTGATTAAATTTTTTCCTAATGTTGGGTTTTAGTCTGTCTCCAGTGTTTCTCTATTACACACAAAAAATTGCCCCAGTGAATATTAATCAGTGAATGCTTATGAGCACGTGAGCTTTACATTAAAAAAAAATTCCCAGATGTTTGGATAAATGTTGAATTCCCATGTTGATAGATTCTTTCTTGCAACCCTAAAAATAGTATGGGATTATTGATGTATTTAAAATAATGAAAATGTTTATTGACCTTAGTGTATCTACGGCATTGTTGACCTTTTGAAAATCCAAATCTAGATATGAGTCAGTGGTATGAAAATAAAAATAGGAGAGAGTTTAAAATGATTTGTGATAAAATATATTGACACCTGAAATAACCTTATGTGAAGAAATACTTCATCGTGCTGTTTATTTTAATATTATTCTTATATTTCACAGAAACATTTCTATCCCTTGCCAAAATCATGGTCTATAATATTACCCTATTTTTTTAACTAGATTTTTGGTTTTGGAGGTAAAAATAAATACTGATAAGCTTATGCTGTTTATAAAACAGAAGAGAATATGATGTATTGAATTTAATCATTATAGAACCGTTTGTGTTATTAGTCCATTTGGGAGAAAAACAAATGCAGCTATGCCCACCACTCCTTTTATTCATGTGTAGCATAGAATTTGAAATACATTAAAGCAAACATCAAAGCAATGAGTTTATTAGTCTTGCAAATTTAAATTAGGAAGTTCAAATTATTTTCATAAATAGGAAAAATGTTTATATTTTCAGTGCTTATAAACTGTATTTTATTATCCAGACTGAATATTGTAGCAGGAATTTTATTGTTAATAACCATATACAACTAAAAAAACTACCACACATTTTAGGAAATCCGTAAGTTTGGTTGTTTAAAAGTCTCCATTGGCTTCTATTATGTACATATTTCTATTACAATATATAACTGGAAAAACACAACTAGAGTATGTCCAAAGGAGAGTAGTTACATTACAGAGGGTCCTGAAACTATGTCATAGAAAGAACTGTAGAATGATCTGGAGGTATTTATCCTATGAAGAAGAAACAACCATAACTGTTATAAACTATTTCAAGAGCTCTCATGTGGAAAATAAGCTAAATTTATTCTGTGTAGATGCATAAAGCAGAAAAAAAGACCAATGAGTAGATGTTGAAAGAGGAGCAAATTTCACTTTTAGTCTAATGCTTATGGATATTTTCTGCTTATACAAATAATATGTATTTATTGTACAAAATGCAAGAAAGTACTAAAATAAAACAGTATTACTTTTGATCCCACCACCAAGAAATAGTTTGGTATATTTTCTTTCAAGATTTTATTCGTGTACAATATTCAAATTAAGTGGTCATTATTAGACTTCTAACAGTTATTAGTTGCATAGGGAAGAAAAGGAAGATATTATTTCTCAGCAAATTGAACATTTGTAACATTTATTTCCACTCAAAAATTCCTACTTAGCATCACTTTTTTTTAAACTCACCCATTCAGTCAGTTTCCTTCTTAGTCAGTGTTCTGCTGATTTTTGTATACAAGTTAGAAAGGACTGTTTTCAAAAATATAATGCAAATAGGTGCAAAGTCAAATTATGGTTTCTGGAAAAGATTAAGGATTTTATTAACTCGCTGAGAATGATGTTGGAAAACAGTTTGAACAGCAAAGCTTCTGAAATTCTGGTTGAACTTAACCTGTTGATAGTCCAATAAGAGGACACCTGCAATATTTGTGGCATGGTAGATGCTTAAAAAGAAAAGTGAGGGGCAGGGAGAATAATTTGCTTGTAAGAGGAGTAAGAAAACTCTAGGGGAAGTTGATAGAGCCCTAGAGTATTTTGGCAAAACTGAAAACTTTGTTATGGAACTCACCATTTTTTCTGATACAGTTGAGTTCGAAACAGTTTATACTAAATCTGAACATATGCATACCTTATGACCTAGCATTACACCTTTAGCTACATACCCAGTAGAATTGTGTACACCAAGATGTGTTTACGAAAAATATGTGTAAAGTATATTTATACACATTATATTACTAATAGCCAACAAGCAGAAACAAACCAATGCTCCTCAAAATTAGAATGGATAAATTGTGATATATTCATGTAGTTAAACATCATGCAGCAATGAAAATGAATGAGCTATTATCACATACAATAATATTTGATGAACCTTAAAATATAATGTTGAAAAAAGAAACAAAACTGCCTAATATATGATTTAAGTTTTACAGTGTTAAAAAACAGGCAAACCCGATCTACGGTGTTAAAAGTCCAGCTAGTAGTTACTTAGAGAGGGTTAGCAACAGAGAGGGCCATGAGGAGGGCTACTGTGGTTTTCAAACTGTTTTATTTCTTGATCTGGCTGGTTTCTTGAGTGTGTTTGCTTTGTGTTAATTCACTGAGATCTACAGGTATCATTTATTCACTTTTCTGTACATATGTAGCATTAGAATAAGAGAGTTTATATTTAAAAAGCTTCATCACATCCCCTCCAGAAAAATCACAACATTTAGTCACTTTTTGTTCGTTATAAGAAGGTGCTCACATATATACAATGGAGTATTACTCAGCCATAAAAAGAAACGAAATTGAACTATTTGTAGTGAGGTGGATGGACCTAGAGTCTGTCATACAGAGTGAAGTAAGTCAGAAAGAGAAAAACAAATACCATATGCTAACACATATATATGGAATCTAAAAAAAAAAAAAAAAAGCTTCTGAAGAACCTAGGGGCAGGACAGGAATAAAGATGCAGACGTAGAGAATGGACTTGAGGACATGGGGAGGGGGAAGGGTAAGCTGGGATGAAGTGAGAGAGCGGCATGGATTTATATACACTACCAAATGTCAAATAGATAGCTAGTGGGAAGCAGCTGCATAGCACAGGGAGATCAGCTCGGTGCTTTTTTTTTTTTTTTTTTTAACATCTTTATTGGGGTATAATTGCTTTACAATGGTGTGCCAGCTTCTGCTCCATAACAAAGTGAATCAGCTATACACATACATATGTTCCCACATCTCCTCCCTCTTGCGTCTCCCTCCCTCTCACCCTCCCTATCCCACCCCTCCTGGCGGTCACAAAGGACCGAGCTGATCTCCCTTTTAGAGTGGCCATCATCAAAAAATCTAGAAACAATAAATGCTGGAGAGGGTGTGGAGAAAAGGGAACACTCTTGCACTGCTGGTGGGAATGTGAATTGGTACAGCCACTATGGAGAACAGTATGGAGGTTCCTTAAAAAACTACTAATAGAACTACCATATGACCCAGCTCAGTGCTTTGTGACCACCTACAGGGGTGGGATAGGGAGGGTGGGAGGGAGACGCAAGAGGGAAGGGATATGGGGATATATGTATATGTATAGCTGATTCACTTTGTTATAAAGCAGAAACTAACACAACATTGTAAAGCAATTGTACTCCAATAAAGATGTTTAAAAAAAAAGGTGCTCAGAGTTCTAACTAAATTTTAATGACCATATATTAAAATCAACTTATTTGTGTATTTGTTTACTTTTGAGAGAAGGTCCTTCCCCCTTCCTCCTCCCCATCTTATTGTGAAATTTGTGTTCACTAATCACCTCTGGTATCTCAGATAATTAAAATCTCCAATTTATTCTGCCAATATATCAAATATCATACTTTTTATATATAAGTTTCACCTATCATTCTGCTGTTGCCATTTTCCATGATATTAAATATTTCATTGACTGAAAGTACCAAAATGTATTTACCATTTCCTTATTTGGGGAAACAAATTATTTCCAGTTGAAGAAATACTTTTTAACAAAGATGTTAACAAATGAAACAGGTATCTCGGAAGAGTGTGGTCCCTTTATTGGAGACGTTCAAGCTGAGGCTAGTGGCTACTTATCGGAAAAGTACGGGGAATCAGACTGACACTCCAGTGCCTAACAAATGTTAAGCTTTTCAAAAATGTCTGTGGAATGAATTAATGTTTTTGGAAGTCCTTCCAACTCTGATCGCCTAGGATATGTGAGCAAGCAAAATCAACAAAAATATTGTGAAATATTCACTAACTGAGGCTAATCGGAGTATGACGGTGCCTGATTGTAGTTATGACATCCACATCTATGATTCCTGATTCAACTCCAGTGCTTTGATATTTATTCTTCAACTTTGCCTTTGTTTTAGAGATAGAAGATCAGCACCGTTAATATTGCTGGGAGCCTTTGCTTTTGGCAAATGGTAGATAAGTTGTCTCAAAAATAGCTTTATCTCAGTGGCAGAAGAATGTTTAACAGAGCTTGTACACTTTATTTTTATTCTCCATCACCCTTGCATAGTACTAGTTACAATGTAGATACTTTTAGTAACCTTCCTTGTATGACCCAAGTATTTTGTAAGAGTAAGCTATGGTTCCATCATTATTGTCATTCTTCACTTAGCCATGTGTGAATGAACTTAAGACTTTAAGAAGTAAGTGCTTTCTTATTTCAAAAGTGTTCTTTTTTTCTGTTTTACTGAACATGGAGGTCCAACACTGAACTGTACTTTCATTGTTTCTTCATATATACAACACAACTAATACTATTATTTATTAAATAACTTTTTATTCTATACTTCTTTTCTTTATATTTTTGAGAAGAAGTAAAGCTCCAGAGATTATAGTCCAATCAGAAGAAAAGGAGGTTTTGATTACATATCCCTTTGAGTGCAGTGCAATGAGACATACACAATGAAGGGGAAGGTATCAAGAAGGAGAAAGAAAGCAGTAGAGGTTAAATATGTGTTTCCCTGTGCATATATGTTAACATGTGAGCTATGCATATTTGTATATGTATATGTGTATGTTTGAGTGTATACACATATAGATAGGTAGGTAGACATGCATAAATAATGGGGAATCCCAGCTGACCAGAGTAAAGAGTGTACACATCCACATGTGGAGTTCCCAGACAGAACACATTACACATTTTCACATTATTTGTAACCACTGATTTATCTGGATATAGCTATACTTCTTGGGAAAAAATGTCTGCCATTCAGCCCTGTTGGTGTATTTGGTCAACTGTGTGATATGGGGTGGCTTAGAGAACATAAGGCAAATTTTAGGAAGGACTTTGTGGCCCCAGGAAAGAATTCATCCAAAGGAAGAAGTCTGGATCAGAAACCTGGGTTCAGGGAGGGGAGCTGGGCCACTGGAGGGAATTTTGAACTTGGAATCAGCATGGTGGTTTCACTGAATCTGCCCCAGTCCAGCAGTCCTTATGGTAGTTGCATATCCCTAGATGTTAAGGTCTGTGTGGAACTGAAAGAGATGTTGCACAAAAGTATTATGTGTTTCTATATGGAATCTTGAAAAAAAAATGGTTGTGAAGAACCTAGGGGCAGGACAGAAATAAAGATGCAGACGTAGAGAATGGACTTGAGGACACAGGGAGGGGGAAGGGTAAGCTGGGACGAAGTTAGAGTGGCATGGACATATATACACTACCACATGTCAAATAGATAGCTAGTGGGAAACAGCCGCATAGCACAGGGAGATCAGCTTGGTGCTTTGTGACCACCTAGAGGGGTGGGATAGGGAGGGTGGGAGGGAGAGGCAAGAGGGAGGAGATCTGGGGATATATGTATACGTATAGCTGATTCACTTTGTTATACAGCAGAAACTAACACAACATTGTAAAGCAATTATACTCCAATAAAGATGTTAAAAAAAATAAAGTGTACAACAAAAAGTATTATACGTATTAATACTTATGAATATACCAGATATGAAAATACCAGATATTTACAAAATCAGAGGTTTTTAAAATTTTTTGAGCTAAAAAAAAGCCTTTGAATTAATAATTTGATGAATTGCAGTTCTTCTTGGGCAATGTAATTAACCTCCTAATTTCGGTGGGTCACTATAATTTTTAGATTAAAGCTTTGGAAGCTTTTATAATAGCAGTATTTTATGTTTGAGTAATGCTTTACAATTTGCAAAGTGTTCTGTTTTCAGATACTTGGTAATATAAATAGGTCGAGTATTGCCTCCACTTTCCATTTTAGGTAACTGTGCCTTAGAAAGTTTAAATTAGTTATCAAGTTCACAAAGCCAGTAGAGTTGGAAGTCAGACCCAAGTATTTGGACTTTTACTTTAAAATTCTTTCTTTATGTTACATTAAGTCCAACATAATACATTCTTGAAAACAGTTAAAAATACACACTTTACTAATTACTCGATTGAGAACCTGTGGATAACAGGAAACTTGCTTAATTTCCTAATTAAACAAAATTGTCTTCCACCTTATTATGCAGATGTTATTTTCAGCATTTATCCTAAAAAGGTGCCATTTGATAATTAACTAATTATACAAGTTTTATTTAACAATTCTGTTGATCTCATTACTGGGTTAAATATAATCATTTTTCTTTAACTGTATGAGGTAGAACAGTACAAATTAATTTTCATTGTAGATCTTGGTTCTTGCTGACAACAAATAGTCAAAATAAAAGGTTTCTTTAACCTAAAAATGGAAGAGGATGGCATCAGAATTTACTTTCTTCTTAACTGATTGTTAATTAGTTGTCCCTGAGCACACAGGTTATACATAATTCACTGCCTTCTCTTGTCTGAAGTTTTCTCTTTCTTTTTCTTCTTCTAAATCTGAGTGTCTATTTGCTTCATTCAAAGCCCAATATTAGGATAATAAAATGGAGTCAGGGATATGGAAGTGAGTATAGGAAAAAGATGAGAACTCTATTGTAAGAAACTTAATATTCTGTAACTCAAGTATAGTCATGTAAAGAAAATAAAAACAAAATAACTCCTGCTTTTTCAAGTTCAAGTTGATACTTAAAATACTTTTTAAAATATTAAGTCTAACTGAATGACTCCTGTAAAACTTGAACTAGAAATACTTATGACTGTGATATCCTGAGTCCTTTTTCCCATTAAATATGAAATTTTAGCCAGGTCATTGATTTCATTGCACAATCAAAAATTCCTGGTCTATTAAAGCATGTAAACAAAATGAAAACAAACCAAAGAATTTTGGATTGGTGTTTTTCTCTAAACTCAGAAGAAAAAATTCTGACAATGAGGATCTGCCAGCCAGCTCTGTGCTTTGGCAATAATCAGAATAAAAAATATTATAAATAAATGTTTTCATGTACTTATTTTCCAAGGGATGGATCTGAGCACAGAATCTATGTAGACCCAGAAGAGAGTGCGAGAAGAAAGGGCCCGGTTGGGGATGTAGCCAGCCGCCTAATTACACTAATAGTTTCACAGCACAGTTGGGTCACAAATTGTGTTTCTAAACTTAGGAGATGAATCTCCACCATAAATTATTGAAAAGCACTCTGTGGTGCTCCACTCTCCATTTCCCACAAATTAGATTACTGAGAGCTATAAAGCGTCTTTAGAAAGTATTTTCCTTTCTGTTCTAAAATTTTCTTTCATCATCAATTAGTGTCAACTTTGAAAACATCGGCTATAACCAGAAAACATGAAATCAAAAGATAAAATAAAGAAGCAAGGAAATTATTCCTAAAAGAAGCAGAAGCATATTGTTTAACCTGCTAGGGAGAGTTAACTTACTAATGAAATATTTGTGTGTTTCTATATCCCAAACTTCCTTAGGATAGAAATGTAATAACATATTACATAAATATAGTCCCCAGATTTCATCTCCATGTTGACATCTGTTGTGAAATAAGCATAGTTAAACTAGAATAAATTTTGTGAAGACAATTCATTCTATAACATAAATTAACCAACTTGCATTATCACTCCACATTTAGCTTTTGAGCTATATATATTCACCACTTTCATTAATAAGATTCATGAATCTGAAATGGAGTTGGTAGAAGATATTAGAAAATAAGATTATGAATGACACCACTAAATTTAAGGTTTGGCCACTCTGCTTAGCTTATGATTTTCTTCATGCCCTCTCTTTTTCTGTGTCTATAAAAATGGGAATAACAACTACTTTTCTCTGCTTACTTTAAATGAGATGATCAGTAAGCTGCGAGATCAGTCAAAATTGTTTTTCAGATTCTAAATTGAATATAGAGCAATGTGCCATTTAAGGTCTCTTTGATTGCAAGTTTAAAAATGTCCAATGACATACTGTGCTCATGGATTAGAATTAATATTGTTAAAATGACCATACAACCCAAGGCAATCTACAGATTCAGTGCAATCCCTATCAAAATACCAACGGCATTTTTTACAGGACTAGAACGAATAATTCTAAAATTTGTATGGAAACACAAAAGACCCTGAGTAGCCAAAACAATCTTGAGAAAGAAGAACAAGCTGGAGGTTTTAAGACCCCTGATTTCAAATTATGCTAGAAAGCTAAGTCATCAAAACTGTAGTGCTGGCACAAATACAGACACATAGATCAATGGAACAGAAATAAAGCTATGCTTGTACAGTCAATCTATGATAAAGGAGGCAAGAATATGCAATGGGGAAAAGACAGTTTCTTCAATAAATGGTGTCGGGAAAATAAGACAGCTACTTGCAAAAGAATCAAACTGGACTACTTTCTCATACCATATGGAAAAATAAATTCAAAATTGATTAAAGACTTAAATGTAAGACCTGAAACCATCCATAAAACTTCTAGAAGAAAACATAAGCAGTATGCTCTTTGACATCAGTCTTAGTAATATTTTTTTGGATCTGTCTCCTCAGGCAAGAGAAACAAAAGCAAAAATAAACAAGTGGGACTACAGACTAAGAAGCTTTTACACAGCAGAGGAAACTATCAAGAAAATGAAAAGGCAGCCTACTAAATTGGAGAACATATTTGCAAATGTTATATCTGATAAGGGCTAATATCCAAAATATACAACTCATACAACTCAACAACTACAACAAAACAACCCAATTTAAAAATGGGCAGAGGACCTGAATAGGCATTTTTCCAGAAAAGACATATAGATGGCCAACAGACTTATGAAAACGTCATTCATCATCAGGGAAATGCAAATCAAAGCCACAATGAGACATCATCTCACACTTGTCAGAATGGCTATCATCAAAAAGACCACAAATAAGAAGTGTTGGTGAGGGTGTGGAGAAGAGGGAACCCTCGTGCACTGTTGGTAGGAATGTAAATTGCTGCAGCCATTATGGAAAACAGTGTGGAGATACTTTAAAAATTTTAAAATAGAACTACCATACAATCCAGCAATTCTACTTCTTTCTGTTTCAGAAGAAAACAAAAAAAGATAATTGAGAACATATTTGCACTCCTATGTTCATTGCAGCATTATTTACAATAGCCAAGACCTGGAAGCAACCTAAGTGTCTATCTATAAATGAATGGGTAAAGAAGATGTGGTATGTATGTGTGTGTGTACACATACACACACACACACACACATATATATATATATATATATACATATATTTAATATATAATGGAATCTTATTCAGCCATAAAAAAAATGAAATCTTGCCATTTGTGACAGCATGGATGGACCTAAAGGGTATTATACTAAGTGAAATAAGTCAGAAGGAGAAGGACAAATACCACATGATTTCATTTGTATGTGGAATCTAGAAAACAAACAAAAACAGACTCAGAGATACAGAAAACAAACTGGTGGTTGCCTGAGGGGAGGGAGAAGGGGGGATGAGTGAAATAGGTAGGGGAGACTGAAGTACAAACTTCCAGCTATAAAATAAGTCGCAGGGATGTAATGTACAGCATATGGAATATAGTCAATAATACTGTAATAACTTTGTATGGTGACAGATGGTAACTAGACTTACCATGGTGATCATTTTGTAATATGTAAAATACCGAGTACTATGCTGTATACCTGAAACTAATATAATATTGTAAGTCAATTATAGTTCAATTTTAAAAAAAAGAAAAAACAAACAAAAAGTGTCCAACTCAAACTGGCTAAAGTTAAAAGGGTATTTATTGGCTCACATGACCAAAAGCCCTGGACGTGGAAACTGCTTCACATATAGCTATATTCAGGAGTCACAAAATGGTTGTTTCCATGCTCAGTTTTGCTACCTGTGGTGTTCGCTTCACACTCAAGTTTTATGTTATAGTAAGGATGCAGTACAAGTCAAGTGCCTACACTTTCTGAGATCCTAAACTAGTAGGAAAAATAAGAACCCCTTTCCCAGGATTCCTTGCAGATGCTCCTGAGTCTCAGAGGTTCTGCTTAACTCACATGTCCATTCCTCAACCCTTTTCTAATGAGCAAGAAAAAAATAGTTTTTTCATATTTTGGAAAATGTGTATGCAGTTCTGCTTTCATTTTTTCTACAGTGTTTTGAGTGAACTATTTAATGTTCATCCCATCAATTTCTACCACCTTACTCTTTTAATTTAGGGTAAAATAGAAAGAACTGTCATTAAATGAAAGGGAAAAGGCTTCTCAGAGAATGTATGAGTTAAGGAATAAAATTTATGAGACAGTAGGAAGGGCTTTGCTTTTGATTTTTTTTTTTTTTTTGATTTTTTTTTTTTCGGTACACGGGCCTCTCACTGTTGTGGCCTCTCCCGTTGCGGAGCACAGGCTCCGGATGAGCAGGCTCAGCGGCCATGGTTCACGGGCCCAGCCGCTCCACGGCACGTGGGATCTTCCCGGACCAGGGCACGAACCCGTGTCCCCTGCATCGGCAAGCGGACTCTCAACCACTGCGCCACCAGGGAAGCCCGCTTTTGAATTTTTAACTTAACTTTTCAAATTAATTGTGATGTATGGTTTTAAAAAGAATAATCTCACTTTTCTTTGGCTTTTGTTTCTTTCTGAATAGTTACTGCCTGCCTCTGGGTAGGTGACCCATCATATTTACCAGTTGGTTGACTTTTGCATACGGACCTTAATAGTCTCATAACTATATGAGATAAAAATCTGCTCTTTCTCTTATACCAACTGAATTTGACATCTTTGTTAAGACATTAGTGAATTCTAAAAATTATTAAGTTTACAAAGAGCACCATTTTGTTGATTGGTCAAGCGTATTACTAAACTGGCTTCACAGTGTTTGAACTCACAAATTTCAGGTGATAAGAATTTTTTAATTGTTTTTTCTTTGCCCCTGGATGGGTCTTATTCTGACACATAGGAGTTAGATCTCTGATATTGGAAGAGATCCTACATGTCTAGCTGAACAGGACACGTGTATACACAAATGCAAATGCAAATACTGACACTGAGGAATAAGTGCATGTGTTCTTTCTCTCTCTCACTTTGAGGTTGGGTATGGGCACGTATGCCTCAAATGGGGTTGGGTTTTATAAAAATGTTAGGGATGAATCACATTTGTTTTGCTGTGACATTTGCTGCCTCACCTTCAAAGAGTAGGTGCAGTTGCACTGACAACTCCTTGGCATTTTGCCCCAGGGAAGTGTTACATTATCAAAAGAAGCAGTGCCAGTGTGCTGGCAATTAAAATGTGGACATTTGACCATGATTTTCAGGAGAAAATGATCAAAAGAATACACTGAAGTGAAAACCTTAACTAAGCAGAGTCATCTCTAATGAATAAGAGGGAAGCTCTTTTAGGCTTGGTAACTTAGATGAGCATATGTGAAATATATGGCTAATGTTTCTAAAAGAAAATGGTTACTAGGAAACTATGAAAAGACCCCTAATTATGTTATCTCCAGGCTACCAATAAATAGAGAATTCAGATCACTTTGTTCTAAAAGCAGTACTAAGTAACCTGCTAATATTCTTAATACTCTTGAGGTTTGTTTCTGCAGCAAGTGAGATTTACTGTCCTTTTAAGGATTAGATAGCAATTTGAAAAGACTGGATTTAACTCAAAGTTCATAACCAATGCTATTGACTGAATTTTGGTGTCCTATTGCAGTCTTCTGAAGGTAGCAAAAGAATATCTTGACATAAAAATAAGTGTTTGTTGTTTAGTTGGCCAAGACTTCGAATTAATATATGTTAAGATCTTGACCTCTACCTGAAGCAGTAACAAAGAACTAAGGATATTGGCTCTGGGCTGCCACTCCCATGGAGGGTGTTTCCTTATTAAACCTGACTGTCCTACCCCATAATTTAAAATCTTCCCACAAAGAAAATTCCAGGCTTCACCAGTAACCTGTTCCATAAATTTAAGTAAGAAATAACATATTATTTCAGGATCTAGCTCCTACCTGTCAAAGTAAGACCTGTTCAGTGGCAAGAAAAATCAACTTAGAAGTTCTTATCACCTGAAAATCTGGGATTTCAAACATAGTGAATCAGTTTGACAGCACTTCTGATCAATCATTAAACTGGTGTTCTATGTAAATTTAACATATTTTCAAAAAACACCTCCTATGGGTTCTCTTCTCTCTGTTGTAATTTCTTCCCTGGTAGATGCAGACCTCACCCTGTTTCATTGGTTGGTTGGGAGTTGAACTGAGCATGAATGGGTGATTTTCTTTCCCAGGCTATTGGTCAAAGCTGTGGTCAGTACCAACTTTGGCCAAGACATGCCTGACCCAGTTCTGCCAAGGGGTTGCTGTTGGAAGCTGGCATGAATCTGAGAAGCAGGGTTACCAGCTGGGCAAAACTCTCAGGTTGGTTAGGTGTATTTTAGGGTCTTTTCACCTCTTTTTACTCTTTTTCTTTCTTTATTTACCTCTTACATCAGGCCCTTAGATTCCTTCTTCCCCTGAGTCCCAAGTGCTTGAAATCTGTTACTTCCTACTAAATTTAAACAAATAAGTCAGACAGAGGTAACACTGCTAAGATGATTTTAAAAAGATACTGTAGAGGGGTAGGAATTGGGTAGGAAAGCAAAAAGTTATAGTAAAATAGTAAGAGTGAGATAAAATAAATTTCTAAGGAAAAGATGAACAAATAAATAAAATTGCTTTTTGGCAATATACATGCTCAAATGTTCGAGCTCAAATATTTTCCCTGCTTTTTGCGGGGGCTGTTTTCTGGAGAGGCAATTTTTTAAACAGGTAAGATAAGCTTCTTTAGTGACTATAATTGACTAATGGTAACCATAGAAAATGGCCCTTGGCCTCCAATTTTTGCTCCCTTGCCAGTGAATCAGTCTGCCTAGGGTGATGATTTAATTTTCATGGTGTTCAAATTACAAATTAACATTTGCAAGTGTAGATTTGGGGGATTGTGCTGAAGCCTAATAAAGTTCTCTGAGGATGGTGTGCCCCCTTGGGCCACATCATATAACTTCCTTATTAAAGTGAAAGGAAATTGCCTTTTAGTTTTCTTATAGCATATCAAGTCCTCATATTTGAGAAAGGCATCCATCTAACTCCTAGAATCTTCAAACCTCATAGATATTCCTGTATCAAAATATTTCAGATCTTCAGTTTGCACAGTGCTTATGGATGAAGTTAACTTAAAATGATTGAGAAGGTCAACAGTATGTTTGCTTCTGATAATCTCAGTTGTTCATGGGTACAATGTATAAATCTAGTCCATCACCATACAGATGATACTTCAGAGTATTACTTGCACTTGTGCTTGTAGCTTAACTTTTAAGGATCGATAAAAAGGAAACAAAGGTTTGGGCAGTGTCCAGGCTTGGTTTCAGGGCAAAATAAACAATTATTTGTTGAATTACGTAAAATTTTGTGGAATTATGGTATATAAGAACCACATTTGGAGGGCAAAATTCATAGGTTTCTATATTTTATGGTTTTCAACTTTATTCTATGGTACCGAGAGTGGATTTTCCTGAATCCTAATAGCAAATATTTAGAGAGAAAGACTACTATCTTTTCCTGTAAGGGGGATTCAGAAGAAAAATTATAAAAAACAACCTAATGCTCTACTGCGACTAACATTTGCAACTCAAAATGTTTAATAGACTCTGGAAAATAAACAATGGTTTCTAAAGAAGAGTGAAAAAGCCAAAAAGAGAAAATCTAATTAGTGGCACTCTATCTGTGGGGAACCTTATTAACTGTGGAAAAGAATAACAAAAGTCAGACAAAGTCTAGCAAAAAGTCTCACGTGTGTGTGTGTGTGTGTGTGTGTGTGTGTCTACGTACATACAGACACATACTTCTCTCAGACATACATGGATTTTGCAGTCAGAATAAATTTGGAGTCCTAAGTATTTGTTTAAATGCTGGAAACTAATACCAAATTGATTTATAGAATGTAAATTAACATTTTTTTGGACACAGATTGATCCTATTATGAAGTTATAAAATTCAAGCAATTAAAAAATAAAAATTTGTTATGCAGTCAGTGCTGAAGTGGATATTGGTAATTTTAGATAAGTTTAAGTGATAAAAGGAGGACTTTGAATGAAAGTTGTTTCTTCTAAAATTGAAGGAATTAAAAATATTTTGCTAATAATTTTTTTAGAAAGACAAAAGAACTCACAAAGCTTTAAATTTGATATTTCCTAACATGTTTACAAAATTGTAACCTAGTGATATAAAATTTGCACATGGTTTTGTTAGCAGCAGTACTATGCTATCTGCTATCTGATAATAGGATTCCTATTCTTTATTATATAAAAATAACACTTAAATTGGTACTAGGCAAAGCAACTGCTTTTTCTATCATCTTATTTTTATTGGCAAATTTGTAATGAAATTGTCACTTTGTTAACAGTTACATTGCCTACTTGTATCTCCAGGGCAGCATCTGAAGAGCTCTCCCAATTGTTTTAAGATCACTTTTACTGCATTACTGTTAAAATATTTTTTTCATAAACTTTTGGAAGAAATATATTTCCTTGTTTGATTTTTGTTCTTCAATCAAGCCAAACTCAAAACTTCTGTGATTTGTTTTGCTTTATTTGGGGAGCTTATCAGTACTGTCTAACCGTAGGATTAAGTGGAGTTTAAGCAATTTTAGCAAGAGCAGTCTTTTAGGGGAAATAACTGTCTCTCCTTACCCATTTATTGTTTATAAAGTGCATATGGCTGGGTAAAGGGTTTATTCAACTATGGTTAGGATGCATGGGACTTTTTTTGTTTTGTATAACAAACAAAGTAATAAATTTTGAATACATTGAGTTATTTGATTAAAAAATATTATTTATGATACTATATGTTTAAACTAATATGACTTTAGTCAGTTTTATATGATGATGATGGTAATGGCTCACAATAGGCATGCTTATTATGTGCCAGGCATTGTGCTAAACATCTTACATAGATTATCTCATTTATTCCTCCCAAGTGTTATTACATTGGAGTGAGAAAACTGAGGCCTGGAGAAATTGAGTAATGTGCTCATGGTCACTGTATTAGCAAGTGGTCATGCTTTACTAAGTACCTCTTATTATCATTTAATACTGTCTCTCTCCTGGTATTGAATCAGAAGCCTCAGAGTTTGAGACTTCTATTCTTAACATCTAAAGAAGAATGGGCTGGAAATTATAAATCTGTCATATAGAAATCTATCTTAACCTTTGAAGTAATGTTATAGAAATTCCATTTACACAATCATCCCCCCCCCAGAATTTAATCTCTGATATCGTCTTTCTTGTGTCTAGACTTCCTGTTCTTATCCATTCTTTATGTAACTGCATGATATTACCCTGATGCAGTGGTCTCTCCTTATCTACCGTTTTGCTTTCCACAGTTTCAGTTACCTGTAGTCAACCCCGGTCCAAAAATATTAAATGGAAAATTACAGAAATAAACAATTTATAAGTCTTAAATTGCAAACCCTTCTGAGTAGCATGATGAAATCCCTCCCCGATCCCATCTGTCCCACTCAGGAGATAAATCATCCCTTTGTCTGGCATATACGCCCTGCCTGTATTCCCCACCCTCCCACTAGTATAGGAAAAAACATACAGTTGTCCCTCAGTATCCATGGAGTTGGTTCCAGGACCCCCATCAGATACCAAAATCTGATGCTCAAGTCTCTTTATTTATGTCTGGATTTCACTTCATATATTTTTATAGGATTTTTGCTATTATGTTCATGAATGAGGCTAGTTTATAATTTACTGTCTTGAAATCCTCTTGTTAGATTTAGTGTCAGGATATATCTGCATAATAAGTTTTCAGGATTTTCTATTTCTAGAAGAGTTTAGTGTTATTTCTTCCTTAATACTTTGGTACAGTTAATTGGTGAAGCCTGGAATTTTCTCTGTGGGAAGATTTTAAATTGTGGGTTCAGTTTTTTTAGTAGTTATATGACTATTCAGATTTTCTTAGTTATTCATGTGTCAGTTTTCTATGTTTTGCTTTTCTAGTGATTTGCCCATTTAATTTAAATTTTCCATTTTTTTCTTTTTACCAGAAATCCTTTTGCAGTATGTTTGAATATTTAGCTATCTTCTTTTTTATTCCTACTTTATTCTTTGTGTTACAATCCAATACTACCTTACTTATTTTCTTGCTCAAATTGTTAAGTCATTGGGAGGTGTAAATTTTTAAATATCTCTTTTCCTGGTTAGAATATAAACTCTGTGAGGATAGGTATGATGTCCACTTTATCCGAAAAGGTTAGCAAAGAGCCTGGCACCTAGTAGAAATCAGTATTTATTTCTCACAAAATCAGTTCATGACTGATGAATGAATGGAACTCATAAAAATGAAAAAAAAACATTAAACTTATCTAGTCTTCAATGATTCCTGAGTTATCTTCATTTTCTAAGTGCTCGGTTATTTTTCAATTCCTCTGAGCTTCCAGGCTACTGTATAGGGGCAAGTCAGATGATACAAAAATTTAAAAAACAAGTAAATCTCTGTATTGTCAGACTCTACACGTTTAGAAGGATAAGATCATTGTTTTCTTGGGTATGTCTCATTTCAGATTTTTATTTGTACTTCTTAGTCATCCTGCCATTCCTTCAAGTTTTATAGTCACCTACTCTATATTGATTCACACCCAAGTATAATTGTGGTAGCCTCAGTGTTCTTCTATAGATGGTTTGGTTTTACTTAATTGGCCGGTGTGACAAAATTGGTCACTTCATTGGTTGGTGACTTTGAGAAGAAGCTGAGAAGATATTTCTTTGTGGAGCAATATATATATCCATAGTTGGCTACGTGTTGACAGAGGAATAGTCTTAGCTTATTTACAATGTTCTGCCACGTCCCCTTCAGGGAAGAGCAGTACATTTTCATGTTCAAATTTGGGAACTTCTATTATTCACCATCAAGTACAGATCTCATAAATCAAAGAGCAGTTTTAAATGTCATATTTGTATATGCTATTTCTGGGAAACACCAGATACAGTGTTATTTTGGGAAACTGTGGGTTGACCTTGTAAAACTCACATTAACAAGGAAAAAAGCACATTTTAAACAGTGACACATCTAACAGTGGGCTTAAAAGAGCAAGAGAAAGTGTGTAGGTGTTCAATAGTAACAACCTAGTGGTATCACATTGTATTTCATGAATGAGAGCAATTCACAAAGTTCCCACAAATAGGACCTAGTGCAAGGACATAAGTGTCTAGGAGCTTTCTTTATCATTCATTCTACCAACACTGTACAAGTCCCTACTACGTACCAGGTAGGATCCTGTTTGCTGTGAAAATGAAAGTATGGTACAATTCCTTCCTGTGTGTGGCTGAGTTTAATGGGGAGAACTCAGCTCTTATAGGTGTATCACTCATATTGTTTATTTTAAAACTAATGAGCTGTAGGTAAGATTAACTTTGAGAATGAAGTCATGTCACCTAGATAATGTGTCTTCTTGTATTTAATAAACCACTTACAAAGAGGACTGCAAGGAGATATGTCAGAAACTTAATAGAGCTGATCTCCTATCTTGCTAATTAGTAGTGATTTTATGTGTTCTATGATTTCTAAAACAAGTATATATTTATTTTAATTTGAGAAATAAAAAAACAAAACAAAAAGTCACTTAAGTTTCTAAAATTTGCAAGGATATCTTTATGTTTCCTTGAATTTACTTTCACTGTGCTTATTAGCCAATTATGGATTTTCTGTTTCTTAGTATTACATTTAAATTGATTTTTTTTTTTTGGAAAAATCATTAAAATGCAGAGGTAGAAGAAACTTTCACAACAGACATTACATAGCCTGCATGAGAGTCTCTTAAGACAGAGGTTGACAGGGGACTTCCCTGGTGGTCCAGTGGTAAAGAATCCGCCTTACAATGCAGGGGATGTGGGTTCAATCCCTGGTCAGGGAGCTAAGATCCCACATGCCGCAGGGCACCTAAGCCCACACACCACAAGTACTGAGCCCGCGCGCCTCCACTAGAGAAGAGAAAACCCTCATGCCACAACTAGAGAGAAAACTGTGTGCCGCAAAGAAGACCCGATGCAGCCAAAAATAAGTTAAATAAATAAATAAATGGATAATAAATAAATAAATCTTTTAAAAAAAGGAAAGACAGGGGTTGACAAACTTTATCTATAAAGGGCCAGATAGCGCATATTTCAGGCTTTGTGATCTGTACAGTTTCTGTCACAACTATTCAGCTCTGCTTTTAGCAGGAAAACAACCATAGACAATATGTAAATGAATGAGTGTAGCTGTGTTTCAATACTACTTTACTTAGAAAAACTGGCAGAGGTGTAGATGTGCTACAGTTTGCCAATCCCCTGACTTAATGGCATTTGTCAAAAATGCAAAGACCTAGTTCTCATACCTCCCTGAATCAGATTCCAGAGAGATAAGCCCTTGGAACCTGAACGTTTACCCAGTTGCCAATATTATTATTGTTTACTATTTACACTTAAGTTTGAGAACTTTCATCTCCTTTACTTCCTGGGATACCTGAGACAGCAATGTATCTCTGCAGTATCCCTGAGGGACTTCCATTTAGTTTAACTACTTTGAAGTTTGTGGAGCATATGTTTATCAGGTGGAACCTCTATTTTAAATAATTGACAGAGAAAATATGAAGGGAAAATGTCTGTTGAGTTAAAGCCTAAAAATGGAAACTCTAAGAGAACAAAGATCTTTCCTCCCATTTCCTGCTGTAGGGTCGGTGCCTGGTGTGTGTGAGGGGGGTGTTGGTAAATATATATTTGCAGATTGAACTGAACGCACTTTCCTATTGCTTCACTCTCAGCACACAATGATGCCCTACATCCAAGTGATTTGACTGTCCCTGTATTTGATATCCAGGCAGTCGAGTTCTAGCCATACCTTTCCTTCTTCTTTTTTTTTTTTTTTTTTTGCGGTACGCGGGCCTCTCAGTGTTGTGGCCTCTCCCGTTGCAGAGCACAGACTCCAGATGCTCAGCGGCCACGGCTCACGGGCCCAGCCGCTCCGCTGCATGTGGGATCTTCCCGGACCGGGGCACGAACCCGAGTCCGGTGCATCGGCAGGCGGACTCCCAACCACTGCGCCACCAGGGAATCCCCCTTTCCTTCTTTTTACACCATAGTTCTAGTTCTTATCCAATATTCCATCTCTTTTGAGTAATCTGGGGTTTATGAATCTTGCCCTCCAATATAGTGTTTTTCCAACATTCATGATTCCAAAGCAGGATGACATTTATAAGCAGTGATAATTATATTAAAGATCTTTTGGCTGTGATCAATAGAAATCAATATGGCCAACTTAACTGAAAAGGTATCTATTAGCAAAATGAGTTCAGTAAGATCTCAGCAACAGGGGTCTGTGGACCTTCTCTCTAGAATGCCACCCAACATAATTCAGCTCCCAGCTTTTTCCCACCTCTGGGTCTTTGCACACGCTGTGCTCTAAGCCAGTTTTAAATTCCTGGAGAGAGATCGGGATTGACCCAGCTAAGGTCAGGTGCCTGTTATTTAGTTTAATTACTCAGCCACTGGATCAGGGGTACCATTAAGTAATCACCTCTGTGGAGAGAAAATCAAAGACTATTACCAAAAGGATGTGGGAGTGGGATAGTTGCTAGGAAGACTCAGCTAGTTTAGACAGGCTAATTCTGGTGCCTTTTTAGAAAAACCTGTAAATGACTATTTGGACTCTGGTTTTCTAAAGCCTGTTAAATTCTGCTACTAACACAAACCAGGCTGCAGACCTGTGAGAGGTCCATGCCAATATTCTCTCTATTCTGCTGCTCTGCTGTGGACGGTGTTCTTCTGTAATTGCTGTGGACTTCCTCTAGACCTGAAGATTTAATTTGGAGCACTACTTTAGCTGCCTTTAGCTGGAAAATTTGATTTTCAGTCCTGTTTTTGCTTTTAGATTATATTTAGTTATAGTATCTACCCCTGCCTACTTATAAGAAAAGACTGTTACTGGCAGGTCTCAAATCAAATTCCTTGGTAAGAAATGGCACAGATAATATTCAGACCACTCCCTCCAGTCTATTCATTTCAGGTTCTGTCCCTGATTAGCGGCCACCCAAACAGTCACTGCCCCATCATGGTACTGGACTGCTCTGCAGAATGAGGGCTCTTAGAACAAAGTTCTTTCCTACTTATAGCCCTGTCTGCCCCATTCTCAACCTCTCTCTATTCTGTTGTTGTAATCTGCAAGGATTGACAGGTTCTGATGGCTCTCCCCTCCAAAAGCATCTTCTTTACCCCTCCCCACTCCTTTCTGTGCTGTAGTTCCACTGGCCTGCTTTCTGTTGCAGACACACAGAGGTCTAGTCCCTCTGCCTGGAATGTGCCTTTCCCACATATTTACAAGGCTGGCTCCTTAATATTTTTTCGATCTCAGTTCATCACCTACTTTAGGGAGAGATGCCCTCTCCACCACCCCTTCTGAATGGTCCCTGCCTCCTACATCACTCTATATCCCATTACCCTCTTTTATTTCAATGTTTCAGTGATCACTATCTGGAATCCCACTTCTTTGTGAACATATTCATTGTTTGCTTCCCCCCAATAGAATATAAGCCCCCTGAAAGCGTGAATTTCGTCTCTGGTCTATCTCAGGTATTTACATCAGTGCCTGGTATATAGTAAGTGCTCATTGATCAAAAGAACAAATTAAGGCCAATTTGCAATTTCCAAATCATCTTTGATGCAAAACAATCCATGTGCATATGGAATGTATCAAAGCCAGGGAGAGCAAAGTTAAGCAACCAGCACCTTTTAGATTGTGGGGAGCTAAGATCACTGGACTGACTGAATCTCTGGTCCCAGAAACAAACATCCATTCAAAGAAAGATGTTGGGCATTTGCAGCAACTTTTATACCTATGCTCTTGGGTCACCCTTCTCATCATTTGGGCCAGCTCTGTGTTTGCTGAGCTCACCAGAGAATTTTATCAGGCTGGGAAGAAGTAAAATGTGGTAGGTGTGACGGAAACTTAGCACAAGGCTCTGACTAACTAAGAGCACTTATTTTTGTTGCATCCTTTCATAAGATCCAAACATTTCTATTTTCTGCTCGGTTGACAGTACCTATCACACAGCAGCCTCACAGGTCTCTATGGGACAATATTTTTTCCACTCATGTACAGGTGCACGTGTGAGTGCACACACAGACCAGCAACTGTACCTTTGAAAAGTGGTGCACAAGCCTAGCCATGGCTTAAGCCACTAAAATGACCTCTGACCTTATAAGGGGGAATTATGTTGGAAAATTTTGAGCTAAAGTTAAGGACAAAAGATATGTTGAGTTTTCTTTAGCAACCTTGATTTTCCTCCCCCAATAGCTATTCTTGGGCAGCATATTTAATTATTCATAGCTATTTCAATGTATAATTCGGTTACTTCTCACTGACTAGAGCCTTGTTACAATGTTTTCCTTAGAGCTTCATGCTGATGGATCAACCTGTTGGTGAAATTATTTTAAATAGCTTTAAATGGGTTTAAAATACTTCAGAAATCCAACTCTTTGGCCTGTTTGGAAAGAGTGTAAGAGGGACCTTATGCTGTATTAGCTGCACAATAAATAATGTAGAGTAAATAAGGCTCGTGTATGAGTTTATGATGTTCCATACACATCACTTAAAATGCAGAAATAAACAACTAGATCTTAACTTGCCAGGCCCAAGTGCTTCTCAGCTTCTTATCCTGTGTTATTTTAGACCTTCTGATGGCATCCCAATTATTTGTCCTGAGAAGACTATTTCTGTCTTTTTGCCCAATACTGATATGAGGCTTGGCTATATCTCACAACTTTTTTGTGTATGCATGTATGGAAATATTCTAAGTAAGCTAAATTTAATGAAAAAAACAGCAATAAAATGAGGCACAATGTTAAAAATTGGTGAATCTACGTATGAGTATGAAGTTCTTTGTATTATTCTTGTACCTTTTCTACAAGTTTTAAATGATCTAGATAAGATGTTAAACAAAATGTCGGCAATGTTCAGGGCAGTCGGGGTTGAGCTTTCCCATCTCAGGTATCCACCTGTAGCAGCCGCTGCAGCATCTGTTTTTCCCTGGGAGATCCCCAGCCACAATAATCTCTCAGGAAGGCTCTGCTAAGCTGATGAAATCAGAGACCTATGGAAATGAAATTTAAAGAAACAAACATTTCTATCTAATTTTTAGAATGCATCAAAATGATGCAGAGGAAGTAAAATTTTATAACAATAGAATTTTAATATATTCCTCTCTTTGTATACATTTTATTATTTTTGACCTACAATTTTTTCTTTTGGGGGAGGTAGGCAGATTTATTACCAAATTTTAATAAGCTGTTACATTCTCAAATAATTTAAAAGCAAGTTTGAAATAGGTAATGATTATTTTATATGTTTATTTTGAACTGAAATTCCTATTTTCTAGTTTCAGGTTATTAGAGAACTACTTTTTAATAAAGGCAACACTAGAAACCTGAAAGTCAGAGACACAAAAACAGTGAGATTTGAAATGATGCATAACAAGAATCTGGAATACCGAAAGGAAGAAAAGTGAATGAGAATTGCTACTGGAGGAAAGGAGGGAGGGAGAAAGGAGAGAGGAGGGATGGAGAGAGGAGGGGAGGTGGGGAGAGAGAAGCAAGGAAGGAAGGAAACAAGGAGAGCGGGAAGGAGGAAAAAGAGGAAAGAAAGAAGAAATGATCACAAGAAAGAGAAATCCATAAAGACACAGTGTGAAAATATTGCTGTCTTCACTTAATAGGAAGTATATAATGTAATTGAAAGGCAATCAAATAAGTATTAATAGAATTTTTAAATGATGTTCATCATATGGCGTGAATTTACCCTGCAGGTTTATGGAAGCTCAGGCTGCTAGCAAAGCCAGGGACAGTGTCAGGATCAGTTAGAGCCCTTTGCCTAACCAAGCTTGGAAGGATCCTGCTTTGGTTAATAGCCAGGCCTTCATCTTCCCACCCAAGGAAGCTGCTGCCTTAGTAACAAATCTCTGAAAATGGACCAAGATCCCTTTCCTCTTCTGGAAGTACCCTTGAACCCACACAGAGTGTCATGTCACCAAATGTTCTGCTTCTGAAACGAGTGTGGAACAGCTCTGTATTTGGAATGAGTGAGTTAAATTCTCTGAGTCATTTTTTTTTTTTTGCGGTACGCGGGCCTCTCACTGTTGTGGCCTCTCTCGTTGTGGAGCACAGGCTCCGGACACGCAGGCTCAGCAGCCATGGCTCACGGGCCCAGCTGCTCTGCGGCATGTGGGATCTTCCCGGACCGGGGCACGAACCCGTGTCCCCTGCATCGGCAGGCGGACTCTCAACCACTGCACCACCAGGGAAGCCCTCTGAGTCATATTTTTAATGGAGATATAAGAATTAATTTTACAGAAGGTACCATGCTTCTTAGAAGCAAGGCTCTGGATAAATATTTTTAATTACCATCCCCTCTGTCTCTGGAGGTATCCTACTATCATTATAAGAATTTGTTTGGATTATTTTATAAAGAGCTTCATTTTGTAGCTCCACACAAGGCAAAGGTGGCAAATGGACATTAAATCAATGCCTTAGCTTGTCAGCATGGAGATGCATTTTTTTTCTAATCTTACTAACACTCTAGCCAGTCACCATGCCTCCCCAGTCCATGCAGCTGCATAATTATACATCAGATCTCCAAAATGAATTAGTTTATTTTTAAAACAGCTAATTGCCTTAGTGGAGTCATGTTTTACCAGAAGCACAAAAGGGCTTTGTTCGTTGCAGGGAAATTTTCTTCTGGAATGACTGTGTTAGGCTCTAGCTTCTGTGAATGTCAGTCATAAACAGCAAAATATAAGCAAAATTCACTAAGATCACTAATATTCCAGAGCATCCCATTGTGATTTCAGCATTATTTACTCTACGTGTAGCTCTATGTAATCTTAAAATGAAAATATCCTACTTAGGAATGTTCCGGTACAATGATATGCAATGGAGCCCTGTTACGTGTGTGTTTTCTATAGCACAGTTTAGGTCTCGTCTCTTGAAAGCCAACTGTGTATTTATAAGGCAAACTCTCATTGATTATTTGGTCCCCATTATGGGTGATAGGCCAATTCTTTGAAATCAAGAATTGTCTCTATTATAATCCCAAACTTAAACTTTAAACTTTTGATTTTGAATGCTATTTTATTTAACTAGAAGCAGGTATATTTCAACTATGTCACTCTGCAGGGGTAATGTTTTTAGAAAACACTGATTAAAGATTGTTTGCCATGGTAGCACTATCAACTACAAGTGTCTGAGGGTATCCCCACAGGGTAGCATTACCCTAGCAGATTCACATCAGCAATGCCCACAAAGACAAATGGATTCAACCAGAATGTCAAACAAATAATCCCAATATAAAGTATTACACCAGGGAACAGTACCCTCATGACCTCTGAACAGCAATTTCTGGGAAACCGGATTATAATTAGAAGGATGATGGAAGAATTTTGACTGAAACCCATGCCTTTTAGTTATATGGTTTGAATGTTTAATAGCATGAAGCTAAGATGATGGGATGGATCTGCCTCTGTGGAACCCAGATGTGGCAAGACCACCACAGAGAGCCTCGGATCTGGCCCCAAACTCAACATGACTGTTTCCAAACTTCCCTGCATTCCCCAAAAAGGCAAATTTAACTTCTTACACTGTAAAGCATTCGTGAGTATTTCAGACTGCTACAGTGTATGAGAGAAGAGCCTAATGAATACCACACAATAAAACTTCATTTAAAAATCCTTATTAAATATCTTTCTTTCCCTAATATTCCCCTCTAATATTAGCAGCCAGTAACATTATCTCTTTTTTTTATGTCTTTTTTTTTTTTTCCATTCTCTATCCACACAGCCCTTGGAATATATTGTATTGTCCTAAGCAATTAAGCTCTGGCTCCAGTTTTGTATTCCCACCCAGAAAAGCAAAGCCTGCAGTTAGCTAAATCCTCCTTTTGTTTTCAAAGTTTTGCTGTTTAAGTTTGCCACCTGGGGAGTTCATCTTCCACGCCAAATCACTTTCCAAAGTAGTCACCTAATAATTCCTAGGAAAACATTCTGCTGCTAAGAAAAATAGGACTCCCTATTCCTAATTATAAGAACTTACCAGTCTCTGGGACTGAACACCCCACCCCAGAGCTGAGCTTAGGTGGGCCCAGACAATGTTCACCTCTGTGTTCCATGTTTTCTCTGACTCCAAAGATAACATAACATCCCTTCTAATGGATCTTTCATTCAGTAGATTAAAGTAATTAATTATATTGCAGTCAACTGATACTAACCTGAAGAGTATATTATATATTATCATGTTTGAGTTAGCTCACTAAGAACTTGAATATAAGAGAGAATACTAGCCTCCGAGAGCTAACTTGGCCCCCATGAACTGACAGTTTAACAATGGACAATAGATGGCTAAAAGCTGTCCAGGGAAGCCTGATATTCAATGTCAAATTTTCTAAATTAAGGCTGGCAGAGGAGGTAATTAGTTCTCCATACATATTAACAAGCAAACAAACACATACATACATATTTATTTCAGGAACCAGAAGACTATATTTACAAAATATAGTTGAGATGGGGTAGTTATTAAGGTCAAACTGTGTACCTATGGAGAAAATACTTTTTTACTAGTAAAATACATTTGTATACTTTAAGAGCTTTTAGATGGTCTCAAAATTCCTTTCTGGTTACACTTCCTAGCAGTCATGAATCTTTGAAAACTGGTGAGGAGCTTATCACTTGACAGATTACAGAGGTGGGATTTCCAGAATTTAATGTTATGTTGGTTCTTACTATTTGCCATTATTTTCAAATTGTGTTTATCTCAGACATTCATGAAAATCAAGGCACTTTAGAATAATTATAAATTTTCTTTGATCTATTAATAATCTTTCACAGAATGTTGCTACCTTCTGCCCTTTCTGCCAGTGGTTTTTTTTTTTTTTTTTTTTTTTTGCGGTACGCGGACCTCTCACTGCTGTGGCCTCTCCCGTCGCAGAGCACAGGCTCCGGACGCGCAGGCTCAGCGGCCATGGCTCATGGGCCCAGCCGCTCTGCGGCATGTGGGATCTTCCCGGACCGGGGCACGAACCCGCATCCCCTGCATTGGCAGGCGGACTCTCAACCACTGCGCCACCAGGGAAGCCCCCAGTGGTATATTTATTCAGATATTTTAAATAGTAGTCCCACTTGTTTTTATTTTATTAAGTTAAAATGTGTTTGCCTATCATGGCTGTACCTGAATTTAATAATTCTTGCTTTTGACACGAGAGACAAAGATCAGTCAATACTTTAATTGCCTGAGGGCTATCAACAGACATGAAGCTTTCCTTAAAGTAGTAATCATCTTTGGCAAAGAAATTGTACTTTTAGGTGCAATCTATGCACTTACTAATTCTGTGCTGCATTCTCAAGATGATGGGCTGCACATTAGCTCTTTCCTTTTATGTTACATTATTTAATTTGGGAATCAACTTTTATTTCAGGTGCCATAGTAATTTCTCATTGTTGACAGAATTACAATAAGAAAATCTTGAAAAGAACATATTTAGTTTAAATTAAGCAAAAAAGAAAAGAGAAAGGTAAGCTTAGACAAGATTCAATTTAGGATTTTACCCAGAATATTTAGTTGCCTTAGAAAATACAAAGTTTTGCCACTTCGAATGGAACTTTCTTCAGAAAATCTAAGCCTTCATTAGTGTTTGTAACAAATGTAAACTTTTGCTGTCAATGTGTAAAAGTTCTTATTACTCAGTATTCTTACCAATACTTGGTATTATTATACTCAATTTTTTACCTATCTGCCAGATTTATAATTGTGTCTCATTGTGGATTAATTTATTTTCTGATTATTAGTAATCTTGAACATATTTCATACTTAGATTGGACATCAGAGTTTCCTTTTCAGTGAATGCATCTTTTTATGTTTTGCCTACTTTATTATTGGGTATTGTGTTTTCTTACTGATTTGTAAATATTGTCATTATATTCTAAATACTAATCATTGGTTGATTAAATGCACAGTCAATGTTTTCTCCCAATGTGTCATAATTTTTTTCTTTTTTTTTCTTTTTTAATAGTGTGTCTGCATAACAATTGTATTCTTGTGTCATATTTATGAATCTTTTATGATTTGTGATTTTTCTGGGTCTTTTTGGAACAGATGTATTCCTAATCTGAGGATGTGAACAATACTCTTTTATATTTTTTTTCTTCTAAAACTTTTGAAGTTTGCTCTTTGTGTATAGATTGTTAATCTCCTTGGAGTTGATTTTGTGAGTGTGTGTGTATAGTTTAATTTCACAGGGTTCTAATTTCAAGGGATCTAATAGTTTAACATAGAGAACAAGTTATCTAAGCACCATTTATTGAGGATCTCCACCTATCTATGGTGCTAGCACTGACACGTGTAAAGTTATCATGTATATGCAGGCCTAATTTTTGTTGGTCTATTATCTTACCTATTTGTTTTATGGAACAATAATATAGTCTCTTTATCATAACTTAACAGATAAGTCTTGAAGAGTGGTAAGGTACATGTTCTCATTTTGATCTCCTTCAAAATTTTAATGACTCTCCTTGGAGCTTTGCTATTTTATATAAATTTTAGAATTACCTTGTTAAGAATGATATTACTATTCTATTTATTTTTTTCTCTCCTTGGACATACTCACTATTAATTTTTTTATTTCTTGTCTTTCATCTACAACTTTTAAGTGAAGGGCACTTTATCTAATTTAACCATCACTAAGGGCACTTATTAACATTATTATTAATATTTTAATATTATGTAATATGCTAATGGCTTATTACATTACACAATCTTGAGCTGGGTAAGTAGGCCTGTATGTGCCAATACTCAGTTATACTGAGTTGCAAGGCTTAGAGAAGTTTTAAATCTTCTTATTTATTATTATAAATCTTCATTATATTTATAAAGATATTTCTTATCCTTTATTTTATGAATTCATCTCTGACTTTTTTTAAATTGGAAATTATCTGTTTCTAGCAGCACCCTTTTCCTCTTTCTGTTGTTTTCTTTTTTCTTTTGATCTCTTGTCAACCAACTTGTTAGCATTTTGTCTAAAAGTAAATTGATTTTTGAGTAAGGGTTTAAGACATAATAAGTAATTAGTTACTATTCATTAATTAACTATTACGTACCAGCGTTTGTGTTAGACATTTCATATGTCATCACAGCAACACTCCTGTTAGAGACCTATGGTAATAGCCAATGTGTCAGTAAAACCAAGGACAATTTGCCCCTGGTCACAAAGTCAAAATTCCCTGTAGTCAGGGTTGAATCTGCGTCTTTGCTTTTCTCCCTGCGCCAACCTGCCTCTAATGCATAACAAGCTGTTGAAATTGAAGTTTAATAAGAGACATTGTGATGAAATATTTCTAAAGCCAGACAGCCTGATCCTGAGGAGGGATCAGTACCTTCCCCTGTCCTTTGACCATGGAGTTCCTGATTTGCTAGACAGTTCCTAGGAAGGGTGGGTGAGTAGGAAGGAAAGAGGTACCGTGGGGCTAGATCTGGAGGAGTCTCTCACAGGTGGTTGTGGTGGGCTGGGGACAGCACCCCCATCAGAGCAGTGGACTGAAGGGGAGAAAATAAAGGGAGTTTTAAGATGCTCAGTCTGTTCTGCTACAACTCATGTTCCTGTAACAAAAATTAAATCAAACTTGATTGGTAAATAGGGGATAATAAGAATATAAAGTGGATGTTGGTTCATATGAGATTTTCTTTCCAGGCATAGGGAACTGGAAGAGTAGAAATAGAATAATAACTTGCAGTAAGAAAAGGAAAGGAAAAAGCTATTGATTGGGGGCTATGTTGCCAACAGGAGCCATCGTGACTCTATTTAAGAAAATGAAACTAGTGCCTGCGTCCCTCACCGCAGATGCACTTGCCGAGCTTCATTCAGCTGGCAGCTCGCGGCAGGAGGCTCTTCCCCAGGTGTTCTGCTTCCCTCAGTGCTGGCTCAGCTCCCACCACCCCTCCACGCACATCCCTGTCTATTGTTTTGTGCACTTGTCCACATTGTAGTAGCTTCTGGCCAAACTGAGCTGTGCTTTTGGTGTTTTCAGGGGGGTAGGGTGAGAGGGTCCAACTTGTTTCCCCAATTAATAATGATAAATATCAATAATAATATTAGATGATGACAATGATGATGATGAAGTTAGTGGTACATTTACAAAATAACGTAGGCTTTGAACAGTTTCCTGATAACCCTATCATCTCATAAACTTGTTATCAAGGGTGCCTATTTAACAGAATATTAATTTTCTCTGGAATTCAATTATTGTGTTATAGCTGATGCATGCATTGTTATGGGCCTGTTGTTCAAAACTTATAAATACAAGACTTAATTTACTTGGATATTACTCTTGGGTTAATCAAATGCATATCCTTAACCAAACACGGCTGTGAACTACTGAACTCTATGGGACAGTTTTACGTCTAAGGTTTGTACCTGGTTCTGTTTACTTACAGTACCAGAGTTTTTGTCTCCAGTAGTCAGATTTTATCCCCAGCATCCATTACAAAACCTAGAAAATCTCTTTTTAATTCAGGGCTTTAGAAAAATCATAAAATCCTTGAATGTGAATTGATAAACTGCACAGCGATTTATTTTACTACTTAAAGGAAGGAAAATTATATGGGACAAATGATGATTCCTATAGGAATCTTCAGTTCCTATCTCACCTTTACCATGTGGAGCCAAATCCAGGTTAGATTTCTTGTCTTGTACAGTCTGAAGGCTGGTGTTTCTCATCTGGGTGGGCCACATTATGACCTGATGATTTTTGTCTGGTTGTTGCTTCCCCACGTTCAAGACCCTTGCTATTATTTGCATAAAAATGATTAGTCTCTGTGTCTGTAATTGCCTGTGGGTCACTTTAAGTGCCAACTCTCCACCACTAGCATTTCTAAAAGGGTTTTGTTTTCCTCCAATATGTTCATCAAATGCCTGATTGCAAGTTGAGTATTCCTGAGGCATGATCACGCAGCCAGGAGCCTGTCTAGTTCTGACTGTGCTCTGCATTTTCTCTGTAAAGTTGGGGCAACGAAAAAGATTAGATTCTGTTCTCTCTGGCAAGAAGAGAAAGAGTCTGAATTGAAAACAGGGGCAGAACCATGGCCCCTGATCTTTTGTAATGAATGCCAGCATGCCCTACCACACTGTTAAAGGGTCTCCCTGGCTGTCACATTTCAGGGATATATTTTTAACTATTTCCCCTCTATATGGATATTATATGTATTGTTATCTTGATCTCAGCTATCTTCCAGCACTAAATACTTAAGATGTTAGTCTACTATTCAAATATTAGAAGTTAATGTGACAGAAGGACAAAAAAATAGTATTAGGGGATTAAAAATATGAATTATGAAGGAATACTTTTCCTCCATAATTATGAAGGAATAGTACCCCTTCATAATTCATGTTGAACCCCTACTTATTTATCTTAGATTTTTTCTGGGGCTACATGACACATTATTAAGGACATAGTTTTAGGATTCAAAGGACATGATTTCCATTCCTGGGCCACAAGATCAAACTGTTCCAGAGGGAATATTGACACCCAGGTCTGCTTGGCTCTGCACCTCATGAACTTACCCTGTTCTCACTTCTGGTCATGCTCCGTTCGCTTGAACACCTAAGGCCCTACTTCCGAGAAGCCTTTGAAAGAACGAATATTTGTCAAAGGAAACAGTATTTATTGTATAAATATAGGAAACTCTTCAAATTAAAAACAGAACAAAGGCTAATATATTTTTTAAGGGATTGATCAGAAGTGTTACTTTTGCTACTGCTGCAGTTTTCCCAGTAAGAAAATTATCCAAAGAAAATGACACTGAATTATGTGTTTGATATATGCTACAAAGAAAGATGAAAGAAGGGGGAAACAGTATGGATGCTAATGGGTGAGAAATATGTGCTCAGGTTTGAGGCAAGAAAAAAACTGACTTCTTATTTCTGTGTGAGAAAACAAAGGCATCAAAGGGTGGTGTGTGAATGAATGTCCCAAAGAGCAGGCTAAGATTCCTGAAGTGACGGAGAGATCATTCTATGCAACGAGAAAGGACATTTTAAGAAGCACTGATATAAACTGGTTTGCAGGGCAGAAATAGAGTCACAGATGTAGAGAACAAACATATGGACACCAAGGGGGAAAGTGGCTGGGGGGATGGTGGTGGTGTGATGAACTGGGAGATTGGGATTGACATATATACACTAATATGTATAAAATAGATAACTAATAACCTGCTGTATAAAAAATAAATAAAATTAAATTTTAAAAAAAAGCATTGATATAATCACTGTTGGGACACAGTGGTTTTGAAGAACCTAATGAAATATGTGGCAGGTTTAAAGAAAAAAGGAAAATGAATGTTAAAAAGATCTATTTGAAAGTGGATGTGTTCTGATTTATGAAATGTGTCAATAGACGTCATCGTTGTCATGATCCTAGGAAAATCCTGGGAAGAGTGTTCTTGGAAGTAAGAGTGTCCATGTTACCTAATGTGTCTTATTCAATTTACTCCCATGGTAAGAAGCTTTATCCTGGAAAATCAAAATTGCTCTTGGATATACATAGCAACTTCCAGGAGATTTTATTTTTCTAGAAATAAAATGTAAAATTTTTACAAATCAACTTCTTTCTGTCTTTTCCATCAAATTTTCTAAGACTGATGCTACATTGCTATCTCTTAAAAATTCAAAGTTAATAGATTTTATTATTAGAAAAGAAGATATATCATGAATGCCTATACATTATACTCAAGGGCACAGATTCAAAGTTTTGAGTATCATCTTAATCTTGCTGTTTCTTATCAGCTGATTTGATCATATACATTTGGATGTCTGAAAGCCAATATAATCCACTATTTAATAATTGTGCTAGTTAAACATTCTTGAGGTGTCATGATAATCCATGATTCATTTGAAAATAGCAGAAAGACTACTTAAGATTTACCCTAGACTGCATATTAAAAAATATGACTATAGGTGTCATACCATAAGATGCAAAGGTAGCCACGTTACCAAAACTGTTGAGATTAACTATGATTTCTCATTCCTTATATTGGTTTAAGGTGTTTTTTTATCTTTTTTTTTTATATAATGCTCTACATATGGTTGATCCTGTTTATTTGTTTGTTTTTTTTAAAAAAATTTTTTTTGAATTTTCTTTTATTTATTTTTATATACAGCAGGTTCTTATTAGTTATCCATTTTATACTTATTAGTGTATATATGTCATTCCCAATCGTCCAATCATCACACCACCACCCCCATGGCCACTTTCCCCCCTTGGTGTCCATATGTTTGTTCTCTATATCTGTGTCTCAATTTCTGGCCTGCAAACCGTTCATCTGTACCATTTTTCTAGGTTCCATATATATGCGTTACTATACGATATTCGTTTTTCTCTTTCTGACTTACTTCACTCTGTATAACAGTCTCTAGATACATCCACGTCTCTACAAATGACCCAATTTTTTTCCCTTTTATGGCTGAGTAATATTCCATTGTATATATATATATACCACATCTTCTTTATCTGTTCGTCTGTCAATGGGCATTTAGGTTGCTTCCATGTCTTGGCTATTGTAAATAGTGCTGCAATGAACACTGGGGTGCATGTGTCTTTTTGAATTATGGTTTTCTCTGGGTATATGCACAGTAGTGGGATTGCTGGATCATATGGTAAATCTATTTTTAGTTTTTTAAGGACCCTCCATACTGTTCTCTATAGTGGCTGTATCAATTTACATTCCCACCAACAGTGCAAGAGGGTTCCCTTTTCTCCACACCCTCTCCAGCATTTATTTTTTGTAGATTTTTTGATGATGGCCCTTCTGACTGGTGTGAGGTGATACCTCATTGTAGTATTGATTTGCATTTCTCTAATAATTAGTGATGTTAAGCAGCTTTTCATGTGCTTCTTGGCCATCTGTATGTCTTCTTTGGAGAAATGTCTATTTAGGTCTTCCGGCCATTTTGATTGGCTTGTTTGTTTTTTTAATAATGAGCTGCATGTGCTGTTTATATATTTTAGAGATTAATCCTTTGTCCATTGATTCGTTTGCAAATATTTTCTCCCATTCTGAGCATTGTCTTTTCGTCTTGTTTATAGTTTCCTTTGCTGTGCAAAAACTTTTAAGCTTCATTAGGTCCCATTTCTTTATTTTTGTTTTTATTTCTATTACTCTAGGAGGTGGATTTAAAAAGATCTTGCTGGGATTTATGTCAAAGAGTGTTCTTCCTATGCTTTCCCCTAAGAGTTTTATAGTGTCCGGTCTTACATTTAGGTCTCTAATCCATTTTGAGTTTATTTTTGAATATGGTGTTAAGGAGTGTTCTAATTTCATTCTTTTACATGTAGCTGTCCAGTTTTCCCAGCACCACTTATTGAAGAGACTGTCTTTTCTCCATTGTATATCTTTGCCTCCTTTGTCATAGATTAGTTGACCATAGGTGCATGGCTTTATCTCTGGGCTTTCGACCCTGTTCCATTGATCTATATTTCTGTTTTTGTGCCAGTACCGTATTGTCTCGATTACTTTAGCATTGTAGTATAGTCTGAAGTATGGGAGTCTGATTCCTCCAGCTCCGTTTTTTTCCCTCAAGACTGCTTTGGCTATTCAGGGTCTTTTGTCTCCATAAAAATTTTAAGGTGATTTGTTTTAGATCCGTAAAAAATGCCATTGGTAATTTGATAGGGATTGCATTGAATCTGTAGATTGCTTTGGGTAGTATAGTCATTTTCACAATGTTGATTCTTCCAATCCAAGAACATGGTATATCTCTCCATCTGTTGGTATCGTCTTTAATTTCTTTCATCAGTGTCTTATAGTTTTCTGCATACAGGTCTATTGTCTCCCTAGGTAGGTTTATTCCTAGGTATATTATTTGTTGTGTTACAATGGTAAATGGGAGTGTTTCCTTAATTTCTCTTTCAGATTTTTCATCATTAGTGTATAGGAATGCAAGAGATTTCTGTGCATTAATTTTGTATCCTGCAACTTTACCAAATTCATTGATTAGCTCTAGTAGTTTTCTGGTGGCATCGTTAGGATTCTCTATGTATAGTATCAGGTCATCTGCAAACAGTGAGTTTTACTTCTTCTTTTCCAATTTGTATTCCTTTTATTTCTTCTTGTTCTCTGATTGCTATGGCTAGGACTTCCAAAACTATGTTGAATAATAGTGGTGAGAGTGGACATCCTTGTCTTCTTCCTGATCTTAGAGGAAATGCTTTCAGTTTTTCACCATTGAGAATGATGTTTGCTGTGGGTTTGTCGTATATGACCTTTATTATGTTGTGGTAGATTCCCTCTATGCCGACTTTCTGGAGAGTTTTTATCATAAATGGGTGTTGAATTTTGCCAAAGCTTTTTCTGCATCTATTGAGATAATCATATGGTATTTCTTCTTCAATTTGTTAATATGGTGTATCACATTGATTGATTTGCATATATTGAAGAATCCTTGTATCCCTGAGATAAATCCCACTTGATTGTGGTGTATGATCCTTTTAATGTGTTGTTGCATTCTGTTTGCTAGTATTTTGTTGGGGATTTTTGCATCTATATTCATCAGTGCTATTGGTCTGTAATTTTCTTTTTTTGTAATATCTTTGTCTGGTTTGGGTATCAGGGTGATGGTGGCCTCATAGAATGAGTTTGGGAGTGTTCCTTCCTCTGCAGTTTTTTGGAAGAGTTTGAGAAGGATGGGTGTTAGCTCTTCTCTAAATGTTTGATAGAATTCACCTGTGAAACCACCTGTTCCTGGACTTTTCTTTGTTGGAAGATTTTTAATCACAGTTTCAATTTCATTACTTGTGATTGTTCTGTTCATGTTTTCTATTTGTTCATGGTTCAGTCCTGGAAGGTTATACCTTTCTAAGAATTTGTCCATTTCTTCCAGGTTGTCCATTTTATTGGCATAGAGTTACTTGTAGTAGTCTCTTAGGATGCTTTGTCTTTTGCGGAGAAGTCTGTTGTCACTTCTCCGTTTTCATTTCTAATTTTATTTATTTGAGTCCTCTCCCTCTTTTTCTTGATGAGTCTGGCTAATGGTTTATCAATCTTGTTTATCTTCTCAAAGAACCAGCTTTTAGTTTTATTGATCTTTGCTATTGTTTTCTTTGTTTCTATTTCATTTATTTCTGCTTTGACCTCTATGTGATTTCTTTCCTTCTACTAACTTTGGGTTTTGTTTGTTCTTCTTTCTCTAGTTCCTTTAGGTGTAAGGTTATATTGTTTACTTGAGATTTTTCTTGTCTCTTCAGGTAGACTTGTATAGCTATAAACTTCCCTCTTAGAACTGCTTTTGCTGCATCCCATAGGTTTTGGGTCATTGTGTTCTCATTGTTATTTGTCTCTAGGTATTTTTTGATTTCCTCTTTGATTTCTTCAGTGATCTCTTGGTTATTTAGTCACATACTGTTTAGCCTCCATGTGTTTGTGTTTTTTATGTTTTTTTTCCCCTGTAATTGATTTCTAATCTCATAGTGTTGTGGTAAGAAAAGATGCTTGATATGATTTCAATTTCTTAAATTTACTGAGGCTTGATTTGTGACCCAAGATGTGATTTATCCGGGAGAACATTCCTTGCGCACTTCAGAAGAAACTGTAATCTGCTGTTTTAGGATGGAATGTCCTATAAATATCAATTAAATCTATTTGGTCTGTTGTGTCATTTAAAGCTTGTGTTTCCTTATTAATTTTCTGTTTGGATGGCCTGCCCATTGGTGTAAGTGAGGTGTTAAAGTCCCCCACTATTATTGTGTTACTGTCAGTTTCCTCTCTTATACCTGTTAGCAGTTGCCTTATGTATTGAGGTGCTCCTCTGTTGGGTGCATATATCTTCTTCTTGGATTGATGCCTTGATCATTAGGTAGTGTCCTTCCTTCTCTCTTGTAACATTCTTTATTTTAAAGTCCATTTTATCTGATATGAGTATTGCTACTCCAGCTTTCTTTTGATTTCCATTTGCATGAAATATCTTTTCAATCCCCTCACTTTCAGTCTGAATGTGTCCCTAGGTCTGAAGTGGGTCTCTTGTAGACAGCATATATATGGGTTTTATTTTTGTATCCATTCAGCAAGCCTGTGTCTTTTGAGTGGAGCATTTAATCCGTTCACGTTTAAGGTAATTATCAATATATATGTTCCTATGACCATTTTCTTAATTGTTTTGGGATTGTTTTTGTAGGTCTTTTTCTTCTCTTGTGTTTCCCACTTAGGGAAGTTCCTATAGCATTTGTTGTAGAGCTGGTTTGGTGGTGCTGAATTCTCTTAGCTTTTGCTTCTCTCTAAAGCTTTTGATTTCTCCATCTAATCTGAATGAGATCCTTGCTGGGTAGAGTAATCTTGGTTGTAGGTTCTTCCCTTTCATCACTTTAAATATGTCATGCCACTCCCTTCTGGCTTGTAGAGTTTCTGCTGAGAAATCAGCTGTTAACCTTATGGGAGTTCCCTTGTATGTTATTTGTTGTTTTTCCCTTGCTGCTTTCAGTAATTTTTCTTTAATATTTGCCAATTTGATTACTATGTGTCTCAGCGTGTTTTTCCTTGGGTTTATCCTGTATGGGACTCTCTGCGCTTCCTGGACTTGGGTGGCTATTTCCTTTCCTATGTTACAGAAGTTTACAACTATAATCTCTTCAAATATTTTCTCGGGTCCTTTCTTCTCCTTCTGGGACCCCTATAATGCAAATGCTGGTGCGTTTAATGTTGTCCCAGAGGTCTCTTAGGCTGTCTTCATTTCTTTTCATTTGTTTTTCTGTATTCTGTTCTGTGGCAGTGAATTCCACCATTCTGTCTTCCAGGTCACTTATGTTCTTCTGCCTCAGTTATTCTGCTATTTTTTCCTTCCAGTGTATTTTTTATTTCAGTTATTGTATTATTCATCTCTGCTTGTTTGTTCTTTAATTATTCTAGGTCTTTGTTAAATATTTCTTGCATCTTCTCGATCTTTGCCTCCATTCTTTTTCTGAGGTCCTGAATCATCTTCACTATCATTATTCTGAATTCTTTTTATGGAAGGTTGCCTATCTCCACTTCATTTAGTTGTTTTCTGGGGTTTTATTTTGTTCCTTCATCTGGTAAATAGACCTCTGCCTTTTCATATTATCTGTCTTTCTGTGGATGTGGTTTTTGTTCCACAGGCTGCAGGATTGTAGTTCTTCTTGCTTCTGCTGTCTCCCATCTTGTGGATGAGGCTATCTAAGAGTCTTGATGGGAGGGACTGGTGGTGGGTAGAGCTGGCTGTTGCTCTGGT
This sequence comes from Orcinus orca, assembly GCF_937001465.1. Lineage (NCBI taxonomy): Eukaryota > Metazoa > Chordata > Mammalia > Artiodactyla > Delphinidae > Orcinus > Orcinus orca. Next base: position 70,747,433 of record NC_064567.1, read on the forward strand.
GGGCAGAGCTCAGTAAAACTTTAATCTGCTTGTCTCCTGATAGGTGTGGCTGGGTTCCCTTGCTGTTGGTTGTTTGGCCTGAGGGGACCCAACACTGGATCCCACCCATGCTCTTTGGTGGGGCTAATGACAGACTCTGGGAGGGCTTACACCCAGGAGTACTTCCCAGGACTTTCTGTTTTCAGTGTCCTTGTCCTCATGGTGAGACACAGCCATCCCCCACCTCTACAGGAGACCCTCCAAGACTAGCAGATAGGTCTGGTTCAGTCTTCTATGGGGTCACTGCTCCTTCCCCTGAGTCCTGATGCACACACTACTTAGTGTGTGCCCTTCAAGAGTGGAGTCTCTGTTTCCTCCAGTCCTGTAGAAGTCCTGGAATCAAATCCCACTAGCCTTCAAGGTCTGATTCTCTAGGAATTCCTCCTCCTGTTTCCAGACCCCCAGGTTGGGAGGCCTGACGCGGGGCTCAGAACCTTCACTCCAGTGGGGGCACTTCTGTGGTATTATTGTTCTCCAGTTTGTGAGTCACGCACCCAGCAGTTATGGGATTTGATTTTATTGTGACTGCACCCCTCCTACCATCTCATTGTGGCTTCTCCTTTGCCTTTGGATGTGGGGTATCTTTTTGGTGAGTTCCAGTGTCTTCCTGGCAATGATTGTTCAGCAGTTAGTTGTGTTTGCGGTGCTCTCACAAGAGGGAGTGAAAGCACGTCCTTCTACTCCACAATCTTGAACCAGTTTCCTCTGGTTGATCCTGTTTTGAGTGATGTACATATTTTAAATGAAATGCCTGAGGGTTTTAAATGACATTTCCTACTAATGTTGTCTCCTAGCTTATAAAGGGGAAATACTAACCTATGTTGGAGAATTCCCTATCATTTAGTCCTCAGAACATTAATTGCTCCTAGACTTTAGTTTCCTTTAACTAGGTTTGGGCTCCATCAAGTCAGTACTTAATTATTAATAATTCACATAATCAAAAAGTAGTAATTTTAATCCAAGTAAGATATTGACTTTAAAATAATTCAGTTTGGCTTCCAAATGGTCCCTTCTGCTTATCAGAAGTACTTTTGAAAATTTCCTTCAGATATAGCCAAAATAAGAAGACAACTGTCCCCACTTCATTACCAAAAACAGGTTGTTATAGCTTCAGATGAAATTACTAATATTAGCTTATTGATTTTAAAATACAGAGTCACTGCCATCTGGAACAAAAACATTAGCTGGGGGAAATGCATTGTGGATTGAAGATATTCCTAGGTTTCGATTAAATGACAAGCACAAATGTAATTCAGTGTACCCAGTGAAGGGTCTGTGTTTCATGTGAGTTTTGTTATTAATCTCTGTTCCTTATATTAAAGTATCTGATTTGACCTTACAAAGTAAACATAGAAAATAGCCTGGCATATACCAATCACCCTCTTGTTCGTTATTTCCATTTCTTATTTTGCAGTTAGGAATCAGTGAGTTTTTGAATACACATGGTTTGTTTAGTCTAGAGAGTTAAATTAATATTATGAGAATTTCCATTCTAATTTTTCTTATCTAGCTTTTTTTTTCCTTTAGGAAACAGCAGAAACTAATGATGTTTATATTCTGTTTTACAGTGTTACAGCTGATTTTGAGAAATAGGAATTATCTTAGTTCAGAATATAGAAATCTAAGTAGGCTCTCAATTATTCACTTCTTTATTTACATAATAATAGTATGCAATATTAATAATGTGCAAAAATAATAATAATAACTACAGTGTACCGGGTACCTATTATGTTCTTGTCATAATGGTAGGAATTTTATATTCACTATTTCTAAATATTAAAGCAACATTGCAAGGCAGATGTTAATACTCACATTTTTAAGATGAGGGAATTGTGACTCAGAAATGTTAAGTAACTTATACAAGCTATACAGCTCATGACTGCCTAATAAGTGACAGAGCTAGAATTCAAGTCAAATTCTGTCTGAATCCAGAGCTTCTTCTCCGTTTAATAAGTCACATGATTTAGAATGTTATGTAGTTGCCCTTCATGTAAAAGAGATTCCATGGTCCTCATGAATCAAATATAAATTAATATCTGACGCCTAAGTGTCCAGTTTACAGAATATATCTCTCTTTCATTTAGAAAATATGTGAACATAAAGCCCCTCCTTAAAAAGATTTAGACCATGTAGCATCTCTTTAAAACTGAAAAGGAACCCTTCAAGTCAATGAGAATATAAAGTGGAACTTCTTTTGACTAGAGCTTTGATGCTTTTATTATTTATTTGTTTATTTTATTTAATTTTGGCTGCGTCGGGTCTTAGTTGCGGCACGCAGGATCTTCATTGAAGCATGCAGGATCTTTCATTGTGGTGCGCGGGTTCTTTGCAGGCTTCTCTCTAGTTGTTGTGTGCAGATTCCAGGGCATGTGGACTCTGTAGCTGTGGTGCGTGGGTTCCAGAGTGTGTGGGCTCTGTAGCTTGCGGCACGCAGGCTCTCTAGTTGAGGTGCATGAGCTCAGTAGTTGTGGCACACAGGCTTAGTTGCCTCGCAGAATGTGGGATCTTAGTTCCCTGACCAGGGATCGAACCCGCATCCCCTGCATGGTAAGGCAGATTCTTTACCACTGTACCACCAGGGAAGTACCACTTCGATGTTTTTAGAAGAGTCATTTCACTGTGTCCTGTGGAATAATTGCAACAGGATCCAGGCTGGCCATTAGAGCCAAGGAGAGCCTTAAGAGCATAGGAAAAATTGCTAAAATTTCTGAAATTTCATTTCATGTATACCCATTTAACCAACACACACAGAGTACTTATCATTAGGTTGGGCAGTGGCTTAGGCATGTAGATGAATGACAGATCTCTATTCTTGACTTTCTGAGGTCTAGTATGGGGAACAGACATATAACCAGTGTTAAAATATCCAATGACTTATGTTATGGTAGAAGTAAGAACAGAGTTAAGTCCTCTTTTTCATGGCAGCTCAGGTCAGGGAAGGCTTTTCTAAGGAGATAAACTTTGGGCAGAGTTCTGAAGGATGAAATGGATCTACTACTTTTTTGCTATTGAGAAGATGGTGAACCAGCAAGGGCCACTATCTTACTTCCATGAACTTAGCAAATATGAGATTTTATGGGATGAGTGGGAAAACAATTCAGAAATATGCTGTCTATTAAAGCCATACTTAAAATAAAAGGATTCAAAGAGTAAAAATAAAGGGATAGAAAACGGTCTATCATAGTAGTTGAGGAGACCAATCAAGGAATCTGGAAGAAATAGAGAGTTTGAACAGACCAATCACTGGTAGTGAAATTGAATTTGTAATTAAAAATACTCCAAGCAAACAAAACTCCAGGACTGGACAGTTTCACAGGGGAATTCTATCAAACATATAAAGAAGATCTAATACCTATCCTTCTCAAACTATTCCAAAAAATTGAAGATGAAACACTCCGAAACACATTCTATGAGGCCACCATTACTCTGATACTAAAACCAGACAAAGACACTACTAAACATAACTACAGGAAAATATATTTGATGAATATAGATGCAAAAATCCTCAACAAAATATTAGCAAACTGAATCCAGCAATATATAAAAAGGGTCATATACCATGATCAAGTTGGATTTATTCCAGGGACATAGGGATGGTTTAATATTTGCAAATCAATCAGTGTGATACACCACATTCACCAAAGGAAGCATATAAATCACATGATCATCTCAATAGACACAGAAAAAGCATTTGACAAAATTCAACATCAATTCATGATAAAAACATTCATCATAATTGCAATAGAGGGAACATATCTCAACATAATAAAGTCTATTTATGTCAAACCCACAGCTAACATCATACTCAATGGTGAAAAATTGAAAGCGTTTCCTCTAAAATCAGGAACAAGACAAGAATGCCCACTCCCACCACTTCTATTTAACATATTATTGGCAGTCCTAGCCACAGTAATCAGACAAGAAAAAGAAAGAAAAGCCATCCAACTTGGAAGGGAAGAAGTAAAACAGTCACTATTTGCAGGTGACATGACATTTTACATACAAAACCCTAACGTCTCCACAAAAAAACTAGGGACTTCCCTGGTGGCACAGTGGTTAAGAATCCACCTGCCAATGCAGGGTACATGGGTTCGAGCCCTGGTCTGGGAAGATCCCACATGCCGTGGAGTGATAAAGCCCGTGTGGCACAACTACTGAGCCTGTGCTCTAGAGCCTGTGAGCCACAACTACTGAGCCTGCATGCCACAAGTACTGAAGACCATGTGCCTAGAGCCTGTGCTGTGCAACAGAAAGAAACCACCGCAATGAGAAGCCCGAGCACCGCAACAAAGGGTAGCCCCTGCTTGCTGCACCTAGAGAAAGCCCATGCGCAGCAACAAAGACCCAATGCAGCCATAAGTAAATAAATAAATAAATTTATTTTAAAAAACTATTAGAACTAATAAGTGAATTCAGCAAAGTTGCAATATACAGGATTAATGTACAAAATCTGCTGCTTTTCTCTATGTTAATAATGAGAAAGAGAAAGTAAAAAAATAGTCCCATTTAATACTGTACCAGGAAGAATAAAATACCTAGGAATAACTTAACCAAGGAGGTAAAAGACCTGTACTCTGAAAACAATAAAACATTGATTAAGGAAATTGAAAATGATACAAAGAAATGGAAAGACATCCCATGCTCATGGATTGGAAGAATTAATATTGTTAAAACGGCCATACTACCCAAAGAAATCTACAGACTTAATGCAATTTCTATCACAATACCTAGGACATTTTTCACAGAACTAGAACAAATAATCCTAAAATTCATATGGAATCACAAAACACCCCAAACTGCCACAGAAATCTTAATAATAAAGAAAAAAGCTGGAGGTATCACCCTCCCAGACTTCAGACTATACTACAAAGCTACAGTAATCAAAACAGCATGGTACTGGCACAAAATCAGACACTAGATCAAAGGAGCAGAATAATGAGCCCAGAAGTAAATACAGGCATCTACTGTGAATTAGTCTACACCAAAGGAGGCAAGAATGTACAACAAAGAAAAGGCAGTCTCTTCAGTAAATGGTGCTGGGAAAACTGGACAGCTATATGTAAAACAATGAGGTTAGAACATTTCCTCATACAATATACAAAAATAAACTCAAAATGGATTAAAGACCTAAAACCATAAAACTCCTAGAAGAGAACATAGGTGGAACACCCTTTGACATAAATCATAGCAATATTTTTTTGGTCTGTCTCTTAAGGCAAAAGAAATAAAAGCAAAACTAAACAAATAGGACCTAATTAAACTTACAAACTTTTGCACAGGAAAGGAAACCATCAACAAAAAGAAAAGACAACCTATGGAATAGGAGATAATAGTTGCCAACGATATGATCGACAGAGTTAATATCAAAAACATATAAACAGCTCATATATATAATGGAATATTACTCTGCTGTAAAACAAGAATGAAAACCTGCCACTTGAAGCAAAATGGATGGACGTAGAGAATATTATGCTTAGTGCAGTAAGTCAGACAGAGAAAGACAAATACTATATTATATCATTTATATGTGGAATCTAAAAACTAAAACAAATGAATGTATGTAACAAAAAAGAAACAGACTCACAGATATAGAAAACAAACTAGTGGTTACCAGTGGGGAGAGGGAAGGGGGGAGGAGCAAGATAGGGGTATGGGATTAAGAGATAACAAAGTACTACATATAAAATAGGTAAGCAACAAGGATATATTATATAGCAGAAGGAATTATAGCCATTATCTTATAATAACTTTTAATGAAGTATAATCTGCAAAAAATATTGAAGCACTATGCTATACACCTAAAACTAATATAATATTGTAAATCAACTCTACTTCAATTAAAGAAAAAAGAAAAGCCAGTAGTAGAATGCAACTGATAAATCACACACACACACACACACACACACACACACACACACACAGAAAACTATCAGGCAAATAAATGTGCACTAAAAGAAAGTCTGTTATACTAATTAGAAGCAAAATAGACAAACATTTTAATGAACATAGAAGAATATTATATTCTCTTAAAATGAAAAGGAGGATAGGAAGGAGGAACCAAGATGACAGAGTAAAAGGACATGCTGTCACTCTCCTCTTGCGAGAACACCAGAAGCACAACTAGCTGCTGGACAATCATCGACAGGAAGACACTGGAACTCACCACTAAAGATATCCCACATCCAGAGACAAAGGAGAAGCTACAGTGAGACAGTAGGAGGGGCACAATCACAGAAAAATCAAATCCCATAACCGGTGGGTGGGTGACTCACAGACTGGTGAACACTTATACCACAGAAGTCCACCCACTGGAGTGAAGGTTCTGAGCCCCACGTGAGGCTTCCCAACCTGGGGGTCTGGCAATGGAAGGAGGAATTCCTAGAGAATCAGACTTTGAAGCCTAGTGGGAATTGAGTGCAGGACTTCGACAGGACTGGAGGAAACAGACTCCACTCTTGGAGAGCACACACGAAGTAGTGTGCACATCAGGACCCAGGGGAAGGAGCAGTGACCCCATAGGAGACTGAATCAGACCTACCTGCTAGTGTTGGAGGGACTCCTACAGAGGTGGGTGGTGGCTCTCTTTCACTTTGGGGACAAGGACACTGGCAGCAGAAGTTCTGGGAAGTACTCCTTGGAGTGAGCCCTCCCAGAGTCTGTCATTAGCCCCACCAAAGAGCCCAGGTTGGCCCCAGTATTGGGTTGCCTCAGGCCAACCAACCAACAGGGAGGGAACCCAGCCACACCCATCAACAGTCAAGTGGATTAAAGTTTTACTGAGCTCTGCCCACCAGAGCAACAGCCAGCTCTACCCACCACCAGTCCCTCCTCAAGCCTTTTAGATAGACTCATCCACCAGATGGCAGGCAGTAGAAGCAAGAAGAACTACAATCCTGCAGCCTGTGGAACAAAAACCATATTCAAAGAATGATAGACAAGATGAAAAGGCAGAGGGCTATATACCAGATGAAGGAACAAGATAAAACACCAGCAAAGCAACTAAATGAAGTGGAGAGAGGCAACCTTCCAGAAAAAGAATTCAGAAAAATGATAGTGAAGATGATCCAGGACTGTGGAAAAACAATGGAGGCAAAGATCGAGAAGATGCAAGAAATGTTTAACAAAGACCTAGAAGAATTAAAGAACAAACAAACAGAGATGAACAATACAATAACTGAAATGAAAACTACACTAGAAAAAATCAACAGCAGAATAACTGAGGCAGAAGAATGGATAAGTGACCTGGAAGACAGAATGGTGGAATTCACTGCTGCGGAACAGACTAAAGAAAAAAGAATGAAAAGAAATGAAGACAGCCTAAGAGACCTCTGGGACAACATTAAACACAACAACATTCGCATTATAGGGGTCCCAAAAGGAGAAGAGAGAGAGAAAGGACCCGAGAAAATATTTGAAGAGATTATAGTCGAAAACTTCCCTAACATGGGAAAGGAAATAGCCATCCAAGTCCAGGAAGCGCAGAGAGTCCCATACAGGATAAACCCAAGAAGAAACACGTTGAGACACATGGTAATCAAATTGGCAAAAATTAAAGACAAAGAAAAATTATTGAAAGCAGCAAGGGAAAAACAACAAATAACATACAAGGGAACTCCCATAAGGTTAACAGCTGATTTCTCAGCAGAAACTCTACAAGCCAGAAGGGAGTGGCATGACAGAGTTAAAGTGATGAAAGGGAAGAACCTACAACCATGATTACTCTACCCAGCAAGGATCTCATTCAGATTAGATGGAGAAATCAAAAGCTTTAGAGAGAAGCAAAAGCTAAGAGAATTCAGCACCACCAAACCAGCTCTACAACAATTGCTCAAGGAACTTCTTTAAGTGGGAAACACAAGAAAAGAAAAGGACCTACAAAAACAAACCCAAAACAATTAAGAAAATGGTCATAGCAACATACATATCAATAATTACCTTAAACGTGAATGGATTAAATGCTCCACTCAAAAGACACAGGCTTGCTGAATGGATATAAAAACAAGACCCATATATATGCTGTCTACAGGAGACCCACTTCAGACCTAGGGACACATACAGACTGAAAGTGAGGGGATGGAAAAAGATATTCCATGCAAATGGAAATCAAAAGAAACCCAGAGTAACTATATTCATATCAGATAAAATGGACTTTAAAATAAAGAATGTTATAAGAGACAAGGAAGGACACTAAATAATGATCAAGGGATCAATCCAATAACAAGATATAACAATTATAAATGCATATGCACCCAACATAGGAGCACCTCAATACATAAGGCAACTGCTAACAGCTATAAAAGAGGAAATCAACAGTAACACAAGAATAGTGTGGGACTTTAACACCTCACTTACACCAACGGACAGATCATCCAAAAAGAAAATTAATAAAGAAACAGAAGCTTTCAATGACACAATAGACCAGATAGATTTAATTGATATTTATAGGACATTCCATCCAAAAACAGCAGATTACACTTTCTTCTCAAGTACGCATGGAGCATTCTCCAGGATAGATCACATCTTGGGTCACAAGTCAAGCCTCAGTAAATTTAAGAAAATTGAAATCATATCAAGCATCTTTTCTGACCACAATGCTATGAGATTAGAAATCAATTACAGGGAAAAAAACGTAAAAAACACAAACACATGGTGGCTAAACTGTACTTTACTAAATAAACAAGAGATCACTGAAGAAATCAAAGAGGAAACCAAAAAATACCTAGAGACAAATGACAATGAAAACACGATGACCCAAAACCTATGGGATGCAGCAAAAGCAGTTCTAAGAGGGAAGTTTATAGCTATACAAGTCTACCTGAAAAAACAAGAAAAATCTCAAGTAAACAATATAACCTTACACCTAAAGGAACTAGAGAATGAAGAACAAACAAAACGCAAAGTTAGTAGAAGGAAAGAAATCATAGAGATCAAAGCAGAAATGAATGAAATAGAAACAAAGAAAACAATAGCAAAGATCAATAAAACTAAAAGCTGGTTCTTTGAGAAGATAAAATTGATAAACCATTAGCCAGACTCATCAAGAAAAAGAGGGAGAGGACTCAAATCAATAAAATTAGAAATGGAAAAGGAGAAGTTACAACAGACACCGCAAAAATACAAAGCATCCTAAGAGACTACTACAAGCAACTCTATGCCAATAAAATGGACAACCTGGAAGAAATGGACAAATTCCTAGAAAGGTGTAAACTTCCAGGACTGAACCAGGAAGAAACAGAAAATATGAACAGATCAATCACAAGTAATGAAATTGAAACTGTGATTAAAAATCTTCCAGCAAACAAAAGTCCAGGACCAGATGGCTTCACAGATGAATTCTATCAAACATTTAGAGAAGAGCTAACACCCATCCTTCTCAAACTCTTCCAAAAAACTGCAGAGGAAGGAACACTCCCAAACTCATTCTATGAGGCCACCATCAACCTGATACCAAAACCAGACAAAGATACTACAAAAACAGAAAATTGTAGACCAATAGCACTGATGAATATAGATGCAAAAATCCTCAACAAAATACTAGCAAACAGGGGGCTTCCCTGGTGGCGCAGTGGTTGGGAGTCTGCCTGCCAATGCAGGGGACATGGGTTTGTGCCCCAGTCCGGGAAGATCCCGCATGCCGCAGAGTGGCTGGGCCCGTGAGCCATGGCTGCTGAGCCTGTGCGTCCAGAGCCTGTGCTCCGCAACAGGAGAGGCCATAACAGTGAGAGGCCCGCGTACCGCAAAAAAAAAAAGATACTAGCAAACAGAATCCAACAACACATTAAAAGGATCATACACCACAATCAAGTGGGATTTATCTCAGGGATACAAGGATTCTTCAATATAAGCATTCTTCAATATATGCAAATCAATCAATGTGATACACCATATTAACAAATTGAAGAATAAAAACCATATGATCATCTCAGTAGATGCAGAAAAAGCTTTTGACAAAATTCAACACCCATTTATGATAAAAACTCTCCAGAAAGTGGGCAAAGAGGGAACCTACCTCAACATAATAAAGGCCATATACGACAAACCCACAGCAAACATCATTCTCAATGGTGGAAAAACTGAAAGCATTTCCTGTAAGATCAGGAACAAGACAAGGATATCCACTCTCACCACTATTATTCAACATAGTTTTGTAAGTCCTAGCCATAGCAATCAGAGAACAAGAAGAAATAAAAGGAATCCAAATTGGAAAAGAAGAAGTAAAACTGTCACTGTTTGCAGATGACATGATACTATACATAGAGAATCCTAACGATGCCACCAGAAAACTACTAGAGCTAATCAGTGAATTTGGTAGAGTTGCAGGATACAAAATTAATGCACAGAAATCTCTTGCATTCCTATACACTAATGATGAAAAATCTGAAAGAGAAATTAAGGAAACACTCCCATTTACCATTGTAACACAACGAATAATATACCTAGGAATAAACCTACCTAGGGAGACAATAGACCTGTATACAGAAAACTATAAGACACTGATGAAAGAAATTAAAGACGATACCAACAGATGGAGAGATATACCATGTTCTTGGATTGGAAGAATCAACATTGTGAAAATGACTATACTACCCAAAGCAATCTACAGATTCAATGCAATCCATATCAAATTACCAATGGCATTTTATACGGATCTAAAACAAATCACCTTAAAATTTTTATGGAGACACAAAAGACCCCGAATATCCAAAGCAGTCTTGAGGGAAAAAAACGGAGCTGGAGGAATCAGATGCCTTGATTTCAGACTATACTACAGAGCTACAGTAAACAAGACAATATGGTACTGGCACAAAAACAGAAACATAGATCAATGGAACAAGATAGAAAGCCCAGAGATAAACCCACGTACCTATGGTCAACTAATCTATGACAAAGGAGGCAAAGATATACAATGGAGAAAAGACAGTCTCTTCAATAAGTGGTGCTGGGAAAACTGGACAGCTCCATGTAAAAGAATGAAATTAGAACACTCCGTAACACCATACACAAAAATAAACTGAAAATGGATTAGAGACCTAAATGTAAGGCCGGACACTATAAAACTCTTAGAGGAAAACATAGGAAGAACACTCTTTGACATAAATCACAGCAAGATCTTTTTAGATCTACCTCCTAGAGTAATAGAAATAAAAACAAAAATAAACAACTGGGACCTAATGAAACTTCAAAGCTTTTACACAGCAAAGGAAACCATAAACAAGACGAAAAGACAACCCTCAGAATGGCAGAAAATATTTGCAGACGAATCAATGGACAAAGGATTAATCTCCAAATATATAAATGGCTCATGCAGCTCAATATTAAAGAAACAAAGAAGCCAATTGAAAAATGGGCAGAAGACCTAAATAGACATTTCTCCAAAGAAGACATACAGATGGCCAAGAAGCACATGAAAAGCTCCTCAACATCACTAATTATTAGAGAAATGCAAATCAAAGCTACAATGAGGTATCACCTCACACCAGTTAGAATGGGTATCATCAGAAAATCTACAAACAACAAATGCTGGAGAGGGTGCGGAGAAAAGGATACCTTCTTGTACTGTTGGTGGGAATGTAAATTGATTCAGCCACTATGGAGAACAATATGGAAGTCCCTTAAAAAACTAAAAATAGAATTACCATATGATCCAGCAATCCTACTACTGGGCGTATACCCAGAGAAAACCATAATTCAAAAAGACACATCCACCCCAATGTTCATTGCCGCACTATTTACAATAGGCAGGTCATGGAAGCCACGTAACTGCCCATCGACAGACGAATGGACAAAGAAGTTTTGGTACATATATACAATGGAATATTACTCAGCCATAAAAAGGAACGAAATTGAGTCATTTGTTGAGACGTGGACGGATGTAGAGGCTGTCATACAGAGTGAATAAGTCAGAAAGAGAAAAACAAATATCGTATAGTAACGCATATATATGGAACCTAGAAAAGTGGTACAGATGAACCGATTTGCAGGGCCGAAGTTGAGACACAGATGTAGAGAACACACGTATGGACACCAAGGGGGAAAACCGCTGTGAGGTGGGGATGGTGGTGTGCTGAATTGGGCAATTGGGATTGACATGTATACACTGATGTGTATAAAATTGATGCCTAATAAGAACCTGCAGTATAAAAAAACAAACAAACAAAACTACTAAACTTTCTTTGGGTTATTTGTATGGAAATATGTTAATATAAATGTTTCAGACATTTCATGAAATTTCTAAAAATCTTATATGTTCTGGTATAATGTTATAAGTCATAATTCTAGTTATTACTTTAAAGTGTATATCTCAGAAATAACTAAATTTCCTTGTCAATTGCATTATTGTGAACTTTCATCAAATCTTTAACTGTGGTCATTTAAAAAAAAAAAAAAAATGAAAAGGAGTTTCCCAGATGGGAAAGAGTGGAAAAGCATTCTGGATTACAAGAACAGCATGTGCAAAGGCATGGAAGAATGAAGGATCTGTGTGGGTAATACCAAGGAATTGTATGTTCATGAATTTTGAAAAAGAAAGTAAAGGATCAAGTTACTAAGTCATGTTGTGGTCAGAACCTGAATGGCCTTGGAGGCCATGGTTCTTTGTTCTTGGCTCTGATTTAAGGGTCCTGAAATAGGAAAGATTCCATATCCATGGGATGTCTGATGAACTTAGTGATAGAGCCAATTGCAAATGTTTGTACTTTAATTATATGCCATTGCTATAAACAGTTTTGATCAGTCAAAAAATAAGTACAGTATATTTTGGGTGCTTGCTATTTCTAAAATTTGGTAGTTGGCACCCAACTAGATCGAATTTTGAAGTCAGAATTTAATTGCAACATTAAAAGAAAATGTTGTTGCTATTTTCGGAAGCAAGCATCCCAGCATTCTCTTGATTTAACTTGGTGATAGGTAATAGTTTGGTATGGTAAATACCACTCGATCTTTGTGGCAAGAAATGATGTTTCTGGGTTTATTTTCTGATGTCTGCTATACTTTTATTAGCATGTGGAAATTAGTCTTATTACAGCTCTGAAATGTAGTATCCATCCAGATGCTAACTATGACTATTAATTTTAGGTGATCAGAATCCCATTTATTTCCAAAATGATAAATATTAAAGGTACAGCTACATAATAATGAAACACACTTTGTAGTATAATATAAAATTAAAAATTTGAGGCATACCAAATAGCAAAGTTAGAATGCTAATTTTACTTAATTGGAATTCTCCCAGAATTTTTATTTTCATAGCCCTATAGACCAAAATAGTGTTTTTGTCTTGAAACTAAGATTTGTACTAATAGTTTGTGGTGTTATAAACACCTTGTACATACAGAGTTTGGTAAACATAGCATAGGTTAGCCAAGCTTATACAATTTGAAATACAAACCAGTATTTCAAAGTAGATGCTGCTAAAAAGAGAAAATGGTCTTTTCATACCTTGAATATTAAGTGGTCTTCTTCAGTCTATTAGCAAGTTTAATTATTTTCATTTTGAAAAAGTATTCTGTAATAATAATGTTTAGTTTGAAATTGGACCCAAAATAGATAATTTATTTATACCTTTAGCCATCTAATCATTGCTTTGGAAAGAATGGTCTTATCTACTGGTTCTCAAACTTTACTGTTTATCAGAATCACTGAGAGGGCCTGTAAAATTCAGATTCCCACCAGAGATTTTCATTTAGTAGTTCTGGCCCAATAAATTGCATTTCTAACAAGTTCCCTGATGATCCTGATGCTCTTAATCTGCTAAAAATAGAATAAATCATGGATCAGCATATCCACTTTGAAGGGAAGAGTTAGAGAAGAAATCATTTTCAATCAAAGCAAGGCAAATAATTCTAGAGGTTTGTTGAAGTTGTTGTTTTGTTCTCTTATGGAACAGTCTCCTGGAATTCCACTGCTGATGTGTTTTCGCAGACCCTTTGGGTCCAGGCAAGATTTCCTTTTCTGAAGATCATTTGGTAGCCAATTAGGTTGTTATAGTACAGAGGAATCACTCGTAAACTTAGTGTCCACTATTTAATAAGAGACAGAAAATTCAGAAAAATAAGCTACTTAGTTCGGAGTAAAAATTAGTACATTATACTTTCCCTCTCCTTCCTGTTCCTCGGGGGTCTAGGAATCAAGTCAGTTGCCTGCAGGCAAGTGTGTATAACTTTACTGATGTGACAGTACTTTGAGAAATGTGAGGATGGGAGCAACAGCAACATGAGTGAGAAAGAGTGAGCAGAGGACTTACAGCTCTTGGTGAGTAATTTGTAGCTTTCTTGTAAAGCACAATTCAGTACTTCAGGCAAACAAATTTTAAATCTTACTGCACCTGGATTCTAGAACCATAAGTTTTGGTACTGCATGAAAAGTCTGTGCTTGATTACAGATGAACAGTGGATGTATTATTGTGGTAGAATAAATTAGGTTCTACTACCTCCTTTGCTTTTTTCCAGTGGAGTCTTCAGTCATGTTATTTGTGGAAATATTTTGATGACATGTAGATTTTTTTAATCCATAATTTAAATTTTTAATTAAAATTGAATTTAAATGTTTAATTTTTTTTGTTTTGCCTATATACCCATAAAAAGAATTGGAATTATCATAATTATTCTTGAATGACATTTTGCATTAGGATTCGATGCCCATTCCCATTTTTTATTAAATTGGGAACCTGGTTTTTTGCCCTATTCTTTTTCACTTATTATTTAAATAAATGTAAAATATAATTAGATCAATTTCCAAAATGTTTATTAAATTGAATTAAAATTTATTATATTACAATTTCAAAAACTGCCCAGCTATTCTAGGCTGACATTTGTATTAGCTTCTTACTGTTCTTATAATATAAAATTTATTATCTTTTTTCCTTGTCAGTAAATTGGTTTTATAAATACCTAGAAAGAAACTTAGTCACATTTCTTTACCAACATTGTTGAGATGATATGAGAAGCATTACCGCAACATTCTTAATATTTAAGTTCTTGGATAATAGACGTAATCAATATACTTGGTGGTAGGTTTTAATAATGCTATCGTTTCCTCCCAGAAACAAGTGGTGTCTATTTTATGATAAGTGTCCAATGTCTTTTCACTCTAAGTTTTCATTATCAAGAGTTGAAAGACAAGACTGCTAATGGCAAAAAATGCTGAAAGAATGCAGGGATGAAATATGAATAAACCTCAAATTAAATAACTTGGTCAAAATGAAGAAGACCCATTATTTATACTGTTCTACGTGGATTGCCCTCTCCTGGTACCTCTGAGAATGGAGGATTACTAACTCTTTTGAGTTTTATTTTATTTTATTTTTTATTATTATAAAAGCTTTGAGACTATTTTTTGTAGATTGAGGGCATAATTTAAATGTAAAACGACAAGAGATGTATATTACGTCAACGCAGATGGTCCCCAATGTCAATGGTTCAGTTACCGAACCAAGTTCGTCCTGCCCGACTCACAGCAAGCCAGAACGCTGAAACACTGGAGATTTACAGCTAAGAGAGGGCTTATGCGAAAGGCAGCCCAGCGAGGAGACAGGAAAACAAATCTCAAAGGCCAAGGGCTAGGGGTATTGATGGGATAAAGAATAAAGAAGCAGGGTGGTCTGAGGCATGGGGAGCCTCGGGAGCGTGGGGAGCATGGGAAAGGTGATTGGAGAAAGGTGCGGGAATTGTCTTTAGGTGCTGGTATAACAAAGCTACAGGCCTCTGCAAGTTCAAAAGGTCACCTCACGGGCCCTCGGCATGCCCATGTGAAGAGTCCATGGTCTTACCCAGTCTTAACCACCTCAGCTCAAACCACATGCAGCTGACTCCAAGTTCCTGGAAAACTACTCAGGCAAACATCTTATTGTGTAGACCACCTGCTCTTGGAGGACATGCAAATCTTAAAACACCTTGATTAGTCCAGGCAGGTGAAATGGATTTGGCTAATCATTACCCAGAGTTTCAGTTCCATTTACGATTTTTCAGCTTCACTATGGTGCGAAAACAGTATGCATTCAGGAGAAACCACAGTTGAAATTTCGATATTCTATGAAGATGCTGGGCAGCAGTAGTGAGCCACAGCTCCTAGTCTGCCACGGTGATCACTGGGTAGATAACTGATACACTTAAAACCATTCTGTCTTTCACTTTCAGCACAGCATTCAATTACATGAGATATTCAATACTTTATTATAAAATATGCTTTGTGTTAGATGCTTTAGTCCTCCTGTAGGCTTCTGTAAGTGTTCTGAGCATGTTTACAGTAGGCTAGGATTAGCTATGATGTTTGGTAGCTATGATGTTAGGTATATTAAATGCATTTTGACTTAATGATGTTTTTCATTTAGAGGTTTATCGGGAAGCAACCCCATCTTAAGTTAAGGAAGATCTGTACTAGGATTTTTGCTGTCCCTCTTATGTTTATCACTAGTTTTACATATTCTGTTTAAAACCACTCTGAAACAATTAAGAGTGATTCTATTTTTCACAAGTAGATAATATTAAAATTTATTCTCAATATCTCCGATAATTATTTGCATTGTAAGGGACAAGATGGTGGACTAGAAAACATGAATGCTAGACCTACTTAGCTAGAGTACCTGTTCGAAACTAAGCAAGTCTCTTCAGTCATAACTCCATTAATGAGTGCTTTTGCATCTTTCATAACCCTCTAAAAAGTCTCTTTACTTTCTTCATGTGTAAAATAGGGAGATCATTTGTACTAGGTGAGTGGATTTCAGTTATTTTTTTCCTTCCTTTCCTTTCTCAGCTTTACTGAGATATAGTTGACATACAGCACTGTATGTTTAAGGTGTAGGGCATAATGATTTGACTTACATACATCATCAGTGACTACCACAATAAGTTTAGTGAGCATTCATCTAATATATCATCTAATATAGGTACAAGATAAATTGAAAAGGAAAAAAATTTTTTCTTGTGATGAGAACTCTTGGGATATACTCTGTTAACAACTTTCATATAACACATAGCAGTGTTAATTATATTAATCATTTATTAATTATGTTTTATATAATAATAATATAACTATTATGTTGTACATTACAAATTCCTAGTACTTATTTATCTTATAACTGGAACTTTATACTTTTTAACCACCTTCATCCAATTCCCATCCCCCTACCCCTCACCTCTGGTTATCACAAATCTGATCTCTTTTTTTCCTTTATGAGTTTATTTGACTTGGAAGTATGATTGACCTACAACACTGTGAGTTCCTGGTGCACAACATAATGATTGGATATTTCTATACATTACGAAATGATAGCGATGATAAGTCTAGTTACCATCTGTCGCCATACACCATAATTTTTTCTTAATATAAGAAGTCATTATTCAAAACAAATCTTACATACGCAAATGTAAACAGATGAAAATGAAGCTGCCCTGGTTCAGGGAAGAACGTCTTCTGGAGAACACTGAGTCAACTCCCAGGTACCTTGGCATCCTGGGGGACAGAGAGTTTGGACATCATTATAGACAATGTCTAAATTTCCTCCCAGGTCTAAAATGCTGTGGTTGCTTACATAATCTCTGAGATAAATTGCCAGGTCCACAGTATTTCCATCCCTGTAATTTTATACACCAGTTTCTTAATTGAGTGAAAGTTTACTTGCAAAAGCAGATGGAATTAAACAGTTTTTCCCATTGACAGGAACATAAGATTTTCATGTTTAGCTTAAGTCAAATGTAATTTGGAATAACTTTTTTATAAAAATTCTTATAATTTATCTGTTCAAATATAATTGCACAGTAAGTAGGAGTTAATCTATAAAAGTAGGAAAATTCAGTGCCCTTCTCTTCAGCAGTGAGTTATCTGCCTAATGACTTAACATGCTTCCTCCTTTTCACCAAAAGTCTGTCTCCGTGTTCTCTTTCTTCTGCCCCACACTCTGCTTGACCAAGATCCCTCCTTCGCCAGGTCATCCTGGGAACCTTGAAATGCTCTGCTGTTTCCCCTTCCTTTTCTGTTGCTACTAATGCTTTAGGAGTTTTATTTTTTCTTGCTGAGCTAGTTTAGAAAAAGGAGAAGAGCTCCCATGACCAGTGGATTTTTCATTTTGGGGTTTGCTCTTGGGAGTGGCTAGATGCTAGCAACCCAATTTGTGATGCAGAATTTATTTCTCAGATAGAAATGATGTTAACTGTACACCAGAGACCATAGAATTTTTAGTACTAAATACTATATAGCTCATGTACAGGTGAATTCCACAATGTGTGTTGGTCTGGGAATCTATCAACTATTATAAATGCTATTTCTATAGAAAAGTGAGGTCTGTGTTTCAGGCAATCAATGTAGAAATGAATGCAGAACATTCATAGTTGGAGACTGACCATATTTATTTATTGATCCACAGGTGCATATAATCTGTAATTCTGCACCATCCATAATTAAGTACCAACATTTACTTTTACAGGTGAATTGAATTTAGTCTGAGAGGCTGAAATAGAGGGAACGTTTTTAGGTCTAAGCTGTGTGCATATATATATATATATATATATATTAGATATAATAGAAACTGAATGCAATAAAATTGATAGGTGGTACTAAGATTACATTAAGATTTGTGAAACAGGACAATTGCCTTACAAAAATAGCAAGTAAAAAATCAAGCTGGTCCTTCATAAACATTTTATTCTGGGGTGTGCTTGTTTTCTGAAACTACCTCTACTAAATCTCCTGTCAGTCTTAAAACTAGAAGGCAGAAAAGCTTCTAGTGCTACAGCCAACTGCAGTGTAGCCAGAGAAACAGGCAACAAAAATAGAACACCAGGATTGCTGAGCGTGGGTGAGGCAGAAACCACATTATGAGCAAAAGCTTCCAGTATTATTTTAGAACCAATACAGAGCTCTGCACTTCTCTCCTCTCTCTTCCAAAAACACATACTACAAAAATAAAATGAAATGAAATGTATGTGCATTTGCCCTCTTAGAACTATGATTCTTAATTTTTTTTTTTCCCCTTCCTTTCTTTGGAAGCGAATCGCCAGTATGGAAACAGTGTGTAAAAGCAAGCTTGGAGGGAGGAAAGAGTTAATTGCTTTTAAGGCCCTGCAATAGAGAATTATGGTTTGAAAGATAGAGGCTGGACAGCTGGGTTTGCTGGGGTATTTTTAAATGCATTAATGCAGGCTCCAATCACTCGGCCATGCTTGACCTATTTTTGGCTCAGGCCGACCATTGTTCTATTTCTGTGCCTGTGGGCCATGCTGTTGTTGATTCATATGCAAATACATTATCACTAGCTTTAGCCAACTTGAGCTGAGAGAGACCAGAGAGAGGGAAGAGACACACACAAACAGATAGGAGAAGGGCACCGGCTGAAGCCACTTGCAGGACTGACTGACGGTTCTCACAACGAAACTCTAGCAGCCTGAGGAACTAAAAGCCAGGTTTAATTGGTTTCTTTTTCTCGTGGGTAGAGTTAATATTTTTCTACTTATTTTGACAAAGCAATAACCCCGAAGCACATTCCTAGTTCCCACCTGCTTTTAGTTTCCGGTGTAGCCTAAACTCCAGAGAGCCTTAGCATCCACTCGGTCCTTTCTGCTTTGTACACAGGTTGGTAACGTGGGAAAAGTGTCCAGGTCTTTTGAAAAGTGTGTGTTAACAGAGAGGAAACCATTGTTGAAGCTGATCCTCTGCTTCTTTTCCTCGGGGTGGAGGGAGGACCAGCCAGGGTAACTCCTGGGGCCCGTACACTGAGCAGCGATGAATCTTTCAGTAGCTGAAGTAAGAGTGATTGGAATATGCTGCAGACAATTTACGAGACTGACTCGTGTTTTTCTTCAGATGGGGTGGCTGGACGAGAGCAGCTCTTGGCTCAGCAGAGAATGCACAGTATGATCAGCTCAGGTAAGACCCTTTTTTCGTAACTGAGACCTTTTACGTGTGAAAAGGGGTTGACTTGGGAAATGAAGCTCCGGAAAGCACCTCTGTTAAGGGTTTGCTGCTTTTTGGTGTTGATGTTGCTATTTTCTTGGCTTCTAGGAGGGTTTTAGATCCCTTCCATTACTGTTTCTGTGAATATTCAGTCTGCTCAGGGACAGGCTGCTTCTGAATGAAATCTCTAAGCTTCTGATGAAGGATGGGACTGAGATAAGTAAAATGTACTTGGGGGTGTTTTGCCTGACTATGCCACTAGAAAAAGGAGATCAGTACTGATTGTAAGGGTTTTCTAATGGGACTTTAAAATAATCAGGTAAGTTCATATCGGGGCTGCAGCTTACATTGCAGTCTCCTCTAGCCGGATGATTTTATATTTACAGTGTGCCTACAGAAGCACATCTATTTATAGACCTACCTTCTGAAATGTGTTTGCTACAGGAGTTGTGAAGGTAGTTTTAATTGTGGCTTTTTCTCCTAAGCCCAAAATGAAACTGCTTAAGGATGAAATAAAATTATTATTAGCAGATGGTTATTTTAATTTTCTTCAAAACATTTGGGGAGTCTACATTGTCAGGCAGATGCGAGGGCATAACACACATATAAAGGTGTTATATGCAGGTGCAACGTTTTAAAGAATAACAGTAACAGATTCCGATTTTTAGTTTCCCCGTGTATGTGCTTGTGCCTTCAAGGAGCTGTGCTGATGGAAGATGAAGCTTGTCAACTTTATCAATTTCTGTTTGTTAAAAGAGCAGACTCTCCGGGCGATGGCACATACTTGTAATTGTTGCTTTTCATATTTATTCCCTACAGCTAGTTCCTAAAGCTTGGGGGACTTTTTGTTTTGTTTCTCTTCTGAGTTCTTCCATCTAAATTGGCTTAAAGTTCTCCCTCACATCTTCTGTGTTCCTATGTGCACTTAATCGTAATTATAGATCACCACTTAGATTTCCATGGTAAGAATGCGGCATAAAGCAGCGTCTACTTGGTAGAGCTAGAATGGGAAGAAATATTCCACAGGTAGGCATAATGTCTGTTTTAGTATTGAACACCTTCTCATCTCTGAATCTATGTTTGAAGCAAGTTTTCTTAAACCTTGGTTACTTAGGATGATTTTAAGGTCCTTCTGTTGACCCCAGTTTTTCAATGAATCAGAATAAAATATCAATTTTGTGTAATTTGGTGTGTTTACACTTAAGTAACAGGACTTACATTAATTAGTAGTGCCTGCTTATGGAAAGCAAATGTACCAGAATTTCATTATGGTTTATTATCTTTGCGGCTGTAAAGTTGACAAAAGCTTGCGGAGGGGTCAACCGGAATGTCTCCGATGGAACCGGTCACTTAGCATTTTATTTTTTAAATATCCACCAACTCTATAAAAATTACTATTTTAGATGTCTTTTCAGTACTACACTTTATCCTTTTAGTCCTTACCTCTGTATTACAAGTTTCCTATTTCTTTCACGTGGTAGAAACAAAGCTGTACCTTTCAAGCAGATACTGTCTGCTGGCATTGAACCTTGCTACAGGTGTTTGCAAGCTTCACTGTTTCTCAGCGTCTTTGATAATCATACATAAATTTACTCCAATTTCAGTTGAGATTGTCATTTTCCTGACATTTAATGATTTTTATACAAAGCAACAGTATTTTCAAGCAGGGAAGCGCTTGAGACTGTCTGTGCTATTGTCAGTTTTACAGGAAGCAACATTTAAGCACCAGCTGTTAAACGAAAAGTGATGTCAATTGACATCAACTCCCAAACCTGTCTGATATAAATAAGGAAAAACTCCAAGTTCTATTTATTTTTAAAATTTGAAACATAAAAACATTTGCATTCTTCCCACCATGTCCTGTAACATTTGATTTTGTTTAATATATTATTATATGCCCTTAAATTTAATTCCCCTAGTTTTTATTGTATACTTCTGAGACGGTGGCTCTCAAAGGTGCCGTCACCAGGAGTATTTTACAAAATACCGATGTCTGGGTCCACCCCTAGAGTTTCTGATTTAAACGGTATTAGAAACATCCTGGACATTGGGATTTTAAAAATCCTGAGCAATTCTAATATGCAGCAAACTTTGGGTATCACTGATACAGGGGAAGGGGGAGGTGATGGGATGCTGGTGACCCATATCAATAGGGTTGGCCCTTTAAGTTAATTGCTAAATTAGGGGTGTGTTTGTCCACATTTAGCTACAAATCTTGTTCAGCTGGCTTTTGGACCAGTGGCAGGGATATGATTGATAGGCTTAGAAATGGTTGGAGTCTTTGGATCTGAAAGAGAAAAAGATATATTGTGGCAGTGCAGGGTGGAGGGGGCACTGCTCGAGGAGTGGAAAGCTCTGTTCTAGCTGGAGCTCTGCTGCTAACCAGTTGTGGAACTGGTTTACTCACCTGTAAACTGAAGAATAATGATGTCCTCCTGCTTACCTCTTGACATTTCTGTGAAGTTCAAAGGTAACATGTCATTAATGTGTGCACTCACTGTTATTATTGCTATTTTTAATGAATGAACCTGGGTTTCTGGCTCTTCAATACCAAGGTCTATCTTGCTGAATGAGCCAGATGAGCTAGATTGCATGTCACATGGGGGAATGAATTTTAGTTTTGATAAATTTTCTTTAGTTATCTTATAAATCAGCTTTTTGTTTTGTTTCCCTGCTCTGATAAGAATTAAATTCTTTCCTTGGGTAAATGGTGACTTTAAATCAGAGTAGCATGGGTATGTGTGTATTTTCTGTGAAATGTCTTCTTAATAGTCAAAGGCAAAGAAGCTGCAGAATATGTAATTGGACAGTGAGATCCCAACAGCAGATTTCTTGAGATTAATTGTTTAAAAAGCTTTGTTCTGTTGTTAGTCGTTGCTTTAGAGTTCCCATTTGTTTTTCTAGTTGTGTTGGATACTATGCATTAAGCTAGATGACTTTTTTCTTCAGAGCTCTTTATATACTATTAAATTGCAAGTGTTTTATATGGTTCCATTTTTTTCCTAATACTGACCCAGCCAGGCTAGACATCTAAAGTAGAATTAGGTTCTACAATGTAGTCTGTTAGTATCTTTTTAATAAAAAGCTTTATAATATTGAATCTCGGAATTTGGTACGAGTGACACATTTTGCCAGGTCGGTCTCCACTTTTGTGGCCTGTGTGGGCCAATATAAGTGATAACTGGCAGAAGCTGAAGCATGTGCAAACATTGACTCAGGTCACTCAGCAGTAGCTGGCAGAATTCGGGGTGTTCTGTTGCCAGGCATGTTGCTTAATGCGTTGGACAGCAGAGCTTTCCAGACAATATTGGAATGATTATTATGAAAGAATTTCCTAGAGTTTGTACAGCATCAGTGTAAAATACATTTACAATAAGGAAAAGTCGTGTTTTCACTATGCATTCTTATTTTTGGGTACAAAAGAAAAACATTTAAATCTAAATTCTGAATTTCTTTTGAGGAAAATGTTTCTTTACCCTTTCAGAATCCTTTTATCTCCGTGGTGTATATTGTCGAGGGAAAAGGAACATTTTAGATTCAGTAGTCATTTATGTCTACTTGGAAAGCAGAATCTAATTATGAAAATGTAAGTCTGTGAAATGCTCCTGTCATGTCAAGAATCACTTCTGGTATTCCCCATAATTACTATTTTTGCTGTTCTCTAACTCAGGTTATCTTCACTTACAAGGCTGTTATCAATTGAAATATTTGATACGTAGCAATCAAAAAGCTAGATATAAGTAGGCCCGTTGATGATGGGGACAAGAATGAGTATTTTCTTTTTCTGTGGGTGACACAGGTGGCATAATTGTTGCTATGTGCTTTAAGTAAGAAAATTCAATAAAACCCCTCACAAGAATATAATAAGCCCAAATTCTGAATTTAAAGTGGTGAGTTTTGATTTTGGAGATGAGAAATTTGTAAATGTACGACATAATGTCTCACCACAGATAGATGATGAAGTGACCCTAAAATAGTATAAGCCAGCAACCCACCCCCAACCCCATACACAATACTTAGCACTGACTGAGCGAAGAAAATGATATGACCTAATGCAACACATCTCAGAAACTGGTAGTTAAGGGAAAAAGGGAGGCAGGGATCTTTGATCAGAACAGAGAGACTTAACAGGGCCTGAATCCTGTTCCTCCTTAGAATTTTACTGACAAGAGGACAACTTCCTGAAAATTCTCACTAACGTTCCCGTATCTGGAGAGAAGCAAACTGAGTGGATATCCTCAGCTTTTGGTGGCGGTGGTGTTTTTTCTTGTAACTGAGGAATAGTAGAAAGGATTCTGGAAGAGAAACTGGTGAAATGGAGGAAGGTGAACAAACACTATGTCTCTGGAGAAATGAAGACTTCAGAGCAACACTCTAAATTGGGAAAATGACCCATAGCTCTTTGCAATGAAATACCCTTCCCCAACTAATCTTATAGATCCCACCAAGAAAAAAAAAATCAACTTCACTGAATCCATGGAATTGTCTAATAATTGCTCCCCACAAATAGGAAAATAAATTCCATAAAATAAGAGCTCAGAGATGAGATGATATTGATAAAACAGTAGAATGGGATGAAAAGGATATTTTAGGTCTAGGGAAACAAATTTAGAATGAAAACATGATGATTATAGAAGAGAAATACCCATTAGAAATAGCGGGAAACAATAGGCACCAGTGACAATCTTTACCAACAAAGAGGAAAGGCTGGAGACAGAGGGATGAAAAAGAAAAATGGATTAAAGCAATTGGAGAGAAGTCAATAGTAAGAAAGACAAAGACAGTGTAACAAAAAGATTATTTATGTCCTTGAAGTTGATATTCCAAAACGTTGAAATAGAAGATCACTTTGTAAAAATGAAGAAAGATTATTTCAGTGAAAAGGAAAAAAGAAAAAGAAATCTGCAGATTGAAAGAACTCCCGTCTTTTAGGAAAATTTGCTGCAAGTGCTCATCACAGAGACGTAGCCTAACTGGGCTATTGAATTTCAAATGATAAGTAATTCCTCAGGGGTTCAGGCAGGTAAGGCAAAGATCTACAGTGAGGGAGAGGGGGGAGGAGAGAATGTGTGAAACCCTAGAAGCTTTATCAAACTTATCCAGCACTCAGTGCCAGAAGATAATGGAGAAAAATCTCTGAAGCTGAAAAAGAAGTACAACACAGTGTTCCACCCAGGGCAGATGTTATTAAAGTATAGAGAAAATGGGTAGGCAAGTTCGACATTCTCAAACATGACCTAGACTGCTTGACAGGGAAACCCACTCAATGAAAAAATGAGCTTGGAACAAAAGCAAAAAATGAAATTCAGTCGGAAGTAGAGAAAGCATAGTAAGGTTAATGGGGCAAAAATTGAATCCTTTTAAACAACTATGAGATTGTGCTTGTAGGAGAGAAAGCAAATTTTATGAAGTAGGGCAATGAAAAAATATTCATGAAGCTCTCATCCATATGAGGCACTGGGGAGAGGTGAAATGCAAGGATGTGTGAAAGTGCTAATATCATCTCCTTTCTGAGCAGGGACAGACTCCCTGCTGCTTAAAATAGAAACACGTGGTTAAAAAAAAGATCTAAATACTGATTTCTTTTTAGTAGTGTCTTCATTTAATCTGAGAGATATCTTTTTGGAAATAGTACCTCATATAGGAAGGAAGCATTTAGTATGTTTATAGTCCCTTCAGTTACAGTTTTTCATTATTAAATTCATTTAAATTTAATGTTTTTTAAATAAAAATAACTTTGGTGATATGATCTCATTTTATAAGAGTATATTTTATTTATCAGTCTCCCAGAATAATTCATATATAAGTAGAAGGAAATCAGGAAAAACTGTGTGTGGAGGTGGTCGGAGGGGAGCTTTGGTTTCCATTGTCATGAGTTTTTGCCTTGTGTGTGAATTTTTATAATATGCATATATTTTCTAAAGTGTTTCTTACACACCCACACATGAAGCTACTATGCCAAAATACTAACAGTGATTAACTGTAAGTAGTAGGTATATAAGCTAGGTTGTCTCCCATCGCGAGTAACAGAAAATCGTATTCGAAGTAACAATGACAAGGGAATTTAATCATTTAGTGAAATAGCATGGTACTCAGGCAGCACCAGGGGCGTCAGTAGTATCAACAGGTTCTTCAAACTGTTCTTCTCTGCTGGCCTGAGAGTTTGTATCGTCCTAAGTCTGTTTCCTCCAATAGTCTCAAATTGATTGTAGCAGTTCCAGACGTTGTCTACATGCATGGTAAATTCCAGAGACATAGATGAGAAAAGTTTGCTTTCTTGGATGTTTTCTTAAGGAAGTTTTTTACCCAAAATTTCTCTAGCAGGTTTTCCTTCATAACTCATTGACCAAAAGAGCATCACCTGCCCATATATTAGCAAGTCATTGAAAAGAAGAATGAGACCCCTATGATAGCTCCTTAGGACCATGACTGAGCCAGGGAGGGTGGAGGCGACAGCTAATAATCCAGTTTCTATAAGGAAGAAGAAAGGGTGGGCAGAATAGATGTTGGCTAGGCACCACAGTATTTGCTACAGTGTTTGTTGGTAGTTGGACTTTTCTTCTTTGTAATTTTCTTTAGTTTGTAATTTCTCAAAATACAAATAAGTGAAGGAAGTGGGCTATGTAATTTCTCTTTCAATTGAATTGTGTTACTTCATTTTCATGAAGATATGCATCCATTTAAACACCAATAAAATTTTTTAATAGTATTGAATAGAAATTAGTTGTGGAAGAAGACTGGATGCCTCTAGGTTGCAAGTCATTTTTTTAGAAAGGAGGAAAATCAACATTGTGAACTGGTGCATTACAAGCATTTATTAGAAATTTGAGTAAAATATTCATTTCTTGTTGGCTTTGAGGGATACAGAAAACATTAAAAGAAATTTATGTCATAATATGTAAACTTTTTGGTATATTAAGGAGGGTTTTCTTTAAAATATTCAGAATGCAGTTTCTTTGCCAGTATGTTGTTATAGTTATTACATTTTCAGAGTAATGAACAGTTTTAACAATCTGGAATGGTAACTACATTTTAACATTTTTTTTTCCTGAATTGGAATACTTTGAAAACAATTTAATTGGAATAAAAGCCCATGAAAATGACTTTTAAAACAAGCCTTCTTTAGATGAAATTCAAAGATATTTTGGCATGTGCTTCAAAACAGTGTGTCAATGCCATGGTCTATCCCATTCTTCAAAGGAAGTTGAGGTTCTAGTGGTTATTAGCTTGAGAGGTGAAATGCCCTTACAACGGACAGTTTTCCCTTTTGTAATCTTGGGGGATTGACAGTTGGGATATGAAAGGACAAGAAAATACCTTGTTCCCACTAGTTCTATTCTTCTTCCACTAAGTCAGTTGCACAAAACAAATTTAATTTAAACAAATATTTTTACAGTACTAAACGACGTATATACTTTTAAGTGTTATCAGAGAACATTTTGTTTAGGTGCTCCATAAATACAAAACTAAGTCATTCTTATGTTTTATAAAAATATCAGTTCTATTCATTATTTCCATGTTAAATTTTCAATAGTGATGGGCCTTTTATATATGGTGTTTTAAAAATACCCAGTAATTAAATCCAATGAAAGCTACATTTAAGGAAGAAGGAAATTTACCAAACCACAGAGTGTAACTAGTCATTTACTTATGATTAAACTCTTTGCATGTTGATAAGGTTGGAAATACCCCAGAACTTCACTTTTTTGCTTCTTCCCCTCATGATCTACCACTTGTGTTTGAGATGTTCAATTCGTAATTTATATGCAGTATTGACACAATTGTAGCCATGTGGATGTCATTTTCAATTATTCGAGGTAAGTTTTGGTGGGTGGCTAAGGCACGACATTTCCAAACTCGGTTAAAATATGAGAATGTCATGTAGTTTTTTCAAAATTTGAAATTAAAAGCAAGCAAGAAAAGAAACCTGGGAAAATTTCACTGAATTTCCATTAAATTACATTGTGGCCTGGGAGTTCTTGCTTTAGTAGAAACATGTTTACCCAGAAAGTTTTCAGGGAACCCCACATAGGATGAACTAGAAAAGCTGTTGGTGAATTGAACTCGATTTTAAGTTTTATTTGTGGTGATGTTTTTTGAGTCTGCTTTCAAATAGAATTCAAGTATGTATTTTGAGTCTGTGATTTTATATCAGGAACTACTCATTTTAGATTAGAAACAACAATTATCAGTATTAGATAACATTTTTATGGTTTTTCTGCCACATTCCCCTCTGATCCAGTTATTTAGTCTCAGTTTAGGAGGTCAGTGATTGGACCTATATATTTTCACCTTTTTTTTTAAAAAATCATTGTCATTCTTATTATTGATATAATGAGCTAATGTTTCAAAGCTTTTTCTGTACCAGGCATGTTTTATCATTTAATACTCTCCACAGCTTGAAGAGGTATACAATAGTTGTAGCATATTTTGCAGATGAGGACATAGTTTCAGTGAACTTACGGATGGTCATCATGGCTAGGAGCTGGCAGGGTCAGGTATGAACTTGTGCTTGTTTACCATGTCCCTGCCACTTTTTCTCAAAGAGAAAAATATTTAGCATAGGATAAAGTTTTTCACATCTGTTTTGTGCTAAAAATGTGGAGTCAACTGTACTTATAGACAAACATCTAGGTACACTTCTTAGTCCTGGGATGTTTACAGCCCACATAAGCAAATCTGTTGAAAGGCTTTCTGGAACAGCCTTACTTCACAGTTCCAGAGCTTGGTATTTAAATTGGAGTAAGTTAACAAGATTCCGAGCTGAGACCAACTTAAGGCAACCTCCAGAATTCCATGAGATTGATAATACATGGAGTAATGAGCAGACACTGTGGACAGAACCAGTATTCCCCATGCAGTTTGCCATTGCTCACAGTAACATCTCACAAAGCATAAAGGTAAGGTTTATACCACTACAAAAGAACACGATTATTAATGTATTTTAGCTGGAGAAAGTTTGTTTTTCAAATGTTAGCACTGTGGGGCTCAGTTTCTTTCAACCAAAGTATTTGAATTATACCCACCCTGGTCTTTACCTAGAAATAGGGGCAAGGAGAGGTTAATAAAGTTTGCGTCTCCACTCAAGTCTTGCATTCAACATGCAATGTCAAATTTTTGAGCCAAAGAATGATCTTAACAAAATTTAGATTCTGCCTATTTTGAATATATATTGGTCCAATTTGGGTCCAATTTTGGGTGAAAATTGGATGGAAGTGTCCAATTTGATATTACATTTTTCTTTATCTTGAGTTAAATTTTCTTTCTTTGGATGAATATCGTATGTTCTATAGGTGGCTTATGCATAAAATTCACCAATTAGATGCTAATCCAGTTATTCAAGACCCAACTCTTTGGTTTCCATCAACTGATTTTTATAATTCTATTTGCTCTGAGAATCTCAAGCCATCTTTATGAATCAATACATTGTAAAAGCATTATTGATTGTCATGTTAATGACCAACATAATTTATTGCCTTCCTAAGGGAAAGAAGCTTTCAGAAGATCATTAAATGCATTAAAATCTGCAAATGCCCACATGTCTGTGGCTCTCTTTAGCAGGCTGACTCCTTTGGGTCAGTTATTCTTAGCTCCGTATTTCTATCTTATGGCATTGCAGGTCTAAGATTAGCTTGTTAGGCGTTATCATGCCATCTGAGTTACCTCCTAATATAACTCTACACTGGAATGATTATTTATAGAAAGAGCATTCTGTCATTTTTGGGTTATTTCTAGTAGTTTAAATAAAGAAGAATAACATTCAAGTGAAACCACAGATTCCTTTCTGCTGCCAAAACAACATGATAACTGTCTGCTTAAGGGGCAATAATGTTTAAATGTGTGCTTAGGGTGATTGCAGAATTCTTTTTATCACTGCCACTCTGACAGAAGGGGGAGGCCTTCGGATAGTGATGTATAATGCTTATGGAAAGGCAGCGAGGCAGCCTTGATGCTTTCTGTCACAGAGCACAGAAGACTCTGGTTGATGATGACAACATGAGACACTCAGGGTTTATTTTTAGAAACAGACATTGCTAAGCTCTCTGTTTGGTGTTAATATGGCTCATAAACAGGGCTCCTTGCTGTTGACCCTTCCAGTGAAAATGGCATTTTATACACCCATACACACACGCACAACCTTTTTTTTTCTTTTCTTACTTTGCAAGAATGACTCTGTTATTAAGAAAAATATTAGAAATTTTTAAAGCTAGTAAGTCTAAATTCTATTAAATTCCTCTAGTAGATATAGATTATTTTTAAAATCCCATGAAGATTGGGTTTAAGAGATGGTTTATGAAAGACAATTGAATGTTTTAAGTACAGTGAATATACAGGTTGGCTGTAAGGTGTGGAAAAATAGGTGAATATACATCCTAAATGACTTTTAATAATACATTACAATGCCTGTAAAATATATCATCTGTGCTTCTGGCTTTATTGTGGCAATATATAAAATAAAGCTATAAAAGATTATAATTATGATGCATTCATGTACGTTACTGATTTTAAATAGATGAAATAAAATCTTAATATATTTTTTAAAAAGTTGATACAAGCCTCTGTTAGTTGTTTTCATATACCTAACTCTTGATGAGCCCAACAGATTTCATGTACAGTAAAGTGTACAGTTTCACATTTGAGAGCTATTCTCTTATTTTACTTAAACTGTGCACTTAATGCAGAACTTAGTAATTGATATTTTGCTTTAAAATTAGAATTGTGATTTTAATCTTTTAAATTTACATTTCGTGTTTCCTGATTATTAACTCATCATTAGATGATGAAAATGTTAAAGTGGTATGTTTCATATTACACCTTAGTCAAAATGCTTTAGAATGAATAATTTAGAGCTCTGTAGGAATATTCATAATTTTGTTACCAATTATTTACTGAAAAAACATATTATCTTTTTAAAAGATAAATATTTTTGTGCTTGTGCTCAATATAAGGAATCCACTGATCGTTAAGAATTTGCAAAATGATGGACAAAAACAGGAAACACACAGCAATTCAGGTGTATTCTCAAAGAAGCCAAGATGTAAATAAATTCAGAGGGGTGGAAGTAGAAGCAATTATAGGAACCAGTTGCATCCCAACCACTCTTAATTAGCAGGTTGAAGGTTTGGGGAGGGTGATGTAATTGTTTGAAGCTTTGGAAGCTGAGGCAAAACAGTCATTCATCTGTCCATTTTTCACTCAGAAATATTTGAGAGTCATCCATGAGCCAGGTACTGTTCTAGGAATAGAGGCTCTACCTATGAAACGGGACAAGGAGACACATGGTAGACTGTTCAATTGAATGACGGATGGATAAGGCTACTTCAGATAGTAATAAGTACTAAGGGAAAACAAAATAGAAAAATGGGATAGAAAGTGGCTGGTAGCAGGGGTGGTATTAGCTATGGTAGTCAAGTAAAGCCTTTTGAGGATGCTAAGATATGAAGAACATCTTCCCAATGAAAGTAGGTTTTCCATCAACATTGCATTTGGGCTAAGTCAAATAGAATGAAAGCACAGTTAGAAAAGAACAGAAAATATTATGGAGCTATTGTAGCTTCCACTTGCCTTATGTGAAGAATGGGGGAACTTTTATCAGCATGTCAATGAGAAAGCCCCAGGGAAAGGCTGTTGGCTATGATTCTCTCTAGTTTCCAAAGAGACTGTGGAATCAGCTGAGCTCTTCCTAGGATTAATGCTGTTGACTGGAAATTAAGGACCTTGTAGAACTCCTTACCTTTGCTGCTTCCTAAAGATTCATCTTCGCCCCTATTCAAACTCTTACCTCAACTGTGCTGAAACTTCTTACTCAAGCGGTATGAACCATCCTAGTAGTTTAGTGAATAATTCCTCTTCCCTGGGGGCCAAAAAGAAGGGGAACAATATGTCCTCATGGGGAAGAAGAGAAGTCTGAGAACATTTTCTCATGAACACAATATTGCACATTTTTTAAGGGGTATAAAATACAGTATAAATTACAGTGTTTATTGAGCACCTATAGTATGCCAGGTACTTAATTCAGGGAAATCATGGGTCAAATAGCAACCTTGTTAGGTGGCTGTAGAACTGTAACTTACAAACAAAATGTTTGGAATACATAATCTTCCTTGTGTTGGCTAGTGAATAGATTTGTGACAAATTGTTGCAATAGTTGAGCAAGGAAGTACTTCATGGAGGTGACAGACCTATTTTTAAAAAAGAAGAAACAGCAGTGTGCTGGGAGCTGTTTTCCCCACATGTTCTGCTCTCTCATGGATAGGGAACAATGATGGTTACACATAGGAGAATGCACAAACATTTTTGAGGGACTGACACATTATCTCACATGCTTGATGCCTCATGGGGTTTTCCCTCAACATTCCAATTGGTCTAAGTCAAATGGAATGAAAGCACAATTAGAATAGAGCAGGAAGTGTTCTGAGGCTATTTTCAACTCCACTGACATGCCTTGTGGAAGGGATGGGGAAACCTTTATTAGCGGGTAGGTGAGAGAGCCAGGGGAAGGCTGTCAGCTACAATTTTTCTCTAGCCTCAAGAAGACTGGGACTGAGCCAGACTCCTGGCCAACGTGCTTTGTTGGATTCACAGTGTAGCTGTGAAAAATAGTTAATAGCCACCTTCTTTTTTTTCTCCAAGGATTGTCTTATTCAATCAATATTTATTGAGTACTTGACAGCTATATTTTTAAGCTAGATTTCTTGTTTATCTGTTATTATTGTTTATATATTTAATCAGCTATTTCCTTTTTCTGAAATACCCTTCTGCTTTATTCCACCTAGTATTCACTGGAGAAATTCTAACTCTTGCAAAGCCCAGTTCAAATGTTTCTATATCACTAAATTTTCCCCAAACCCCTGCAATACTTCCCCAGTCATAATATTAATCTCTCTTCTCTCCTCTCTGTCTTCTCTGTCCTCTCCATCCCCAATAATCCTTTATTACTCCCTTAGAACATGCCCATTTTCTGTCTTATACTGTGGTTATTTATGTACATGTGTCCCCATCCCCCCCAATTAGTTATGTGCTCCAAGAGGAAAAGGATCATGTTTTACTTCTATTTTTATTCCCTGCAGTGCCTAGCACATAATTGATCCCTGAGACTATTTTTAAATGAATGAATGAATGATTAAACAGTACAGTGGTATTGTACACAATCTGTTTTTGATTTTTTGAAATGTTTCCTTCTTTTATGTAGAAAGTAAGTCCTCAGTTATTTGTAAATTTGAAAAATACAGACTTTTGAGGATGTTAGAAACTTTGACTCAAAAATTTAAATTATTCATTACAGAATGTAAGTCAAGAATGATCCCCAGTGCTTCGACAATATGTATATGAACCTTTAAATGTTTCAATTATCCTTAACAAAGGGAATTTTGGAATATTCCTACTTGAGTTGATTTTTCAATGAATAATACCAATAGAAATTTCATAAGATACATGTCTGCATTCAAAATGTTGTGTGACATAGCTAATTTAAGACTGCCTGAATGTAAATGCACTCTTTTTTATCCAAGGAGAAGAGTAAATTTGGTTGTGCAGATGATTACAGGTGTACTTTTATATTATTCAAACACCATTTCACATTTAATCCTATTTTTCTCTTTGTGATACTTTTTATGTAAAGACAGTTTTCTTAGATAAAGGACAAAAATGAATGGATTTTTGGGTTAACAACAGTATCAATTTGAAACAGTTCTGCACCTTGCATTGCTATTTAGAACTCATCTTCATTTCTTCAGTCACTATTTAATTAGCTATGTTCTTTGAGAAGGGGGCAATGAAAGAAGATTTTTTTTTTTTTTTTTGGTAAACCCTTTACTGATCAAATTTTGAATGCCAAAGGTATCAGTAATTTTAAAAATTATCTGAAGTAAAATGTCAGAACAGGGAATTCACACAGTGAGATACTAAGGAAAAACAGATGGATGGAATGAATCAATCTGTATACAGAGCTATTCAAGGAGAAGAATGAAATAAATATATTTATGTCTTAGTGGGAGAGGAATGATGAAAAGAATAGACATAACATATGTGGGGAAAAGACACATAATTTTTTGTGGTAGTCCTTTTGCCCTGGTTTAGGCTTGAACTCAGCACAAGTTAGGATAAATTAAGGGCATTAAGGCTCAGAAAATTAATTGAGTTGGTTAAAAATATAAGTATGAGCCAAAAAAGGAGTTGGATAATAAATATAAATAAATAAAATTTTGCAACCTAGCCATTGAAATCAGCTTAGTAGAGCACAGGGAATGAATGCATGCCCATGTTCTTTCAGTGACTTTGCTAAATGCTGCCAATTGTATTTTCTCATCATTAGGAATCCAAGTTAAGTTTCTAAGTGCTGTAATAATCATTTTGAGATGGAACAAATCAAGGTTGGTTGATCTTGGATTCAGAAGTTTCTCATTCTTATATTAACCATTACCAAGAAATAAGGATTAGTTCAAGCAAAATTCCAAAGGAATATAATTTTAAAGCTATAAACACAGTAAATTGAAAACACTCATTTGTTTTCTTTTCTGAAGATGAACAAAAAATGTTAAAAAAAATTACCTTGGTATCAGCTTAACCTAACTTGTATATTATAAGAAGGAAAACAGTGTAAACAATCTCAGGCAACCAATGATTAAACATAATAGAAACAATGCCCCTAGTTTAAAATCACTTCCTTCAGATTTTAATCAAGAGTCAACTCTCACTATTCATTATCCCAATAATTAAATGGAAATTACCTCTACATCATTATCCTGGAAAGAGTAATGATTCTTTTAAAAAAAAATTTTTTTTCAGCAGATAGTGCTAAACCTGGATATGGATATAACTTTAGAAAACCTTATGAGTTCATTTTTAGATGACTAGAAAATATATTAAATTGCTTTGTAGACAAGAGAAGAGAACATCTTTCTATTTCATTATCTACTGCCCAGTCATGTTCCTTGGGCACTGAACCAAAATGGGGTAGAGATTATTTTTATGCTTCACCAATCATATATGTGAGAACCATTTTTCCCACATCCCTGCCATCACTGAATGTTGTCAGATTTTAGATATTTTTACCAAATTGAGAGATGAAAAATGGCACAACATTACTTTTTTATGTGAATTTCACTGATTACTGGTGGAGCTGAATGGGTTTCATATGTTATTAGCCATTTGGATTTTCTTTTATGGAGAAATAATTTCACCAGAATGCTTAAAGGGAAAAAGTCTATCAGTGAATGTCATCTGTTAACAGACTAAAGGAAAAACCAATATGATCATTTCATTAGATGCAGAAAAACATTTGGTAAAATGCGGTACCTTTCCAGAATAGAAACTGTATTAAACTAAGAATAGAAGAAAAAAGTAAATGTTATAAATCAAAACCCTATCTGAAACTTTATATTTAATGGTAAAATTAAAACACATTCTCTTTTATGTCAAGAACTTTGTCTTTGGAGTCAATGTTCTAAAACATAAACATTCAACAAGAGATATAAGATTTTTAAAGGGAAAGAAACTAATTGAACTAATAAAGAGCTCAGTTTAGATTGCTCAGTACAAGTTCAATACAACATAAAAAATTGAAAAGATTGTTTTATGCCAGAAATAACCAAGCACAAAATGTAATAAAAATGATAGCATTTATAAATACCAACTGAAATTTTTATGGAGAAATTGATAAAATTATTGAAGGCATATAAGAAAACTAGAAGAAAATTGAGTTATTCCGTGACCATGAACAGGAAGACTACTTTTAAAAATTAGTTATTCCAAAATTCATCTATAAATCTCTTCGTTTTTAAAACAGCTAACTTAAAAAAAAATAGACCATTCATAATTCAAAAGTCAAATGGACTTAATATGATTATATAGTAAGTAACCTATGTGTTATTATATAGTCTGTAATTCTCACTTCTTTTCCATTTCCAGCAGTCATTCAGTTCCATGCTTCAGATAGCCTGATATCAATTTCTTGTTTTTTGTATGTTAGTACAAATTCAGATAAAATCCTAACAGGGTCTGTCAGAGAACATGGCCTACTAAATTCTAAAATGCTAATGTAAGAGTAAGTGTGGCAATTTAGTAAAACAACAGATTAGGAGAAGAAGGATAGCTACCAAGTTATACAAAGTTGTATTAATTATGATTGTTTCGTTTGGGCAGGGACACAGTTGCATAGATCAAAGGACAAGAATACAGAATTATTTTTAATATCTTGGTGTATGGCAGGCAGAGTTTGCATCACAGATCAGTGTCAGAGGACAGACTATTAATTAAATGTTTTGGGAACAATTAATATATTTAACTTGTAAAATTACAGTCAAATGATGTTATATTCAATACTCTATTTTTATAATACCATTGTGATCCTGTCCTGTTGGACAGGTTACAACTTAAACTTCTGTAAAGCCAATGTATTGTGTAATGTGTGTAGGGTCTTGCATTTTATGGAGAGATGAGAAGTAATTTTATGAAGATATGGGAAGAATTTTAGTTAATTTAACTAAATCAGGTGAGAGAAGTACTCAGTGTTTATATAGCTCCCCAAGTTTCAAAAGATAATTTAAGATTAAATTAAATAAAAAATTCAGATTTAAGAGTACCATTGAGTAAAACAGAGGGATAATAATGCAGTCAAGTAAAAAAGGTAGATAGCAGCACTGTCCTGAGGCCTCATCATACAGCAGCTGCTGAGTAGTGCCTAAGAAGACCCATGAGGAAGTGATTTTTTTCCTAGTGTTACTGAGAAATAATTGACATACATCATTGTATAAATTTAAGGCATATAGCAGGATGGTATGATTTACATCTGTTGTGACATGATTACCACAATAGGTTCAGCTAACATTCACCTTCTCATATAGATACAAAAAAAGAAAAAAGGAAAGAATAAAGGAAAACAATTTTTTCTCCTTGTGATGAGAACTCTTAACGATCTACTCTCTTAACAACTTTCCTGTGTGTCACACAGCAGTGATAGCTGAAGCCATCACATTGTACATCACATCCCTAGTACTTACTTATCTTATAACTGAAGTTTGTACCTTTTGACCACCTTCCTGCAATTCCCCCTCTTCCTCCAGAACACTCCCCCCCACCCGTGCCACCACCATCTCTGGTAACCACAGGTCTGGTCTCTTTTTCTATGAGTTTTTAAAAATTCCACATATAAAAGTGAGATCATACATTATTTGTCTTTCTCTGTCTGACTTGTTCACTTAGCAGAATGCCTTCAAGGTCCATCTGTGTTGTTGCAAATGGTAGGATTTCCTCGTTTCTTATGGCTGAATAATAGTCCATTGAATTGGGCTGGCGAAAAGGTTTGTTCGGGTTTTTCTGTAACACCTTACAGAAAAACCCAAATGAACTTTTTCGCCACCCCAATGTATGTATGTGCAACTTTTTTGTCCATTCATTGTCTGTGGACACTTAGGTTGTTTCCATGTCTTGGCCATTGTAAATAATGCTGTTCTGAACATGAGGGTGCAGATATATTTTTGAGGTAGTGTTTTTGTTATCTTTGAGTGTATTCCCAGAAGTGGAATTGCTGGACATGTGGTTGTTCTATTTTTAATTTTTTGAGGATCTTCTGCACTGTATTCCATAATTTACAATCCCACCAACAACAGTGCAGGGGGGTTTGCTTTTTCTCCATATCCTCGCTGGCATTTGTTATTGCTTGTCTTTTTGATAATGACCATCCTAACAAGTGTGAGGTGATATTCTATGGTGGTTTTAATTTGCAGTTCCTAATGACTGGTGTTGTGGAATGTCTCTTCATGTACCTTTTGTGCTTTCATATATCTCTTTTGGAGGAATGTCTGTTTATGTCCCTTCCCCATTTTTAATTGTTATTTGTTTTTTTGCTGTTGAGTTGTTTGAGTTCTTTATATGTTTTGGATATTAACCCCTTATCAGATATCTAGTTTGCAAATAGTTTTTCTCCTATCACAGGTTGTCTTTTCACTTTGATGATGGTTTCTTTCATTGTGCGGAAGCTTTTTAGTTTGATGTAGTCCAACTTGTTTATTTTTTATTTTGTTGCTTATGCTTTAGGTGTCATATCCAAAAAAAATTATTACCAAAACCCATGTCAAGGAACTTTGTTCCTATGTTTTCTTCTAAGAGTTTCATGGATTCAAGTCTTACATTTAAGTCTTTAATCCCTTTCAAGTTAATTTTTGTGAAAGGTGTAAGATATGGGTACAGTTTCATTCTTTTACATGTGAATATCCAGTTATCCCAGCACCACAGAGAGAGTTTTCTTCATCAAGTATTCTTTGCTCCCTTGTCAAATATTAGTTGACTGTTATGCTTGGGTTTATTTCTGGCCTCCAGACTCTGTTCCATTGGCTTGTCTTTTTTGTTAATGCCAGTACCATACTATTAGTAGTCTTAGATTATAGCTTGAAATCAGGAAGTGTGATACCTCCTGCTTTGCTCTTTCTCAGGATTTCCTTGCCTATTTAGGGTCTTTTGTGGTTCCACATAAATTTTGACTTTTTTCTACTTCTGTAAAAATAATGCCATTGGAATCTTGATAAAGATTTCATTGAATCTGTAGATGGCTTTCAGTAGTATTGACATTTTAAAAATATTAATTTCAGTCCATAAATATGGGATACCTTTCTATTAATTTGTGTCTTTTACAGTTTCTTTCATCAATGTCTTGTAGTTTCAGCACAACCATCTTTTACCTCCTTAGTTAAATTTATTCCTAAGTATTTTATTGTCTTTGATGCTATTATAAATGGATCAATTTCTTTATATTCTTTAACAAAAATTTTTGTTAATGT
Organism: Orcinus orca; assembly: GCF_937001465.1. NCBI lineage: Eukaryota > Metazoa > Chordata > Mammalia > Artiodactyla > Delphinidae > Orcinus > Orcinus orca. The sequence continues at coordinate 70,786,132 of NC_064567.1, forward strand.
ATAGAAATGATAGTGATTTTTGTACATTTATTTTGTATCTTGCAACTTTACTGAATTCAGTGACCTAACAGTTTTTTTGGTTGTTGAGTTTTAAGATTTCCTATACATAAAATCATTTCATCTGCAAATAGAGATAAATTTTACTTCTTTCTTTTCAATTCTTATACCTTTTATTTCTTTTTCTTGCCTCAGTGTTTTAGTAGGACTTCCAGTACTGTGTTGAATAGAAGCTACGAGAGTGGGCACCCTTTTCTTTTTCCTGATCTTAGAGGAAAAAGGTTCAACCTTTCATCACTTGAGTATGATGTTACCCATAGATTTGTCATATATGGCCTTTATTATGTTGGGATATGTTCCTTCTGTGCCTGAGTTGTTAAGTGCTTTTATCATCCAAATGGATGTTGGATTTTGTTGAATGATTTTTGCATCTGTTGAGATGATCATGATTCTTCCTCTGTTCAATCAATGTGATTCATCAACATTGCATATGTTGCCCTATTCTTGCATCCCAGGGATAGAACCCATTTAATCATGGTGAATGATCCTCTTAATGTGCTGTTGAATTCAGTTTGCTGATATTTTATTGAGAATATCTGCATCTATATTCATAGGGAATATGAGCCTATAGTTTGCATTTTTGGTAGTGTACTTTTCTGGTTTTGGTATCAGGATAATGCTGGCCTCTTAAAATGAGTTTCAAAATGTTCCCTCCCAAAAAATCCTCTTTGATTTTTTTGGAAGAGTTTGAGAAGGATTGGTGTTAATTCTTCTTTAAATGTTTGGTGAAATTAGCCAGTTAAGCCATTTGGTCCTGCACTTTTCTTCATTAGGAGATTTTTTGTTACTGATTAAATCTCCTTACTAGTAATTAGTCTACTTAAATTAGTCAGATTTTCTATTTCTTCCTGATTTGGTCTTGATGAGTTGTGTGTTTCTAAAACTATTTCCATTTCTTCTAGGTTGTACAGTTTGTTTGCATATCATTGTTCATTGTAGGCTCTTATTCTTCTTTGAAGTTCTGTGATATCAATTGTAATGTTTTCTTTTTCATTTATAATATTATTGATTTAGGTCTTTTCTTTTTTTTCCTTGCTTAGTCCAGCCAAGGGTTTGCAATTTTGTTTAACTTTTCAAAGAACCAACTCTTAGTTTGGTTAATCTTTTCTATTGTTTTTCCGTTCTCTCTTTCATTTATGTCTGCTCCGATGTTTATTATTTCCTTTCTTCTTTTAACATTGGGCTCAGTTTATTCTTTTTTTCTAGTTCCTTAAGGCATGTAGTTAGGTTATTTATTTGGGATCTTTCTTGCTTCTTAATGTAGGTTTTTATTGCTATGTCTTTCCCTCGTAGAAGTGCTTTTGCTGCATCCCATAAGTTCTGATATGTTGTGTTTCCATTTTCATGTGTCTTGAGAAACTTTTTAGCGTACTCTTCAATTTCTTCTTTGATCCAGTGGTTTTTCAGCAGAGTGTTGTTTAATTTCCATGTGTTCATGAATTTTCCAGTTATCCTCTTTTTATTATTTCTAGTTTGATGCTGTTATGCTCAGAGAAGATATTTGTTGTGATTTCAGTCTTCCTGAATTTGCTAAGACTTGTTTTGTGGGCTAACATATGATCTATCCTAGAAAATGTTCCATGTGCACTTGAGAAGTATGTGTATTCTGCTTTTCTTGGATAGACTGTGCTGCATGTGTCTGTTAGGTTCATTTGATCTATAATGCTGTTCAAATCCACTGTTTTCTTACTGATTCTCTGTCTGAATGATCTTTCCATTGTTTAGAGTGGAGTATTAAAGTCTCCAACTATTATTGTCTTGTTGTTTATTTCTCCTTTTAGCTCTGTTAGTTTTTGCTTTATATTTTTAGGTGCTCAGTTGTTGGGCAAATAAATATTTACAATCAGTTTGTCTTCTTGATGTATTGACTCCTTTATCATTATATAATGACCTTCTTTTTCTCTTTTTATCATTTGTAGTTTGAAGTCTATTTTGTCTGATATGAGTATAGCTGCCTCTGAGGTTTTTTTTGGTTACCATTTGATTGAAATGTCTTTTTGCATCTCTTCACACTCAGTCTATGTGTGCCTTCAAAGCTAAATTGAATCTCTTGTAGGCAGCATATTGTTGGATCTTGTGTTTTTATCCATTCAGCCACTCTCTTTTGACTGAAGAATGTAATCTGTTTACATTTAAAGTAATTATTGATGGGTAAAGACTACTGTTTCCATTTTATTATTGATGGGTAAAGACTACTGTTTTCTGGTTGTTTTGTAGATCTGTTGTTCCTTGTTTCTTATCCTTGTGTCTTTTTTTGTGTTTTGGTATCAGTGTGCTTTAGGTTTTTTATCCTGTTCTTTTGTGTAGTTACTACAGTATTTTTCCTTGTGGTTACCATGAGGCTTACATTAAACATCTTAAACTTATAACAACTAATTTTAAACTTACAAAAAGTTAACCTTAATAGAATTCATATACTTCTTCTCTCCCTCACATTTTAGGTTATTTCTCTTATAATTTACATGTTTTTTAATTGTCTGAAGACAGATTATTGTTTATGGTTATTTTTGTAACATTCTTTTTTAAACTTTTAAACTAGAGTTGTGAGTTATGCACCATTTTTACCACATTGCAGAATTTAACTATGACTCTATATTTACCATTACCAGTAAAATTTACTCTTTTTTTTTGTATCATGTTAATTAGCATTCTTTTACTTCTTCTCAAAGAACTCCCTTAAGCATTTCTTATAAGCAAGGTCTGGTGGCAATGTACTCCCTCAGCTTTTGTTTATTCAAGAAAGTCTTTATCCCTTATTCTTTTCTGAAGGACACCTTTGCTGGGTATAGAATTCCTGGTTGAGAGTTATTTTCTTTCAGTATTTTTAATATGTCATTCCATTCCCTCCTGGCATGAAAAGACTGTTGAGAAATCTTATGATAGTCTTACAGGGGTTTTCTTGTATGTAACTTCTCTCTTTTCTCTGCTGCTTTGAAAATTCTTTGTCCTAGACTTGCAAAAATTTAGTTATAATGTGTCTTGGTATAGCCCTATTCAGGTTCAATCTATTTGGGATCCTTTGGAATTCATGGATCTGGATGTCCATTTCTCTCCCCAGGTTCAGGAGTTTTCAGCCATTATTGCTTTAAATATATTTTCTGTCACTTCCTCTTTCTCTTCTTCTGGAATTCCCATAATGTGAATATTGTTTCTTTTCATTGTGTCCCATAATTCCTGTAGGCTTTCTTCATTCTTTTTCATTTTTTTTCTTTTTGTTTTTCTGACTGGGTAATTTCCAGTCCTATTTTTCAGGACACTGATTCTTCTGAATGGTCAAGTCTACTTTTGAAATGATTGAATTCTTCAGTGATTGTATTTTTCAACTGTAGGATTTCTGGGGGTTTTGTTGTTTTAATCAAACTGCTCATTTTGTTCATGCATTATTTTCATAATTTCATTTAGTTGTCTATCTGTGCTTTCTTACAGGTCATGAAACTTCCTTAAGAGAATTATTTTGATTTCATTGTCTGACAGTTCATAGATCTCCATTTCTTTAGATTCAGTTATTGGAGCTGTCTTAGTTTCCTTTGGTGGTGTCATATTTACCTGAGTTTTTATAATCCTTGATTCCTTGTGTTGGGATTTGCACATTTGAGTAACAGGGCTCATTCCCCAGACTTTACAAGTTTGCTTTGGCAGTCAGTTTTTCACCAGTCAGCTCAGTTTGGATTCTGGGTGTGTCTGCTGGTAGTGTCTTTAGGCAGGTGGGTCCTGCTATTATGATCTATTTTGGGGCAAGGCAACTGTTTCAGCTCTGAGGTTGGGGATGGGGGCTAAGAACAGTTGGATAGGACTGCTGGGTTTGTTTCCTACCCAAGTGAGTCTGTAGGATGGGCTCCAAGGTGGCATGGGTTCTCATCAGGCTTGCTAGATGTTTGAGGTTGGGTTCTATATTCAGTAGGAGATGGGACTGTGAATGAGCTTTCCTGCCCTGGCAGGGCAGCAGGCCAGGGTCCAGGGGCTGTACAGCTTTGGGGCCTGTATCATGCCTGAGTATATACTGAATTCCCTGTTCAGGTGAGGCCACTAGTTTTGCTCTGCCACAGATCATGCTCTCTGTTCAAGTGCTACTGTATGTAAGGCTATTGAATGGGCTACATTGTATGTAAGACTATTGAATGGGCTAGGAAGTTTCCCATGTGCTTTTGTTGGACAGGCTAAAGACTGTATTCAGCAATGAGTGGAGCTATGAATTAGATTTCCTGCCTGGGTGCAGTGGAAGAAGCAGCTCTAAAACCTGTAAAGCTGTTTGTTGTCTTAACTCAAGCTGACCTTCACCCCAAGTTCCCTAGTGGAACAGGTCCTCTGGCTTTGCTATGCAAACTATCACTTCTGTCCACCTTCCTCTTGGTTTGAGTGCCAGTGAACTGCACAGCTTTCAAGTGTTTTCACCAGCTCTTCTTGTCAGATGGGGCCAGAATACTGACTCCACAGCAGGGGGGCTGGTATGTCTCAGCCCCCTTGCCTCCGTGTGGGTGGGAGGGGACACTCCAGGCTACTTTCAGTTTCCCAAATGGTTTCTCCAGTTGGGATGGGCTAGGAGCTACCCTCAGCCTTGGTATGAATTAATCCCCCTGCCTGTGCTTAGCACACAGGAACCCTTCATGTCTAGTACTGCCTTTGCCATGGGGGAAATCAGCTCTGCTTGCCTGCCTCTCAGCTGGAGTGCCACTGGAGCTTCCAGAAGTTGTTACCAGCCCTTATGGTCAGATGGAGCTGGAAGGCACTCCTCACAGTGGATGGAGCTGTGACTCAGCACCTTGCTTGTAAGTTGGCAAACCAAGCTCTAGGGCCTGTACATCTCTTTGTTTAAGGGCCTGAATGAGGCAGATCTGTACCCCACCAAATACCTGGTCAGATGGCACCACTGACTTGGTTCTGCAGATGAGCAGAGCTGCTGGTTGAGATTAACACTTTGGCACTGCAGAAACGAACTCAGTCTTTCAAGACTCCTGTGCTGGTTGGTGCAAGCCCCTCCCCCATTCTCCATCACATTGAGATTCCCGGTGATTGAGTCCCATAGATTTCCCTGCAGTTGTCATGGTGTGAGATCAGAGTAGGGACTCCCACAAAGTGACTCACAATATTAAGGGAGGCTCTTTGTCCTCCCTGCATTCTCTTTTCCCACTGGAGGCTCAGGAGGCTCAGGGGAGACTTCTCTGCATGTTGCTGTGCTAGCCTGTGGGAGGGGCAATGCGGTCAACATGTAGCTGCTTCTCTTACCTTCTCATGCAGTCTCTCTTTGTCTCTGAGGTGCAGAGGGTGTTTCAGCCTCACTCCTGTGCTCTAGAATTCTCTCGGTGCTGTCTTCTTGAATAGATGTTAAGTTTTTTTCTTCTGACTGGGAGAGGAGTCAGGAATGACTTATGACACCGTCTTGGTAACCATAACTCTCCCCAGGAAGTGACTTTTAAGCTGAGGCATGAATAACTAGAAGAGCCCAACCATACAAAGATCTAAGAAAAGGCATTCCAGGCAGAAGGAAACCAGTGCAGAGGGCCCAAGTTTAAAATATATATTTGGCTCTTTTCAGAATGAAGGCTAGCATAGCCACTGCATTTTCAACAATATGGAGAGGAAGGATGAATGGTTAGGCAGGGGCCACTTGAATAGTGCATCCAAACTGTCTTTTGCAATAGCCATAAAATGACCTATTTTTCATATTCTTAATTCAGAAATTCATAAGTGCTTCAGTGTCCTACACCAATATCTGATAGTTTGTCTTCAGAAAGCACCATTTGCATGCTGAAGGAACAGAAGGTTCTTTATCTTTTTATTTTTCCATGCATACTAGAAACATACTGAATCTAATTCTAGTGCCAGTGCATGCAGGAACAGTTTAAGTATTGCATGACATAGTAGATATGAAATCGGGAAGACTGGTCTATCTGTTCATTCATATATATATATTTTTTTTGCGGTACGCGGGCCTCTCAGTGTTGTGGCCTCTCCCGTTGCAGAGCACAGGCTCTGGACGCGCAGGCTTAGCGGCCATGGCTCACGGGCCTAGCTGCTCCGCGGCATGTGGGATCTTCCCAGACCGGGCCACGAACCCGTGTCCCCTGCATTGGCAGGCGAACTCTCAACCACTGCGCCACCAGGGAAGCCCTGTTCATTCATATATTTTGTGTGTGTGTGTGGTACGCGGGCCTCTCACTGTTGTGGCCTCTCCCGTTGCGGAGCACAGGCTCCGGATGCGCAGGCTCAGCGGCCATGGCTCACGAGCCCAGCCGCTCCGCGGCATGTGGGATCCTCCCGGACCAGGGCACGAACCCGCGTCCCCTGCATCGGCAGGCAGACTCTCAACCACTGCGCCACCAGGGAAGCCCCATTCATATTTTTATGAACCTAGTAAAGGTACTAAAAGATTTCAGGAATAGTAAAACTGATGAAGAAACACCAGTGTCTGGTCTCAGGAGCATATACTTTCTGGGTGTTTTAGTTCAGGGTCTGCCATTCTTTGTGAGAAGGTAGGTTATTTAGTTGACTGCTCTTGGCATATATAAACCATGAGGGGGTTGCCTAGATTACTTTTAGGGTCTCCACTAGTTCTAAAAATGTCAGAGATTTTGCCTTTTTAATTCCGTGAAACAGATCAGACCACAGACTATGTCTTTCATGTATACCAAAAGTAATTTTGATTCAGCAGGCAAATTGCCACAGTAATGTGTTGGTCTGATACTGTCAGTTTATAATACTTTATATTTTAGGCTTAGAAACTCATTCTGTTCTACCTTATTTTAACTTTATTCTGAATCTTGTGCTGCGTCTGACAAGTTTTGAATGTCTTACCTTTTCACAAAAGCGTTGTGGTCCTGTTTACAAAGACCTGTTTACAAAGAATTATTCATTAATTGTTATGATTTATCTCGCTTAATTTGATAGTTTAAAGCATTTAAATTATTTTTTATTTTCCTGTAGCGAGAGTCATGGCATTCTTCTAATAGAAATAGAAGAGAAGGAAAAATATGACTCTGTACTAAACTCTTTGTAGCTTAGAACCAGTTATTATTTCTCTTTTAGTAATGAAGATTATCATTTTAATGTTAGAAATGTAAGGTTTTATCATCAGTCTTCATTTTTTTCTTTCTATATCCACCCAGTGACTACATTTGAATTTTCTAGATCTCACTTATAATTGCATTTCACTTTTTAAAATTAGATCTTATTTTGGATTAATAAATAGAGCAGAAACTTCAGTTTAAATAACACCATAACAAAAATTATTATAAATAAGCAGAAAGTTTGTTAAATACCTCAATAAATATTACCTATTATTGCTGCACATCAGCTGCTAAAAAGATCAGGAATCATTTCCAGCTGTCTTTTTTGCACATTCATTTAAATCAAAATAATTTTCTTAGTAAAAAACAATGTTTTGGACCAAGTGCTACAGAGTCCTTAGGAATTGTTTTACTCATAATTTTTTCTAACCCTAGTTTATAGTTCATAGTGGGTAGACTTTAAAAAGAGAGAGAGATTACATTGGTTATTGGTTTTAAAGTCATATTTTATTGAGTTTTACACCTACTCTGGGTGATATTTAAATGATGCCAAAGCTACATGTTGCATTCAGGATAACAACAGTATTTTTTCTTTCTTTCTTATTCCAATCTTTTGAAATGTAATGCATGGAATTTTTGTTTCATATGTTAAGTGTATCTCATTGCTGAATATAGTGTTCCTCACTGAAGTATTCACTTCTTTGCCAAAAACACATCAGTCATTCACAAATATTCAGTACTCTGAGAATGAAAATTTATTTAGCTACTTGTGTAGTTGGTGAAAGCCAGTTTGCAAAGATTTCTAAAGCCACAGTGTTAGATGTATTATTTGGAATCTAGGACTAAGTATTAGCGCCCGGTGTGTGAGGTAGCATTCTAGATATGTTGAACCCTGCAGGCTATGATATTCTAGACCAAAATTTGTAGCCGGTTAATAGAATGATGTTAATCAGTCTTCTATTTTGTGGATGAGATAAAAATTCATTATAATTTTGGAGAACAAAATCGGTTCCATCTCTGAACACATTCATTAACATTTGAAGAAAATATCTATAAGATAAAAATAGAATCCCTGAATTAATTGACATGGAAATTCAAGTAAGAAAACCTAAGACTTAGAAGAATACCTCACAAATAAAAATTACTCAATGAATGTTTGTGGAATGAGTAAATGAATGAATGAATTGAAAATTATCCATTTACAGCAGCTGATATTTAAACTGCACACACACCTTTGAATTTTGTATTGAATGTTTCTCAGCACATTATACTGCGTTATCTAAGCATAAAGATATATACAAAGAATATATTTTAGGAGTCAATCTTTAATTTAAATGAAATAAGGAAGAGCTTCTCTTCCTTTTCCATGATCTTTTTATTAAGGATACATTATTATTTTTATGAATATTAAGTATGTTATACTTCAAATGTGGAGATCCTTCAATAACACATAAGGTTTTGGGGGACTGTTTCTTTCAGAGAAAAGTGGCATTTGCAGCTGTGATTTAAAATCTTTGTCCTCCTGCAGGTCTCCTTCTAGTGGGCCACATTATGTTATCCAAATTTATTATTTATAGTATAGTTAGTGAATAAAAAATCAGATGATCATGCTTGTTACGTTAGCTTCTAAAGCAAGTGTTAAAAGATCCTTTGGAAGAATTTCTTTTGCGTGAAATATATTCAGTTAAGTTCATATCCATAGAAAATGTAGTTTGGCCCATAAGAGGCCAAATGCCTGAGTCTTTAGTATGTTCTGGGTAGCTGAAGTTATTAGAGTAGTATCTTTCCAGAAAAGCGAATATTACCTCACAGTCCTACTCAGTAACCTACTTACCTGAAAACACTAACAGGAGAAGCCCAACTCAACCTTCCTCTACCCCTTCAGAAAAGAGCCCTAGAGAGTGCTTTGTGTGTCAAGTTGAAATTCTAGAATAGTAAATTGAGCATCTGATCTGGCATAGCTGAAAAATGAAACATCTTCTGGCATAATAGTAAAAAATTACATAGAAAGATTATTTTAAAAGACCAACATCAGATTTCAGGCTTCTTTCTCTGAAAAAATATCAGCCAGCATTCTCTATAATTTTGATTTCTCTTTAAATAAACATGAATATATAGTCTGATTCCTAATTTCTTGGCTCAAAATTGACTTCACACATGCAAAAATTCACTTTCTAATGTTTAAAGACAAACATATTTGGAAAGGTTATGATGTGAAGAGCACCAAGTGCTTATGAGCATTGGTAGGCTTTGCCTTCATGACTGCTTCATTTCACTGCTTTCTGACTGACTGACTTTCTTCCTTCTGCTCGCCCTTCCTCCCTCCCTCTGTCTTCCTTCCTTCCTTCCTTCCTTCTGCTCGCCCTTCCTCCCTCCCTCTGTCTTCCTTCCTTCCTTCCTTCCTTCCTTTCCTTCGTCCCTCCCTTCCTTCCTTCCTTCCTTTCCTTCCTCCCTCCCTCTCTCCCTCCCTTCCTTCTCCCTCTCTCTCTCTTTTTTTCTCTCTCTCTCTTTCTCCCTTCCCTTCCTCCTTCCTTCCTTCCTTCCTTCCACAGCATCAATTTACTACTTCTCAGTTTCTATAGGTCAAGAGTCTAAGCACAGGTTAGCTGCATCCCCAGAGCTCCCAAGGCTGAAATCTGCATGTTGCCTGGGGCTGCATTATCATCTGGAATTCAAGACCCTCTTCTTGCTAGTTCAGGTTGTTGGCAGGATTGAGTTCCTTGTGGTTGTAGGACTGAGACCCCTGGCTTTTTCTTGGCTGTCAGCTGGGTTCATTCTCACCTACTAGAGGCTACTCTCAGGTGCTTCCATGTGGCCCCCTCTACCTTAGCAATGAAGAAATTCCCTCTTGTTGAATCCCTCTTAAGCATCAGATCTCTCTGATTTATTCTTCTACCAGCAGGAGAAAACTCTCTTCTTTTAAAAAGTCCAATATGGGGGCTTCCCTGGTGGCACAGTGGTTGAGAGTCCGCCTGCCGATGCAGGGGACATGGGTTCGTGCCCCGGTCTGGGAAGATCCCACATGCCGCGGAGCGGCTGGGCCCGTGAGCCATGGCCGCTGAGCCTGCGCCTCCGGAGCCTGTGCTCCACAATGGGAGAGACCACAACAGTGAGAGGCCCGTGTACCGCAAAAAAAAAAGTCCAATATGATTAGTTTAGGCCCACTTGGGTAGTCCATCTTAAAGTCAACTGATTACTAACCTTAATTACATCTGCTGGTAACCTAACATAATCATGGGAATAACACCAGGTAGGGAATGTCATGTGAACCATCTTACAATTATGCCTTCCACAGTAAGTTTTTAAAAAATTATTATCGTCTTATACATTCTTCTGAAGTGATCTCTTCCTTCTACTCAGTTTCAGCTATCAGCTCTATGCTGATAACTCACAAATCTCTATCTCAAGCCCCAGCCTCACCCCTTAGCCTTTAGATCTAAAGGCTTAACAACAACTCCCACTGTCCATTTGGAGGCCCCAGTACAGTATTTTAGAGATTGGAAAATGAGCTACCTGCCTTTGGTTCTGTGAGTGATAAAAACTCAAAGGACGCATTATGAAAATGAGTTCTGAGGATGTTTTATTTCCTTGCTACTCTCTACTTAGAGGTTCATGTAAAAGTACAATCACTTGTACTTGGTAAGAAGCCAGAACTTTGGAAATGAATGAAAGGGCCAGCTCTCTAGATTCAGTGACTGCTTTGAGTGATTTCCTACCATCAATGCCTCCTCTCTGCCACTCGCAGAGTCTAGCACAACTGCTCTTATTGTTCTTCTATACATTTGTCCTAAAGAATTAGCTATTATCCATTAGACATTGTGTTCTGCCTTTGGTGTTCTCTTGTTGTCAACCAGGCTTATCTTGCTGCTAATTAGATCATTTGTCAACCTCTAGGGACAAGACCTTGCAGGTTGAGGAGTACAAGTGAAACCAGGGTTAATTAAAGAAAAGGCCTTTATTCCTCTTTTCTTCCATTCTTACCCATCTGTTTCCTGCAAGGATTATGACAGCAGGGTGGAAAGTGGGTTTTTAAAGCCGATTTGACAAGAAGCAGGGCAGTGAGGACAAGAATCTTCTTTCACATGCTAAGGAACTCCTGACTATACTTCTGAAGTAGACGTTGGAATGACAGCTCTTCTGGCTGAAATGCAATTTTTTTGTTTTAAAAATACAAATGATTCTCTTCATTTTCCTTTCTCAGTTCTTATACTCACATGCTCACATTTACAGTGTTACACAGTATATTTTCCATTATGGTATACATATATTTTCCATCGTTTTCCCTTTTGAAATAACATGAGAAAATTTCACCATAGACACATATTCACACAGTCACATATTTTGTATGTCTTAATTGAGCATTTAAAAGGGCATTATTCCTTATGATTTCACGTAATCTCTCATTTTATTGGGATCTATCATCTCTAACCACACTGACTTCTATAAATGACTCACTTATTTGGGAACTTTTCTGTCTGAACCAAAATCAGGGATTTGAGGTGAATTGAAAAAGGACCTGGAGAGCCCAAGGTTCCATAAATGGGCTTTAGGCAGTCCCTGAATCCTGTGAAATTGTACACACACTAATACATTTGTGTAAATGTGCATTTTTCTTGGGAGACTGTCCATTCTTGTGTGATTCTCAAAGAAATTTGTTACCCCAGTAAATGTAAGTAATCATTTTTAGAAGGGGTGATAACAAATTTGGCTGTTTGGATTCTCAAACCCGAGATCAGAAGACACAGATTAAAAGGCAGGGTAGGGTCCTAGAGCTAGGGGGCTTACCCACAGCCACAAGGCACAATAGCAAGCAAGAAGAACCCACCCTCAACCCAAATATTGAGAAAGAAGAGGTGGAACTAAGCCTCATTCCGTGAAGGCCAACCATTGTGCCTAATAAGTCCTAATGGAACCACTGTGTCACAGTGCTGTAACCGATGGGCTCAAAGATGTGTCTTCCAAACTGTGGGCATTTTAAAAAGCAGGAATATATCTGATCTATTTTGAAGAGAGCAAAACTGTAAAATGGAATTTTAAAAACTATTGGGTTGGCCAAAAAGTGTCTTCAGGTTTTAAGTAAAAATAAAAGACACATTTTTCATTTTCACCAAGAACTTTATTGAACAACGTATTCACCCTTTTGTTCCACTACCTTCTGCCATTTTTCAGGCAACTTCATAATTCCGTCTTCCCCAAACTTTTTATCTTTTTGAGCAAAGAACTGTTCCAGGTGTCTTTTACAGTCTTCCAAGGAATTGCAATTTTTTCCATTAAGAGAATTTTGTAAAGACCAAAATAAGTGGAAATCCAAAGGTGCAATGTCTGGTGAATACGGCAGATGAATCAGAACTTGCCAGCCAAGCTGTAACAGTTTTTGCCTTGTCATCAAAGAAACATGTGGTCTTGCGTTATCCTGATGGAAGATGATGCGTTTTCTGTTGACTAATTCTGGATGCTTTTCGTCGAGTGCTGCTTTCAGTTGGTCTAATTGGGAGCAGTACTTGTGGAAATTAATCGTTTGGTTTTCCGGAAGGAGCTCATAATAGAGGAATCCCTTCCAATCCCACCATATACACAACATCACCCTCTTTGGATGAAGACCAGCCTTTGGTGTGGTTGGTGGTAGTTCATTTCGCTTGCCCCACGATCTCTTCCATTCCACATTATTGTACAGTATTTGTCATCACCTGTCACAATTTGTTTTAAAAATGGAACGTTTTTGTTACGTTTAAGTAGGGATTCGCATGTGGAAATACGATCAAGAAGGTTTTTTTCGCTTAGCTTATGTGGAACCCAAACATCAAAGTGATGAACATAACCAAGCTGGTGCAGATGATTTTCAGTGCTTGATTTGGATATCTTGAGTATGTCAGCTATCTTCTGAGTGGTATAACATTGATTTTTCTCAATCAATGTCTTGATCGCTATCAACTTCAACTGGTCTGCCTGGCCTGGAGCATCATCCAGCAAGAAATCTCCAGAACAAAACTTTGCAAACCACTTTTGACATGTTTGATCAGTCACAGCACCTTCTCCATACACTGCACAAATCTTTTTTTGCATTTCAGTTGCATTTTTACCTTTCTTGAGATAATAAAGTATAACATGCTGTAAATGTTGCTTTTTTCTTCCATCTTCAATATTAAGGTGGCTACAAAAAAAATCACCAATTTTGATGTCTCTTTTTAAAATGCACACTGATATGACAGCTGTCACATACAATCTAACAAAATTGTTTAGAATGAAGTTAAAGACAACTAAGTGCTACTAGAGTCATCTTATGGGAAAAAAATGAATGCACCTTTTGGCCAACCCAATACTTTGAGAGAAACCTTTCAGCCATCTGGAATGCTATTCCCATATGAACTGAGATGGGTATATGAGGTTGAGGAATGTGTCACTTGCCACCTGATGGAAGATGAACCTTTACGGCCAGAAGCCCAATGCCTGGTTTGTTAGTTTTATACATATTTGTGGGCTCTGTTAAGTGACTGAGAAACACTTTGTGTAGGATGAATCTCAAGTTTAGCTTTGAGGCCCTACTTCATAGACCAAAATGAAAAAGGTGCTGGCAGAAACTATAGTTTAGATATTATGTGTTGGGGAAAATATTTCTATCTATATTAATGAGCTTATGAGTGAGGTTATCACAACTCATTCTAGGACATATCTCTGCCAGTGTAATCCTATCTATAGAGAGTTTAAAAAAAAGAGTGATGTTTGACTTGGCATTAAGTCAGAAACAACTTATATGACGAATGATGCCACTATGTTTCACTAAATGACAGACAGATGGAAAAGAGTTACCATGTATCTAAAACTCAAGAGGTTAAACTGTAAGGTACAAATACGAACTATAAATAAACTTAAAAATATTAGTAACTCAGCAGAAAGATGGTCAAATGTGTGAAGAACGCAATCACAGAAAAAGAATAAAAAATGGCCAATAAATAAATGAGTAGATGATCAGTCTAAGTCTTGATTAATACATCAATGAGATGCCACTTTTGTTTTCATTAAACTAGTTAAAATAAAAAGACTCATAATATCCATTAATTAGGGTTTAGAGGAAAAGGGCACCCTCATATTAGTGGAAGAGCATACTGGTGAAATTTTGGAGGTACATAAATTGCAGTACTGTCAACGTAAAAAATGTACATGCTCTGCAATCCAATAATTCCACTTTAAATGCTGTACTGAAATACTTGTCCAAATGCACAAGAATATATGTAGTAGGGTATTTATGTGCAGTGTTATTTAAAGTAATGAAATATTGAAAGTGGGTTAAGTATTGCATAATACAAAAATCAATTGCCTTAACCCATACTCTGAAATGTGAGATGTCATTAAAATTAATAAGTAATGTCTGAATATATTAAGAATGGAAGAATTGGAAAAAAGGAGTATTGTTGAGTGGGAAAAACTTCAAAATGTATAACCATATACATATAGGATTGTAAGCTCAACTAATCTTTGTTGTTGTAGGAGCATAGAAAAGTTGTAAGAGTATTTTAATCTGAATAAAAATTACCAGTTAGGGATTCCCTGGTGGCGCAGTGGTTGGGGGTCCGCCTGCCAATGCAGGGGACGCGGGTTCGTGCCCTGGGACAGGAAGATCCCACGTGCCGCGGAGCGGCTGGGCCCGTGAGCCATGGCCGCTGAGCCTGCGCTTCCGGAGCCTGTGCTCCGCAGCGGGAGAGGCCATAACAGTGAGAGGCCCGCATACTGCAAAAAAAAAAAAAATTACCAGTTAAAGAGAAATTTTAAAATTCCATGATATATAAATTTAAAGTAAGAAATTATTTTTATGTCAGTATGTTAACTTAAAATTGAAAGTATTAATAAATTTACCTCAATAATAAGACTTATATAGACCTATGAGAGCCTTTTTGATATACATCAAAATACTAAATTAATGATGCTATGTTTTAATTTTCATTCTGAAGACCACCTCTCACAGATCTTTACTTACAGTTTATTATACTATTTTATTCTCCCTTCTTTACTTTAGATGGAGCTCACAATTATAGAAGTGGGTTTACCTGTTACTTGCAGAAATGTCACTCATTATTAATATCACTTTCCAGCACAGAAAAAATTTTAGCATAATTAGAGGCAACCAGCCTGCTTAAGTAGAATTGGTTAAGTTATAAAATTCTAAGGGAGTATGATGAACTAAGTAGACATATGTAGTTAGAGCTTTCTGTTCTACTTTTTTTCTCAACTGCCCTTCTGTTGAATATGGTTTTCAAATTGATGCTAGGAAGCATAAGTAGTACTCTTTGGACAAATAGATCTTCATTTGTATAGTGATAATATGTCAACACACATTTTCCAAAGTAACGGTCCAACTACCCTCAATGTCTTGGAAAGAGTTACTTGATACCCAGAAGGTGGAGTACAAGTTGGTTGGACACGAAGCACTAGGGGGTTTATTAAAGGAGATAGCCCGGATAGCTGGAGCCCTGCTCTGCTGTGTTGACATGTCTAGAGCTCAGAATAAAACTGAGTTTCCTGCTTTAGCCATAGCTGGGTCTTAAAATAACCTGAAGAAATTATAGTTCTGATTACATAGAAAGTGAAGGACTTAGAACATTCTCCTAATAAAGCCATGAGAATGACACAAAGCTTAGTCATCAGCAGTCCTTCTCTAACAGGCATTTTAGAGAGAAAAATAGAGCTTTGAAATTGGATAATTTGATTTGAAATCTTGCCTAATTATTTTAGGAATGCAGAAAACCTTTCTTTTTGGCCAAAAAAATAATGATCTGGAATCCAAGTATGAAAGAACAGGCTTTTAAAATGTTTGATATCTCCAGTAATGGAAAAAAAACCCCATGTATTTAAAGTTACATTCTGCTAGAAATCTCATTCTTGGATGTCTTGCTTGTTGCATTTGAATGGAGGAATTTAATGTAATTTCCTTTTGGAAACATGGCATTGGAAAAGTTAGATGGGATGTTTGATTCTGTGTTGGAGCCTATCTACTAGGGCACAGATTTTAGGAGCAAAACACGTCTTGTTTCATTTTAATTCACAAAGGGAGATATCTGACTTAACCAGATGCCTTGAGATTTGTCACAACATGAGATTTTTTGTAGGGATTCAGTGCCCAGTCCTCCATCTATTTGATTAGCACACCGTGAATAAAATAAGCAAAGTGGATAAAGCCTTTAAAAATTGCAGTTTTTCAAAAAATTATCACTATTACTTTTCACTCTTAATATGCTGTCCCCAATGGCATTTATCGCCACACTGCCTCACCTTGTATATTTGTATGCCATTGCTTTCGATTCACATAGTGTTTGAGTTGTAGCCATATCAGTAATATGAATGACCATAAATAGTATTCTAGGATTTCCAATTTTAAGGAAAAGCACAATAAAACAAGTTAAAGCTATATTAAGATATTTTCTTTTTACTTATAAATTAAAAGAAAAACATAAGATTAATAAAATTTTTTGATTAATATCTTGAAATGGTTCCTGTTATTTTTACTACAAAGTTAGTTGGACCGTCACAGAATTTTTCCATTTTACATGAGATTCAGATTCAGCTAAGCCTTAGCAAAGTGCCTTGAAACAGGAGGTTGAATAAACATTTGTTGAAAGGAAAAATCAGTTATTGAAATATTGTGTCTTCTGTTATCATTCTTGAGAAATGGTGGTGCGACAACTTAGTAGAAGTGACTAACAACTACATACATACAGAAGACAGGATGTAAGTCTCCAAGGTAATCAAGACCATCAGGAGGATGTTAGACCAAAATTAACACCAAGAGAAATGTGTTATGCATATATTACAGCCCACGTGTGGAAATCTGTTCGTTTATAGAGAGACTGCCTCTCTGTGAATGGCTAAGTTGGCTCCTCCAAGCACAAAGAAACACTTAGGGCCATTCAGAAGTAACAGCCACACACTTAAAGATTTTAAATCATAAAAAGTCTGATAAGTAAGTCCATCTTTAAATACAAAGATGGAAATTTTAACAAAGAAATGGTAGGAAGGTGAAAAACTTCAGGGGTAAAGCTCCAGGCTGAGAAACTCTGAGGATCCAGAACCTTCTAACAATGCACTCAGAGCTCTTTCCCAGCCGTCTGGCCACATTTTCATTTCTTCTCTTGATCCTGAGGATTGATCACCTACTCCTAGTCAGATTCTTCCCAGGCTTACAGCAGGACAGGCCACAGTACCTTAGCTTTCACTCAGATGAATCGTAAACTTCATTTGCTAATACTGAAAGGAGAAATAGGTTATATACAAACAAACAACATATGTCTGTCCTTTCTTGCCCCATCTAATTTTTATTTAGACCTTCTGGTGAAGCAGTTGGAATGAGGACAAGGATGTATCTTAAAAAGTAATAATAACATTCCATGAATATCAGTTAAGCGCTTTGAACTTTAAATGTATGGTATTTCTTTTGTTTCTCCCTAGGATCCTTTTTGTTGGTGGTAAAAAAAAAAAGTGAGGAAACTAAGCTCATAGAGGCTGAGCAACTTAAATTAAGAAGTATTTATGGGGCTGCAGAAGGCAGGGAATTGGAGGAAGGTGGTTAAAAGGTACAAACTTCCAGTTATAAGATAAATACTAGGGATGTAATGCACAACATGATGACTGTAGTTAACACTGATGTATGGTATATAGGAAGGTTGCTAAGAGAGTAGATCCTAAGAGTTCTCATTACAAGGAGAATTTTTTTCTTCTTCTTTCTTTTTCTTTTAATGTATCTCTATGAGATGATGGATGTTAACTAAACCTATTGTGGTAATCATTTCACAATATGTATAGATCAAACCATCATGCTGTACACCTTAAACTTATACAGTGATGTATGTCAATTATTTCTTAACAAAACCATAAGAAAAAAAGAAGCACTTATGGATGCCCACTGAATTTTTTAAGTGAAAGATGCAATGTCTTGCTTCTGGAGCACACTGTCTAGAACGGAGAAAAAAGGCAAAGTAAACAATGCAATAGGTGCCCAAACTAGAATATGCAAGATTGAGAACTGGAAAACCTTACAAAGAAGGTCACTGAAGGGAAGTTCTGTGTGTTTGAGGATGGCTGGAGGGCTTGATCTATACTGTTGCTGTGGTAGGAGATGAAGCTGTAAAACAGGCAGGAAAAAGATGATTAAGGACCTTTAATTCCATGCAAAGATGGTGACTGTGAACCTCTAAAGCATTTTAAGCAGTAGAGCTGCACAATAAGAAATTCTTCCTGGAAGTGTAACTTTGGCTGCAGTGTAAAGTATAGGACACCCCTTAAAATAGGTTGTGTAACTTTCATTCAGCCTGTTACCTATTAACTATAAGTGTCTGGGCAGAAATAGTGAATGAATAATGAAGGGGAACTGGAAGGAACAGAAATCGAGAAATTGGGAATTGATGCAAAAGGTAGAAGAACAAATCTAGAATGACTCTTAGATTTCTAACATTCGCGACTGGGTAGATGCGGAGCCATTATTCATTTATTTGACAAGCATTTTTTGATTGCTTTTTATGTGCCCGACATTGTCTCGGTGCCTAAGGTAGACAAGGGAACAAAACAGACTTGTATGTACGCTTGCCCCATGTGTGTGTGTGTGTGTGTGTGTGTGTGTGTGTTCCCATTGCTTGTCTTGCAACCTGTCTGGACTGACAGATGTACAGTGGAGGCTGGTGGGAAAAATTGACCAATTTTCACTGAATGAGGGTTGGGGAAGAATGAGAGCAGAAAAACCTTAAGCAGTGGAATCATAGAGGGGAAAGAAGCCCTGTGGAAACTGCAGCATCTGGCTGGGTTCAGCATCTCAGAGTAGTCAAATATGAAAGCTGTGTGGAAATCGGGTTTTGGCATGCACACATATATCTACATGTATACATATATTTACATGTATAGTGAATTTACATGTATAGTGAACTGCTGTATTTCTTTGAGGACTGAAAGTTAACCATTTTCTTATACTTGAAGAAAACTAACTGTAGTCTTTAAGAATTGCAGGGATTTTTAACTCAGAATTACTAGTCAGTTGTAAATTTCAGATGCAGACTATTGCTTTTCTCATTGAAGGGAAGTGAAATTGCTTCAGCCATCCATCTACTTTGTGATGAGGCCTGCTATCAGAGCTGTAGTTGAGTGGGGCTCACTCTCTATTATTAGTAGTTTGTCCAAGTTAAGGCAAGTACACAACTTGTACACAGGTTGGATTCAGGATAACAGGTTATTATGTTTTGTGGTTTCAAGATATTTCAGCCTCAAACTAATAGGATAAAATATATTTTTTTAAGTATTAATGCAATTGAAGATAAAATTCAAGCTTGGGGGAGGAGGAAGAGAGTAGGCATGTATATTCTCTCTGTGTGTCTCTCTTGTGATTGAGAGGCAGAGGGAGAGATTTAGAGAGTGAATTGGAGTGAACAGACATGAATTATAGCACTGCTTAATAGAATATTACCACCTCAACACCTGGCTTATAGTATGCATGAAGAGTTCTAGTAAAAGATTTTGAGTAAAAGGAGACTCTGATAAAATAGAAGTTTAAACATATATGAAATAAAGATAGAAAAGTATGTATACAGACAGAAGGTTGCTTTTCTAAATATTATGTAATACAAGACCCAAGAAATTTTAATACACTACCCAAGAAGTCTTAGGAGACTCCAAAATCATTTTGAGATTTAATGATAGTGACACATGTACGTTTTTAATGTGTCATTCATTACAAACTAGAAAAGCTTAATAAATCAGCCTGAATCAGTAAAGCGTCATAGGTTTGCATGCCATAGTATGCTTCCTCATTGTTCTTATAGGACAGAAATTACTAATTATTTGATAAATTTAAGCTCATAAAAAAGGTGTTGACAGCTTGAAAGGACATGTAATGACTTGGACGGAGACCAGATGTAACACTATAGCAAATAATGTTGGGGACTTAAAAACCACTGATTAAAAAAAATGTCATTGGGGCAGATTTTTTTTTTTTTTTCAGTAAGCAGGCCTCTCACTGCTGTGGCCTCTCCCGTTGCGGAGCACAGGCTCCGGACGTGCAGGCTCAGCGGCCATGGCTCACGGGCCCAGCCGCTCCATGGCATGTGGGATCTTCCCGGACCGGGGCACGAACCCCCGTCCCCTGCATCGGCAAGCGGACTCTCAACCACTGCGCCACCAGGGGAAGCCCTGGGGCAGATACTTTAAAGTGACAAAAATACCAAAGCCTTTGTTTCTTTGGTCCTTTCCCTACTTGAAATTTTGTAATCACTTTGGTGATCACAGAAGATATATCTTTTAAATTACTGAGTTTGAGTATTGAGAAAATAAATCTAATTCTGCCCAAAAAACTGTAATCCTTTAATTCATTTGCAGTCTTTGGTAAAATAATTCCTATGGATATTAAATAATATTCCTTCTTAGCCATTTTGCGCAGTTCATGTTTTTGTGAACACTGAATTGTTTTGCAGAATATATTAATGGTGTGGTGAAAATAGGATCGCTCTTTGAATATAGGACTATTTGTTTCCTGTAAACTGAGTCTGGCCTTGGAGAGCAGAGTTGGATGCTTACTGCCTATTCTCTAAAGTTTGGATTCTTTGGTTTTGGTTCTATGTCACTTTGAGAACGTATAGCTCCTGGACTGTTTCTCTGCAGGTGTCTTTGACTTTCTGCGAATGATTTCTGGTTCACCTCAGTCCTAACTGCCAGTCCTGCCTCGCCTGCAATCCATTCTCCCTTGCCACCTAAGACATAATGTTCTGTGGTTGCTCCATTTTGTCTCTTTGCATATCACTCAAAATTGTTCTGTACCAGGGCTTCCCTGGTGGCGCAGTGGTTGAGAGTCTGCCTGCTGATGCAGGGGACGCGGGTTCGTGCCCCAGTCCGGGAAGATCCCACATGCCGCGGAGCGGCTAGGCCCGTGAGCCATGGCCGCTGAGCCTGCGCGTCCAAAAAAAATTGAATTGTTCTGTACCAGATGAAACTCACTGTTTTAGGCACTATTTAAGGGGCACATGAACAATCACTTCCCTCGGGAAGCTGCAATCTTCACAGGAAAGGTTCACAATGTATATAATGGATAATTATTATATGAACTTCGTTTTACATAACATTTCGTTGGAATTATATAGCAATATTTTTTTATTTTTTTTTGCGGTACGCGGGCCTCTCACTGTTGTGGCCTCTCCCGTAGCGGAGCACAGGCTCCGGACGCGCAGGCCCAGTGGCCAGGGCTAACGGGCCCAGCCGCTCCGCGGCATGTGGGATCTTCCCGGACCGGGGCACGAACTCGTGTCCCCTGCATCGGCAGGTGGACTCTCAACCACTGCGCCATCAGGGAAGCCCTATATAGCAATATTTTAAAGTTACTATTTGAGAATTATTGTGTCCTGAATCATCTTTCTCCTAGACTGATGCATAATTCCTCCCACTGACCACTCCTAACACTGAAAAGAAGCATGTTGTGAAGACTGCAAAGTAAACTATTAGAGTTCAATGGCCATTACATAAAGGTACTGAAATATTAAAAAGATGGTATTTTATGAGCAGTGGAAAATTTTGTCATAGAAATTTCAACTGACACTGTCTTTATTACTATTCTGTATCTACATCTGAAGACCTAGACTCAAGTAGTTGTAATACAATAGGTGTAAAAGGTGGGGAAAAGCCAATTCTTGTCAATGTGGCACCAAACATTATCAAAGCTAATCTCTTAAGGGTGTCAGAGAAATTAAAGTTGCCTTTGGCTCCATGTTATAAGAACTGACTGAAATATCAAGCTACCCTCAGTAGCTGACTACATACAGCAGCAGGAAGCCTTCAATTAACTGCATCAGTTCTATTTGTAGTACAAAGGATCTGTGGCTTAGGATAGCCTACATAACTTAAACAGAAAAAACTCAACTAGATCTTAACAGTATCCTGAAGTACAGCCTGAGAGAAAAAGATACAGGGGGTCAGTCAGGAGCATGGGGGATAGTAACTAACTCAAAGGCAAAGAGCTCTTAGGTGGAGCTTTAAAAAATGTTCTATCTAGTCAATAAGAAATTCAGTGAAATTTTGTTTGAAAAAAGGTAAGCCAGAATGTAGAACAACATTCTACATTTTAGAGATTGTAACAGTAAAAGTCAGCAATAGTAATATACAATAATTTAGTAGAGAAAAAGGTGAACTTTTAGAAGAATGGGGGTAGAAAAATTCTTGAGGTTATACATAGAAAATCACATGGATTTGATAGTGAGAGATCATTTGCTTTTGATTCTGAGTCTAATTCTGTTTCTAGGACTACAATTAAAATAATGGAGGAACATTAAGAGAAAGAATTAGAGCGTGGTGATGGTTCTAATCTTTTACTCTTTGAAGCTATAGCTTTCACTAATTTTTCAGAAAAATTTGTTGGAGACTTGCATGTCTTTTGCATAATTTTAGTTAAAGCTGAATTATCTAAATTTTGTCATTTTTGTTCTTCCCGTTTTTCTTCCCTCTCCTCCTGCTTTATAGACCATGTCTAATTAAGTAAATTAACATTTTTGAAAAAACTTTAAGCATTGAGAAAATTTGGGGGAATCTCTGGGTAATGTCACAAAATTAGATTTGAAAGTCACTGAAAGAAATATTGTGGCTCAATAAGGAAGTTAGGTTTGTGATAATACTGAAAAAAATCTGTAGTTTGGTTTTCTCTAAATTAAGGTTCACAATACAAAAGTCATTCTGAGAATTGTAATTAGCATTTAAAAAGTCTGATATTTTGCCTAGAATTTGGTAATTATTTTTGGTAAATGATTTTTACAGAAAATGTTCCACCAAATTAAAATAAAAATCTTTAGGGAGCCAATGTATGATTTTCTGTATTGATATATTTATGTAAAATTTAAATGGTAAAAAATGTAATATATTATTTTTTGAGTTCTGAACTTACTGGGATATTTATCTTATATATGTCTCTATATAGATGATAATAAAAAATAATTTTGACTAAAAATGGCATTCCAGTAATAGTTCATGGAAACTGTCTTCTATACAGATTATAGTTTTCATGACTTATTCTCTAAAATAATTTTAAGTCAAAATTTTTTTTCAGAAAGTAGATTTTTGGAGCTGATAAGTAAAAATGATAAATACAAGTGTAGCATATTAGAAGTGTTGTGTAGCATCTTATATATAAGTAGAAACAAAAATAATTAAGGTAAGCCAATATATTCATAACCCTAATGGAGGAAATAGAATAAATTCTCTTCTGGTTCTTCAGACCATATGAACATTCTGTTTTTGTTTTTGTTTTTGCGGTACGCGGCCCTCTCACTGTTATGGCCTCTCCCTTTGCGGAGCCCAGGCTCTGGACGCGCAGGCTCAGCGTCCATGGCTCACGGGCCCAGCCGTTCCGCGGCATGTGGGATCTTCCCAGACTGGGGCACGAACCCGTGTCCCCTGCATCAGCAGGCGGACTCTCAACCACTGCGCCACCAGGGAAGCCCGACATTCTGTTTTTTTACTGAAAATTCTGAGATACAATCTGTAAGATTAATGCTTATTCTTCTTTGGCCCTTTACTTGCTTTGTAATAGTCTCCAATTGAGCATTAAAAATGAGTTAATGAACTCATAATTATATACTGGGAGCATTCTCTTTGGTAGGAGTTTCATTTTAGGAAGTCACCTTTAAAAGTGGTAGAGTGTTTCCAATATGTAAGTAATTTTGCACTAATAATATTAATAATAACAGTCAATTTTATCGTAGTGATAGATACACAGAAGATAGGAATCAGTTTGCTGGGGGTTTAATATGGAATATAGCTTATCATCTTTCAGCATATGAAGCATTAGAAGATAATATTTTTCCATCTCCTCTGCTCTTCCCTTCAACTTCAACAATTTCCTGCCCAGTCTAGAGCACATATGTTTGGAATGATAGATATTGCCAAAGGAACCACATCAGTAAAAAACCTGAGGTAAATAGCTATTTCAGTCATCGGAGTTTTACTAGGGTACTTGTATGACTTCTCTGTTTTCTTGTTTGATGTCTTTTGTCCTTCCATTCTCTGAATCTCTTAAATCCCAAACATTTGTCTGGCTGTAAAGCCTTTTTCCTTATATGACTCAATATAAGAGGGCTTTAAACAGCTAAGCAGAATAACAATGACTGAAGAATGTCTGTAGCCAAGAAGAAAATTAATAATAGGAGGCAGGAAATAACCAGAGAGGAAAAAAAACATTTGAGTGGTGGTGAAATGTCTTTGAGGTAACCCTGCAGGGAGAGATACCTCTCACCTCCTCCTCTTTTTTTACCTTCATCACCCTCTGAAGGCCTTCAGTTGATGTAGGACATAAAAGCAAATCAGAAGGTGGTAGGAAGTCAGCAAGTAAAGAAGGGGAGGGATGGTCCAGATCAGAATGAGGACAGAGATACTACTTTAGTTGAGCCTGAGTTTAGTTTCCATCAGACGCTTAGCTTGGAGGAATCAGTGGTTAACACGTGAATGCTCCTCTAGATTTCCAATATAGAAACCAAAGCAGATTGAGAAACTTAGTGGACCAGTCCCTAGGATTTGTTAAAGGAATTTGAGAATCTTCCACTGATGCTTTTAACTTAACAGAAAAAGAACTGATGATTGTGCATTTTGTGTATTTTTGCTCATACCCATCATGTAGTTTGTTTCATAAATAGGCCTATTTTTTCTCAGTTATTTCTTTAGTTGTTTTTAGAGTTTGGAAAAAAGTCCATTCATATATTTTTGAGGAAAGAGACTTGTACTAGTTGGATTGACCATTTTTTAAAATCCTTACCTGGTTTCCATTGATCTGATGTGGTACATGATTTGCCATGACATCCGTCCTTTTAAAATGAACTATAAATTCAACATTTTGCTCCATTCATCACATTACTTATCCATAAATTTTAATCTAACTTCTAATTACTTTTTAAAAAATACACACTTAGTGCTTTCAGAATGGTCCAATGATATAATAGTATATATTCTACCTGAAAACAACATTGTTAACATCCAAGCCGCTCTTGGAATTGAGGGAGACTGGTTCATGTAAGGTTAGCCAGTGCCATGACTGCTTCAGAACATAAATAACATTTTACATACTAGTAGTGTTGAATGAAAAATGATAACCTTACCGAAAGCCACTTCTACTGCTGTGTGGCTCCAACAAATGATTTGTACATTTAGTGAGATTTTTTTCAGGGATTTTTTTCAGCTAATGTAAAATCTAGGAAAAAAAAAAAAGAAACTCTTGTTGAGAAGTCTCTGAAAGGGTGTGAAGTTTCTTATTTTACACTCGTTAACTTTTTATTTTATTCAAAGTTCAGAAATAGGCTATTGGTCATGCATCATAAACTTACCACCTGGGTCCACCCAGCTTTCTGAGGGATTTTCCCTAATGTCACAAACTTCTGAAGATGTATTTCATGTTTGTAAAGGTATTGGGTGCTTAATTTTATACATATAATGGGCATTTTTTTGTGTGTATATAAAATAAAATGTATGTACATAATACTTGCATAAATATTGAGAGTTTAAAGATGTATATGTATGTATTGATATATATAGATGTATATATATAGTTTTAAGAAATCAAATCAATCAGTGTTGAAAGGCTTATAATAAAAAGAAACTGTTCTCTGTCCAGTTTCACCTTACTCCTAGTCCATATTGGCCAATTTTAGCAATTTCTGACTTTTATGCTTTGCATGACCTCTATATTCTTAAATAATCTACTTGATTTATTTACTTTAAACGTGTCTGTTGACTTATTGATGGTCATGAGAATAACTCACTAATTTTCCTCTTCCCTCCCCCACTTCATAATATAGTTATATCGATGTTCTTACTTCTTCTGCTTATTATTACTATTTTAATTTTTTACTGATGCTTCGTAAACCCAGGAACAATAGGTTCTTCTCAGGTCTTCAGTTGGCTGAGGTTATATGCAAATTTGAATGATTTGGGATGTAAGGAAAACTACAATGTGGTAGACTAGCAAACTGTAAACACCATATAAATGTGCTTTCTTAAGGAATGTGGTTTCACTCAAATTACTATTTTAGATAAGAAAAGAATTTAAACCACTTGACATAAACTAGAGGAAATTGTTAAATGATTTATCTTAATTTCTTCAAATTCTTTTCTCTGATGTGCATGTAATTGAGAACCAAATAAGAAATGGACTCTTAAAAAAACTTTACAAACTTAAAAGAAAGTCACCTTTTTTTCTATGATTGAAAAAAAAGCAAACACCCCTAAAGTTAATGCATGGGCTATATGTTGCTTTTTGACAGTCTTTAGTAGCCAAATTGATTCATTTCTTGTAAGTAAGAAAATGGGAAGGAGAAAAATAAAATCCTCTCTTTCCTTCCTACTTTTCTTCTGATGCATCAACTCTGCACATGTATTTCTGTCTTTATGTGCTTGTGTAAGCATGACTCAATACCTTTAACCTCCCAGAACTGCCCTTCTGCTCTCTGAATTATATTGAACTCAACTTCAATACAAACAAGTAAAGGAAATGTTCCAAAAGTTGATTCGTGATAAAGAATGAACTCTGTTTTGTCAAAATGTTGATGATTCTGAAAGAAAATATTGTAAAATAGATTTATTTTTGGTCCAAAGCATTTTGTTTGCTATTGTGTTTTTTTATTTGAAGAATTAAAGTATTTCCATACTGAATGATCACCTTTCAGCTACTATATCAGAAATTCTGTTGTCTGCAATGATATCATGAGTTCTCCTGAATATATATTTCTAAAGATAGATTAATATTTTTGATTAGTTCAGAGTATAGGGATGGGAAGAGAAATGGTTTAATTATTTAAAATATACTGATTCTCAAAATTAATTTGTACTTTTAAGTTAAATAATACAGCTTTCATGGAATATCATAAACATTCATTTTATCCCTCCTCTCTCTCAGCT
This sequence comes from Orcinus orca, assembly GCF_937001465.1. Lineage (NCBI taxonomy): Eukaryota > Metazoa > Chordata > Mammalia > Artiodactyla > Delphinidae > Orcinus > Orcinus orca. Next base: position 70,813,083 of record NC_064567.1, read on the forward strand.
CTGATGTTAACCATAGTGAGAGCTGTCTAGGCCTTAACACCAACTTGAATTTCAAGTTCTCCATGAATTGAGTAAGATTATTAGAATGTAATATATTAATTCTATATAGTTTTTAAAAATCAAAATAAGACATATATTTAGTTTAAAAAGTAAAAAATCTCTTACAATGAAAATAGCTGTCCTCTCCTCTGCCTCTCTTCAGTTTCTTTCTCCAGTTTACAGGGGTAATTACCTTCAGCAGTTGTTCCTTCTTCTGGTCGCCTACCTTAAAATTTCTACATAATGTGCTCACATAGAAAATTCTTAGTGTATAAATTTTAAGCATTATGTATTATTGTTTCCTTGCCCAGGGAGATGAGGAAGTTCCTTCCAATACCCATTTATATATACACCCACGAGTGTCCGCACGCCACATGTCCATGCACATATGCACACACACGTGCGCACACAGGCACATTTCTTTTCCACCTTCCCCAGCAGTTGTATCAAAGTGTTAAGTAAAATCAACTAGTGTTTAAACGACTAGTAAAATGTTGCTTATTGCTGAGCCAGCTGTGCCTGTTTTCTCTTTCAGTTGTGCCTTTTTTCCTGGAGTTCATTGTAAATTTACCCCCTATTTGTCTGATTTTCTGTGCTTGAATACCTCTGCTATGTGCTTATAAAAGATATTTGCCATACCTGCAACATTTCCACTCTGTCTCTTCCTAGAGTTTCCTACCTTTTGCCACTGTTGCGAACTGTTTGTTCTCTAGGCGTTGCACCTATCCTGGGTCTTTTCCTTGGCTGTTTCAGTGATCCCCTCTTTCTTGGATCCTTATGGCTTCTTTATTGGTTTCCCCATTGTTTTTATTTTTGGAAGAACATCTTAAGGTATCTTATATTTATTGAATTCTTACTTGTCTGAAAATGTCATTTTTCTCTCTTTATAAGTGATAGATTTGTGTGGCTGGGCATAGAATACTAGTCGAAAATCATTGTGAATTCCGATCCCAAGTTGATTCTATTTCCTTTATATGTGGCTTCCCCCACCCTCTCTGGAAGCTTTTTACAATCTTCTCCTTATCTCTGTTCTAAAATCTCACGTAGAAAATTCTTAGTATATAAGTTTTAAGCATTAGCCTTAGTCTAATTTTATTCATTTTGCTGGGTAATTCTGTGGACCCTTTCAGTTTGGAGGCTCATTCTCTGCAGAGTTCTCTCTCTTTTTTTTTTTTTTGAGAATCATCCTTTTTCCAAGTGTCCTGTTCTAATTTTAATGCATGAAGTAACTTCCTTTATTAGATAGAAGATATTATAGTCAATCAAATGTTTATTTTTCTACCTGTACTTTGTGCTTCCCACGCCTGCCCCCGGCTCCCCCAGCGCCCAACTTCACATTTGTTTTGCTCTCTCCTGCACATTGGGAACTTTCATATTTATGAGTGAGCATTTGTATAATGCAGGCATTTTTGGACTAGAGGGCTTTCTGTACAGGAGGCCTGAGTGGTTAGCAGTCCTTTGATTGGGTGTGCGTGTGTCTGTGTACATGTAGTTAGGGGGAAACACTAGCATACAGGTATCTTTAGTTTTCTTCTCCTGAGTTGTTCAGTGTCCCCAGGAAAGAATCTTCCAGGCTTCTGTTTCAGGGGAATATGCCTGGCTACCAGAGCTCAGGGAGTAGATTGGCAAGTAGACTAGGCAGACTTGCACTCGGTCTGCAGCTTTTCAGCTCTACCTGTGTCCCATGTTTTCTGTTAGGGCTGTGGGGACCCAGCCCAGTTCAGTTCATCCGGAGAATAACTCTCTAGTCTTGTAGCGGTGATGGGCCTGGTGCATGTGGAGGGTGGAAAGGGGCATTGAGAGGAGAAGTCTCTTGGCTGTGAGAGAGAGGACATGGCAGTTTAAGTGCTCTGAAATCAGACCTGAAACCAGTCCCTCTGCATTTGACCCTGCACATGACCACTCAGCTTCCTTGCTGCCCGTGCCTGCAAGCTCTGAGCCTCTGGGAATTCTCTAGCCTGGGACTGCCAGCTGCTCCCTCCTGCGGTTCCATCAGTGGTGCCGGCTCCATTCAGCAGAGCTCTTAATCAATCACTGTTCAATTCACTTTCCCCTTTCCACATTTCATTGAACTCTCCTGCTCATTTTTCTTATCTCTGCCATTTTCTTTTCCACTGTAGGTTTAAAGAATTTTAATTCTTCCACTGCCATTTTATGGCATTTCTGAAAGGAACAGAAGTAAAAGTATTTGGTCAATCTGTCATTTTTATTCAGAAGTCACGCAGTTTTAAATCACCCAAAATTAACATTATTGATATTATATTTGATGTTCTTCTTCTTATGATTATTTGAAGCACGAGGTATTTTTAGATAATAATACTGGAACGTTTCTAAGAAATCTTCTAAAATCGATTACTGAAGAAGCCTGTTACAGCCATGGACCTTATCAACATCTATAATTTTAAGGAGGATGTCCTAAGATTAAAGTTTGTGGTGGACATCTGTGATCTCTATCAATGATGCATTCATATCTCCATACATCATTTCTTTATAAAAGCTCATCCACCCAGAACTCAGCTCTCCAGCAATCTCATTTTATTGGTAACAAATGCCAGAACAAAGAAAGTATCAGAAATGGCTTTGAAACAACACAAGTTTGCATTTGAGTCTGCAGATGTTCCTCTGGGGATAGCCTGTAAGGGCCTTAAGCAAAAAAGCATTTACTTCTATTTCATAACCCGTTATAATAGCTTTTGAAATGTACATTCCAAATACGCAGAAGTTAGAAAACAAAATACAAGAAAATGAGAGGAAAGCGTTCCATAAGGTAGAAGGCAAGAAATGATCTATGAAATGCTCCACCACAAAGAGACAGGAGAACTAGAACTGATAAACAGAGGAACTCAAATTCCTATTAGGAGCTTGTAATTGAAGCTCTCGGTGCCCTGCCCAAATCTACCAGGGCTCTACCATTTTATGTCCACTGGTGGGGCTCTTGCCAGCATAGATCTCTCTCTGCCTAAATAATTTCTCCGGTAGCTTGAGCCTACATCACATGCCTATTACAGGTGCATGACAGGTCAGAAATGCCAGAGAAATAATGCCACCAGGAACTAGCTCACAACCAATGACTGACAGGAGTTGATGTGTAAATATCCTAGCTTCCTTGCCTCTTGGTTGAGTAAGTCTAAAGAATGTGTTGTGCACTGGCAACCAGAGGCCCCCAGAGAGATGAAGCTCCATTTGTCCACCGTGGTGATTTACTTATTTCTTTGCTGCCCGCCTTTATTGTCTCATTTCCCTTCTCTCCTACTGGCGTTTTGTAGAATCATCTCCCAAATAAACTACTTGCACTACAATTTTTTTTTCTTTTTCGGTACGTGGGCCTCTCACTGTTGTGGCCTCTCCCGTTGCGGAGCACAGGCTCTGGACGCGCAGGCTCAGCAGCCATGGCTCAGGGGCCCAGCCACTCCGCAGCACGTAGGATCTTCCCAGACCGGGGCACGAACCCGCGTCCCCTGCATTGGCAGGCAGACTCTCAACCACTGCGCCACCAGGGAAGCCCTGCACTACAATTTTTGACTTAGGTTAGGAGAACCCGAACTGAGTAAGGACCTTTTAGAGTTGGGGAACAATGATATATTCTTCAGTAGGACAGTGTGATATGTACAAAAAGTAAAATATCTAATTTTCAGATGATGCACAGTCACTGAGGAAATAGTTATATTCAATATGTTTTGTTTAAGAACATGAGAATTATGTGTCTATTTAAGAAAGATTTCCCATTTAAAAATAGCTAATCTATTTCAGGTCCAGTGTTTGACTTTTATCTATACAGAAATTTAAATCATCCTGAATGATTTCATTTGATTAGAATTCTAGATATCCAAGAGGTTATTCTGATAATTAAAACATGTGTGAATGTTAAAGTATTTTAATAAATTGGGGATCGTTAACAGTGCTCAGTAAAAAGCCTACCTAAGCCTCCAAAAATTCATGGAAATATGCTAGTGAAGGTATTAATGAAGTTAATCATATACTTGCTACTCGCTACAGAAGCTTCAAAAAAAAGTTTTTTTTAAGTCGTACACCTATTATGAAATAAATGCTGACATGAAACACTGTGAGTATATCTGTGTGCACTCTTCCTCAGCTTCTCCTGGAAGTTAGTTTCCTAAAATATCCTAATCCTCCTGGGATTATCTGAAATATGGGACAAAACATACTTTCGCTCAACTACAGAAATTTAATTAACATGAATAATTGTAGGGCAAACATTTTAAGTGTAACCTGAATGAGTTATCCTCTGTGCTTCTTTTTCCTGATATCTCATCTTCTAACTGAAAAAGGGTGGAAGAGATTGAGGAATAGACTTTTGGGACAAGTAGAGGAGAGAGCCAGTTCTCTCTGCCAGGAGAATGGAGGATATTTATTTGTTGTTGTTATTGCTAGAGGAATGTAAATGAATGAAAAGGAGAGAAAAAGGCAGAGAAGGCATAGAGAAGTAATGAGAGAGCGAAGCCAATGAACTAAAAATAGACTTGTTGCATATTCATGTTTCACAGGGTTTTTCTTCACTCTTTATCCCCAACTCTACAAGAAAATCAGATGCCCACAAAAAGTCCACGAGTGAGTGGGTTTGTTTTTATAGGGATCAAAAGGATAAATGGTTTTTTAAAAATTTATGTTAACAACAGGATCAATGCCAGGACATGGATGAAAGTGAAAAATGCAGCAGAAAACAATAATTTAGTGGTGACAGGAAGTTAAACCAGATGGCCCTGGGAATTCCCTTAAATAGGAGGGAACATCACTGGACTTTGCATATAGAGGGAAATACAAGTCCAATCCAATCTGACCTAAAAGTTATAGGGGGGAAAAGTTAAGGGTTTGGGAGACGTGGCTAATATCTGAGTGTTTAACCATTCAGTGTCCACAGACTTTACAAGTCTTGAAAATGCCCAAATCCTGAAATTGAGCATTTCACTTTCAGCCACAGGTTGAAGAGATGGACTGTCATCTTTCTTAAGGCCTCAGTTGATGGGCAGGCGACACCTCTAGTCCCTCTGTAACTCTAAGGCTGTGGTTTCAGTGCCTGGAATGATCTCTGCTCTATGCTGTGCTCTGCAAGCTATCAGGCCACTCATTCCCCTATAGCCTTGATTGTACGGAGAGAAAAGAGCTATAATATCTTTTCCCCTGACAGTTCTCTGCTATTATTTTCTGTACTTCTCTGGCATTCACCCTCTGGATTTCTCTTCTGGTCTTCCATTCACTTTCATTCTCCCATGGGATCTCTATTTCCCCATAGTCCTCCTCTCCCAGGTTTGGTGATGTTTATCTTTGTTGTCTGGTATCCCCATGGATGACAGGTCTTATCTATCAGTTTGCTAATCACCACATAGCTCAGCCACAGCCTTATGAAATAAACACGCTAGTTCAAGTATGTTGGTATGTTGAGTTGGAAAGGTAAAATATAAGACTTGCATACTTAGTGAAAGGAATAAATTGCTTCACTTTTGTTGACACTTATTTTGGGGTAGATGAAAGGACAGTCTGTTAAGGTCAGAGCATGTGTTTCAGAATCAGATATTCATGGACTTGAATTTTACTTCTACCTCTTACTAATTAAGCACTATTTAATTCCAACAAGCCTCAATTCTCATAAAAAATCAGGATGATAGTACTTGTCTGGTGTATGTGGTGAAATGGAAAGCACCTTTCACATGCTAGGGTTGTGGATAAATTAGCCTTGCAATAGTTAGTCATAATAAGAATGTTAAATTAGTGACTCAATGGCTGTCTCAGTGAATGGAGTACAGAAAGGGGAAAAGAGTAATGTTACAGTGGAGAAACCAGGCAGAAATCTCCTTAACCAAGTGATCAAGGTGAACCTCACCAATGATAAGTATGAGGGTCTCCTATACTTAGGTGGATGTGATGAAAAGAGTATTTCACCTCTTCATGTTCTTCCCCAAAATTCATATCCTCATTCTAATAATGCAAAAAAAAAAATCAGACAAACTCAATTTGAGGAACAGTCTACAAAATACTTGAGCAGTAATCTTTAAAAAGCATGAAGATCATGAAAAACCAGGGAAGACTGGACAATGGCACACATCAGAGAGATTAAGTAGACCCAGCCACTAAATGTAACTTGGGACCTGGACTGGATCTTGAAGTTAAAAGGATGTTAACGGGAAACTGATGAAATCCAAATAAAATCTGTAGTTTAGTTCATAGTATTGTAGCAATATTAATTTCTTAGTTTCGACAAACATCCTATGGTTATGTAAGATGTTAACATTAGGGGAAGCTGGGAGAAGCATATATGGGAACTCAGTGTATTATTTTGACAACTTTTCTGCACATCTGAAATTATTCCAAAATAAAAAGTTAAAAAAATTTTTTTTAAAAAAGTAAAACTTCAGTGACAGAGGACAGACCAATGGTTGCCAGTGGTTGGGGTAAGTGGAGCATAAGGGAGTTTTTTGGGGTAATGGACCTATGTTGTATCCTGATTGTGATTATAGTTTTTTTTTTCATTTAGCAATATGCACTTAAGATTTTTTAATTAATTTTTTATTGGAGTATAGTTGATTTACTATGTTGTGTTAGTTTCTGCTGTACAGCAAAGTGAATCAGTTACACATATATCCACTCGTTTTTAGATTCTTTTCCCATATAGGCCATTACAGAGTATTGAGTATAGTTCCCTGTGCTATACAGTAGGTTCTCTTTTTAAAAAAAAATTTATTAAAAGCTTCAATTTCATTTATATATTTTTTATACAGCAGGTTCTAATTAGTTATCTGTGTTATACATAGTAGTGTGTATATGTCAATCCCAATCTCTTATAGTTATATTAATCTATACATGTGCTAAAATTCATAGACCTACATGCCAAAGGAGTCATTTTTACCACATGTCAATTTAAAAAATAAAACAGAAGGAAAGAAAGAAAGAAAATTGAATGGGAAGAATATACTATAGGGTACAAGAAAAAAATTATAGATTATAAAGTTAGAGCCTTGTTTCTTATTATATAACACCAACATCATCAAACTGACAAAACCTTATTAAATATTTTTGTTCTTTCACTTAACAAATATTCATTGAATCTCAGTGATGTGTTGGACACCGTGCTGAGGCTTGGAGGTACACAAGAACTGGACATGTTCTAGATATTAAAACAGGTCCTTATTCCAACATAGGCCAATATATATTATAAAAAAATTCTTGTGAGGAATCAGGGCATATGCTTATGAGGAGTTAAATGGCATAAATATTTACAAAATATTTCAAGATAATGTACTATATTAAGCAAAGTGAATTATCATGACATAAGTTCAGAGGAGATGTCAACATCCTTAGATGAATAGGGAATTTTGACGAAGGAGGTACATAGAACTTTGAAAAGAGATTCCTTGTCTGTGGTTTCAGACTATTATATTTAGGAAAGGAACATTTAAACACCATAATGTTTTATTTGTTTCAAAAATTTATACTACATATTTTTGTCTCCCTAAATTTATATGTTGAAGGCCCAAAAACCCGCAAGGTAATCTTATTAGAAGGTGGGGCCTTGTGAGGTAATTAGGTTTAGAAGAGGTCATGAGGGTAGGTCCTCATGAAAGGATTAGTGCCCTTGTAAAAGGAGAGCAGAGATCCTGCTCTTTTTCTCTCCACCACGTAAGGGTAAAACAAGAAAGCAGCTGTCTGCAAATCAGGGTGAGAGCTGTCACTAGACACTGGCACCTTGATCTTGGACTTCTCATCCTTCATAACTATAAGAAATAAATGTTTGTTGTTTAAGTCACCCAGTCTGTGGTATTTTGTTACAGCAGTCCAGGCAGACTAAGACAAAAAATATATTAGAATAACCAATATTAATCAGCATTTAGTATAGTAAAACTCTTATAAAGATTTTACATGTATTAACAACATGATCCTTACAGGAACCCTAGGAGATAGGTACTATTATTTCCCTCAATTTAGAGAGGAAGAAACTGAGTTGTCAGACAGTGAAATAACATGCCTAAGATCGTACAGCTGGTAAGTGGCAGAACCAGGATTTGAATCCAGGTGCCTCAGGCCAGAGCATACACCCCACCCCACTAAAATACATGGCGTTGATAGTCATGGTTTGTTCCTTTTTTTTTTTAAGCTGGAAACAAGCATGAAATGTTTCAGCTATCCAAGAAACCCTGATTTTTCTGGGGAAAAAAAACTACTTTAAAATACATCTACTTAGAACACACTTTTTTTTTCTGGAAGCAAATAGCCTTTGCCATGCCCTCCGTTTGGCACCCTGCTCGTTGCTAACGTGCATGGATGAGGGCCTGTTACTTTGCTTCCTGCCAGCAGAACATGACCTTGGCAGCCTGGCGTGCCAGCCAAGATTCCAAATAGCAGAAGTAGCAGTTAAGTTCCTGAAGAAACTCTTTGAACCCCTAAGTATGCCTTGCCTTGTCCATAGACACGTCCATAGATACGGCAATAGTCCTTTTACGAGGTGGCTCATTAGCTAATGGTTCTAAGTGTGGCTTAATTGTCTTAGTTTGCTCACAATGTGTTTGTAGTTCTAATACATTATTTCCTTAATTTTGTGTTTCTTATTGTTGGAATTGCCTAATTTGTCTGAAATAATTCCATTTTGTGTTACTCAGCAATGACCCATTTGCTTGCAAGCATTTTGGTGACAAACATAACAATTAATTATACGGGATTTTGTTTTGCATTATTTTTGTTGGAACAAAAACAGGAATTCTAATTTCTCTGTACAATTACTGCAAAACAAGGGTGCTCTATAAATGAATTATATGTGGCTAAATGTTCAATTTTTATAGTCTATTTAATTCTGAAAGCTTAATAACAAATTTGATACAAGCTGCCAGTGAACAGAGATGTAGATAACAGCATACGTTCACAGTAATCCATGAAAATATAACCCTTTTATGGTGTGCCTCTATATTGTTTATGCCAAATCTTTCTCTCTGACCTAGACCACTTTTCTGAGTTCCAGACTCCATATTAAATATATCCATTTAGATGGATGTTCCCAGCCTCAGTACTACTGACGTTTTGGGTTGGCCAGTTTTTGTTGTGGGTGGGCTGTCCTCTACATTGCAGGATGTTTAACAGCATTCTGGGCCTCTGTCCATTAGATGCAAGTATCACCCCCACCTCCTCAATTGTGATAATCAAAAATGTCTCCAGAAATGGCCAGATGTCTCCTAGGGAACAATATCATCCCCAGTTGAGAACCACCAACTTAAATATTCTAGAGGCTTATGAAAGTAAACACGTACAAAATTCAACGCATTTTTCTCCCTCAGATCTTCTCCTCCAGAGGAATTAATAGCATATGTGATGGGCTTCCCTGGTGGCACAGTGGTTGAGAGTCCGCCTGCCGATGCAGGGGACACGGGTTCGTGCCCCGGTCCGGGAAGATCCCACGTGCCGCGGAGCGGCTGGGCCCGTGAGCCATGGCCACTGAGCCTGCACGTCCGGAGCCTGTGCTCCGCAACGGGAGAGGCCACAACAGTGAGAGGCCCGTGTACCGCAAAAAAAAAAAAAAAAAAAAGCATATGTGAGACAAGTCTTAGCTCTCTCCTTTAATACAACTGTGTTAACTTGATCAAGGTACTAACTTCTCTACACCTTACTTTCTTCATCTGCAAATATAGTCATAAAACCCCCTTCATATGACTGTTGTGATGATTAAATGAATTAATATCAATACATGTAAAACATTTAGAACACTTCCTGACACATAGTATGCTTAAGTTAATAAATGTTTGCAATAATAAATGAAAACTGTTAAATGTTAGCAATATTTGTACCATACAGGAAACCCTTGATTCTTCTTTCCAAAGGGTGTGTGCAGACAATTTAAAAAGGGAGATACTGAAGTGACAATAAATAGATGAAATAATGTTCAACATCATTAATAATCCAGGAAATTTTTAAGAGGCATCCTGATGTACTATTTAAATCTATTAAAGTTGGAAAGCTTTAAAAAATACTCTGTATTGGTAATTGTATAGCAGAAAGACACCTATACACTGTTGGGAGAATGTGTGGCTATATTCTTTCTGGAGGATCACTTGGCAACACATATTAGAGCTTTAAAATATTTATAGCCTTTAACAGTAAATCTAGTTCTAGAAATTTACCCTGAGGGAGTAATGTGCTCAAAAATGTATAAAGAAGTATGTTGATTACTCTGTTATTTATGATGGCAAAAATTAGAAGCAACTTTAAAAACTCAATAATAGGGGAATGACGAAATAACTCATGTTGTGTTTGTCATATATTAAGTAGGTATCACATTTGCAAATAATATTTATAAAACTGGACAAATGCTGTAGGGCAATTCCTGGTTCAGAATGCCTCCCTCACTTTCAAGATAGACATTAAAAAATCTTTAGGTATGCAGTAGCATGCACACATTAAACACTTACCTTTTAAAGTTAGTTGTTGGCAACCCCTCTGCCTACTTATCTAGCCATTTATTCTCCTTAGGTTTCCTTCCCAGTTTCCCAACACCCACGCATTATGAAATCTTGATACACCATAAATAGAGGGGCATCATCTGTATTTGAGAACCACAGGGAAGATTCTCTTGGACGTATGAACAGTGAATTTGTATGAGTGGAGACACGAAAGGACTGAGGGCTGCTGCCCAGTACCCCAGCTCTGCTGGCCTGCTTACAGTTTCCCGAACAAACCTTGCTTCATTCACCCTGCTGAGCTTTGACCCACCAACCCGTTTTCCTAACTTGGAGAGCTCTTCTTCCCTTTCTCCTTTTGTCTTCTCCTCAAGACCAACATAAAGCATCAGCTGCTGTAGGAAGCTTTCCCTAATCCACCACCCCATTCAGACTTCGTGTTTTTTCCCTCTGTACTCGTGTGGCACAGCATGCAGACCTGTTCATTCATTCATGCATTCCCCTATTCTGCTATTCAAAATTTGAAATCTACCGTAGCACCCTGTGGGTCCGCACGGGAAACTGTAAGTCTGGGAACTGTAGGTTTAGTGCAGAGGTTCTCAACTTTGGCCCTGCAGACATTTGGAGCTGGAGAGTTCTTGTTCTAGGGGTTGCTCTGTACATTGCAGAATGTTTAGCAGCGATGCACCCAATAGAAGACAGTGGGAGACACTGCTCTCAGTTGTGACCATCAAAAATGTGTCCAGACATTGCCAAATGTCCCTTGGAGTGCAAAATTGCCCCTGTTTGAAATTCACGGGTTTGATGGAAGGAATAAGTGAGTCAATCAACATTTCCAATTTTGAATGAACACACAAAGACATCTGCCAAACACCATGTGCACTACCAGCTGAAGGTAGTACAGAATCTAATCTGATTCTAAGGTTTGAGAAGTTGTGCAGAGCCCAAAAGGTGTTAGGTTGTTAGGACATAAATAGTTATTAAGTTGTTTGGGCTGGCAACTCAGTAAACTCAATCAATAGGTATTTCTTTGGGCTTAGGAGTATAGTTTAAAAAAAAATTACTGAGATGCTAAGAGCACCATGAAGGAGAAGGTTGGGAACTGCTGTGCTAGATTGAAAGTTCCTTGGGAATAGATACCTATATTAGTACTTTATATTCCCCTCACGTAGCACAGTCATGGTTCAAGTGTGATGTGTGAGATGCCAAGTGGACATCCAGTGGAGGTTGTAGGAAATTTAATAAATATAGATTGGCGGGCATGGAATAAATGAATAAAGGGGGCACGTGTGCACTGTAATGTCAAGGTAAGGATATGGTAACTAGTGAATTTCTACCTACTGGTTCACTGTATGCTAAGATATAGATATACTAAATATCCCTATTTTTATATTTGGTCAAAAACATACAGGGAAAAAAACACTTGGCTTACTTACTCTTTGGCCTGTGAATCTCTAGATTATAATTTCTTGATTTTAGTACTTGTAAGTTTACTTCCTCAGATTACATTGAATTTTTTTTTTCTTACCACTACAGATTTCTATTCTCACTTTCATTATGCATATTGACACAACTGTGATCTTATTCTGTAAGAATATGTAAGAGGGAACAATTTGAATATCTCCTAAATTTCTGGCTGCTTTTCTTCCTGTCCCTTTTTGCCAAGCACTACATGCCCTTGCCTAGTGATTACATAGATGCTGGAAAGAGATGTTCTCCTTAGACTTAGTAACTTTATTTCGTTTGAAGTAAAAAAGAATCTTTTTAGTATAAGAAAAAGATTAAAGACTATAAAATTCCAGAAAAACCCTTGGTGTAGCAGAAAGAAGTTGGCTTTTGGAAAGGAGTATCAACAGTCCTCTGCATCCCACACTCACTGAGGGACATCTTAAGATGCTCAGCCTCTTTGGTTCATAGTTTTGCCATCTGTAAACTTGGAACAGAAATTCTTACCTTTCAAAGTTGTTGTAAAGATTAAACAAGTTAGCCAACGGCAAGTACCAGCCCTGAGCCTGACCCCAGAGGAGATACTGAATAGACTGTAGCTTCTCTCTGTCCTTCAACCTGACCCATCCTGGCACCTTCCTTCTCCTTTCTTTTGTTTGACTTAATCTACGATGAAGCCAGTAGAACATGTTACCATTTTAGAATAGACAAGATTTTAATTTTCTTGATATCTGGCGGTGGTTGATGGTATGTTTCCCCTTAACCGAGTGAAACAGTAGTGCATTAGAAAATGTAGACACATTCACAGAAGTTCCTCCAGCAGGAGGAGAGCTGGAGAATGGCTGTGTCACCAGGGACTCATTGCAGTTTTCCCCACCCGAGAGCGTTCACAGCGAAACTTCTGCCTATTTCTCTGTTCCTTGGTCTTGCCTCAGTTGTTATAGTCTGGAAGAATCATAGACCCCATAGATAATAATATTCCAAAATCATCAGTAAAGCTAAATTTATATAGTAGGTCTAACTTCTACCAGATCTTTTTACAGAGTTGCTAAAATGCAGCCTGACTGAAATCTGGCTTACTGAACTTCCTTAGAAGAGTTTGCCATGTATTAGCCCTGGTGACAATTCCACTGCCCTTCCCCTGCTCTGCTGTTTTGCTTTAGGCTGATGCTGGCAAACATCGTTTCCCAGGCTCCTTTGCCACCTGTTTCCTTCTTAGGTTCAGCCAGTGGGAAGTACTGGGTGGAAATTGAAGGACAGATGGAAGAGCTCCCACCTTGACCCCTTCTCTCTCTCCAAGAAGCTCTTCCCTCCATGGCTCCATATCTGGCCAAATGGCTGCATTTTCCCCATGGTCCCAGATCTAATCTCACAGCTCTGGCCTTGTCCCAACTAAGGGTGGCACCTTGGTGGCCGCCTGGGTTTCTGGTTCCCTTATGCCAAACCCAGCTTCTGGGCTGTAGCGTAACATGTCTTCTCTTTGTCACTTTGATCCTTTGAGGCAGTAGCACTTGTTAAATCTCTGGGTTACCTCACCTTCCTCTGTTTTCTCTTTTGTCTCTTCCAACATTTTTCAAGTAATTCTGCCCTATTACTCTATTGAATTACCTCGCATGGGTTCTGTTTCCCTGAGTGGTCCCTAACTAATACAATGATGATGATGATGTTTCTGCAATTGCTGATAATGAGCAGTGTGATTGAAGGATCAGAAGACCTAACATTCAAAATAAATTTAGGAAAAACACAGAGATTGGAACCTTACTCATAAACACAGGTTTAAGTTGCTAAAATAGACGGGTTTTAATTTTGTGATAAAGGATTCATGTAAATAAAAAGCTTTTCAATTGTCGAAAAGAATGTGAGGTATTTGTCGCAGTGGGAAAGTAACTTTGATTTTCAGTAAAATAGAAACTACTGTTGAACCTTATAAATATATTAACAGAGAATCCATTGGTCCATGTTCTACCGAGTGACAAAATGAGACGATTTGCCCCTGAAGCTTTTTTGTTCCTTGGATCTAAAAGCCAGAATGGTGTGTGGGGTATGTGTGTGTGTGTGTTGGGGGTAGGTGGATATAATTTTATAATAATATGTACTACATGCATCTACAGAGTAAATGTGCATGAATGAAAGTAGGATGTACATTTATGTATACTTTTTATTTAAAATTATTTTTACTTAAATGTTTTTCTGATGAAGCAGAGAAAGGTTTAAGAGATAAAATAAGTGGATGACAGACTAAAGGCAAAAACAACAAAAAAGAGGGATTTTTATTAGTCATTTCAGTATAGTTGTTATCTGTTGTGTAATGAGACCTTGTGTTTATTAAATTAATAAATGTGTATAATATGAGAATGTGTGCAAAACGCTGACTATATTAAAAAAACAACACTTTTGCAACTATACGTATGACAAAGGATTCTAGATAGAATGTATAAGTAATTCTCAAAACTCAACAGTAAAAAAAAACAGAGTTCAATTAGAAAACAGGCAAAAGACATGAAGAAGCATTTCACTGAGGATATACAAAGAGCAAATAGGCACATGAAAAGATGCTAAACATCATTAACCATTAGCAAAATGAAATTAAAACCACAATGAAATACCAATATACACTTATTAGAACAGCTAAAATTAAAACTAGTGATAATGCCAAATGCTGACAAGGATACAGGAAAATTGGATCACTCAGATATTGCTGATGGGAATGTAAATGATACTGCCACTCTGAAAACCAGTTTGACATTTTCCTAAAAATTATGAAAATACACTTACTGTATGATGCAGCAATTGCCTGTCTCGGAATTTATCCTAGAGAAATTAAAACTCATGTTTACACAATAAAAACTGTACACAATTGATCATGACAGCTTTATTTGTAAGTGCTCAAAAGAGTAAACATTCACAAGGTCCCTTGACAGGTGAGTGATTAAATAAACTGTGTGGTATGTCCATACCATGGAATACTACACTGCAATGAAAAAGAATGAACTATTGATACAGGCAACATCTTGGATTTATCTTAAGGGCATTATGCTGAGTATAAAAAGCAGTCCTGAAAGGTCAAAACAACACACTGTATGATTCCATTTATATAACATTATATCAGGGTTAACTTCCTGCTTTTGAGGTAACTATGTAAGATATAATCACTGGGGAAAACCGGGTGAAAGGTGCACAGGAATCCTCTCTAGTATTTTTGCAATTCTCTTTGACTCTAAAATTATTTCAAAATAAAAAGGTTTTTTTTAAAGCCATTCTTTGCACACACACTATTGTTTGTTGGAAAAGGGTTACTTTGAAGTAAATGGGGAGTGTAGTTATTTCACTTATTCTGGCCAAAATTGTTTGTCTGTTTCTGTGTAAGGTTTTGAGAGTTCTTCGTTTTCTCATTTAGGAATATGCCCTCACTGGTTCTGGCCTTCTGACTAGTGCCTTTGCTTTTAGAAAGGCAACATTTTTTACCATTAGTTAATTAGTTTTATTGTGATTATAATTTGGATATATGGCTCCTTTGAAAACTCTAGACCATTTCAGAGGTATCTCATTGTTCTTTATGTACTTAGCTGGATTTTTTTTGTTGTTTCATTTGTTTTTTCACAGATTAGAAACAAAAGCAGAGTCAGTGATATTAACTGGAGTAGATAGCAAAACAGAATAGACAGTTGCCATACCACCCTATTCTGATCCATTCCATTCCAGTCCATTCTCTGATTTCCCAGCCTATTCTGTTCCATTCATTCTGTTCTATAAATGTTTTTTAAGCATCTGGTATGTGCCAGGTATTATTCTAGGTGGCCTGGCATGTAGCAGTGAACAGAGCAAACAAAAAAATGCTCTCCTAAAGCTTATATCCCAAGAAGAGGAATCAGAAATAAAATACACATAATATATAAATAAACTTTGTAATATAAGTTAGTAGGTGCTATGGAGAAAAAGAAAAAGCTAAGCAGATGGGAGTTATAGGGTTGGGAGGGAGGGAAGTTTATATTTTCCAAACAGGATAAATTATGAGAAATTGTGTGAGAGGTAAAGGATTTAGCCATAAATGGAACTGAGGGAAGAGTTTTCTGGGAAGTAGGATGGGAGGTGTCTGGAATGTTTAAGGAACAGCAGGGAAGCTGTTGTGGCTGGAACAGAGTCAGGGAGAGGAGATAAATTGGAGGCGGAGTCAGAGAGGAAAAGTAAGATCTGATCACACCAGGCTGTGTGGGTCATGGCTTTTACTCTGAACAAAATGGCCAGCCAGTGTAGGGTTTTCAGCAGAGGATCACGTGATCTGAATAGTTTAGGACCATGGTAATCTCACTGAGAAAGACACTGGCTTACACCCTACTGTTAGCAGTGGAGTTACGGAAGTGGTCATATTATTGACACCCACCCCCTCACAAAAAGTAAGGGTATTTTGAAGACAGAGGCAATAGAATTTCCTGATTAATGTGATGTAGAGAGCATGAGAGAATGGAGAGAAGGAACTCTATCCTTCTTTCACCTGGAAGGATAGAGTTGTCAACAAATGTGGAGAACAATAGAAACGGGGTGGTCTGAGGGGAATATCAGGAGTTCACTTTTAAATATGGTAACTCTGAGGTATATTTTAAACATATTGATACAAGAAGACATTGCTTGTCAGCAGGTGGGTACATGAGCGTAGAGTTCAGGAGTGAGGTCCAGACGGTAATATGTAATTTAGAGTTGCCAACACAAAGTGATATTTATGATGAGATTAGATAAGTTTACCAAGGGGTTGCCATAGATTGAGAAAAGAACCAAGGACTAAACCCTGGGAAACTCCAGAATTAAGAGGTCGGGGGTCGGGGGTGGGGGGTGGGGGTGGAGAAAAGGAAACAGTAAATGGGACCAAGAAGAAGCAGCCAGTCCAACAGGAGGAAACCTGAGGGTAGAGTGTCCTCTAGGCCAATTGAAGTATGTGTATCAAAAGGCTTCCAAATACTAAGGTATATCTGTTACCATCAGTGTAAATGCGCATGATGTGATTCAGTTGCTGTACCCCTACTTTTAAAAAATTCTATTTTTATCCTGGGAAACAAGATCGTTGTTGTAAAAATTTATCATGCTAAATTCTTATTCTTTTATTGCTCAAGTTTCAAACACAGAATCAACATTAATTTAAATTGCTTTAAGAACTGGGTTTGGTGTTAGTAGTTTCTCTATAGTGATTCTGTGTTTATTTGACCCGATATTTACAGTAAATGATGGTGTGATGTCTTGATAAGAAGCCCATTACACTTACTTTAGGAGGCTAAATTGAAATGTACTCTTTGTGTAATTATTTGAGGAAAAGAAATTAAGCTTCTTATCTTTATTATGGTAATTTTTGTTATTGTTAGCATCTTTTATAGATAAGTTTTTTGTGTGTTTCATTTTCTCTTGTGCCTGTACATGTTAAAAGATTAAGCATTTGACTTGGAATTATCAAATAATCCTTTGTAATAACTGTGATTTAAAATTATACGGGAATTTATTTCAAGCAGTGACTACTATATGGAAGTTTACATTCTTCTTATTGAATTTTCCATATATTTTATTCAAGGATATCAAGTATTTATATACCAAGTACATGAAGGATGATAGGTGAAAATAGAAATTATTAGTAATGCAATTTTGCTATCTAGGAAAGCAGCTAGATTCTCAGGCTTAAAAAGTTTTTTTTTGAGCCTGCAGAATATTTTACAATTAATTTGCATGCATTTTGTGTATATTTATGTTGCCTTTGGCTTGTATTCTGCAGTGCAGGCTTCTGAGTTGCCACCTCATGAGTAGGCTTTACACTCCCCACAAATTACTGTAACAAAGTTAAAATTTTTTAAAACCTACAAACCTAATGAACTGGACTGCTGAGAAGAACAGAGCTGAATAAACACAAGCTTCCCTTTTTGCAGTGACTGTTCCAAACTAAGCAGAAGCTGCTGCTTTTTTTCAGGGAAGGGAAAATAATGACCCGGTTTTCTTTATTTTTCTGGTGAGCAGTTTAACTGCTACCTCCGTTTGGTGTATTCTCCCACTCCTTTTATTGGAATGTGGCATAACTGTAGGTATGGCACTCTTTACCACAATGTATATTTTCTTTACCACAGTGTATATTTTGAACCATATTTACTGATGCAAGCTATATAATTTTTGTCTGAGGTGTAGTCTTGAAGCAATTGTTCAGAGAGAAATCCGACACTAAAGCTGGAGGTACAACCATTTCCAGGCATTTAAGTGTGTGTATGTGTGCTTGTAGAATTATCATCAAGGAGAAAAGATTATTCTCCCAGATGGCATTACCTTAATAGAAACTGCTAATATGCACATGCTTGAAAACCATTTCTAATCCAAGTGTACTGGCAGCTTATTATTTTCAGACATGGTTGAATTAACTGTTTGAACCTTTTATTTTATTATTTTCTACTTTTGAACTGGACTTTTGGAAAGATAATAGCTCTCCCAATTAAGTTAGTATTTGAGTATTGTATGTGTGTGTGTGTCCCTTTGTGTGTATTTGTGTTGTGTATAAACCCTTGTATATTTTGGCATGGCCCAAGTCAGCAGGAAGGCTCCAGGGTTGAGGCTGCTTTCATCCTATGTTATACCCTCACAACCTTCCTGTTTTACGATAATTCTGAAACCTAATGCTCCTGCCACTTTTAACTCAGAACTGTGTTTATTTGCCTGTGGCCTGTTTTATTGTGAAATAAAAATCTTAAGAACCCTATGTTTTAGGGTGTTTTTTTCCCAAGAACAGTACGGTTGTCTTAAAGGCTAAATGATTGTGTTTTAACAGTATGTAAAGATTCAGTAAAAAATAAATCAAGGCAATTTTGTTTTAAGAAGAAATTTTTAAAGGTCATACATGCTGCAGACTTCAAAAAGTCCAATGAAACGATTAAGAACAAACTGTACTTGTGTGAATGAATCGTTTTATTCTGCACTTTCCATAATGTGTTAAGTCTTAAGCTTCAGAAGATTATGCTTCAATTCCAGGTGACCATTGGTAGAGGATTAGAGCCACAATTAGTTAAAAATAAGTTTTCGCAGATCTTGAATGTCTCTAGGAATTTTCCCCCTGTGGCACGTGATAGAGGGAATTATACCGATTTGCTTTCTCTGCCGATGTAAACAGTTAGGTGGCTGTCATTGATTTTATTGCACAGGCTAGCAGCTTACAGCCTCATCATTTTCTGGCAGTGCCCCTCATGGTGATGCATGATAAGTAGTAAATAATGAGACAGTGAAGTGCTTTGAACCTTTTAATTGTTTTTGAAATCTTACTACTTTTCATGTTAATCTGTCAAAAGGTATTTACATTTATTACATATCTAGCATCCATGTGTTCTAGGTGTGATGAAGGTAACATGTAAAATACCATTTTTGTGCTCAAGGAACTTCCTGTCTGGCTCAGCATGTCTTAAGAAGGGAAGGTGGAGCATTACTGGCATTTTAGGTGGAACAGTTCTTTCTTTTGTGGGAGTGTTCCTCACAAGTTAAGCCTCCCTGGACTCTGACAAGTGAATGTCAGTGGTACCATTATTTATGGTGACAGTGAAAAATGTATTCGTATATTTATCAAATGCCCCCTAAAGAGGCTGTTAACTACACCTCTTCCTCCTGAGAACAGTTGGAGGCGCTAAAGTATACCCTATATGGATAGAACGTGATTATAGAACTCTGTTGTTGAAACTATGTTAAAGGAATGATACATACCATAAAAGTTTAGAAAAAACAAGGAAAAAGGCTGCACCTATTCATACCAAGTTATATTACAGATTACTCTCGAAGCCCATGATGATCCTTCTGCTGTGACTGTCCTCTTTTTTTGGTCCTTAGTTTTTATTCTCCTGGCAAGTTCCTACTTAATCATCAAGATAAACTGCATTGTTATAGCTTCCTAGAAGCCTTTGGTAACTTTCTCTTTTCTCAGATATGGGGTTGGGTGTTTCCTACCTTTATTCTTATAAATCCTTATGCGTATCTCTACCATTGTCTTTGTCATTATGTTGACATCATCTCTTATGGATCAGTCAGTTCTGGTGGCTCAGTAGCTTGTATGCTTATTGTGGGCAGGAACTATGCTATACATCCTTCCTACTGATTTAAATTCTGTGGTGAGTACATGTTTAATGAGATGACTTGAACTTGACAGGTAACTGATGGAAGCACATAAAGTTGGGTAGTTTCATTGTTTCTTGACATCAAATTTAAATTGTGTTTCCGAGTCTCCTTAATGTTTAACTATGCTCATTTTAAGAAAATTTTCATGCCTTGCTGTTGGAAATGTAATTTGGTACAGTGCTTTCGGAAAGTCATTTGGCAGTAGGTATCAAGAGATTTACAAGTTCATGGCATTTGATTTATTAATTCCATTTCTGGGAACCTCTCCTAAGGAAACAATTCTAATTATAGAAAAGGCCTTATGCACAAAAGTCTCCATTTCAGCACTGTTACTAATAGAAAAAATTGGGAAGTCTTTAAGAAGTCTGGGTAATAAAAATGGGACTTCGCTTAATTTTCAAAAAACAATTCTAGTGGACAATTTGGGGGAATTATGTGTGAATATGATCTGGCTTTTAGATGAGATGAAATTATTCTGAAAAAGTAAGATGGAGATTGTTAACCCATAAAAATAATATAGCTATAAAATAATATGCCTACATTATCTCATTATAATATACATATACATACACAAATGCATACAGATACATATATACATAAAAGATTCAATAGAATATATTAAGATCTTAACCATAGTAACCTCTAGGTGTTAGAAATTGATGTTTATGTTTTCTGATTTTTTGTGTGTGTTTCGTAATTTTCTACCAATACCCATTACACAGGTATAATAATAAAAGGATATTTTTTAAAAACAAGGAACTGAAAACAAATAATAGTGCAATAGCTTCACAATGGTTAAATTAATTATTATAGCTCTACGTTCTTGATTATTTCATTATATTTAAAGACAGCATTTATGAGAAGCTTTAGCAGCATGATAAAAATCTTTCTGTCATAATATACGGTGAAAAGAGCAAGGTGAAAAAGTTTTTATGCGGTTTGGTCTCATTATGTACATACTTCAAAAATAGATCTCACGGTTATTGTTTCTAGATGGTAAAATGGAGTTTTCTTTTCTTGTATTTTTAATTTTTTATAATATATAGTATTTTTATTTGGAGAAAAAATATATATCATCAAAAATTCTATTAGAAGAGCTCTAGTATGTGTTTCAGAAGTTTTAGGATATTGTCTTAAGAAGTTCAAAAAAGTTATGGCTGCAAATCATGACTGTATTTAAATAAAAATAACATTTCATACTAAAACTATATATAGGAGGGAATTATATTATGTCTTTTGTAAGGATAGAGTAAGAATCTACGAACTTTGTATAGGCAAAAATGGTTACAAAGATTTGTATAATTTCAGCATAAAGGCAGTTTCCTTAATACTACTTTTCATTAAATCATTCATTCACTCATTCATTCAGATTGCTCATAGAACATGGATTTTAGTGCTGGGTATTCAGAAATAAGAAATGTTAAGAGGAGACATAAAATTGAATTGTCTTACCTTTTGCCCCAGAATTGAAAGGTTAAATTTTCTTAGGACAGCAATACTGTATGTGATCAAAAGTCCAAAACACCTTTACTATATCTGAGTAATATTTACTGAATTTCCAGATGTTCTCCTAGCTCTTTAATTAGGTTCCCTGGTTTCTGTCTCATTCCAGTGTTGAAGTCAGCAGCCAAATGCCACATATGGAAAAACGTTCCTCTGGAAGTAAATTGAATATTTTAAAATTTACTGTCACTTATCTTAATATTTAACTCAAGAAAACTTCTGTTTCTCAGTGTTGCTCTACAGATTTTCATGTGTCTGTTAAATTGTTGGTAATGCTACATAATTCAGCAGAAAACTAAATGGATTCTACCTCATTTAGAATGGTTTTAAGGGTAAAGTGATAGATCATTCTTTGGAGTAATTAAATACATCTAATAAGTACCATTTGATTTCTTGTTGGTTTAACCACCTTTATTTACTTCCATATGGTAAATTCAGAAACCTATTAATATTACTATTTATTCAGAGGGCTTCTGAATATCTTTTAATGAGAAAAATCTATTAGGAATAGTAGAAAATTATGGAATCCAGTAGATTCAGGAGGAATTTTTAATGGATCTCATTAACATTTGAGTTTTAAGTTGAGAGAATATTCTGTGCTCATTTCCCAGCTACTTTAGGAATAGTATGATTATGGTTATTTTTAAACCTAGAAGAAGCTATTTTGGAGTGCTTGTTAGTTCAACATTCTAGATCTATTCTCCATGTGATATTGACTTAAAATTTAAAAAGCAGATGTAGGTCAAAGGAGATTCTGCAAACACTTTCAGTGTTTTATCCTGGGGCTTTGACAACTTTAAAGCAATGGCAGGGTGATGAGTCTTTTTAATATCTAACCTAAATACTCCTGGTAAATTTTAAAGTCATCTCTTTCTAAATTTTCTCTCTTACAAGCGAAAATAAAAATCTAATTATTATGCTTGGTCTTTATTTCAGCAATGGTTATCTGTTTTGTCCCTAATACGTAGAGACAGAAACTTAACATTTCATGAAAGATAGACCTCACGAAGCATAGACAAGAAACTGTTAATAGGGATTTCTTCTAGGAGTGGTAGTGGGAGGTAAGGATTGAGAAAGAGAGATTTGGACCTTCTACTATATTTCTTGTACTGTTGACTTTGCCATGAATATACTATTAATTTTATAATTTAAAACAAAAAGGCAAAATTTTATTTATTTATTTATATACAAATTATAAGTTTATATTTGGCTTTTGGCATGTTATGAGCTTAATAAATAATTAAATTTCGGCATTTATTTGCATTTATTTTTACAAGTGTGCCTACCATCTGCTGAACTTGAAAGGATCTAGCATGAAAAAGTTTTTAACAATATATGAGACCTGGAATAAACAAGCACAAATACTTTAGACATTTAAAAAAGCTGTTTAAAGAATATCCTCATGTTTGTTCAACTTTGGCCCCCAGATACTGAAAGCATTTCTTTTCATAATAAACCAAAATTACTGGATATAATCTTTGCCATGTAGAATTTCATGTAATCAGTCATCTTTTCTGACCCAGTCATTAATGGTTATTCTTCTCATGTTTTACGTATTTCATTTTCAGAATCCTCAGAAAACACACTCATTTTCCTACTACTAAAAATAAACAAATATAACAATTTATTCCTAAGTATAGTGTATTTCCCGTTATTGGTGTTTCTTTCACAGGCTATGGTAAGTAAAGGAACTGGAGAGATAGCGGGGTAAAAGGTGACAAGAATGATGTCCTGAAACTTTGTTTTGCCAAGGTCACCTGCCAGCTATATTTCAGGGCTCATTTCAAGACTATTTCAGGACTAATCCCCTGAATTTATACAGCATACTCTACAGATGTGGAAACTGAGGTTTGTGCCTTACCTAACACACTAATAATTGGTTCTAATAATGCCAAGATCATACGGGCTAATTTTTTTTTCCTTACAACTATTGTAACTTTTACATTAAACACTTGGGATTTGTAGGGTACCAACAGAAAACCAACTTAAATTTCTTTCCGCTCTGCCCATTCAAACTAGAACTGGAGGAGATGTCTGACCCAACACTGGGAATGAACTATAGGCCCCATGACTTTTCTGTTCATTATCAGATAATTAAAGGTACTCAACACACTTTAGCCTTAGATTGTTTCAGTTCAGTAATTATCAATGTATGGTAACAATCAAACTTTATTCAAAGTAAAAGTTTCTCAACTCAGATTAGCTGCATCGATAAGCCTGAAATAGAAACAAAAG
This sequence comes from Orcinus orca, assembly GCF_937001465.1. Lineage (NCBI taxonomy): Eukaryota > Metazoa > Chordata > Mammalia > Artiodactyla > Delphinidae > Orcinus > Orcinus orca. The sequence goes on from NC_064567.1 coordinate 70,836,815, forward strand.
GCATGGTCACCTTCCCTGTTTTCTTCAGCTTTTTGCTTTTATCCCTCTTCTGTCAGCTTGATGTGGGGAGCAGGGAGGAGAGGTAAGGACGCAGGAACGGTCTTCTGTGTTGGATTCTCCTGTGAACTGACATCCCTGCTTAGGACAGATGATTAAAGTTGCCTGTTTCCCTTACAGGTGCTTATTAGGGTTCACTCACCCAGTTTCCTGAACTAAGTGAAACACCCCACAATTGGCCAATTACATGCTCCCTCATTCTTTGGGTACCAGCCTGTACGCCTCTGGAGTATTCTTGCTGAAGTGTCCTCGACCAGTTAGGTGTCCCTCACAGGCAGATTGTAAGACAATCCTGGGCCAGTCTTGTCATCCTCTTTCTCTCCTGGCCTAAATCTGCTCTACACAATATACACCTTAGACCTGCTCATAAGGTGTGCCTTCTTTCTCCAGGTGGACTCAATTACCTTCTTATTCTTTAGATTTCTCAGACTTGAGTCAGAAACCAGTCCACCCTATCTCCAAAACTTCAGGAAACATATCAAGTTCTCCAAGTGTGTTCTTTCAAGCCCTTCTCATTAATCTTAAGGGGAGGGACAGGCAAGCCCTACATCACTAAGGAGGAGGGGGTGGGCTGGGGAATACATACATAGACACTCTTCCTCAAGAAACTCTCCATCTCTTTTCTCCAATGTCTTGGCCATTTTTACTGCAGCTCTTTTATACCTTTGAGTGTTGAGGAGCCATGGGTTCCCACACTGGTTTTGTTTATACCTTTGCCTTCCTACATGGGTGATCTAGAATGTGGGAGTAGTTGATACTCATTTTCCTGGGGTCTCAGCCAAAGTAGAGACAACTATTTAGTAACAGCTTTGGGAATATAACTTTTGAAAAACTTTAATGTAGTCTGTGAGATACTTTTTCAACCAAATATCTCAGTCTAAAGTCTGTTTGTTTCGTACGTGCTTGTCGGAGCCAGTAATGCTAGCTGCCCTACTTAAATATAAGCTTAGACACCAGAGACTAGCAGAGGTGATCCATAAATACAGGTATTGTGCTGTATTTATTTCGATTGATTATTCATTCACTTGAATAGATAATACATAACATGATATGACATCTAAAATACGTAGAATAATATATAATGACAAGTGCATTTTCCTTGTGCTTGAATATCCCAATCACTCTGCCTTACCAAGGAGCAAATATTTTATTTATTAGTTACTTAAAAATTAATTTGCCTAACATTTGCAGAAATCTTAAAGGTCATGTGGATAATTTATAGAAAATAATGTCCTAATTGTGCTCAGACTGATTTGACTTAGCTTTCCATGTATGTTACCTCTCAGCTGAGAAATGTTGAGTATGGAACATAACTGTGCTAAATCTTGGTATTCCGTCTGTAAAATGGAAATCGTAATACTAAAGACCTTACCGAGTTGTGGACAATTAACTGAGCAAAATAGATTGAAAGGCGGTAGTACAGCTTCTGTAACAGAGTATTCACTCAATAAATATTAATTTTTTGTCTCAAACTCTTTGTCATGTAATATTAGCTTCCACTTCCTCCTCTCAACACTCAACACTCTGCCATCCACATCCTTTGTGTGCCTCTGTGGCAATAATTACTTGAAGTTTCCTGCATATACCCAGCTCCAAAACTTTGTTGTGTAAAGCATGCCCACGGTGCCCTGTGCGTATCTCTGATATCATGCTTCCTCACTGTAGTGTAATTGAATAATGTTTATTTTTCTCCCCACCTTAGTGCTTTGTTCAGTGTTTTGTCACTCGGTTCAGTGATTGCCACTTAATAAACAGAATGTATTTGTGGAATGAGTGGATGCACAAATAAAGCAACCTCGCTGAGGGCCTTTTCTGTTTTGCTAGTGGGGAAATGGACAAAGGTGAAATATTTACATTGATGACATGAGTGTGTGGGGACCATGGGACTTAGCTCACCTAGTGTCACAGAGGAAACATCAAGGGGGTGGGAAGAAAAGGGTTGTTAAGGAGAAGGTAGGGGGCAAGGGGGAAGATCCTGAACCGTCTGAGTATACATTTAGGAGTTTTGCTTGGACCTTAACCTTGATTTATCCTCTTGTTCAGGCATTGGGAAGAAAGTGGCTTTTCAGTTAAGAAATTGGAGGCTTGAAGCAGACCACATGTGTTCCTTCATACTGTATCAGTTAGCCCCAGAAAACCTAAAGTGTCAGGGGGGAAAAGGAACAAGAAAATGAATCATTTTTCTCGATCACGTGAAAAGTCTGATGCCTTGATTAAAAGGATGGAGTCAATACTGTGGTGGCATTTTAAGTCCGTGTTTTCACACATTCTGCTCCAAAGAAGCTGGCGATAGTATGTATTGAATTAAAAATATAATCTTAATAGCTTAAGGGAAAATATTAATAAGGCATTGGCAACTTTCACTTTGCATAATTTAAAATTTCTGTATGTTATATTTCTGGAAATATAACAGTTCCCAAGTGATTGTCTTTTATATTTCCGAAATGAAGAAATATTTTGTTCTATATATTAACTTTTTGTTATTTCTAGATCCCAGTATATTTAAAATTTTTTATTCAGTTATTTTAACAACATAATTGAGATACATCATAAAAATTCACTCATTTAACATGTATAATTCAGTGTTTTTAAGTATATTCACAGGGTTATGTAACCCTCACCACAATCTATGAATACTTTTGTCTACCCTAAAAAAACTCATACCCACTAGCAATCATTTCTCATTCCCACTTTCCCTCTCCCAGCCATAAGCAATCATTAATCTATTTTTTGTCTCTGTAAATTTGCCTATTTTGGACATGTGGTATAAATGGAATCACACAATATCTAGTCTTATGTGGCTAGCTTACTTTGTTCAGCATAGTGGTGCTAAGGTTCATCCATGTTGGCATGTATCAGTACTCCACTTATTTTTACTATTTAGTATTACTGAGTAATACTCGCTTGGATGGATATGCCACATTTTATCAGTTCATCGACTGATCGACATTTGGGTTGTTCTGTCTTTTGGTTATTATGAATAATATTGCTGTGAACATTTCTGTACAAGTTTTTCTGTTGGATGTGTTTTTCATTTCTCTCGTTGTATATACCTAGGAGTGGAATAGCTGGGTCATAAGTGCTTGTCAATACTTGGTATAATCTGTCTTTTTTATTATAGCCATTCTAGTGGGTGTGAAGTGGTGTCTCATTGTGGTTTTGATTTGCATTGCCCTGAAGACTAATGATGCTGAGAATCTTTTCAAGTGCTTATTGGTCATTTGTATATCTTCTTTTTTTTTTTCTTTTTTTTTCTTTTTTTTGCGGTACGCAGGCCTCTCACTGTTGTGACCTCTCCCGTTGTGGAGCACAGGCTCCGGACGCGCAGGCTTAGCAGCCATGGCTCACGGGCCCAGCCGCCCTGCGGCATGTGGGATCTTCCTGGACCAGGGCACGAACCCGTGTCCCCTGCATTGGCAGGTGGGCCCCCAACCACTGCACCACCAGGGAAGCCCCTGTATATCTTCTTTTAAGAAATGTCTTTTCAAGTTCTTTGCCCATTTTTTTAATTGGGTTGTTTGTATTTTTGTTGTTCAGTTTAACTCTTACAAATTTATTTATTCTGGATACTAGATCCTTATCAGATTTATAATTTGTGAATATTTTCCCCCATTCTTTGTATAGATGTTATCATTTTCAGCACAAAAGTTTTAACTTTAATGTAAATCTTTTTTTTTTCCTTGTGCTTTTGATCTTGTTATTTAAGAAACCATTGCCAGGATCCAAGGCCACAAAGATTTACTCCTGTGTTGTCTCCTAAGAATTTTATAGTTTTAGCTGTACACTTACGTCTGTGATCAATTCTGAGTTAATTTTTTGTGTGTGGTGGAAGGTAGGGTTCCAACTCCATTTTTTTTTATTTTATTGGAGTATAATCGCTTTACAACATTGTGTTAGTTGCTGCTATATAACAAAGTGCATCAGCTATACGTATACCTATATCCCCATATCTCCTCCCTCTTCAGTCTCCCTCCCACCCTCCCTATCCCACCCCTCTAGGTGGTCACAAAGCACCGAGCTGATCTCCCTGTGCTGTGCAGCAGCTTCCCACTAGCCATCCATTTTACATTTGGTAGTATACATAAGTCCATGCCACTTTCTCACTTCGTCCCAATTTCCCCTTACCCTGCTGTGTCCTCAGGTCCGTTCTCATGTCTGTGTCCCAACTTCATTATTTTTGCATCTCGATATCTAGTTGTCCTAGCACAATTTGTTGAAAATACTGTTCTTTCTTCATGAACTGTCTTAACACTCTAGTCAAAAAACAATTGACCATAAATGTAAAGCTTTGTTTTTAGACACTTAGTTCTATTTCATTGATATATACACATGTTCTATGCCAGTGTCTTGATTATTATAGTTCTGTAGTAAGTTCTAAAACCAGGAAGTGTGTCCTCCATATTGTTTTTTCTTTTCAAGAATGTTTTGGCTATTGTGAGTCCCTTCCATTTTCATATGAATTTTAAGATCAGCTTGTCAGTTTCTGCAAATAAACAAAGCAAAAGTAGGAATTTGATAGGGATTGCATTGAATCTGCAGATAAATTTGGGGGATATTGCTATCTTAGTAATATTAAGTCATCTGATCTATGAACATGGGATGTATTTCCATTTATTTAGATCTCATTTAATTTCTTTCCAAAATGATTTATAATTTCAGTGTACAAGTGTTGCAGTTATTTTGTTTAATTTCTGCCTAAGAATTTTATTCTTTCTTGATGTGTAGATTATTTTTATTGACCTTTTACTTAGTTTGATTGTATTTGCTGATCAAAAGTTTCCCAGAATTTCTAAATATATTATAATATGGTTTTGTACAGTTAGAAAACATATTGATGACTACAAAATAGTTTATTGCCATTTATGTGCTCCCCACTTTTGCCATTGAAAGATTTTGCCTCTTTAAAGAAAATAAAATTATATGTTCTTTTGCCCTATAATTTTAAAATTAACAAAAAAGTTCAGTGTTGCTGTAACAATGCTACCATAATCTAAATATATCAGTGATTTTTTTTAAAGAATTCCTAGTTGTTTCATTCAGTTGGTCTTCCGGTCTTGCTGACTGTACCTTGAAGACATCTCTTAAATTCATCCCTTTCTATTCTGTGTTCGGTACCTTAGTTATTCAATGGTTATCTTCTTGTCTGCTTTTGTTGTTGCTGTTAGCTTTTTAGTTATTTCTCCATCCACCATCCTCTTAATATCTTGTACTCAGGAGCATTTCTTATGACCCGTATAGAAAGAATTGTTGCTATTTCTGCGATTTCATAATGTATTTAAGGTGCTTAGCACAACACATTTCATAGAGAAAACTCTCAAAAATTTGCACCCATCAACATCCCTAATTATCTATTCAGATCGTTAAGTGTAGACTTTATCATATTCTATACTTTTGTATGTTTTCTCACCATTTCTTCCCTCAGATACCCACCCTGCTTAGATTGTAAATCTTTTGATAACAACAACTAGTTATTACTCCTCACCTTTCTATTTTTGGGGCCTGCATTGTTTAGCGGTAAGAAAACTGAGTTAAGTTTTAAGAGTAAAACTGAAAAAATATTGTCCATGATTATAAATTAATTAATCTGTCTTGCTTTCACATCTGTCAAATAATGGATAGTATTAACCTGGTGAGCGCTTTGGTGTTAAATAAAATATTACAGTTTTCTTAAGTTTGAGGTGGTCCCGTTTTTGAGTTGCTTATTCCTCTTAGGGTTCCAAATATGTATGTATTTTAAGAGAAGAATTGTATTTCTGGCTTTATTTAACAATTTGGTTTTATCTGTTTGCATAATGAGGGGAAGCTGGCACTTAGCTATCTAAGCTAAGTAAAAAATAAGTGCTCGATTCACATGTACAAAAACAGAATCTGAGATGCCAATATTTAAAAATAATTTTTCATTCTGAATAACAATTATGTACTCTACAATATTTGTATTCCTTCCAATTATTTTGTACCACATTTATGGTATTCATTGGATCTCTATTCCTAAATCTTTTGATGTAAGGTACTAGTTTTGTACTAATATTTTACTAATAGAATATAAAAATGCAATTCAAAGTATTCATGATTTTAATTTTATACCTTTTTTCTTGCAAGACATGCAAGTGCCATTCTTTAGAAAGTTATTTTTAAGCCCATGTTTGGGCTCCACTCTTCCCTGTGCTTTTCCCTTATACTTTTAAACTGTAAAATCCATGAATATAAGAACCATGTTTTCGTTTTCTATTTTTCTCAGATGCCTAGGCCAGCATTGAGTGAATGTATTTTCAAAGTATCCCATGGTTTGTTTATCATATAATTGAAAATTGAAAATCCAAATATTTTTCAAAGGGAGGAGAATTTCTGAAAGTAGTTTTTTTCTTAGCATCTTAACATCCAAACTCTGCTTGCTCACAAGATGACTTAATCAGCACCATATCAGAGACAGCTTGCTGTGTTTACCATTGTTAGTTGGGCCAGCATATGTCCAAAACAGTTGGAAGGAGAAAAACAGCATTGACTTGAAGCCAAATTAGAGAGAGGAGAAAAAAAGAGTTCTTTAACTATTGAACAGGACCAAATGCTTTGGACAGTTAGGGTACTTCTGTAGAGGGAAAAAAAAGGACGATTCTTTTAGGAAAAAAAAAAAACCCAAAGCTTAGTTCATATCTAAATGCACTGAAATAATTAAAATAAGTAAATTGATGTGTGATGGTAATTTTACTTGTATAAACCTTTGCAGGTAATGTTATTTTTATACATTAACCAAAAAAAGGAATTCTAAGATATTTAAATTGTGGGTAATTTTTTTTTTTCAGTTTTACTTTTCAACTTTAGTTGGTTTTCTTCTTCCTAATTACTGGCAATTTTCTGTTACCTTATTAAGCAATGTGGGCACATTTGACTATCCATTACATTTCATGGGATCAGAATAATATTTCTGATTTTTGTCAAATCGAGTACTGTATTGCTCTGTAGTAGCACTTTTGAGGAAAATGTTTATTCTTACTTTCATAAGTAATTAATAAAACAAAATGTAAATACTGTGTTCACTATACCTCACTGAGAAACAACTCTTGTAGGAAAATAAATATGTTCTTTGAAATAGAAAATGGAAAGTGTGTTTTGCTGTTTGTAATGGAAGGTTTGAGAAGTTTCCATACACCACAATCAGGGAATAGAATAATTTTGACCATAATTGAGTTTTATATCTCAGGCAAGGCATGCCCTAGGATAATTTTTAATTAGATAAAGCTTTTCTAAGGGAGTTCCTGCTTTCCATTCTCTGTCATTTTCTTCTATTTGGTAGGCATCCCTCTCTTTCCTCCTAGGACCCCTTGCTTTCTCTATGGTCAGACCCTGCCTTGCTGGTTGTTGATTTACCCAAAGAAGTCAATGAAGGCAACAGGAATTGCCTATCTCATGAGACAGACTTTCTAATAGAGACTAATATATATTCTATATATTTGAAGGTTGGGAAAGAATAGCCTTGGCCCTAAAACAAGCCTTGAGATCATTACTTCAGCCTCTTAGTTTTTATTTGTCTTATACATGAAGAACCCAAGGCCCGTAGAAGTAGAGTGATGAAGATTAGAACCAAGGACTCAGTTTTCTTTCTGCCATGTTCTGCTTCTCTCCTTTGGCAGGATCTTGGGTATTAGCCAGTGATTGAAAGAAGATGGACTGATAGATCAATTCATTTATCTATTCTCTAAAACAACTGTGTCCCATGATTGTGAGAATCAAGTAACACCAAGGCTTGGTTTTAACAATTTGATGTTACTGATGAGTTTGGTGAAAGCATTTTCAGAGCAGCATAGAAGATGGGATCTAGGTTTGCACCCTGGGACCTGGAGGTGAGAGTAGACAGAGGAGGGATGCACCTTGTGTTGAGAATCAGAATCACTCAGGCCCTGAGGCTTGGTTATCAGGTCACGTGTGTCAGGCCTGGCTTCCTCTTTGCTGAAGATGAGTTTTTCTTAGGAGGTGACTTAGTCATTTATGCAAATGGACATCTGTTGTGCCAGCCCCACCTGCTCTCCAGACATGCCCAGAAATTTCTGAACCTTGACTTTGACTAAATCCTGCATCCTGCCAAATTTACCTTGAGAGGAATAAACCCAACTGAATGACCTCCATAAATCTTAGAGAAGCATGCCTAACGTGGCAGGTTGAATTTCCTCACTGACCTAAGGAATCACATGGGATTCTGTCTCCTTATCTCTCCCTCTACCCCAGCAGGGAGAGGAAACCTGAATAACCACTATAAAAGTGTCTTTTCTCTTAGGATAAAGAAAATTTTCATGTGTTTTTGTTCTCTTTTGTTTAACCAAGGTAATATTTACTTTTTTTTTAATTTGAAGGATTATAGATACCAAACTGCTGAGTTAAAGCATTTAAAAAAAAACTAGAACTTAAAATTCTGTGTAATAAATGAGTTCTCAAGTTGTTGAATCTCAACTCATCTGATCTAAGTTATATTACGAATTCTGTGGAAAATAAAATGAAACCAGTGGATTCAGAATGGCTGTGGTAAACTCTATGATTAGCAATATATTTCCTATAATCTTGGGTTACATTAATTTAAAATTACATTAATATCTGGAAGGACATTTGGGTAACTATTTTTTTCCATAAGGTTTTTTTTTCTTACAATGCCTAACTAGTAAGTCTATTTTGTTTGAGGCACCACATTTCTTTAGTGGTTTGGCTGCAGATCTATCACTAGGATATAATAGCCAACCTTGTAGTAGGTATTATTGTAGCTTTGAGGTACATGTGCTGTTTCTTTAAAACCTCAAGGTTTTAAAATATTCCATACAAACTAAATCAACCCACACATTATTAACAAAAATTTTAACGTCAAATAAACACAATATCCTGTAATTTCTAAACATTCCTTTCCTAAACTCACTCAAATGTTCACATGTTGATTTCTGTAAGATGTACTGGCCTTGTGTGTGTGTGTGTGTGTGTGTGTGTGTGTGTGTGTGTAGTATGAGGAATCATATATCAACTGCTACACAGATGGGAGCAGTCTGTGTCCTTTTCTTTTTAGTAAAAGAAATTTCAATTGAACAAATATTTGTTCTAGATCTAGCTTCTAACATGCAGAGTCTGTTATCTTTCCTCATAGAAAAGAGATAAGTTAGAAGGAGAAGCCACCTGAATCTTTAATATGGAGTATGATACAGTGACTTTCATTTAGCCTCATTCGAAGTTAATATTTACCATGATTTTAAGTAAGCAAGATAAAAAAAAGTAGCACTTAAAAAAATGTTGTGTATGTGACCTTGGAAGTTTTCACTCTAGCCTGTCTATTGCTCATTATCATCACCTGTAAAAGGGGAATAATGATTGGTATAATAAATGAAAAAACTCCATGCAAAAATTGTAGCTAGTGCTCAGCATACATCCCTCACTTTAAAATGTCATCGTTCTTACTTATATTTTTGTTTTCTAGTTAACTGCTTAATGCGAAGAGCAAGCAACAAAGCCTAAAACTAATATATTAGTCCAATAAAAATACTTAGAGCTACTTTTACATGGAATTTTTCTTGTCAGCGTAATCTGCTTCCTAATTATGTTTTATTTTAGATGAAATAAGCTATGGTAATTTTTAACCTTCTACATTATACCAGTAGGGTAGAGAGTAGAGAGGTAGCTTAGGCATTGGATTGTCAATGGGAGGTATCACTGTATGAGAATAAAAAGTAGATGTAGATTCTCTGCCACAGGTTTGGCAGACTTTTTCAGTCAGGGCAGATAGTAACTATTTTAGACTTCGCAGCCTGTACAGCCTCTGTCACACTCAACTCTGCTTTTGTGGTGTGAAAGCAGCCATAGACAATAAATAAGTGAATGGGTGTGACTGTGTTCCAATAAAACTTTATTTGTGAGCACTGAAATTCGAATTTCACGTAATTTTCACATGTCATGAAAGGTTTTTCTCTTTACTTTTTCACCATTTAAGAATATGAAAATCATTCATGTGTAGCAGGCAGTAAAAAAACAGGAGGCAGGCTGGAATTGGCCATAGTTTGCTTACCCCGGCTCTACACAGTTATGTTCATTTTTAATGCTTTAAATTATTTCTTATACTTTTGTTTGTACAAATTGTATATACTGCTTCAAATTGTAGACTGATTATCTCAAAGCTGTGCTTAAAATATTGAGAAGCATTCTGTAATGCTGACAGTTCTCTGAATACAGCCTATTTCTATAAACAGATACTATGAGTTCTACCAGGAATAGAAATTTTAATGACAGTCTAATTAAACAGAAGAGAAAAATTATTACATTTTCTTATACCAAATTATGAATATCTTTAAGGCACATATACTGTCACATTGATTTCTCTTTATATATTTTTAAAAAATTAGATTTTTCTGACAATTTTAGGCTCTTCTTTTAGGTAGACCCTTCCACTTACCTAACAAGTTGTGCCTTAATGGCTAGTGATCATCTTCTATAATGCACAAGGAATCATGAACCAAAAAAACCTCTGAAATAAGAAAAAGATAAACTACCACAGTCTATCCTGTCAAATCTTTTCTCATACTGTCAAAAAACAGCTGCCTCTTCCTTTTTGTTACTGCTCGCTTTCTTCAATTAAAAAAGTAATCTAAAAATTTATGAACAATACATTCAAGTCTCATTAACAGTTTACAGTTAATATGATTCAGGATCTCTTTCTGAAACAATCCAATGTTATTTAGTTAATCAAGTACTAATAATAACTTCATTATTAGGCTGTCTTTACCTGTGAGTTAGTGGATTTCAGATTAGAGAGTAAGATGAATTTTTAAAAATTGTATAGACTCAACAGAAATTTCTGTAGCTAAAAGAAAAGAGTGAAACACTAAATTTGCAATTCCTAAATACAGAATTGTTTCTAAAGAGAGCATTGAAACACCTGAAAATTCACCAATGTGTTAAAATATGCAGAAATGTGTTCCATTACACATTTCTCTATGGTATATATCGGCTGTTACAAGCAAATGCTTTCCTTTTACCTCTAAAACATATGTAATATTATTTTAACAAAAAACTTTTCATTCTCATTTACAGCAAGGCAAACTTCAAGGTGAACTGTGTAGAAATTAAATTGGATACCTGTTTTGTAGAAGTCAAGAAGAATAATAGTGGAGTGGCCAAGACCATAGACTCTGCAGCTGGTTGCTGTATGTTCTAATTCCTGTTGCACCACTAAGTAGCCACGTGACCTTGGCCAGTTTCCTCTGTGGCCTACATTTTCCTCATTGGTGAAGTGAAGCTCATAATTGTGTCTACCCCGTGGGTTACCAGATAGCACAACCTTACAGTGTTGTGAAGAAGGATAAATGAGTTAACATTTCTTTTAAAGCATTCAGAACGGTGTGTGGCACATAGTAAGTGCTATATTGGTGTTGGCTCCATAATTTAAATTAAAGCAAAACAACTCTCCAGACCAATGAACAATATGGTATTAGTCTTTGTTCTTACCCAAGTTTAGAGAGCTAAATTTGGAATCAGCAGAGGGAAGTCACGTTTCATTAAAATGCTCAAGGCCTGAAAACTTTGCATAATTCCAAGCTTGCATAATTATTTTAAAACTCATCTCTGAAGCACTTCTGACAAAGGACAGTGGGTATTTCTACTTATGAACAAGAGTGGCGCCACCATGTGGCAATAACATAAACACGGGTGCCAATGCATTTATCTGGCTAGGTTTGAAATTGTGCAATTTTGGATGATTTTTTTCTTTTTTGGCTATGTTGGGTCTTTGTTGCTGCGCCTGGGCTTTCTCTAGTTGCGGCGAGAGGGGGCTACTCTTCGTTGCGGTACGCGGGCTTCTCGTTGCGGTGGCTTCTCTTGTTGCGGAGCACAGGCTCCAGGCGCAGGCTCAGTAGTTGTGGCTCGCAGGCTCTAGAGCACAGGTTTAGTAGTTGTGGCATACGGGCCTAGTTGCTCCGCGGCATGTGGGATCCTCCCGGACCAGGGCTCGAACCCGTGTCCCCTGCATTGGCAGGCGGATTCTTAACCACTGTGCCACCAGGGAAGTCCCGAATTTTTATTTTTTAACATTAACTTTCACCCCCAAATTGTATGTACAAAGTGAAACTTTATTATTTCCAAATCATACATTCCAAATTCTCATAATTCCATGAAACAGTAGTGCATTTTTCTTTGAAAGAGGACTAATGTAATTTGCCTCTGATTTGAATTTAGCAAATAAAGAAATAATGCCGTTAGAGCAGTGTTTTTCAGTTGAATTCCATGGAGTCTGGATTCCCAGGGGAACAGGCCAGGGAGGAAGTGAGTGGGTAGGATATTGGCTCCTACTTAATAGTTGCACTCGTGCTGGCTTTATACGTTGGGACTATTCATAAGTTTTTATTTGAAGAAAGTGTCCAGCTGTATAAAGAAATGTTTTTGTTTTTAAAAGTGAGTGCAATCCTATATTAGAACGTTTTAGTGGGACTATAAGACTTTTGTTTTGTAATAAAGATTTCCTCAGAGCTTAGAAAACAACTGAGATCTGGAGAAGGGGGGAAAAAAAGGTTGAAGTCCTAGTCCCATTATGCAAGACTGAAGATTAGAGAGTAGAAAAGGAAAAGACATGGTTTAAATCGAAGAGGAAAATGAGAGAAGCATCATGCATGGCATTTCTGCTCTTTTTCTTCCATACCTTCCTGCAACTTTTAATATATGCTCTTGTCTTAAATATACTAAGCATTGAAGCTTTCAGAAAATATTGGAATATTTTTTAGGTTAAAGGCAATTGTTTCTTGCTGGCAGTACACAAAACCAATAAAAGCTCTTCTTTTCTCTCAAAACAGAATACGGTTACATACTTCTGCACACAAGGGTTCCTGATAGAGGAGTGGGAACATATTCTTTGAAAAAAGTCTATTTGCCAAATAAACAAATGTAATTTGTTCAAAAAAAGTGTTATTAGAGTGAGGTCTCTGCTGAGAGAATCATTTATTCAACCAATATTTATTAAACTTACATTACATGTCAGTTGATGAGCTAAATTCTGGAGTCAGAGGGGAATCCCCTGCCTCACATATTAAGTTTTCGTAATGAGAAGGAAGTTGTGTTAGCTGTTTGCAAATAGTAATAATTTAGTACTTGTGTGTAACCTAGAAAAAAATGTAAGTTGTAGAGAAAAATATGGAGGAGACAGTTTGTCCCACCTTCGTCATAGTTCTTATAGAGGTCAGTTTGCTGTACATCCTAGATGATAAGTGGTATACATGGCTGAATAAGTGACACTTTTTAGATAAATACCTGTATTCCCTACTTCACGGCATTAACATTTCTCATCTACTGAATGTTTTATTTACAGGTATCATTATATCTGATTAAATTTTTGTCTCAAATTACAAAATGATATGGATTAGGTTCTTAGCTCCTATTACCTTGAAGTCACGTAAATTGGTTTGATTTTGTCCCCATACTGCAGGAAGCTCAGTGAAGCTTCTACTTGGTTCTCAAATAGTAAAGAACTAGCAAACACTGCGATACTTTAGAACTAAGTGGGTATTACAAATGAGTTGACAGTTCATGTTGGTGTTATGGTTTGTTATGACTCCTTAATTCAAAAGCATATTTGCAGAGAGGGAATTTGAATTAAGTAAATCAAAATAGTAAGGCTTTGATTAAAAAGTTAGCTTTCTTTAGCTTAAATGTTGATATTTCAAGGCCTACTGATATTTTAGTCATTTGTGGTTATTTTTGTTTCCTGTTCAGACCCCTGGGAATAAGAGAATAGTAAATAAAAGCTCAGATTGCTTCTTGCATTTATTTTCTTTTCATTTATGCCATGTATTAGTGCACCTTAAAGAAACAGTAAACATGTGTAACTTGAACAGAATCACTATCAGGGAGAATTGTATTTCTGGACTAATCAATTTAAGTATTCTTGTTCTAGAAATTATTTTTTCAAGTTTGATTAATTTATTCTTTATTTCATTATGATATAAATATTAACAGTGGAAAATAAGCTAAGAATATTTATTTGTATTACTAAAGTGAAATTTGGGCAACATTGTCATCAAACTGACGTTGTATTGCTTGTTTTTGCATTTCCCATTTTTGATGTTAGCCATATTCAAATTGAGTAATTTACTTTTTCAGAAAAAAATATGCCTTCCCAGTCTGCAATGATTCTACACATTTCAGTGAAGAGCCTTCAATAAAAGGCACTTCAATATTTTTTAAAAAATCAGTTATTGGATATTTTAGAGAAAATATTAAATAACCTTAAGATGATTTATTCTTTTCTATTAATTTAGTATTAATTAATTTACTATCTTTTCTATTAATTTAGTAATTCTTCATTTTTCAAATTGGAGATTTGAAAAAAATTCTTAGCTTATAGTTTATCGGTTCTGTTCTAATTTTGTCATAATGTAACATGGGGTAATCATTCATGAATTAGGCCTTACTGTTTAGATAACTCAGGATTGTGGCTTATTCTTGGTGATCTCTACTGAGGCAAACAGCATGATGGGTAAGTTTTATTTTACTCAGCGTTCCCTTCCTGCACTTTGGTGGTTGTCACCTGTCAGCACACTGAGTTTTAAGAGATAACTTGGGGTCTGGGAAATGTGAAATGACATCTTAGGTGGAAAAATTTTTGAGATTGCTTTTTTCAAATACTTAATCACTTTTGCCGGAAACCCATTCACTTATCAATAAACAGTCAATGTTTACCTGGATTCAGACAGTCAAAAAGAACTAATAAGTAATTGTTTTAGGATTTTAATTGGATATGTACATATGTGTTTCTAATTTTATTACCATATGATTCATCACTATCACTCATTCATTTATTCCTTCATTCATTTCAGGTATGCACTGAGGCATTACTATGATTTTATGCTGTGCCAGGCACTGAAAATGTGGTCCCTCTTCTCAAGGAACTTAGAATAATGGTGAAGGGAGTCAATTAAACAAATATTATGAAAATGAATTGAAAATTTTAATGAGAAAATACAATAAGATACAGAAAGACATCCTACATCAAATCATTTTTAGCTAAGATATGAAGGATAAGTCAGAATCAGTATAGAAAAATGGGGTGGGATTGGAATTTAGAAAGAGATAATGTATATGAGAAATCTCTGAGATTTCGGAGAGCATGGTGTGTTCACAGACTGAAAGAAGATCGGTGTGATTCAAATGAAGGGAGGAGAGTAGGGGGTGTGGAAGCTGAAAACACGGGCAGAAAGCACGTCATAGAGGGATAGGCCATCATGTTAAAGATTGGGGTTCCACTGATGGGTGTTACCCAGGAAAGTGACAGAGGGCTGCTTTAGTAAAATAGGCAGTGGTAGTGGAGAGCGCTTGATGAATTCAAAAAATATTTCAGAGTAGAAAAGATTGTTTATGTTGATTGGGTATGGATAATAAAGGGACAAAGGAGTCAAATATCAATTTCATGTTCTCCTCTGGCTGCACAGTACCTCTCCAGAGGTACTGGAGAAAGAGCAGAGTAAGACAGGTAAATGAAGAGTAACAGTACTAGTTATACATATCGGTGGCAAGTTTAGAATAGATGTTTAGGCTGGAGAGAGAATTGTGACCACAGAGGAAGCAAATAAAGTCCTGGGAATGGAAAATATCACCACTGAGAGTCCTGGAGGGAAAATAGAAGAGGGCCCAGGTGGGATTCTAGAGCACCAAAACCATTGCCCTTGATGCGTCATGTTTTCTACATCAGTTTATGGCTTGATGTGCATCAACACATGAGCTCCTTGAAGGCAGTGCCTTCTCTTGTTGACTAAAAACTGTTTTGGCAATTAATATGGCTTTACAAATATTTGCTGAATAAAGGTGTAAATGAAAAGTGATATGTTAACCTATGATACTTTAAAAACAGTGATTTCAATGTTATTTTAGATATACACAGCCCTAAACAGTCTGATACTTTCTTTAGATAGTATTAATTATATTATACTTATGAATTTATGCTGCAATGTAGTTATTGAGGCAAAGAGCTAGAGGAACAAAATACAAACAGCCATCAGGCGTGGGCCAGCCCTCAGTTAGGTTTATGCTGTGATATAACAAGTAAGATATAATGGATAAAAGTGTAAATAAAATTACAAAATTGGATTTCTTTTGTTCCAAATCAGTGTTAAAAGAAAGGGAGTGAGAGGTGGTAGTAGGATTTCAGAAAAGGAAATATCAAGGTGGTTTAAATGGATGTAAATCAAGTTCATGGAGTTGAAGGAAGAAAAACATTTAAGTTCTGTTTCTTTCCCAAAGCCCATGGATTCTACCTGAAGAATTCTTTCTGGTGATCAACGTAACCAATGATGAGGAAGTGGCAGTGAAGCTAGAATCACAAAAGCTAGGTATCCCCTGTTGCTGTACCAGAGCAAACTTTAAGATTCTTCATGGTGGGATTGACATCCCGCACATAAAGTTGTATCAGTAGCACAAAGACTGTAAGTGATACTTATGGATCTTCTTCCATCCATTCTCCAAGACCTCTCCAGTTTCTGTTCAAGAAGGCTCACAGTGAAAACTGTACTAGCGTTAGCTGACCAGATGATCAGTAGAATTGCGTATGTGCATATGAAGAGTTTAAGACACAGTAAACCAGATAACTTCCTAATTGGTAGTGGGTGTCACTGTTTTTATTCCATATTGATTTCAGTTTGGCCAGAAAGTACAGAAATGACAGGACAAGGCAGTACATACTATACAGAGCA
Organism: Orcinus orca; assembly: GCF_937001465.1. Classification (NCBI taxonomy): domain Eukaryota; kingdom Metazoa; phylum Chordata; class Mammalia; order Artiodactyla; family Delphinidae; genus Orcinus; species Orcinus orca. The sequence continues at coordinate 70,853,563 of NC_064567.1, forward strand.
GGTAATAATCTCTCTGACGCTACCTGTCAAACCAGCATAAGTGAACATCTTGGTATTGAGCAGAGTTTCATAGATGACACGGTATCATTAGGATACATGTACACGTAGGTTAATAGAACCAGCCTGTCCTGGCGAAGCCTGCAAAAAAGAAACAAGTAGGGAAAGATTAGTGAAAGATGTCTATTCCTGCTGAAGTTTCATATAAATTCCTGCAGCGTTTCCCATGTACTTAAACTATTATTAAAGGCTATACTTTGAAAAAGTATGGATTACACGTATCCGAGAGAGATATTCCACATTCATTTTTTTTTAATTAATTTTTATTGGAGTATAGTTGCTTTACAATTTTGTGTTAGTTTCTGTTGTACAACAAAGTGAATCAGCTATACGTATACATATATCCCCTCTTTTTGGATTTCCTTCCCATTTAAGTCACCACAGAGCACTGAGTAGAGTTCCCTAAGCTATACAGTAGGTTCTCATTAGTTATGTATTTTATACATAGCATCGACAATATATATATGTCAATCGCTTTCTCCCCATTCATCCCACCACCACCCCTTTCTCCCGGCTGGTGTCCATATGTTTGTTCTCTACGTGTGTGTCTCTATTTCTGTTGTGCAGATAAGATCATCTATACCATCTCTATAGATTCCACATACATGTGTTAATACGATACTTGTTTTTCTCTTTTTGTCTCCACTCTGTATGACAGTCTCTAGGTCCATCCACGTCTCTACAAATGATCCAATTTCGTTCCTTTTTATGGCTGAGTAATATATTCCATTGTATATATGTGCCACATCTTCTTTATCCATTCCTCTGTTGATGGACACTTAGGTTGCTTCCATGTCCTGGCTATTGTAAACAGTGCTGCAGTGAACATTGGGGTGCATGTATCTTTTTGAATTATGGTTTTCTCTGGGTGTATGCCCAGTAGTGGGATTGCTGGGTCACATGGTAGTTCTATTTTCAGGTTTCTAAGGAAAAAAAACTCCTCCATACTGTTCTCCATATCCACATTCTTTTCTGAACCCTGAACTAATGACAGGCCCACACATTTGACAGGATGATGTTAAAGCACAAAACAGCACAACAGGCAGCCTTTTCCCATGGGCAGAGTCTGCAGGCCCAAAGATTTCTGCACAGGAAAGGAGGAACAAAAGAAGCTGAGCAGATGATCAGAGCAGCATTTGTTTCTCCCACACCTGGAAATCGTTATTCATATATCCACCTGCCAGTGGCTGTGGTCACCCATTTCTTGGTGTAAGAACTTATTTTCCATATAAACTGGCTCTGGGCAGCACTGGTGATGCTGTATCCTGAATATTATTGTAGCTGCTGTAACTGTGAATATTAACTGAGATAGTTAAACATGGTTCCATTTTTTGTCACGGTTTTTCAAGTTTCAACTTGTAACTGAATTGACACATACAAATTGGTGGCGAGATTGTGCCTGTGCCTTTTTTCTGTGTATGAAAGCCTGTGCTTTACACTGCACTGCTTCGGGATCTCATTCAGAGGAACAGCGTGAACAGTCTTCACCATTGTTGTGATAGTTGTAAATGGTCAAAATTTGCATTCTTAGAATTTTTCCATCCATGAGGTTTGCAAGTTATTCACTGAAAACATTCTTAAAATGGATGGCTTCTTGTTTGTAACCCAGCTGATAAAGAAGCAACCAAAGATTCCTGTTTTTGAACATACAAAAATTCTCCCTACATACCTGTGCTATAAATAATAGCATCTAAAGTGAAAAATTAAGAAACAAGCCGTGACTACTTAGGGTGTCCTTAGTACCTTGATTTAACTCTTTAATGGTCTTGGTATATAAAACAACGTATTTATCAAAGAAATTTAGTTACAGCTGAACAGGTGTATATGTTGCTGAAATAAATGTAATTATCATAAGCATCTATATGAGCTGAGATTTTTATTTTGAAATGGGAGCTTTTTTGTTTCCATGTTTCTTAAAGTAAAAACTATTTCTAAAAAATTGCACGAGTTGGGCTTCACTGGTGGAGCAGTGGTTGAGAGTCCGCCTGCCGATGCAGGGGACACGGGTTCGTGCCCTGGTCCAGGAAGATCTCACATGCCACGGAGCGGCTGGGCCCGTGAGCCATGGTCGCTGAGCCTGCGTGTCCGGAGCCTGTGCTCTGCAACGGGAGAGGCCATACAGTGAGAGGTCCGCGTACCGCAAAAAAAAAAAAAAAAAAAAAAAATTGCATGAGTTGATAAGTCCTAAGTAGAGGAGGGAATAACTATCAAAGAGGAAAGAACGAGCAGAACTCTGTAAAGTGATAATAAGACTAAATATATGTGGAAATGTTCTGACTGGGTATTTGCTATTAGAATAACAATAAACATATAATACACATATATATGTCACATGTATTTGAAATCTCAGACAAATAAGGTGAGTCTAAATAAAGTTATGAGATCTGTTAAGAAAACAGGATTTGTTTATAAGTAATGCTAATGCTACTGTTACCATCAACTTCCTTCTAACTTATATATCACTGGCCACCTGTTCTAAGTAATTTGCATGTTCCTAGGCAAGAAATGTTGTGAACAGTGATGATTCCATTTCCTCACTGTTAAAATTGGTTGTTAATTTTTCCTTGTTAGTTGATTATTTCTGATTATGATAATATAGCAGCTGTGGACAATGCCCTTTCTTTCACATTCTGTGATGTGTAAGTGACTGTAACTTGTTGAAACTCAGCCCTGGTATTGTGTTACTATTATTGCTCCTGGGGAGGCTTATTAGCCTGTCACAGAAGATGGAAGAAAAATCCGTCATTCTTTTTGGAATACGATGAGCCTTTGTCACCCACAATGCAATTAATTTTAAAAATAGAAAGAATGGCTGTGATATGATTATGATTAACCAGAGATGAGCTATTGTCCAAGTAACAGGAACTAATCCAGCAGGCCAGAGATGACCTACACAGAACCATCAGTTTGCTGATTGCCATTTCTCTCTGAGTTTGATGAAATATTCATGCCTTCGCTCTCCTCTCTGCAAGCACTATTGATTTCTTGTGTAAACGCTGCTATATTTAGTCTAGACAAATGGAATGTGGATTGCTGCTGAATAAATTGGATGAAAGACTGGGATCTTGCCTGCCTCTTTCTCTCAGTCTTGGGCAATTATTTATAATCAAGAGCAGTTTTTGTAAGTTGAGGGTGATTTTTCACAATTTAGTGATTAGTCTCTGAACAAAGGCAAGCAGTTAGACACAATCATTTCTGTTGGGATAGCAGGTTAAGAAGTCAAATTACCCTTTGAGGCTTACACTAGCTGTTTTGGAGAGTTCTGGGGGTCTTTTTTCCTTATCTCTTTTGGGTTTTGTTCTTTTTTTGGGCGGGGGGTTGACGGTTATAGTTTATGGATAATAAGAATGCCAGCAACAAGAGACCCCAGGATCTCTTGAAATTTTACATTTTGCCTTTATAGGGTTAAATTTGTTTACTGAGACGTCCATGTAAAAACTGAGGCTTTAGTCTGGCCTTTTTAATGTAAAAGTGAAATATATGCTTAACAGCCATTGCTTTTGGTTGGAATAACGCCAACTCTATAAATTAATGCTCAAAATCTCATGTTACTCCAGAGCCTTAATTGAAAGTTCTACATCGGACCTTTTGACCAAGAGATCTTACAGGCTATCTTCCTCAGTTAGTTCCAAACTTGTCACAATTATTATTTTTCCTTTTGTAAATATCATGTTTTAGAAGACATTGTCCCCCAAACTATGGTTTATTGATAAATTGTTTTCCCATTTTCATTAAACTGGCATATACAGCACTATCAGTGCAAGCTCTTCTGATCTATACATTGAAAAATCACCAGTGTCAGCAACCAAGATTGATATCAGTTCCCCCACTCCACCCCTACAAGCTGACACACACACGTGCCTGCACACACACATGCCTGTGTGTACACACAATTCAGATGATAAGCAAGACATTAACGTTTCATTTAGTGTTTGAAGCCTTAACTTCTATAGACAGAATTTATGTTAGGCTTTATTGACTTCCTGAAAATATCTCTTAAATTTGCATGGAATATTAACTTTGTAGTTTCCAGCCTGGAGTCTTCAAATTTAAGTTACTCAGAGTAGGAGTCACAGCATTAGATACAATTTGTAAAAATATGGAAAATTAGAAGGGGGAAAATTATTCATATTTCCACCCAAAATACAACTTTCTTTTGTTCTCTATCTCACCATCTAGTCTTTGCTGGTAGAATTCAGAGACTTAATACCATTAAATCTCCAGTAGAATATATGCTCTTTTGAGGGCTAGAATTTTTTTGTCTTTTAGTTTTACTACCGAACCCAAACATCTAGAATCACCTTGGGAAGTTAAGGTTCTCAGTAAATGTACATTGACTAAATTAACTAATTTTTAAAGAGTTATCATAGGGTATATGTCATTTTTATTATTGTTCTTTAACTTAATGTTACAACAACATTTTTCATGTTCCCATAAACATTATTTTTAATGATTGCATATTTTTCCATGAAATGGATGTGACATATTTTACTAGACATTTCCTTGTAGTTGGTGATTTCGATTAAAATGATAATACTTCAGTAAACAGTATGACATTGAACTGTTTCTTCCTGTTAGTATTATCTCCTTAAGATATATTCCAAGAGTTGGCAAACCTGAATCAAATGGTAGAAATACTTAATGCCTCTTAACAGATGTCACCAGATTGTGATATCACGTATCACTTTTTCAGAAGTTTTAAACCAACTGGCAGTGCCACTTGCAACATATAATTGTCTACTTGGTCATATGTTTACTCTATACAAGCGGATGTTGTACATACACATATGCATATATGTGAATCATATATATGATATTTAATCATTGGAAAATGATGCCTTATTTTTATTTAAAATTTTGCGTATCTTTACTAGTGAAGGTGGATTTTTTTTTTAGTTGTGGCTATGTTTCTTTGTTTTCTTGTTTTATAATTTTTCTAGCTGTTTTAGTGTTTCTATTTTCTAATATTTAATAGAAATCATAAACAATTTTATTTTCATACTGGCTCCATATTTTTGTTTGGTTAGCCCCACAGTGTTGATGATTTATCTTAATACACAGGAAATTTGTTTTTACATAATTTTTTTAGAGAAAGCATTTATTGAGGGATATATGTTGTCAGTCTTTGAGTGGATTATCACATTTCATCCTTTTAACAACTCTGTGTTGTTATTGCTAATGGTAATTATCTCTATTTTGCATATGAGGGAACTGAGACCTAGAGAACTTAAATAACACACTCAGGATAACACAGTTACCCTGAGGGTGATACATCCTTTTAAAAGTTATGGGAACAGGCATTTAGAATTTTTTTAAGGTTTTATTTATTATTTATTTATTTAATTTATTTATTTTTGGCTGCATCGGGTCTTAGTTGTGGCATGCGGGATCTTCGTTGAGGCATGTGGGATCTTTTGTTGCGGCACGTGGGTTCTTCGTTGTGGTGCGTGGGCTTCTCTCTAGTTGTGGGGTGTGGGTTTTCTCTTTAGTTGTGGCGCCCAGGCTCCAGGGCACACGGGCTCTGTAGTTTGCAGCACATGGGCTCTAGTTGAGGCCCATGAGCTCAGTAGTTGTGGCGCGCAGCTTGCCCCACAGCATGTGGGATCTTAGTTCCTTGACCAGGGATCGAACCCGCGTCCCCTGCATTGTAAGGCGGATTCTTTACCACTGGACCACCTGGGAAGTTCTAGGCATTTAGATTTAGAGCAGAGGTTGAAAATTGGCAGCCTGAATATCAAAGTCGATTTATAGAAGCATTTTTTGTTGTTGTTGTTCCAATAGTTTTTAAATTTTTACGATGATTTGAAATTGAAAATTTGATGACTTCTGTCTACCCTGGGTCTGTATTTTCTTTCTACTCACCATTTCCCACATTTTAGCTTGCATATTTTTACTTTTTCTTTGGTAGGTCCAGTAACCCTACAAATACATTATTTTAAAAGGTTTACTTCATAAGGAATATATCTTAGAATATGTTTTCTGACACTGATTACAAACAAAAATGTTTGCAAGTGTACAAATTTAGTTGTGTTAGAAGTTTTCTAATATAACATGACATCTTTTCCTCGATAGAGTTGCATTTTTTTATCCTAAGTTGACTTGAATTTGGTAAGTCGTCCAGTAGAATAAGTTTTATGAACAACTTTGATATCCATGAATCTTTGGAGTCATCTCTTTGAAAAAGGGAAATGTGGAAGATTTCACAGCAGAGTACAAATTGCTGGCTGAAAATTAGCCTGTGGTTCATTTTATCAAGCCTGATATACAGAAGACCTTTTACCATCCTTGTGAAAAAAAAGACTAGATTTGTTGATGTAAAATTTGTCTAATGGGGTATAGCGTCTTTCGCTTTTCATTTGTTTCCAAGTCAATGTGCTAATTTTCTATCCTCTATCATCCATCCTTTTTTTCTGTCTCTCCAGTTGATGTAAAATCAGAGGTTCCTGTGGGCCTGGAGCCCATCTCGCCTTTAGACCTAAGGACAGACCTCAGGATGATGATGCCCGTGGTGGACCCTGTAGTCCGTGAGAAGCAACTTCAGCAGGAGTTACTCCTCATCCAGCAACAGCAGCAAATCCAGAAGCAGCTCTTGATCGCAGAGTTTCAGAAACAGCATGAGAACTTGACACGGCAGCACCAGGCTCAGCTTCAGGAGCACATCAAGGTAGCAAACGTTTCTTTGTCTCTGACCGTTGACTCGGGGAGCCTGCACCATAACATGGGCATAAGAGGGAGCAGTGGAGGGATATTTCACTATGAAAAGATACGGATGCATGGCTGGGAGGAAACTTTGATTGTACTAGTGAAAAACCTGGGTAAGTAAAAGGAATCCTGGCAAAAACCTGCTTTGCTTTTTGGAGAGGAGCCTCTACCACTCTTTTTTCTGTTAGTTTACAGCATCAATAGTAAGGAATAGTAACTTCCCACCCTTTTTAAGATTCTCTTCTACATGCTTTTGTCCATTTGCCCCATCTGCTCTCCACCAAGAAGAACCACGAGCATGGAAAGACCCATTTTATATTTCTAATAACAAATGTATGGATACAAAGGGGGAAAGGGAGGGGGAGAGGGGGGAATTGGGAGATTGGGGTTGACACATACACACTACTGATACTATGTATAAATAGGTAACTAATGAGAACATACTATGTAGCACAGGGAACTCTACCTAATGCACTGTGGTGACCTAAATGGGAAGGAAATCCAAAAAAGAGCCATATATATATATATATATATATGTATGTATGTATACATATAGCTGATTCGTTTTGCTGTACAGTAGAAACTAACACAGCATTGTAAAGCAACTATAGTCCAATAAAAATTAATTTTAAAAAAAAGAATCTTCATATACTATTCACCAGAGAGGATAAATTAATCCCTTTATGTGAAGAGAGAGCCTTTTTTTATTTTTGTCTTTGGTCTATAAGTAGATATTTTGAGTGCTCTATAAGTAGATGTTCTGAGTATGTCCTAATCTTCCTTATGGAAAACCTCATAATGTATACATTCAAAATAATAACATAATGAAAAGCTCAACAAAATTTTATATAAAGAAACTGATACATATATTTTCAGTGTTTTTATATAAGTCTAATAGACTGTAGATAAGAATTTATTGAAACAGTTTTGGGAGTAGTTGACAATTAGAGACCCAAGTTGTTTAAATTATTCTAGGAGAAATATGTCCATATCCCACAATTATGTATGATGGAGTATTTTATTCTCAGTGTCTGTGTATCTATTTATTCTCTTGTATCCTCAGAGATAAATATTACTTCAGCTTTATTTGTAAAATGTCTTTCAACTTCTTGACAAAAATAATTAAAACAAAGCTATTTTGGTCTGACTTAGTAGATGTTTAATTTGAATTTATTATGACAGTAATATAAAGTAGCAAATATTTGTAATAAAAAAGCCTACTTTTATGTCCAACTCCTTCAAAAGTGACTTAACTTATGTTAACTTATTAATATAATAAAGTATATGTTATATTATTTCATTTTTATTGTATTGTGTTATAGACACTTGATTTTTTTTTCCTTTTGCGTTTTTTTAAATGTATTTTTTTATACAGCAGGTTCTTCTTAGTCATTCCCATTTTATACACATCAGTGTATACATGTCAATCCCTATCTCCCAATTCATCACACCGCCACCACCACCCCCCGCCCCTTTCCCCCCTTGGTGTCCATACGTTTGTTCTCTACATCTGTGTCTCAATTTCTGCCCTCCAGAAGTTGATCTTTTACTCGCTTGCAAATAAAATACAAACACATTTATGTGGGGTTAATATAGATAACTAATTTATGTTAATATTATATAATTTTACCACATTGATATTACAGTGTCTCAGAGGGTAAAAATGCTTTTTCTTTCCTATGTTCCTTGTTTTATATTTCCTTAGCCTGGAAGACCTATTTTAACTTACTTTCAGAAAAAGGCTCTTTGATACCTGATGTAAAATGTGGTATGTTTTTCCTTTAACTAGTGAACTTTACTAAAAGACGCTTACAATATATTGACCCATAAGATACCTTAAAAATAAGAGTGAGGATTTTGTTTTAAGTCTCATATGGAATCCTGGTTGTATTTTGCAGTATAGGAAACCTTCATTTAGTTTATAGACTTATTTTTGAGTGATTCTGGAACATTTTATTTCAGTTTGACCTTTGAAACAATAATAGTAATAATGTCCAGATTTCCTTCTTCATTCATTCTAGGCATGTTAAAATGGCAATGATGAATGAGTAAAATTTATATTCTTCCCCATAGTTGAAGGTTTGTTTCATTTTGCTGTGGTATGCAAGTGGTGTTGCCCTGAATATAGGGCAATACTGATAAGTTACAGCTTTAGATAGTTCTTTTCATTTATGTTTGATGCCTTTTGTAGTTGTAAAGATCAACATAAAATTTTTTTAAGTAATTAATTGTTTGATTTTACTCAAAAGTTAATAGTAGCAAGTACATAATTGTTACTTTAGCCCAAACAAGGTAGTATATAGCAGGTTTACTGACACCTAGAAAATATTGGAAAAGGGGAGGGAGAAAAATGATTCTGAGATAGCTAAGGAAAACTTAGTGTTTGGAATTATTTTCTAAAGTAATAAGTTGCTTTTTCGGAAACTAAAGTCATACTTAAAATTTCCCTTTAAGTTTAAGAAGTTTCTTTGCTTTAAAATTTTTTAAATTTTATTGTTTTATATTTTTTATGCATAGGACTACAAGTTGATGCTTTTAACATTCATCTAGATTTTACTTTTATGAGGAAGACACAGCATGATGCTTTACTTATATTAGTGTTTGGAATCTTTGGCTTCTATAATCATCTGTTGAGTTAGATGCTGTTATCCCATTTTTCCACCTAGTAATCTGAGGCAGAAACACTGTAACTTGCCCAAGGCTACACAGCCAGTAAGTGGATGCTCCAGGATTTGTAATCTTGCCTCATCTACCTCCAAAGCTGCTACTTCATTCTGCCTCTGTCTTGGACTAGAACATGAAGCTGGAGGAGTGACGTTTTGTTTCTTTTTTTTTTTTTTTTTAACCTCATTCCTGCAATCTTTGATAATGAATAGTAGCTGTGGAAATTAAATCGTGTGCTTTTCTAATTCCTAAGAGAGATTAATATTCAATTCCACTGGGGCTTTGGGTGAAGCAATAAATCAACTTGATCAACCCCAGTATCTATATAGAATTAACATTTAAGGCAAAGTTTAAGCAGAATTATGAAATTTTTGGTTAGAATGGAGTATCTAAAAACACTTATTAAGAGACTGGTGGATCAAATCCAAAATGTCAAAGACTGTAATTTGAAAATTAACCAGAAACGCTTCTAGCCATGTCCTTCTGGGACGAGTGAAGCTATCATGCTTGACATGCAGAGTTGGCTTCCTGTTGCTCCACAGTGACTCTGATGCCATTCCATATAACTTGTTATTTTTGTTCTGTTACTGTACAGTGTAAATTTCAGAATTTTAGGCACCTATCTCATATAAACAGCAAATTACACTAACTTCGTTAGTATTTAGAGTTTAAAATAGTAATAATAAGCAAAATTAGTATTGTTCAAACTTACAACTTAAATTTCATATGCATTTATGAACATGATGCCTGGTGGAGATTATTCCTCTGTCTTATATATGAGGAACCAGTTCTCTGAGTGGCTTAGTGTTGTCTAGATCTCGTATCTAGTAATGTCAGAGCCTAGTAGAACTCAGTCTTGAGTTATTCCTCAGTGGGCACATTTACGATTATTCCATGTCTATTTCTTAGTCTGAGAGAAAATTGACATCTCAAAATGGTTTTGTGTTTTTTTTTTTAATTTTATTTATTTATTTATTTATGGCTGCGTTGGGTCTTCGTTTCTGTGCGTGGGCTTTCTCTAGTTGTGGCGAGCGGGGGCCACTCTTCATCGCGATGCACGGGCCTCTCACTGTCGCGGCCTCTCTTGTTGCGGAGCACAAGCTCCAGACGCACAGGCTCAGTAGTTGTGGCTCACGGGCCTAGTTGCTCCGCGGCATGTGGGATCTTCCCAGACCAGGGCTCAGAGCCGTGTCCGTGCATTGGCAGGCAGATTCTCAACCACTGCGCCACCAGGGAAGCCCTCAAAATGGTTATTAATAATGCTTTATATTCATGATGTACCTTATTTGGAAGTGAACTCAAGGGATTCAGACAGCCAAACAACAGTGCATCAAAGTGTAGTCTGATGGAAGTGATTTCTTCTTGACCAGTCTCTAATCTGAAGGGTTTTGTGCTCTGAGTGAACTAATTAGACTTTGCTATTTTGAGAGAAGATCTTGTTATGGATATACAGATTGCATTCATCTTTTGAAAACCTTCTTGGAAGATTTTGAAATTTTTAGCCTTCATTTTATTTCAGGTAGATTTCCCCCAAATTAACTCATATCTCACTATTCTATTCAGTTTGATTATGTTCACACAGTTTCTCAGGATAAGAAGTGAAGATTTCATTTGTTTATGTTGCAAGGGAATTGGTAAAACAGACTTCTGGGAAGTTCCTGCCTTTCTTTGCCTGTATCATGTATTTCAGATGCACAAAGGAAAGTTACTCAAGGAACTGAAGATCTGAGTGAATTTGGTAATATTGTGATAGGACGGCATAGGTGTTGAAACTACCTAAAAACTTTCTTGTTAATGACCTTAAGACCATTTATGGCATTAGTTGCTTGTCTTTAGATTTCAATAATATACCAAAAAATGGGTAAAATGTAAAGTAAATACAAATAATTTCCAAAAGCTCATAACATTTCGATTTTGGTCATTGATGACTATGAAGTCTAAAGAAATTGCACACTCTCATGTCTTTCTCTTCTCGCAAGTTGCAACAGGAACTTCTAGCCATAAAACAGCAACAAGAACTGCTAGAAAAGGAGCAGAAACTGGAGCAGCAGAGGCAAGAACAGGAAGTAGAGAGGCATCGCAGAGAACAGCAGCTTCCTCCTCTCAGAGGCAAAGATAGAGGACGAGAAAGTAAGAGGCACCAGGGTAAAAGACGGATCTCTTCCCTCATCTTTAGCTGATGGTCATTCAGAAAGGAGCCTGATAAAGAGTGGAATTAAACTTGTCAAAATTGTCTGTGTTTAAGTAAAAGAATACATTATGGACCCAAATGTAAGGCTTTGACATTCACATATCAGCTCTCTGCATTCAGTCTACAAGCATCTCCAGAAGTAAACATAGCATTGTTTGGCAAAGATGCTAATTTCTGTTGTTTTGAACCTTAAAAATAATGTTATACTAAGGCAATGTAGCTATGCCATTGTGTTTAATAATAAACTCACTTCCACATTACTCCACCATACCTTCCTCCTGCTCAAGTAATAGTTGCTCTTTAATAAGTCAAGCCTTGTCTCATTTAGTTTTCAAGTACCCAAACTTTGAGAAGATCTAAGGTAGAATTTTTTTTGTTTTTTTTTTTTAAAAAAGCAACTATCCACAAGAGGGAGACAGATCCAAATAATTCCCCTGTATGAGGTCAGTTCAAAATCAGGTCGTAGCAAGGTTTAAAATGTGATGACTTAAACTGGAATTGTCAGCAATATTTATTTGTTTAATGCGCAAAAGTGCTTTTTAAAAAAGTTTTTCAAACTAGCAATTCAGAAGAGCTCATTTTAATTTGCTTAATCACTTATATGGTCCCCCAAGATTCTTGACTTTTAAAAAGCAGTGTTCTGTTCCTCAGCAGTATTTTTTAAAGCTTAGGAAAAAATTAGTATTAATTCTGGGAATCCCCTTTCTGCAAAAGCAATTAAAGAAATCATCGAAGGTCTTTTGAAAATTGGCAGTTGAAGCAGTAGTTACAAAATATTACTATGTCATTTTCTAAAGGCTGTTTAGACTCTGGTTTCTTCTTTTAATAGGAAAACTTCATATGCTGTGACGAGTGGGGTTACTTCTTAATTTTTGCTAAATATTCCAGAGGCTTGAGAGGACAGAACTGCAAATCACCATCTGTTTCTGTATGTGTGTGTTTCAGGGGCAGTGGCAAGTACAGAAGTAAAGCAGAAGCTTCAAGAATTCCTGTTGAGTAAATCAGCAACAAAAGACACTCCAACTAATGGAAAAAATCATTCCGTGAGCCGCCATCCCAAGCTCTGGTACACGTATGTTCAGTGTTTGGCTTTTTTTCATTCCCAGGGGTAAAGATCACAGGTTCTCAATTCAGCCAACCTGGGCACAAATCCCTGGGCTGCCAAGTTCTCAGCTATAAGGCTGTGGGCAAGCTCCTCAAATTCTCCAAGGCTCAGGTTTTTATTCTATAAAAAGAGGACGATAATAGTACCTGCCCTCTAGGGTTTCTGGGAAGGTCTGTGAAACAATGTGGTAAAGTATGTAACAGAGACCAGCTCTTAAATAAATGTTAGCAAGTATCATCTTGAGGGCTAGAAAGTATTATACATGTTCTTTGCCAAATGAATAACTGACAAATGTAGGGCGGGGCATAGAAATTAATTCATATTTTGCATTTTTCTATTCTCAGATGGTGCATCTGATATCTTTACAATAATTTCTGAAGATTTGGCTGGTTGAGATTTTATTTTACTTGGCTTGAAATAAGGTGGAGATCTGAATTATTTTTAAAAGTCCAGAAGATTTTTGACTTAATTAAGAAAGAAAGAAAGAAAGAAAGAAAAGTAACTGATATATCTAAGTCTTCAGTGACTAGTTTACCCGTGCCCACCTCATCTCATTTCTTCCCACCCTGTAAAATGAGAGTAGATTGGCTTTTAACACACAAGCTGACAACATAACATACTGCGGTATTACAGTTTTTTATGCAACCATCTTTCTCCAAGTCTAGTAAAGAGATACTGTGCAACACACAATTCTTCCTTCTGTAAAGTATGAAGGAGGTGATATTTTTAAAAAATCAGGGGAAGAACTGATAGGCAAAGCATATTTGGATAATAGACTAATAGATCATAGTTTCATCTCTCTCATATTTAAGAAATATGTTTAGGATTTTACACTTACATATTTTTTAATCACATCATAAGGATAAGGGAGTAAAAACTTGATTATTTGATACTCTGTTACACTGACATTTCAAGCATGCCAGGAGTTCTATTAAAAGAGTTATTGTTCTTATAATTCTATATTATAAGTATCTTCCCTTCTCTGCATCCAGAAAAAAAGATGAGGCAGATTCTAGAATGCTATATAAATATTTTTTAATGGTTTACATAATTTATACCATGCATGTCAATTGACTTGAGAAACCAATCCCTGAAGAAAATTTTCACGTGTTCATTCAACATCAAAAAGTATTGAAAAAGAAATTCTGTCTTATTACCTAAAATTACATACATAATTTATAACTAACTCATGTTCCTTCTAAGTTAAAACCTGTTTTGAGAAAAGATAATACCTTTTTTGTTGTTGTTGTTAAGTAGAAACAACTACATGCAAACAACTTGTCAGCTGAAAATTCTTTAGCTGTTCCCTTGGGTATATTCGACATGGCTCTCAAATGTTACTTAGGAATCCTTTTTTTTGTACTGAACTGAACTTCAGTAGGGTCCAACTCCTGGACAACCATAAGTCATTAATTTATGAAATCTGAACTTAATACTTTTTGCCAGTTATGGCTAGATAAAATATCCTTACACCAGGTAATTCTTGAGAATGTTGATTCAAATAAATAATATTGGTAGAATCATCATGGTGGTGATACTACACCCTATCTATATTTTCTCCATATATAATGATTATAGATGTTTATATCCACTGGGTAATCTATGTTCAGTCCTAAGCTATTCTCCAGTAGCACAACTGCATCTCTTTTACTGTATTAATGCAGGACAGACAAAAGATTTTAAAAGGTCAGGTTCATATTGAAGAAGGATTTGTCTCCAGTCTTTACCTTGAAACTGCTATAGAAGTTTGGAGACCTGAGGCTATTCTCACAGTACTGTCTCTCCAGTAGAAAGGCACCCTCATGTACTCTCATGTACTACCTAGCAGTTTTTTTTAAATGAAGTCCTTCTGTATGTTTACTTTTACCTTGGTTGTTCTACATTGTTGACTAAAAAGGATTCGGATGATGACTTTTCCACTAATATGGCTCTTAAGAAAACATACACAATAATCTCAGATGTCAAATCTCAGGCTCTGGGTAAATTCTCACCTTTAGTGAAGCAAACTTTTCTATGTGACTGTGTGACCAAACACACAGTGGGCATTCTTGGGCATCCTGCATCATTCCGTAACATACTGCTAAATTGAACTTGGTTACATGAGGCTGTGGTTTGTACACACTAAAAAGAAAGAACATAAACACAGCTGAGACACGTGTTACAGCATGTGCAACCGATTATTGCTGACCAATGTGCAGTAAAAACTCAAGGGGAAATGGTGAACCCTCTTTTTCTTTTGTAGGGCTGCCCACCACACGTCACTGGATCAAAGCTCTCCACCCTTGAGTGGAACGTCTCCATCCTACAAATACACATTACCAGGAGCACAAGATGCAAAGGACGACTTCCCTCTTCGAAAAACTGGTAAGTCAGTTCCACAAGAAGACTCCACTTGCTCTTCCATGACCTTCCTGCAGCTTTATTTTGCCATACCTCTAGGGGAGCGTCAAAGGATTTGAATCATAGCTGTCAGGCTCTCTCCACCTCTGCCCTCAGCATAAGCAGACGCGCGCACACACACTCCTATTTCTGTATCAGTTCATTCAGTATATTATCAAAGTAGCTTTTTTAATTTAAAGGTTAGTCACATTTGGGTTTTAGACAAATTATTTTCTTATTAGCAATAAAGAGAAGAATTAAAGAAAATAGAAATTTGATTTCTCAGAAAATTTAAATCTTCTCCGTTAATGAGGACCTCTCTAATTTCTCTGATTTTCTGTTGAGCCTCAGCCATTTACTACAAAAATGGAAATAATCTTTTCCTCCCACTTTTAAAAACCTTAAATTTTAATTGTTTACTAAAACAGATAAGGCCAAGGCTAGCTCCTGAGTAAGTGACTTGCCTAGTGTCTCACAGATTATAGGAGAACTCATGGTGAAGCTTTGTAGCTAATAATCTCATGTAATTGTATTAAAATTTGCTTAGGGGAACTGGGACAATGAATCTGTAATAAATTTGGAATTTAGTAAACAGCTCTATAGCTTTACAGTCTGTGTTTGTTTTCCCATATTCCTTTTTAGCCCTCTGGTATGTGCATATTTAATGTGTTACATGCTCTTACCTCTATAATAAATATGTTTAAATTTTAGCTAGGTAGAAGCGTAAATAGCAGTTGTATACATTATGTTCTAAATATTTTGAGATTTTCTAAATATAGTTCTTTAGAGGAAGTTGTAAATTTAAAAAAAATTTATAACCACAATTGATGTGAAGAGATATTCAGAGCAGAGAGTTTGGTCCATTGTATTTTACTGAGATCTACTTGAAGAACTATAGATCTGTTTAATTTGTATATAAAATCTACAGAGTGAAAATTATTTCCAATAATTATATTCATTTTCCCAAGGAATTTTGAATAATTAAAATGGATATAGATTGTAAAAACACATGCTGAAGCTATTTTCTGTCTTATAATTTACTTCTAGCATAATGAAGATTTAAAAATAAAATCAATCATGAGTAAGAATTTATTCTGTCATCTAGCCCGTATTGTACCAGGCACTGAGGAAGGATGGCCAAGTATTGTAAAGCAATTTGTGCCTTTATTTTAATAGCCGAAAGATGTTCACATTTCTACTATAAGATATCAGATATAGTAAAATACTTCAATGGAAGGCTGTGCAAAGGAAAGAGTGAGTTTTATGTATTGCATGAGAATTTCACACTCTTATCTACAAATCAGATTGCCTTTCATGTAAATAAACTTCTCTGGGATAAAAGGAACAAAGCAAAGAGTGAGCCTCCACATATTTCTAAAACATGGCATATAGTTTATGAAAATTGATCCATAAAGGACATGGATTTTAGAATGTGGGGACTTTGATCTGCAGCCTTGACATTTAGTTGCACCAATGGCATGTGTAGGAACTATTGACAGAGATTATGTGAATATTGCCCCAGGTCTTAGGGCAGTGACTGGCATTCAAGAGCCTAAGGAGTCACTAAAAGGAAAGAAAACACAAGTCCCCTTATGGCAGGAGGTTACTGATGAGTGATATAGTTACATTTAGGGAGAAAGACTTCTACCCTGCTGTGCACATAGCCTTTGAATATATTCTTACCACTGGGAGATTGAAAACTGACTGCAGAAGTGACACTGGGTTTGAAAAGTAGTGGCATTTGGAACCAGTAAGCATCCAGAAAGCAAATTTGATCTTTTTCAATACTTAGGACAAGTACTAAAAGCCCATACTTTTGTGTCCCACTGTTTCCCTGAGAACGGCTTAGGATTTTTCCTCTGAAGAATGAATAGCAAGCTGTTAATTTATTCTTGTAGAATTTCTCAGTCCACAACACAATTCCAAGAGAAATCCTGCTTATTATATACCTTACAAAATTTAATTCAAATCTGTACTAATATGAAACTCATCTTCTGTATCTCTTTATGTGATATGTAATAATAGTGAAAAGGTACAGCCCTTGTCTTTTCTAGTGGTGTATTTTCTGTATTTGCCCATTACGTTGTTTCTTCCCTTTATATCGAATATCTGATATTTATGAAGTGTCAGGCTGCTGATCTGTAAAACCAAACATTTTCAAGCATTGTACCAAAAAAGTTCTTGAACAGCCATTAATACTTTTATATCTCTATAGGGGTTTCAAAATATTCCTTAATTCAATTCCTATTGTCTAAGAAAAGTATGATATAATTAAATACAGATGTTTTCTACACATCTAAATACTTAGAGATACCCCTCATTAATTACAAATAGGCGAAACTCTTCCAACTTTTATAAATATAATCCATTTGGTGTATTTCCAGTGCACTTTGAGAAAGTTTAGGTGTATGTTTGCACTAAATAGAAGAGCATTGAAATATAGTCAAATAATTTTTACTTCAGCATTTGTTGTATTTTAGTGGCTCAATAGTTGTTACAAAAAAGTAAACAATAAAATATTATCACAGTTAAACTTATTTGATGATTAGGGAAACTGTATAAGATAATTTTCAAGTAAAGCTTTATCATATTAAATGAAATCTAGAGCAGTGGCATTGATCATATAGTACAAATACCAGTACAGCCGTAATAGAGTGTAGCTTTTCTATTGGGCCCTGATTATCACTCTCTGAGGTCTACTTGAATTTCATTGAATTCAATCTTAGATTTAAAAGAAGTTTTTAAGTGGATTCTATCTTTTGATCTGCATATAATACTAAATACTTTCAATTTCTTTTTAACCTATGTCAGTACCGAATTGCCAATATGCATTAGCAAGATTTACGGGAGTAAAGCTGGAACCAAAGTAAGAAAAGTTCTAATGACCTTAAAATGATTAAAGTGGCCCCAGGGGTGTTCCCTAAGCAGTGAGCAGAATTTGGAACCTCTCTTGACCTCTTAGGACTCAGACAGTGACAGCCTAGGAACAGTCAACCATAGAAGTCTCATTTGCCTGCAGAAATCTGACCTTTGTCATGCAAAGTGGACCTTTACTTCCTTCCCCTAAGGAGAATCATAGTTGTTCATAGCATTTGGGCTTTTTGGAAACCTCAGAATAATATGAATAGTTAGCTCTAATCAGGCCCATTCCGAATTCACTTTTCTTTTAAATGTAAGAGTTGAGAATCTTTTGCTCCTTTCGTAACAATGAATGACCGTCAAAGGCTTTCATAATTGGTTCTGAAGTTAAGAATAAAATAATTTTTGAAATTTTTATATTTATTGCCCATAACTTAAAGTAGCACTTCCTTTTAGAATTACCCTCAGTGATTGCTTTTGTTCCATAACACAAGAATTTGTTGATTCTGAAATTTGGATTATTTTACTGAACTTTAGGTTTTGGCTGCAAATTATATCATGCTGTAGTAGGTGATTTTTTTTTTCTCTAATATAATGCTCTGCGGGACTGATAATGAACTATAAAATAGGGAAAGGAAGCTTCTGGGTCCGGGTACTTTTGAAATAGTACATATTTCTCACAAAGATGCTGTGTATGTGGTGACTTTGAACTGACCTCCAAAACCATTTGAATTGGATTCTGTTACAAAGAGTGTGTGCATATGTTTCATAAAATATTATGGTAAAACATTCTAGAGGTTTTATGCTCCATTGTATTATTGGGGTCTTACCCAGTGAACTTTGCCTTTCTTTGAGTGTTACAATCTTTCCACTTAATACTTCTGAACAAAGTGAGCTGGCTGGCTAGATTCACCTCTTAAAGAGCACAAGCCATGTAAAGCTACAGCTTGGCTTGGGCTAATAGGACTGTTCCCGCCCCACTGAAATATTCATTTTAATGGTCAGCAGCACTAGAATAGGACTCAAAGATGGAAGGGGTCCAAACATAAGTTAAGGTTTTAGGAGGCCAATGTCATTTTCCACACTGAGTAATTGGAAGGAAAGCAGAGATGAGATATATAACTTTATACATCTCCCTCAGTATAGCAGTTAGAAGTTATGTTCTGATACCTTGGTGACCTGTTCAAGTTATTATAATCCAGAATTAGTACAAGGAGGTTTTTAAACAATGTTTTAAATTCTCTCTTGCTCTCTTGCTCTCTCTCTCTGTCTGTCTCTCTCTCTCTCTAGCTCTGTGTCTTTCTCATAATACACAATCACACATGCATGTGTACACATGGACATGCACACACATTTTTGCACAGATAGCACTAACGTTTATAAAAATATTCACTCAGAATCTTATTCCAGATTGACCAAAACCGGAGTATTTTTATATATCTTAGTACTCGATCCTAGTTCCATTGTAGTGGCTCTTCTTGCTTAAAATTATTGAAATGTAATCTTTGTGATAAGTCTTACACTAGTTTTCCCAGAATTGGGAAGCAATGTGGCACAGTAACACAGGCTTTGAATCTACCTACCAGCTTGAAATCTGGATCATCAATCTTGGGAGATTTACTTAACCTCTTTAGGTTGTGATTCTCTCATCTGTAAAATGGGAATAATTTTTGTACTTGGTTCATACAGTTATTTTGAGGATTCAGTTAAGTAATGCATGTCATGCACTTAGGATCATACCTAGGACTTAGGAAGGGCTTAGTAAATCTTTACTTTGCGTTTCTAGTTGATAAGGAATTGAGTTTCATTTATTTTCATCAGTGAAAACTAAATTGCTTATTGTTGTGGAAAGTCTTTTCAAGGACTTGTATTCTGCCATCTTATTGATAAAATGAGAAAACTGAGGAGCAAGTGATAAACATTTTCACTTTAAGCTATCTGCTGCTTCCAATGCTAATCTCAAGATGGGAATAAAGGGCTTTGTTAATTTTGCATATTTGCTGGCATTTGGGAGCATAGTATGGTGTCAAAAAGTAGCGGCAGATTTGTTTCCTTCCTTCACCATAGGAGGAGCTCTTCTTAATGCTCCGTCCTCACTAGAGCCAAACAGAGTTTTAATTTCTGCCATTGACTTCATTTTAAAATCAATAGACTTTAATTTTTAGAACAGTTTTAGATTTACTGAAAAATTGACCCATAGTATAGACGGTTCCCATATTACTCTTCCCTCTCTCCTGTAGTCTCTGCTCTTGTTAACATCTTGCATTAGTGTGGGACATTTGGTACAATTAATGTATGACTATCAATACATTATTATGAATGTAACCCATAATTTACATTAAGGTTTACTCTTTGTGTTGTAAAGTTCTATTGATTTTGACAAATGTATATGTCATACCATGTACCCACCATTACAATATAATGCAGAATAGTTTCCTTGCCCTAAAAATCCTCTGTGCTCCCTCTGTTCATCCCTCCTTCCATCAACCCCTGGTAACCACTGATATTTTTACTGTCTCTCTGGTTTTGCCTTCTGCAGAATGTCATATATTTGGAATCACACAGTATGTAGCCTTTTCAGACTAGCTTCTTTCACTTGGCACTATGCATTTAAGATCCCTCCATGTCTTTCTGTGGCTTGAAAGATCTTTTCAGCACTGAATAATACTGCATTATATGGGACAGGCCACAGCTTGTTTAACCGTTTACCTATTGAAAGGTATCTTGGTTCCTTCCACGTTTTGACAATTATGAATAAAGTGGCCCTAAACATTCACATGTAGGTTTTTGTGTGGATGTCGGTTTTCAGCTCAATTAAGTAAAAGCCTAGGAGTGCAATAGCTGGATTTTATGGTGAGACTGTGTTCAGTTTTGTAAGACACTGCCCAGCTGTCTTCCAAAGTGGCTGTACTATTTTGCGTACCCACCAGCAGTGGGTCAGAGTTCCTGTTGCTCCACATTCTCACCAGCACTTGGTATTTTCAGTTTAGTGTTCTGGATTTTAACCATTCTAGTAGGTATATAATGGTTTCTCATAATGGTTTTAATTTGTAATTTCCCAGTGTTAGCATGGTATATCTTTCTTCATCCCTTTACTTTTAATCTGTGTCTTTATATTTTAAATGGTTTTCTCATAGACAACATACAGTTGTATCTTTTTTTTCTTAACCCACTTTGACAGTTTCTTTTAATTAGTGTATTAGACCAGTCACATTTAAAGTGGTAATGGATATAGTTAGATCAATGTCTACCATGTTTGTAACTGTTTTCTCATCATTGTACTTACTCTTTTTTTTTTTTTAATCTTCCCTTCTTTTTCTGCCTTCTCTGGTTTTAACTGAACATTGTATGATTCCATGTTCTCTACTGTCTTAGCATACCAGTTTATTTTTGTTTGTTTTTTTGTGGTACGCGGGCCTCTCACTGTTGTGGCCTCTCCCGTTGCGGAGCACAGGCTCCGGACGCGCAGGCTCAGCGACCATGGCTCACGGGCCCCAGCCGCTCCGCAGCGTGTGGGATCTTCCCGGACCAGGGCACGAACCCACGTCCCCTGCATCGGCAGGCGGACTCTCAACCACTGCGCCACCAGGGAAGCCCTGTACCTCTTTAAAAAAATTTCTGTGGTGGTTTCCTTAGAGTTTGAAGTGCACGTTTGTAGCAAATCTATAACCACTTTCAAATCACACTATACTGCTTAATGGGTATAGGTACTTTATAACAGAGTATTCCCAATTCCTCTCTTCCATCTTTTATAATTTTGCTGTCATTAACTTCACTTTCCCATAGTGATATTCTTATTTTGAATAGTCAATTAGTCAATTAAAAATCAGAAAAATAAAACATTTCATTTTACCTTCATTTATTTCTTCCTTTATACAGCTCTGAGTTTCTGATTTATATCCTTTTTTTTTCTTGCTAAAGAACTTTTTTTAATATTACTTGCAAGGCAGGTCTACTGGCAACAAATTTCCTTAGTTTTTGTTTGTCTGAGAGTTTTTATTTCTCCTTCATGTTTAACAGATAATTGCACTGAATACAGAATTGTACGTTGCTGGGGTTATTTCTTGCAACACTTTAAACACTTCACTGGCTTCTTGTTTGCATGGTTTCTGACAAGAAATTTGCTTCAGTTTGTATCATTGTTACTCTATAGGCAAGATGCTTTCTCATATCTTCTGGTTTCTTTTAAGATATTCTTTGTCTTTGGTTTTCTGCTGTTTGAATATGATGTGCCCAGGTGTCCAGTTTTGTTATTTATGCTGTTTCATGTTCCCTGAGATTCCTGTATCTGTGGATTCCAGCCATTGTTCAAATAGTCTTCTGCTTCATTCTTCCTTGTTATTCTGAGTTTCCCATTATGCAAGTGTTAACATCTTTTGTAACTGTCCCAGATTGGGGAGCATTTTGTTCTTTTTGTCATTCTTTTATTCTTTGCCCTTCAGCTTCAGGAGTTTCTGTTGACAGGTTTTCAAGGTCACTGGTTCTTTCCTCAGTCTTGTCCAGTCTATTAATGAGCCCATCAAAGACATTCTTCATTCTGTGCTTTTGATTTCAGGCATTTCCTTTTGGTACTTTCTTAGTGTTTCCACCTCTCTGCTTACAGTTACTCATGTGTTCTTGCATGTTGTCAGCTTTTTCCATTAGAGCCCTTAACATTTTACTCATAGTTATTTTAAGTTCTCTGTCTGACAATTCTGAAATCTTTGTCATAACTGAATCTAGGCTGACGCTTACTTTGTGTCTTCAGACTGTTTTCTCTTGCTTTTTAGCATGCTTTCCAACTTTTTGTTGAAAGCTGGACATGGTATATTAGAAAACAGAGATTGATGGGTTAAGCTTGTGGTGTGAGATTTTATGTTAATGTAACTGGAACTGGGCTGTGTTTAACATTTGCATAGATGTAGGTGCCAGAGGCTTTAGTTCCCTCTAGTTTGCTTGGTTACTTTTTGTTTGTTTGTTTTTATTCCCCCTGTTTTGGGGTTTCCCTAAGAACTCCTTCATAAGCAGTGTCTTGCAGCTCTCGCATTTGCAATCCACTCTTATTATACTGGAACCCTGTTAAAATGGTGGTAAGACATTGGGGAGGGACAGTGTTCTACAATCTTATAATTAAATCTCAGGTTTTTTTTAGTGGAACCTGAGTTTGTGGTCTGTGACCTCCAGAGCTGTTTCTTAGCTTCTTTTTTTCAATATTTCCCTTAATAAGTGAGATAGGAAAGGTAGAAGAGGCTGCGGTTGGCTAATTGCCGTACCCTCCAGGTCAAATAAAGTTCTGGTAAGATATTTTCCTTTGGAAGGCAGGTTTTGTTATGTAGAATGCTCTAGGTATATTTGAAAATTGTACTTTTCTCCTGGTGTATTTCAGAATGACTGCTTTTCTCTCCTCCTACACCTCTACTCCCTACCATCACTTATACAGGAGGGGATTCTTCACTGATCTTCACTGAGAGAACCTGGTTGGGTTCTTGTAAGTCAAACCTATGAATGTGTACAGTCCCCCCCTGAGATTGGGCCCCTGGAATTTTTAACTCTCAAGCTAGTCCACACTCAGGCTCCAGCAACTCATCAAAATTAACATCTAGGGGCTTCCCTGGTGGCGCAGTGGTTGAGAGTCCGCCGCCTGCTGATGCAGGGGACGTGGGTTCGTGCCCCGGTCCGGGAAGACCCCACGTGCCGCGGAGCGGCTGGGCCCATGAGCCATGGCCGCTGAGCCTGCACGTCCGGAGCCTGTGCTCCGCAGCGGGAGAGGCCACAGCAGTGAGAGGCCCGCATACCTCAAAAAAAAAAAAAAATTAACATCTAAGTGTTCCTACCAGTTACTGGCTCCAGTGGCTTCTGTTCTCAGTAAGTTGATCTCAGCTGTGATTTTCAGTACTTTTCTGTCTCTCCAGATTTTGGAGTGGCGGTTTGCTCTGAGACCTCAATTCTCTGATGAATCTAAGAAAATCGCTTTGGTTTTTAATTTGCTCAGCTTTCTTCTTGTGGTGAGGATGTCAGTGAAGATTTCCAAGCTTTTTACGTGTTGGAATTGATACCAAAAGTCAGCCATTGACTTTTAAACCGGTAAAATACTTTGAAAAAATTTTAAAACACAACTTTACAACTTTTTGAAGTGACAGATTCATATTTAAGCAATATAATTCTTACCAATTAATTATAATCGATTTTTATAAGATTATAAGTCATCAACGATTGACTCTCCTTCTGCTCAGTGTGATCATGACTAACAAATGCATGTGCTAAAAATACTATGACAGAGAGAGGATAGACTAAAATAATTTCAAATCACATTTTGGAAGGAAGGCAATACTTTGTGTTAAAGTCTTTGCCTAATGATTCAGTCTATGGTATTTTATTCTGTGCCCTTGTCTATATGTCCTCTTTCTCTTCTCCGTAATAGGAATCAAACACTGCATTGATTTTTGCTACTTTGAGAATAAGTTTGATGAAATATTGGGTTGGAACAGAGTATAAACTACTGTGTAAGCAAGATTTGGGAATTATAAGGACTTTTTTCCCTGTATTTTCCTTACTTTTCTCTTCATATCAAACACTAGAGGTTTGATGAGGTAACCACTTTTTGGCCCTCCAAAATCTAGAAAAATCAACTCCTTTTTAAAATAAGATTTAATTTTTTACATAGAAAAATTACTTTTTAAAAGAAGGCTTTTTGATAGGTTTAATTATTTAGATTATGAAAAGTTAGCCATTTTCAACTACCATGATTTCATTGATACACACTTTTCTCCAGTTTTATTAAAATATACCTCACATACAGCACTGTATTAGTTTAAGGTGTACAACAGAATGATTTGACTTACTTGCTCATTTTTTAAACAAACATATCTGAGTGGATCTAAGGGATAATATTTTATAGTTTAACTAGCACTGTTTTTTACTTTTGCATTTTTTCCTTAGTGGTACACAAGGTAATTGTGCCTGTTACAATTGATAAATTACTGTAGTAGAATTAAATGGTGTAGAGTAGTAAGAATCCTTGTGATAGAAAAAGAATACAAATTTATAACGTGATTTTTCACTTTAAAGCATAATAGAAATTAATGTTCCTAAGAATTTTTGATTCAAGAGTTAGATGTATGGTTATGTTAGAAACAAGGGACAAATTGTTTAAGTTTCATAGTTCGATAAAAGAGAAGCTGGTCTCGCAGATTGTATATGTGGTATGTATGGTGACTAGTTAGAGCTAAGAGCAAGTGTCAGTTGAGAATTGTTTGATAATCAACCTTGTGAGACCTTTGAACATCTAACTAAAATTATTTGCTTACGTGGAAACTAGTGTGAAAAAGTTAACAGAGCCTAGAAAAACAAAGCTTGGAAAATAATCGCATGGTTTGGAGTTAGATCTGGTTGAGAATTCCAGCATGGTGCTACCAGTTAGAGCTTTATGACTGTGGGCAAGTTACAGGACTTCTCTGAGCCTCAATTTTTAAAGTGTCAAGAATGGAAAATATTTGGCTTGCTGGATTATCATAAGCAATAAAGATACTTCATGAACCTGCTCAGCACAGTGTCTGACATAGCAGAGTCTCTGTACATATTGCCAGTGTGAGTTACTGAGAAGAATGATGTGGCATTAGTAGTAGGAATTATTAGTAGTAGCCACATAGTATAATTGTAAAATAATTGGAATGGCAAAAGGAGTCTAGAGTTGTAGTCTTTTGTCACTAATATATGACCTTGAACATATTACTTCATGATTTTGGATCTCAGATTTCTCGGTTAAATGACAGATTTGGACCAAATGATTCCTAATATTGTGTATAAGTCTAAAAAAGAACTATATCACCATGTTTCATGAAGAGTAAGATAAGAAAACGTTAATGATTTGAAGAACATATAAATAAGAAATAAATGATGATGCTTTTGCAGAATTGTATCTCAAATTCATTATAATTAACTGTAACAAAGTCTAATGACATATTTTTCACTCCCCATAAAATGGTCAATTAGAAACAGGCAGGACATTTTAGATAAGATTGGAATGAGAAATTGGCAAAAAATAATAATTAAGACTTCAAAAGCATTTAGCCATCTGTTGTATAATCATGAGAATGATTGAAAAATGACTCCTAATTTGTAATATTCACAGTTATATAATTTGAAACTGGGAAAATATTCTATGCAAATATATGCACTTATATCTCTAGATACATCTAACGAAATAAATTAAAAGATGAAAAAATAAATGATAAAATATTGGTGGTTATATTTTCTTTAAATTTTCAGCCCCCTGGTGAGCTACTTTGAAATGCAAGTGTCCTTTATGGTAGAGAAATCTGCTGGAAACGATTATCTGTTTGCTCAAAAACCTTCTTAGTATTTAAGGTAGCACATAATAACAGTTTTACCCTTGCATGCTAGATTTTTCATCAGGTGACCTTAATTTGCCCAGAGTTGTCTCTATTTCTGTCTACCAATTTCTTCTTTTATAAAAGTGTTTGCTTTTGAGCTTATATTTATTTTAATGTTTATACTGATCCCTCCATTCTTTACTACATATCCATATACAAGATAAATTCAAAAGTCATTTTTCATAAAACTTTCATTCTGACAGTTTCCTTATCTGTATTCACTTTTGTAATTTTTGCTATAAAAGCTGGCAATCATATGTCAATTATTATGTATCATATTTCATCCTCTTGTTTTTATCTTGTTCTTCCCAATTGGATGGTAAAAATGTCCTTGAAGAGAGTGTTTGTCACATCTTCATTCCTTATCTGACAAACCACACTTTGTGCTGGGCCTGTTGGTGGGTATTAAAGAAATTAATCTGAGTAACAAAGGATTTTTGCCATTAAGGAGCTCACAGTTCTCATAGTGAGAGGCATGTTGATTGACAATTAGTTTAATTTAGCTTTTGAGCCACCTTACTTCTTAAGAAACTACTGTTTCATATTTCCACATTATAAACATTCTTGAGTGAAAGCAAAGATCCAAACCACCTGAAGAATGTAGGTAAGAGAAAACATTGATATATTAGTTTTTTTAGTTTTAAGCTTTCAGTGTATTTAATTGGAATTATCTGTATTAATTTTATTATCACATTTTGAAGTAGGTAACACAAAAGAAATTCTCAGAGAATTTATTAGCCTGCTACAACTGTACATGTGTTTTTTTGTTTGTTTTATTTTTGGCTGCATTGGGTCTTCGTTGCTGCGTGCGGGCTTTCTCTAGCTGCGGCGAGCGGGGGCTACTCTTCGTTGCGGTGCGCGGGCTTCTCATTGCGGTGGCTTCTCTTGTTGCAGAGCACGAGCTCTAGGCATGAGGGCTTCAGTAGTTGTGGCACATGGGCTTCAGTAGTTGTGGCTCGCGGGCTCTAGAGCACAGGCTCAGTAGTTGTGGCACATGGGCTTAGTTGCCCCGTGGCATGTGGGATCGTCCTGGACCAGGGCTTGAACCCGCATCCCCTGCATTGGCAGGCAGATTCTTAACCACTGCGCCACCAGGGAAGTCCCCATATGTGGTTTTTTGAAAATAGAATAGAATAGTCCTGCTAAATAGATTATTCTGTAATAATGGGAAAAGTTCTCTGTCTGCACTGTCCAGTAGCCAGTAGGCAAATGTAGCCACTTGAAACTGAACACAAAATGTGGCTAGTGTGGCTGAGGAGATAAATTTTCATTGATAAATTTTAAATTTAAATATTCACATGTAGCTAGCTAGTGACTATCATATAGGACACTACAGGTATAGACCAAGGCAGGCACACATATGACCTGAGTGTCACTACAAAATCCCTTCAGTGCCCAAGGCAGACATCCCAGTCACAGCAAACTCTTCCCCTAGAAGTTTGGACATAGACTTAGAAGCATTCTAAATCATATCATGCAAAAAAGATATAATGTCTGAGCAGCACTGTATTTTCAGGACTCAGTTTTTAAGAAGCAAGAAACCAGTACAAAAAAGCTTAGTTTAAAAAAAAGGAGAGGATTTGGAGGATTCACTTAACTGAATTTTCTTAGCGTCTAGGTGCTTAGATGATGTTAGTTCAATGTTTTCACATGTTGTTATTAGACATATGAGCTCCTATCCTGCTTCTGCTTGACTTTACATACAGTAATGCTCTCTCCTAATGGTGACAGGGATAACCCAGTACAGCCCTAGGCTTACCTCTTCCCTGCTTAGAAAGAACAGCAAAAACAAGCACTTTCCCCACAAGTAACTCCTTTTTTTAAAAAAAATTATTATTGAAGTATAGTTGATTTACAATGTTGTGTTAATTTCTACTGTACAGCAGAGTGATTCAGTAATACATATATATACCTTCTTTTTCATATTCTTTTCCATTATGGTTTATCACAGGATATTGAATATGGTTCTCTGTGCTATACAGTAGGACCTTATTGTTTATCATTCTATATATAATAGTTTGCATCTGCTAATCCCATCCCTTCTCCACCCCACTTCCCCTTTGGCAACCACAAGTCTGCTCTTATGTCTGTGAATCTGTTTCTGTTTCATGGATAAGTTCATTTGTGTCATATTTTAGATTCCACATATAAATAATATATGGTATTTGCCTTTCTCTTTCTGACTTAGTATGATTATCTTTAGGTCCCTCTACGTTGTTGCAATTGGTGTTATCTCATTCTTTTCTAATGGCTGACTAGTATTCTACTCTGTGTGTGTGTGTGTATATATACACACACACACACACATCTTCTTTATCCATTCATCTGTCGATGGACGTTTAGGTTGTGTCCATATCTTGCTATTGTAATTCTGATAATTCCCAGGACTAACTCACCTGAATAGCTTGGGTCATGTACCAGCCCTGAGTCAGTCTCTCTGAGAGACAGAGAAATTATACTGAGGAGAGCAGGTGGGGAGCCTGCCTCACTTGCCCACCCTGGAAGTTTGGATGGCGTATACAGCAGCTCTCAGATGGCCTGGACTGAGAATGAACCTCTAACCAGCATTCATCCTTCTAAAGGGCGGCTCTGATCCTATTAACTCCCTTCTTCAAAATTATGTGTGGATTTTCACAAATGCCTCAGTGCACTCCTCAGATCTGGGATACCTACCTGTTCTTCAAAAGTCATTTTAAACACTTAAATTTATAGGAAGTTTTTTCCAAATCCTTTACCTTCCCTGCCCTGAAGCCCCGATGTTGAAATTTTTTACAGTTCATCTCCCTTAAAATGCCCTTGCTACCTATGCCCTGCATAAACACTACCCTCTATAATATATTATTGTAATAGTTAAATTTAACTCCAATAAAAATATTAAAAAAAGAATTGCTTAATTTCTAAAAAAAAAAGTTAAATTTATATAGTAGTAATATTGGTTTCACGTGCTAGATACCATTTTAAGTATCTTATCTATATATCATACTGGTTTCCATACAATAACTCTTGAAATACATCTTATTATTTCTCACTAGTTTTATAGACAAGGGAACAATCACAGAGAGGTTAGTAATTTTCCTCAGTGCTCGTTTTATTTATATGAGCAGGAAGTGCAGTGCCAGGCTCAAAGAAAGGAAGTTTTATTTCAGAACCTGGTCTTTCAGCCCCTGTGTTTTGTACATAAATAAGTGGTATCTAGTATCATTGAAAAAGGCAGTTTTGCTAAAGTTAAAACACCACGTTGATTCATCTTAATGTAGTGAATTATAACAATTTAGACTGTACCATTTATAATTTAACTTCAGTCCAATGATGAATAATGTTCCAAATATTTTAGAAATAATATGTTTTGATTATTCTTCATAATTTCAACTACTAAGGCATTTTTCATTAAAAGCAAATTATTTAAAACCACAAATTGATGTGTTCTTTCTGCATCTAAATATTTAAACAGTTTTAAAAGATAAACTATTCCAGAAGTTAAATATCGTTTTAAGTTGGATCTTCCAAATGTTTTTGCCACAAATACAAGAGCTAATTTATTGATCAATGACAGAATTCTGAGAAACTGAAAATATAAAGTTACTACCAAAATATGATACTTTGCAGTCACTATACAAGAAAATAATATCTGCTAGATTTCTTTAGGGGAATAGATAAGCTTGTGGATACAGATGAACTAATAGACATTAATTTATATGAATTTGAATATTCCACATAGAAGCAATTTTACTTTTTAAACTTGTCATGTTATTCATTTATAATATAGTTATAAGAAAAAAGATATGAAGAATATTTTTCTAGCCTTTAAAATGTTTCTTAAAGACATATCCATTATATTTTCCATTACCATTACATATATACATATAATAACTTTCCTTTGGATTTATTACTAGGATCATGTTTGTGTTTCTTGAAGAATTAATATACTTACTGCAACTATATAATTCTTTGTACCTTTCCTTTTGCTCGTCAGAAACTAAGCTATTCAACTTGTTCAGTTGAAGTAGATTTATTTACAGTTCTCTCATGTTGGACATTTAAAGTATTTCCAGTACTATTGGAAATAATTTTGCAGTTAACGTTATACAAGTACTTCTTTGGGCAAATTGATTATTATCTCTACAGGATAGATTTCTAACAGTATATTTTCTGATTCAAACTCTATCTGATCTCAGGTGGCCTCAGCCTGCAGTGCCTTGAAGCAGGGTTTCAGTTCCCAGCCAGTGACTGAGGTCGGGTCGCAGCAGTGAGAGCGCTGAATGCTAGCCACTAGACCAGTGGTCAGTGACAAGGCCCCGGCCCTGTGGCTTTGCAGAAAAAGAATTCCCACAAAGACGGAAAGTAGTGAAACAAGTAAAGTATTTATTAGGAGAAAAGAGTACAGTACATGTGGATAGATACATGGCAGGCTCAGAGAGAGTGAGTCATACCCTTGTGGCAATTTGAATCACTTTTATGGGGCATTTCTTCTGGGTTTCCTTTGACCATTCATTTTGATTTGCCTGGTTCAGAGTCCATATCTGGTGTATCTCAGGATATTTCCATGTGTGTACGCATCTCTTAGTCAAGATGGATTCTGCCGAAGAGGCCTAGGTAGGTTTGGCCACTTGGTATCACTCCCGTTTTGACCTCCAAGGAGCCTTTCTGCACATGTGTAGTCGGGAAGGTCTCCTGACTTCGAGAATGAGGAATATGTGGTCTCTTAATCTTCTTTGTGGGCAGAGCCCAGCCTCCTCTCTCAATTTTTCTGTTATTCCCGTCTTCGAGTATAGGTCCACAGGAACGAACTCAAACCATTTACCCTGAGGGCCCATCTGTCTCCTGCCTCAAATCTACTAAATAATATTTGTTTAACCTCCCACCCCTAACTACAGTGAATGAAAATGTCTATATCCCTGGACCCTAAGCTATCCTGAGTGACATTATTTTTTTCAATTGCCTGTTTAATGTATACCATTTATTGAGAGCATCTTAAAATTCCTTTAACAGTGGCATAACATAAATAAGTTACAAGATTGCCATTGCAGTTTTAGCAGAAACAGGGAAAAAATCTGAAATAATGGGCATATGTGACATTTCTTGAGTGGACAAATGTTAATAGAGAAATGTTCCTAATTGTGGAATTCACAGATTTTATAATTTGTAAACGTATAAAATTTATACTTAAAAAACTCCAGAAATGTTTTCTCTGTTGCTTTTATAGCTCAGTATGATGCTTTTTTTGATTCAGGTGACATATTAAACTAATTTCTGCCTTCAAGATAAGTAGTCTATTTGTGAAAACACATAGAATAAATACAAATGGAAGACATTTCTGTTTATGTATTTATTTGTTTTTTTAATCATTACCAATTTTATTCCCCCAAAAGATTTCATTATGGATATAGAATATTATATGATTAAGATCATAACATGTTTAAAGTTTTTAAAGTTCTTGAAAGTTTTAGAAGCAGATAGTGAAGTCTTAGTGGAGAGAACAGGTTCACAATATTACCTCAGTAATGGTTAGGTGGAGAGTTAGGGAAAAGCAAAAAAGGCAGAGTGCTAAGGAGTGAGCATCTTAAGGTGGAGGACCTATATTATACAGCAAGGAGAGAAACTTTTGCTAGATAGTGTAGTGCCAGATCATGGAAGCCCACGCATGACCCAGTTTGCAAGAATTCACTTTGTCTTGAAGCCTAGTGAAAGAAGAGGAGCAAATAAGTCAGTGCAATACATTTGTATATATGAGATTAACTTGAAACAATAAAAGCTTGAGAGAGATATGTGTTGGTTATTGTGTGCCAGTCTGAATAAAAAGAGAGAATGGAAAGCAGAGAGGGTAGCTAATTAGCTTTTATAAAAATTAACATTCACAGAACTTCTAAATATATCCAAGTTCACACGGCTAGTAAACAAAAAAAGTAGAATTCTAATTCCAGTCTTTCTGACACGAAAAAGTGTAGGTATTAGCATAGCACTGTAGATTTCACTAGAGATGGAAAGGATGATAAAAACAATCAGTGTAAAGGTAAAGGTGTTGCAGAAGGTAATTCCTTCTGGTTTGATAGGAAAGTTGATGATTTTTTTTATTATGCTGATGAAAGGTGGGAATAAAATACAAAATAGAATTAAAGATCACTGATTGAAAATTGGAGTTTTCTCAGATCACTTATGTAGAAAACTTAATAAGATTTGGGAATTTTTGACCTCTTTAGAAGAGAAAAGGTATGTGTGAGAGAGAGAGAGAGAGAGAGAGAAGCAGAGAAGAGGCTGAGGGGAAGTGAGGGAGGATATGAATATGAACGTTTAGAGAGTAGAGCAGGGAAAAGCCTCAGGGAAAGCTGCAGGGTAGGAAAGAAGGTAAGGAGGTGGAGAATTCAATGATGAAGAGCTCTGGTACAGAAGGTAAGAAGAGCAATGAAATTTTGGTTATTTCAAGGAAAGGTATTGGAAATAACTTTCATTTGTTTATAAATAAGTAAATCATATAATGCAGAGGCAGTATTGGGTTAATCCTAGAGATGAATGACGTGAGAACACAGGAAAATATTCCATCAGAAAAAGGAATGGAGATGCTGGCACATGAGGGAAGACCATGACTATTGAGGTCTCTTCGCTCTTAAGGAAAATGCAAAAGACAAAAAATTCACGAAGTTGATGGTTACAGTGAACTTTTGAATTTAAAAAAATTGCAGTATGTTAAAGGTTGAAACTTTAGGTTGATTAGAAGGAAGTATTTTTGAAACTTGTTGGTAGAAATTATATTAAAATATATAGTCTAAAAGGTTTATATGCTTAATTTAAAGTTAGGGCTCAAGCCTCTTAGATAGCTTCATCCACCACAGGGCAGACAGCAGAAGCAAGAAGAACTACAGTCCTGCAGCCTGTGGAACAAAAACCATATTCACCAAAAGATAGACAAGATGAAAAGGCAAAGGGCTGCGTACCAGATGAAGGAACAAGACAAAACCCCAGAAAAACAACTAAATGAACTGGAGATAGGCAACCTTCCATAAAAAGAACTCAGAATAATGATAGTGAAGATGATCCAGGGCCTCAGCAAAAGAATGGAGGCAAAGATCAAGACGATGCAAAAAATGTTTAACAAAGGCTGAGAAGAATTAAAGAACAAACAAACAGAGATGAACAATACAATAACTGAAACAAAAAATACACTAGAAGGAATCAATAGCAGAATAAGTGAGACAGAAGAACAGATAAGAGACCCAGAAGACAGAATGGTGGAATTCACTGCTTCAGAACAGAATAAAGAAAAAAGAATGAAAAGAAATGAAGACAGCCTAAGAGATCTCTAGGACAACATTAAAGGCAACAACATTTGCATTTTAGGGCTCCCAGAAGGAGAAGAGAGAGAGAAAGGACCCAAGATATGAAGAGAGTATAGTTGAAAACTTCCCTAACATGGGGAAAGAAATAGCCACCCAAGTCCAGGAAGGGCAGAGAGTTCCATACAGGATAAACCCAAGGAGAAACATGCTGAGACACATGGTAATCAAATTGGCAAAAATTAAAGGCAGAGAAAAATTATTGAAAGCAGCAAGGGAAAAACGACAAATAACATACAAGGGAACTCCCATAAGGTTAACAGCTGATTTCTCAGCAGAAACTCTACAAGCCAGAAGGGAGTGTCATGATATACTTAAAGTGATGAAAGGGAAGAACGTACAACCAAGATTACTCTACCTGGCAAACATCTCATTCAGATTCGATGGAGAGATCAAAAGCTTTACAGACAAGCGAAAGCTAAGGGAATTCAGCACCACCAAACCAGCTCTACAACAAATGCTAAAGGAACTTCTCTAAGTGGGAAACACAAGAGAAGAAAAGGACCTACAAAAACAAAAACAAAACAATTAAGAAAATGGTCATAGGAACATACATGTATCGATAATCACCTTAAACGTGAATGGATTAAATGCTCCGACCAAAAGACACAGGCTTGCTGAATGGATACAAAAACAAAACCCATATATATGCTGTCTACAAGAGACCCACTTCAGACCTAGGGACACATCCAGACTGAAAGTGAGGGGATGGAAAAAATATTGCATGCAAATGGAAATCAAAAGAAAGCTGGAGTAGCAATACTCATATTAGATAAAATAGACTTTAAAATAAAGACTGTTACAAGAGACAAGGAAGGACACTACATAATGATCAAGGGATCAATCCAAGAAGAAGATATGACAATTATATATGCACCCAACATAGGAGCACCTAAATCAATAAGACAACTGCTAATAGCTATAAAAGAGGAAATTGACAGTAACACAGTAATAGTGGGGGACTTTAACACCTCACTTACACCAATGGACAGATCTTTCAAACAGAAAATTAATAAGGAAACACAAGTTTAAAATGACACAATAGACCAGATAGATTTAATTGATATTTGCAGGACATTCCATCCAAAAACAGCAGATTACACTTTCTTCTCAAGTGCACACAGAACATTCTCCAGGATAGATCACATCTTGGGTCACAAATCAAGCCTCAGTAAATTTAAGAAAATTGAAATCATATCAAGCATCTTTTCTGACTACAATGCTATGAGATTAGAAATCAATTACAGGGGAAAAGATGTAAAAAACACAAACACATGGAGGCTAAACAGTACGTTACTAAATAACCAAGAGTTCACTGAAGAAATCAAAGAGGAAATAAAAAAAATACCTAGAGACAAATGACAATGAAAACACGATGATCCACAACCTATGGGATACAGCAAAAGCAGTTCTAAGAGGGAAGTTTATAGCTATACAAGCCACCTCAACACAAGAAAAATCTCAAACAATCTAACCTTACACCTAAAGGAACTAGAGAAAGAAGAACAAACAAAACCCAAAGTTAGCAGAAGGAAAGAAATTATAAAGATCACAGCAGAAGTGAATGAAATAGAAGCAAAGAAAACAATAGCAAAGATCAGTAAAACTAAAATCTGGTTCTTTGAGAAGATAAACAAAATTGATAAACCATTAGCCAGACTAATCAAGAAAAAGAGGGAGAGGACTCAAATCAATAAATTTAGAAATGAAAAAGAAGTTACAACAGACACCACAGAAATACAAAGAATCCTAAGAGACTACTACAAGCAACTCTATGCCAATAAAATGGACAACCTGGAAGAAATGGACAAACTATTAGAAAGGTATAACCTTCCAAGACTGAACCAGGAAGAAATAGAAAATATGAACAGACCAATCACAAGTAGTGAAATTGAAACTCTGATTAAAAATCGTCCAACAAACAAAAGTCCAGGAGCAGATGGCTTCAAAGGTGAATTCTATGAAACGTTTAGAGAAGAGCTAACACCGATTCTTCTCAAACTCTTCCAGAAAATTGCAGAGGAAGGAACACTCTCAAAACTCATTATATGAGGCCACCATCACCCTGATACCAAAACCAGACCAAGATACTACAAAAAAGAAAATTACACACCAATATCACCGATGAATATGGATGCAAAAATCCTCAACAAAATACTAGCAAACAGAATCAACAACATATTAAAAGGATCATACACCATGATCAAGTGGGATTTATCCCAGGGATGCAAGGATTCTTCAATATACGCAAATCAATTGATACACCATATTAATAAATTGAAGAGGAAAAAACATATGATTATCTCAATTGATGCAGAAAAAGCTTTTGACAAAATTCAACACCCATTTATGATAAAATCTCTCCAGAAAGTAGGCATAGAGGGAACTTACCTCAACATAATAAAGGCCATATACGACAAACCCACAGCAAACATCATTCTCAATGGTGAAAAACTGAAAGCATTTCCTCTAAGATCAGAACAAGACAAGGATGTCCACTCTCACCACTATTATTCAACATAGTTTTGGAAGTCCTAGCCATAGCAATCAGAGAATAAGAAGAAATAAAAGGAATCCAAATTGGAAAAGAAGAAGCAAAACTGTCACTGTTTGCAGATGACATGATACTAAACATAGAGAATCATAAAGATTCCACCAGAAAACTACTAGAGCTAATCAATGAATTTGGTAAAGTTGCAGGATACAAAATAATACACAGAAATCTCTTGCATTCCTATACACTAATGATGAAAAATCTGAAAGAGAAATTAAGGAAACATTGCCATTTCCATTGCAACAAAAAGAATAAAATACCTAGGAATAAACCTACCTAGGCAGACAAAAGACCTGTATGCAGAGAACTATAAGACACGTATGAAAGAAATTAAAGATGATACCAACAGATGGAGAGATATACCATGTTCTTGAATTGGTAGAATCAGTATTGTGAAAATGACTATACTACCCAAAGCAATCTACAGATTCAATGCAATCCCTATCAAATTACCAATGGCATTTTTACAGAACTAAAATAAAAAATCTTAAAATTTGTATGGGGACACAAAAGACTCCGAATAGCCAAAGCAGTCTTGACGGAAAAAAACGTAGCTGGGGGAAGCAGACTCCCAGATTTCAGACTATACTACAAAGCTACAGTAATCGAGACAATATGGTACTGGCACAAAAACAGAAATAAAGGTCAATGTAACAGAATAGAAAGCCCAGAGATAAACCCACACACTTATGGTCAACTAATCTATGACAAAGGAGGCAAAGATATACAATGGAGAAAAGACAGTCTCTTCAATAAGTGGTGCTGGGAAAACTGGACAGCTCCATGTAAAAGAATGAAATGTGAACACTCCCTAACACCATACACAAAAATAAACTCAAAATGGATTAGAGACCTAAATGTAAGACCGGATACTCTAAAACTCTTAGAGGAAAACATAGGAAGAACACTCTTTGACATAAATCCCAGCAAAATCTTTTTTGATCCACCTCCTAGAGTAATGGAAATAAAAACAAAAATAAACAAATGGGACCTAATGAAACTTAAAAGCTTTTGCAAAGCAAAGGAAACCATAAACAAGATGAAAAGACAACCCTCAGAATGGGAGAAAATATTTGCAAACGAATCAGTGGACAAAGGATTAATCTCCAAAATATATAAACAGCTCATGCAGCTCAATATTAAAAAAACAAACAACCCAATTCAAAAATGGGCAGAACCTAAATAGACATTTCTCTAAAGAAGACATACAAATGGCCAAGAAGCACATGAAAAGCTGCTCAACATCACTAATTATTAGAGAAATGCAAATCAATACTACAATGAGGTATCATCTCACACCAATCAGAATGGGCATCATCAGAAAATCTACAAGAAACAAATGCTGGAGAGGGTGTGGAGAAAAGGGAACACTCTTGCCCTCTTGGTAGGAACGTAAATTGATACAGTCACTATGGAGAACAGTATGGAGGTTCCTTAAAAAACTAAATATAGAATTACCATATGACCCAGCAATCCCACCACTGGGCATATACCCTGAGAAAAACATAATTCAAAAAGACACATGCACCCCAATGTTCATTGCAGCACTATTTACAATATCCAGGTTATGGAAGCAACCTAAATGCCCATCGACAGATGAATGGGTAAAGAAGAGCTGGTACATATATACAATGGAATATTACTCAGCCATAGAAAGAACGAAATTTGGCCATTTGTAGAGACGTGGATTGATCGAGAGACTGGCATACAGAGTGAAGTAAGTGAGAAAGAGAAAAACAAATATCGTATATTAATGCATAAATGTGGAACCTAGAAAAATGGTATAGATGAACCGGTTTGCAGGGCAGAAATTGAGACACAGATGTAGAGAACAAACGAATGGACACCAAGGGGGGAAAATCGCGGTGGGGTGGGGATGGTGGTGTGATGAATTGGGAGATTGGGATTGACATGTATACACTGATGTGTATAAAATGGATGACTAATAAGAACCTGCTGTACAAAAAATAAATAAAAATTTAAAAAAGTAAAAAATATTGGGGAAAACTAAAAAAAGTAATAATAACAATAAAGTTGGAAGAAAATTAAAGATGAGTAAGGGTTGAATAGGTGTTTAGTGATTGAGATGGATGGTCAGGGAGTCATCTTCCTCTGACACTGAATGTAGTCTGCTTTGCTACGTCACAGAATGGAGATTGCAAAGGATGAAAAATATTGGGAAGATCAGTTCTTAAATTTTGTCATTCTTCTCAGTTTCAATAGCAATCTTCTAATTTAATCTGTTCCAAAGAAAGAGGTAATTTTCAAAGTTGCCCCTTTCAATTTTGCTTAATGAGATGGGAGAAGGGAGAAATGAGAGCAAATTTGTTTTCAGCACTTACTCTGGGCCAGAAACTGTGGTCAGTCTGATTAAGAGACCATGGTTGCTTTCCAGGAGCTAAGCGACTTTGCTCAAATATCCCCCTAATGCAAGCATCTTCTAAGTCTTCTGATTAACAAGCTTCTTCTGCGATGTTCCAACACTCAAAATCAATCCTTCTCCTAAAAAAAAGAATTAAAAAGAAAGAAAATTTTAAATTCTTCCAGTTTTTTCTAACCTTCTTTTGTTGTCAAAATTTGAGCTTATTTCATCATCACCTATATGAATGAGATCAGTATAACATTTACTGAGCATCTATTCTATATTAGTTATTCTGCTAGGTTATGGTATTATAGAAATGTGTGTATCATCTGATTCAGCTCTTTTTCTCTTCTGTATCAGTATTAAAGAACACCAGTAATTTACGAATCCCCAAGTCAATGGATTTTTCTCAGGTTTCCTTATTATCTTTTGCTGCTTTTGACCCCACTGACCAACTCTTCATCCTTCAGATTTTAACTTTATGTGTTGTACTTCCATTCATCTGTGTCCCGTCTCTATTTTCATGACTATATCCTTTACATCTGCAGCCCATGAAACATGGGAGAAGAGACAACTGGACTCTAGAAATCCTACGTTTCATAGGCTGCAAATGTAAAGGATGTAGTCATGAAAGATGCATGTTTTAATTTTCCCATGTTTTAATTATCATCACCCTCTTCTTTAATTCTAGTTTCTGTTCATTCTAATCAGTAGGTATCTCTGATGGTAGGGCTTAACCCAGCTTTCTCATTCCTACAGTGAACAGACTGATCAGGACCATCTTCACATTTTTCCTTTAAGTTCTTTCTTTTGTGATCTAAATCCATATCTCTAATTCTCAATACTTTCATAGATTCCAGGCTGACATTTCCAAGATGTCCTGCAATTGGTTTAACCTACCAGGTTTAAACGTTGACCCTCCTATCTTCTACCTCAAGGCTTGCTCCTCTTCCTGATTTCCTTAGTTCTGCAAATACCCCTCCCTGAATCATTCAGGTTTGACCATTGGATTCCACTTTGGCTCCATCATCTTCTCTCTCCTCTTGTCCAATCCATCACCAGGTTAAGACCTTTTCCCCTACCAGCTCTTTCACTTTTTTACAGTAGGAATCATCTTTTCGGATAAATTTCCCGCCCCTCTTAATACCTAGTATACAACCTTGCACAGAGCAGGTGCTCAGGAAATTTTCAGTAAAAGGAGCATCTCATTCTCTTTCTTGTCTAGCTTCTGTCAATACTTGTTCAGAAATGTTGAGTCATAATTAAAGCCAATAAAATGAGAATCGGAGCAACATTCTCTTTTTTTCTACCCATAGCTTAAGTACAACATTTAAACCACCTGAATTCGAATCAACTGGTTAGAAAAACAATGCTGTTCTTCGAGCCTTTATGTAACATAAATTCAGTGAAAATATGCTCAAAGCAAACTCTAATTAAAGGTTTTAGTTGCCAAATAATACGTTCTGGTTAAAGCCAAGTTAGTATTAAGGAGTGTTTCATGAATAACAGCACAAGCTTTATACTTTGCTGTTGATTTTCTCATGGGAAACTCATGTAAAGGAGAGTGATACCTCCCTGTTGACTTTAACTTTTAGAAATGCAAAGCATGCTGAAATTGTACATAATTCTCTTCTAAAGAAAAGGAAATAGCATTTCAGTGGTTTTCCTCAGTGTCTTACTGAGTTATGGTAGGGCACAATTATGTCTGTTAAATTGATTTACCAGATGGAAGGTTACATTTTATATTTAGCTGATTAAGTTGTAGGAGAGTAGAATTGTTATCTCATACCATAAAGATCATATGTAAAGGTAAAAATATTTTAATTAACCACATTTTGAAAGTGACTAATTAGAGGTCTAAACTGTTTTTTTTCACTCATTTTAGTTACATTGCACCAAAAGGGGAAATCATTCTTAGAAATGGGCCTCATCATACAGTTGTTATTTGGCTTAATAACTTAATATCTCAAATGGAATCTGTTTTTTTAAAAAAAGAGTAAAATATTCCCACTTCAGTGAGTTTTGGAAATTGCTTGCTTTTGACGCTATTTAGAATGTACAAAGTACTCAGCATTTGGGGGTTAA
Source organism: Orcinus orca (assembly GCF_937001465.1). Lineage (NCBI taxonomy): Eukaryota > Metazoa > Chordata > Mammalia > Artiodactyla > Delphinidae > Orcinus > Orcinus orca. The sequence continues at coordinate 70,894,221 of NC_064567.1, forward strand.
AATAAATGGTCCTTAATTTACACACTTATGGAACATTAACAGAAAAATTTAAAAGAGAAAACTACATTTTTCTATTTTTTTCTTTTTTGGATACTTTTACAAATAAGTAATTATATTAATAAAAGCTTTACTTTTTATAAAAAATTTTATCTGATCAAGTGTTAAATATTAATTTTAAGGAAATTATTGTCTTGGTAATTTTGCTAAGCAATGGGCATATAGCATTAATAGTTTTCTTTAATATCCTACTTCCTTACCTAAAAACAATACAGAAAAATATAGCACAGTGAAATGTGATCTAGTCAGAACCAGTTTTTCAGGATATTCAGACTTCCAAAGCAGTGCCAACTTGGGAATTTATAGACTGCTCTATTGACTTCTTATGGCTCCTGTAATAAATTAGCACGAACTTAGTTACTTAAAACAACCCATATTTATTATCTTACTATACTGGAGATCAGAAATCCAAAATGAGTCTCACTTGGCTAAAACTGAGGTGTTAGCAGGGCTGTGTTCCTTTCTGGAAGCCCTAGGAGCAAGTCTATCCACTTTTGTCAGCTTCTTAGGGCCACCCACACTCTCTGGCTTGTGCCCGCCTTCCATCGTCAAAGCCAGAAATGACTAGCTGAGTCTTTGTTGCATTGCATCACTCCGATACTCACTATTCTGCCTCTTTCTTCCATATGTTGAAAGGACCCTTGTGATTATATTGAGCCCACCTGGGTCATCTAGGATAATCGCCTCATCTTTATTTTTTATTTTTATTTTTTTTCATTTTAACATCTTTATTGGAGTATAATTGCTTTACAATGGTATGTTAGTTTCAGCTTCACAACAAAATGAATCAGTTATATATATATACATATGTTCCCATATCTCTTCCCGCTGGCGTCTCCCTCCCTCCCACCCTCCCTATCCCACCCCTCCAGGCGGTCACAAAGCACCGAGCTGATCTCCCTGTGCTATGCGGCTGCTTCCCACTAGCTATCTACCTTACGTTTGCTAGTGTATATATGTCCATGCCTCTCTCTCACTTTGTCACAGTTTACCCTTCCCCCTCCCCATAGCCTCAAGTCCATTCTCTAGTAAGTCTGTGTCTTTATTCCTGTTTCACCCCTAGGTTTTTCATGACATTTTTTTTCTTAAATTCCATATATATGTGTTAGCATACGGTATTTGTCTCTCTCTTTCTGACTTACTTCACTCTGTATGACAGACTCTAGGTCTATCCACCTCATTACAAATAGCTCAATTTCGTTTCTTTTTATGACTGAGTAATATTCCATTGTATATATGTGCCACATCTTCTTTATCCATTCATCCGATGATGGACATTTAGGTTGTTTCCATCTCTGGGCTATTGTAAATAGAGCTGCAATGAACATTTTGGTACATGACTCTTTTTGAATTACGGTTTTCTCAGGGTATATGCCCAGTAGTGGGATTGCTGGGTCATATGGTAGTTCTATTTGTAGTTTTTTAAGGAACCTCCATACTGTTCTCCACAGTGGCTGTATCAATTTACATTCCCACCAACAGTGCAAGAGGGTTCCCTTTTCTCCACACCCTCTCCAGCATTTATTGTTTCTAGATTTTTTGATGATGGCCATTCTGACTGGTGTGAGATGATATCTCATTGTAGTTTTGATTTGCATTTCTCTAATGATTAGTGATGTTGAGCATTCTTTCATGTGTTTGTTGGCAGTCTGTATATCTTCTTTGGAGAAAAGTCTATTTAGGTCTTCTGCCCATTTTTGGATTGGGTTGTTTGTTTTTTTGTTATTAAGCTGCATGAGCTGCTTATAAATTTTGGAGATTAATCCTTTGTCAGTTGCTTCATTTGCAAATATTTTCTCCCATTCTGAGGGTTGTCTTTTGGTCTTGTTTATGGTTTCCTTTGCTGCACAAAAGCTTTTAAGTTTCATTAGGTCCCATTTGTTTATTTTTGTTTTTATTTCCATTTCTCTAGGAGGTGGATCAAAAAGGACCTTGCTGTGATTTATGACATAGAGTGTCCTGCCTATGTTTTCCTCTAAGAGTTTGATAGTTTCTGGCTTTACATTTAGGTCTTTAATCCATTTCGAGCTTATTTTTGTGTATGGTGTTAGGGAGTGATCTAATCTCATACTTTTACATGTAGCTGTCCAGTTTTCCCAGCACCACTTATTGAAGATGCTGTCCTTTCTCCACTGTACATTCCTGCCTCCTTTATCAAAGATAAGGTGACCATATATGCGTGGGTTTATCTCTGGGCTTTCTATCCTGTTCCATTGATCTATATTTCTGTTTTTGTGCCAGTACCATACTGTCTTGATTACTGTAGCTTTGTAGTATAGTCTGAAGTCAGGAAGCCTGATTCCTCCAGCCCCGTTTTTCGTTCTCAAGATTGCTTTGGCTATTCGGAGTCTTTTGTGTTTCCATACAAATTGTGAAATTTTTTGTTCTAGTTCTGTGAAAAATGCCAGTGGTAGTTTGATAGGGATCGCCTCATCTTTAAATAAGCCAATTAGCACTCTTAAATCCATTTGCAGCCTTAATATCTTTTTTGCCATGTAAAGTGACAGTCACAAGTTCTGGGGAGTGGGACATAGACATCTTTGTCCTGGAAGTATTATTCCACCTACCACAACTACTTAAGAGTTTTATAGGATGATGTTTGCTAAAGCATACTTTGATTTACTACCTCTTTACCTTTTTTATGAGGGGTGGGCCACGCTGCACGGCTTGTGGGATCTTAGCTCCCCAACCAGAGATTGAACCCACACCCTTGGCAGTGAATGTATGGAGTCTTAACCACTGGACCACCAGGGAATTCCCTCTTTACCTTTTTATTTGAAGTTTGTTTGAGGTTTATTTATCCAGACAATCACCCAGAGAAAATTGGCTAAATAGAAGGTATTTAACGGAAGGTCTGTCTAGAGAAGGTCTCTGGGTGACCTTAATAAATCCAAAGGCAAAATATTACCTTTTACATCATTCTCAAATAGATAATAGTGTTTCCTTATAAATATGTATTATAAAGAAAATTTATGATAAAGATAATAAAGCTGTGAATTCCATCACGGCAGAAGTGAATTACCAAGAACATTCCAGAACCATGAAGTTTACAAAGTCAAACTTGCAAAAGAAAATAAATAATAACAAGACCTGCCCAAATGACTTGGAAAGTTTTGAAACAGGAAAAGAAGAGCAGGAAGCAATTTGGCATTTGAGCTGGGTGGAGGACAAACTCCTGTTGATCAGAAGTCAGTGATGTTGAGCCATGGCAACTAGATGTATCTCAGGGGGTTCTAAAGGGCCCAAAAGACTAGTGGTTGCACCTAAAGACTTGAAATTATATTGAAGCTGATAACAGTTCTAAGCAGCAGTAATTAAGCATTAAAATATATGTACATGACTAGACTGACCAGAAAGCCAGTAAAAACTAAACTGAACAATGTGATTCCCTAAAGAGACTAATGGAACCACTTCTACATATGACCTAATCCAGAAATCTGGCAGTCACACTGAGCTACTGGTTCCCCTTCATCTCATCAGATACAAGCTTCCGTCATTGCTTGCTCTTAGACTTCCTCTTTCTCATCATGTCTTCTGTTGTAGTTCAGTACCCATTTAGTCATATCCCCATTCCAAGTATTGACCATTCTCTGATTTCAGCATAGCCTTGTCCAGTCAACCCTCTGTCTTTTTAAAATTTAAATCTAGTCTTCCTATCCTCCTACTTACATGTCAATTAATACCTCTTCTATTATGTACAAGGCTCAAGTCCTTCCATGGCAAGCACAAACTCTCTTCTCTCACCCTCCCTCCCTTACCTTCCCCCCTCCACCACCTCATTCTCCTTTGTCCTAACAGTACCTAACAGTTTACAGTTCCATGAATAAGTATTTCTGTTTCACACTCACACAAGCCATTTATACCTGGTTTTCCACAAGATCCTTGCTAAAATGTATGCTTGAGTAATTCATACTCATCTATCAGTGCTCAGCTGATACATGCTTCCCTTTGTTAAGCTTTACTTGGTGCCTTCCCATCACCCACCAGGCTACCCTAAACACTCACTACATTCTTTGTGCCAGTATATATACCCAAATATACCTGGACAATTCTCTGTGCATATATGTCTATATTAAAATTAAAATTCTCTACTTAGCTGAGAAGTTTCTTAAGGTTAATATCTATAGCTTGTTTTGTATTGTATCCCCAGCATCTTCAGAGAGCTCATATTACTCACTGAATAAACTTCTCTTATAGGAATAAATAAATATATAGAATAAGATAGGAGGTAATATACATCTCTTTAGGTATTTAAAAATATGGGAAGATTCTTCATGAAATAATTTTTAAGAATTTAATTTGCGGCTTCCCTGGTGGCGCAATGGTTGAGAGTCCGCCTGCCGATGCAGGGGACGCAGGTTCGTGCCCCAGTCTGGGAGGATCCCACATGCAGCGGAGCGGCTGGGCCCGTGGGCCAGGGCTGCTGGGCCTGCGTGTCCGGAGCCTGTGCTCTGCGACGGGAGGGGCCACAGCGGTTAGAGGCCCGCGTACCGCAAAAAAAAAAAAAAAGAATTTAATTTGCAGTAATATTTTGTAGTGAAGAGATTGACTGCTTTAGGATGGCTATCACTAGGCAAGTCAGAAGAAAAAGTAAACAAAATAACAGGTTAGAGAATGATATAGTTTTATGGGAATGAACTGAAAATTTTCAGGTAAACATCAGAGACAAAAAAATTAAAAGTCATACAATTGAAGAAAGTAAGTTGTACGGCATTTAAAATTAGACAGTGATTTACTCTATTTACTATTTGTCATTTTAATCAATACTCCTGAACTCTTTAAGGTCAGGAGAATGGATGATATTGTCCATACTTGCAGGCATAAATACTGAGGCACAGCGACATTAAATAATGCTTTACCCAAATCACACAGTTAGTGGCACAGTCAAGACTGAAAAACAACTTCAGACTCTTATGAATATAACCAGGTAAGTTCATGCTGAGAGCACAAATGCGTACAATAAACCTTAGGTTTATGGTATACTCAGGGAGTTATTAGGAGATAGGTGTTAGTTTTCTGGACCATACCATCCCAACTATAAGGTTGTTTTCTGGGAAAAATTGTGTGCTGTTCCAGCATGTACCCCTGTAAAATAACAGGGCTGCCCCAGTGCAGATCTTGCCTGCTAAGATGGTCCTTGCCCTGCCACGAAAGCAGTTCACACCTATGTTTATACATGTAGCTCTTATGAAGTATGTGGGTAGAAAGTATGTTACAAGTTTTACATCCACAAATAAAACTACTTTTCATGACATTTCTATTCAAAAGAGTATATAAAAGATACATCTAGTAGAGGAGGTGAATAAAACTATAGAGTGCACAGTGTAATTTTTGTGTATGTGTACTTAGTCCGGATTAGTTCATTACTTAAAGAAGATTAATAATGTAATTAATTTTCAATTCTATTTTTCAGTATGAAATTTTAGAACTCAAGAGGGCTTTTAGAAAAAAAGATATGAATATATCTATAAATACAGACTCCCCCCAGAGTACTACATTATTTAAGCTGTGAAATACTTGTTCAGATACTTGACTTTATTGTAAACCCTCAGGCTCTAGGTTAAAAAACATTATTTTAGAAACTGTATTGAAGAAGATTGAAACGTGCTCCTAATCAAGTTTGTTTTATTGAAGTCATAATTCAAAATTTTGCTATATTTTCAAAATACAGATTTTCAAAATTTATTTTTGCTTAGGTAAGTAAAATATTTTATATTTGAAAAAATTAAAGTGTATAAAGGAATTAACTTTGAAGGTATTCTAGACTGTATAGGATATGGATTTCCTTGACTCCAAAACCTGGTATTTTTGATGCTTGCCAGAAAAATGAAATTCCTTCTGCATTCCACACCTGATCTATAAGACCTCTTGCCATAAAGTTCAGCATCAAGAAATTCTTAGAAATTAAAGAAGTTGAAGTTCAGCTAGTTCTCTTCTCAGCAACATTTGAAACCTGGTCTTTTACTGTAAGTTTCATTTCATGTTGGCTATATGCGAGCATTCATTTTTTTCATTCAACAGCTGTTTACTGAGACCCACCATGAGTCTATGTAGTTGTTCAGTCCTGAGAGTAGACACAGGAGTAATTATTGCATTTACTATTCCGAGTGCTATGTGTGGTAATTTCAGTGAAACAGTGACGGTTAGAGCCATATTGCAGTGGTTTGAGGTTAGGAAGCAGTGGTGGCAAGTGTAAAGCTACTTAAAAAAAAAAAACTTGACTGTGAATTAAAGTATAAATGCAGAGAGTAGCTAATAATATCAGTATCTCAGGAGGGCTTATTTTTATTTGAATGGGAAAAATCTGAGCATGTCTACATGCTGAGAAGAAAGCCAGCAGAGAGAGGGAGTTAGAAGTTACAGATTGAGTAGCCTCTGTTAGTATTACATAACTCAGCTAAATTTTGCTTGGCATTTAATTTTTTTAAGTTTATTTTTAATTTATTTTTGGCTGCATTGGGTCTTCGTTGCTGTGCGTGGGCTTTCTCTGGTTGTGGCGAGCGGGGGCTAATCTTCGTTGCAGTGTGTGGGCTTCTCATTGCAGTGGCTTCTCTTGTTGTGGAGCACGAGCTCTAGGCACAAGGGCTTCAGTAGTTGTGGCGTGTGGGCTTCAGTAGTTGTGGCTCATGGGCTCTAGAGCGCAGGCTCAGTCGTTGTGGCGCACGGGCTTAGTTGCTGTGCGGCACATGGGATATTCCCAGATCAGGGCTTGACTCTGTGTCCCCTGCATTGGCAGGCGGATTCTCAACCACTGCACCACCAGGCAAGCCCTGACATTTATTTTTGAAGCTTTGCCTTCCACTTAGTATCCTTTCCCCACCCTGCTAGAATATTTAATACCCATCCCTTAAATTTGCCAGCATCTTCTCCTGGACAGGGTTGTTTCCTCTGCCTAGAACTGTACTTCCCTCCCACCTCTGCCTGTCAGGATCTCTCTGTCCCCAGGATTTCCCCTCAAGGCAAATGAATCTCTGCCTCCCAGCCCCAAAGCTCTGCTTACACCTATCACATGGCATTGATGACAGTGTGTCATTTGGTCTTGCTAGATGAGGAATGCCTAGGAGAAAAAGGCTCTCTGGTCTATCTCTGAGACAGTTGTCTCAGCACTTAACACACCCCTTTTCCCATTCATTGATTCATTCATTCAATAAATAACTAATGGGTTTAATCTATGTGGTAGGTACTGTATACATGCCGAATAAACAGTGGAAACATAACTAGACATGTTCCCACTCCTCATGGAACTTGCAACTTTGGTTCTCAGTATTATTTAATAGCTCTTCAACTTAAACAATGGAACCAACTGAATAGAAAGTTTCATTTAAACTATAAAAAGTGATGAAATATATCTCATTATTATTATTTGCTTATTATCACTTACTATTATTTGTTTCTGTCCAGAATCACATTGTTTGCTTAAAGTACCTTATCTGTTAAAAATGGCAATTTGTACTTTAAATGTCATTAAAAAAATTTTAAATAATTATTTCTTCTTCTGTGCTAGTATTAAAAACAAAACCAAAAACCCAGCATTGAGTAGCAATTTGTGTATTAATTCACTCAGTAGATGTTTTTCTGAGTGCTAAGCCAGCTGAGTACCAGGCACTGTGGAGAAACACTGAGGAAAAGGAAGCAGGATTCAGCATAGAGTCCTGCTGTTGGGCTGAGGAAACTCAGTGCCCTGTCATAGGTTTTTGAGCTTTAGAGGTGCCTGCTCTGGCTCACGAGATGAAGCATCCACAGATGCTAAGGGCGAATGCCAACCCAGAGCTAGCAACCCTTCCATTCTAAACCAAGCTTCTGTTAACCAGGACCTCCATTTTGTTTTCCCATACTCCTCTGAGCTACTTCCCAGGACTCCGTAATACTCTCTGCCCTTTATACCCACTGATTTTATTTTCACAAGAAAGTTGTTGTCATTGTTGTTATCATATGAATTAAATTTCTGTTTACATTGATGGAAGGAAATACAAATGGACATGTAGAGTCACAGTGATGTGTGCTACTGTGCTTTGAAAGCAAAGCATTGTAGATCACCTAAATGCCCAAATGTTTTCAAATGCTTAAATAAAATATTACATATTCACATGTAAATGTAGCTGAATAATATATGGTATATCCACATAATGCATTTTTAAAAGAATATATAATTGCTTGGCAAAAGATTCATGATAGATTTTTAAATGAAAAATAAGATAAATGTAATCATTTCAAGGCATAGATAATTACTGGGATAATTACATAGTACCTTATTAAGTGAACAAACAGGATATTATTATAAATGTAATATGATTCTCATTTTCAAATACTTTTATAAATACAACGCAAAGGATACATGAGTAGGGTACATACTCAGTTTGTCCTGTTTCCAAAAATTTCAAACATGCATGATTCACATAATCAGAAGAAAGCAGTAAATGTAATTACAAAACACTTCCCAGAAGATCACACTATAAATTATGTAACATTTACCAATGTGCTTTTTGAAGAAGAATAATTCTCTTTGAACAAATAGACATAATTAGCGTGTTCTAAATAAGAAGATGGATGGTTGTCTACATTAATATTTCTGAAACTAAAAGAAGAGTATTATAATTCGTACAGGAAATCACATTTATATATTACCATAAATGTGGCTAGCTATTAGAAGCTAAAATTTCCCAATAAATGGTTTCTAAAAACTGTTTTATGTGAATTACATATCATTAAATGATTGTAATTAGAAAGAGGTAGACTAGAAATTTTGCTTCTCAATATCAAAATGTATAAAATCTGACTCATAACATTGGAGATTCATATTATCCAAGCCCCCAAAAAAGCATAAGTTGTATTAGATTTACTATATTTTTCTGAATGCTAATTTGAAAATAAATGGCCTTTGTCTAGTTATGAGATTTTTAAATTAGAGTAAGCTACATCTTTATTTTTATTATTTTTTAACATCTTTATTGGAGTATAACTGCTTTACAATGGTGTGTTAGTTTCTGCTTTATAACTAAGTTAATCAGCTCTACATATACATATATCCCCATTTCGCCTCCCTCTTGCCTCTCCCTCCCACCCTCCCTATCCCACCCCTCTAGGTGGTCACAAAACACCGAGCTGATCTCCCTGTGCCATGCGGCTGCTTCCCACTAGCTTTCTCTTCTACGTTTGGTAATATATAGAAGTCCATGCACTCTCACTTTGTCCCAGCTTACCCTTCCCCCTCCCCATGTCCTCAAGTCCATTCTCTATGTCTGCGTCTTTATTCCTGTCCTGCCCCTAGGTTCTTCAGAACTTTTTTTTTAGATTCCATATATATGTGTTAGCATATGGTATTTATTTTTCTCTTTCTGACTTACTTCACTCTATGACAGACTCTAGGTCCATCCACCTTACTACAGATTACTCAATTTCGTTTCTTTTTATGGCTGAGTAATATTCCATTGTATATATGTGCCACATCTTTTTTATCTATTCATCTGTCAGTGGACACTTAGGTTGCTTCCATGTCCTGGCTATTGTAAATAGAGCTGCAGTGAACATTGTGGTACATGACTCTTTTTGAATTATGGTTTTCTCAGGGTATATGCCCAGTAGTGGGATTGCTGGGTCATATGGTAGTTCTATTTTTAGTTTCTTAAGGAACCTCCATACTGTTCTCCTTAGTGGCTGTATCAATTTACATTCCCACCAACAGTGCAAGAGGGTTCCCTTTTCTCCACACCCTCTCCAGCATTTATTTTTTGTAGATTTTTTGATGATGGCCGTTCTGACTGGTGTGAGGTGATACCTCATTGTAGTATTGATTTGCATTTCTCTAATGATCAGTTATGTTGAGCTTCCTTTCATGTGTTTGTTGGCAGTCTGTATATCTTCTTTGGAGAAATGTCTCTTTAGGTTTTCTGCCCATTTTTGGATTGGGTTGTTTTTCTGATATTGAGCTGCATGAGCTGCTTGTAAATTTTGGAGATTAATCGTTTGTCAGTTGCTTCATTTCCAAATCTTTTCTCCCATTCTGAGGGTGGTCTTTCTTTTTCTCTTGTTTATGGTTTCCTTTGTTCTGCAGAAGCTTTGAAGTTTCATTAGGTCCCATTTGTTTATTTTTGTTTTTATTTCCATTTCTCCAGGAGGTGGGTTAAAAAGGATCTTGCTGTGGTTTATGTCATAGAGTGTTCTGTCTATGTATTCCTCTAAGAGTTTTACAGTGTCTGGCCTTACATTTAGGTCTTTAATCCATTTTGAGTTTATTTTTGTGTGTGGTGTTAGGGAGTGTTCTAATTTCATTCTTTTACATGTAGTTGTCCAGTTTTCCTAGCACCACTTTTTGAAGAGGCTGTCTTTTCTCCACTGTATATTCTTGCCTCCTTTATCAAAGATAAGGTGACCATATGTGCATGGGTTTATCTCTGGGCTTTCTATTCCGTTACATTGATCTATATTTCTGTTTTTGTGCCAGTACCATACTGTCTTGATTTCTGTATCTTTGTAGTATAGTCTGAAGTCAGGGAGCCTGATTCCTGCAGTTCCGTTTTTCTTTCTCAAGATTGCTTTGGCTATTTGGGGTCATTTGTGTTTCCATACAAATGGTGAAATTTTTGTACTAGTTCTGTGAAAAATGCCATTGGTTGTTTGATAGGGATTGCATTGAATCTGTAGATTGCTTCGGGTAGTATAGTCATTTTCACAATGTTCATTCTTCCAATCCAAGAACATTGTATATCTCTCCATCTGTTTGTATCATCTTTAATTTCTTTCATCAGTGTCTTATAGCTTTCTGCATACAGATCTTTTGTCTCCTTAGGTAGGTTTATTCCTAGGTATCTTATTCTTTTTGTTGCAATGGGAAATGTGAGTGTTTCCTTAATTTCTCTTTCAGATTTTTCATCATTAGTGTATCGGAATGCAAGAGTTTTCTGTGCATTAATTTTGTATCCTGCTACTTTACCAAATTCATTGATTACCAAATTTATTGGTAGCATCTTTAGGATTCTCTATGTGTAGTATCATGTCATCTGCAAACCGTGACAGCTTTACTTCTTCTTTTCTGATTTGAGTTCCTTTTATTTCTTTTTCTTCTCTGATTGCTGTGGCTAAAATGTCCACAACTATGTTGAATAACAGTGGTGAGAGTGGGCAACCTTGTCTTATTCCTGATCTTAGTGGAAATGGTTTCAGTTTTTCACCATTGAGAACGATGTTGGCTGTGGGTTTGTCATATATGGCCTTTATTATGTTGAGGTAAGTTCTCTCTATGCCTACTTTCTGGAGAGTTTTTATCATAAATGGGTGTTGAATTTTGTCGAAAGCTTTCTCTGCATCTATTGAGTTGATCATATGGTTTTTCTCCTTCAGTTTGTTAATATGGTGTATCACATTGATTCATTTGCATATATTGAAGAAGCCTTGCATTCCTGGGATAAATCCCACTTGATCATGGTGTATGATCCTTTTAATGTGCTGTTGGACTGTGTTTGCTAGTATTTTGTTGAGAATTTTTGCATCTATGTTCATCAGTGATATTGGCCTGTAGTTTTCTTTCTTTGTGACATCTTTGTCTGGCTTTGGTATCAGGGTGATGGTGGCCTCATAGAATGAGTTTGGGAGTGTTCTTCCCTCTGCTGTATTTTGGAAGAGTTTGTGAAGGATAGTTGTTCGCTCTTCTTTAAGTGTTTGATAGAATTTGCCTGTGAAGCCATCTGGTCCTGGGCTTTTGTTTGTTGGAAGATTTTTAATCACAGTCTCAATTTCAGTGCTTGTGACTGGTCTGTTTATATTTTCTATTTCTTCCTGGTTGAGTCTTGGAATGTTGTGCTTTTCTAAGAATTTGTCCATTTCTTCCAGGTTGTCCATTTTATTGGCAAAAAGTTGCTTGTAGTAATCTCTCATGGTCCTTTGTATTTCTGCAGTGTCAGTTGTTACTTCTCCTTTTTCATTTCTAATTCTATTGATTTGAGTCTTCTCCCTTATTTTCTTCATGGGTCTGGCTAATGGTTTATCAATTTGTTTGTCTTCTCAAAGAACCAGCTTTTAGTTTTATTGATCTTTGCTATTGTTTCCTTCATTTCTTTTTCATTTATTTCTGATCTGATCTTTATGATTTCTTTCCTTCTGCTAACTTGGGGTTTTTTTGTTCTTCTTTCTCTAATTGCTTTAGGTGTAAGGTTATTGTTGATTTGAGATGTTTCTTGTTTCCTGAGGTAGGATTGTATTACTCTAAACTTCCCTCTTAGAACTGCTTTTGCTGCATCCCATAGGTTTTGGGTCATCGTGTTTTCATTGTCATTTGTTTCTAGGTATTTTTTGATTTCTGAAGTGATCTCTTGGTTGTTCAGTAGTGTATTGTTTAGCTTCCATGTGTTTGTATTTTTTACAGATTTTTTTTCCTGTAATTGATATCTAGTCTGATAGCATTGTGGTCAGAAAAGATACTTGATACAATTTCAATTTTCTTAAATTTACCAAGGCTTGATTTGTGACCCAAGATATGATCTATCCTGGAGAATGTTCCATGAGCACTTGAGAAGAAAGTGTATTCTGTTGTTTTTGGATGCGAGGTCCTATATATATCACTTAAGTCCATCTTGTTTAATGTATCATTTAAAGCTTGTGTTTCCTTATTTATTTTCATTTTGGATGACCTGTCCATTGGTGAAAGTGGGGTAAGTCCCCTACTATGATTGTGTTACTGTCGATTGCCCATTTTATGTCTGTTAGCATCTGCCTTACATATTGAGGTGCTCCTATGTTGGCTTCATAAATATTTACAATTATTATATCTTCTTCTTGGATTGATCCCTTGATCATTATGTAGTGTCCTTCTTTGTCTGTTGTAATAGTCTTTATTTTAAAGTCTATTTTGTCTGATATGAGAATTGCTACTCCAGCTTTCTTTTGATTTCCATTTGCATGGAATATCTTTTTCCATCCCCTCACTTTCAGTCTGGATGTGTCCCTAGGTCTGAAGTGGGTCTCTTGTAGACAGCATATATATAGGTCTTGTTTCTGTATCTATTTAGCCGTTCTTTGTCTTTGGTTGGAGCATTTAATCCATTTACATTTGAGGTAATTATCAATATGGGGTCTCCTTTTCGCGGGCTGCAGGTTTGTAGTCCCTGTTGTTTTTGGTGTCTGCCCCCAGTGGCTAAGGTTGGTTCAGTGGGTTGTGTAGGCTTCCTGGTGGAGGGGCCTAGTGCCTGTGTTCTGGTGGATGAGGCTGGATCTTGTCTTTCTGGTGGGCAGGTTCCTGTCCAGTGGTATGTTTTGGGGTTGTGTGACCTTACTATGATTTTAATCCTCTCTATAAAAGGTGGGGTTGTGTTCCTGTCTTGCTAGTTATTTGGCACAGGGTGTCCAGCACTGGAGCTTGCTGGTTGTTGAGTGTAGCTGAGTCTTACCTTTGAGATGGAGATCTCTGGGAGAGCTTTCTCCGTTTGATGTTACATGGAGCCGAGAGGTCTCTGGTGGACCAATGTACTGAACTCTGCTCTCCCACATCAGAGGCATAGGCCTGACACCCGGCCAGAGCACCAAGACCCTGTCAGCCACACGACCCAGAAGAAAAGAGAGAAAGAAAGAAAGAAAGAAATTTTTAAAAAATAAAATAAAGTTATTAAAATAAAAAAATTATTAAAAATAAAAATAATTTAAAAGTAATTAAAAAAAGAAGAGATCAACCAAACCAAAAACCAAATGCATCAATGATAACAAGTGCTAAAAACTATAGTCAAAACAAAACAAAACAAAACAAAAACGGACAGACAGAATCCTAGGACAAATGGCAAAAGCAAAGCTATACAGACAAAATCACACACAGAAGCATACACATATACACTCACAGAAAGAGAAAAAGGAAAACATATATATATATATATCTTTGCTTCCAAAGTCCTCCTCCTCAATTTGGGATAATTCGTTGTCTATTCAGGTATTCCACAGATGCAGGGTATATCAAGTTGATGGTGGAGATTTAATCCACTGCTCCTGAGGCTGCTGGGAGAGATTTCCCTTTCTCTTCTTCGTTCGCACAGCTCCCAGGGCTCAGCTTTGGATTTCGACCCGCCTCTGCGTGTAGGTCGCCTGAGGGCGTCTGTTCTTCGCTCAGACAGGACGGGGTTAAAGGAGCAGCTGATTCGGGGGCTCTGGCTCACTCAGGCCGGGGGGAGGGAGGGGTACGGATGTGGGGCCGGCCTGCGGCAGCAGAGGCCAGCGTGACAGTGCACCAGCCTGAGGCGCGCCATGCGTTCTCCCGGGGAAGTTGTCCCTGGATCATGGGACCCTGGCAGTGGCGGGCTGCACAGGCTCCCGGGAGGGGTGGTGGCGATAGTGACCTGTGCTTGCACACAGGCTTCTTGGTGTCCGCAGCAGCAGCCTCAGCGTCTCATGCCCGTCTCTGGGGTGTGCGCTGATAGCCGCGGCTCGTGCCCGTCTCTGGAGCTCGTTTAGATGGTGCTCTGAATCCCCTCTCCTTGCACACTCCGAAACAATGGTCTCTTGCCTCTTAGTCAGGTCTAGACTTTTTCCCGGATTCCCTCCCGGCTAGCTGTGGTGCACTAACCCCTTCAGGCTGTGTTCACGCAGCCAGCCCCAGCCCTCTCCCTGGGATCCGCCTCCAAAGCCCGAGCCTCAGCTTCCAGCCCCCCACCCCCACCCCCGCCCCGGCAGGTGAGGAGACAAGCCTCTCGGGCCGGTGAGTGCTGGTTGGCACCGATCCTCTGTGCGGGAATCTCTCCGCCTTGCCCTCCGCACCCCTGTTGCTGTGCTCTCCTCCGCGGCTCCGAAGCTTCCCCCCTTCCGCCACCCGCAGTCTCCGCCCGCAAAGGGGCTTCCTAGTGTGTGGAACCCTTTCCTCCTTCACAGCTCCCTCCCAGAGGTGCAGGTCCCATCCCTATTCTTTTGTGTCTGTTTTTTTCTTTTTTTCTTCTGCCCTACCCAGGTACGTGGGGAGTTTCTTGCCTTTTGGGAAGTCCGAGGTCTTCTGCCAGTATTCAATAGGTGTTCTATATGAGTTGTTCCACGTGTAGATGTATTTCTGATGCATTTGTGGGGAGGAAGGTGATCTCCACGTCTTACTCCTCCGCCATCTTGAAGGTCTCCCTCACTATATCTTTAGATCAACTAGATAAGAGAATTTACTTGTGTTCCCAAAGTGTCTTTTCATAATTGTAATGATCATTTGATTGAACAGTTCACACATGACAGGGAATACTACAGTGTTAGTGTAAAAGTGATTTGGGCAGGAACTACTCCAGGAAACCTAATATTCAGAAAGGACATTCAAAATAGAGTGAATGGGTCATAGGTTATACCTGCTTGGTTCTAAGTGACAAGAGTGTCAGAATATGGCAGCTCCAAGGTAGCCCTGTGGGTTGGAAATAGCAGGAGAAATCCAGGTGAGAGAGAGGCTAGGTTGTTAAGCTGATAGATATCTAGTCCAGTAGAAAAGAATAGACAATGCCAGAGAAGGGATCTGACACTGGCTATGGAAGCTTGACCTTCACCGATGATTGAAGTGTTAAACATGGAGGTGGAATTGTTGAGTATCTTAAATATTCATTAATATTAAAATAACATTTCTTAATCTAGTACTTAATCTTGATAGATAATTAATGATCTTAATTAATAATATCATTAATCATTACTCAATGGAAACATCTTTCTTTTCTCCTTATGATCATATCCAATGAGAATGAAGAACTTCTTTATACCATGATACGTAGTTATTGAATTTTTGTCTAAATTACTGATGTAAAGAATATTCATAAGTTAAGATTAAAAATGAACAGAAACAGGGGCTTCCCTGGTGGCGCAGTGGTTGAGGGCCCGCCTGCCGATGCAGGGGACACGGGTTCGTGCCCTGGTCCGGGAGGATCCCGCGTGCCGCGGAGCGGCTGGGCCCGTGAGCCATGGCCGCTGGGCCTGTGCATACGGAGCCTGTGCTCCGCAATGGGAGAGGCTGCAGCAGTGAGAGGCCCGCGTACCGCAAAAAAAAAAAAAAAAAAAACAGAAACAAAATGCACAAAGTAGGTAATCATTCATAGTAAAAGGTGATGTATTTAAGACGTAGAGTAAATAGAGTAGAAATTATAAACAGGCCAGTAAAAGAAGTGTGGAAAGGGCTTCCCTGGTGGTGCAGTGGTTGAGAGTCCGCCTGCCGATGCAAGGGACACGGGTTCGTGCCCCGGTCCGGGAAGATCCCACATGCCGCGGAGCGGCTGGGCCCGTGAGCCATGGCCGCTGAGCCTGCGCGTCCGGAGCCTGTGCTCCGCAACAGGAGAGGCCACAACAGTGAGAGGCCCGCGTACCGCAAAAAAAAAAAAAAAAAAGTGTGGAAAGTATGGAAAGTCAGTTATTAACCATAAAGTATTTTAAATACACTAAGTGAAAGATCAGAAAAGGACCATCATTATTTTTGTTGTTGTTATAGACACTATTGCCCTAAGCAAAAGGAGTAAACCACTTTTAGTCTTCTATCCCTCTGCCTACGTTTTAATTTTATTCATTTTGTTTTATTTTAATATGTTTCATAGTCTTATATGTGGACACAATTAAACATTCATTTATTCAACATCTCTCTATTGAACAACTTTTTTGTGATGGCCAGTTGAGCTAGGAACTTCATTCCACCCCTTTAATCTACCACCGTGATGTATCCATATATATCATCTACCGTAGATGACAGAATGATTCATGGAGATCAAAAAACTCACCCACGTTTGCTGGGTGTTAGTACATGAAAAACTTAGCATTGAAAGCTGAGCCTAGTCTGTTTGTGTCAGAGACCCATTTGCTCCTGCAAAAGATAGTTTTCATGTTCGTATGTGTGTACATGTGCAAAAATGACACCTCCACACTCAAATACATGCTCAACACACCAATCTCTTAGTGAAATGACAAGTCTGGGCCTTGTCACT
This sequence comes from Orcinus orca, assembly GCF_937001465.1. Classification (NCBI taxonomy): domain Eukaryota; kingdom Metazoa; phylum Chordata; class Mammalia; order Artiodactyla; family Delphinidae; genus Orcinus; species Orcinus orca. The sequence continues at coordinate 70,911,173 of NC_064567.1, forward strand.
TACTGTGCCTTAGAATCCGAATTTTTTAACTTGTGCTTCTCCTACCTAACTTTTCTATTTCTTTCCCATTGTTTATTTTCATACCCACTGACACCTAAGTTCATTTTGCACCATGGAGATCAGTATGAGAAGAAAGATTCAAATATATTTAACTCATAAGGCATTCTTCACATGTTTTCTCTTTCCTTCTTTCACTTTTTTTTTAAGTGAAAAGAGAAAAAGGTTTTGGTTCTCTCTTTACCATTGTTTTCATTTAAATAATTATAATCAATTTTTCATGCAGTATTTTCATCTCAGCCAACAAATGCATTCAGATGGGCATACATGCACTAAAAGCTTGCCTTCTGTTTTTGTGATTAATTGAGATGTAGAGAGTGATGGGTGTGGGGTAAAAATAGAAATGCAATTAGTGCAGCTAGGCATGACATACATTCAAATGCAAGCAGAATATCTCCCCAGTTAGTGATCTCTTTCTGGGCTCTTGAGGATTTTCCTCCCATTAGTAAGTCACTGGAATGGAAATCTTCAGCCTTTGGGGAGACCAGAGCATTAAACAAGGAATTAACTCTTAACTGCAAACTGAGTCAGCTCAATAGGTCATTAATTCTACTGCTTGGGTATATATCATGCTGAGCTTTGGTGTGTGGGCTTCTGAAATGTTAGGAGTGAGTTTATAAAGCATTGCAAGGACTAAATGATGGTTATCTATCATTCCAACCTTTGCCTTCACCACTTAGATACTAATATCTCTGGTGACTCAAAATCAAAATTGAAATGCAGGCAAAAGCTTTTGCTAAAACCAATGGATTTGGACCTTTACTTAGAAAAGTTGTATATTGTATATTTTGAGAAAATAAATTTATGTTGCACTTTATCCTACCCCAAATTGAGAATCTTTCTGCATATCTTCATAACCAGTAGAAGTTGACTAGCTTTGCTTCGAATGTTTTAAAATAAATTTCTAAGTATAAAGTGTATTGAAATATTTAATATTTTAAGCCACCTATAGCACTCCCTGATTTCTGATAATATTTCTTTTCTTCCCATACTCTTTTACATCCTCTTTGAGAATCTCCAACAGATATTATTATCTCCTTTGATCATCCCAGTGTAGTACAGTTATTAACAACTTGCATTTACTGATTGCTTACCCCAAGGGTTTTCACACTTGATGATACTGATGTTTGGGTCCAGATAGTTCTTTGCTGTGGGGGCCTGTCCTGTGCACTGTAGGATGTTTAGCAGCATCCCTGGCCTCTGCCCACTACATTCCAGCAGCAACTCCCCATACTGACAATCAGAATCTCTCCAGACATAGCCAAATGTCCCTTGGTGTCAAAATCTTTGCTGGTTGAGAACCACTGGTTTATCTTCTACTGGACATTATTTTGTTTGAGTCTACAATAACCTTGTAAAATATGAAGGACTGTGTTGATCAGAGTCTTGGCAGGACACAGAACCTACACAATATGGGTCATAGACTTTTATGAAGGGACTGCTTAGGGGTGTTGAGGCACCCAGAAAAGAGCAACAGTGAGAAGCCAGGGCTAAAGAAGCAAGGAGAGGAAATAATGTTGCTGGAGTGCTGGGAAAGCTGAAGCTGTGGAGCAGAGCCCTCAAGAGGGAGATGAAATCAGGAAGAGACAAAGCTACACCTGGTGATGCAGCACGGTAGCAGAGAGAGCATAGGATACCTGGTCTCTAACTCCTTAATTCTTTGATCACTAGCCAGTCCTACCAATAGGTTGAGTCCAGATGAAATCCAACCAGCAAAGGACTGGAGTGATGCAGTCCCAGGATTCGGTCCCATGAACTCAGAGAAAGAAGGAAAATGGAATCTGTTGGAGCATATGGAGGAAAAAACAAAACAAAAACAAACCTATCTCCGTTTTAACACGAGAAACTGAGATTTAGAGATATAAAGTAATTCATCCAAAGCCAAATACCTAATGCGTGAAGCAGGCATTTAAAGCACATCTGTTTCACTCCATGCACTACAAAGGTGTCTTCATTGCTTATTTGCATGAATGAGCGGACTGATAGTAGCTGAAAGATGCAAAACCAGGACCCAGTTCTCATTCCTATTCTAATGTTCACTTTTTTTTTATGTTGTCATTGAAAGATATTTAAGAGCTGTATATCCAGCCCATTCTCATAGACATGTAGGAACAAAAGCTATCTGCCCGCCTGTAAAATCTTTTCTGAAAAGCTTATGGAATTCTAGGTTTCATGTAGAATGTTTAAATGGCATATGCTGATTTTCCAAGCTGTTGGTACATTTTCATCTTGATTGCAGAAACTCGGGCCCAGCTGGTGCAGTGTGTTAGGAGCAGGAGGACTGGACTGGGAATCTGGGGATCCGGGGCCCGGTCCTGGCTCTGCCATCCCTAGTGTAACACCCCCGCCACCAGCAGTAGCAGCAATAATAAAAATTCCGTAAACCTTTTCTTCCCTTTTGCGTTCACCCAGATCTTCGCAGTTATTCTCAGGTATCTAATCCAGTGGCCACAGTTCTGTGAAGTAAGGAAGGTATTAGAGTTTCATGTTTCACAAACGAGGAGTCAGGCTCAGATAGTACTAAAGTCTCGCTGAAAATCACGTAGCTGGGAAGTGTGGTCTCAACTCCACATATTCCTGATGAAAACACAGTGCCTTTTCTCCTCCATCTTTGAAGTGATGAATCAGTTGGTGTACTTCCTTTGGAGAGCCAGTCTGTAGTGTTGAATCTGTTAGGCTTCATCATAAAGTCATGTCTAGATTAAAGTCTGAGACTCTGTGATTTTTGTCCTAGGGTTATAAGCAAGGTGACGGCAGATACCAATCTAGTTAGCACATAGGGATTCCTCATTTTTTCCTTTCTGGGTATTAGATGGAATATATTTATTAACCTACAGCTTTTCAGAGACAAAATTGGTGTTTTAAAGGCATTTTAAAATAGGGCTTCCCTGGTGGCGCAGTGGTTGAGAGTCCGCCTGCTGATGCAGGGGACACGGGTTCGTGCCCTGGTCTGTGAAGATCCCACATGCCGCGGAGCGGCTGGGCCCGTGAGCCATGACTGCTGAGCCTGCGCGTCCGGAGTCTGTGCTCTGCAACGGGAGAGGCCACAACAGTGAGAGGCCCGCGTACCGCCAAACAAACAAATAAATACATACATACATACATACATACATACCAGGGGGCGGGGGTGGGGTGGAATCTAAGTAAATTAATACAGTTCCATTTTTTCCCCTTATTCATGAGTAAGTTGTATGCTAGTAATTCAGACTCAGCCTTCTCTACTAAGATAAAGTGAGTTGAAGGAAGCTCTGGACTCCTGGAAGGTCTGGCAAGAACCTTAATCCTTCCCCCAGACTGTTTCCCTTCTTTGCCTCAAGGTGGGAGGCCCAGGAAGTAAGACATTTCAGGTCTCTAGGCAGTACTCAGTACTCAGTCCTGATCTCTGCCCACCTCTCCTGCCCATTTTCTACTTTTACTATATTTTCAGCACCACCCCTTTATTTTTACACTTTCAGTATTTTCAGGCATAAAATCAGGTGTAAAACACAAAAAAATTAACTTTTTTATTTTACCTAGCTAGTTCCAAGAAAATCTAGGGTTCTCAGTCCAAGGCAGAGCTAAAGAAAATGGAAAAAGAGAAGAACAAAGAGGAAAGTAAAGTATAGGATTTTGAAGTCAAAACCAAAAAATAAATGAGTAATAAAAGATTGTAAGTTCTACTTTTGATACTCTCTGTAGTTTGGCAGAATTATAAAATTCCTTCAAAGAAATCATTTTATCTGATCAAGAATTATAGCTACATTATAACATTGTATCTGATGTAGATGATTAGTAATGCTTTGGAAAAGCAGTTGTATAATTGTTATACTGTTCATACATAAAGAAAGGTGGAAGAGCAGTATTTTCAGTATTTAGAAGATTAGAGTTGAGCTAGGTTACCTGGGTACAGATCCTGGCATCATCCCTTTTTACCTTTGTGACCTTGGTAAGTTACTTTCCCTGTCTGGGTTTTGGTTTCTTCATTGATATATTCAAGGTGTAAGTAGAATCTATCCCATATGGATTTTTATGTTTGAAGAGGTTAATATTGACAAAGCTTTTAGGACAGTAGTGGAACATAATCACTCTGTGAACGTTAGTTGTCATCAGAAACATTGTTTCCCTAATCATCATCATCATTATCATCTCCACCAGCACCATCATAATCACCGATTTCTACTACAGACTCAGTCCAATGTTTCCATTCTTCTAAAGTATAATCACTTAAAAACCTAATAAATAATGACTAATTATAGAGCATCGCTATTTAGGATAGTTCAACCAAAGAAATAGTAATGTATGTATGAATAATGTGCATTTGTATTTTGGAACATATAACCTAACTCAGAACTTTAGTAATAAGACTTGGCTACCCTTCCTTTCTAATTGATTGTGTACTCACTGTATACAAAGGTTTATTCATAGTGATTCTACTTGGTTTTGTGTTATTATACCGAGTATATTTTCCCAGGATTTCAGGTTCGAAACTACTGACAATGAAATATTTCAGGAGTCAGAATCAGACATAAATTATATGCTGCAGAGGTGTCTTCTTATTACCAGAAGTCAGCCTAGAGTCTCTAAAATCACATTAAGGTACTGTTTTTGTGGTTATTGAGTTTCACCCTTGAGAGAATTGAAAGAACTGACAATGAAGTGTAATAAATCTTACTCTGACCCAGACATACTCAGTCATTTAACTTCCCGTTAACAATCCCAATTCTGCTACGTAAAATAAGTCGAAACATATTTTTTCTCCTTTTTCACTTTACATTTAGAGAAGTAGAAGAACATTTCACATATTTCATAAAAATAATTATGACATTTGTCTGTTTAATTAATTTATAGTCAATGCCTTATTTACATGCTTGGGGTTTTACTTTGAGATGAGAAGGGACTATGAAAAGGGTGAGCCGTTTTTTTATACACAGGAGCGATTGGCTCTCCATTTTTTAATTTTTATCTATTTTCTTTGTCTCAATCCCCAGCCTCTGAGCCCAACTTGAAGGTGCGGTCCAGGTTAAAACAGAAAGTGGCAGAGAGGAGAAGCAGCCCCTTACTCAGGCGGAAGGATGGAAATGTTGTCACTTCATTCAAGAAGCGAATGTTTGAGGTGACAGGTAATTGAGGACTGGGCAGATATACACTAAAAAATGCTGCTAGTAGGAATGAACAAAAAAAGTTTAGAAAAATATACCTGTTGTATATTAAAAGTTATTTTGAGGAGAAACATTTCTTGAAAGGAAATTATATTGAAAACTCACAAGTAGTTCAGTAAACCTTGCCATGCATTCACCGTGTTAAACAGGAAATGAATGAAAAACAGAACTGTGTGTCAATAGGCATAACTAGGGAATGCCAAAGCTCACCTTAATCTTTTCAGAAACAAGCAGTCCATTTTGGGAATGCCAGCCAGGAGAACATAACTTTTAATGAAATTTGATCAGAAATGAGCAGAGGGAGGTCCAAGAAGAACACTTCCCCCATACTCAGACATGAATGTACAAAATACATCTGGGAAAATTAAACTACGTGGAACAGCAAAACCTTGACTTTTCAACAAATTTACAGAACTCATAAATGACTTTATGTGTTTACTAGTGAACTGGGACTTATGGCAGGAGGGGGATATATTGCCTTTTATGAAGGGAAAAAAACTGTCATTTTCACTAGTCTCAAATGGAAGAGTTCTTATTTTTTTAGCTGCCTGGTTAGTAGTGGGGTGAACAGGTTAGGAAATTCAACCTGATGTCTTACAAAGCCCGCTAGTCCCATTTGTACCTGGTCTGAAATTGGAGAAGACACAGGGATACCAGAACCAATAAGGCTAGCCAGAATAACAATACTGACTACTGTTTATCGAGTACCTACTTAGAGCTATGCATTGTATCTGGTCATTTCCTTTAGTTGCATCAATAAAGAAATGGTAATCTACAACCATTTGTCTCCATCCCCAAGGAAAATTGTGCTTATACCAATATAGTCGGTTGGTATTATTTCTCCAATATCAGATCTTATTCTTAGCAAGTTTTAACAAATTATTTGTTTTCTATGTCTTCTTTGGTCATGATAGTATCTAGTTTAGGGAGACAGTATGGAGAAGATTGCAGAGGTAGAGGCAGAGGTGGAAAAGTACAGAATACTAATGACACAGTGCTTTGACAGGCTACTAGGGCAAAAAAATGTTTAGTCTTCTATTCAGTCCTGACAGATTAATATGTTTATCTGAGGGAAAGTATTGGTGGGAAAATTTTTTCTTGAGGGATAAGAAATATTAAATAAACAATTACTTTACTAGAGTTTATTTTCCAGTATCAAATATAATCACTAATTTTGACCAATTGAATTCTAAATTTAGAGTTATAGACTTTTTATGCCAAGAAACTTATATGTATTTTAGTGAATAAAAATCTTAAGTAAGTTTTCATAATAGAGGTCCTTGGTGGGGTTGGGGAGTTGGGGAGTGAATCTGTTTTAATGAATGTAAACAATAATGAACATATCAACTGTCTAATGTAACGAAATATAGGTGATTTTTCTAGTGGGAGAGAGTAGGTTCTCTCATAACAGAAAAACTTGAAAATAGAAAAACATATATATTGCTTTTTTGTTTTTTTTTTTTTAGAATCTTATTGTTTAAGGTCATATTTATTTATCCCAATTTCTTTTCTATTTTCCTATTAATCTTTTTTTTTTTTTTTTTTTTTTTTTGTGGTACGCGGGCCTCTCACTGTTGTGGCCTCTCCCGTTGCGGAGCACAGGCTCCGGATGTGCAGGCTCAGCGGCCATGGCTCACGGGCCCAGCCGCTCCGCGGCATGTGGGATCTTCCCGGACCGGGGCACGAACCCGTGTCCCCTGCATTGGCAGGCAGACTCTCAACCGCTGCGCCACCAGGGAAGCCCCTAATCTTTTTCTTGATCATAACTTTTTTCCCATGGTCACTTTCTCGTCCTTACCAAATTTCAGTGGGATTTAGCTCAATGCTTATTTGAGTAACAATTACTTCTCATTTGTAAGGGTTATGATTTGCTAGAGTTCTACTAAGATTTCTTTACTTGTGAAATATCATAATTTTCTCTTTCTAATTTTGGGATATAATAACTCCCCTTTTCAACTGAGGAAAAAAACATGTATTTGAAGAGACTTGTACATTTATTAGACACACATTTCTGATCAATAAGCTAGGACTCATGGATGCTTTGGTAGATATTTTTAACTGGTATGTTGCAGTTATTCTAAATATCTTTGGAGGATATGAACTACTGGACACACAGCTTTCTTTACCCGTACTCCTTTCCCTTTCTTTGCCAGCTTTCATGTAATTAGGATGAGCTCTGTTTGGATCTTAATACTAATTATTTTTGCTAACGAGTCAGAGACCACCATAGCATCATAGCAGTTGAATTCCCACTGCTTTTCTTTTTTCACCTCTACCTCTCTCTTCCTTGTTTCATAGGTTCAAGTGTTTGCTTTTTCCAAACCCATGCCACCTCTCTCTTCCCAGTAATTGACATGGGAACCACTTATCATCTTCCTCTTTTTCAAAGCCAAGAGTTTTCCGCCCCTCCCCACCCCCAAAGCCATGTTAATTTAAAATTCTAACATCCCTGTGCCTGCAACGTCTTCTCCTCCACTCTTCCCTTCTCCACTGACTCCGTTTCATGAGCTGCTCTTATTTAAGCCCCAGTTGTGATATTATTTCTTCTCAGAGATTTTTGTCAGTGTTCCCAGAAAATCAGTTGCTGCCTCCCCTCCCAGACCCTATCCAGCGTGATGCTGTAGAATCCTGTTGTAGTATTTGTTGTGTTGAATTCTAGCGCCTATCATAGTGATTTCTACATAAGGAAATACTTCTGTGTATCACATAAAATAATATAAATAGCGTAATTTTAAATTGACAAGACAGAATGTTTAAAAATAGTTTTCATTTTTACTTTTGTTCTTTTAAAGACAGGATACAGAAATGGGACTTTAATGAGAAGTCAGTGTGTAGTCATACAGGAAAGACAAGAGTTAGGAGTCCAGGGGAAGGAAGCTCTTGAAGTATTTTTTTTAATGTGCATCTTCTTTGTTAAAAGAAAAGTAAATAAGAAAGAGGCAAATATAAAAATAGACTAGTCAATAAGCAAGATATATAGACCGAAAGGTAGTGAGCAATATGTATTTAAGAATTTTATGATATCATTGACTTGATGAAATCCCACAGTCGGTAGGTGGCAGGATCAGAATTCTGCCACCAGTCTCACATTCTTTCCATTGGTACTGCACTTCTGAGTAGAGAAATATTTATAATAGAAAGTTGAAAGTAATAGGTGTTCCAAGGGAGGGCAAGCAACTATAGCCTGAAAATTGGGAGCTTCCATTCACGGGTGACAGATGGTACGTGAGCCAGGCTTTGAGCATAGAGGTGGGATTGGACATTCAATGAAGTAGGTGGAGGAAAAGGAGGGTAAAAAAAGCATGAAATGGGAAAGCAGCACATACGGAGAGTAGGGGATTTAAATTTGACTGAGTGCAGAGTTCAGAAAGGGCAATATTAGGAAATAATGTTAGGCTCCATTTTGGAGCAGAGGAACATAGTGAAAGTTGTCTTGCTATGATCCATCTGGCAACAGTTTAAGGAAAGTTTGGAGAGACTGACTGCTGTAGCAACTTAGAAATACAGGAGACTTTTGCTGTAGTCCATGAGAGAGTAATGAGGGCTGAGGGATTAAGCTGAAATCATTGTAGTCAGAAGTAGATGAGAAATGATGTAAAGAACAAAACTAAATAATGTAGTAATTGATTAGATTTGGAGCAGGGAAGGGAATGAGAATGACTGTAAGGGTAGTGATAAACAGAGGTAAGCAGAGCACATTTAATATTGAAATACACTGAGTTTGATACACATATAAAAAGAGATGAAAGGGGCTTCCCTGGTGGCGCAGTGGTTGGGAGTCTGCCTGCCGCTGCAGGGGACACGGGTTTGTGCCCCAGTCCGGGAAGATCCCACATGCCGCGGAGCGGCTGGGCCCGTGAGCCATGGCCGCTGAGCCTGCGCATCCGGAGCCTGTGCTCTGCAACGGGAGAGGCCACAACAGTGAGAGGCCCACGTACCGCAAAAAAAAAAAAAAAGAGATGAAAAATGTCCAGTATTCCAAAGAGATTCAGGCTAGAAATTATGAGAAGGAAAGACAAGAAATAAAAGTTTTATGGGAGTATTCTGCATAAAAATGATAGTATGATGTCATAATTTTGAGTGATTTTGACAAGGGAAAGAGAAATAGGATAAGGCTACAAACTTCAGTGAATATCTACATTTAGAAATTGGTCGAAGGAGGAACAGCCAGAGAGATGGAAAAACAAACATGGAAGTGGAGAATCTTCTTGTAGAAAGGATGAGGAGAATGAGAACTGTTTTGTCAAAAGCCTTCAAATTTCGGGGTGTTCAAGAGAACAATTGCAGTCCACAGTGAGCAAGCTAGATTGCCTGGTCTCAAAGAACAAGCACACTACTTCTCACAAGTTATTAGCATGCTTTCAGACTAGAGGGACAATTCCAGTGGAAAAGGAGGACCTGAAGATTCAAAATAATTGCTGGAGCAGAATTCTAAAGCAAGTGTTAAGGGGACTGGGTCATGGGTGAGGGTGATGGTGCCCGCATTGGAGCGGGGAGCAGAAGAGAAATGCTTTCACTTTGACACGGGCAAGGAGAGTGTGGATGACAAAATCATGAGGTAGAAAGAAAAGTCACTGATAGAAATCATGTCAGAAGTTGTCAGTCTCTGAGAAGTGTGAGGCCAAGATCATCTGTGCAGAGCTGAGTAGACAAGGTATAAGGATGAGTCACCTAGAAAAATGTTCAAATGAATGAACTATGGAAGGTGATAGGGGATTGATTAGAGCTCAACAGATAATTTGCCAAGGCTTGATAAGATGGCCTCTCTTAGCTATATTTCTAGGAACTGAAAGTTTCTATTTCATTAATTAGATATTTTAGTAAGTGCATTTCTTCCTTTGTAACTTGAAATGTGTGTGAATTTTATATCTGAAGATGATAGAGATGATCTATATTGTTGTTATCCAACTCTTGCTTAAATGAGTTTCTTGTTATATTGATGTTTAAAATTGAACATATTAAATTTAGGCAACTTATCATCTTCTGGAAAATAAGTTGGGTAGAGCTAAGGTTAGCCAATGTTGTACAAGGCCATCAATACAATATTGAGATTTTATCTTATGTTGTATTTTCTTCATACAACTTTGACTAAGATGTGCTGTAATAAGGTACAGCCTTAGTAAATTAAATAAAGAGCCATTTATAACATAGCATATAAGCAATCTTTCCACACACAACAGGAATGACTCCAGGCCTCATTTGTTGATGGCATGTTTTTATGAATTATGCAAGTCCATTATCTCTATTACTGTTATTATTTATGGTAGCACAAGAGCAAGTAAGAGGAGATTACATTCTTTTTTTTTTCCCCTAATCGAAAGCTTCTACAATCCTCTCTAACTGGATATCTCTACTTCTCTAAAATTAATGAATACTATGTTGTATTTTTAGCAGTGAAAGCAAAGGAAGAAACGTGGTATGGAAATTCAGAAATGTTCCAAAATTTTTCACAGTTCTTTTTATTTAGTCATTCACGTAGGGGAAGAGAAACAATGTTCGCTTCTGTATATTACTTAGAGTATAACTGCAGTTCATCTTTGTATGTTTTTCATGAGTGTATTCGTACTTCACAATGTTTTTCAGAATCCTCAGTCAGTAGCAGTTCTCCAGGGTCTGGTCCCAGTTCACCAAACAATGGGCCAACTGGTAATGTTACTGAAAATGAGACTTCGGTTTTGCCCCCTACTCCTCAGGCTGAGGTAAGACTCATTATTTTGGTTCTTTTAAAAGTTAATCCTCGATTAGCCCCCTAAAATGCAGTGATATTTCTGAATTGAAGTTTAAAGCCATCCGTTCTTAGTTATTTTTCTGATAGGTTTATAATGTGTGGAATTGAATAAACTCAATCTGATTTACAAAGTTTGGATGACAGTCATGGTTTGAAAATACTGAAGTATAATCCTCAAAGAAACCACTCTTAGTGATGCTGAGTATATACTGCCCAGCAGTTGTGCAACTCAGAAGTCCTTCTGCATCGTTCTTGGTTATCCTGATGGGAATAGACCCATCAGTAAGTAAAACAACATCATGCAAACCTCTCAGAAGAACAGTTGCCCAAAACAAGTTAGGTGTTTTATCCAATGGACCTGAAGAGTAATGAGAAAATTGTTGAAGTATCATAATTGAGGAACACAGAGCTCCACTAAGCAAACATGTATTAAGGACCTACTATGTGCCAGTCATTTTGCCTGGCAGTGGGGCTATAAAGATAAATGATATGTGAACTCTGACCTTGAAAAATGAAAGATTAAAGGAAACTGGTCTGAAATAACACACGATTTTTTTTTCTGACTGTATGCGGTCAACTTTAATAACATTTGTTTTTTGGCATACGATTTATTGAAACCAGTGATACAACAATAGAGGAAAGTAAATTTGTGAGTCAGCAAGAATTTGTCTATGTAGTTTCTGTAGTAGGCTAAGCAAAGGCAACAGCCACTCCTGTGGAATCAGCTGTTTTGGAGTCACCATCAATCGACTGAAATTCTCAATATTTCTTTTCTGTCATTATAATGCCTCCTTACCATGCATTGCTCTATGCAGGGGAAGCTGGTGTAGTAACTTCTCATATATAACTGTGACATGCTTCTTCCATTGTGTTTTATAGAGTCATGATCCTTTGGGGCTGAAAGGGACTGATCAAATCTCTGATTCCTGAACCATCTGTGTAGCTCTCCTGATATGTGATTATCAGACTGCCACCAGAGCACTTTTTATTCAAAGGGAACTCGCTTCACTGTCTCCTGGGGCAACCTGGTTGATTTTGGACGGTTAGCTTGACTGATAGAAATGTCTTCTGTACATTATGCCAACATCTGTGTCTGTAACTTCATACATTCACACATACATGTATAATAAATTATTTATAAGTTATAAATTATCTGGACAAAATATAAGGGAAGGTTGTCCCTGATAAGGAAAGGACTGGAGCCAGTGAAGTCACTTCCTCTCTGAGGACATTTGTATACTTGAGTTTTGGTTTTCAGAGCCTCACATAACTCCGAAGGGAGAGAGAAGGCAAAGCCCAGTACTGACCAAAGAGGATAATCTAACAGGAAACCATTCAAACCCAAAGGCCCATATCTGTGCTACATTGGTGAGTCCCTCATCCCCACCCACGGAGGTGTCTTGATGTAGACCAGAGCAGGGGCAGAGTCTTTCCTGGAGAAGTTGTAACCAGAAGCTAGTTGTAGCCCGAATTTTCATAACCTCAAACTGTTAATTTAATTTAAAGTGCCCCAGATTTTTAGTTCCCTAGGTATCTGGAAAAAGCAAAAGTAAATTCTTTCTAGAGGAATACACATTCATTTTAGATTTCAAAATTTTCCCTCAATTTTCCAAGGAAAATGAGCAGAATAGATAGATGCTCTGTTGCTTATGACCATCTTTCAGCTATGTGAAGAATACAATTCAGGCCGCTATATTTTTTCCTGTCCTCCATCTATTTCTTGTTTCTTACCATCCTATTGTCCCTTTCTCGTCTTCATTTTTCTTTGTAAAACATGATACCAGGTGGAATAAATATTTCCCATGTATTTATGGCCATAGATGTAAGTGGGATTCTTGGACTATTGGTTACAGGAATTGTATTTCTGTTAGTGCAGTTATATCTCAGTATCAGTCAGTTTTCTGCAACCCTTTAATCAATTTCCAGGAAAAGAACAACTTGGTCACAAATATTTCTAAAAAACTTTAGATTTCTATTTCCTCTCAGTTTGAAGAATGAGTTTCAATTGCAGAAACACTAAAAGATCTGGGTTCTAAATAGGTTCTGGATGAATTCTGTATCCTTGGAAAATGAAAACACACTAAACCACATTCATTAAACAGTATTTATGATTCTTAGAAAAGCATTGTTAGTACAAAAAGGTGTGGAAGACCACTTACAGCTTGATAGTATTTTGTTAAGTTCAGAAACAGGCAGTACAGTATTTTGATCGGAAAAACGTATGTAATGAAAGTATATTTTAAAAAAGCGAGGGAGTGATGAACACAGAATTTAGCATGGTGGTTACCTCTCAAGGGGGAGGAAGGCAGTGGGGGACATGGTTTGTTACTAAAGATGAAGATACATATAACCTTTCATTATAAATACAAACATATGCATATAGCACTTAGTACGACATTAAGAAACAACGAAGCAATACATATTCATGAGACTGGATATAAATGGGAAAAGGTGAGATTTTGTCTTCAAGCTTTTTAAAACCTGGTAAATTAAATTGAGTGTCCCAGATTGTGTGACCCTATCATTAAATTTCAAAATATATACAGTGGAGAATGTAAATGAAAGGAATTTGCTTTTACTATTTTAATCTGTTTTATATTCCTAAAACCTTTTGCTGATACCTAAACACAACTATCTGTTTATATGCTCCAGCTTTTCAGCGAATTGTTGACATATTCTTTCCTTCCACCCCCACCAGTTTAAAAAAAAAAAAAAAAAAACAGAAGGAAATGTGATTGAATGGAGTTTGAAAGAGTAGAGGTATTTCTTCAGGTCAGTGACAGGATGTTCACCTCCAAAGCTGGAAAGACTAGTTCAAAAGCAAGCAGTGACTTACCTCATAATGAATTAATTGTGTGTCTGAACTATGATCCAAAAGGCCAGGTGGGCAGACCTTTATACACTGATGGGTAGCCTCTCCGTGGCCCAGAACAAAAAATTCAGCCCTGATGGCTAACATGTGGTTTTCTGCTGCATTGCATTTACAGAGGTCTGTAGCATAATTCATACTGGAGAGGTGAGGAGACAGCAGAATTCAGACTGAAACTGTCAGCAAATTAATATCCTCGTCTTGTAACACCAAATATTTCCACCTAAACTAGAGAAAAGAGGAAAAAACAATGTTTTTCAGCTAATTTTGGATTAATCATTTTGAATTTAGTATGATGTTTACAGACATCTAAGATTAATAATAGCATGTGATGTCACATCAACAGAAATATTTGGGGGTATGAAAAATTTACATCATTACACTTTCAAAAATCAAATTGGTTGCATACTTTACCATTTATAAAATAGGCTTATTCTACCATCTTTGCTTAAAATAGTGTAACAGTGTACATTTGAATCAACTCTCTGTTCTGTGACCGGGAAGTAGAAAAGCATGTCACCTAATTCTTTCAGATCCCATGTAAACGAATGGGATTCTACTCCCTTTTTGCTGCTTAGGAAATAGGAAAGTAAGGCTGTATTTCAGGCTGATCTTGAGGCTTAGGTAAAAAGAAAATTTTCTCTCTCATAATTCATGTGTTCTGCATAATTTAAATAAAGGTTAAGACAGAAGTAAGGGGAGAATTTACTCGTAAGTCCAGGCTAAGGAAACCGCACATTGCATTCAGATGTATGGGTCTTCCATTCAGAAGGCTCCCAAGGAACCTGGCTGCAAAACCAACTACTTTGTCATCATTGGTTAAGTTGCTGAACTTGCCCTGAACCTCAGATTCTTTATCTAGTGAAAGGTGGTAATGACTACCCCAGCAGCTTTGTGGTGGGGAATCAGTGCTTGGAAGGCAGGTGTTAAATTGTGAAGTGCAGAACAAGTTCATTTTTTGTTGTTGGTATCAATACTGACTTCTAGTAGGGAAAACTCATTAGTATGTTTGTCACCAAGCCAGCAAATCTCACGTGAGACTGAGCCTCCATCTGCTCTGGCCACTTCTGTTCCATTTCTTCAATTTCTTACATATGCTCAGTCCCGAACTCGGATCCCTGGAGCTACTTGCTTTACTCATTTGTAAACTTGGTTGGGGAGCTGAAACCTCAGGAGTTTCTATTTCCAACTCCAGTCAGAGATGTCTTTACCTATCTAGTTACTTTATTGTTAATACTGTGGGCCTGTGGGTTCAAATATGTTTCCATGAATATCAACACCATTATTTTAGATTTGGGAGATTTATTTGATAGCTATTTTAACAGTAGCCAAGCCGCTGGTTTATTTCTAGTTGAACATTAGTGGCTGGCTCTGCTATGCTATTTTTTAAATAATTTTTTCCAGCAGATACAAACGATTTTAAAAATGGATTCTAATAATAAGGCTAAGTACTCTAAAATCATCTGAAATGTCACTTGTTTTGCCCCAATCTCACATGACTCATCTGCCTGTTGTTTCATAATAGTTGTTGTGACATTTGCTGTAAATGTTATGCTCCCTTCTGTGTGGGTGTAGAGCTATGGTTTTAGATAGCTGCAAATAAGACCCTCCTCCCCCCACCCAGGGGAAAGGAGGTTGCTATGACACAAGAATCATTTACTAGGAATAACATGAGTCAATAATGTAAACCAAGGCCTTTAACAAAACATCAGTGACTTTTAAATGCAAAGGAAGCCCTGTCAAATGATAAGTTTTTTTTCCTCCAAACCATTTTAGTAATACATTCTTGGGTGTCCAGTAAAAATGAAAACTTAGAGATTTTTACTGCCTAAAAAAATTTATTCATCACATGGAGATTTTAATTTTCTATCAGCTGTCTGAAAGGAGAATGGAAAATAAATACTATACTGAAAAATACCATGAAAGCCGTAGGCAAACATTAAATGATTAAGAGTTTTATTTCTTTGTTTACTTGTTTGTTTTTAATGTGGTTCTTCTTTTTATTTAGATAATCTAGATTTGGGGATTTGGAACCTTTTAAAGCCAAGACAGATTGAGGCTTACAAGCATGTCTTCCTAGATGCCACTCTGATAGAACAGATATTTCCTGATAGATCTAGTCAGAGGTGCTCCAGTCTTAGGCTGAAGGATCTGATGTCCAGGGAAGGTAGGCAGCTACCCAGAGTCATAAGCCAGTGAGTGGTAGAGCTCAAGTGTAAGATGCTTAGACCACTCTCCTTTACACCAGTCCAGACTGCTGCTCACCAAAACCTGGTAGGTACTTATATTCTTTTTCTAATGTTTCTGATGCTCATGCATAGTGTAGATAATTTTGAGCATGCAGTAACTTGAAAATTCTACATTCACTTTTTCTATGAGCCTCTTAAAAAGTGGGTGATTACATAGTTAGTATTCTGTCAAGGGTCATCTGTTGACTTCTTTGTCTTCTTAAGAGCAAGAAAGGAATTCTCCCTCCCTTCTTCCCTCCCCCCTCCCTTCCTTCCTTCCTTTCTTCCTCAGTATCTTCTATCCCCACAGGCATTTTCCTTGCCCCTATATGCAGTCATTTTCTCCTGTATTTTTGTTTGCATGGGTTCTTACATCATACATGTATTTTTTGCTTTGTACTCATGAATTTTAGGGGATTTAAATGGCATGGTGTTATCAATCTCATTCCATTTCTTATTCTTATCACTAAGCATGTGATAAAAATAAGACTAGCTCTTTTTAGAGCTAGTCACATCATAATGGATGCATATGCCTAATTGCTTTTAATCACTGTAATAATCCATGGTGGGTACTCCTCCATTTTACCTACCTGTTCTCCAGTTGGATTCCCCAGTGACCTCCAGTTCTCACCCACCACCAAAACATGCTTTAGTGTATATCCACACTCATCACTCCGTAGCTAAATGAGAATTTCTTGAGCAGCAGGAGAACCTCTGGGTCATGGTGTGCAGTGCTGAAATAGTCACCAGAATTGCTATACCAGTCCACAGTCTCACCAGTAATGTGTGATGGTTTTTACTTTCCTAAATCCCTGTGACATTTAATATTGTCCATTTTTCTAATTTTTGCCAGTGTCCATTTCGTAAGAGAATTTGAATCTTTTGATTGAAACTAAGGTCTTCTTGATGTCAATGGCTAAAGAAATAGCTCTACTGAGAGACGTAATTTTCAGTTTATGTGTATTTTATTCACCTGAATTTCAAATATTATCCATAATTTAGGGTTCCAATTACCGTGATGGTGAGAAAAGTAATTAAAATTTGAAGGTCATTATTAAGATATGGATAGGCCTCCCCTGCCCCAGCACCTGGCTCAGTCATATCCCTCTTCCCAACATCATGCTCTTTCTGGTGAAATGCTAGTTACCCATCAAAGCCTAGTTTAAAATCGACAACCTGCTCTGTGCCATTGAAGTGTTTTGACCATACTCTGATTATAGTAATTATGACGGGTCATTAGAGCTAGTTCTCTACTTTTCTGTGCACCCGAGTAGCATGTGAACTTACGTGGGCTAGGGCATCTTTGTACCCCTCCCACCCAATTAATCTAACTTAATTGTAATTAATTAATTGTTTTGTGAATGTTAAGCAATAGTCATTGTATATTTAATATTTCCATTTTATCTGACTACAGCAATCATTTCTGGTTCTGAAAAATTTTTAGATTAAAACCATCTTCCGCATGTTCTAAGGTATGAAACATTGGCATCTTAGCACAGCATTGATTTAAGGGCTGCATTGGTTTCAAAACTGCTTCCTGGAAAAATCCTGGCCTTGTGTGGAAATACTTGTAAGCTTACCACAGTGCTAAGGTGGGGTAACCTTCCAGCCTTGCAAGAATGCTGGTCAGGATCCTTCACTGTCTCAGTGAAATGGTCCCTCTCACCATCTGTTCATCTGACTTTCAAGTGTGTCTGCACCCTTTTAGCAGTGTACCATACAGCTCCGGTTTCTTACTAAGAAACATTAACCTGGAACAGGTAGCCTGCTTCTATCAAGAAGTCAAATTGAGGAGACTTCCCTACTGGCCCAGTGGTTAGGACTCCACGCTCCCAATGCAGGGGGCCTGGGTTCGATCCCTGGTCCAGGAACTAGACCCCACATGCATGCCACAACTAAGAGTTCGCATGCCACAACTAAGGAGCCAGCGGGCTGCAACTAAGCAGCCCACCTGCCACAACTAAGACCCAATGCAAACCAAATAAATAAATTTAAAAAAAAAAAGTCAAATTGAGGAAAGTTATATTTAAAGGAGATAATTTGAGAAAAACATTATTTCAGCTAAGTCATTTGTGATTTTATCCATTGGAAGTTTATGTAAATGCTGTGCTTATTTCCTTCTCTGTAAATTGAAGGAAATAAATTATGTCCAAGTCTCTGAAGTTCCGTGATATGATATATACCAGTTAGCCTCTGTGGGAAGAACCAACTATACCCCCCAACTTGGGGGACTTTGGACTTTCCTTACTTCCTCAGGAATTGTCTCCATGACTTGAAGATCCTCACGTCTATAAAGCCACCAGGGCTTTTGCTTTCTTCTCACGCCAGACTAGCTGGCTCCCAGTTGTACACTTTTATTCTTTTCCGTAAGCCCCAGGGCCTGATTGTGCTTCCTGTTTTTCTCTCAAGCTTCCTCCTTCTCCATGCTTTTTTATGGTTCCCTTATCCTTCGGTAATGGCTGCAGAGTGGTGTGTAGCTTCTGCAGCAGTACCTGACAACAAATCATCCAGCCTTGATCGGTTTAAAAGTTTTATTGCTGATCCCACTGGGAACCAGAATGAGGGAAATCACTCAGTTCCTTCATCCATAACAAGAGCATGAGATTGCTGGAGAGTGCCTGGAATTAGGAACTAGGAATTAGGTTAATGTCCCAAAACTCCCTGGCATAGGGCTTGGCACATGGTCAGTGCTATCCTAGGAAATGGCACCACTCAATTTTGCTCTGAAGCTACAGGGGCCTAAAGTCCCATAGTAAGAACATTCCCAAGTCCCTTCACTTTTGTCAAAGCCCCTGTGAGCAGCCAGTGTGCTACTGCAATTATTACACCTGAGAAGAAACCTTTTTTTCACTTTAGTATAGGTTTGCTTCCTACGATGGGGTAGGAGGAGATCGCCCAAGTTCTGACTGGAAAACAAAGATAACCTCTTTTGTGAGGTTGGGGTAACTTTTGGTGTCATTCCCACAGTGCCTGTCAAGTCTCCGTGCTGTGGGAAGCAGATACAACCTTGAATGAATATTGTACATGATTTAAAGTAATTATTTTTCCAAATTTATTTCTCTTCCATAAATACAGAGAAGCAGATGAAATATCCTTTTATTATAAATGGCTGCTTACTGCCAATAAGCTAGTTAAAATATTTTTACTTCCTTATACGTTCTTTTGTTCTTGTTCAGGTATATATTCTGTATTTAAAAATCATGGTAAAAACGTATCAGTATAAGCAAAATAACTTGTCTTTTTAAATTAGAGCAAATATGCAGCTGTTGTTGATACTCCTTAAATAAAATTGCAGTCTCATACATTCTGATGATAAAATCTTTTCCAACAGTCTTCATGGGTTTTTGACAACTTTAATTTTGTAAAGGGTTTCATATATACTCAATGTAATGTTAAAAATTTCAGTATACTTCTTGCTTTCCATGTACAAATATCTGGCTTGTTCTTCTGAGAAAAAAACAAACTCTGAGTTGGTTTGGAATTTCAAGTTGCAATGAGAAAAGTCCACCTTTAGCTTTCTGCTCTTATGTTAAGGCTACGACTCATCTCCAAACAAACGTACGATTGAGGTGATGTTTTGGAATAACATCCTGTGTTTTGGTGGCGCATCACTCTTCAGTGACATTCTGAGGTTGCATTGTATTAGCACATGATATTTTCCCCAGTTAATTGATATCCCAGGTTTGTCCAGGGGAAAATCTACCGCTCCCCCAAACATACTTGACAAGTTATTATATTTACTTTAGTCAAAGCCCGTGTGTGCAATATCCCTCTTGGAGGTGGTCTATTATTGGAGTCCCATATGCTTTTTGTTTGGGAAGAAAGCAGTCACTGTGTCATACTGTTACATGGAGTATTCTTTTTCAGGGATGTTGTTCCCTTGGGGACCATATCAGGCCAGAGTTCCTTAGTCTAATAAGACCTTTGTAACTCTTATTGTATAAGAGTTCTGGGAGGGAAGCAAGAGTTAAACAGAAAATGTAATTCAAGCAACTATATTAGGCCACATGTGGGAAAACATGACTCTTAGTATTGGATTAAAAAAAAGGTTTATTTGTTGTAAAAAGGACTCTGATGCCAAAATTTTCAGGGTATTTCAGTGTAAGTGAAGACTGTTGTGGCCCAGGGAACTCACAACATTTTAACATTTACTTTAGTTTCTGAATATGTATGATTTAAAAAACACCATACAGAGTTGTCTTTTCACAAATTTTATATTTAAAAAAAGATATAATTGTTATAGAAGTCCTGTATGGTGATATTTAAGATTTTCTTGTGTGAGTTTTCCCATCAGCAAAATGATGTTTAATCCATATGAGGATAATGATTATAGCAACGTTACATACATATTCTTCATGCATTAATACAAAAATCTGTACTCATAAGAATTACTCAATTTAATTGTTGTACTTTACCAATTGATGACAAACACACTGATTATATTCCATAAAGGTAGAATTTTAAAAATGAATTTTTTCTACATGAACATAGAAGCTTGCTCTTCAGATTTTATAGTTACAACTGATGAAGAAATTTTTAATTTATTACATATAACATTTTTGGATACAGAAGTCATAAAATACTTATAAGTTCTTAATTAAAATATTTAAATGTTTTGACAGATTATGATAATATAAAATCTGTTTTCTGAAATGAGAACGTTACAGTAAAATATATGATATTGTGTAATATTTTGAGAGTTCCCTTTCACTTTTTTTTTTTTTTTTTTTTACCAGAAAATGGTTTCACAGCAACGCATTCTAATTCATGAAGATTCCATGAACCTGCTCAGTCTTTATACCTCTCCCTCTTTGCCCAACATTACCCTGGGACTTCCAGCAGTGCCAGCCCAGCTGAATGTAAGTCATTATTACCCTGCAACAGCCTAAACCAGCCCAAGGGATATTTTCATAGGGAAATTCTCATTCTTTTCTTATATATTTAGACTTCAGGGAAACTTGGTAGTCTACTTCTCCTTCACTGTTTGCTGAGTTGTTCAAAGATGTTCAGTTTAATTTCACATTAAAGAATCATGCTGGTTCATACAATATATAAAAATAATAACTAACATTTGTATAATGCTTTATAGCTTTTAAAAAAGAAAGCACTCTCCAGGTATATTATTTTGGTAGCTCCACCCAGCCATCCTATGAAACAGAGATTACAGGACACATTTTTACAGAAGAAGCAGCTGAGACTTGGAATGCATAAAAGCCCAAGATCACAGACCCAGCAAGTAGCAGACCTGAACCTCAACTCAGGCCATTGCTGAGAGGTGCAGCATCTGAAGCGCAGCAGCATATGTTTAAAGAATTTATTTTGTGAATGACTTTATTTTGAGAATTTAGGTTACTGACTCTGTGGTACTGAAGAATACATATCTGGAAAACCTCTCTAAGAACAATATTAAACTCTTGCCTGGAGATTCAAAGTGAATCAATTACTTTAAAAGTCCTGACAACTGAAATAGGATCTTTTGGAGGTAATTGTCCTACTAACAGAAGACAGCAATAATTATTTTATGCATATTCCCTAAAATAATATAAATTTCAGTCATTGTAAAAGATTTGTAAACTTTACCTAGACTAATTTATCTGTGAAAAGTTAGTAAATTAAATTGTACTTATGCAGAGGTCATATGATACATTTGGTTTAAAGAGAAATTTGTTCCAACCCTTGGAACCAATTTTGCCAATTTTTAGATGCAGGTCTTCCACTGAGTCCATCTTGTCAAATTCACATCTTTTACAGTATGCTGACATTAAGAAATCATAAAGAGTTGACCATTTTGTGACTAATTTATTTTCAAAATATGAACCCTATCTATGGTATGCTACTAGTTTATGCACAAGCACACCTACAGGTGACATTTTTAAATGATACATTTTATGATTGTGTTCAATACACATTATAAAACCAATCTAAGAGGTACCTTATTGTATTTGGTATTTTAAATAGAGTAGAATGTTATCTTATGTGATATAGTAATCTTATACCAGTGAGGAGAAAGCAAAATTTGGATGTTGTTTCTTATTTGGAGATTAAAGAAGACAGGCTTAAAAACACTGAATTCAGCTATGCCCCTGAAATTCCACGTGAAGCATTTGTAAACAGTTGGCTCTAGTGAAAAGAAGAAAGAAATTAGGGATGAAATAAAACATACATATTTATGGATGATATTTTCAAATCTTCACTTACTAAAAATTATTTTCTTCTGTTCCTGTTTTTTCCTATCTCTTCTGATGATAAGCAAATGCTAGCACATAAACTTATGACACGTGAATAGGCTTTTTTTTTCCTACTCTTTTTTTTGCATGTTCTAAGTCACTCCTACCAGCTAACACAAACATACACCACTTTTAATGTGGTCGGGGAGAATTTTTTCCCAAAGGACCAAGTACTAAAAACCAGACCATTTAATGTTTCAATGGTAATACAATTTGGTACCTTTGGATGAATAAACCAGTGTGGTTTGGATTGAAGTTTCATTTTTCTTTGCTTCCATTTTGGTGTGGATGAGGCCATCACAATTAATTTTTCAAGTTTAGCATTGCTTTGGCAAAGGGATCTCTAATATTCTAGTTCCCCACTGAGTAGTGGTAAATTTTAAGGAAAAGAGGCCAGGAGAAGGAATCACTTCTAGATTAAACATTGCATTGACTCACTGTGTGACTAAGACAAACCATTTACCTCTTTGTCCTTCAATTTCTCCGTCACTGAAAATTGCTTTGCTTCCCTGGTACACAGCAATTTCGAAAGATGAAACATGAGTTTTGAAAAGAAACATGCCACATAATTTTGAGGTATTAGACCTCTGCTTTTGTAATACCAAAATGACCACCATTCATTAAGTTCTTTGAATAGGAGAATTCATTATTACTGTTGATGATATAAATATTATTGCCTTATTATTGCGTTATCATATATTTCAAGTTCTTAATAGCATTTTTATTTGATATCTAATTTCACTTGTAGTTTATTTTATTAAACAAAAGTATCTGGAGTGTCATTTTCAATATTTAAAGATTTGGGAATCTGTTATGAATTAATATAAAATACATGTTTAAATCAAATTCCTGCATATTTTATATAACCTTTCATTGACTTATCTCAAGAATTTTATTTTAAAAATTAAATACTGGAAACCCACACTCTGTGAACATATTAGAGGACGTATAGAGAAAGGGTGAATGGTTCCTTCTGCTTGAAGCTCCAAAATTACGGATCTTTTTATCTCTAGCTTCTTAATCCCTATTGTATAGCCATTAGCTCAGCGATTTGAATAAATTTTACTTTTCTAATATACTTTTACTACAGCAGTGTATTAAACTATTTTAGAAATAACTGTCCCAGTTATTAAGCCTGAAATTAGCATGATTTTTAATGTTAAAAAACGTTTTATTTTGGGTTCCGTATAATGATCCCCAATACTAAATTGTCTCCAGTGCTTCAGCTCTATTTTTGTTTCTCCTTTGTTAGTTCACTTAGTTCACAAGACATGGTGTTATCCATTTTCCCTACTCAGCCATTGGATAAGGTAGGGCTTTTTGGTCGGGGGTTAGGGGGGGTGGGAATTATGGAGTAAGAAACTAATCTAATGATTTACAGACCTAATGACCCATATGGATGAAAGTGGATTAACATCAGTATTATTTCTTGACACAGGCTTCAAATTCGCTCAAAGAAAAACAGAAGTGTGAGACCCAGACACTCAGGCAAGGCGTTCCTCTGCCTGGGCAGTATGGGGGCAGCATCCCGGCATCTTCAAGCCATCCCCATGTCACTTTGGAGGGAAAGCCCAACAGCAGCCACCAAGCTCTCCTGCAGCATTTATTATTGAAAGAACAGATGCGACAGCAAAAGCTTCTTGTGGCTGGTAATTCATAACGGCACCATTTGCAGGTTATTTTAGGGCTTTCATTTTATCAGCAATTCAATGTAATGTCTCTTTAACTCAAGACCTAGTAAAGATTCAGTGTCATACATAGGTCTCCCTGATACCTACGACTGTGGAAAGACTGTTGTCTTTATTTATTCCTCTAGATCCACGAAAAAAAAACTCACCTTATTTAACCTTCATACATACCAGAGTGGACTATTGGTGAGTCATTGATCAGTTGCATATCTGCCCAATGCTTTGGCACTTTTGCCTTCACCCCACCCAACCTAGCCTTCTGATATTTGCCCGGTAGTATACTACTTTTCGTAAAACTTATCCCATAGCTATTTTCTGTAGCTTCTTTCCTAAATTGTGTATGTGTCTGTGTGTGTGTACATATATACATGTACATATATTTTTTTTTCAGGTGGAGTTCCCTTACATCCTCAGTCTCCCTTGGCAACGAAAGAGAGAATTTCACCTGGCATTAGAGGTACCCACAAATTACCCCGTCACAGACCCTTGAATCGAACCCAGTCTGCACCTTTGCCTCAGAGCACATTGGCTCAGCTGGTCATTCAGCAGCAACACCAGCAATTCTTGGAGAAGCAGAAGCAATACCAGCAGCAGATCCACATGAACAAGGTAAGTCCCCAAGCCACGTCAACATGCCATAACCACTGGTGTGGAAATTGGGGTTTTCTTCGCTGATGTGTGCATACAGGAGAGAGTGTTGGTATCCATCACAGCCAAACGGAGACTGCCCTCCTGGCCGTGCTGTCAGGGCTCAAGGGCACCATCACATTATCACTGTTTTCTCCATCACTACATGCGTAGGACATTTGTAGCAAAATTGAGCTCCTAGATTAGAAAGTCTCTTATGATTGGGTACCTATCTTAATACAGAAGCACATACAGGAACATGTGTGCAGAGCCCCATTTTTTGTTATTGTAGTAAAGGTGTGAGGCAGAGTTGAAGTTTGCACAGGTGCTAGCAGCTATGCCAAGGTCGGCCAGTTAGGTATTTCTCAGCAACTTCTATGTATGCATGTTATATTTATTTTTTAATATGCCCTACTTTATTCCAGTCAGTGTTGAAGCGGTTTCTCAGAAACTTGTAGTTTCTTTCTGGCAGCCTTATTGTGGCTGAAATGGACAGCAAATGCCTGAATCACAGCACATCCTCAGGAGCCCTCAGGCTGAGGCAACCACAGTCATTCTAAAATAATGGTATCAGGCGGGCCAGCAAAGCATTTTCAATGAACTTGTAAGCAAAACTGGTCTGTACAGTTTTGCCACTACTCTCTGCTATGGTAGCCTTACAAAGTAGAATCCTCTCATTTCTGGAGAATGAAAGGTCCTGAATATCAAAATTCTTTCTATTATCTTTTGTTACTATATCACCTCCAGATATCTTGTAGAGACATTATATTGAGAAACAATCTCCTGTTTACTGATAAATGGATAGCTAAAAATTGAAATAGTATTTAAATGCTTTATTGTATTGTGATATAAACAAAACAAAATCTCATGGGAGAAGGTCTAATCATCTTTCTAATAGCAAGAGAAGGGGGTGTTTATCATGTGCTCACCTTATTGCAGGTGGGATTAGAGATTTTCTCTCCTCTTTGGCCTCCATCTTATGGAGCACAGGCTCCGGACACGCAGGCTCAGCGGCCATGGCTCACGGGCCCAGCCGCTCCGTGGCATGTGGGATCTTCCCAGACCGGGGCACGAACCCGTGTCCCCTGCATTGGCAGGCGGACTCTCAACCACTGTGCCACCAGGGAAGCCCTGGCCTCCATCTTAACAAGGCAGAGCCATGAAGGGAGCATGGGCTGAAGACCACAATACTGAACACAAATTCTCCCAGTCCAACCCTTTGCAGCATTCAAAGATGACGTGTATGTGTGCATATCGGGGTTCAGGGTGGTTGGCTGTGCCATCTGCCTCTCCTGTTATCATTTGCTATACTGCAGATTGTATTTCACTATATTTCAGACTCTTTCTGTTTCATCACATTAATGCCTGTTTTATTGCTACAGCATTTCTCTAAATTTATCAAATTGTTTTGGGTACAAACAGTCTTGTCAGAGGAGAACCAACTTCCTTCTTGTATAATGGCATATAATACTCCTTGCCTTGAATGTTATTCTGCATGTTTACTATCTTATGGTAGAGTTATGTTGGTTTGTTTGTTTTGTGGTATCTTAGCACTACTTAAAACTACCAGGTATTCTTGAAACATTGTCCAGTGTGAGAGGAAAGACTGGGAATTCTACTTTTCACCTCACAATATTTTGATCTGGAATTAAGTTCATTTAGAAAAGTAGTATTGGATTGTAAGTATACTTTCTGCTACTCGGTTCGATTTCCTAGAAATATTTGGATGTGCATATTCTATTATAGGTAAATTAGGTAAATTGGTCCCTTTGAAATCATCATCTACAGATGATTTCTATGAATACCTTTAAGAATACTTTGGAATACATTTTTTATGACCTAGAGTTGCCACTGCTTCACATTCAGATGGTTTGTTAACATCAGAATCTTTGTATATTAGTATCACAGTGGAGATTTTGACAGGCAGATGCTAACCTCAGTCCCATGGAAGAAACTAAGATGGAAAGCAGGCATTTGCATTTTAGCAATGAGAAAAGCAAATCTTATCAGAGACCTTCTCCCATGTGGAGCTGATTCCTTGGAATCTGTTAAGAATTCTTCCCAAAATTAGAAACAAACCTATACTTTTAGGTACATGTTTGTACAGTGGTTTGATTATTAAATCTTGTCTTAATTAGGCAAAATGAAGCCCAGAAAACTTCAAAGTACAAAGCTGATCTTTATATATTAACCTCTCTCAACTTGGGTGTTTAGATTACTCAAGCAGGTCTCTACTTGGCTTTTCTCCATGTATATATTCCATATGTTTAATCAAGATGGCATATGCACACTGGGTATTCTCCAGATTTGAAAATATTTCGCTTGCCCTCAGTTGTCTAAGGAAATAGAGAAGAATCTTATTAAATAAATCTTGAACACTATCCTGTTCCATGGTATTCACAATAGAACCATTAATAAATGAATTGCTACTGTTCACCCTCCCCCATGAGGTAATGAAAACATTTAGTTCACATTAGGAGAAGGCCAAACTTAGATGCCAAAAGATAACAAGTTTTATATAATAATACATCTATGTGTACTCTAACCATTTAGAATAACCATTAATGAGAAATAACCACAGAAACTTTAATATATGTCGTTTTTTCCCTATTATCATGGAAGAACCTTTACTGAATCCATTCAAATTGGAGCCAAATAGTTGGCATCATAAAAGCATGGTTCTTACTCTTGAGATACTTATTCCAGCAGGAAATATAGGCACACATGAAGAATAGGTGTGCAGATGACATATTTTAAAATGTCTTTTCCTTTTATTCCCTCAGCTTTTCTTTATGGTTCTTTTTTGAGGAATTTAGGAATTTTGAGGAAAAATGGAGTGAGAAGAAAGAAAAAATAAGTAGGTTTATCTCTAAACTTACATCATATTAAATATGATTGGGCTTCCTGGTATGAAATTTTTAATGATTTATTTGAATTGCTAAAAATCTTTAGAAGAATTAGAAGCAAAGCTGTACTTTTCAGAACAGTTTATACAATGATTGGCTTATTAAATTTAAAAAACTTTCTCATATCTTGCTATTATTTGACTGCATTTATGAAAGCGGTCATTCATGCTTGTTATAACTATACAATGTAAATGTTATTAATCATACTAAACAATTTACCTACCTGTTACCTGATACTTTAATGACATTTACATGGGAAATTTGTGTGTGGTAAGATGTTAAGCCTCATGTAATTATGTTGTAAGTGCTTAATAGCTTAGCAGAAATACCCCAGGAATGGGTTTATGTAGCATTTGTATTGCTGTATCTACCAGTAAATAATGGGGCAAGGCTGAAAAATGAATGAAAAATGTCAGAATGATTTGTCTCTGCTTATCAGTTTGTATATTCTGTTTTCACTGGAAGAGTTTTGAGAAGCTTAACCGTAAGAAAATCACGGCTTACAACATTTGTTCTTTGATTTTTTTTTGAGACATTTACAAAATTCCGAGATGCATTTAAACAATTTATATTACTAATATATAGTACCTTCATGTTTCAAAAAAAACAAGAGTTTTTAATATGAGGATTTCAAAAGAAAACTGTTGCTTTTGCCAGTATCTTTTGATTTTTTTATTAGAAAAAAATGGTTTCTAAAACAGAATTTTCCTTGTAAATACAAAATAGCAAACAAAAATATAGGAGGGTATTGATAATTTTCTTCTGAACCGTTTTCAAGTTTAAATATTGCCACAGATTATCTGGTAAAAACTATGATGAAAACAAAATACCACAGTTACTTGGACGTTTTTATGATTTTTGAAGGAGTATCTGACCACTGCCTAATTACCAGAAGGGTAGATCTCTAGTCACATCACTCTCTGAATGATATACAGAAATTTTCCAAAGTATATTCAGGCATTTTTGTTGTGAGATAATTTGACATAGATCTCTGCCCCCTTCCAAATGACAGCATTATTCTTTGAATTATTTCTCAGTTATAGTATTAATAGAATAGCATTGGTTGATGCCTAATTGTTTCTGTTTTAACTAGAATTTTAATAACTTTTCTAATACCTATATTTTTCATATTCACTCCATCAAATCCATATGAGAAGAAATTTTTAAATTATTTCTTCATTCAATACTTATTTATAAATAATCTATGCAAGTATCCATTTAGCAAATCATTACTGAATTCTTACTTGGTACCAGACACTATTTTAGGCACTAAGAAAACAACATTCATTATCCTCATGGAGCTTACCATATGGGGAGCAGGGGACTGAAATATTCCAGTAAACAGTAATACAATACAATGTTTTAAGTATTAGGATAGGGGACATGAGGAAGGAAATTGTTTCCTTTGAGGAAACAAGATTTTGAGACTTGTTTAGTTCTTCTCAGGATTATCTTGTCCTTTTTACATCTTTTCCTCTCCCTTCTCTCTCTCTTTCTTTCTCTGTCTCTCTCTCTTTCCTTCCCTGCCTCTTTCTCTGTTTCTCTCCCTCCCTCTCTCCCTCTCTTTCTTTCTTTGTAAAATGCTCTGTGATAAATACCTTATGCATTCCTATGACTGGATATCAGCCAACACTTAAAAAAAAACCCACATAAATCATGAGATGATATCTTATACGTGTCAAGGTTCACTCTAGATATAAGTATTTATTATATATTTATTACTATGATACTTAGGCATTTTGACATGAGTGCTATTTTATCATAATAAAAATATATCTAAGACAAGAGCAGTGAAGGGGAGGGTGGGCAGATGTCCTACATTGCCCTTATTAAAACAGGTAGATTTTATGTCTGACGAGCAAGGCATGAATATAGTTAAGCTCAAATGCTGGCACAGAGCTAATGGGGAGCTTTCATCAGTTTGGAAGAGAATTTGACCCTTTATTTGAGCAGTATTCCTTTTCTTGACACAATTTTCTAACATAGATGTTAAATTTTCTCCATAACCTCTCATGATTCATACCCACTCCTTGTCCCCAACAATCCATCCAGAGCAACTCAGGGGAGAATATGCTTTCATGCCTGTGGTCACATGCAAACATAGCATGGTTGTGTGTGTGTGTGTGTGTGTGTGTGTGTGTGTGTGTATTTTTCCTTATAAAGTATCCCTGAAGGCAGCGCTAAAATATAACTGTTTTGTGCACTATTAAGCAAAGTGTATATTTTCCCAAGGAAATTAATTTGAACAACAATTATACAGACAGTTACAATCCCAAGAGTTTATATATTTTGAAGTCACACTTCATATTAGTTTATTTTAATAAGGGTATTTCTATCCATGCCTTACTTGTAAGAAGATTAATATTTTAAGGATAATTAGGTAAGGACCAGGTACCGATTTCTGCTTTTTTGCTACACCTATTTCTCCTAATGTATCTTTTCCTCCTCATCTTTTATACAACATGGATCTTTCCAGAACCTTTCCCATAGGGACCTTAGGGATAGGATCATTTAAATGATGCCAGCTCTCTTTTATGTGTAGGATCTTCTAGGAGCTGGAACACCATGCTAGCATTCTTATGTGTATCATCTCCTCAAACTATAAGCACAATTTTTTTTTTACTATCAAGAAAGTTAATTTAAAAGGGCTTAAGTAAGCTGACTGAGGTGGCTAGGTTAGTAGTTGACAGAGCTGGGATTCCAGCATAGGTTGTATGACACAAAAACCTGTCCTTAACGTAAACTTAGGCTTATGATTTCAATGTTGCTTTTATCACTAAGCAGGAGACAAAAAGTAGGAAACTTACAATAAAAAAACAAGGCAAACAAACAAAAAAAAGGAGGGTTATCTTATTTTTTAGGTATTTGTTTGGATTTGCCAGGAAGGAGAAATCCCATTTGCTGACCTTGCTTCCCAGTTCTCCACTCATTGCCCTCCATCCAGTTATTCATTTGGATGTCTTTTTATATGGACCCGATGGTGGGACTTTCAGATATCCTGTTGACTTTCCAGCAATGCAGTGTGAATGCAGTACAGAGCCAACTACAGCCAGGCTACACTTCATTCCTTTCTTCTGTGTTGTAACATTGCCATATTTTTTAGACTGGGCAAACATCTTCTCACAGGAGTTCTGAGCAAGCCTGAAGCTGAAAGTCAACTGACTTCATCAAGTTCAAGTGAAATGCAAATGTTGGCATCTCATCTATGGGTGGTTTGGAAAATGCCTTGTTTTAAGTTTTGAAAAATGGATGAGTAGAAACTTGAACTGGGCTTTCATTTAGGAAAGTAGGCATTACTGTTGTCAGGTTTAATTTCTCTCTATCCATTTGACAGCTTGTTTCCATGCAGAGTCTTTAATCACCAATTTAGGATTACATTTTGCCCATTAGATGGATAGTATGTCCAAAAACTTTAGCAGGCATTGAAAGGCAGTCTTAATTTTATAACAGTAAAAAGCCTCCTAGATTATTTGTCTATCTATAGAGGTTTATAAAAGAAACTTTGACTTTACCCTTAAATAGATGCTATTTCGACATGATTAGCCCAATGTAAATAGATCCTTGTAGGTATGTATTGGGCTTCAAAAAAAAAAAAAAACTACTCATGCTGCAATACCGGCTTACAACATCATAGAGAATTCATATAGAAGCATTTCACTATATAATTACAAGTTGATGGTTTATAATATACAGAAAATGGCTTGTTGCTTTATTATTAGATGTGATGAAATCCTGTGTTTGGAAAAGAAACTAAATGACCATTTCAGTGGATTAATGTGTAACATTCATAAACGTTCCCAGGGCTGCTTTCATAACTTGAAGACCAAGGGAAGGACCTCGACCTTTCCCTTTCACTCTGCACTGTTAATCTAGTCAGAGATGCTTTTATTGAATGAGAAAAACAATAGTTGGACATGACTATGAGGTAAGAAAATAGGGGAAAGAAAAGTATCTGGGGAATTAGGCCATGTGAGTGGTTTGACTGATGTTGATTCCAGGAGTTCAAAAGGAGAGGGAAGCTAAATAATTTGGTTGTTTCCCAACCTTGACAAATAGTTTCATTTGACAGAATGAAATAATTAAGTCTTACTAAGGAATTTTTAATATAACTAAGTGATTTGTGGACATGAAAACCACCGATGTGTAGCAGTCTCTTTGTTACAGATTTTGGTTGCTTATAAGTTCCTGATTTTAGGGGTTTTTTCCTCTGTATCTTTCTGCTCTTTCTCTAAATATTTATGAAGACTGAGGGATTATAGTGACCCTGAAATGTCATACAGTCTGGAGTATTCCCATTCCTTCAGGCAGAATTGCATCCAGGGCTCTGCTCCCATGGCCTAAATATACTGTTACTCTCTTGCTATCAACTTAGTTGTATCAACCAGCAATAAAAACTCACTTCTAAAAAATAATTTCCTGGCATGGAATAATTGGTGTTCCACAAAGATTTATTAGCAACTATTTTGCTGCGTCCTGGAAGTGAAGACAGAGAAGGCATGTTTTTCCCCTTGAATGGCTCATAGACCTGCAAATAGATAATTTTAATCAAAGATAGTTCTACAGAAGGCATAGTTCATGTGAATTGCAAAATCTGGAATGCTGGGTAGCCTTTCCAAGAGAAGTTTCTGATGCCCTGCACACTTATTTATTTGTTTTGCGATTTTGGCCAAAGTGTCAAACCTCTTTTTCCACTAATGCTCTAATCTGCACACTTTAGAGGTTTATAGTGAGAATTACATGAGATGATGTACTGAAAGTGCTTTGTAAACATAGTAAGAAATCCTTCCATTTAACACAGTATTTATATTCTTATATAGCACTAAGAGTTATATCTTCCCAGTTATGTTAATGCAAATGGCTTTCTGGAAGTGTAGAATATTTCTAAGACACACATTTTTCACTTGCCTCAATATTGCATCAAGCTACTTTGTTGTAAACCAAACCACGAAATTTTGTTCCAGCTCTTCCTTGCATCTTTGTATTCATCATGAAGCTGACCTTGTTTTCTCTTTGGAACAATATTATGGTTAGTTATTGAATTTTTTATTGAGGTATAATTCACACACTGTAAAATTTATTCCTTTTGCTGCACAGTTGAATGAGTTTTGACAAATGTATATCGTCATATAATTACTGCAATCAAGATATAGAACAATTCCCTCAACTTCCAAAATTCCCCTGTGTTGCTCTTTTGTAGTCAATCCATACTCCTACCTCCAACCCCTGGCAAAGTACTTGAATTTTTGACCATGTAGGGAACATAAAACGAATCACAAGTATGAGGGATGGTGTATTTTAAGAGCATGCAGACATCAGCCCTAAATGATTTAAACCATAAAATGTTCAAGCAAGAAGAGACATAAGGGATTCTTTGCCGAGGTCACAAGCTGATAGTCTATGGACTGGATCCATTCCATTGAACTGATGTCTTTGGCCTGCCTGGTGTCTTAAAAAGCATTCAAGTTTTGGGTCAATCATTTCAAATACAAATCTGGATTTCTGGCATTGCCTGAAAAATTGAAAAGTCTGGCTACACTGGGCCCACTTTTCCATGTGGCAATTATTGTCTGGGGTTTACTCTTGGTTGTCTTTTTTGAGTATCGCTTGCACTGCTATCCAGTTTACCCAAGCAAGGGATTGAGGGGAGAAAGGGAGATGTTTATGAGTCAAGTGATCAGGAGCTCCCTGGCTTTGAGATCTTGTCTATTCTGAGACACAGTCCAAAATCACCAAGAGTTAGCAAAGAAAATAAGCATGCCTTTCCTCACTGTGCCTCTCTTCATTACCCTTAAAGAAGGAAAAAATAAAACTTTAAAAGAAAATGCACTGTCAACTGAAGATCAAGAAGGAGATTATCAGGGGAAAATCCTATTATGTAATATAAAAGGACATAAAATTACACAGTGCTCTAAAAGAAGGAAAAATAGCTCATTTGTGTTCTAGTTAAGAAAAGCCCCTAATAGTCTTGTTACACTCTCTTGCTGAGGATTTTATGTTCTGAAAGGCCAGTCTTCCTGTTTCCACTTTTCCCCACCTAAATCCAATCTTCTGTAGCAGCCAGAGAGATCATTTACAAATGCAAATCAAATCATGTCAAGGGCTTCCTAAAAACTCCCCAGTTGCTCCTTATTGTTTGTTGGATAAAATCCAAATATCTTTTCATGGCCCACAGGCTCTTGCCCCCTCACTGACCTTATCTCCGACTCCCTACCCTAACTCGCTGAGCTCCCACCACATTGGCCTTCTCTCCAGTGTGTGAGGAGTCTCCTTCCATCTCCTGGAATGAACTGCGAGTCACAGTTCTGTGTGGAATGTTCGACCTCCAGGTGTTCTTATGATTCGACCTTGGTATTGGAGTCTCTCTGAGCTCAAACCTCAGCTATTCAGAGCGGCCTTCCTTGCCCATCCAAACTGGACACAGACACCCACTCCTTCCCCCATTATTCCCTATCACATTTAGTTCCAATCTTCAGTTACTTATTTTTTATTTCCCCCTGAGAGACAGAATCTTGCCTGATTGACCGCTCTCTTCCCAGGTCATGGCCTATAGCAAATGCTCAGTAAAAATTTGTTGAATGAATGAAAGAGTGGGTAACTTTCTCTAAGTAGCCGGGAGGAGGAAATTTTCAGTCTCCTTTCTGGAAGTGAACACATAATTGAGTTATTGGAATATTAGGATGTTTTGAGAGCCGAAGAAAGGATATTTTAATTGCTGGCATTGTTTTGGATAGTCATTTAGCATTATAAAAATAAACGCATTTTTATTAAGAATTCATTTGATCCCTAGATTAATTTTATATCTCTTCAGTATTGGCAAGAAAGGGTGTTTTTCAGTTGAGAGCTTTAACTTATGTGAATAATGGACCAGTACTTAGAAAATCTTTCTCTCTTGTTATTTAACTTTGCTTCTGCTGGTTATTTCCCTAAAATGCACAGAAGCAAAATGGCATGTAGTATTTTGGCTTGAGCCGGAGTTCTTCTCTAAGTAGACCTCTTGATTTGAAAGCCCTCCAAGCTCTGGTTGTTTTTGAGAACAGTTGGTACATACCTAATCTATTTGTGAATTGAGGCAGAATTTTATCATTATTTTTAAATCTAGTTTCCTTGGAGCTTAAGGGAAGGGTTTTATTTTCCAAAAGAAGTATTTTACATTTATTTAAAAGAAAAAAAAAAAACTTATGCTATTGCTGTTCCCCAAGTAAAATCTGTCTTAAAATCTGAGGCAAAATAAGAAAGTGATGAATAGGGTTGAAGGTCATTTTGCATGGTTTAATTCAAACACTTGTGCTGAATAGTTTGTTGGCAATTTCAGAAAATCAGATGTCTATCAGAAACAGATTTACTCCTTATATACTCCGTTCTTAGTTTGATATTCCATATCTAAAGATATTTGTGGGGACATGAAGGATTTCTGTGGCTAAAGTTAAAAATATAAATGTTGGTTTCTAGAGTTTTATCAAACAATGTAACTTATACAGAGATGGTCTTAAATGGGTCAATGTGTAAAGATTAGCAGCACAGCCTTTAAATATTATTTAATGAATTTTACACCATTTGCCAATAGATTATATGATGTTCAACGTGGAATTATGTTGAACATCATATAATATAACAAAGTCCAAACACTGAAATTGTGGACTTGCTATAGTTATGACCCTAGCAGGGATTGATAAGAATTCAAGAGTCGAGTTATAATACTTGAAGCTGTGAGCAGTTTGGATAAATTATCATGCTATCTGGTCTATAAACTCTCCAGTGTAAGTGTGTCTAGTGTGTGTGTTACAAACCCAAATGGTGATGGACCGCCTGCAGCATTCTTAGTGTTTGGTACAATTGCTGTACAGTAGCATGGAGAATACAGAGACATGCTGACAGATGAGGAAAAGCACAGATAAAAGGAGTAGAAGAAGCTGCTCAGCCATCATCTTCTTCATCTCAGCTGGGTTCCCCAGCAAAGTAACTCACCTGGTGTCAGACGAATGACACACAGTGTGTTTTACAGATGGGGCCTCAGCCGAGACTCACACAGGCTTACACATTTATCTGTCACACAGATGTTTCTTCTTGTGTTTTCTAGCCAGCAAGGCAACAGCTCAGCTTTGCTGGGGGATCACCTCCAGATGTTCAACCAAAGAGAGACCCTGCCACCCCACTGAGAGTAAGCAGACAGCTCCTCCCTGCAGCTGGGGCCACTCAGCAACAGTACAAATTAGAAAAGGGTTTGCTCATACCTTCTTTGTAATGGTCACATTTGTAGTTCAAAAACACATAGAAGACAACATAGTCCAAACACTGGATTTCCTAGTAAATAGTCAGAAACTTACAAATAACAACAAGTAGCTTTTCACTTTAAAAATCTGAAATAAGTCAAACCTGGCAGGCAGGTTTTCTGTGACTTTTGTTTGCAGATCTTCTTGATGTTTACTGCTGATTTTTCCACTCCGGCAAATTTGACTGTTTAAATAAAAACAGCTTGAGTCAAATATCTAAAAAAAATAAGTGTAGGTTAACTCCCTCTGTGCATTTATATTTTGCAAACCGGTCTCCAGGAGATCCCATTTATTTCTTTTGTATTTTTTGAAACTTCACAAAGAGCATGTTTTATTCCATAAATGGTGAAAAAGTAGTAGTTATTATTCAAGTGGTTACTGGCATTCGCCTCATAACCTGGGGGAAAAAAAAACATGTCAAAGCTTTGTTGCTAACACTAATTAAGTTTTCAGATATTTATGAAGACAAGTGAGAGAGAAACAAGGATAAATCCTAGATTTTAGACTCGTGCCACTGGGTAATGCTGTTTACTCAGATGAGAAAAATTAGGTGATCAATACATTTGGGTGCAATGGGAATAAAGGTTATCTTTGAGCTACTTCAAGTTTCTGATGCCTGTTGGATATTTTAGATCTAAGCGATGACGTTAGGTAAGCAGCTGAATATGCAAGTTTGGAGCTCAGGGGAGACATTGGAATTGTTTATATGAATTCAGTTGTCATTGGAATATAGCCGTTTGAGAGGAGAATGCAGGGTGGAAGGGTATAAAAAGTTCTAGGTGTCTTCTCTTCTCTGTAGATGACTCGGCTTTCACTTGGGCATGAAATTCCTTCTCTATAAAATAAGGATTTGAAGAATGTTATTAGAAAATTTCCAATTCCAACATTTTATATCTGTATGATCTCCACTCATAAGTCACAGTTTTGTGTCAAGAAGCATTTCTTTTACAAACCCGTAAGGAGTTCTGCCCTTGGAAGAGATCATTTTGCCGTCTGGCCTTCTTGTCCAGTTATCATAGCATTATCCATTCTGGCACTTTTCTCCCTCGTGTTTCCTTTAGTCCAGCAGAAGTGTAGATGAATCCAGAGGCACTGGAACAAACAGTATTGTTTCTGTGTTGTACACTGGAAATTGTTATACACACTTTCATGTATGTCGCTATGTCAGTGCGGTGGTAAATACCAAATGTGATTCATGGACTAAATGATGTGATTTCTGGGCACTCCGGTGACCTCAGAAATACATTAACAGATCGGATTTTCTGTTAAAGGTTTTCTGTTAAAATGTACCTATGATTTATTCTGTAACCACTCAGCATTTTGTCAGTATTAAAGATTTTCTTTGACGTATTTGCTATCTGTAGGAAATTATATTTCAGTAAATTCACATATATCTTGTCTGGTCTTTGACTACACCACTGTTAGTAATATCAATCTCTTACTTTCAAAGATGCTATGATTTTGTCATGTTTTCTTTTCTAAAATGCTTCATCCTGACTGCACCTGTTAATATCCTATTTCAAGTGCCACTGGATTTGGTATTTATGCAGTCATTATTGACTTTAACAAGAGAGATTTCAGTCAAATAGTGTGGATGAAAGCCTAGTTGGCGAGAATTCTAAAGAGAATGAGACAAGAGAAATGAAGACAATGAAGAGAAATAACTCAAGAAGTTTTACTGTGAAGGAAGGTACATAATGGGTTTGGGGGTGGGGGTGGTCAAGGGAGGTTTCATTTAAAATGGATGATAAGACTGAAGGTGTCCAAGTGAAAGTACTGCAGCAGAGAATGGAAATGAGTGATAGAGGACAGAGTGGATAACTGCAGGAATGGATAGGACCCAGGGCATTAAGCTGAGGGGTTGACTAAGATAGGGCTGCAGACCTTTCTTTCGCGGTAACAGGAAGAAGAGTGAGTGGGGAGGCTTGGTAGAAGAATGTTGAGTTTCTCTGGTGGTGCTTCTTTCTATTTGCTCACCGAAATAAGAAGCAAAGGTAGCAGGAGTGAGGAAGAGGTCTGGATATTAGAGGTTTGAGGAGAGAGGAAGTAATTTGAAATAGTCATTGAAAGAGTGGGAGAAAATTAACTAGAGAAATGTACTAGGATTTCCAGGCAGCACTGAGGGTCCGTTTGAGGGTTATGATCACAAATTTGAAGAAAAACACTCAGCATGACTGTAATTTGTTTATTTGTTTCCTAGCTTATTCAGCTGCTTGGGTTTGGCAGGGATTTAGTATTAACCAAGGTTAGAAGTCTTACTTATACAGTAAAATCCATATTGAAAAGGGCAGGGGAGTTGAAGATAATAAGCGAGTGATTTTTATCCATGGAGAATGGAACCTAGTCCCTCAAGGAAGGAAGTCGGGGAACGAGGGCGGTGGCGGTGATGGGCAGTGAGAATGTGGTAGGCTCGGGAGCTTGGAAGACCCTCCAGCGGTGAGGAATGATTGGGGTCAGAATATTCTGAGGGTGAGCCAGAAGAAAGAAATGATGTTTGAAATTGAGGTT
The DNA here is from genome assembly GCF_937001465.1 of Orcinus orca. Lineage (NCBI taxonomy): Eukaryota > Metazoa > Chordata > Mammalia > Artiodactyla > Delphinidae > Orcinus > Orcinus orca. Next base: position 70,949,419 of record NC_064567.1, read on the forward strand.
TAGGAGAGTGTACAGTTACCAACAAAGACCAGGTCATTGGGAGCTGAGGTAGGGTGGAGGACAAGACCATTGGAGGTTAGGAGGTCAAGGCAGTGAGAGGCCACGCTGGAACTGAAGCTGAGGAGAGAAATAGCAACAGGAACGTCTTTTTACTTAGCGGGTGGCATCTGTAACTTCCTCTTGGTTATTAAATACTCCCTGTAGTCAAACATCCAGAAGCCGGATAAGATGCAGAGTCACCCACAGGAAGCAGGAACTTTTTTTTTTTTTTTTTTTTTTTTTTTTTTTGCTGTACGAGGGCCTCTCACTGTTGTGGCCTCTCCCATTGCGGAGCACAGGCTCCGGACGCGCAGGCTCAGCGGCCACGGCTCACGGGCCCAGCCGCTCCGCGGCATGTGGGATCCTCCCGGACCAGGGTACGAACCCGTGTCCCCTGCATCGGCAGGCGGACTCTCAACCACTGCGCCACCAGGGAAGCCCAGCAGGAACTTTTGACGTGGCATTTCCTGGACACTGGTCAAGTGCTCTCTGGCTGACCTTTCATGAATGGCCTTTAGTTCCTGTCCTGTGGCCACACATCCCATAGAGTTTTTTTTCTTTTGCCCTCACAGAGGCTCTTATGGGCAGGATTGTTTGACCACCTTGTGGAGGCGTCTCTGACCCACCGGTATCCTTGGCCCATCAGCTCTGATGAGCTATAGCTCCCGTGAACGTTTCCAGCGAAGCTTTGGTAGCAAGAGGGGGACTTTCTACAGCTCAGTACATCCATCCGTAAGATGAATTGCAGCAGTCTTTTGGCAGATAGTCTTTCTGAGGGGCTCTTGCAGCCTCCTTCACCTGACTAGTACTTTTTCTAAGTAAATCTCTTCTCCCCACAAAATCCTCTAACCTGCTCTTGTATGTCATCCTAGGTTAGTGATGGAGGTCAAAGTTGCAGGCCTGGCTGATGACCTCTCTGTCTCTCTCTCTCTTTCTTTCTCTCTCTCTCTCTCTGTCTCTCTCTCTCTCTGAGAAAATGAGTGGGTGTTTGTCACCGAATGTTCTTATCTCTGGTGTCCCAGCTAAAACTGGAGCTTTTCAATTAAAACCCTGCTCGTTTTCTGTTTCTGTTCTGATGTTTTTTTTCCCTAGCCAATTAAATGGAATTTTACAATTGTGTAGTCAGAGTCCAGGAATATTACATTGTCTCTTTCCTCCAAAATCTCAGCAGTGTTCAGTTATTATGTATTTAAGACAAGAAGAGCTGGTAAGTGTTCACGATTGGTACAAAAGTCCTGCAGATAGTTTCCTAAAAAGTACCTAAAAACATTTAAAGCATGGTGGGATGAATGTTCTCCTTATACTAACTGTCCAGGAACAATAGACGTTAGATTGTAGGCACGAAGGAAATTAATATTTAAGTTTACCTTCTTCATTTTGATATGAGTTTTGATTGGTATGTATTCTCTTCGCTTGATCATGTCTGGTTTAGGATAAGTGATGTTTAGGTCTTATATATGGTTTATCCTAAGTTATATTTTATTTCTCTAGACGCTTATTCACAACCCAAATATATTATAAACTGTGCTACCCTCTCCAAAATCGTCTTCCAGCTTTCTCTCCCTGTCTTCCTGTGCTCAAACCCCACTGGCCTTTCAATGGCTCAAACGCATGGAGTTCCTCTTTCAGTCCACACACTGTGCCTTCTGCCAGAAGTGCTCCTGATTTCCACTCCTTACACACACCCAACGACTTCTGTCCATCCTTCATCTTTCATGTCTCAGCCTAAACATAGACCTTCCTCAGTGAAACCTTCCTTCCTACTCCACACTTCCCCTCCTATACCAACTAGTGTGTTGTTTTCTTTAACACCCTGTGTTTCTGTTTTTTTTCATTTACCACACTTGAAAAGAAGAACAAATTTATGTATCTATTTGGTGCCTTTCTAACACTCTAAACTATAAGCTCCATGAGGGCAGGGCAGTGGCTGTTTTCCCAGTGCCTAGCAGGGTGTCTTGAACATAGTTAGCACTCAGTAAATATTTGTTGAACAAATGAATGAAAACTCCCAGGATAATTCTACTACAGTGAAATTGAAAGGCTTTGTCAGCATATGCAGGACATTGGAGGAATGATCTGAGAGGTTAGAGACACCCTGCAAAGTTTGAGTTCTTATGTATTCTAACTCTACAGTATGTGTTTAGTTTTAAAAACATAGTTAAGTGTGAGTGGGAGGTAAATTTGAATTTTTCACAGAAAAATCTGTATTCATGATTTTTGTGGTGGTATTCTAACCGTGCTGCTCATTATAATAATTGATGTGTTGCTTACATGGGCACTGACTCAGCAGAAAATTCTAACCACTCTTGAAAACACAGTTCAAGATCTGCAGATGATCAGTCAATAGGGTCCTTGTCAAATAAAACAAAAAGCCTACACGAGATGGAATCATCTTGAGAATTTTTCCCCATATACTGAGGTTTTATACTATGGCATTTTGCTATTGTTTAAGATAGGTGTGTTGTCAATTATTTTTTTTAATGATAATTCATACACTTCTGAAGATTAAGTATGATTTAATTTACAAAATAAAAGGTCTAAATAATAATTTTCAAATTAAAAAGAATTCCTTGTCTCTCCCCTGTTATTTAAGTTACATTTGGATATGTTTATAAAACATTTTTAGTGCTGTCAATTTTTTTTTTAATCCCACACCTTTTTAAAGTTCAGGATTTCAAAATCAGTATATCCATGTTTTAGAAGTATATATGAAGGTCTTTTATCATTTGACCATTCAGGTATAGGAAAATTAATAGGCAAGAAGAACTCTTAGCATTTGTGCTTCTGCCTTTTACAGTGGTTGCCATTTGTTGGAAAATGAGATTGTGAAAGTTTTGTGGTTTCCATAGAAAAAGTTTATTATTTACTTTTTTCCAAAAGAGTGATGTAGCTTTAAAAACCACTTAAAGACTTCATTCCCTGTCTAGGACACCAATACAATATGGAATTGATGGGACTGCTTCAGATTTAGTACTACTGAGGAAGTTTGTTGCATACAAATTCATTCTGAAAGGAATGTTCAGAGATTAGACATCAGAGTGTACTGAAGTAGAGTCATAAGAAATCAAAGTGTTTATTGCTGCTCTGTTACCACCAAGAACTATTGAATTTTGAACCCCTGAACACTCTCTTCTAGCTGCTTTCGAAATCTATTGAACAACTGAAGCAACCAGGCAGTCACCTCGAGGAAGCGGAGGAAGAGCTTCAGGGGGACCAGGCGATGCAGGAAGACAGAGCGCCCTCTAGTGGCAACAGCACTAGGAGTGACAGCAGTGCTTGTGTGGATGACGCATTGGGACAAGTTGGGGCTGTGAAGGTCAAGGAGGAACCAGTGGACAGTGATGAAGATGCTCAGATCCAGGAAATGGAATCTGGGGAGCAGGCTGCTTTTATGCAACAGGTAATAGGCAAAGATTTAGCTCCAGGATTTGTAATTAAAGTCATTATCTGAATATGAAATGCATTGCAGGCTTTGGTAAATGGATATAATTTCCTATCCTATTATATCTCTGAATGATTTGACTTTAGTGTTTAAGGATTCTAATGCAGATATATCTATATATAGATCTTTCTATATACTGATCTCTGTATAGATATCAAGGTTTCATTGAAACTCTACTGGTAAGGAAATACCTGTTACACTAAAATTATACTACATCAGTATCCAAGTAATAGGGTTTTAATTCATCCCAAAGCCTGCCCCACCAATTACTTCTAAGGAAAACGAAATCACTGTTGTTTTTAGTTTATCTGTTGAGATCAGTGACTGCTGGATATAGTTTCCCAGTCTGGTCAATGAAACATTCTATTAGTTCTTGATTTTTTTGATATGCAGAATTCAATTTTCACATTGTTGTACATAATGTATCATACTACAGTCTTGAACCCTGTTAAAGGTAGTCAGCCCTTCCTTCCTCTCTCTTTTTTTGTTAAGTGAAATGTTCTGGTTACTATGCCAGTAGTCCTAGGTTATTGTATAGATTGCAACTGAAAATTTTAGGAATAGAGGTGGTTTTAAATATATAGATGCAAAGTACAGCACAGCACTATTTTAAATATTACATTATGTCTCACCTAGTACTGCTCATTTCATTTTTATCCTGTGTTATTTGATGACATTGTTTATTGAAAAAGATCAAATGAAGCAGATGCAAATGTTGGCAAGAAGTAATGTGCAGCCTTATGGTCCAATCAGATACTGTATTGTATCTACAGTTGTGGAAAACATAGTAACGGTGTGATTATTATCTGATATGAAGTCAAAATCGTGTTTAAAAGAAGAAGGTGTATCATGTTTGATAATCATTGTCACTAGGATCTCTTTAATATAATTCCATAATGACATGGCATATACCATACTATTTTGGCAAATAAAAAATTAGGAAAGTTAGGTTTAACAAAAGAATCTACTTGTACATAATGCACCTTCAGAAGGACTATGTCCTTTGATGTTATGAAATGCAAACAACTTTGAAGGCAACAGTAGACTGTTTATTTAAGTCAGTTCTTTGTCAGGTTCCTGCTGTTCTACAGAAAACTGATTCTATGAGGCCGAACAGGAAATGCCTTGTGGAAACAGGAAGTCCAAGTGATTCATGTACTGAGGAATGTAGGGAAAAAAAAAAAAAAACGGAGGATAGTGTTTTACTCTCTCTGTTTTTAAAGGGCACTCTATGAATTGATTTATTGTCTAAGAAAATAACACCACAAGTAGGGAAATTGTTAAGGAAGCTTTTCACTGGAACATTTCCTTCATACCCCCTTTTGATATGTTTACCTTGTTTTATAGGTTTACTTTTGTTAAGCTAGTTAAAGATTCGTTGTATTAAGACCCCTTTAATATGGATAATCCAAATTGACCTAGAATCTTTGTGAGGTTTTTTTCTATTAAAATATTTATATTTCTAAATCCAAGGCATTTTAAGGTGTAGTATCCTGTTTCAAAGGAGTTATAGCAGTTTTGCCAAATGTAGACCTTGTACAACTGTATGTTACTGGCACGTGTTGTTTACATTTTGCTGTGACATTTTAAAATATTTCTTAAAAAAGCTTACTGCTAAAGATACATTATCCTTTTTTAAAAAGTCTCCATTCAAATTAAATTAACATAACTAGAAGTTAGAAAGTTTAAAACATTTCCATATAATGAAAGTCCTGATAATTTGACAAATAGCTGTAATAGGCAACACTTCCTACTACCAACATATTTTGGTTAGTATATTCCTTCAGATTAAAATGACTTTTTGTCAGTTGTTTTGCATTAAAAATATGACATTCCTAAGATAAAATTGTTTATTTTTCCCATCTCATAAATATACATTTTCTTTAAAGTCTTTTTTCAATCTCATAAAAAAGGGATAGTGCATCTTTTAAAATACATTTTATTTGGGGAGGAACATGTGGCTGAGCAGGCTTTTGTATAATATTACTGCAAAGATATGTAATCACAAACAAAAAAAAACCCTATTTTTTATAATGTCATTTGAGAGAGCTTCATCAGTACAGTTGGTGGACGTTAATTGTTTGAATTTGATAGTCTTTGAATTTAATCAAGAAACTACCTGGAACCAGTGAAAAGGAAAGCTGGACTTAAATAATCTTAGAGCTAATTGATAAATGTCTCTTTTAAAATCTACTGTATTTATTATAATTTACACCCTTGAAGGTGATCTCTTGTTTTGTGTTGTAAATATATTGTTTGTATGTTTCTCTTCTTGCCTTCTGTTATAAGTCTCTTCCTTTCTCAAATAAAGTTTTTTTTAAAAGATCCCCTTTCATACATATGGCTTTGTGTAAACTTGATATATTTAATCGAATTTGAAGCTCATGCACTAGGTCTCATATACCAAAATATATTGCCATTCTTTGTTGAAACAAGAAAATAAAGATCTTTCGAGCAGTTACTTCTAATGCCATTAAAAATAATAAATTCAGCAATAGTGACTTTAACCTGTTTACATCAGCCATTGTCACATAGCAAACACATGTAAAATTTGTTGCAGTTTTATTTTCCCCGCGTGGCCTTTTTCGTATGTTATCACCTTTGATGTCAACTTCTAAATATAAAATTTTATATAAATAGATATCAGTTCCTAACTTTGCTCAACTTAAAAAATTATTTTTAAAAAGGTTAATATAATCCCTTGAATATGTCAAGCACTCAATAAAATATTAAAATGAATAATTTTCTGTGTATCATAATAGTTATATCTATTACAGTAAGGACCTGACCTACAAGTATAAAGTGACAGTACATAAATTTAAAGAGAAAAGAGTAATTAAATGACCTCCCCTTATACGGAAACAATTATTATAATAGTAGCGTGAAGAATAAGGAGCCTGACTCAAGTGAAGGGAACCGGACCATATACATCCAAGGGTTCCTTTTCCTTTTCTGGTCAGTTGCAAGCAAAACTTACTAGTCAGTACTTCATAATGTGTTACTATGTATTTGGTTCAATAGGTTAAAAACATTTGTTTTATATTCTTTGATTCTCTTTAAACTTCAATAGTGTCACATGAGGTAAAGCTACTCTAATTCTGGAGCTAATATCATTGAGTATTATGAAATGGATGATCATTCCATAATGCTGTAAACTAGATAATTTGGTCAGAATTGTGGAAATACCATTGATGCTAGTCATAATTTCCTGAAAATTGCCTTTGGACGGTAAAATTACAAAATTAACTTGGTACTAGAGATCCTCAAAAAAGAGTTGGAAGAATCAATTAGATAATGATTTTATACTGTGTGTCTGATTTCCAAAATGTACAGGGACTGATAACTGCATCAATATTAGAAACTTCTTCTTCAGAAAAATAGTTTTTGCCAGGACCTGAAATGAATAACCATTAGATTTCCTCTTCTGATAGTCAAGAGCTGCCTTCTCCCTGGTGAAGGTGGCTGCTGAAATGGAGACTGCTACTTTCCATAGTTCTAAGAAAGACAGTTTTTAAGAAACTTTTATGTTGCTTCATACTTCTTTTTTTCTAAAGTACGTTAAAGGAATTCAGACGCTAAACATTTTCTTGAAGCCTGGTACTCCACGGATATGTAGGAGGACAACAGCATTTTTTTTAATTTGGCATTCCTTTGTGACTTTTTCCACTAATGGAAATATACAATTGTGGGTGTATAATTATGGGTGAACAATGATAAATAATCCAGGTGTACAAATTATAAGCATTTATAATCAGGGACTTAGAGATACTAGAGAAGGAGTTTGAGAGGTAGATTACCATCCCCTTTATTATTGATCATTCCTCCAACTGGATTTTAAAGGGAAAGTAAGGGGTGGGTGTGTGCAGGCAATCAAAGAAGTCAGGCAAATGAAGCAGGATATTGGGAATGTGACTTTACAGAACTAATCTATCTAGGTTTTAAAAGGCCTCTATTCTCATTTAAAGTAACTTCTTTAAGGCTTATAAACTGTAGGGTGTAGAAAATGCAACTTTGGGGGACCATCTTGATTTACAAAAAGACTTTTAACTATTGCAAATGTGTAATGTACTAGGTATTGTTATAAGCACTTTACATCTTTTAAAGCATTAGTCCTCACAACAACCTTACAGGGTAGATATTATTGTCTCATTGTAGAGATGAGGGCGCTGGGGCCCAGAGAAGTCAAATCAGGTCAAGGTCACCCAGTTAGTGACAGTCTAGCTCCAGTTTGAAGCCCTTGTTCTCAGCCTCTACCACTGAGCTGTATTTGTGCAACAGTTCTTCTTACACGTCCAAGTCTTGCTCTCTCTCTTTGCATTTCCAAACTGTTTTGAATCCATTTTCTCTTTCAGTCATTGCTGTAAGTTAGGAGATCAGGACTCTTTTTTTATTCTAATTCACAGATGAGCAATCTAATTCTTGTACATTATGTTCAACTGTTTAGAATCATGAGAATTTGTGAGTCCCTTTTTTTCTGACCAGAGCCAGTCCTGAGATGGGGTGAAACAGCGACTGCACTTGGAATTAACTTTTGGGGAGAGTGAAAGAGACAAGATTTCAACCAGCTCACAGCTCTCCCTTGCCACTTCTTACCTTCATTCCCCAGCGAAGGGGAGGAGACTTCAATTTCTAAGCAGTCAGGACACTGCCTTTAAAAACTTTTTTGACGTATCAAAGATGCACTTGATAGTCACTTTGACATAAAATAGTCTGTATATAGTATTGTAAAAAAAAATAAATAAATAAGGATGTTTGTCTTGAGTTCTAGACCTCCTAAGTGGTTTTCCTATTGAAAAGTGCATAAAAATTGTCTTGAGGGAAGACGTTGACAATTGAGATTCCTGACCACACCCTGCAGAGGTTCTGATCCTGTTGTACTGACTGGGAGCCCAGCAATCTACATTTTTCAAGCCCTTTGGGAGAGTCTGATTGAGAAACAGTGCTCTGGAGATGGCCAAGGGCCCTAAACCACTTCTTAAAATATGTCTTGATTTTTAATAGTTTTTACCTAAGATTCTTTGATTCTCTGATTCATTGTTTTCGTAAGACTGTCTTGTGTTTCTTGTATATTTCACCTGCATGTTAATTATAGGTCAAGTATAGTTGTAGTATAAATATAGGTTACTGTATTTACTGCTGTTAGTTCTTTGATAGTGTTTGTCTGTTTTGCTTCTCTCTTCTAATAGAATAATTTCCTGGTCTATTATGGAGTTTGCCAAGACGTGGCAAATTATTTTTCCTCAGAATTTCTGAGCTACTGTGGTATGTTGTTTTTTGTTTTTGTGTTTTTTATTGAGATAAAACTCATATAACATAAAATGCACCATTTTATCCATTTTCAAGTGTACAATTCAGTGGGTTTTAGTATATTCACGATGATGCGCAGCCATCACTACTTCCTAATTCCACAACATTTTCATCAACTCAAAGAAATTCTGTACCAGTTAAGCGTGGACACTCTTCATCCCGCACTCCTCCAACCCCTGGCAGCCACTAATCTACTTTATGTTCCTATGGATTTTCCTTTTGTGGACATTTTCATATAAATGAAATCATACATTATGTGGCCTTTTATGTGTCTGTGTCTGGCTTCTTGGACTTTGCATAATATTTTCAGGTTCCTCCACATTACAGCATGTATTAGTACTTCTTATGACTGGACAATATTCTGTTGTATGAATATACTATGTTTTGTTTATCCATTCATCAGCTGATGGACATTTGGGTGGTTTTCAGTTTTTGTGTATTACGAGTAATGCTGCTCTGAAAATTCGTGTACAGATTTTTATTTTAACATGTTTTCAGTGTTTTGGGGTATATAGCTAGGAGTGAAATTGCTGGGTTATCTGGTAACTCTGTTTAAGTTTTGAGGAACTGCTAAATTGTTTTCCACGGTGGCTGTTATATTCCCACCAGCAATCTATGAGGCATTCCAGTTTCTCCACATCTTCTCTAACACTTGTTATTTTCCTTTTTTTTTTCTTAACTTGTTGCCATCCTAGTGGATGTGAAATGATCATTGTTGTTTTGATTTCTGTTTCGCTAATGACTAATGATGTTGAACATTTTTTTCATTTATTTATTGGTTATTTGCTGATATTTGCTTATCTTCTTTAGAGAACTGTCTATTCAGGTCTCTTGCCCATTATTTAATTGGCTTATTTGTCTTTTTTACTGTTGAGTTGTAAGAGATTTTAAATATATTCTGGATACTAGACCGTTATCAGCTATATGAGTTGCAAGTATCTTCTCCCATCCCGTGGGTTGTCTTTTCATCTTCTTGATAGTGTCCTTTGATGCACAAACATTTTTAATTTTGTTGAAGTCTATTCATCTATTTTTTCTTTTGTTTTGAATATGTTTGCTTAATCCAGTGTCACAGAGATTTGCACCTATGTTTCCTTCCAAGTATTTTATAATTTTATAACTTACTTTTAGGTCTTTGATCTGTTTTGAGTTATGTACATTTTAAAATATTCTTCCATGCTTTTGTGTTATTTTTAAAGAGATAAGAACTTACTGATTAACGAACTCCACTTGCTCATCCATCATCTTCATTTTCCTCATTCCTAGTTGATTTTGGTCTTGCTTTTCCACCGTTCCTGATGTTGTCTCTTGTTGCCTTCTAGCTTTTGATGGTGCTTCTTTTTTTTCTTCTCAATTAAATGCTACAATCTTGATGTTTAATACAGCTAATATAAACTGAGGAAAATACTAAGTTTATTTTTCCGTTAAGAAATGCTTTTTATTTTTCCTGGTGATCTTTAAAAGCTAAACTCAAAGTTATTTTTCTTCATTTATGTGGCTTTAAAATTCTGCCCTGGTTACTCATTTTTACTTATGTCTACGTTGCACTTAAATTGTATGTTGAAGTTATTACGTTCAAGTCTTTGATCTTTGTTCCTCTGTTGACAGAATTTCTGCAAAGAACTGTGTATTTGTACTTTCAAACTGGTAGCCACATGTAGCTAGTGAGAATTTAAAATGTGACTGGTATGAATTGAGATATGCTTTAGCATAAAATAAACACCAGATTTCAAAGACATAGTATAGAAATATATTAATACTTAAGTAATGATGACATATATTCATTACATATTAAAAGATAGTATACTTTAAATATGTTATATAACATTATTAAAATTAATCTTACTTGCTTTCTTTTACCTCTTTAATGTGGCTATTAGAAAATTTAAGATTATATATGTAGCTTACATTTGGGGCTCACATTACATTAATGTTGTACACCACTGCTTTTAGATCATCTTCCTCTTATGTTAATAGACAGATCTCACTACATCATTTCGGAAATAGGTAGGCTATAAAATCTGAACAAATGAGTATTTGCTCTTGCCAGTATCTTTCTATTGCTGTAATTTAGTCTAACATAAAGGTATAAAATGTTGTGATAGAAGAGATCTGTGGCATGTTAATGGTTTAAAGGTTTAAAGATCTCTTTCTTTTTTTACCTTAAAGACAACTCAAAGTCTATCACGTGTTTTGTTAATACTGTCAGTCTTAAAGACAGTACACTCATTGCTCCACTCTCATCTCAAAGTTAGTAAAAGTTCATCCTCTGTAAAATGTGCTGTTTTTTCTCACTCTTCCATTTCTGTCTTTGGAACCACCATGTAGACTCTGGGATGGATTATCATGAAGCCACCTTTGATCATCTCCTCTTGTTTATCTCTTATAAGCAGTTGGTATTCCTATTTCTGATTTCCAGCCATCATATCTCTTCACTCTCTCTTTGGCTCTGCTTTCCCTAGTCACTAACATAATTAATACTAAAACAATTTTTTTTTATCATTGCAAGAGCTTCCTTCCACATCAGTGTCCTCTTTACACTAATTCAGTTAACTTACTGTGAAATCCCAATACCACTTTCCCATTCTCTATGGCAGAACATACAGTAATATCTTCCTAATATCTTTGTCTAAATGTTATCATGGAACTTCAGTCCTCATAATTCGACCTTTATATTCTGACCAGGCACTTATCCCTCCCAATCTAACTTAATCACTTTCCATGCAAAGCAAATTTCCAACTTGGGATTCCAATTGCATGAGTTTCATCAAGCTTTTTTCACTATCTGGAAAGCGCTTAACTTCCTTTTTCAAACCTTTCTTTGCTTTCTCCTTTATGCCATCTCTGATTTCTCTAACCCGCCTGAATTATTCAGTCAACTTAGAAATCAGTTCCATACAATTTATCATGTAGTTTTTTCTTTCATTATTACCTTTTGCCTTTTGAAGCCAGGGAAAATATCAGGGTTCCTGGAACCACACAAGGAACCTATGAAGTTCTCAATTAAATGCCATTTGAATGATTTTTGTTTTACATTTCTCTTATTCAGATTCCTTAATGGCTAAAGGACATTTTCTTCCCTATTATGATTACAGGTTCACTTTTGTTTTCTAATATGAAATGTAGACTCATTTTTTACTTGTTGGACTATTTCTTGTGCTGAATGTCTCCATTAGTAACATTTTCTTTAAGGTGGCTCTAGTAATAATTGTTACTGTTTAATTTTCATTTTCAACTAGGGGTAAATGGTGGAAATTTTTTTCTTGATGAATTTATTATTTGATATTACTCAAAACTTACTAATTGTTTTTCATAATTCGTATTCTATATCAATCTTTATTACTTCTATTATAATATCTGACACACATTTTTAGATAAAAATACAATATCTCAATTTTCATGGGCTCTTTATAATACAGGCATATGAGAGATATTGTGGCTTCAATTCCAGACCACTGCTATAAAGCAAGTATCACAATAAAGTGAGTCACATGAATTTTTTGGTTTCCCAGTGCATGTAAAAGTTATGTTTACACTATAGTCTATTAAGTGTGCAATAGCATTATGTCAAAAAAATGTGCATACCTTAATTTAAAAATAAAGCTGTCCAAAAAAATGGCGCCAGTAGACGTGCTTGAGGCACAGTTGTCACAAACCTTCAATCTGTAAAAAATACACTATCTTCGAAGTGCAGTAAAGTGAAGCACAATAAAATGAGGTATACCTGCATTATTTTTTCTATAGCCATGTAATCTATATAATTTTTGAAAGTTGGAGCTTGGAAAGAAAACAAAATGATTCGTACTAATCTTAGAGAGTAAATCAACCTCATCTTTATGCATATTTAATTAAGGAAAACTATTTCTGAACCTGGAAATTGTGTTGTTTTGACTATGTATACAAAAAACTTGAACAGTGGCATTTCTCATTGTCTTTGAGATCCATGTGTGAAATTACATTATAGGTGTCACTGCCTAGTGGTGACAATGCTGATTCTATAGACTGACTGAAGGAGTTCCAACTCTAACTTCATCTACCAGCAACTCCACCTCCAAATTACTTAATTTTGCCAAGGCTCAGTTTACTGGTTTGTTAAACGTGATTAACAATTGTAATATTTATTAGGGTGTTAAGAGATTTAGATGGGTTAGTCTGTGTAAATACCAATGTGTGCTAGCAAAATTGAAGCAGAATAAAAATTAGCAAAAGCTAGTAATATCACTATTAATAACATTACTAAGACCTTCTTGGAACTTTAGTTACTTTCTTCTCCTTGGCAGGAACCTACCTCACACTCAGTTTCACTTTTTAATAATGCATAACTTTCTCTTCAGTAAATAAAAAAGCAGAGAACAATACTTCCCCACGTTTTCCATGTCCCAGCACACTCAAAAAATGGCAATAAATATACAGCATAGGTCCCTGCAGGAGGCTGCTTGGATTGCCCTTCCCTGTCCCAAGGACTGCGAGTAAACAGTCCAGAATTTAAGTGATTGAACTGCAACCCTTTCATGACTCGTCGGGCAATACCCAGTTTGGATTGTTCTTTGGGAGACCCTGTGAGTACATGACTTTTCTTCTTCCTCTCATCCCCTTTCAATCTATCTCCTTTTATCTCCCGTAAAAAGAACCCCAGATTTTTTTCTTCAGATTTCAACGAAGGATTCATCAAATTTAAATCAACTCTAGGTAAAAATGACCCACATGATCTTCGTGCCAAAGAGTGTATTAAGAAAATATATTGATCAAGGGAGGGTCTTCGGATAAGCTGTCTATGCCCAGCTCTCCTCTACCGTTAATTCCCACCCCATTATCAGCACCAGGAAACAAAACTCTGAAAGTCTGCCTTGCCAGTAGCCTACAGGACAGATTCTCTTCTCACATTTTCACTGGGCTGTGTCTTTTTTGAGGTAGCATGAAAGAAACAAGAGTAGTGAAATTTCTGTGTCTTTGCTTTTTAACAAAATGCTCTGAGAGCATTTTCCTTTGGTGTGGGAGGGGGCAAGAGGGGGTTTCTATTGTCTCCAGTCTGCTGAATGCTAAATTCATTCCATCGTGGAACAAGAAATCCTGCAATGATTTCTTGATCTTAAGTGAATTGCTTGCTAACTTTGAATAGTCATTAGTCCTCTCTATTACTTTCATTTAACATGATAAAGATGACTTAACACTATATTTTTAGTAGCTTAGGTATGTTTTGGTCATGATGGTGGTGCTAGCAAATCCCTTTTTTTATTTATACTTTATGAATTAAAGTAAATGTAACCTTTAGTTTTCTGGTGCATATTTTAAATGGTTTGATTTTTATTTTATGGCTTGAATGGCCTGACAAACTCGTGAAAATATCCAACTTGATTCCTTGATTTTTTATTTTCTTTACCTCATACACATCTTTAAGTATTTTTATATATCTTACAGCTTTATGTACAGTGGTTAGTTGTACTTAAGTATAATACTTTTTTCTTTAATTTTTGAATTCTATTTTATTTATTTTTTATACAGTAAGTTCTTATTATCTATTTTATACATATCAGTGTATACATGTCAATCCCAATCTCCCAATTCATCCCACCACCACCACCACCGCCCGCCACTTTCCCCCCTTGGTGTCCATACATTTGTTCTCTACATCTGTGTCTCAATTTCTGCCCTGCAGTTTCTGCCCTGCAAAAGTTCATCTGTACCATTTTTCTAGGTTCCACATTTATGCATTAATATATGATATTTGTTTTTCTCTTTCTGACTTACTTCACCCTGTATGCCAGTTCTCGATCCATCCACGTCTCTAGAAATGACCCAATTTCATTCCTTTTTATGGCTGAGTAATATTCCATTGTATATATATACCACATCTTCTTTATCCATTCGTCTATCAATGGGCATCTAGGTTGCTTCCATGACCTGGCTATTGTAAATAGTGCTGCAATGAACATTGGGGTGCATGTGTCTTTTTGAATTATGGTTTTCTCTGGGTATATACCCAGTAGTGGGATTGCTGGGTCGTATGGTATTTCTATTTTTAGTTTTCTAAGGAACCTCCATACTGTTCTCCATAGTGGCTGTATCAATTTACATTCCCACCAACAGTGCAAGAGGGTTCCCTTTTCTCCACAGCGTCTCCAGCATTTGTTTTTTGTAGATTTTCTGATGATACCCATTCTAACTGGTGTGAGGTGATACCTCATTGTAGTTTTGATTTGCATTTCTCTACTAAATTAGTGATGTTGAGCAGCTTTTCATGTGCTTCTTGGCCATCTGTATGTCTCCTTTGGAGAAATGTCTGTTTAGGTCTTCTGCCCATTTTTTAATTGGGTTGTTTGTTTTTTTAATATTGAGCTGCATGAGCTGTTTATATATTTTGGAGATTAATCCTTTTTCCGTTGATTTGTTTGCAAATATTTTCTCCCATTCTGAGGGTTGTCTTTTCATCTTGTTCAGAGTTTTCTGTGTTGTGCAAAAGCTTTTAAGTTTCATTAGGTCCCATTTGTTTATTTTTGGTTTTATTTCCATTACTCTAGGAGGTGAATCCAAAAAGATCTTGCTGGGATTTATGTCAAAGAGTGTTCTTCCTATGCTTTCCTCTCAGAGTGTTATAGTGTCCGGTCTTACATTTAGGTCTCTAATCCATTTTGAGTTTATTTTTGTGTATGGTGTTAGGGAGTGTTCTAATTTCATTCTTTTACGTGTAGCTGTCCAGTTTTCCCAGCACCACTTATTGAAGAGACTGTCTTTTCTCCATTGTATATCTTTGCCTCCTTTGTCATAGATCAATATAATACTTTTTTATATAGGGAAGCAGATTTAAAAAGCTGGGTTTTTTTTTCCCCGCCCAGAAAGAGGCTTTCCTGGAGATTTAAAAAATGTTCCACTTCTAAAGGTCTGGATTTTTTTTCCATCATAATTTGGATTAAATTTTTGAAATGAGATTTTACTTTGGTTACTTTAACTGCCTAAACCATATTGGTTTTTTAATCTATTTTATTTGAAGTATAATTTACATACAAAAATCTAGTTACATATGTACATCTGATGAATTTTGACAAATGTGTACACCACGATCTAGGTGTAGAATAGCACACTAAAGAGTTCTCTCTTGCTCCTTTTTACTCAACCCTTCACCCCCACTCTCCACTCAGCCACAAGCAATCCTTCGTCTGTTCTCTGGCACTGTGCATTAGTTTTTCTAGAATTTCATATAAATGAATTATATAAAAAGGTTCTGTGATATTTTCAATTTTTTTTTTCAGTCAGAAAATGCTTCTGACATCCATGCATGTGTGTATCAGTAATACGGTCTTTTTTTAATCGCTGAGTAGTGTTCCATTGTATGGACATGACACGATTTGTTCATTCATTGACAGAAATTTAGTTATTTCCAGGTATAGACAATTATAAATAAAGCTGCTATGAATATTATATTCAAGGTTTGGTAAACAGTTGCTTTATTTCTTTTGGGTAAATACCTAGGAGTAGAATTACTGATTTGTATGTTAAGTATATGTTTAGCTTTATAAAAAACTGCCAAAGAATTTTTTGATGGGGTATTTTACAGTGTCGTCAGCTATGTATGAGGGTTCCTGTTGCCAACACTTGGTATTGTCAGATTTTTTTTTAACTTTATATGTTCTAGTGGATGTGTAGTATATTCTCACTGTGGTTTTAATTTGTGTTTTCCTGATGTCTAATGATGTTGACCATCTTTTCATGTGTTTATTGGCCATTTGCAGAGCTTCTTTGCTAAACTGTTGATTCAGCTATGTTGCATGTTGTTTGCTTGGAGCATCTGTCTTTTTGTTATTGGGTATGGGAGTAACATGTATTCAGGATACAATCCATTTATAGATGTATATGTTGCAAATATTTTTACCTAAACCTATAGCTTGTCTTTTGTTTTGAAGAGTAGAGTGTTTTAATTTTGGTATGTCCCATTCTGTCAATTTTTTCTTCTATGGTTAGTGCTTTATGTCCTATCCGAGAAAGATTTGCTTTTATATTTTCTCGTTCTAGTTTAGTTTTTACATATAGGGCAAAGAAACATTTTGAGCCATACAACTTTGTGTATGAACTAAAAAAAGGTTGAGATTCATTATATTATATAGGTAACCAAAGTTTTCGGTACCAGTTTTTGTAAGGATTATCATGTTCCTTTGAATTATTCTCATGCCTTTGTTAGAAATCAATTGAACTTTGAATTATTCTCATGCCTTTGTTAGAAAGCAATTGAACATATATATGTGAGCAAACTTCTGAACTCTTTCCTCTATTCCACTGATCTATATGTCTAACTCTACACCAAGATCACAGAATCTGGATTAATGTTGCTTTATAGCAAGTCTTGAAGTCAGATAGTGTATTTTTTCTTCTGCTTGTTTTTAAGATTTTCTTGTTATCAGTGGTTTTCCACAACTTGATTATAATTTGCCTCAATGCTGTTTTCTTTGTTTGTATCCTGCTATTGTTCACTGAGCTTGTATCTGTGGATTTGCATTATTTTTTAATTTTGGAAAATATCAGGCATTATTTTTTATAATATTATTTTCACTCACTTTCTTTTGGGACTCCGGTTACACCCAGGATAGACTGCTTGACACTGTCTCACAGGTCTCTAAGTCTCGGTACATTTTTTTCTTATTCTTTATTCTCTCTGTATTTGTGTAGTTTCTGTTGCTGTACTCATCTTTTCTTCCTGGTAAATAAACTTCTTTTAGTCACACCCAATAAATTGTTCATTTAAGACATTGCGTTTTTCAGATCTAGAAGTTTCATTTGGTTCTTGTATATATTTTCCATTTACCTCCTCATTATATTTATGTTTTCTTTTAAATCCTTGAGCATATTTATATGTATTTGTTTTATTAAAGTCTGTTTCTGCTCATTCTATTCTCTGCCATTTCTGTGTCTGCTACTGCTGCTTAATTTTTCTCTTGAATATTGTTCTTGTCGTCCTACACCATTTACTGTGTAGTAAATTTTCATTAGATGTCAGATAATTTAAATTTGTCTTTCTTTAAACAATATTGATCGCTTAAACCTTTTCAAGACTTGTTTTTAAGTTTTGTTGGTGCAGGTATATAGTAGCCTTGACTCTAATCCTGGTTTTTCTCTCTCACTAATTGGTGAACTCTGGGCCTCTAGTGAACGGTCCTAGATGTTTACAGGGATGAATGACCCTAGGGAGTTATCAATCTTAGCCTAGGGCCCTGGGGCAGGGATGAGGATGGAAAAGGGAGGATGGGACTCAGTAAAGGTATGAAGAGATAAATACAACTATCTTGGGGAGGGGGAAAGAGCTGCTTTAGCTCACTCTTAGGCCTTGGCTTCACTTTAGAAGCTGGTCACTTACTGGCTTCTATCAAGTCAGTTCTTCTATGTGGCTTGACTATTTTCTCTTAGGCTTTGAATTTCTTGAATTTTGACTGTCTTTACACTCAATTCTTAATTTTGAAGGCATACATGGGGGAACAATTGTTAATAATTTCTTATCTATTTTTGGCATATATACACAAACATAGTTTGAATGGGCATTGCTAACCCATGTATATTAGAGGAGTTTTGGCATCCTACAGTTACATAGAATAAACCAACTAAAAAATAATAATACCAACTAATTTTCAAAAACCTTTCAAACCTCAGTTTAAAGAGTTAGTTCCACCCCTCTCACCCTCCCTCACTCCCTCCCTCCTTGCCTCCCTTTCCCCAACTGACCCCCCCCTTTCTTTTTTTTCTGCATAATATTGAATCCCAATAAATTGAGTGTGTTTTTGTAGTTAAAGATTATACTATAATCTTATTAGATCATTGTCTTGAACAAAAGCCTAGAACTCAATGGCAAACTTAGAGAAAATTATGGTATTGGGTGAGAAATTGTGGCAAGCATGGAAGAAGAGTTTTCTGAAGAGACTCCAAAGGCTCTATTCCTTTTTCAATAGATCTCCTAATTTCAGTTGTGTAATGGGGAGGGAGGATATAAAATTGGTGGAAAATGAGCAATAGATTTAATTTTAACTCTGATTCAGAAGTATTGAGGTTTTGATTTATTTTTGTATAGAAATGTGTCCTTAAAGCAATCAGAATATTGGCTAAAGTAAAAATGTTGGTAAAACTTAGGGGGGTTTCTTTTTCATCCTTTTTAATTACCATGGGCTTTTCGATAGCTCCTAAAGTGAATTAGGAAGTTCTTAGGCATTTGGCGTTAAAGTCCAGGCCCAGGGAGTTTATGTGGATATGCAACTTCTGATTCTTGGATGGTGTGTTGGTACTGTATATTTTTTAATGGTTACATTTTCCTTGACTAGTATAAAAGATTTACTGTTACAGTTTGTGTGTGGCCAGGCCATGGCATATGGAAAAGCTGTTTCCTGCTATTTAATTTAATTAGCCAAATCACGTGCCAGCCTTCGGGCATGTCACTCTGGACCTCTGAGGCTCTTTGTCTGTCAAAGAGATGGACAATATCTTGGCTTTGTTTGGTTGCTCCGCATGCTGCAGATAAAACCACTGAAATTCTGACTGTTTGTTTAACCAAATCTTTGCATTTTTACCATTTGGCTTTGATTTTCTTTAAAAAAAAATGATGACATTTTGGCCTTGGGAAAGCGGAAAAAAAATATTGAGGATACGAAGAAGAGCTGCTGCTCTTCGTGGTTTAATATTGGGTTGAGAATGTTATCATTTTCTAATCAGAAATTTTTAGTTAGTTTGTTACTACCTTGTTAGTAGAAACTCAAGACAATTATTATTGAATTATTTTAACCCTAACTTGGCTGACAAACTGATTTTAAATCAAGCTTTTTTTGTTCATGAATATATTTAATGTGCTTTTTTTCATCTTGCAAAATCTCTAAATCTTTCATTGTGAATTTGTTGTTGAAGAAGAAAATATTTCATTTGATATTTTGAACGAGAATATTTTAGTTTAGTTTTGGTTTCACAGAAAGGACAGTGATTAAAACATTCAATTACTTCAAGACTTGTTCCCAATATTTTAGTCTTTCTTTCAAGGTCAAAGATATTTTTAATTTCTTTAATTGATGCGCTCAAATTTTAACAATTATCTTTAATTATATTTAAGTCACTATTCCTAATATTGTTCAAGCTTTAAAATTAGTGAAGAATATTTGAAAAGAAACAGAAGAATAAAAATTATATTCTGCAACTGATTTGCAATGAGGACTTTTGCCTAAATTCCCAGCTGAATTAACAGCAACTTCCATGAGTCAGAGTGACTTGAACAAGGCAATAAACATATCTGAATATCCACATTTTAAAATTAGGTATCCCGGATTTGAGATTCTTAATTAATTTAGATACATGCATAGTTCAGAACTTCAAGAGGATTTGCATGGTTAATAATGCACTGAGAGAGTTCAGTTCAATTACACTGAGCATTTAGTCAGGGTGTACTACTATCCTAGGTGTCAAGATATAGCCCCTACCTACCCTCTGACATTGCTTGGCCTTTGGAGCAATGCTTAGGACGTATGCTGAATACATGACAGTCAGTCTCTAAGGAAATATCTTTGTTCTAAAGCTAATAGATCTATTACATTTGAGTAGATGAGGAATTTTTGAGAAAGTTTATTGTACATTTCACTTTGATAGAATTTGCAAATAAGATCTTTACCTTTGATCATTTTTTAAATAAAAAAAAGTTAAGTGGTAAAGAAAAAGGGAATTAAAACCTAAATAGGTAAATCCTCTTAACCAACATGATTCTTACAACATAATTTACATTTACAATACAGACATTTATAATGGCCTCATAGTTAACATGGGTCCCATATTATGAGCTACATAGATTTTGAGTTTTGTTTAAGGGCAAGAAAACTTCAACAACAAAGTGAAAGCTGTGCTTTTTATCTTCTAATGCTTTTCATGATCAGTTCTTCAATGTAATTGTACTTAAATATTCAATATTGTATCTATTTTCAGATTCATTATTGTATCCTATTGTTCTTTATGTATGACTAATTTTTCATTTAATTTTCTTTTAAATCTATGTTAAGAGTGTGATTTTTCTGAGGGCATGCACACACACCACCACACATTGATTTTAGACTGAAGTAGTATCCATTCAAGAGAATCCACATTGCTGGTAACTTTTTAAGAATGAATATATTTTTAGTATCAAGAAACACTCATATTCTCTACAGAAAATAAACTTATGGCAGAAATACAGTCATTTTTCATAAAGCTCTGTTTTTCAGTATTGATGTTGAAAATGTTATAGACTATAACATGATTGAGGTTTGAAATGAAATTAGCAATGAGGTGACAGTTAACTCAGAAATAGAGATCTTTTTAAGATTTTCTAAGGAAAGAGTATTTGTTATTAACTTAAACAAAGACTCTTGAATATAGGTACAACCTGGTACAACTTGGTTTCATCTAGAAAATGTAACCCTTGTAAAATTCTGGTATTTTTTACAAAAAAACCCCGAATAACCACGGTGAAAGTAATTATGAGATTTCAAATAGATATTTTTTCTGTCTTTATTCCTGTCCTGCCCCTAGGTTCATCAGAACCTTTTTTTTTTTTTTTAGATTCCATATATATGTGTTAACATACAGTAAGAAATCAGATTTTTAATTGTTATATTTCAACTCTATTTGTTACAAGGTATAGTTATCAAAATTTGAGCCAAGATATGGGGGTTGAGTTTTCTAAGTGTAATTAAGTATAAGCATATGTAAATATGCTTCCATTTATGGAACTTTTTTATTGTGGTAAAAAAAAAAACAACAACATAAAATTTAACCTCTTAACCATTTTTAAGTGTGCAGTACAGTAGTGTTAATGATATTCACATTGTTGTACAACAGCTCTCTAGAGTTTTTTATTCTTCAAAATTGAAACTCTATACCCATTGAAGAACTCTCCAGCTTCCCCTACCCGCTAGCCCCTGACAACCACACTCTACTTTGTTTCTATGAGTTTGACTATTTCAGGTGCCGCATATACGGTATCACACAGTATTTATCTTTTGTGACTAGATTATTTTACTTAGCATAATGTCCTCTAGGTTCATCCATACTGTAGCATGTGACAGAATTTCCATCTTTTTTAGAGTTTAATAATATTCCATTGCATTTTTTTTTCTTTATGCATTCATTCATTTGTGGCCATTTAGGGTGCTCCTACCTCTCGGCTATTGTGAAAAATGCTGCAGTGAACATGAGTGTGCAATTGTCTCTTTGAGATCATATTTCCGGTTCTTTGGGATATCTACCAAGAAGTGGTATTGCTGGATCACATCATGATTACTCTTTTTTTTGAGGAAAGTTCATATTGTTTTCCACAGGGGATGCAACATTTTACATTTCTACTTATAGTGCACAAGGGTTCCAATTTCTCCACATCCTTGTCAGCATTTGTTACTTTATGTTTGTTTGTTTTGATAGTGGCCGTTTTGTTGGGTATGAGGTGGTGTCTCATGTGGCTTTGATTTGCATTACCCTGATGATAGAAATGTTGAGCATCTTTTCATATGCTTCTTGGCCATTTGTATATTTCTTTGGAAATATGTCTATTCAAGCCCTTTGCCAATTTTTTAATCAGGTTGTTTTATTGTTGTTGAGTTGTAGGAGTTCTTCATATATTTTAGATGTTAATGCCTTGTTGGATATATGATTTGCAAATATTTTCTCCCATAGATTACCTTTTCATTCTGTTATTTCCTTTGCTTCATAGAAGTTTTTAAGTTTGATATAGTCCAATATGAGTATTTTTTACATTTATTGCCTGTGATTGTGGAACTTTTCAATTTTTTTTCAAGTTTTATTTACTCTAAAGTAAGAGAGTAGCAATAACTCACTCATGTAGATCAGAAAAGCAATTGTGATCAATTTTATTGCCAACTAAGAACTTTCATCAAAGCTATAATGAGTTACTGAAAGCACCTTGATTAACAAAGCAACTGATACTTTTTAGGTGATTTAAAGGCATCTTTTGAGCTATGTACTAATAATTGTGTTTTTTCTTTGAGTAAGTTATCCAATTTTTAAATAATGCCTTTCTTAATTTTAAACATAAGATCAAGGTCCTAAAAGCTGATATGGATTGGTTATTCTTCATTGGTCTTGGGAATCTTATTTCCTACCCCAAAGGACAGTTGGCATATAAAGTAATCTGACACATAAATACATATATGGATACATATTAACATATGTATGTGTATATATATGTGCGTGTGTGTGTCTGTATATGTATGTGTATATATGTAATCCAGCCTGACATATAAAGATAAAAAATATTTACACTTTTATTGACAGCTATCAGGCAGACCATATTGAATGTCCATTTTATTTTTAAAATTTCTTTTTTCTTTTATTTTCATATGATTTCCTTCAAAGTTCTTTTTTCTTCTTTTTTTTTTTAAAAGGCTGTTGAGGGCTTCCCTGGTGGTGCAGTGGTTGAGAGTCCGCCTGCCAATGCAGGGGACACGGGTTCGTGCCCCGGTCCGGGAAGATCCCACATGCCACGGAGCGGCTGGGCCCGTGAGCCATGACCGCTGAGCCTGTGCGTCCGGAACCTGTGCTCTGCAACGGGAGAGGCCACAACAATGAGAGGCCCGCATACCGCAAAACAAAAAAAACAACCCCCCCCCAAAAAAACAGTAAAAGGCTGTTGAATGTTTAAATATAATAAAAAAGGTCAAGTGAATACTGATTTACTTTTTTTTTTTTTTTTTTTTTTTTTTTTGTGGTACGCGGGCCTCTCACTGTTGTGGCCTCTCCCGTTGCGGAACACAGGCTCCGGACACGCAGGCTCAGCGGCCATGGCTCACGGGCCCAGCCGCTCCGCGGCAGGTGGGATCTTCCCAGACCAGGGCACGAACCTGTGTCCCCTGCAGCGGCAGGCGGACTCTTAACCACTGCACCACCAGGGAAGTCCTGATTTACTATTTTTGAAACAGAATTGACAAATAGATTTTCACCTAAAGGAGAGAAGATGGGAGAAACACATTCTGTACTGACAGAGTTTTTGATATTCCTCATGAGTGAAAATAACCCAACTAAATTAGTCATAAAATATATGCAAAAATAGTGTGTGCCTGTATTTAAAGTTTTATAGAAAACAATATAAAAATAGTACAGAATAACAAAATATTATTATTGGCAAAGATGTTAGATAATGAAAATAACAATAAAGGTAGTATGTTTGAGAATTAATTAAATGCTTGTCACCTGGCCCAGCAGTTTACATGTATCATTTAATCACCATCTCTTATTTACAAATGAAGAAATGTAGGCTTCATCAGTGAAACAGTTGCCTAAAGTCATACATCTAGAAAATGATAGAGCTCAGATTTCAACCTCAGTCCAAATCCAGAGAGGTTGAGAGATGGTTTGGAGTCTCACAGCCAATTTGTGATAATGTAACAGAGACTAGGATCTGACTCACAGACCATTGAATAAATTCAACTCATAATTCCTTCATCTGCATATCAGAAAGCCATTTCCTACTACGTTAAATTTTTAACCAAGTCTTTCTTACTCCTCCCAATTATTTTGATGAGAATGTGCTAGCACTTGTAGAAAGAAAAGTCAAAGGTGAAAAATGAAAGCTAATTAGAGTCAGGATGTCATTGTATGAGTGTCTTCACAGTTGTAGCCCTGCTTTTTTTCTTCATACTAAATATATTCCTTATTATCATTTAATTCTTCTATTTAACTCTAGTTCATAAAACTTAGTGGTCATGGCTTAGAAGACACTGCAAAATGTCATTTATGGGATCCTCAACTCTTTAATGCTTACTTTTCATACTCGATGTGAGATTTACTTTATTTACTAAATATGTTTTTGATTTACAATGTACGTTTATTCCCTTTGCCTCAATATATATAAAAAACAAAATTTAAATACTTAACTTGGCATAACTTCTTTGCAATTGGCTCAAATATCCTTAACCTGCCCAAGGGATTATGCAGTCTTAACTCTGTCTACCAACATTTAAACAAAACCGTTCCCTCTCTCCTGTTCATGATTATGAAGCACTAGGTTTAAAGGAAAGTTTGGAATCCTCTCTCTTTTGCATGTAAAAATACTCATGAAACAATGTTAACTAAGCTAGTTTAAATCTTCGTTTCTTTGTTTGTTAATTCCTTATCATGCATCCATAATGTGTAGGACATTGTTTTAAGTGTTGTGTACGATCCTGCCTGGCTCCAATAAGTTTATAATCTGGTAGGAAGCAGATACATCACATATACAAATATTATCAGATAAAAGAAGTTGGGTATGTATGATAGGTACAGGTATAGTAGTACTTTGGGAGTTCATCTGTTTATAACGTAACTGTTAGAGATTGAATTTTCCAAATACCCTCTGATTTAATATAGTTAATGAACATTTATGCTTTTCAATGCCATCAAAATTCTTAATTTAGCTTTGTCAATGTTATTTGTATGTGTATGCATTTCCTAGGTCAACACACTTTCCAGCACAGGCAGTAAGCCGTTCAGTGTATGAGCTAGTAAGTAGTCTTAACTCAATTGCTTTAAGTAAATATAATTTACATAAACCTTCCACTCACGTCACCCGACATGCTGGTTCCCTTTATGTATATTTGCATGCAAAACCACAGACTAGTTTAAGATTCTTGAAACAACAGATATTCAAAGATGTAAGATTTAATTATGACAATATTTTTAAGTTATAATTGATCCTATCATAGAACTCCCACTGATGAGAAATTTCTATATTGGGGTAAATAACACCTGTGCTATTCAAAATTACTTTAGTGAATTTTGTATTCTTTCATTTTTACAACTCAAGGCATTTTAGCAGATGTAATAAATCATTATTTTGGCAACCTAGTGAGTATTCACATATCTTTAATATTCACTGAGAAATAAAACTTTTCAGGATATGGAGAACAGATCCAAAGAGGTGACCTCAAGGGCCCAAAGGTTAATTAATGGCCTAAGATAGCCTGACTCAAAATAAAAAGGAATTCAGAAAGGGAGGGAGCAGGGAAGCTGTGTATTTCTTCAGGGTTTCACAGCTAGTTGGATGGACATATTTTATTATGTTTTCTCACAAGGGAGACATTTTCCTCCATTGCATGTTGAGGTGTGGTCTCTTGTAATAAAGATCGTTTTAGTCTTTACCCAATAAATTTTCCCCATTATCTACTATAAAGTCTGGCTAGCTACTCTTTACTTTATAGAGTTTTTCCATAGTGTAATGTGTGAAGGAATGAGGTGGCTATCAGATTTCTCTTTAAGCTAACTAAAAACATGGAAACCCCACAAACAGCCTATATAACTTGAAAATTGAATAAAAGTAACAATATGTGTGAGGTTATGTATATATACATCTATACACACACACATTATGTGTATATATGTGTGTATACTGTATAGAGTAATTCTCTTTTTCCATTTGTCATTTTGATATTATTCTATTATTAATTCCCTTAAGTTTGTTATCAAAAAGGGGAATAAACAATAGAATTTCAAAAGCAATACCAAGAAGTATAATATTCTCAGAGATCAAGAAAAGATGGAGGGAAAATGCTGTTGTATAAAGCTACCAGTGACACAGGAAATGCTTTCCTGCAACCTAAATAATAAATGCTCCATTTCTAGTGTATTTATAGACAGATTTTATGAATAATATGTACGTGTACAAAAGATGATTTGCTTAACTCCAATTCCAGTCACATATTTAAATCGATTGTTTTAGAAATATTAGCACATGCCCACATATATTGCTGATATTATCTCATAGTTTTCCTTTACTTATTTTGATATTGAATTCTGGGCTCACTTCTTAGAGATGGCACATCATTTTTTTATATTTACCTCTTTGTAAATTTCCTTCTTCCAATACACAATGACACACCCTGCAAGTGCTTTCAAATAGGAGGTAATTGGTTAGACAGCTAGATCCAACTGCTTCCACCAAAAAACTAGAAGAAGCACACATCCAGGGGAAATGTCTTTTCGTTTATCTTTAAATTGGAGCAGGGCAGAGGTCACTAGCTGAAAGGAAGTCAAAATGACAAGGACCCTAACAGTTGCAAAGAAAAGTTAAGACAAGTAAATATCTTTCCATGAGACTCTTGGACTGTTGTTAGATACCTGGCACAGACCATTTTCTACTGAAATAAATTAAAATATCACTGACTTAGAAAAAGTAAGGGAGAGGTAGTCTAACTTAATGGAAGTCTCAATTACAGTCTACTTTAAAATTGATTTCATTTTATTGCTTCTAAACTTGCATTCTCTCACATAGTTTAAAACTAATATGTAGGAGCAGCTAAATTAAAAATAGGGTTCACAAACCATATTTTACATTGAAAAGTAGCTTGTCATAAACATAAACACCATTAATACATAAACATTTGTTGCTAGAGCCTGGATGAACCTCTAGGAAGGAATCCTTAATTTGGATTTGGGGAATTTTCTTTTCTAAACATTGTAACAAGTTCCCAATAAATATATTTTCCTCTTTCACTGTGGAATAAATAATGAGCTAAATTTAGCCATGGGAGGCAGCAGAGAGATTCCAAGTACAATGGCCTCCATTACAATTTTCAAAATCCGAAAATTTTGAATTTTCAAGTAGGCTTTTCTGATAGGGTATGGCTGAGAAGCAGTTTCACAGGGGTCAATGGTAATTGCTGCAGAAAATCTAAATGGTCAGAGTGGAATGATTCAAATTCAGAGAGGAAAAAAAATAGTTATAACCAAAGGATCCCATCAGAGCATTTTAGAAATGCGCTGAAAATGCTCTAACCAAAGGACAGTGCTTGTTATTCTTGGAGAGATTTTCACACTAAGGGTAAAGCTTTTGTTGGTTTATGGGTTTACAGCAATGTTGGTTCTAGCCAATTGTGTGCAACCATGGTAGCAATAAAGACTAGTGCTTAGCATGATGGATTTATGGTCAGTGTTTTGTTTATGGCCATTAGGATCATGAGCAGTCTAGTTTCCTTTGATTTAAACAGGATATCGTTGGTTTGGTTAGTGGTATGTTTTTCTGTGGCTATGGCTGACTTCAAATAAGCATTTTTAACGTGCTTGCCAACTCAATCTCTAGGGAGAGGGAATAATCCAAATTGTCCAAATGTTATTAAGAAAAGGAATCACATTCTTGGATATATTGTGTAAAGGAGGATAAGAATTCCATCATGATGTGTTTAAGGCATTCTTCCATGGTTAATTTTATCACCTTAAATCAAGATTTATTGACATCAAACAGTAGTATTTCATCCTATGGCCTGAACATCCTTGAGAAAGGCATAGAGGCAATGACTGGAATGAGGCACCGCTTGATAAGCAGCCCTGCCAGTTCATTTCCAGCACATCGCTGCCTGTTTGTCATCTTTCTGCAAGAGCCCCCTTATCTGATGGTAAAGGAGGAACATTTTATTCATATTTCATATTCAGGAAGGCTAGATGTGAACTGAAGTGCATTTTAGCTTTTGAGTATATGTAGTACGGAGACATTACTGGCAATAATATGCCAAGATGCATTGGCTGCAATTTGCAATGTTATGAAACTCAAGTATTTGCAAATCATAGCCCACAACTGTTCATAGATTGTATGATAGGACTATTGAGATATTTCATTTTTGTTTTGAAGGCTATGTCCATGTTCTCTTCCTCACTTAGAGATCATTTTGGATTTTTGCTGCTGTTCAGAAAGTGAGAAGCTCTCTTTCTGTTCACCAAAGTCAAATTGCTAAAGTACCTCTCATGCAAAAAACAATGTTTCTATAATATATATTATGCATAATTTCCTCCTAGAGAAAAGACAATTGTAATTATTTGGAGAGAAACTGATCTTTTTTAATTTATATTTTTTATTAGTTATCTATTTTATACATATTAGTGTATATATGTCAATCCCAATCTCCCAATTCATCCCACCACCACCCCACCCCCCTGAAAAACTGATCTTTAAAGTTGAACAAAGATAGGGTAATGTAAATAATTTTGCAAACAAGACATAGTGTAAATAGCTAGCATATTTCAGCATCGTGCCTTTTTTTCCTATTAAAAGATATATCAGCTTTGATAATTAAGTTGATTAATGTCCTTTTGGAAATTTGCCTGTTCTCACTCATGAAAAAGGCATATTTCCACATTATCTGGTACCATGTGATTATACTTTTCCACTAAGGAATTATAGGGGAAATTTTTTAAAAATTACTGATATTAAAAGATATTTGTTTAATCCATATTTATTTCTGAATGATTTATGTGAAATTTTCCTATCTTGGAGAATCCTGAGGGAAAAAAATGGTAATTTTGTTTAGTTTACAATACTTACACATGTGTAGAAAGTCTTTTCTTACCTGTGAATGGGACCTACATAATAAGTGGTGGAGAAAAAGTGACTGAGATAGGTTTTGAGAAATGGCAAACTGTTCAGATCAATTTGTGGACTCAAACTCAACTTTCTGCATGTGAGGGTTCTCTTTTGTATCCTAATAGAAAAAAAAAATATCTGCAATGTAAGAATTTAACATGTCCCAATTAATGCTGAGAAGATGATCCAGAAGTTTGAATACGTTTTCCCAAAACTTTTCTGAGGAGTTAGTCACTTTGCATTGCTCTTTTTGATTTTATATCCATTTTAGTACCAAAGAGTAGAGGGACTGAAGTGAACAGAAACTAAATTATATGTTGATTTTTCCATGGGATATTAATATGTTGTTACCTTGAGATGGAAGGAGTTGCTTGGTGGTTTCTCGCTTGGTAGTATTTGGCTTGTAGGTAAACAGGAGGAAAACACCGACCACCTCTGACATGAATGCTGATTTCCAACTGCTCTTTAACATAAATTTCTTTTGGTTGTTTCCAGATTTACCTTTGATTAGTATCTTAACATGTATGCATTCCCCATCTTGCTCTGTGTATTATAAATGGCAGTCCTTGAGAATGGGTAGAGTTGTAAGTAAAATTATCATCGATTGTACTGATTTGTCCATGCTAGAGAGAATTCAAATTAGCATAGTCTGCAGTGGTAAAAGGTCAAACCATTAGGATTGCAAATGCAGGGTAAACCACCTCAATCCCAATGACCTTACATGACCTAGGCACACCGGAGAAGCCACTAAAGAGTTTCACCAAAAAAGAACGGTTCTTTGCAACACAGTTTAAGGGAGGGAGGGAGGCCTTCGCAGTGAGCACATCTTCTGTATGAATCCTGGCTCCGTCACTCCCTTGTCCTCAGAACTCTTAAACTCTCAATCTCAAGTTCCTCCTCTATGAGATGGAGTTGATAACATCTATCCTCCTGAGGTCGATGTGAGCTTTAGATGAGACAGCATATTTCAGGCTCATTCACAGAATGAACTCAGGTTACCACACTTACCTCAACTTACCACACTGACTTACCACACTGGTGCTCCGTGTGGTAAGTCCAGGTTGGAAATGAATGAACTATCACTTTCCTTAAGAGCACACGGATGTAGAAAGGCTGGATGACTTCAGAGTTAATTTTCCAAACTGTGTTTTTTGAAACATCAGTCCAGAGGGAGTTTTGGAAAGTCTGCATTTGATGTAAGCTTTTTGGAGACACCCAATATACTTTAGGAAATTAATGGCTCTGATAAGTCCTGCAACAAAGCAACTTATTCGTGTTGTTTAATCTGACATTGAAAAATATGACGATGACATTTTTCAAAGTTACTGTTCCACTGAACATACTTTTTGAAACACTGACCTAGGACATTAGCTCCTCCCATCCCAGTCTTTAGGTAACCTGTAATTGAAATGAAATGTAACCTACAACAAACCACCTCTCTTAACTTTCTTGTGGCATGTGGGTAAAAGAAGATTTGGGTCTAAGTCCATTTATCTTAGACCACATTTGGCATTCCTCGTTAATCTCTCTTTGAAGAGACTGTGGGCCACAAAAAAAAACAAATGGAGATCTGGTTAGTATATAATACTTTCTCAGCATGGTGTGGCTAAGTTTGGTTGTTTGCTGATTTTCTGTATAAAAAGGGCACTTAAAGCATCCAGAGCTGACAGTCTGGTATCTTTTGCAAGCAATTTATATAAGTACCTACTTATACTTTATCTTGAAAAAGGAAGTGCATCATTTGGGTACTAGTAAATAATGAATTGTTCTTGTCCTACCATTTTTTGGAGAAAAAAAATCCTACTTTATAGTTAGATGTTTGCAGTGAAAGGAAATAGCCATATTCACTAGCTGGTGATAAAACACATTTTCAATGTGATATCTTGTCTGCTAATTTGTTTGGCTTTTTAATTTGTTATTGTGGCAAAATATACAAAACATATAAAGTCATTTATTTTTAAATGGTAGCTGAGAATGAAAACTAGATCGACTTAGATATTATTAAAGCCTTGGGACCCATAGGAAACAATAAATTGTGATTAGGGTCATATCTGAGACTTATTGGTTAGAAGGAGAGACAACCAAATCAAACAAAGATATCTTTATTTCTATTTTTCTATTTACTCTATTGCAACATTTTCCTAATGTTATTAGAATTCTAAAGTACATTGATAAAAACCAACAACATTCTTTGATTATTGTGTACAGAAAATACCCTTGAATGAGAGAACAGATTAAATTAAGACTTTTAATTGAATTATTGAGTAAATATAATACCATTCATATCAAGAAGGTCAATATGTCTTTATAGGATTATGTGGTGTATTTGTCTCAACCAAATATTCAATATTAGAAAAGCAAGTGACATAATTTACTTTTAAAGAGAAAAGTAAAAAGTACCACCCCCTCACCCCCATTGGAAGGAGAGAGAAGAAAAAAAGGAGAAAGAATAGATGCTTGTAGCCTAGCAGCAGCACACATCAATCCGTTGTCCAGTAGGGGCTGCTCGTAGAGCAGGAAGGCTGATTCTTCTAGCTACATGTTTCACAACTTCAAGGAGGCTGGGATTTCAAGGCCACTCCAATGTCTGTACTTGAAATAACCTCTTCACATACTCCTGAAGTGACCCAGCCTCTGATAACTACTCGAATAAAACAGTATGTATAAAATTAAAGAATCATTAAATGAGTCATTTGCATCTTGTCATCTGCCTTAAAATGCCATGTTACACACCACATAACTGCATTTCCAAAAAGAATCAAAGTGTTGTTAAATTGTTTTTAAACACAGATTTAGAGAATGAAATGGGGGGTAGTAAACTAGTAGCCAACTAAAGCAAAACAGGCTGGAATGTTGGTAACCGATTGTGGACCCAGGATCCAAGCAAAACATCTTGAATTGCTAGTACCATAATAAATTATAGTTTTCACATTTGTACTTTGCAAGTGAAAACAGCACTAAGTCAAACTTGTGAAATAAAGACCCAGTGATGGTATTTTAAATTCACCCACACCTATGATGACTGGGGAGACCTGAGGCATCATGGAATAAATTGGAAAACCGAGGTTGAGTAAAGAAAAGGCCAAGGGACAGACCCTCATGGCCAAAATGCAACTGTAGATGGAAGAAAATGGCTGAGGTAGGCAAAGGGTTAATTGTCACATAGAATCTAATGAATGTGATGATTTCTTCTCCTCACAAGAAGACCCAAACCACTTCACCTAACACCCAAGGGGCTGTTATCTCATTTTCTTCAGACTTAATTTTCTCTCTTTAACATAATGAGATAAAAGGCTGAATAGGGTTAGTGTCCCGGGAGTGTTCAGAGGGCAAGAAGTGGTCAAGAACTGGTTTATCTCCAAACTTCATTAGCCTATTAGATAACCGATGCAGGGGACCCCAATTAACGTAAGGAATGAGAGACTTCTAAGGGATGAGGGTCAGTCCTCACAATAATGGAACTTGGCCTCCTGCTTCAGAAAGGAGATTGGAAAATCCCCTTGGTGGAGAGGTATTCTCCTGGGTTGAGATGATGGGCTGATTTATTTCTCCCTGGTGTCCTGGAGTGTATCTGCCCTGATGACTCCCTTGATCTTGACATCAGTCACTTTGGAGTCAAGATAATGAAAACTGCATTAAAGAGGCCCATCCAGTTTATGCAAATGGAACTTTATCTTCAAAGAGACCATATCCTTGGAAGAGTTTCTTTGCTATTTAAAAGTATTAATAAAATGTGTTCAATATTTTCTCCGTTCTACTCCTTGTTTTCACTAATTTACGTAGGCATGGGGGTGAGCTTTTGTTTTTATTTATTTTTTAAACCCAAAGCTTTCTTGATGTTTTATCTAAGAAAGTCAAATCGTATTTAGTTTGAAGATTGCTGTATGGAATTAGCAAGGACATAAGTGAGGCGTAAACATTATTCTAAACAAAAGAAGTCACGCACTTTAGTGACTTGGGACTGGGTCTCTTAAACTGAGGTGACTGGAGGAAATTGAGTTTTGCACTTGAACAGGCGTTCTTAGGGTGAGAGGGCAAAAATGATAGCGTCATCAGCAATTACACCCGCAGATGTACCTTGGGCTACCACCCTAATTAGAAATGAATCATGTTATGTCTGTACAGGGACTCTTTGGGGAAGGAACATGAGGTAATGTACACGGAGGAAATATTGGAATCATGGGGGAGCTTTGTGTTTCCCTATCTTTTCTGCCATGTCATTTACCAAATAACATCAACATAAAAATGTTGACAATAGATGAGGACTGTGTTTACCTGACTCAGTCCATGTTTATTCGACGTTTTAGCAGATTGATTTTGAGTGTATGTTTCCCTCGAGATACACAGAAAGAGCCTGTTACACAGCCTAGTGACACTTTCAATAACCAGAATGGGACTTTGAGAGCAATGGTGAAAGAATGAATAGAGTTTGCTCAATAATCTCTCTGGTGTTTTCAAAATGTTGCCAACATTAGAGATACAAGATTTATTTTTACCTTGATGTCAGGTCCGTGTTCTTTAGTATTCTGAATTTGGAATGAATGGGTGGTTTATGACTGTGTAACAGAAGCTTATCCTCACCTGAACTTTAACAACAACAAAAAAAAAAAAAAAAAGGAAAGAAAGAAAAAAGAAGAGAAAAGCACAACCTTAAGAATTGTTCCTTTTCCTGAGAAAAATCACTTATCTAAAGAATAATGTCTCAGTTTTCTCTCACATTTGTATTTATTTTCTTGCTAGTATTTCGCATATATTGTACCTAGGTGGTGAAATGTTCCTCTGAATATTTCACAGACAACTATTTTGCTGAATGCACTCAAACTGTTACTTTATTTTTGAAAGTTAGAATCTTTAATATCTTTTCTACCAACACTATACTGCTTTAAGAAAGGTATAGTTAAAATGTGCTAGAATGCTTTCACTTTTAATATCTTTTTTGTCTTTTCAACCAGGTAGTGATCATTCCCTGGATATGTTTACACAGTATTCCAAAATGATCACTTCTTTCAACCAAACAGACTTTTATTTCAAACTAATCACTGAAATAGATTGGCTGTGAAATTATAATTAAATTATCTTAAAGCACCACAAAATATAAAACTGTATTATAGTTGCATATTTATATAACTGTATTATAATTATATGTTGTAATTATTACATAGTAGAATAGAACATAGTATATATTGTGTGGTTATCTTATGGTTATATAACCACTATGATGATTAACCTGAGGTCATTCTTATTACTACCTGAATGAGGAATTACGGGGCTGTACAATTCCAGGTGGTATTCACAATATTTAACAACCATTTGGCATGGGCAGTGATCAAACTAAACGGATAGGAGCAGTAACAATCTCACATGCTCATTGAACATCATCAGCCTTGGGCAAGAGATATGACTACAAAATATTGACGGAGTTATCATTCTTCCCACAAACAAACAAAAACAACTTTGCGAGGAGAAATAACAGAAATCAAGAGAGTTCTTTTGCTAATGAAGACACAAATGCAAGGTCTTAGAGTTGGACTAAGAGTAAAAGACTGCCTGAGGTATGCTTTCATTCAGATCCCAAATACTGGACTTGGAATAATAGCCTTCTCGAAACGGTCTGGCAGTTCCTCTTCAGCAGCCAGTAAGTCCTGGAGCAGCTTCTCTGAGATTTTGTCAAGTATGACAAGGCAACTGTTCATCATGGCAAGGCCTAGCCTATAAGAGATGGGATCATTGGCATGCCTTTTACATTCAAAAGGCCTATGTGCCTTCCTACTCGTTTGTGTATTTTCCTCCTCTTTTATTTTTTATTCAGAAGGAGCACAAAATCTTTGCAGAAAAATTGGCAAAAACAGACAAGTATAAAAACTGGTGAAAAATCACCTGTAATTCCACTACCCAGAGGCAAGCACTGTTAACATTTTTTCATGTTTCTCTTTCTCTCTCTTTCTCTCTCTCATTACCTCATTGTTTTGCAAAAATGGGAAATATTTCTTTCTTTGAGTCACATCTAAAGTTTTCGGTAAAAATATTGTCCCCTTCCAACTCCTTTCAACTGCAATGCCACCTACAGTAAGACTGTTTAAAGTGGCTAATCTTTTAGACGCTGATATTCCTAATGTGTTCAGATGTCTATTATCTGTCCCCTGAGTCACCAGTTTTGCTCAGTCTTCATAGGACCTGTGAGGAAATTCCTCTCAGGGATCTTAGCATGAGCCAAGGTTCAGAGTTCAAGCATTCCTTTCTCTGGTTCAAAATGGAAGTAAACAGATTTTTTTTTTGGTATGCTCATCACTGCCAACATTTTCATTTTATGATTGGATAGCACATGGCGAGTGTGGCCAGTGTTAAAGCCTTGTCTTAAAAAAAAGAATTTTAACGGTAGTCGTGGAAATGTCTGGTGAACCCTAAACACTTCGTGAACCAATGATATCATGAATAATGCTAAAATTAGAGCACTAGGAAAAGATGCACAAACAAAAATTATGTGATTATTAAATCATTGAAGCGGGAGAGAAACTCATCCATTATCATAAATACAGATTACAGCCCCGGGAACATTTCACTAAATACAATCAAAAGTATGTTTTGATCAGAAGTTAATATATGCTCAGCAAGTTGATAATGTAAGCCCTATGCTCCCCCTCTTCCTCTCCAGTGAATGCCTAAATAAACTTTATTTTGCAAGTTGAAAGGACCTTCTAAAATTCCTCATTCTTAATGCTCTAAAATGCCCGGGTTCAGAAAATTAAATTACACCATTTTTATCTGTTCGAGATCAGCTCTGTTTCCTCCTTCGCTTTGTGTTTACTTTCCTGCAGTAGCTGACATCAAAATGTTTTCTGGAATGCTGGGACTAAATAAGTTATGCTTAACTCAATATCTAATACAAATAGCCCTGGGGAACTTCAGCGACACAATCATAAAAGCTATAGTTTCTTTTAATAGCTTGCCACACTTTGCCGATATAGTATTTCTCTAATCACCAATCTTTACGTGCCTTCCTGACCTTGCAGCTCTCAACCCAAACGGCTTCGTGGTATCAAAGGCCTATGTCATTGGAAGAGTGAATGGCTTTCATTTTTCCCCTTGAAACTTCCGGTTCCTAGCATCTGTAAAGAATTACTCCGAGTGGTGTTTTGCTGCCTTGCGGCCACTGCCCTGTCCAATGGAAGTGACTTTTCCCAGAAAGGTCACAGTGGTCAGTAATAGGTGGATATTCAGGGAGGAGGCAACTCTGATTTCTCTGGGTTTGTGTTACAATATTCACTCTTCTTGTATCACATTAGCTGTTAAAAATCCAAGTCGCATTTCATTTGCAAAATATTTCATCAAGGAAGGGTCCACTGTGTCACGTAGGAAGGCTGAAAGGATTAGCAACAAGTTTCATAAAGTCATCCTATCTGTTGGGAAAAAAGTAAACTCCCCATTTGCACCTTTGGGGAAGATTACTTTTTGATGGCGCACATGAATTCATCTTCAGAATATGTTACCCTACAGGATCTAAAAAGCACACACAAATGCGTGGTACTGCAGTGATTGAGGAATCGCAAACCTGCAGATTCTGTCCTGTAACTCTGTCAAGTGGGGCAACCATTGAGACGCAGGACTTCTGATTCATGCCTTATTTTAAAACTGAATTCCTCGACACCATTATGTTTTAAGTCTTCTGTGTAGTTGGTAGTGGGGGACTTCATGAATGTATTTCTAGACTACCGGCTTACACTGAAGTCTGGGAAACGGATAACATTTCCAAACGTTCCAATAATTGAGTTGTTCTCAAATAATTTCTTACCTTCTCTGTGCATGAGAATCTTAAAAGGGAGAGAAATGCGGTGAGGGGGGACAGAAATAATATAGAATACTAGTAAGAGCTGTGAAGCGATTTGATATGTTTCCAATGAGGGATTTTTTGTTGTTAGTTTTTTTTTTTCTTTTTTAATGAGAGCTTCTTATTTATTTTTTAAATTTTGAAAAACATTTTGGCTGCATCATGTGGCATGTGGGGTATTAGTTCCCCAACCAGAGATCAAACCCGTGCCCCCTGCATTGGAAGCACAGAGTCTCAACTACTGGACCGCCAGGGAAGTCACCAATGAGGGGTTCTTAACACAAGCAAGAAACGTGTATTTAAAACAATCAGTGTGTAGAAGAACATGATTACAAACTTAGAAGTACTTGTATGGCATGCAATTTCATCTATCAGTCTATTTATTTATACAAAATCTGTACACGCTTTTACTACTGTAATGAACATCTGCTCACCCCTGGGAATGTCCATGATCTATAATTTTATCTAAATTTCTTGATTTGTTTCCCTAAATGGTTCTTAGAATATCATTTTATAGATAGTCTCCCATTGATTTCCAGTTTATGCTAATTTATTTTATATTTTATATCTATTAATATTTCTGAGGATTAAAACTAGAAAAAAAAAAACTCCTATAATTCCATGAAGTCCTTTACTATTTGGTTGCGTTTTCTTTAAAGTCTTTATTTTTTCTTATTTTATACATAAAATACATAGAATCCTTACAAAATTGAATTCATATTAAATGTACACTCTTATAAAGTGGGTTTTTTTCTGTATCCACTTTATTTAGCATTGTTTCATGTTACTAAATATTCTTTAAAACGACGTTTCTCTGGAATTGCCAGAATACCTATTAAAAAAAATAAGTCTCACAGATGATGGTGATAGAGTAACAGGCAAGCTTGTCCTGACACTGGAAGCTACAAGAAGAAGAAAAAGTGTCTCCTTGATGAAGAAGTACCAATTCTGAACGTTTTGAGGTCTTAGAGCAATTAGGGAATTTGGATGTTTCCTTTACTTGCTCAGCCATGTGTGTATGTTAGAGAGAGAGAGACAGATGACAGACAGGAGACAGAGAGAAACAGAGAGAGAGAGTATTTTTGAAGCCTTTTAATTTATGTGAAACACACGGAGTCTTATGAATGAACTGCCTTGTCCGTACTATCTTAACTTGACACTCTCTGAAACCTCTCCACATCCCCTGTAGCCTTTGGCATAAAGATTGGTGACCGTGGGGTTGTCTTTCTAGAATTTAGTTTCCTGAAATTAACTGAGATAGCTAATGTATTTATCAAGATGATGAGTGAGGTCGTCTCTTAGCTCTGTGAGGTAGGAACAGTTTTCAAGCACTCTAAGCCTTAGTTGGATTTATATTTACATTTTTGGCGGAACAGTATTGAGTTGGTTACATTTTGCTCTGTAACTAGCTTAAAACACAGTGCCTTAAAACAGTTAACACATATCATTTCTAACCAATCTGCTGATCAGCTGGTGGGTCTTCTGTTCTAAGCCAGCTCTGCAAGGGTGGAGTGGTCTAGGATGGCCTCCCTCACTGTCCCTCTGGGAAAACAGCCATGGCTGGGAATGCTGGGGTCTCTCTCCTCATGGTCTCTTAGCTTCTGGAGGGCTAGCCCTGGCCTGCTCATACAGTGTGGCACAAGGGTTCTCAGCACCCAGAAGCGGCATGTCCCAGTGGGCAAGCACTTTACAAGTGTGTGCTTCTATCACGCTTGCTTTGTATTATCTCATTGGTCAGAGCGCATTGCGTGGCCAAGCTCAGAGTCACCACGGGAGGGGGCTATTTCACGGCATGTATATAGAAAGGGTGATTCACTGGGGCCCTTACTTCTACGTTATACCAGCACCGTCTCCTTAATTTCTGAAATCCATTTCAATTAGGCAAATACAGGACCTAATTTTAAGTTTTTAATAATTGTTTCATTTATGTTTCTGCAAAATTCACATGAGGGTCAATACACCTGAATATATAGAAACTTGTTTTTGAGAAGAAACATGGCATAGTGTTTTTTTTCTCTTCAAGCAAAAACAAAACAAAACAAAAATCCCAACCCTGTAAGAGAATTAGACTTTCTCCCAGCTTTGCCCTATCATTCTAGTCATTTGAGCTTCTTAGGAGAATAATGAATGCATGTGTTTTAACACAACTGTGATCTGACACAGCAGAAAGACATTTTAAAATCTCGTAAATAAACAGAAATTACCCTGTTATGCCATGTGTTTAAAAAAATACAATTTACTGTACACTACTGCTGTGAAACTCCACTGATTACATGTAGTTTTAGATGAAGGTAGTTTCTTAAGGATAAATGATTTCATTAGCAGCTCTTAAATATATTTTATATATATGTGTGTGTGTGTGTGTGTGTGTGTGTGTGTGTGTGTGTGCGTGTGTGTGTGTCTATATGTTTTTCCTAACAGAAAATGCTATGCTGTTTCAAAGTTGTCATTTTTCCCTTATTAGAGTCAATTACAAATAGTCTTCTCATCTTGGGAAGACAGAACCCTGGGTAATTTGTAGATAAAGGCATCTCTCAATAACATGCCTAGTTCATATATGAAATCAATAGGGAACATCCATTAGATGTCCGGAGACATTCTAGATTCCCACAGATCTGTGACATCCTGTCAATATGACTTCCCTACACCCATCTGGAAAGGAGGAGCATGTGTACTGGAGACAGACTTGGGTTAAAATTCTGGCTCTGTTAATTACTGTTGTAACCTTGAGCAAAATCCTCTAATTTTCTGTTTCCACAGGGCTGATGTGGATTTAAATAGGTGGCAACTCAAAGGGTTTGTAGACATTTTCAGTGTTAGTTGCCTTTCCTCCTCCTTTTTTCACTCTTTCTTTTTTACTATTTATTGACTTCATCTACTGAGAGCAGTTGAAAACTTCCTGATAGGTTGCACGTCAGGCTTTTTGGGAGCAAAGAAGGAGACCGGGAGGGTGACTCTGGGTTAGTCTGAACGTTCCTGGCCTGAGTCAAGGGATGGGCTGTTGGCGCCAGTGCCAGACCCATCTTTCCATGGCTGTTTCCTCCTCCTTCCAATTTTCCTGTGTCTGCTTTTTCAGAGACTGCTAAATTTTGTTGCATACTGATAACCAGCTTGCTCTGCCTGCCCCTAGTGCTATTATTACTTCAAGGAAAAGGCACTCTGGGGCTATAACGAGAACTTAAAACACATCAGCAAAAGCCTTAAGGGAGTTTATGGATACAGCGGTGCTTGCAGCACCTCCAGAAAGTGGACGGGGTGAACAGGATGAGAGCCGGCGACAGTCTGGGATGCCGCCTATAAGGCCTTACCGTTTCTGTGACTTAAATTTGTGTTTTCGCTAAACATTAGCTGGCTTAATTTGTCAGTGCGTCGGAATCAAAAACACTTCAGGACAACCATAATGCTACCCTGAGAGAACCCAGGGACAAGCTAATTAGGAATAAAGAGGTGAGATGGAGAAGAGTGTGTATCTGGGTTACTTCACAAGGTGAAATCCCCACATGGGCGGTGGCAGCTCGGAAATCTGCATAGTAACAAACCTGTCACAAATCAAGGACAACTCGATGGAACAATTAGAATTAACATTTCACTCTGACATTTATCAAAAATCTCTGCCCACATTTTACTCTTTGCAACAAAAACTGTGGTTTTGTCCTAACATTTAGTAAGCTGTTCCCTAACTGTAAACATCCATTTGTAAGATAGGCACTGCCTGCTACAAGAGTAAAGTTACATCTTTTGAAAACCTTACCTCCCATTTGAATACTGCACTTATTCCATTTGAATGACAATTACATATTTTGAAATATATACATACTGTCTGAATCCTACACTTATTCCATCTGAATCACAAATGCTTTAAGAATTCAAGAAAATATTATTTTACAGTAGATAACATCTGTTTCAATGACCTCTTCTTCAAAACGTTTTTCATTTTATTTTTTCCTTAAAACTCTCTAAATTGAATGAAAGAAAACCAGATAGTCTGACTATATTATATATTTTTTCTTAGTTAAAAAAACCACAATTCTGATTTTCTAATGTTCATTCACTATAAAACAATAGATGTTTTGTTTCTGAACGGAAGCTCAGAGGACACCAACAAATCGTGATATTTGTAAGGTATTTTGTAAGCTGTAATGTAATTATATCCCTGACTTCCTGTTTTCATCACATGGTAATAGATATTCATATATCAGGATGCACAAATAATTAATTTTGAAATTAAGTAAAATACATCAAAAGTTACAATGAGGGTAAAAGTCCATTGTTAGATGTCCAACTGTGCAAACTAATAAGAGATCTTTAAGAAGATAAAGACACGGTAGAACAAATCTATGTTGGCATTGCTTTGTCTGAAGTTCTTGCCCACTTTTC
Source organism: Orcinus orca (assembly GCF_937001465.1). Lineage (NCBI taxonomy): Eukaryota > Metazoa > Chordata > Mammalia > Artiodactyla > Delphinidae > Orcinus > Orcinus orca. The sequence continues at coordinate 70,990,732 of NC_064567.1, forward strand.
TACACAGAGGCACACACTGGTATGTTCGCAATTCCATCTTTTTACTGTCATCCAGTTTTTCAAGACCTAATGAGCTAAGGCATAAAATACTATAGCATATTTACAAAGGATTCCAGAGTGTAAGCACTGGAGAGAAAACATTGCAATAAGATTAGCAGACGGGTCTGAACACAAAAGGCGGGAGGACTGTGACATCGACACCCCAGACCTCTCCCTCCCCTCTGGCAGTTATATTCCTACTTCTTCCTCCAGACAGAACAATCCAGATGTGATCTGGAGTTGCTCCTCCACTGTTTCCCCTTTCTCCACAACACAGGCGCACATTCAGTCCATTACTAATTTTAGCCACTTCCTTTACATATACCCCGGCCACACCCTGACCTTGTCCTGCCTTGACTAATGTGGCAACCCTGCCACTCCCGGGCTGGGGCAGAAGGGCAGCTGGAGAGAAACAATATCAAAAACAGCCCTTTAAAACAAGAAGCGTACCCTGCTTCCATGCATGTAGCATCCGTTACATCCTCTCGAGACCCCATGCTGTCGTTAGGACCCAGTGGCACCTGCGAGCTCTTCCTGGCCTGCCTGCAAGCACAGCCTTAGCAAGATCTAACTTGCCACACACGGAAAAAAGGAGTCTTAGGAGTGCAAAGCAAAGCTCTTAAGCTGCCCCTACTTTTTCTTGTACTCTTCTTCCTCCATGACTTGTTGACTTTGGAAGATTTGGGACTTTCCTTGTTTAAAAATACTAGGAATATTGTGGGGTCTCCTTACCTTCTGTGACTTTAAAGAGTTAGCATTTTTCCATATACTACATAAAGCCTTATTGCAATCCATTTTTTCGTCCAAAATTTTAAGAAGGGATTCTAACTACTTAACTGCATTTGTAGGTCCAGATTCTCCTTGAATGGTTGACATATTCTCAATGACAGCCACATCCTTGGGTGACAATTGGATATTCACAAATGACATTCTCCTCTGCTTCAACCATGATTTTCTATTCCTTTTAGGTACTTCAAAAGTAAGACAAAAATAGAATTTGGAACAAGTAGAAAGTCAAGAGTTTGCCTGAAATCTAAACACATCAGTGATTTCAATAGCTGATGAAACACTCTAAACCTCACTTTATATATCTCAGCAGTAGGAGCGGTATTCTCTTGCATATACACAGATTAGATAATAATTTTTTAACGGTCTATATAGCCCACCTATGACTAGCAGTTAATTACTAAACTACAGTATAATAAATTAAGATAGAGGGATCTGAGGAGCAAAAGATCAATTTCCATTGGTTAAAAGGCTTTCAACATTTTATAGACAATGGAATACTTTTTTTTTTATTTTTAGAATTTTACTTATTTTTTTATACAGCAGGTTCTTACTGGAATACTTTTTAATTACTATGAAGAAATGGACAGATTTGTGCTATCCGATAGAAATGTAATGGAAGCCACATATGTGATTTTATATTTTCTAGTAGTCACATTAAAAAATGAAAAGCGGGTAAAATTATTTTAAATAATGTATTTTTATTTTACTCAATATATTTTACCCAATACATCTAATATATTGTCAGGTTTCATGATAGAATAACCTGGTGAGATCCTGTGTTTAAAGACATTAAATCAATATTTACTATCTATCTATCTATCTACCTACGTATCTATTTATTTATTGAACTACAGGAGTCCAGGTCCTTTAACATGCTAATTAGTGTTGTGGATCCAGAAGCATGGGGTAGAACAGGGTTTCCCAACCTAGGCACTACTGACATTCCAGAATGTCAGCCCAGTAAGTCTTTGTTGTGGCGGGCTCTCCTGCACATTATAGTATATAGCAGCATCTCTCACTTCTACCTACTAGATGCCAGTAGCACCTCTTCCCTATCGCCTCACCAGCTGGGACAACCGAAAATATTTCTATGCATTGTTAAATGTTCTTTGGGTTGCAAAATTCACTCCCCCGTTGAGAACAACTGGAGTGTGTGGAGTATGATTCCTCTCATTTGCTCACATCTGCTTATCTAAATAGGTCTGCGTCTTGTATTCCAATGATTAACTGAACTTATATATCCATGCTTATTAATTGAATTGAATTAATTTAAAGCGTTTTATACCGCTAGGCATTATAATGTATTTCACTGGAGCAAAACATGAACCTACACTTAGTAGCTAAATTAATCCTGTAGTTGAAAGGAATAATCTCATTGATGTCTGGGCAGTCTTGTGTCCTTGAAGACCTAGACCTTAATCCATCTGTTTGAAACCATTCCCCAGTCTTTCCCATATGATTGGAAAACATCCTATCCCTCTTGCCTCCATGCCAACCAGGTCTTTTGTTCACATGTGGTAAAAGATCTAGCTCTCCTGAAAGTTTTCCTTTTTTGCTTTCCTCTCCCTGAACTGTAATAAATTGCTGCAGAAAACCTAAACATTGCATTTGTATAGTTAAGTTTCCATATGCATTCTGACTGCATGTTGGACTCATTTCTTTCCTCCAAAATTGTAAGCTCCTTGAGGTTAAGGACACTGCCAATTTTTAATATCCACCATGAATTAGGGAAACTTGTTAACAATATGATATCTGCTTGGTGGGTGAATAAAAATTGAATCATTTATATGCTGGACACTGGGCTGGGTGATGGCAAAAAGTGATGAATACACAGGTCCTACACTTGCAAAACTCACGTCTAGCACAGTGTTTCTCAACCTGGGGGGGATTTTGTATCCAGGGTACCTTGACAATGTCTTCAGACATTTTGCGTTCTCACAACAGCCGGGAGGTTGCTACTGACATCTAGCTGGTAGAGGTGAAGGATGCTGCCAAACATCCTGCAATACACAGGACAGAGGCCCACAGCAAAGAATTATCTGGCCCCAAATGTCAATAGTGCTAAGGTTGAGAAACCCAGGAAAGCGGAGGGCGAGTCACCAACAGTTTAAATTAAAAGCGATACATGGGGCTTCCCTGGTGGCGCAGCGGTTGAGAGTCCGCCTGCCGATGCAGGGGACACGGGTTCGTGTCGCGGTCCGGGAGGATCCCACGTGCCGCGGAGCGGCTGGGCTCGTGGGCCATGGCCGCTGGGCCTGCGCGTCCGGAGCCTGTGCTCCGCAGCGGGAGAGGCCACAACAGTGAGAGGCCCGCGTACCGCAAAAAAAAAAAAAAAAAAAAAAAAGCGATACATGCCATGATACAGTTAGGTTTGGGGTGTCATAAGAGCTTAGAAAAGGGAAATAATTCAGAGTGCATGACTGAGAGGGAGAAAAGTCTCCCTAGAGGAGATAAGCAAAGGTTGGATGTGCAGGTTTGAAACCAGCAGCATATGAGAATGAAGGATGAGGCATTGGTTACCCCCAGGAAGAAAGTACAGAGATAGAACCAAGAGGTAGGGATGGAGCTCCAGGGAAGCAAACTTTCACAGGCAAGGCCAGGAAGAAGCACGTGCAAAGGGGATGAGGGTGAGGAACTAGAAGGGCGGAAAGCAGGAAGATGGTTTCTTTCCAAGGGAAATAGAAGCCAGATAGAAGATGGTTTCGAGAAGGGAATCATCGCTAACAATGTCAAGTACCTCAGAGAGGCTGAGTGAGATAAACCAGAAAAGTCTCTTTAACATTGGTAAATAGTCATTGGTAACTTTAATGAGAGAAATCTCAAGGGAAGGAGGTAGAAGATAGATTGTCTTTGGCAGAGACGTGAATGGGAGGAGAGCAAAAGTATGGATTTGTCTTCAGGAAGCATGTTTATGATTATTTATAGAAAAGAAAAATTGAAAACAATCTAACGGTCTAATAAAGAAGGCATTTAAATGGTTACAAATATAATGCAATAATATACAACCACTAACAGACGTGTTTGTATTTAAGACTATGGAAAAATGGTCACAAAAGTGAAAAAAAAACCAAGATGTGAAACTTTGTGCAGTATGATGCCCATTTTTTTTACGGGTAGTGAAAAATAAAACGAAAGAAACAAAACCACAATATTAGCAATATATTGACAACTAACAATATTAGTTGTCATCCCTGGGTGGTGTATATTATGGGTAGTTTTCTTTATTTTCTTTGAAAATCTTTATTCTCTGAATATTCTAAAATGAGTGTGTATTACCTTTAAAATCAGAGGGAAGACATGTTTCAAGAAGCTTGGCTGAGAAAGAAGAGAAAGTTTTGCAGTAACTTGAAGAGAATACAGGGAGGGTTAAGGAGTGTGTGTGTGTGTGTGTCTGTGTCTGTGTTTGAGTTGGAAGCAATGAGAGCATTTTTGTCTGTTGAGGGGAGAGGAGAGAGCCCGTGCACCTTGAGAGGTTGTAGATACAGGAGCACGGATGATTGATGGAGCACGTCCCTGAGGGAGCGGGAGGGGATGGAATCCAGATCACAGGTGGTGGGATTAGTCTTGGCTAAGAGGAGTGACATCACTTCAACTGAAAAATGAGGAAGAGAGGTAAGGATGGATGTGGGTGCTGATAAGAATGTAGAGGAGGGGGCAGGAAGTTGAGGGAGTTGCTGTCTGTTGGCCTCTATTTCCTTTGTGAAGTAGAAGGTGAGGTCATTTGCTGAGTGGGGTCAAGGGTTTATGGAGAATGATGGGGATTTGGAAGGGCTGCTAAGGGGAAAGAGGGAGGCAGGGGACTTGGGACACAGAGACAGATTGTCCAGCTAACTTGCAAGACCAGCTGAGGCTGAAGACTGAGGTTTGAACGAAGGGCACCTACTTTTGTAACCATGTGGCTTTCTCTAGAAGCACTCTGTAACATTAACCTAAAAATTAAGGAAGTAAATAGACTGGTCAGAAGGTTGTAGATTTAGGGGGAGGCCATGCAGAAACACCATTATTTTGAGTGCTTGGCGTGATAAACAATGGAATTTACGCTGGAAATAAAGAGACAGAAATCAAGCCAGAAGAGAGCTGAAGGGAATGGAGGTCGCAATGAAGCCTACAGATGGAAGGAGGGGGAGACAGGGAGGGAGAGAATTTGAATAATGGGAGGTTGGGCTAAGAATGGGGTATTGGGAGGTAAGATTCTAGGGATGAAGGATTACCACATGGAGGTGAGAGTGGAGGTCAGCTGGTGTCTCCATGGACTCTCCCTGCTAGGATGCTCACTGGACAGTGAAAACACAACTTCTGGTCATATGTAAAACGCAGAAACGCTTATACAATCAGACAAAAATTTCATGTAGATTAAAATACTGTCTCCCTCCCTCTCTGTCTCTCTCTCTCTCCCTCTGTCAATCTCTTTACACATACACACGCAGACACACACACACACACACACACGTATGCATATAATTTGGAATATTATTAAGAAAATGGCATAGATGTTAAAACAGACTGCACACCAAGCAAAAAGAACACTGGATCTTGTTTCAGTTCCATACACTTAATTGCTCTGTATCTTGAACAAGTCACGTTCACATTAGAAAACAATTATCTCATTGGTAAAATGGGTTAAATTAGATCGACTTAACAAGTTTTCTTTAAAGAACTAGATCAAAAGTTTAAAATATACCTCAGTTTTAGAAATTCCAAATACTATAGTTTAATTCAGTGTATATTTCTTGAGCACTACAATATGTGATTGGAGAATCTAACAGAAAACGAAACAGATGGACTCCTCTCCCTCACAGGTTTAGAAGCAAATGGGGGAGTTTAAAAGATTATTGTACAAATAACAGGACACCTTCCTTGTCCTGTGATTCTGTTCCCTACCGCATCCCAAGACTTATGTTGGGGTTCTGCCAGGGCCCTCCTAGACATAGATATGTCTCCTGAGATATATCAGGTATAAAGGATTTTGAATATTTGTGATCACAATTTGTTAATGTTTCCTCTTATATTACTTTTATATCTATTTGATTATTTGAAATCCTGAATGCAAGTTTATAATCTCACTTCCAAACTGCTATTTTCACATGTCTATACACACAGGCACATGCACAAATGTATACAAACACACACATATAAACATGCATATGCGTACACACATACATATATACACATACATATTCTGGGAGGAAACACTTCATGTATAATCAAAGCCTAAAAGATTTTAAATATTCAGAGTATTAGCCTATCAGTAGTCAGCATATTAGAGATAGCGTCTAAATACATCTGTCTATCTAATAGATGACTAGCTTCATACCTAGGAGTTGAAAGTACGTCAAATGCTCTTTGATGAGCTAAGAAAAGTGAAAAATTATAAGGCATGCCTCTAACAAAACCACTGAGTTTAATTAGCAACACAGAGCACACAGAATAGAGAGAAAACTCCATGTAGCACATTTTATTGCTTAACTATTCAGTGGTAAAGTTGGCCAGGTATACATACGTATGTACATGTGTTTATTTATTCACATAAATACATATGAGTTTAAAACTAATGCTTGTAAATAACATACATTTCAAATTGGAACACGAATTGGACTTTCTAATGTTAACAATTTTATTTACTTGTAATTTGATTACTCTCTGCAGGTATAGTAATAATTGTTAATATGTTCTGAGTACCCAGAATGTGCCAAGCACTGTGTTAAATATTTTTAATGGATCATCTCATTTAACTGTGACAAAAATCTCTAAGAGGTAGATACTATTATTATTCAAAATTTACAAATTGAAAAAATGGGACAATTGAGGTTTCAAAAAGTTAAGTAATTTACCTAACATTGTACATCTGGTGAGTGATAAACCCAAAGCAGTCTGATTTCAGAGCCCAGGCTCTTCATCATTGCTCCCCATCTCCACCACATCATCTCCTTCCCAATTCATCAAATTTTGTGGATTCTGTCTTCTAAATATTTCATGGGTCCATTTTCCTCTCTTCAACCCACTGCTGCAATCCTGGCTCTGACCATGTTCAAAAAGATTATGCCTATCTCTGGTAGTCTGACTCCTTGGGTTCATCTGTGACCCATGAGTCTGGCCAGTGGTTACAAATTAGGTCACATTAGCATCAAGTACCCACCTTCTGCTATCATGATAGTCCCTAGCACCATCATTCTGGAAAAAGAGCCTGACTCACTGCCTCTCATGTACTTCTGGGTTTTCCTTGAGGGAGTCTCGCATGTGTTCAGGAATGAGTCTCTGCTCACTTGAGAACCACCAACACCTGCCATGATCTGCCATGTCTACACCCACCACCCACACTTTGGCTGCTGCCTCCCAGGTCCTCAGAGCCTTACAGTCCTCAGAGTGCAAAATGGCTCTTCATTGCCTTTAGCCCCTCAATTTTATCTTCAGCCAGAAATGAGGACAGTGGCCTCCTTCAAATTCTATGCCCCATTTTGCCGCAGAAGGCACAAAAGAACAGCATTTGTGACCTAAATCTCACAGGGAAACAGCTCATTCCATCTCTACCTGAAAGCCTGGCCTCCTGGAGCTCAAATAACCACTCACGAGGACCAAAGAGCAGACTGGTTTGCTTCTCTCTATTCCTCATCTTTTCCCATCTCTTCTCTCAGATCTCACCAGAATTCCTTTTTCCTTCACCAAACAAACACAAAGCAAATTCGCATCAACCAGTGCAAAGGTCCATTGGATACAGGGGTCAATGGGCAGGTGAAGCTATGTGGTTTACCCACTGACCCACTGGTCGTGGCTCATCAGCTCTGCCAACGGCAGAGTCCTCCTTACATGCAAATATAATCATGCTCTTGCACTGATTCAAACGTACCAATGAGTGCTCACTGTCTTCAGAATGAAGTTAAAATTCCTAAAAATGGTTAACAAGGTTTTTCGTTAACCAGACACTTTCAGTTTTCTTCTCCTCCCTCATCTGTTGCAGCCTCCTCCAACAACCTTACTTCAAACCCCATGTTCTAGAGAAGGACTGGATTATGGCAGGTGGAATCATTATAGGACAGGCTAATAGCAGTCCATGGAGCTATTGTAGAATGCCATATTTACCAATTCTGCAAATTTACAATAATGCCTCTTTTTTGTCAATTTAAAAATAACTACTGTTTACTAAAAGCATGATTTTAAATCTCTCTTGGGCATAACTAATAACAAATGTACCATCTAATAGTGATAAGAACTCTTTCAGCCTTGTGAACAAATATTATTATTATCTTTTGGCTGAAGAAGCAAGCCAAAAAGTAAAGAATCAAGCAGATGAAAAATAACACTGGTAAACACTAGGTATTGCAGGTTCATTGACATAAATCAAATATAATAACTTTGGTGATAATTGAATATAACTGCTTTTAATATCTCATTCATATTTATTGCATATTTTCAGGTTTTTATTATAAATATAATTTTTCAATAGCAATTTTTAATATTCTGAATGTATAATATGTGCATAAATGTGAATAATCATAACATTATTTAAGTTTTTCAGAGATAAAATAACTTTTAAATTGAAGAGTTTATTCATGTAAGCCAGGAATTTATATTAGTGAATGTACTTTGTCTCTGCTCATTCTATTTAGAACTGATTCCATTATACTAAAGCCAAATTACCAGACAAGATTTTAAACTAAATTGTTAAGCATTGTCTAATATTATATTATCCATTTGTTCTTTGTAGGCATTTTAAGGTTTTTGCTGATACTTATAGCTGTATCCCCTTTTGAATTTTAGAAAGAAATCTATTGGTCTATATTCATAGAAGTAGGAATGGATAAATGCTGATCAATTAACATTTTAAATGAGTTAAGTGTAATGAATCGGACAATCTCAGGGAATATAGAATCATTGAAGATCTAGAGTAAAAAAAACTGGGAAAACTTTTTGGAATTGAGAAGTATTATCATTTTGCTTTTAAATTGTATGAAAATAGTCATTTCTGATATAAACAAAAAATTCTTACAACAGGCAATAAGATGATTGTACCTACTTAAGTACTCATTTGTTATCTCAAGCTGCAAACGGGAAGGCCTTCTTATATACCATTAGAATGTTATTAACAAACATTGCCCTGCTTATGAGTTTCACATTACAAGGTTAAGGAATTAATTCCAAACGATGTCTGATATTGTGGATATGCTCTGGTGAAACTGACCAAACCATTATAACTACAGCTAACATTATGTAGTGTTCAATATATGTGAGGCACCATTATGAAATTTGTACATTTACCCTGAATCCCATGCTCTTTTTATGAACTTTAGTTTGCTAAAGCAGGTGCTTGAAAATTAAGTTATCTACCCTAAATAAAATACAGGTTATTATTCTGCTGGAATGATCATTCCAAAATACAAAGCTGTTCTTATCAACCAGCTCCACTAAATGCCCAATCCCCAGGCCCAAATCCTTGGGAGCTTAAAACTATTCATTGACTTGCCATTGCTCTTAGGATTAACATTCAGCCGCTTTAGATAGAACGCCTCCTTCAGCCTCAGCGGCCTCCTCTCATTATGAATAGCCACGCTGACCTGCACCTGTTCCATGGTACTTACCAGGTACCCTACCGTCAGGGCCACTCTGAACATGCTGTTCCCTCCACATGGAACATTCTTCTTCCTCTCTTTGTCAACTTAAATCCTTCTCATCCTTCATCCTTTGGCTCAAATATCCCTTCCTTGGAGAAGCCTTTCTTGACTCTTAAATTAGGACTCTATACCACCCTTTCTCAGGCCTTACCTTGGTTGCTCTTTTATATCTCTTTGTGCAGAACTTTGATGACTATTTGTCTCCCTCGCTGGACTGTAAACTCCACAGGGGAGTGACTGTTATCTGTCTTGTTCACCATTGTTTCTTCTGGTATCTGACACAGTGCCTAACATCTAGTAGACTCTTAGTACAGTGAATGAATGAACAAATTAATTAAATTCCACCAAAGTCAAGAAATGATTACAGGGTTGTTTTAAATTCCGGTGCCTTTTTTGTGATATTTATTTTTAGGTTTGAGCAAATATTTACAAAGGCATTCCATTCAAAAATTAAACATCAAATTTGGAGGTGTGCTATGTTTTATTCATCTTAGCAAATGTACCCTAGGATTATTGTTAAAGGTCTAGTTGTGGAGGAAACAGCAATTTTCAGCTCTAAACCTACAGTGACAAGTGTTTATTCTATTTAAGATGCTTTTTTACATGCTACAGTTTGAGCTGTGTGCTTCCTTAAACACTTGTCTATTTTAAGCAGAAAACTTTCTGCTTTAAGAGGATGCATGTGGTAAAATACCAAAAGGAATACAGGTTAAACAGTATTCTTTCTCCTTCTCTTTTTGTTAGCCAAATATTTTAGCAGGGAGCTACCAGTAATTGGCTCTAGTTCAGTGACTTGAGACTTGGAATACCTTGCCTTTGACCCATGCATGCTTTGGGAGAAAGAGTGAAATGGACATAACATTACACATATTCTGGAATTTGACATTTTTGGTAATTTGCACACAAGCAATTGGATCTGGAGACGAGTGGTGAAATATGGTGACTCTCTTAATGTTGAGTTCAATAAGATACTTTCTCAGGCTGAGAGATGAGGGTTTAAAGCTTTAAAGCCTGATTCTGCAAGAATTCTGATCCTATTCACTTGACCAAACTAGTGATATGTTTGAACCCAAGGGTTTCCAAAAAATCCATTCACAACATATTGTTAAAACTGGCTTATTAATAGAGACACCCAGAAGTCGTAGTTAGAGGGATATTACTTTGGCACTTACTGCATTTTTTTTCTTAGAGCTGTGATTCACAACATTTTTTTAAAAAATTAAGGACCTTTCTGATGAAAGCTATGACTGTGTCCCCAGAAAATTCACACACGCACATACTCATACAATTTTGCACACGATTTCAGGGGTTTATTTCCACTAGAATTCTTCCAGAGATCTTAGACTGAGAACACCTATCCAACATAAATCCATCTATTTCATGTGTCTTAAGTAGCATTGATTTATATTGCTTGTCCTCTCTCTCCTTATGAGCTGTTTTATATCTGGACTCTAATAATCAAAGGGGGAAGAAGAAAGGAAATGCTCAAGAGATTCATCATGGTCAAAAGAAACCTCTTTCTCCCTTTTCTTTATCTTCAGGCTATTATTTCTAGACCAGAGCTCTATTGTTCATGCTGTACTGTTCACTGGCTACCAACCAGACAGAGGATACTAGTCTAGGCCATTGCACAATTTCATCTTCCTCTGGGCTGTTATGTAATTAAAATAATTTCAACCCACTCTCTCGAACATTTTTTTTCCTACAGGCAATTGTAAAAATGTAGAAGCTGAAAAGCAAATAAAAGAACAAAAATGTAACTTGTTTTCTTTACTTTTTATTGTGAAATAAATTACTCATTATGGACTTGTTACTTATTTAATTTCAAAATTCAAATGTGGTTTCTTTTGTTTTCTGTAGTGGAGTAAAATCCCCATTGGTTTAAAATGGTCATTTTCCAAGATTGCTCCAAAGTGGCTGGGTCTTAAACATTTCTAAAGCAACCAGCCTTTCACAGATATAAATGCATATATAGTGCATTTATATCTGTGAAAATAGATATAATGCATATATAAATGCAGATATAGTGCAACTGAATTAGTAATTTATTTTCTCCTGGAACTCATATCTGAGGATATCTATAAATGAATCTGAAGCAATTTATATACTCTGTACATAGGTAGTAAATTTTACCAACATTCTACCCAGCTGAGGAACGATGTTAATAGGTTCAGCTTCACAGCAGGTCAATAGCAGTATTAGAATAAACCTTTAAGCCTCAATCCAGAATCACAGGTTAACTACGCACCACACACATTCCCACTGTGCTAGATATAAACAGTGGTTACACCTGAAACCAGTTCCCTGGTTCTGCTGCTGATGCATTAGCTGAAAGCTTTGTAGTATTTGGATACTCACAGCACTGCCTTGTGAGTCATATTATTGTTTATTGATTCCTCATGATTTGAAAATGAGGATATTATTTAATATACAAAATTGTACCCTTCCTTTGTGCTTTTTTTGTATAACTGTTTGCTGGCATGAAAAAATATGCTAGACAAAGACTCTTGTTTGGAATGAGAAGAACCTAAGAAGAAGGGAGTGAGACTGACCTGACCTCACTGGAAATAACCAGTGAGTACATGAGAGCAGTAAGTCAGCTACCTTGAGCCTGACCTCTGCTACAAGGGGCCACCATTGGCACTGGAAGGAAGGTTCGTAGAGAAATAGTGAGCAGTAACCTCACTATTAATCCAGCTATTAATCCACCTTCTCCTGGATTGTGTGCCACTCACTCTTGCATACTAGAATTCAGAAATACTGCCCATTGCTAGGGGAGAGGGGGCATAATAAAAGTCTTACATGTTTGTTAAAGGCACCCTCTAATCAAATTTTTACTTAACAAAAAAGGAGCCCTCCACCTTTCAACTCTTATGCACAGGTCTAAATTTTTTTTATCACAAGCAATAAAAAATATTTTAGCATGTACTTGTACACATAATCATTATATAGATATACAAAGAAATATAAAATACATTTTCACAAATTATATAAGTGTATCACTACATCAGTATATTATATATATTACAAAGCGTGCACAAAAACAGAAATAAAGAAAGGTGTGATAAAAATTAAATAATCATGATCTGTAAATAAATGTTATCTTATGAGGTAACCTTTTATACTATGATGAAAATAGTGGTTTTTTTTTTTTTTTTTTTTCCGGTACGCAGGCCTCTCACTGTTGTGGCCTCTCCCGTTGCGGAGCACAGGCTCCGGACACACAGGCTCAGCAGCCATGGCTCACGGGCCCAGCCGCTGCGCGGCATGTGGGATCTTCCCGGACCGGGGCACGAACCCGTGTCCCCTGCATCGGCAGTCGGACTCCCAACCACTGCGCCACAGGGAAGCCCAAGTGTTAGTTTTAACAAGTTTTTTGTTGAGATGTAATTCACAGACCATATGGTTGACTCATTTCAGTGTACAATTCAGTGGCTTTTAGTATATTCACACAGTTGTGCAACCATCAACACAGTCAATTTTAGAACAATTTCCTCACCCCCAAAAGAAATTCTGTGCCCATTAGCAATAATTCCCCAATGCCCCCGCCTCAACTCTAGGGAACCAGTAATCTACTATCTCCGTAAATTTGTCTATTCTGGACATTTACGTAAATAGAATTGTACAACACATGGTCTTCTGTGACTGTCTTCTTTGATTTAGCATAATGTTTTCAAGAGTGCATCCATGCGGTAGCATGCACCAGTGCTTCATTACTTACTTTTTCTTTCAAATATGCAATACAGTATTATTAACTGTAGGCCCCATGCTGTATATTAATTATATTCCCAGGACTTATTTATTTTATAACTGGAAGTTTGTACCTTTTGACCGCCTTTACCGCCTCCCCGCCACCCACCAACGTGTACTCTGTGGCACTCTGGCGGGGCTTGCTGGGATCCTGACGGAGAATCACTCCGGGCCTCCAGAGGCCTCCTGGCGACGCTGGTGGGGGGAAGATGCGCAGTCGCAGCAGCGCCCGGCTTCCCGCCCCGCCCCCGCCTCAGCGTCTCGCATCGCGTGCAACGTAGGCGGCACCTACTTCCTCAACGTCCCCCAGATGCACTGTAGGGACCTGAAATCCTTCCTACACCGTTCGTGCCAGGCTGACCCCGACCTGGACTCCGACAAGGATGCAACCGGTGCCTATTTAACCCACAGCGAGCGCACCTGTTTGGGGCCCGTGCTGAAAACTCTCTGAGACTCCGAAAGCTGGTCATTAACAAAGACCTCGCGGAGGAAGGGGTGTAGGAGGACGCGGAATTTTACCACATCACCTCACTAGTGACACTTGTAAAGGACAGAGAGAATGGGACAGCAGACCATCACAGGTACGGGTGAAGCATGCGTACCGCCGGCTTCAGTCGAAGAGGCGCTCACGCAGGTGGCGCCCACCATGTATGAGGGCGGGAAATTAGAGCACCTGGGCATCATCAGCTCGTCCTGCAACTGGGGGAGTGGAGACCAGGACGAGTTCCTCTGCGTTCCCTCTAAAGAGCTGCAAGACTCGCTATCCGGCACCACACTGAGCCCAGCGAGAAAGGCAGGATTTTTGCAAGAAGGATGTAAGAAGCACAGGGCTAACAGCCGAAGAAGTCTTTTATCTTTTCCCAAGATGCAGCGAACCACCTTCTCAGGAAGAGACCTGCGTTTGACGATTTACCTGGAGATCCAGGTGTGAGTCCTTTTCTGCCTCTCAATTTGGTGCTGCGTCACGGGACCAGCCGTCCAAGGCCGCATGCGCCTTTGCACAGGAAGCCTGCTTGGCGGTGGGCGTCCCTTGGAGGTCCTCCCTCGGTTTTTCCAAGTGCAGCCCGGGCCTGAAACTTCCGAATCACCGAAAATCATTAAAGGCGACGTTCTTGGTGCTACATACAGTCCGTCATGCAGCGTGGACCTCCCTGGTAGGCAGTGTCCGCAGCACGGTGGCTCCGGGGACTGAGTCCTGGTCCGCGGTCAGGCTCCCAGGTGGGAACGGGTGGCGGTTTCTCCCGGCCTCTGCGAGCCGCTCCTCAGAGGGGCGGCCTCCGCCTTCACTACTCCCCGGCTTCTGCTCTGGGGCCGGGCCTCCTTCAGAACCAGGCTCCTCCACCGGGACCCAGGCCTGGAATCACAGTCAAGCCTTCTCAGTTGTGTATTTTCCTGGCGAGAGACCTTTGCATCCCTTCTTTCCCAGGGTCCATAGACTACCAGGTGTTTGTACTTTTTAGAAATGCCTGCAAGTGTTGCGCCATTTTGGAATGATCTGTTACATCATGGAAAGGGAGGCAGAAGTTTGGCCACGTCTCTCGCACCCCCAGGCTCCTGGGGGAGCTGGTAGCCCTGTCGATATGCCTCTGTCTGGCCTGGAATGGAAGTTGGGGCAGGGGCCTGGCTTCTGGATACCTAGAAAAACTTGTGTATGCCTGCTTCGAGAACAGACGGCTCACTGGGTCGTGGGGACTGTCAAGAGTCTGGGGGACCTGGCCCAGATGAGTGGCTCTTTGCTTCTTGACCTCTGGCTTCCCAGGGGAGCTGTGCACACTGATCACCCTGGCGGCCTGCAGGTAGGTCAGAGGTTGTGACCCATCTAGTTTCAAATGCTTCTGGAGACTTCTGCCTGTGCCCCTTTTTCTTTTCCATCCCCCCAAACCTGATTAACCAAGTTCTTCAGAACCTAGGACTTAAGTCCTCCTCTTTGTAAGGTCTGTTGTGTGATAAATGTTTGACCTCAACATTTTATAACATGCTTTTCTATAGGACACATTGAAACACCAGCAGACCAGTTCTCCCCAGTGGAGCCCCAGGAGGAGGGCGGCCTGCTGTTGGCTTTGGGGTGTCCCCTGTGGGGAGCTGCCAGCCACTTTGCCCTTGTTTGATCTCCGACCCCGGCATAATACATAGGTTTGTCTTTTTTAAGGTCTGAAGTTATTAAGAATTAATGCAATAAAATTTATTCTAGGGGGATATTTATACTTTTTTAGGTATTTGTATTTTATGAGCTTGCAGTTTAATACCTAAGTTTTCCCCCTGAAAATAGCAACTATGGTTGTTGTTTTGCAAATGAGGAAAAAACAAAACAAAAAAAGTTTTTATGGCTGGATAGCATTCCATTGCACAGATATACCATATTTTATTTATCCATTCATCAGTTGTTGGATATTTGGGTTGTTTCTACTTTGGTCTGTTATGAATAGTGCTAATATGTACATTCATGTATGAGTTTTTGTGAGACATATTTTCATTTCTCTTAGGTATATACATATTACTGAAATTGCTGGGTCATATGGTAGCTCTAAGTTTAGCTTTTCAAGGAACTGCAGAACTGTTTTTCAAATTGGCTGCATCAGTTTGTCTTCCCTCCGACAGTGCATGGCAGTTCCAATTCCTCCACATCCTCACCAACACTGGTTATTAGCTACCTTTTTTTTTTTTTTTTTTTTTTTTTTGCTACGCGGGCCTCTCACTGTTGTGGCCTCTCCCGTTGCGGAGCACAGGCTCCGGACGCACAGGCTCAGCGGCCATGGCTCACGGGCCCAGCCGCTCCGCGGCATGTAGGATCTTCCCAGACCGGGGCACGAACCCTTGTCCCCTGCATCGGCAGGTGGACTCTCAACCACTGCGCCACCAGGAAAGCCCTTAGCTATCTTTTTTATGGTAAACATTCTAGTTGGTATGAAGCTGCATCTTATTGTGGTTTTGATTTGCAAATCCCTGACGGCTAATGATGTTGAACATCTTTTCATGTGCTTATTGACCATTTGTAGATGTATTTTAGAGAAATGTTTATTCAGAAACTTTACTCATTTTTAAATTGGGTTGTCTTTTTATTATTGACGCATAAGAATACTTCAGACATGCTGGGTACAAGTCTCTGATCAGGTACATGGTTTGCAGAGATTCTCTCTGATTTGTGTATTAACTATTTACTTGATGGTGCCCTTTGAAGCATAAAAGTTTTTACTTCTGATTATATCTGTATTTGTGGGGGGCACTGTTGGTTTTGGGCCTTATATCTAAGAAGATTTACTTCTATATTTCTTCTAATAATTTTATAGTTTTAGCTCTTGTATTTATTCTGTGGTCCATTTGGAGTTAAGTTTTGTGTTTGGTGTGAGGAAGTGGTTCAATTTCATTTGCCTGTGGGTATGCAGTTGTCCCAGCTCCATTTGTTGAAAGACTGTTCTTTCCCTTTTGAATTGTCTTGGCACCCTTGGTGAAAATCAGTTGACCATAAATGGAAGGGTTTATTTCTGGGTTTTCAGTTCAATTCCAATTCTGTATGTTTATCCTTATGCACACGGTTTTGATTACTGTAGCTGTGTATTAAGGTTTGAAATTGGACTCTCCTCCCTAACTTAGGATATCTCAGAGAGTTTGTGCTGTATGACCCTTGATGCAGGGACTGGGTGTAAATGCTACTGTCTATCCATATATCAAATATTAATATAGTTAATTTGCTTTCTTGTGTTTTTATTTAAAAATTAAATACGAGTAGCACCTCTGCTATTTTCTTCTGCACTCACTGGATGCATGTGTACTCCCAACTTCGGAGACCACTCCTCTCAGGTACCATATTTGGGTTCTATTAGGCACTATTCCAGTTTTTGGCCAAATGTTATCAACCAGTGGTCCGCCCCTACTTCACGCCCCAAGGTAATATTGAATTACTTGTACACACCCAATAACATCTCCAGGAGAGTAGACTTTCTCTGAAACTTCATCTCAATCACTCTGTTCTAACTATGGTTCTAAGTGGATAAAATGATTATTCCCCTACACTGGTGGGTTAAAAACAAAATACTAGAGAAAATCTTAGTGACCTAGAGTTGCTGATGGGTTTGGGTTTACCAAAGTGTTTTCTGACACAGTGTGAAGAAGAAAACAAGAAATTTAAATTACATTGAAAAAAATTAGGTAGGTTTATCAGCTCAGTCAAATACATTAGAGAGTCAGATTTTTACCCTAATCTTAGGCTAGAAGCAGTTATATTTCTATGGTATAATATATACATTCTCAACATTTAGTGAGCCCTTGTGTTCTAGGCTCTAGGTTTAGGACTGAGAGTATGAAAATACAGTCGGGTTTCTGTTCACAGGCATCTAGTAGTCTCTCTTTTTCCAAGTCCAAATTAATATCCATTCTAATCCCCTTAGCATATTTAACCACTTAAAATATTGATATCACAATAAAGTGTAACATTTGAAAATAACTTTAAAAATAGAGTTAAAAATGCTGTTTATCAGGCAATTTGGAAAATACAGGTCAGCCAAAGTATTAAGAAAATAACAATAAAACAGTCATATTATCAGTACTTAGAAATGATTGCTTTTAAGTGTCTTTATATTTCTTTAGATAGTTTCTTAAAGTTGGCACATTTAATTTGTTTTTCTTCTGTTCCAAATCATCATTTCAAGTTTCCAGTTTAAATTTTTCTGCACTAATTTCTCAGTCCTTTAAGTATCATTGTTTTCTCATTGAGATGAATTTAATGATAATATGTTGAAATTCTAAAGACTAAATATACTTAATTGTACATTTTATTGTATTCATTTATCAATCAGTGCAATATAGTACAAATTAATTGATCTCTTATGAATATATGACCTAAAAGTAAATTAGCATACTTAAACTTACTAAAAAATAATTTTTCATACTTATTTTTTTCTCACCTACTTTTACTTTTTTTCTCTTATTTTTTTCTTTTTTGTATTTTCCAGTGAATCTTTGTTTCTTCCCTACAAAAACTTAACCTTTTCAATAAAACCAATTTTATGTTATAATAATATTGGTCTTTTATATGTGCCAGTTTATTAAACATTTTACACTTATTTTAAATGTATTAATATACAGAAAAAATAATAAAGATTATATAATAACATCCAACTTGAGAGATAAAACATAATATATATAAAGTTTACTATGTATCTCTTTCCTATTTCATCCTCCTCCCATTCCTTCTTTTCTGAATTTGCTTTTTATTTTTCCTGTGCATTTCTTTATATTTTTATTATATTCGTATATACTTAAACAATGTATATTAACTTGCATATTTTTAAACTTAAATAATTGACTTCATATACATTTTCTGCTTGCTTTTTTCACTCATTCACCATTTATACTGTACGTTTACTGTCCATCTTCACTGTTACTAAATATTAGTCCATTGTTCTTTAAGGTGGTTATAATGATTTATTCTCCTACAAGCAGTCTATGAGTTTCTTTTGCTCTATGTTTTCTGTAATGCTTGGTATCATGAGACTTTTAAATTTCTGGTCAATTTCATGAGTATAAATTGATATCTCATGTTGGTTTTAATTTGCCTTTTTCTGATTACTAGTGAGGGCTTTCTATTCATGTATTTAGTGATTTATTGAAATATTTTATTATTTAATCTGGGAATTTCCTGTTCATACTTTCTGTCCATTTTCTGTTCCTGTTTATTTTTAGGAGTTATATAGGTAACGTAGACATTAAACGTTGCCTTATTCTATGTTTTGCAAATATTTCTACCCAGTTTCTGGCTTGTGTTTTTCTGGCTTATGATAAACAGAAGTATTTGAATTTCTTTCCTTCCTCAAGTTTAGAATGACATTCTCCATCTACTTCCATAAAACTTTAAAAATTGTACATTTACATTTTTCATCCACTTTCAGTTGTTTTTTGCATGTAGTGTTAGGTAGGTATCTAAATTCGTTGTTCCCTTATGGGTAACCAGTGTTCCGACATCGTTTATTGACTATTCTTTGTTTACCTGCTACTCTGTAGATCATCTCTGTTATATATCACAAGTTTCCATATACTCATGGGTCTGCTTCTAGGCTCTCTATTCTCTTCCATTAATCTATTGTGCTAATATGTCTGAAATAGTTTAGTTTTTAGTATGTATAGATATCTGGTTGGGCATATCTCCCCAACTTATTCTTTATTTTCAAAATTCACTTGGCTAGTCTCTGCCTTTGCTCTCCTGTGCAAAATTTAGAATCAGCTGAAACATTCCAGAAATTATAGATTCTTTTGGGAAGAACTGTTATCTTTATGATAGTGATTCTATCACAGCATATAGTGTATCTTTTCATCTACCTAGTTTTTACATCTCTGACTATAATGTGGTCCTCATATATGATTTGAATAATATCAATTTCTCTTTTTTTCTGTAAAATATATGTAACAGAAAATTTACTGTTTAACCATTTTTAAGTGTACATTTCAGTGGCAATTGAGTATATTCACATTGTTGTGCAACCATCACCACGAACCATCTCCAGAACATTTTTCCTCTTCCCAAATTGAAACTCTGTAGCCATTGAACAATAACTCTCCATTTCCCCTTTTTGCCAGCCCCTGGCAACCACCATCTTACTTTCTGTCTATATGAATTTAGTTACTCTAGATGTATTATATAAGTGGAGTCACACAGTATTTGTCCTTTGTAACTGGCATATTTCACTTAGCATGGTGTCTTCAAGGTTTATCCATGTTGTAGCATATGTCAGAATTTCCTTCCTTTTTAAGGCTGAATAATATTCCATTTTAAATATTAATTCTTTAAAGTTTGTTGACACCTCCTTTATTGTATTGGTCAATTTTGCAATTGTTACATGTGTGCTTGAAATAATATGTTTGGCTGCAAGTTTCAGTATATCACCAAGGAATTGTGTTAATTCAAATCTTTTGTAACCTCACTCATTTTGTTATACGTTTGTGATAATCTCCTTCCATGATGTTGATTTTTCTTTATAGTTTTTCTTTATAGTTTTACCAATTTATGCTTTTTACATTTTGAGCCCCTGTTATTAGTTTTAGAATTTTTTTTGGTTAATTGAACTTCTGTATTATTTTATATATACCTTTATATGGTCTCTGATATTTTCCCCATAAAGTCTATTTCATCTGGTTTTAACAGGGCTGCACAAGGCTTTTACGTCTTTTTGTTGTTGTGTTGTTAGTATTTTCTTATAGAACCTTTTAATTTAATCTTGGTCTGCCAAAGAATATAGCCTTTGTATTTTTGAAATTCAATTTGACTGTCTTCATCTTTTAACTGGCAAATTGAGTACATTCACATCAACTGTGTTTAGCGATATGTGGGAATTTGTTTGTAGCATCTTATTTTGTGAATTATATTTGTACAGCTTTTTCAGTGCTTCATTTTTTTCTCCATTTAGTTTTAGACTGATTGCTTCTTCGTTTTGTCTCTTTCTAAAAATGTCTACTTTAAAGTTATGCATGTTATTTCTATTTATTTAATAGCTACTTTTAAATTACTAACATGCATGTTTAGCTTTAAAAAGTCTAAAGTTAACCACTATTTCTACACCCATACTGAATAATACAAAGACTTTAGAACATGTAAATTCTCTCTAGCCCTTGGCATCTTATAAGATAAACTCTAGGGATATTTATGATTCCAATTTTCTGTAAAAGCAAGACTTCTTAAATTCAAAGCACTGCAAACCAAAAAGAAAATTCAATTTTCTCATAATGCCAAACCAGGAGGAACATATTCTTTAAAGAAATGGCTTTAGAAACAGAATTTTAATATTTTTTCTAATTATTTTCCCATGATTCTTTTTCCTTTATTTTTAGGTCATATCTTTTATTAAACTAATTCAAATAATTTTGATTATTTCAAATATTAAACACTATAATTTATGATTTCTGTATTTGCTTTTGCTGAGATTGCATGATGATATTGATTATAGCACAAAATGAGTGATATGTCTGGAAGCAAAGGTAACCATCCAGAACAAAGTGAAAACCCAGAAGCCATAAAATAGATCCCTGAGCAGTGGCAACAAGAAAGCAAAATAAAACCAAACAGAAGCAAAATAAAAAATCACTGCTATCACAGAAAAATAGAACCTTGAAGTCTCCTCAACCCAGGGGCTTTATCATTTCATAATCTCCATTAGCAAGCCACTCTGATATTTAACTCTAAGCAAGAATATTGTGCCTGCCACACAGAGACCTATATAGAGAGACCCACTTTCCAAATAGATGGCAGTGCCTATGCCCCACAGCTTAGGAAGGCCCAGACCCCAATGACATTGATATCCTGCTAGGTATCACTGAAGAATTTATAAAGTAGGGGCATAATAACTCTTCACTGAAAGTACTTTGCAACTTTTATCAGTAGGAGGAGACAGATGATGTTCAGGCGTAGTGGCCTTAGGCCACTTCATAAGAAAAGGTTGTCCTACACATCTCAGTAGCCTGACAGAATGTCCCTGAATAACAATCTGGCGAAGTAACCAATCAAAAGCAAGTCCCTAGTTAAAGCACCTGAAAAAAGAAAGACCATGTATGCATAAGAAACAGGCTCAAAATACTACATGCATTTAAAAAGTATTTTAAATAAGAATGCTTTCAGGGGATGAGGGCATGTTTATTATTCATTTATTGGGCATGACACATTTTCCAAAGGCAGTCAGTAGATGACAGATTAATTTGGGTATCCATGCAATTTTTAGTAGCAGTAGGTTCTGAACTGTTAGACATTTTATTTTTCTGATGGTGCAAGAGAGAAACATGCATTTTTGTCCTTACTTCGAAGTATGGGAAATAACCATGAACAAAATTCTCTCATGAAAATTGCTAATAGAAAAAAATGTTTAATGAAACACTTTTTTGGCTATAAAAATACTATCTCAATTTTCAGCCTCGTGAAGGAAGCTTTTTATTGGTGAGGAGTAATATCCATCTGAAATAAAAGTGGCCTACTGTTTTGTGATACTTTGGTCACTAATATGTACCATAATAATCAGTGCCTTACGGGATTGTCGAGATTTGCCCTATGCATTAAAAGCTATACTTCATTTGTAAAGGCATATAACTGTAGTCAACTCCTTTGAAAGTGAATAAACTTTTCTCTCTTTTATAGTCCTTTTTCGGTAGAAGGTTCAAAAATATTTGATCCATGTCTGCTCTTAGAAGCAATGATTATGAATCTGTCCCAGTGAAGTGTTTGAAAGGTTCAACTATTTATTTTAAGTAGCATTTGCCAATTTTCTTAATTGTGATATGCAGAAAGTTTGGAAACCACATAAAAGCACAAAGGAAAAAAATAATTCTCAAATCACTTGCTTCCCTCAGCTCTTGGCTCCATCACTAAATAACTTCAGAGTATTGTACTTTGATAGTTGTTTTGTCTGTTCTCCATTTTCTTATATTTTCATTAGCCATTCCTTGGTTCTTTATATAATGATCGCTTATAAAATGCTTTCTTGTTTTATCCTTGTAGTGAGATCTGAAAGATGGCCATGTATCTCCTTTCTATTCATGTATTTATTCAACATATATTTGTTAACACCTACTCTATGTGTGAAACACTGCATGGGAATGTATGATTCAGTAGGCAAAGCTCATATCCTTATGGAACTTACTGTTTATGGACAAAGTGCTCGAATTTGGGTTTCAACCTATAAGATCAGGAGCCATGCTTAACTCACTTTCCTATCTATACAACCCAGCATGGGATCTATCAGTATTTTCTATCTGCATGCACAGTAGATACTGGAAGGACACTTACATGTGATGAATAAATAACGACTATTGAACAAGTAGTTGTTTGTCTCTTACCTATATTGCCGTATTCCTAATAGTATGGATAAGTAGATTAGATAAGTAGAATTGAATAAGTAGAATTTGCTTGCCTGTTTGTAAGGGTCTGTGTTGAGGTGTAACATTTGTATCTTAGTTATGAGGTAGCAAACTGTAATTCCATTATCTCAAAGGTTCCTGTGAAGTCCAAGTAAAGCAATAAATATGCTTTATTAGCAAAGAAAGAAAGAAGGTGGCGGTGGTATTTACATGGAGCTCTTACAGTATTGAGTTATTCATTAAGAGGTAAAACATTTAGTAACCCCAGTCATCTAAAACATGGTTATGTTATTTGAAAAAACCATGGCCTTTAACTCTCAAATATCTGTTACATATGCTTTTTCTAAAAATTAATTAATTAATTAATCTAGCATTGCTGCATTGGGTCTTCGTTGCTGCGCGTGGGCCTTCTCTAGTTGGGGCTAGCGGGGCTACTCTTCGTTACGGTGCACAGGCTTCTCATTGCGGTGGCTTCTCTTGTTGCACAGCGCGGGCTCTAGGCACGTAGGCTTCAGTAGTTGTGGCACATGGGTTCAGTAGTTGTGGCTCACAGGCTCTAGAGAACAGGCTCAGTAGTTGTGGCACACGGGCTTAGTTGCTCCGTGATATGTGGGGTCTTCCCGGACCAGGGATCGAACCTGTGTCCCCTGCATTGGCAGGCGGATTCTTAACCACTGCAAGTCCCATGTTACATATTCTTAATGCGCAAATAAATATTTAGCTTTGAGAAAGCATAAGAAAAGATATAAAATGCAGCAGAATATAAGTTCACAGATGATATAGATCCAGTCCCTGGTTCAAAGAGCTTTCAATATTATACATGGAAAGATGATTTCACACACACACACGCACACACACACACAACCTATCTAGAGCCTTCTCCCCACTTTGCATCTGGCTAATGGAATTTATCTTTTACATATCAAGTTAAATGTCACTTTCTTAAAATTCCCTCAACCTCTAAATTAGGTTCTTCTTGACAGTTTTTCATGGTACTCTGCATTTTTCCCATATAGCACTCATTATATTTATAATTACATTATACTTAGAAATATTTAGTATCTGTCTCCTCACTAGACAATAAATATAAAAAAGGCTCAACACACCTGCAAAGTGTCTGGCTCAGAGTGTGACCTCAATAAGTAGTTACTGCATGCCGTAACTCTAAAATATGAAAGATGGTGGCAGGGAAATGGAGAGAGAAAAACAAAGTGTGATGGGAATGTAGTGGAGAGGGAAAGAGCATGTAATATATGGGCTTGAAAAGGTTCCATGTAAAATTTAGAGGACTTTAGAGGTAGTGAATGGTTGCTGAATGTGAAGCTTCATGGACACACCTGGAGGGGGTGTTACAGAAAATATAGATTGGCAGCACGAATGATCAGAGCCAACATATCCGTTAGACACAGTAGACACTGTGCCCAGAACCCATGATACTCTAAGGGGCCCCCAAAATGTTTTAAATGTTAATTTTTAATCAGGAAGAATGAATGTTACAGTAATGATTCCAATGTATGCCAATATTAGCATAAAATTTAATTTTTAATATTTTTTTATACAGGAAAGAGCCCATGAATACAGCCCTGGGGATGGTATTTGTTATACAGTAGATAGGATTTGAGCTGGAATCTGAAAAAGGAATAGAAGATCTAACATTGAAATTCAAATTGGCCTCACTTAGGGAGATTCCAGATGACAGGCTGGCGAGGTTCTTCAAACTTCGCTTTACCTTCACAGACTTTCTATCAGCTTTTTACTTATAGGAGAGCTTTAGGAAGAGAATTCTTGCAGCAAAGAATTGGATAGGTTGATTTTAGAGGTAGGGTGATCAATCAAGGGCCTGTGCATTAGTTTAGATTATAATAGAAAGAGACAGAAGGGATAGATATTACAAACATCCAGGTATATATTTACCCAGGCATTTTAGATCATATGCAGAAGAGCTCATTTTCTCTATAGAAAACTCCCAAAGTCATAATTACACATTCACATTCCCTGTATAAGTTTCATGAGAGGAGGAACCATGTCCATCCTACTGCTGTACCTTAGGGAATTGAACATGGAGATGCTCAAGAAAACAAGAGACTTCGACTCCTGTAGATGTGTTAAAACTATTAGAGCTAGTACTGCATCCTGGCCAAATCATTCTAATCATCAGAGCAAATGCCCAGAGTTCAATGATGTGACAAATGCCTTCCAACTGATTGATGGTTCAGTTATTCTGCAGAGCAAAACTGAAGTAACACCATATACACATACATTAATTATAACTTATTTTAAAGTTAATTTTAAAGGATTCTTAACTTTTTTCTCAATTGGGGAATCTCTGTCTATGATCTATAACTAAATATATGTTCATAATCATAACTCATTTTTATATACAGCATTAACTCCTACAGAGAAAGTCATACTGACATAAAACCATGTAATATGCATCGAATACAGTTGTGTTGTATGTAGATTTGTTAGCATTCTCACTAAGTAAATAATTTGTACACTAAGGATGTACCAGGCCTTGTGCTAGAGGAGCAGCACCCTAACAGGAAGGTTAAGGCAGGGCCTTACTAAGGAGAGGTGATGTTTGCATTCAGTCTTAAAACCGTACGTGCCTGGCAGGTAGACCAAAGCAGAAGAGCGTGTACATTTTTTTTTTTTTTTTTTTGCAGTACGCGGGCCTCTCACCGTTGCGGCCTCTCCTGTTGAGGAGCGCAGGCTCAGCGGCCATGGCTCCTGGGCCCAGCCGCTCCGCGGCATGTGGGATCTTCCCGGACCGGGGCACAAACCCGTGTCCCCTGCATCGGCAGGCAGACTCTCAACCACTGCGCCACCAGGGAAGCCCAGCATGTACATTTTAAGAATTATAGCAATTAGGCTTGTATTTAAAAGGCTTTGTTAACCTTTTGGAGTGTTCGTTTCCTTATCCATGGGATGTGATGATCATCCTTTGTATCACTGTTCAGCTACTTTTCACGTTTGTTGGGAACATGGAAAAGGAAACAAACATAAAAATCAACACGAAGGTTATGAATCCCTTGATGTTGAAGAGAGGAAATATTCGGTGTGTAACACTGATAGTTAAATTAACCACCTGTCTCTATTTTAGAGATTGTCTTTGTTGGAGACAGAGGAATAGACCAAGTGAATCTTTCAGGAGCTTCCAAATTCTGGCTCTCTGATTTCATAACTTGAGAAGTATGAAGAATGATAATGTTGTAAAGTCACTGAGATTGTATTTAATACCTTATAAAGAAACTAAAACTTTTCATAGTATTGAGATTACACCATGCAACCTATGAAAACTTCCGTATTCTGTACCATCATATGAAGACTGAAAGTTGTCAAATATAGTCATTTAACTGGCAATTTTTAGGCTCCCATAAATGTCATTGACAATATTACTGAAATAAATTCAAGATAGGGTTTTCAGAATTGAGCCTCGTTGGCGGTTTGAAAGCAGTTGAATTGTTCTCCCACTTTGCGTTGTAACAATTCTGGGGCTGTATTCAAAACGTTGATATCAAGGTAGGAAATGAGTCTAAGTCAATGTTCCTCTTGAGGTTAAAGGTCTGTTTCTTTCAATCAGTTCAAACTGACAGGCCTCCTGCCATCACCTCCTCCTTAGCCAGGCATACAGGCCCTGGCCGTCAGTGTGAAAACATCTGTTGAATGGATTTATTGATTAGATCGTGTTTTGTTTCTCCCTTTCTCTATTTTTTTTCCTTCACACCGTTTATTATGTCTCTGACCTGATGAACTTAATTGGTTGCCATGTCGCTCTCAGTGTCTCCCTTAGTGCTTGTCTCATGTTTCTTTCTACTGTGCTCTTCTCTTGGCAGCAGCCCTTCCCGGAGCCGCAGCACGCACGTGCGCTTTCGGTGCACCCAGCTCAGCTGGCTGCGGATGGCATGGACGGATTAGAGAAACATCGTCTTGTCTCCAGGACTCATTCCTCCCCTGCTGCCTGCATTTTACCTCACCCAGCAATGGACTGCCACCTCCTGCCTGGCTCTGCAACTGGTGAGAATCCCTAAAGACTCTCCCTAATAGGCAGGCTAAATACACCGTTCTTGTAGGATTAAGCGATTTAAATGCTCTGAATAACTCCAAGAGCAGAACACTCCATTTTAACCCAGTGCAACCCAAATTTTATGAGATTATGTTGGCCACAAGACAAACAGCACATCTGATAAATCTTGGGCTTAGTATTAATAGCCTCATAAATTGTTACCGTTCAAGGGCCTGGAAAACACATCAACAGGTGCATGGGTCCCTTTTGGAAACAAAAATCCCTACAACATTCTTTAGCAGTGTTCCTCAATCTCTTCCTTCTAGTAGTCCTGGCCACTAGGAAATTTATGATGCTGGCTTCATTTGAGTCGAAAGAGTGCCCCTCTTCCAGTTTGTTTTTCTTGCTGTTCTGTTGGTGTCCCTGTTTTCTTCTGACTTTGCATACAAATGCCTCATAGGAGACATTGGTGCCAAGGCAAACCTTGTTTAATTCTACATGCATGAGTTCCATTTCCATTTATTATAGCACCGATGGGTGGGCTATTTGACTACCCTCTTCCTTTGCCTACAGCTGTGTTTGATATTTCAGAACCTGGCTACAGAGGAAAACAAACCAGATAATTCCAAGGCCAAAGGAAGGTCAGGTCCGGAACACACACAAAAAAAGAGTGCTGTTCTCTCACAAAGGAGCTGTACCATGAATATCCATGTGGATAAATATTCCTTTAAGTCTGCTGGCCCCTGTTCTTGTTCCATGCACTCAGACTGTGGCTCATCAAATGAAAGATATTCTAGCGCTAAGGGCTCATAGCTTGGATGCAGCAAGGGGAGAATTCAGATGTACCTTCCCCCAAAGTCTCTCACAGGTTATCTGATTTATTTTTGAAGCAGTTTTTAGGATTCAGAGTTTGTTTTTGTGGCTTCTGTGACCTCAAGCAACCCTTTGTGCTTGGAAAAGTTAAAATACTTTTTCTGAAATCACGTTCCCAAGCCTTGATATCATCTTCTATTTAAAAATCAATGAATGAAATGGCCAAGTTATTTAACTTTGACAGACATCTTAATAAGTATGCATAGGAGCTACTTTTTATAATGTGTTACACCACAAGCCAACATTCCATACTAGGAGCTACAGTCGTTATATTTGGATATATTTCCTTCACCACATTAGCCACTGCCTCTGATCTCTCTATAACTTGGAGCAAAGCAGACCTGTCCTGGTATCCCAGACGACCCAGGACTGTAGCCCACTGTCAGCAGAAGCCGCTTGGATCAGTCAGGCCTGGTTCTATCCCTGGTCTTCAGAGAATTTTTGCTCAAAGCCAGATACATGATGTAGAAAAATACTTTTTGTAGGTAGTGAGAACAGCAGCCTTTAAGAATTAGATACTTCTCAATTCTTTATACTGAAAGTGTTTTTTATTCATCCATAAGCTTTCAGAGACACAGACACCCTATTGTAATACAGGTTACATTCACTCAAAATCATTTCCTTAATTTAAAAGTGAGCTTGATTATAAAGTTTTGTGGTGCTGTTTCCATGTGCTCTGCTGTCTACTATTGTAATCCTACTGATAGTTTCTTTTCTTGGTTAAGAGGGGTGACCCTTTCCCGACATGCTGTGGTTTCCTCTACTTTTATATGTTCCTTCCATATGAATGAAGCAAGATCTCTGAATATTAGAATGATCCTACTAGTTTGAGAAAACATGTTGAACAGGGTTTGTAGGCCTTAAAAGAATCAGGTGAAAGGGTGGACTGCAAACCAAATAACATAACCATGACATAAACATAACCTAATCCTTCAGACTGAAGACTGGGTCATTTCCCATGATTAGTTTCTTTCTCATAATGTCAACATCCTAGTATTTATCAGAGTTTATTCCAAACACAAATAGGGAAATCAGCTTGAGTTTATTTTCATTTTTAATGTACGTGATGAGGCACATTTCTTGCCTAAATGAGAGATGATATAAACTTATATTTTAAAAAATACAGGATTTTATACTTAGTAGGTATTCAATAAATTTTAGTTGAATGAACAAATACTAATTTGTAGTATATGTGCATGATATATGTACGTATAAATCGTAAACCCTTAGGAATTTACTAGTTCAAATTTGAAAACATAGAAAATGAAAGTTACTTTGTAACTATTGTTCTGTAAAGAACGACTAAGTGATTTCAAAGTTACATACTTCAGTAGAGAAGAACCTTCTTATTGTCTTATTTACCTTAAGAATGTTGCATCCTAACACTTAAAGTAAAAATATTAGATATTTTTTTAAAACATGCAAAATATATAATTTATGTATCTGTCAATAGCCCCTCCACTGTCATTGGGACTAAAAATATATATTTGATTGGTGACTTTCATTTAGTGCTTTTCCAAATCCAAAGGAAATGAAGTGCACTGTCTTCAGTCTGCTCTTCCACATATTATTCTGGCTTTAATTCAAACTTAAATTTCCCCTGTAAGCTACATACTCTTACAATCCACATGATCTCAAAATTCATTTTAGTATTTCTAACGATATTTATTTTAGAGGAGAACTCTTAAGGCTTTCATTTGTGGTATGTTTGAAAACAAAATTTTTAAGCATTAAGTGCGTTTCTTTTGGCTTTTTAATATCTGGTGTAGATACATCAAGAAAAATCAAGTGACATTTAAGTCACTTTGAAGTCACATGTTCTTTGAGAATATTTAGCTTTTTTTTTTCAAAAGAAAGTCATAAATCTTAAATACTCAGTGGTTGTTCCACTAAAAAGTAAGGAAGAGAAAACAAGTTGTAAGGGTAGGCGATTTGCTTAATTTCATTCTCTAAGACCTATACATTTTGAAACAACTAAAAAGTTACTCAATACTAAACTCACATAATTTTCAAGGCACAACATTCAAACCTTTACCTTCCATGTGATCCTCAACAGTCAACTAGAGTAGCCACACCATCCCCTTTTTGTAAAGAACAAAGCAGTGGTCCAAGGGAAAAATGTGGTCTGAACTCAGTCAGTTGTTGAAAGGTGATGTCTCTAGTCCATTTCCTGTGAGAACTTGAATGGACCAAGAAGCAGACTAAGATGCAGCCACTCCCTGGTGGCCCTACAGAGAGCCTGGTTGAGGATATTTCTGGATGGACAAGAAGATGTTGCACCTGCTGTAGTGCTAATGAAGAATGTGTATTGTAGAGCCAGGTTGCCACATATTCAAATGAATTTTGTTATATTGGAAAATGAGTAATAATATTCAACTTTTATATCATATTGAATTTAAGAAGTGCTTTTTTCCTTCTATGGAAAGCCAAGGCATGGTGTATGAGTTGTGATGACTAAGGAAAGGGCAATGTATGTCATTTTCTCTGCCATAGTCTTTCTTTCTACTCAGCTGTTCCTAACAGAGATGAGGCTTGGTCATGGCTCACAACAGACCATTGAGAGTAGATGATATAATTGTGCTAAGTTTATACCAAATGGGATTCATTGACAGAAGAATTTAATGGCAAATAAATTTGATTGGCTTTATCTTCCCCATCACCCAGTACCATTTAAGGTCTTCTTTCTCCCAACATTAGGTTCCTTTACATATTCTGTGAGTAAATTCTTTCTTTGTAACATTATCTTTTTAAGTCAGTGTCTAATGTGAAGTAGAATTATAGTGCTCAAACTAAACCGATGTTTATGAAAGCCATTACAAATAGTTTAGTTAAAAGAATTTTTAAATTGATGTTTAGTGGGTGGCACATTGTGACAGAAAGTGAAATACATTTGAATATTTCAGTGTGAGAATAGCAAAACTGGCCTTTTTTCCTGTTTTTTTTTGGTTTGTTTTCGCTTTTTAATTAAAGATATTTTCCCAAGTCAGGCAAACTCCCATTAATCCTTCAGGTTTTAGTTTACGTGTTATTTCCTTCATGAAGCCTTGTTTGGCCAGCTAAATCCAAATTAAATCAATTATGGTCCCTCATAACAAACTGGATTTCTCCCTGAAAGATTGTAATTATTCATTTTGGGGATTGTGTTCAGATGGGCTCTCTGTGTGGGAAGAGATTGTGTTTTCTCTTCTCTCTAACCCTAGCACATAGGTGTATGGCTAGCCCAAGGAGGGTACTCAGTGTATGTACTTACTGTATAATAAACAAATGAATATCCGAATGAAATGAGAGTAAATAGACATGAATTACGTGCAGCTACACACAGAAAAGATTATTGGTGCATTAAGTGAAATTTGGGAGTAACACTTATATTTTTTTAATTCAAAAAAATGTTCATTGAAAGTAATTTGGTAAATTTGGAAAACTGTAAAGGAGAATCACCTATTATTCTATCACTCAGAGGTAACCATAAGTAAAATATACATTTATTTATTCCAGTATTTTTTCCTCTTCCTAGGTGCCTCTCTTTAACAGAGTAAAGAAAAGTTATATGTGTGTTTGTGTTCACGTCTGTGTGCACGTGTATATCTGTAAATACGTATATGTGTGTGTGTGTATGTATATGTGTATGTGCATGTGTTTATGTGTGTGTTTTAAGACCTCTCAGAGTAACTGATGTTACCACCTGTATCAGAATGGAGAGATTAATTTCATTTGGGTAGATAATCAGTTTTGAAGTTACTGTCCTCAAATATATGTGCTTGAAATTTCTCCTGAAAAATTCCTCCAAAATTTGTTTCTCTAATTCTCACTGAAGATGATAAAATAGCTATCTTTTTTATTTAGGAGATTAAATGGACTTGGTCACATATATATTATAACATTTATTAACATAAGTTATAGCATATATTTTTAAAGTATATATTAATATACATTAGTTATACATATATGTATATATATATATTTTAATTAAAAAAATTGTTTTGGCTTTTCCATGCCTGAGAAAGTCATCCTATTACCTTCATACACACTTGGACACAGACTTATTGGGGCACACTTTTTGTCTGGAAATGTGGTTAAATGCTCAAGTATTTGACATTCAAGAGGAGAAGTCTGAGGTTAGCACTGAGGAGAATTCAGAGGCCATCTTAGTATGTGTTCCTTTGTGGGCAGCTTGTTCATTCTTTTCTGGTGCCTCATAGTATATTTTCTTTATCCTGTTAATCCAAAAAACAAAACCAAAAAAAAAACCCCCAAATTATCTTTATGATGAGCATTTGCAGTTACATACTCATGTACATTGACTCTTTCTATTTATGGAAAAATTCCTCAATTATTCCAATTATTCAGTTAAATCTGATTTCTTCCTTGAGAACAGTCTTTTTGTTCAGTTGTCTATTCTCTGACCTCCATACTCTCTGTAAATCTCTAAGTTTTTATTTAACGGCACTTATCTGGTTTTCTGAAATGTGAATTCCTTTTTTGTTCTCCAGTGTAGATTTTAATTTTGCCACTGTGTATTTAGTTTTCTTGCCATCCTCATTTACCTTATTCATCTTTCTTTTTACTCGTTAATTTAGCTTGATTTCTCCTTTTAGCTGTTGGCTCCTATTTTATAGGATCAGTGTCTTTTGACATTTGAGGATCTCAAAAAGTTTCTAAAATCTAATTTTTGTTCCTATAGTAAATCAAATTCACTGAGCTAAGTAGTAGGAATGATGTTTCCTTTACAGTTTCTGTAGCATATTCTCATAGGCCCAGTTTTTGTTTTTTTGTTTTTTATTTTCTTCTGCTCACTCAATCTTTTAAAAACAATTTTTTTTGAAGTATAGTTGATTTACAATTTGGTGTTAGTTTCTGCTGTAGAGCAAAGCGATTCAGATGTATATTTTCTGACTTTCGTTTCATTATAGTTTATTATAAGATATTGAATGTAGTTTTCTGTGCTATACAGTAGGACCTTGTTGTTTATCTATTTTGTATATAGTAGTTTGTATCTACTAATCCCAAACTCCTAATTTATCCCTCCCCCCACATTTCCCTTTTGGTAATCATAAGTTTGTTTTCTATGTCTGTGAGTCTGTTTCTGTTTTGTAAATAAGTTCGTTTGTATCATTTTTTAGATTCCACATATAAGTGATATCATGAGAAATTTGTCTTTGTCTGACTTCAGTTAGTATGATAATCACTAGGTCTATCCATGTTGCTACAAATGGCATTTCATTCTTTTTTATGGCTGAGTAATATTCCATTGTGCATATATACACTACAACTTCTTTCTCCATTCGTGTGTTGATGGATGTTTAGGTTGCTGCCATGTCTTCGCTCTTGTAAATAGTGCTGCTATGAACATTGGGGTGCATATATCTTTTGGAATTAAAGTTTTATCCAGATATATGCCCAGGAGTGGGATTGCTGGATTGTATGGTAACTCTATTTTTAGTTTTTTGAGGAACCTCCATACTGTTCTCTATAGGGGCTGCACCAATTTACATTCCCACCAATAGTGTAGAAGAGTTCCCTTTTCTGCACACCCTCTCCAGCGTTTATTATTTGTAGACCTTTTGATGATGGGCATTCTGTGACCAGTGTGAGATAGATAGTTACCTCATTGTAGTTTTGATTTGCATTTCTCTAATAATTAGTGATGTGGAGCATCTTTTCATGTGCTTTTTGGCCATCTGGTGTGTCTTCTCTGGAGAAATGTCTCTTTAGATCTTCCACTCATTTTTTGATTTGGTTGTTTGTCTTTCTGATATTGAGCTGCATGAGCTGTTTGTATATTTTGGAGATTAATCCCTTGTTGGTCACTTCATTTGCCAATATTTTATCCCATTCTGTGGTTTATCTTTTTGTTCACTTTATGATTTCCTTTGCTGTGCTCACTTATTCTTGAAAGCTTGAATGTAGAGTGATCTTTCTAGATATTTGCCAGTAAATACGTACTGAATTGTTTGACTTCGCTTTTTGCCAACTTACATACTGGTTGAATCTCCTTCTCGGTTATATAGTTGAATGGCAACACTTAATCTAGTTCCCAGGTTCTAACAGACTTGCATATAGTGTTAGTTGGAAGCCCTAGGATGGAATTTCTTCCCTCCACTTCTTTTTTAGCTGCTGATACGATGATTTACATAAACAAACAAATCTAAGTCTTAGAAAATGCTCCTTATATACTCAGAGGCACAATTTAGCAAGTTCTAAACAATTATTTTTGCATATTTCATTTGCCTGCTAGACAAATCAAGTTTAACACATAATTAAAAATTGTACTATCTGGAGGGAACTTACCTCAACATAATAAAGGCCATATATGACAAACCCATAGTCAACATCGTTCTCAGTGGTGAAAAACTGAAACCATTTGCTCTAAGATCAGGAAAAAGACAAGGTTGTCCACTCTCACCACTGTTATTCAACATAGTTTTGGAAGTTTTAGCCACAACAATCAGAGAAGAAAAAGAAATAAAAAGAATCCAAATTGGAAAAGAAGAAGTAAAGCTGTCGCTGTTTGCAGATGACATGATACTATACATAGAGAATCCTAAATATGCTACCAGAAAACTACTAGAGCTAATCAATGAATTTGGTAAAGTAGCAGTATACAAAATTAATGCACAGAAATCTCTTGCATTCTTATACACTAATGATGAAAAATCTGAAAGAGAAATTAAGGAAACACTCCCATTTACCCCTGCAACAAAAAGAATAAAATACCTA
Source organism: Orcinus orca (assembly GCF_937001465.1). NCBI lineage: Eukaryota > Metazoa > Chordata > Mammalia > Artiodactyla > Delphinidae > Orcinus > Orcinus orca. The sequence continues at coordinate 71,025,343 of NC_064567.1, forward strand.
GGAATAAACCTACCTAAGGAGACAAAAGACCTGTATGCAGAAAACTATAAGACACTGATGAAACAAATTAAAGATGATACAAATACATGGAGAGATATACCATGTTCTTGGATTGGAAGAATCAAAATTGTGAAAATGCCTCTACTACCCAAAGCAATCTGCAGATTCAGTGCAATCCCTATCAAACAACCAATGGCATTTTTCACAGAACTAGAACAAAAAATTCACAATCTGTATGGAAACACAAAAGACCCTGAATAGCCAAAGCAATCTTGAGAAAGAAAAATGGAGCTGGAGGAATCAGGCTCCCAGACTTCAGACTATACTACAGAGCTACAGTAATCAAGACGGTATGGTACTGGCACAAAAACAGAAATATAGATCAATGGAACAGGATAGAAAGCCCAGAGATAAACCAACACACATACTTTCACCTTATTTTTGATAAAGGAGGCAAGAATATAGAATGGAGAAAAGACAGCCTCTTCATAAAGTGGTGCCGGGAAAACTGGACAGCTACATGTAAAAGAATGAAATTAGAACACTCCCCAACACCATACGCAAAAATAAACTCAAAATGGATTAAAGACCTAAATGTAAGGCCAGACACTATAAAACTCTTAGAGGAAAACATAGGCAGAATGCTCTATGACGTAAATCACAGCAAGATCCTTTTTGACCCACCTCCTAGACAAATGGAAATAAAAATAAACAAATGGGACCTAATGAAACTTCAAAGCTCTTGCACAGCAAAGGAAACCATAAGCAATACGAAAAGACAACCCTCAGAATGGGAGAAATTATTTGCACATGAAGCAACTGACAAAGCATTAATCTCCCAAGTTTACAAACAGCTCATGCAGCTCAATGTAAAAAAAAAAAAAAAACCACTCAATCCAAAAATGGGCAGAAGACCTAAATAGACCTTTCTCCAAAGATATACAGATCGCCAACAGACACATGAAAGGATGCTCAACATCACTGATCATTAGAGAAATGCAAATCAAAACTACAATGAGGTATCACCTCACACCAGTCAGAATGGCCATCATCAGAAATCTACAAATGATAAATGCTGGAGAGGGTGTGGAGAAAAGGGAACCCTCTTGCACTGTTGGTGGGAATGTAACTTGATATAGCCACTATGGAGAACAGTATGGAGGTTCCTTAAACTAAAAATAGAACTACCATATGACGCAGCAATCCCACTACTGGGCATATACCCTGAGAAAACCATAATTCAAAGAGTCATGTACCACAATGTTCATTGTAGCTCTATTTACAATAGCCAGGACATGGAAGCAACCTAAGTGTCCATCGACAGATGAATGGATAAAGAAGATGTGGCATATATACAATGGAATATTACTCAGCCATAAAAAGAAACAAAATTGAGTTATTTGTAGTGAGGTGGATGGACCTAGAGTCTGTCATACAGAGTGTAGTAAGTCAGAAGGAGAAAAACAAATATCATATGCTGACACATATATATGGAATCAAAAAAAAAAAAGTTCTGAAGAACCTAGGGGCAGGACAGGAAGAAAGACGCAGACATAGAGAATGGACCTGAGGACACGGGGAAGGGGAAGGGGAAGCTGGGACGAAGTGAGAGAGTGATATGGACATATATACACTACCAAATGTAAGATAGATAGCTAGTGGGAAGCAGCCGCATAGCACTGGGAGATCAGCTCGGTGCTTTGTGACCACCTAGAGGGATGGGATAGGGAGGGTGGGAGGGAGGGAGACGCAAGAGGGAGGAGAAATGGGGATATATGTATATGTATAGCTGATTCACTTTGTTATAAAGCAGAAACTAACATACCATTGTAAAGCAATTATAGTCCAATAAAGATATTAAAAAAAATTTTGTACTATCTGGTACTTTGTTTTAGGTGTTCCTGTTAATAGATATTATAACAAATAATTCAGGTATTAGAATGTAAAGAGTATAGTAGAAATAGAAAAAATTAGGCAAGATAAACCTCATGGATAGGTTAGAATTATGGTTAGAAAGTATAACAGCTGCTGTGGGTATGATTTAGAGGTTATTAGAAATGACCCTTACTTCAAAATAGCTCCTTGTATCCATTTTAGTAATTCTACCAATTGCAGGCCATTTTTTAAAGATTTGTTTTTTTTATTTTTAAAAGGTCATCTTTGACCTCCCCACCCTGTATTTTTGTTTCTTCCTTACCATACAGAGTCTTAAAAAAACATGTCATAAAAGTATATTCGTAAGTACCTCACCTTTACTGCTAGATCATAAGTTAAATGTAATAAAATGAAGTTGCTGGTGCCTGGATCATTGTGAGCATTCAGTGACTGTTTACTGAACCTGCATCTTTTAGGAAAGATATTGTGTTATATATATATTTGTGTTGTGCTTGGTTCAGTTCTTTGGCCCTGAAAAGTGTTTAATATGTGTTGTTGAGCAAATCCTTAGGAAGGTATGAAACCTCAGGCTTTAACCAGAAAAGCAATATGAAGCTGAATGTTAAGAACTTGTGATCAGGATCAGGAGTTTTAGGTCTAAAGATTCTAGACTCAACTTTCCTAATAGACCAAGGTGGACTCAGCCTCGCAATCATATAAGATTGGGCATAAACCTGAAGATATGAATGGCTTCTATGGCTAAATAATGACTTAACTACACGCAATGATTAAGGAAAGGGAAAGATGCTGCACTTTGTGCTTCCTCATTTAATAAAACTGAAAGCCAGAGAAAGCACAAAGTCCAAGCTTATCTAAAAAAAATATCAAAAAATTTTAAGAGTTTTTTTTGGTAGAAAATAAACTACTAGAGCTTAAAATTCAGGTAAAGGCTTTATGTTAAGACTCCTTTGTGTATTTTCTCAAAGCCTAATTTTAACTCTTGTCCCATTGATTGAGAGAGCTTGATCCATTGGCTTATGTTGTAAGTGGTAACCAGTGAGGCAGAAAGGGTCAAAGAAAAGTAGCATTCCATATGAATCCCAAAGAGAAGATCAGGCTTGTTTCTCACCCTATAAGTTTTTGTTACTGGAAAAAAAAAAAAAAAAAAAAGGAAAAAAGAGGAAAAGAATGGAGATGAAGGATGAGGTTAAGTCTCACCTTGCAGTGTACCTGTTAACACCTCATTGCTAGGTCATTAAGATGAGTAAGTGGAGGTTTGGGGTTCCAGACTTTATTTATTTTCTCTTAAATTCAAATGTCTTTCCAGGAGTTCCTGGACTTTGTATTATAATCTCCAGATACTTGGCAATAAATTTCAGCTACCATAACCCATTTAATAAATTTTTTTGGCAGTGGCTTATGGAGAAAATTTTGTTAAAAGAGGAATGATTACTGTGGAGGTGAAGTTAGATATGTCAAGAGATGAAATAGTGAAAAAAATAAGCAACTTAATGATTAGAATCTCTACTCTTAAAGAATATGTTTTCAAAATGAGGGAAATACTGTATTTTATGTTTCCATGTTAATCATTATATATCCTTCATGCAGTGCAAAACTGTGGTTGAAAATATGTTAAACAGTTCCTTTTATGTAGTAGCAACTCATAAATAAATACTTGATATATCTGAACTGTGGAGACATGTCTTATATATCATTGTATTTTTTAAAATAAATTTATTTATTTATTTTTGGCTGCATTGGGTCTTTGTTGCTGTGCGAGGGCTTTCTCTAGTTGCGGCGAAGGGAGGCTACTCTTCGTTGTGGTGCACGGCGGTCTTCTCATTGTGGTGGCTTCTCTTGTTGCGGAGCACGGGCTCTAGGCGTGCAGACTTAAGTACTTGTGGTACACGGGCTTCAGTAGTTGTGGCTCATGGGCTTTAGAGCGGAGGCTCAGTAATTGTGGCTCACGGGCTTAGCTGCTCCGCGGCATGTGGGATCTTCCCGGACCAGGGTTTGAACCCATGTCCCCTCCATTGGCAGGCGGATTCTTAACCACTGCACAACCAGGGAAGTCCCTATCATTGTATTTTTAATGTTTCTTTTTATGCCTGCTTCCTTTTTTTTTTCCTGCCTTCCCTCTTGTCTCCCTTTTGACTTTATTTAAAAATATTTATTCATCTCTTTTTTATGCAAAATGCCATGTAGAAATATAACGAGTAAAATAAATGCCTGTATTAGAGGCACTGGCCAGTTGGAAGATAAGGCAAATAAAATAACAGGTAGAACATTAAAGAAATAAGGCTATAAAAACTTCAGTAGTCCAATGAGGTCCACCAAGTAGGTTCATCAAGGAGGTCTTTATAATGGAGATATCTGACTTAGTTCTTGCATCAGTTCATTGATTTATGTTTTTCATTCATTAAAAGTACTTTTGAGGATCTACTATATTCCAAGCATGGTTTACAGACACGAAAAGTTCAGAGGTAAACAATACAACTCTAGTCTGTGTTTTCATAGATCTTACCAGATAGTAAAGAAAATATACAATTAACAATATTATACAACAGTTACAGAATTGTGCTAAATGTTCTGAGGAAGACCTAGAAGAACTAGTAGAGCATATAGTAGGAGATCTAATTTAGAGATCCCAGGGAATGCTTTATCGAGGAAGTGACATTAAAACAATTTGGGGGCTTCCCTGGTGCGGCAGTGGTTGAGAGTCCGCCTGCCGATGCAGGGGACATGGGTTCGTGCCGCGGTCCGGGAAGATCCCACATGCCGCGGAGCGGCTGGGCCCGTGAGCCATGGCCGCTGAGCCTGCGCGTCCAGAGCCTGTGCTCCGTAAAACAATTTTGAAGAATGTATAGGTATAAGCCAAATGAAGGCTAGGGTTATGGAGGCAAGAAGGAAGAATTTGGTCATAGATGGGATAGCATGTATGACGATCCTAAGGCTGGTATGATTTTGAGTCTTTTGAGGAGTGGAAGGTAAACCTTTGTGGGAGAAATAGAGGTCAAGTGAGGGAAGAGTATGAGATGAAGCTGGAGAGGTGGGGAAGGGCCTATATATGCTGCCTTGAGAAATTTTAACCTCATCCTTGAAGTCACCGAAGGGTTTAAGCAAAGGTGGCTACTGTTAAGTGGCAAATAGCATAGAGTGAAAGTCAGATAGCCAGTTACAAGGCTATCTCAGGAGTTCAGATTAAAGATAATAGCACCTTGGATTTTGTATGGTTTTGGCATTGGAGTTAAGAGAGTGATTCATTATGTATCTTCCAGGGAAAGTAGACAATACTTGTTGGTTAGTTGGAGAGGGAGTGTCAAGAGGACTGTAAGATTTCTTATATGAGCAATGGTGGATTATGATATCCTTTACTGAAATGAGGAACAGTGTGTGAAGTTTAAGATTATGAACTCAAATCTATGATAGTCTCACTTTATGAAAACAAATGCAGATTTTGGAGGGGCAATTTAGACAAGTGTGCAAGTATACTGTTCAGAAGGGACATCAGCACTGAAGATGAAAATGTGAGAGTTAGGGGCACAAGGAGGGATTTTGAAGCCATTGTGTCGATGTTACTCATCAAGAGGGTATCATGCTGAGTGAAACACGGCAGACAGAGAAAGACAAATACCCTATAATCTAAAATCTGTATGTTTAGACCTGGAATCTAAGAAACAAAACAAAATGAAAACAGACTCAAATGTGTAGTTGCCAGAGGGAAGGGGGTTGGAGAGTTGGGCCAAATAGGTGAAGGGGATTAAGAGGTACAAACCTCCAGTTATAAGTAAGCCACAGGGGTGTAATACACAGCATAAAGGATATGGTCAAAAATATTGTAATAACTTTGCATGGTGACAGATGGTTACTAGACTTATTGTGGTGATCATTTTGTAATGTATGCAAATGTCAAATCACTATGTAGTACATCTTAAACTAACATAATATTGTATGTCAGCTATATTTCAATTAATAGAAAATAGTGGATGTTATTTGGGACAGCAAAATGATATTTTTTCCTAGACATAATTTTTGCCACATGGTTCCAAATACACATGTCATTCTGCTGCATGATTTTAATACAGTCAGGGACAAGTATTTTCCTCTCTTGAGTAACAGGGACAAGTATTTTTCCCTCTTGAGTAACATTCCTCTAACACAATAATGTAAGGGAGAATAAAATGCATTAATTGAACCTACTTTTTAACACTAATTGCTTGTATAGTATCTGTTCTTGAATAGATATTTAGAAATTTCTTATGATGGATTCTTCTGCCCTCACTCCATGCCCCCAGAGAATGTATTTTGATGGTAATTTATTGGAATATTTGATTGGTTAAATAATGTCTTATGTCAGGCAATTTTGTAAATAACATGTTCTCCCCCCCCCAAGGAATCGGGTTAAGGGTGGAAATGTTTTTATAGTAATTATTATCTAATTTGTTGCTTTAAAGAGCCCTATTTTATATATCCCTAATAGTTCATTTCATCAAATGTTTATAAAATCTTCCCCATCAAAGGGTCTAACTGAAATATGAAATGTGTTAACTCATGATAATTTAAAAGCAGAGTTTGTTAAGTATCTATGTGATCTCTACTAAAGGTATTGCAGCTGACTTACTTGTTTTTTAAAAGAAACACTTCAGTGTTCCACAATCTAAATTATAGATTTTATTTTATTATAAAATAAGAAGAAGCTCTTTCTGCATAACTGTGAAGAAATTGATAAGCAGAATAGGCAAGCAGTTGGAAACTCTTCCAGTTTATTACAGATGTCACATGATCTAAAGTAAGGCTAGAATTACTCTTGAAATAAATTCACAATTTAAAGAGTCAGCTCATTTTGTGGCTTCACTGATAAAATTGAAACCTCTACTGAATTGAATTATCTGTCTAAAAATGCTTCATAATGATTTAAGATACTGGTAAAATTACAGTATTTTTTTAAACCTGAAATTTCTTAAGTATCACCATCTTTATTACTTTACTACTAAGTAAGCTAGGGTCTGAGTACTCATTAATCCATGAGTTGACTTCTTTGCATATATATCCAGATCCATAGAGCTAAATAGCACTGTGTGCTTCCTGGGAATTTGTGGATATGTATTATTTCTCCATTTGTAAATTTATTTGGAAAAGAATGCCTTTTTTGGAGCAATCATATTGTCATGTAACTTGTATCATTCCTTTGTATCATTACTCATCTTGTGCTGTGTTTTCTTTGTCCTGAAGGAATTGCCTATGATCCTCTGATGCTGAAACACCAGTGCATTTGTGGCAATTCCACCACCCACCCTGAGCACGCTGGACGCATACAGAGCATCTGGTCACGGCTGCAAGAAACTGGGTTGCTAAATAAATGTGAGGTAATCCTGAATTGGCCACACTCTTTTACTTACTTAAATAAATCATGTAAAGAGGCCAGTATTCAATTGGGTAGGTGTAGAAAAATGTTAACTCTGTAGTACAAACACCATGATTGATGAACCATCGTAGACATTAGTAGCATAGAACTTATAACCTGACACTGGGCTGGGCACACAGTGGGTACTCAGTCTGTGTTGATGGACTGAGCAGCTGCCTGATGTATGTGCTGTTACTGCAGCGTTTTTCTGTACACACAGTAGTATTCTAGGTATCATTTATTGAGTTAATTTTCTGAGAAACTCTTCACAAACTGTTAAGTGCTCAGTAGTTGTTATTTCTTGTTATAAGCGATACTCTGAACTAACGTATATGCCGATTTTGCCTCGTGGAAATGAATAGTTTTAAAAGATTAACTGTCTTCTTACCAAGAAAAGTCACTTCTTCTTATTGATGTTTAGATTCATTTCTGTAGATTCTTGGTGAGTCTCATTTTTTATTTAGAAAAATTAGTTTCTTTAGGCTTTCAAAAGTTAAAAGTAAAAGTGTTATCAGGTCAAAAAGACTCCCATTGTCAAATCTGCAAAATATATAACAACCAGCAGTTGTTTGATTTAGTTGCTGTAAATGTCTAAAGTTGCTTAAGATCCAGTAACAGTCTATATTTGAGTCTGAAACTTTTTTAAAAGAAAAATATCCCCCATGTGTTTTCTTACATTACCTTAACATTTATTGATCAAAAGCACTTTTTCTTGGGTCTATATTCTGTTCCAGATGTGTTCTAGGGACTAGAATTATGGAATTTCACAAGGCAAACATGGTCCCTATTCTTATAGACTGATAATTTAACATGTTGCAGAACATATTTGGTTCTGTTATCCTTCTTTATAGAGCAATGAAGGGAATCTAACTAGTTCTTACCAGTTTGGGAAAAAAGTAAATGGATAATATTGATATTTTGACCATAGTTATGTCAGAAGGAAACTAATACTTTGAAACCATACTAAATTCACTGTACTTTGATAAAATGAAGACAATCTTTTGTGACTACTTTTGAGTTAATTGAGTTAACTGATTTTGACAATCGAAAATGTAGTCAATAAAATTCTATTCAAAGCCAATTTACTTTAAAGTGAACCTGTAAAATATTTCAGTTGAAATAGACATGCCAAAGGAGACAGACTATTTCTTAGAGTAAAGTGCACTTGCCTCTATTTGATAGCAGGAGTTAATTCAGTCTGATTTTTCTTCTCTGCAAAGTACTAAAAATAACTGACTTTTAAAGATGCAAACTCATTCATTCGTTGTGTTCATTTCTAAGGATAAATTATTTTTTTTATTGATTTTCTCTTTTGAAGATGAACTGTCTATCTCATCTTACAAGGGAATTAAATGGTTATTTTCTTTACATCAAAATATAGATAATGTCGATGGGTCATTCAGCAGTTGGGATTGTAAATGAATACGTCAGAGCAGTGTATACAGACTTAGTTTCACAAGTTTTATTATGTGTTGATAATAGAATTATCAAATGTTTTTCATATGTGGAGTTCTGCTTTTGATTAAATGTATCCTTTACCTAGAAACCCCAAAGTGACAGAATTTCAGCTAGATTTATTTCTCTGGTTCTTTCCTGAGTGAAAGTCTATTATTCATATTTTTCCAGTAGCATCCATATTATATGGCAGAAGGCTTTCATACTCTTTGGTAAATTTTAGAGTTATCTTCAAGGTTTTCATGATTTTGATAATGCAGTTTGGAAGCCAAACCACTCTACTGTCTGCACGATCCTATATGGAGCCGGTAAAGTAAACCATCAAGGAGACTTACTTGTGGTAGACTAGCCTTAATGGATATTTATTCATGAGAGTGTTCCTGTCTCACCTTCGCATCTACTATAGATGTTTTCTAGCTTGGCTGTCTCTCTCTACTTTTGCAAGCTGAGGCATTGCTGTTTACATTTTTTTCACTTTCAAGTCTTTGTTATATCCTGAAGCCCTGCCCCAACTGCTCCAAATTAGCAGTGCCTGATGATAGCCTGAAATGCATTGTTAGTTTGTGATATCCCTTAAATCTGTTACCTGAAGGAACACTATTTATGAAAGGAGCAAAGTGCAGAAGTAAATGGAATGTAAGATGGTTCACACTGGTCTTAAAATTTAAAAGTCTATTATCCTTTTGTGATCAGTCTTCTTCTTCTGTTCCTGGTACCTCACATTATTTTAGTCTTGTATTATTTGAAACCATGAAATTCAGTTTATACAACAGCACTGCTGATGTGACATCAGGCCCAGGATGAAATGTTAGAAGAACAGTGGGCACCCCACAGTTGAGTGAGAACGAGTGAGTCTATTCCAGTCCAGTCAGCAAAGACGAGTCTCTCTAGCAAACAATCACACAATTAACAAATAATGCACTTGAAAGCCCAGATTGGCAGATTGGCTCTTAATGAAGACCAAGCACAAAAGTCTGATCCAAAACTTTAAAAGTGCAAACAGAACACTCTTTTTCCTAACTTAGTTTAAGGACAGTTCAGCAGGTGTTTGCTTTCCTAAGTGATGAAATTGTTGCCCATATTATTTATTTGCTCCTGTGTTATCAAAACATCTATGACTTATGCTGACCTAATCCAAAACATGCCATAGAATTTCACTGGGACAGGAGGTAAGGAGTCTCAATTCTGCTGGTGTACAGAGAAAAAAATGCTTTCCTCAGCCAATGGAGTAGTCAATGTTGCAATTAAACAATGATTATGATAGAAAAGATGGCGATTTTAAAACGTTGAAAGGGCTTCTTTGTTTTTAAACAATAGTCTGATCCACAAATCAAACTTATGTATCGTTTCAATTCATTTATCAATGTAGAAAATTAATCAAAATGGATTCCTTCAAAGGTTATTGTTCAGTGTTAGAGTTGACCTTAGTCCTGCCATTAATTATCTGTGTACTTTTGTCAGATCATTTAACCTTAGTGATCTTTGGTTTTCCCATATGTAAGATGAGGGTGTTAAGCAGGATATTTGCTAGGATCTTTCGGCTCTAATATCATATGAAATTAGATGCCTAAGAAGTTAATTTGGAGCATAACACTTTCTTTGGTTAAGAGTAGACAAAACTTTTAGGATGTTTTAGTAAACATACTGCTTTTAGTTTGTAAGCTATAGTGTAAATTGGCTGTGCTTACAGTCCTGATTGGCAGCCAGAGAAAACATTAGTCCTTATTATATTAGATTACAGTGGTTACATGGGTTAACTTCTCTTGGCATGACGTGGCACTGTTTTAAAAAAATTGAAATAGTTAATAGTCCCTCATGCCAATACCATTTAGTTGTTTCCCCTGTTGAATCATTCACACTGAGTTTAGTGATTCTGTTGGGAGTAAAAAGCAAAACCAGCAGCTTTCTTGTCACCATAAGAAATGGGTCTGGAGGGGTCATTTGGTGTCCTCTTTGAGAATAAGCTCTTGGATTAGGTAGCCAGGTTTCTGAAGTGTGTGTGCCCCTGAAGAAAAAGATGTGCTCTTCTGTGCTTAAAAAATTGCAGAGGTTGACCCATCATCTGTTAGAAATGCACTTGCAGGTGTTTTTCCAGAAGTGCTCATGACTCTCAGCCCCACCACGCCACCCACAGACATTTGCTTGCTCTCACATTTGTTTTGAGAATAATAACATTTTATAATGCTTTTGTTGGATTACACATTATATGGAATTTGCATTGCCTCTTTGTGACTAATATTGAATAACTTTGTTTCGCTTAATTCATAAGTAAAAACCATAAGCAACATACTGTGCTGAAATGTTTAACTCCTTTATTCAAGTGCCAACACAAAGTAATTACAAACAATTCTGGGACACAGAACCAAGCTACTGTTGCCCCTTCTGGGACTTCTCAGCCATTCCAGTGAAAAAAGTAGAGAGCAGGTTTAGTGTAAAATCTTAAGATGCCAGGGAGCTCAGGGATAGGGTCTCCAGCACACTTTCCTGCACACACAAGTGATTTTTAAAATACCTTTTGTAAATCTAAATAAAGAAATATAATGCTGTTTAGAAAAACTCAATTTTGAAGTGTGCAAGTTTTCTGACTTGAAGGTTACAAAGTACTAAACATTGCAAGTTAATGGAAATTCAATTAAACGTTTGTTTTATGGACTAATCTAACTAGATGGCAGCACATAACAGCTTACTGTTTTGTTTAGTTTGCAAAAAACTTTTGTGTGTGTGCTTGTGTCTTAGAATCTAACCACAAAGCAATAAGAAACTCAAACAGTGAATCTGGTGAATTGTCTCTAAAGGATATGGCAGTTATGGAAAGAAATACAAATGATCTAGATGTGATGAGTAAACCAAGGTGTCATTATTCTGAGAGAAATTTGTATAACCCAGTAGAGTGGACCCTGGCAGATAAATAACATTAAAAATACGTGTGCAGCCCATAATCAGAATTAAGATGATTTGGAATTTTTTTTTTTGATTTTGATTTCTGCAAAAAAAAATTAATGTGGAAAACAACCAATAAAAGGAAGTAAGACAGGCTGCCTTTCTGAGTCCATTTGGAAAGTGATAACAGGATTTTTTTTTTTTTAAACAGCAGCATTAAATCTTATTAGCAAAAAATGACTAGTTATATGGATTTGAACTGTCTGAAAGTTGTTGTGCTAAAGTAACAAAATATTTATTGTGACAAATTTGTTTCATACATGATTAGTATAAAAAAATGCTTCAACCCAAATCAGTAAAATGTTCATTACAATGTTTAAAAAAATAATTACAACATAGGAGATTCAGTTGCATAAAAATTGTGAAAATTGAGCCAGTACACTAAGGCATAACATTTTTTTCTTACTTTCTGATGAGCATAATGGTTTGAAATGAGTGGACACAAAACTGGAAAAAAAGTACATAGTACATACGCTTTTTACCACCCAGACATTTGTTATTGAATGGACTTGCTGTTTTCTGAAGTACTTTTGAAATTATTCTATGCCCTGAACTACTTTTAAATAAATTGTAATGACTGAATCCAGCAGTATTACATGCAAGTAGATGACACTTGTTATTCTGAAGATCAGATAAACTTTTTTTTTTTTTACTCTCCAACCTTCTCTCTGCCAGCCATTTATTTTAGCTATTCCATAGTCCCAAATGTTGGTTAGTACAGGGTCAGCATCTTGAATTCACTTATGAGCAGGAAGAATGGACAGCTCCCTCTAAGATGTGGTTCTTGACCTAGGTTACCCATTAAAATCCACTGGGTGGGTCTCAGTTTCTGGATGCCTAGGTTGTAACCAAAGTTAAGCAGGAGCTCTGAACGTATGACCCAGACATTAATACCTTTTAAACTTATGCAGCTGATTCCAAGGTTCACCAATGTTAAAAATCAACAGAAACTCAATTTCTTAACATAAGCTTAATGAGGTAGAGACAAAGAGGTGAATGGAGTCAAATATTTGGAGATGGGAGAGTAACAAAAGTAAACATTTACCTGAGAAACAAAGGTGGTATTAACTCAGAAGTTTCATGCACAAAATTTTTTTTAAATTGGGAAAAATGTTCTTTATTTTGAAGTTGTCATGGGATAGGAAAATGAGTTCTAAAAAATACTCTTATTTTTCAAATATGATTAAGCATTTTTAAAAAATGGGCTTCAAGGAAAACCTGGCATCTTTTTGAAAACCTTCATAGTGAGATCTCCTCTCTTGCTTCAACCATGGTAATTTATCATTTCAATTATGATAGTTGCTTGCCCAAGGCAAATCTATAAATCAAAATGAAGGATATTTTATTGAGTGTTGTGTATAAGGTAATTTCTCATAGCCATTTTAGGGCTTACCATTTTCACTTACCATTCTAGGGCTAAAAGTAATTTGGTTAAATCTCCTTATGTTTATAGATGAAGAAACAAAGCTCCAGAAAGGTACCTCATAGCAGGCTATGGGCACGTTAAGGACATGTGACAGTCAGAACCCAGAACTCAGGGCTCCTGACTTGCAATTCACTTTCTTTTCATATGACTGACAGAAAGGACCAAGAGCTTGTCGGACTGCCTGCCGGCTTAGTAGCCGCCTTCCTTCTTTCATTCCCCTTTCCTTATAAGAAAGCCTCTGAGGAGAACAGGTTATTAGATGATGAGGGATCTACGGAAGGAGAGAATGCAGTGCGGGGAGGGGATAGAAACTATCTTCTTTGTAACATTTAAAGAAGCAGTTGGTTGTAGCATTTGAAAACTCCGGTTGGTAAGCTTGGGCATGAGCAATGAGACTGGATTTTTTTTGTTTGTTTAAGAGGAAAGAGTATCGACAATAATGAATAGGTGTGAACTGATTTGTTAAATATTAAGAATGGGGTTTGTAACAGAGGGTAACTTTGACAGTCATAAGTCATTTATGATTCTTTAGTTTAACTCTGTAAGTCTGCAGCCCTGCAGATCTTTGTAGAAAAAAATAAAAACGCATCCCTATATTTAGGGACACTGGATGAAATATTTTCAGAAAATGAGATATTTCAGTGGAAATTCTTGCCTAATATGTCACCACTTTGAAAATGATTAAAGAAAATGGGGTCTCCCCCAGCAGAGGCAGGTACTTTGACTTGTCAAATTGAAGTTGGACATTTTCTCTTAGTTTGGAACTGCCACAAAATAAGCCCTTTCATGTCCTCAGTAATACCAAACCAATGCAATCCATCTGTTCTGCTAAATTATTTCTAGTTCCCTAACCAAAGGCACTGCTTTTTCATGCATTTTATCATGATTTTATGCCCTTTATTATATTTTACAAAAGGTTCTGATTCCTCCAGGGCCAATGAGAACTGATTAGGACACTGGCCTCAATCCAGGCTTTGAACAGAGGAGGGGAAGGAATAGAACTATTTCCTTTTTTCCCTGCTCCTTGGCAGAAAAAAATATGAATCTATACCGTGTGTGTGCTCTGTGTGTGGGTAGGCTGCATTTTATCCTGTCACAGTATGACTTTGTAGATCATGTTCAGAACATTCCTTCTATAATCAGGTTGCATTAACAGGCTTTAATTCAGAAAGACTACTTCTTTAGGAAAAAACCACGGTGTGTTGTGATACTCAATGATATGGTCATTTTGAACAACTTTAGCAAACTTCAAACGTGAATGTATACTGTTTGGGGCTCTGATCTAATAAATAAGATCATATTCCTCGGGTGCTTAGCACAGGGTAGGCGCTCAGGGCGCATGAGTTCCTTTCCTGCTTTCAAGGAAGAAACTACTTGAGTGCAAGTCACAGAGAATGGAAATAGAATAATGAATACCTCCTACATGACAGCGTTTCTTTACTAAGAAATTGAAGGAAGAGCTATAAGGTTTCTTTCTTAGACTTATATTGGCAAGTTACTTAAGACCTATATTTGCATCTCAAGTGAGAAATACCCAGGTGGAGACCCATGCCATCCTTTATAGGCATTGAGTGTCCGAATATACTCAGAATTCTCAAAAATTCTTTTGGTCAAACTCATAGATGACTTTAGCTAGGCATCCTGCAGGCTAAATATCTCTGAGAACGGAAATCAGTATCTCCCTAAATTACAGTTATCAGAGCACTTTATCCTATTTTCTGACTCATTGTGCTCTTGACCTTTGGCTCAAAAGCGCATCATGAGACAAAATTGAAGGAATAAAGGGTACACAGGAAATAGAAAATATGGGAAGGGATTAAACGGAACTATCTATATTTAAGCATAAACACATAACTTAATAAATTACTGATGATGATACCAGAAAATGAAAACTGTTGGAGACCTCAATTTGAGAGGAAAAGTAGAATGTGACAAATTTAAGACATCTGATAATAGTGAGGCAAAACGAACTAATAAGAAAGGAGAGCTGGTGCTCTTTCAGAATTTTTAGTTAGACATCCACGGAGTTCCCACAGCAGTGCCTCTTGGAGGTATAAATCTCAGAGCATGCTTTCTCCAGATCCTTTCTCCAGGTAGAAACATGTTTTCATATTGAACTGGTTTTCACTGCCCTCTTTCTGTAGAAACATGTACACCCTGTTTGTGGGTCTTGTTCTCCAGCGGCCTTAAACGCAGAAAGTGATCGTCAAGAATTAGTGCTTATATTTAGCGTAAATATTTTTTAAAGAAACATTTTCTATAATAATAAAAAGAGTCATTGTAAAATGCTTCCTGGGAATCAAAAAGAAGTGTGGTGGGGGGGAGGTGAAGAAATCAAAGGAAATACTTGTATACTTTGTTACATTTTAGTAGTGAAGGGGAGGTCTTGAGTATACTAAAAAGTAATACTCTTAGAAGAAGTGAAAACTAAATAGGCTGGGCCAGATGCTCTATCCTTAGTGTTAGTTAACTGGTATTACACAAGGGAATGACTGAGATTCAGCAGGTGTTCTCTTAAGATTTATCAGTTCTTGAGCTACTGTCAATAATTGAATCTTGCTAGCAGATTATTTTTCAAATGTGTGATTGAACATTCAGCCTGAATACTAGTGGGATTGTGGGAGAATGAGAAAGGACTTAGGGCAAGCATGGAATGTATGCTATGTAAATATATATGACTAGTTTGTGAAAACATAAAGATATATTTATTACTAATGGTATTTAATGTTACACCAGAGGCAAAAATTCAATGTAGAACTGAAAAATATCTTTATAGAAAAGGAGAAAGGGAAAAAATGATGGCGCTTCATGATAGTAGTCCAAACATGGGTCTGATAGTTAGCTACAGAGCTGGCATTGTTTAAGATAAAGATGTTTCACTGTATCAGCGTATAAGATGGTAGTGGCTATGGATTTCATAGACTCATAGAAGTGAGAGCTGGAAGCCCTGTTATTTCATGGTGTTCACTATTCTGCCAGACCAGGACCGGCTGCCGCAGTCTGGTTTCCAGTGTGCTGCTCATTCTAACATTAGATGACTCAGACCATGGAGTTACTACTACTTACCTTGGGGGATTTTCCTCCAGCTGAAATCTCCCAGTTAAAATGTTTCCCTTTAATAGTGACTTAGAACTTTCTCTTTCTCATTACTTGTCATTCTGCTTCTTTGGTTGTTCTGGTCTTCCATAAATGTCTCCAAATCTAATGTTTACCAGCAAGCCATCTAGGTCAATAACATGTTTGTTTATTGATCAGAGCAATGGTTGACCAGATGGCCATCATAAATTTGCCCTAGTCTTCAGCATTACCTACCTGGTTTAATTTTAACACTCAACGCCTACCTGGGAATAATTTCTCTAAAGCGTATTTTTATTTTTCTGGAAATGTAAATGGGGTGTCAAACAGAGGGAACTTCAGTGCCATCACAAAGAAATTCCATAAGCATTTGTTTATTCAGCACATAATGGCACAGTGTCAAGAAGTTTCTGTTTTACATCACTCCTGTTACCTTCTTCTTACCTCTTGGGTCCCTCACCGTTCCTTTCTCACTGTGACATGATGATTTATTTTCAGTGACAAGCACCTCTACCCAGTAAAGCTCTAGGAAGTGTCAGTGTATCGAGGTTCTCCCTGCCTGCCCCCTCAGGGAACCACACAGCAGCAGCCACATCATCTTAAACTAGGGAGATTGAGCATGGAATTGTCTTGGTCCTGAGAGGTGTCGTTGTCACCTTATGTTTCCACATCAACTGGTAATTCATGGTCAGGAACATGAAAGGACAGGATTCCCTGAACAGATTCTCTCTGAATTTTACTGTAGTTCTCTGCTAATATATTACTTTACAAGTGTCTTGTTTTGATAGATATTTTAAGTAAAATATTAACACGGTTTGGGTAATTTTAGGAAAGCACAGCAATTTTTAAAATAAGGCTAATTAACTTCATACACCAGCACGGTTATTGGGCTCAAAGATGTGCCAGCTGAGAAATGTGACCAGGAAGAACACTTTGTCCATTGACTGACTGAGATTTAATTTATGTACAGTTTTGTCTGTGTTGAAGGACCATTCTTTGTTAGCTGAAGTGAACGTTTCTGCCTAGCATGGGTGTAAAAATATTGACTGAGTCTATAGAGTGTCTCAAACTGTCTCTGATTAAACAGCAGTTATTGTTTTTGTTTAATTTCCATTCTGTCACAAACTAATGCTTATATAAAATACATTAAAAATGAGATACTACAATAGTGAAATAAAAATTGAAGACATACAAGATTATATTTGATTCAGCAGACATAAAAATACTCTGTCAGATTACTATAAAAGTTTCTAAATATTTATTCTCAGCTTTATGCAGACCTCATCACAGACCATTCATAAACACTTCCTGAACTGTTACTGATCCCAGTGTTACATATTTTGAGTGACATTTGTCTAGACGAACACTGTTGTGAGGTGCACACACATGAAGTGATCAGCATATGGGTAATAATCAAATACATTAAAATGTATTGGTATTTACTTATGTCCTTTAAGAAACAGTAAGGAATTTGTTTCAACAAGTTCTTTGGGTGAGTGTGTAAAGTAAGAGTTGAATTTACTTGTTAGCTAAGCAATAGCTCCTGTTTGTTTTTAAGTTGGTACTTTTACAAAGGAGTTAACTATTAATTATTATTAATTTTTAATTATTATTAACTTTTTTGTTTGATGCTTTACATAATTATTTTATTTCATTTGTTCCTCACAGTAATACTATAAGGTAGATGTTATCTTCTTTTTTTTAATAAATTAATTTTTACTGGAGTATAGTTGCTTTACAATGTGTTCATTTCTACTGTCAGCAAAATGAATCAGCCATACATATACATATATCCCCTCCCTTTTGGACTTCCTTCCCATTCAGGTCACCACAGTGCATTAAGTAGAGTTCCCTGTGCTACACAGTATGTTCTCATTAGTTATCTATTTTATACATAGTATCAATAGTATATATGTGTCAATCCCAATCCTTTTTATAGATTTTTTTTTATGCCAAAGAAGAATATGCTTAATGTCAATTGCCCACTTAGGCATAAGCAATCCATTGGATCTGAACCTTGCATACACTTATTTTTCAAGTATTATTATGGTACCTCGTTAATGCAAATCCGTGTCACACTCCTGCATGATGAAACTCCGACCATTATTAATCATCTTAAATGTGACTTGGGGTCTTATTTTCTCCTAAATGTTGTCAGTGAAGTACTGTAGGTCTCTGCTGTTTTCTTTCAGCGAATTCAAGGTCGAAAAGCCAGCCTGGAGGAAATACAGCTTGTTCATTCTGAACATCACTCACTGTTGTATGGCACCAACCCCCTGGATGGACAGAAGCTGGACCCCAGGACACTACTAGGTCTGTATGGGCCTCCATTCTACTGAGAACAGCACATTCCAGCACTGTCATTAGTCAGCGCTGCTGTCAGTTCAAAATACTTGGCAAGCAGTGAGACAAAAAATCAGCTTTTCCAACAGCACTGCTCTGTGGAATGAGTCGTTTACAATAGAAGTCAATGTAGATGAAGAAAATCCCGCATTAGAAAAAATGACACTGCAAGTTTCATGATGTTTACTTTTATTTGAATAGCATTTGTTCACTGTGTTTTAGCTGATAGGAATAAATGCACTGTGGAGTTTGCTGGCTTACATTTTTAGACTAAAAAAAATAGTTTTTGTGTTCTTTATGCAAATTTATCTTCACCTTTCACATTTATTTTGTGTCTTTCAGTTCTTTTTTCTATGACCTTAACAGACAAAGGGTATAATACAACTTATTTTAAGTGAAAACTCCTTACTGCTACACCTAGAACACTGTATTTTATAGTAAGATTGCATTTTAAATCTTAATATTATCAGAGTTTAAAATCAAATTTATGTTTCACAGCTTTATATAGACTTTATATGAGCGATAGAAACAACAGATTTTGAAGAAAGTTCATGACAAAACCGTATTTTAACAGAAACAATCTATTAATTACGTTTATTCATAATCTTTTACAATGCAATAACAATACATGACATGGCAATGTATGACAGAAGGATCATGTTTTAAGTTTTTTAACTAAAAAAGGCATTTGAGGACTTTTTCTTGCCCCTTTCTTTCAAATAAACCTATTGTGTCAGTTCCAAATTATTGGACTCTTTCACGCAATTCAGTATTATTTCAAAATGATTTTATGTTAACTGGTCCTAAACAATTCAAAAGCAAGTGTATGACATGTAGTAGGCAGGCATCTTGGAAAGCAATTATAAGGGGAAATTAACAGTTACCAATTATAACGCTAAAAATCTGCCCTTTTAAAACAAGTGACAGGCATCCCTAAATTTATGAAATAAAGGTATATGGTTGAGTGTGTGTGTGCATGTACATGCATGCAAGGTAGGGAGAAATTGACAGAAAAGGGAACACAGAAAAATTACTCAATTTTTAGAAAGCGTATTATGAAAATTTGATGATGAAAATCAATTTGTATAGTAGAATTAAAGTCATATATGGACTTCCCTGGTGACGCAGTGGTTAAGAATCCGCTTGCCAATGCAGGGGACACGGGTTCAAGCCCTGGTCTGGGAAGATCCCACATGCCACGGAGCAACTAAGCCCGTGCGCCACAGTTACTGAGCCTGTGCTCTAGAGCCTGTGCTCTGCAACAAGAGAAGCCACCACACTGAGAAGCCCACACACTGCAATGAAGAGTAGCCCCTGCTCGCCACAACTAGAGAAAGCACGCACGCAGCAACAAAGACACAATGCAGCCAATAAATAAATAAAATAAATTTATTAAAAAAATAATAAAATAAAATAAATATTCAAATTTCTTTAAAAAAAGAATTAAAGTTATATAGTAACATAAAGGACAGTGAGTCAATCTAAACATATATAATCTGTGTGTTTTTTTCTTCTTTCTGTTGAAGGAATCCATCTCTGCACATGCAGATCTTTACATAAAGTACTTCTTTTGCTGTGGATACTGTCATAAATGTCCTTATTTTAACATGAATTAATAATCCCACCCAGTTTACCAAAATGATGAAGTAAACCAAACAATAACTTTCATGGTCTTCTGTGGTCGAAATACTGATGCATTTTAAAGATTGGAAGCTATGTCCATTTTGATTATTGTTAATTTAGTTAAGAGAAAACAAGTAGAAAACCTTCCCTATTTCTTTTCTTTTCTATATTTTTTAACTAGCTCTCAAATTATTATTCAACCTAAGCATAGGACTAGGTACTTTGGATTTAGTTAGGATAAATTTACACATAGGTGTTTAGATGTTCCAAGACCACCATTATTCCACATGTTAAGAGAAAGGACATATTTGTAAAAGAAATGAAATTTAAACTCCGGCAACTTTGAACTGTCATACTTATGAAACATGGCAATACCACTTTTTTTTTTAATGAAATTTGACACTTTTGAGAAAAACAGATTTTCTCAAAACACACATATCATTTAAAGATTTGATGATTTAGAAATGAATTCTAATACATAATTTAGAACTTGGACAGAAGTCCTTTTCAAATATGTATGCAATGAAAACACCAAGTACCAATTATTTAATTTTTACAGTTTTGATCCAAATGGCCATTTATCTCATTAGTTCTGAATATTTAATGTGAGATAAAATTCATACAATTGATGATTTTAGAATCAACTTTAGATACACATGTGGAGTTCCATAGGCACCTCTCAGGGATCAGTGCAACGATGTCAGCCTTGAGTGCAAGCTACAGGAGTAAAGGTAACCAAGGATGTTGCATTGCTAGGTCTTGATATCGAGCACTAAATTCCTCTTTGATGATGCTTCTGAACTGTATCAGTTTCTCTCATGAATCCAGAAACTTGGCCAATTTTCCTCAATTCAGGGTCTCAGTTAAAAATCCCATTCTTTTAAAAGTTTAATTTTTCATAATTTTTTGTTCTTTGTGAAATTTGAGTTCTTGTGGCTTGTTTTTTGTATCTAAAAGACCAGATTGAAGCTGCCTTGTATGAATGTATAGAAATTCATAGCCATCAAGATATTTTCTCTCTCTTTATCCCTTTCTTTTTCTCCCACACATCCTCTTCTTCCTCTGATCCCTCCCAACACAGATGGTGAGGGAGGGGTTGTCGATGCACACACACAGTAAACTGAAATTTATTCAATTCTATGAATTCTCTGAATTTAATTGATACTACTACTTTTGATAGTTATGTTCTGGAGTTAGGAGAAAGGATTTAAACAAAAGTTCATTATGACCGGACCCATCAGTCTTCGTATGTTGAAAGACATCTATAGCTTATAAAATAATTAGATTTGAAAATGGGCAGCATTTATCTCTTTAAATACTCTAGACCCTGTAAGGTGACACTTTTCAAACATTCTCTTTAGTCATTTCTGCCGAGAGGTTTTTCCTTAGCATTAATATTCCTGTCATTCTTACTACCAGTTTTCGTTATCTTGTGGCTAGCCAGAGCTCAGTCCATGGGTGAGGCAATATAACATTATTAAAAAATAAATTGAGTCAGTTCAGTGAAATAAACATTTTTTGCATACTACTAAATTTAAATTATCGATTAATTTGGTTGTTTAATATTATTTAAACAGTACTAAGCTAGATTCTCCTCAAGTATTAAATCATTTATTTTCTGTATTCCCTTAGAGTTTAAGAATTTTTTAGATTACTTTAAAAATTACTTCAGTACACTGTAATATTATCTTTAACCTTTTTCACTGACTATGGAATGAAGAGTTCAGACATTAAAATATACATTATTATATATTTTAATTTCACATATGACATATGAATACATCCTTGCAAAATATTCAGTGACACAGAAATATCTTTGTTATGAGGAACAACTTAAGAAAACTTTTTACCTCTCCCCAAGCTATCCATAAATTTTTTTTTTTTTGCGGTATGCAGGCCTCTCACTGTTGTGGCCTCTCCCGTTGCAGAGCACAGGCTCAGTGGCCATGGCTTACGGGCCTAGCTGCTCCACGACATGTGGGATCTTCCCGGACCAGGGCACGAACCCCTGTCCCCTGCATCGGCAGGCGGCCTCTCAACCACTGTGCCACCAGGGAAGCCCCCATAAAATTTTTTATGTATCTTTTACTGAAGTCAGTATTCCAGTTTTAATATTTTTTCATGATTTGTTTATTTTTTTTGTTGACTTTTCATCTTTTTTTCGTGAGGCTCCTTATATATAACGAGATATCTTATTTTTTCATTTGCACTTACATTTTTCTTTATCATTTTCCATCTGTTAGCAATTGCATGTGAAAACTCATACAATTTATTGTTTTCAAAATAAACTTTCTTCTGTGACAGTAAAATCTATTTAGACTTTTACAGACATGATGTGAATTCCATCACAAACCTGTTTTCAATTTTCATTATTTATTTCATTGATCATCAATAGAACAAATGAATTAGGATAAGTGAAATGGAGGTTTGTACCTGGTTCTACCACGAATCTCCTGAGTGACCCATATGAGTCACTTCAGAGCTGTTTAACTGTGATATAGAAATGCCCACTGCCGTTCCTTTAATTACTTTGCAAGACAGATTTTAGTCTTGGAGGTTTAGGAGTAGTAATTTTTTGTTTTCTCTATACATGTAGTAGATAATGTAGAAAATCAAAGTGCAGGTAAACAAAAATGATTAAAAATTCCATAAAATCTCAATTCCAAAAGATAGTCACAAGTAAGATTTTGGCATTTACTTTAAAGATACCTTTATATGTATATTATATAGATCCCCAAAAGGTTATCCTATTTATAGTGATTTGTGACTTATTTGTTTAAAAAATTGTGAATGTTGGAGAGGTTTATAGTATACTTGGTCTTAGCTATATCTGAAGTAGAACTTAAAGATAGGTCTGTATACTTAAATAAATGCTTTAATATTTGGAGCATGTAAAAAATGACAGTGTATTTCATAAACTTTGCGGCTCAAAACATTACACTGGAAGGATACACGTAATGAACAGCCGAGTTATTTATGATAAGTTATAAACAAAAAAGGTATTGTGATAAACATCCTGTAGGGCAGTTGAAAAAAATCTTGAGACTCAACTTTCATAAGTATGTGTTTGTTCATGTGGAGTAAAAGGCTCTACATGTAATAATATATGTATTAATTTGCTTTGAGTTCTTAACTATCTAAAATTTGATCAGTTTCCTTCTGACTCAAATGATAAATACGATGTGACATATTATGTGTTAATAAACACCAAAAATTTTAAAAACTATAATTATATTCCAATTTATATATTTTTTCATGTCTTCTTACTGTGTAGGTGACTCTTCTCAAAAGTTTTTTTCTTCATTACCTTGTGGTGGACTTGGGGTAAGTATGAGTTTGTTTACTGCTTTTTAAAAAAAATTTTTTATTGGAGTATAGTTGATTTATAATGTTGTGTTAGTTTCATGTGTACAGTAAAGTAAATCAGTTATACATATATCCACTCGTTTTTAGATTCTTTTCCCATATAGGTCATTACAGAGTACTGAGTAGTGTCCCCTCTGCTATACAGTAGGTCCTTATTAGTTATCTATTTTATATATAGTAGTGTGTATATGTCAATCCTAGTCACTCAAATTATCCCCACCCCCTTTTCCCCCTGGTAACCGTAACTTTGTTTTCTACACCTGTGACTCTGTTCTGTAAATAAGTTCATTTGTACCATTTTTTCTTTAGATTGTACATACAGGCGATATCATATGGTATTTGTCTTTCTCTGTCTGACATACTTCGCTCAGTATGACAATCTCTGGGTCCATCCATGTTGCTGCAAATGGCATTATTTCATTCTTTTTTATGGCTGAGTAATATTCCATTGTATATATGTACCACACCTTCTTTATCCATTCGTCTGTCGATGGGCATTTAGGGTGCCTCCATGTCCTGGCTATTGTAAATAACACTGCAGTGAACACTGGGGTGCATGTATCTTTTCGAATAATGGTGTTCTCCAGATAAATGCCCAGGGATGGGATTGCTGGATCATATGGTAGTCATATGTTTAGTGTTTTAAGGAACCACCATACTGTTCTCCATAATGGTTGTACCGATTTACATTCCCACCAACAGTGTAGGAGGGTTCCCTTTTCTCCACACCCTCTCCAGCATTTATTGTTTGTAGATTTTTTGATCATGGCCATTCTGACTGGTGTGAGGTGATACCTCATTGTAGTTTTGAGTGCTTTTTGACCATCTGTATGTCTTCTTTGGATAAATGTCTATTTAGATATTCTGCCAATTTTTCCATTGGGTTGTTTATTTTTTTGATATTGAGCTGCATGAGCTGTTTGTATATTTTGGAGATGAATCCCTTGTTGGTTGCTTCATTTGCAAATATTTTCTCCCATTCTGTCATTTGTCTTTTTGTTTTGTTTATGGTTTCCTTTGCTGTGCAAAAGCTTTGAAGTTTCATTAGGTCCCATTTGTTTATTTTTGTTTGTATTTTTATTACTCTAGGAGGTGGATCCAAAAAGATCTTGCTGCTATTTATGTGAAAGAGTGTTCTGCCTGTTTTTCTCTAAGAGTTTTATAGTATCTGGTCTTACATTTAGGTCTTTAATCCACTTTGAGTTTACTGCTGTGTATGGTATTAGGGAGTGTTCTAATTTCATTCATTTACATGTAGCTGTCCAGTTTTCCCAGCACCACTTATTGAAGAGTCTGTCTTTTCTTCATTGTATATTCTTGCCTCCTTTGTCATAGATTAGGTGACCACAGGTGCGTGGGTTTATCTCTGGACTTTCTATCCTGTTCCATTGATCTATATTTGTTTTTGTGCCAGTACCATACTGTTTTGATGACTGTAGCTTTGTAGTATAATCTGAAGTCAGGCAGCCTGATTCCTCCAGCTCTGTTTTTCTTTCTCAAGATTGCTTTGGCTATTCATGGTCTTTTGTGTTTCCATACAAGTTGTGAAGTTTTTTCTTCTAATTCTGTGAAAAATGCCATTGATAATTTGATAAGGATTACATTTAACCTGTAGATTGTTTGGGGCAGTATAGTCATTTTGACAATATTGATTCTTCCAATCCAAGAACATGGTATATCTCTCCATCAGTTTGTGTCATCTCCAGTTTCTTTCATCAGCATCTTATGGTTTTCTGAGTACAGGTCTTTTGCTTCCTTAGGTAGGTTTATTCCTAGGTATTTTATTCTTTTTGATGTGATGGTAAATGGAATTGTTTCTGTTTACTGCTTTTAAATAACATAAAATTCCAAAAATATATCCTTTGATTTATCTGGTCAGTTGTGTTTAAGGCTGTTCCTCAGTAAAAGTTATGCTGGACTTCAGGTTATTATGGCTACATAATTTGTAGGGCTCAGTGCCAAATGAAAATAGAGATCCCTTTGTTCAGAAATTATTAAGAATTTCAAGATGACAAAAATACCAAAGTAATCCAAACTTGGGGCCCCTGCTAAATACAGGTTCCTGTGTGAAGCCACTTTGCTAGACTTTTATATTGCTAGAGAAAAGGTAATATGAGAGGGTTTATAACGTAGTTTCATAGCAGAATTCAGTTTTCAGTAGAGTCATACTGAGTATGCATATGCATTATATTCCTGGTGAAAATGGCATAAACTTCACAAAGCACTTTGCATTGTGGGACATTTTGTTTGTGAACCTCCTGAGGCCATTTTTGTCTTCAATAATTAACAAAGCCTTTTTAACCCAGGATATTTATACCATACTTCAAGGACAAATTTGTTCAAATCCAACAATGTATGAAGAAAAATGTCTGCATTTTTGTGGATGATTAGAACATACCCTATAACCTGCAATCTATTTAAAGTTAACCCTTACCAGTAACAAGCCATCATCCTGTAGAACTGAGTGCTAACTCATGTTAGGACAGAGTAATTCTAGATCAGGTTTCCAAGGACTAAGGAATTTAAGTCAGTTAAGTTTCTTAGATATTGAAGGAAAGAACACAACTAGTCCTGAGTACGTTTTAGGTGATATTTTGCTATAACTAAATTTTATACAGGGAAATCCCATACATTTTCAGCTAATTCTGTCATTTTAGTGATGCTAGATTTTGCAAGGATAATCCTTCTATTCCTTCACCTGTGACTCTGCCTTCTAGAAATAAAAATGGCAACTACAACCAATATCCATTTGGACTTTACAGTTTACCAACATGCACCTGAGGTTTGTAATAACGTTATAACGTAGTCGTAATTATTAACACCATTTTGCCGATGAGAACCTGAAGGCTCAGAGAAGTGAGGTTATTTTGCTGAAGTTACTTAGGAAAGGCTGAAAGGCTGAAGGTATGAAGTTGACGTGCTCGTCCATGTGGAGGAGTTCCAAAAGAGCATTTTAGGTCCTTCCAACGCTCTCATCTTCAACAGACCAGCCGCAGCCCCTGGAGCCTAGCAGTGCATCTGTGTGGCTAACGTAGTGTGGTCCCCTTGATGGCAGCTCACCAGTGAGCTTTGCTTTTTGACTCCTAGGACAGGACAGTCACCATCCCACATTAATCCATGCTCATTTTTTGCAACCCTCCAGTGAAGCCAGGAGCTTACAGAGTCATTCTAGAAAGCAGAGAATTTACTGACTTTTAAAATGGGTTTCATTGGTTTTTGCACTTCTTTTCTGACATC
This sequence comes from Orcinus orca, assembly GCF_937001465.1. NCBI lineage: Eukaryota > Metazoa > Chordata > Mammalia > Artiodactyla > Delphinidae > Orcinus > Orcinus orca. The sequence goes on from NC_064567.1 coordinate 71,052,087, forward strand.
CCAAGTGGCCATTTTTAGAGAATGGCTGATTACCTACAAATGAGGCAAAGAATGAAGCAAAGTTAATGACTGCTTAGTGGGGATGGTAATGGGGAGGAAATCAAAGCTGTGAAAAGAGTGGTGATCATCAAACTCCCACTCACTTAACAAGTACATTTAATTCATGATCCAGAGTTGAAATGAGGACAGTTCACTAGGACCCACTTCCCAAGTCTGACCTCTGCTGTGCCTATGACTCACTATGCCTTGAACATAAAATACATGTACTCAGCTGTGCTAAACACATACCAAGTAAACTTCCTATTCTTTAGCAAGAACTGCTCTAGTAAACTCTTAGATGTACCCAAGGAATGAATAGTGGCTGCTGCTTCTGGCACAGTGGGTGTCATAGAATAACACCTAATCAGTATGGTGGCAGCAAAGGTGGTGGATAAATCTGGCTTGCACAAGCAGAAGCAGGTAGAGTAAGACTGGATTAGTTTGACTCCATCACTGCTGGAAAGTGCTGGAGAGAGGCATCTCTGTTTTTCAAATTGGCCTATAGGTCTCCTGGTGGTGTTTATGTAGGTCTAGGTGAGTGTGTATGTGTTGTGTTGTGTATACCTACGCTTGTTGATGCTCTAGAGAACTAGCTTGATTCAGTGTTTTGGGGTTTTTCTAGGAATCAGATTGTGTTCTTAGACATTCAGGAACCATCTTGACTCCTAAGATCTTTGGTTTTGATATAAGTCCTAAGAGAAACTCTGGGTCCTGTGGATTTGTATCCATCTAAATTTTTACCTCCAGGACAGTCCAAGACATATTACGTATACAAAAGATACCCAGTATGAACATGGAGTGGCCCAGCTTGGCAACATGGGGGCACACCAGCAAGCTTGGAAACCACTAAAATCACTTTTGTCTTAAGGCATTTCTTCCGGTTCATATTATCTAAGATGAACCCATTGGTTTAAATTCCAAAACACTTAATGCTCCCCAGTTGTTGGGATAAACCCCAGTTGCCTAGAATATATACCTTCCTACCAGATGGGTTTAATTTATACCTACTGAATGCTGATGGATTAATTGGCTTTCGAGGGGTCTGCCTGGTACATGATGAAATTAAAAAAATCTCTACCTCTTATTAGCTTTTCCTGTAAAATTGCAGGTGATAATTTGGTCAAGTAGCTCAATGGGTGAACGGTAATAAGTTGCTTTAAAGTGTGCTCTCCAGAATTGCATTTTGGACAACAATCTCAAGGTTTCCAAATTCCTTTGTGTTTGGTTCTCATTTTGTTTCGTTACTATGGCATGACTCATTTCTGATTACTGTGTGATTGCACTGCAAGAAAATGCACCAACTGAAAAGAGCATTTTACCAAATCCCGGGCCTTGGTAGTCATATAGTAAAACAGATAATTAAGGGACTCTGGAAACAAAAGCCAGTGCCGGGCCACTTTAGTTCTCACTCCTCAGGGTATATCACTAAAAATAGTGATCATTTTCCTGGCCATCTGACCTGCTGCTGTGTGAAGAAATCTTGAAGTCATTTCTCAGCCTTATTTTTCCCTCTTCACTTGATAGGCCACAAAAAAACCCACAAAAGCAAAAGGACGAGCAGGCTTTTATGATAATGTCGTCATCAGCTCCCAGCTTCAAACGCTTCTGCGGCTTTTGAGTTGTCATTTATAACTTGGAACTGAATCGACCCATAATTCCCCTGATACACTTAGAGAAATTGATAACAGACTCTGCACTTCTTTTATGGCTCGGAGGAGGCAACTCCAATCACATCACTATTGGCAGGCAATATTATTTTTTGACATGGTTGTAAAAGTATAAAGGGGCTTATGGCATTTGTTTAGATGAGGAATGGGCTCTCAAGCTGTGCTGGGGTTTACAGGACCAGATTAGTGAGAAGCAAAGGGAATATGATGTTTGCAAACAGGATATGATTTTATATATAAGTTTGGGTTTCATGCTCTGTTCCCTGGGGAAAGCCGTGCAGACAGCAGAGAATTCCACTTTTATCCTACAACAGACAAGCTCCTAGTGCCAAAAGGCAGAAAAATAAACGTGGTCAATGGGCAGTGTCAGACCCTTGATTGGAGGAGGAGCTGTGGAAGAGGCAGAACAATTCCCTGGGAGGAATGAGGAATTGCAGAGCATGGGCAGAATCTGGGCCTGCCTAACTGGTCAAAGATGTGCCAAAAATGAGGCTCTGGGAGGTTTAATCAAGGCACCTTCTCCAGCAGCAGCTCAGTCAGTCCGTGAACATGACACTGGCTTTTTATTACAAACTTTTACTCTGTCCATATTCTCTTTGCTTATACCTAGATCTGGCACCCTGTGAGGCTCATGGATGTCATTTTTTTGTGATTTTTTGGGAGGGGGAAATAGGGAGAAGGATTAGGTGATTGTGTGGAGGTAATTTGAGGCTCATTTCAATTGCTCAGAGGTTTTCAGGAGACATTTTAGTTATATACTAACTATACTCCCTATAGAGGAGGCAGGTTTGGATGAAATGTGTCAAATTTTCTTGAATTTCGTCAAATTAAAAATGTAAGCTCTCCCCTCTGATGTATGAAATGTACATATATATAAATATAATATATATGTATACACACACATATTTTCAGAAGCAAATTCTATTCTTTCACTACATTTATAACTTCATATTATTTTCCCATTTATTATATAGCACATTGGTCCTCCACATTCATTCCCCCAATGACAATTAAAAAAAGTTCCAGTGGCAAGCCTTTCAAAGACAGCTTTCTGTATTATATTATCATATATTATATTATCAAGGAATGATAATGTATTATAATATCAAGGAATGATTTATTTTATGACCAAATCTATGGACATATGGTTAAGTTCAACATAACAGAAAGGTTTGGTTAATACATTTTTCTGCTGTTTGCAGTGGTCTTCTTCGAAACAAAAAAATCAGTATTTTAGGAGGCATAACATGTGCCATCATAAGAGGGGTGAAGGGCAGGAAAAAATAAGATAAGGCTCGTTGCCAGTGATTAGACAAGGAGCAGGAAGGCAAAGACTAATGAGACAAGACTACTTTTCCCATTGCTCCTAGCCTTTTCAGTGGGCTGATCTGGATAAACGTTATGCTGTGGGAGCACAGAGGAGGGAGCTTCCAGAACAGAAAAGAAAGAAGAGGGCTGTGGAGGTTAACTCCAGCAGTTGTAAGCTGAATATTCCAGAACAATTAGGAATGAACTTGTGTGTGTGTGTGTGTGTGTTCGGGGTGGGTTACAACTGTGGAGTAGCGGGGAGGCGTCCAGGCATTAACTGTTTAGGCTCTCATAACACACCGTATTTTTGACAAACGGACTAAGCAGTTGTCGATTAGTAGAAAATTTTTTTCCTCAGATAAAAACGGAACCAAAACCTAATGCTTATGCCAAAATTTGGATATTCCTGAAATTTTGATAATGATTCAGGAACCCCTTCCTCTTATCTTAAGTATATGCATCATGTGTTATTCCCACCCAGTTATCCCAAGCGAGCACAATGCCTTTTGTTACATCTGCAGAAAGAGGAGGGAATGGCATCTGTTTCTCACATGCGGTAATCAGGATAATGTTGATTTCTCTCATATTAATGGTCAGCTCAAACCTGGCTTGCAATCAGTGTTTCATTTCCTCCACTGCTGCTATCAAAGATGCATCACAATCCTCTTCCCTCCAGCACAATAAGAGGATCCACCCTGATTTGGAATCTCTCTTTTCCTCATCTCCCTTTCTAATTGTATTTGGATTTTCATTAGTTTTAAACTTGATGCAAATGATACTAGCAGGAACACCCCAGGGCACCTGGAAAAAGTAAAACAGATAAGCGGCCTTAATGAAATTGTTTTGAGAATTTTGTTTCATGCTGTGGATTCCACAAAAAGATCATGTTGCCCCAGACTTGGAAAATATAGTACAAAATATTATGCAAGCCAGGAAATTCTTTCTAAATAACAAAGGAAGTTTCCAGTATTGCATAAATTATGCTAATTGTGTATACTCAATGATAGTTGCAGGGAAATAGACAACATTCCCCACAGAGATAGACATACATACATTACTCTGTGTTTACTGCGAACTGTAAAATTTTATAGAATCTTTAAATGCATGATGTCCATTGCAGGGAAGAGGAAAATTAGAAATGAAAACCTTAACTTCCTCCTTAATTCACTTAACTGTAGCATGCCATCAGTGATTAAATTCTTTCGATTGCTTTGACATTATGGCTAAACACAACAGGATGCATTTTGGGGTTTTTTTATGGGTTTTTCTTAATTTTTCTTTTTTTTTTTTTAAGATTTAATTTAATTTTTTTTTTTTTTTTTGGCTGCGTTGGGTCTTCGTTGCTGCGCGCGGGCTTTCTCTAGTTGCGAAGAGTGGGGGCTACTCTTCGTTGCGGTGCGTGGGCTTCTCATTGCGGTGGCTTCTCTTATTGCGGAGCACGGGTTCTAGGCACACGGGCCTCAGTAGTTGTGGCACGCGGGCTCAGTACTCGTGGCATGTGGGCTCTAGAGCGCAGGCTCAGTAGTTGTGGTGCACGGGCTTGATTGCTCCGCGGCATGTGGGATCTTCCTGCAGCAGGGATTGAACCTGTGTCCCCTGCATTGGCAGGTGGATTCTTATCCACTGCACCACCAGGGAAGTCCCGACAACAGCATGCATTTTGAAATTTCATTTTCATTTTCTTATTTAAAGTAAAAATGAATATAAAAAACTATTAAAATTCCTCTGTTGTCAAAATGAGATAGCTTAGAAATGCTATCATCAAAGTTTTACACATGTGTTTTTTACACTTGGGGCTACAACACCTGTAAAAAAGACATACACAACTATGTCAACCAAAGTAGTGTCAGTAGTAGGGAAGAAGAAAACATATTCATTTCTGGAATTCCTTTTTCTGTCATTTTACTCTGTTCATTTTCTTTACTGGCCTATGGTTCTTGATTATAAACATTCAGACAAGAAAAATTGCACCTTAGAGTCTGCAGTTGCTGAAGGTAAATGGATTTGATGAACTTCAGGCTTCTACCTAACTCAGGAAATCTATGATTCTATGAAACAAAAATTCAGAAATTAAAACATACTAGAATAAATTTGAATATACATCACTGATTGTCACTTCTGATTATCAAGAAAACATAAAACCTTAGTTCCAAAAAAATTTAGAGTTGACAAAGGAAATGAGAGTACCTAGGAAAAAGGAATCTTTGGGACAGCTTCTGTGCTGTGCAGCCTGAAATGCAGATAAATCCAGGCTCACCTCAGACTTTCATTTTGATGTGAAAAAACTACACTTATATTTTCCCCTTGTCACATTTCTACCCTGGAAGTTTCGGGTCCAGATATATATTCATCCTGTAACTAATATCTAATACATAGTATTGATATATCATTACTGGATTTGTCTTTGCCAAGTATTTTGGCAGAAAGTTTAATAAAGTATAACTATTATGATTCTCAAACAATACACATAGTTTTTCTTACAAAATCCAAAACTAAAATAAATTAGTTTACTGAATGCTTGAGCCATAGTAGGCAGTTCACAGCAGAGTTCCTAGGACTGAATCATTCCAAACCCCCAAGTAGAAGCCATAGCTCCCAACTCCTAGGCCAGCAGCATCATTATCACTGGGTCGTGTTTTATTTTTAAATATAAAATAATAAGTAAAATAAAGGACTTGAAATACAGAGTGATGACGCACCTTAGCAATGAAGCATATACATTAATTCATTGTTTTTATTGAGGCTAATAAGACTATTGAAGGGCTAATACATTTGAGAATGATATGCATCCCAAACCATTTGGTTTATTTATGCTTTTATCATATTCTAAATAATATGATTTGTATGGTCTCTAATATGTACTGTGGATACATTGTTATCCTTTATAACAATCTTTAAAGACTTCTCAAAGTGATTCTATACCATTCCGAAGTGTAATCTTTCAGTCCCAGGAGCCTTAGTACTAACTGTGTAACTGAGGCTTTGTAGTCTACAGAAAAGGAAACTGAGGCTCAGAGAGGAGAGTAACTTGTTCAAGTCTCATAGTTAGTAGGTGGTGAAGTATGATAGAAGTCTCCTGATTCCCAAGCTCTTAACCACAGTTCTGTGCACACACAACTCACCATAATTTCAACCTCACATGATTGTCAGCACTCCTTTCCCAAATGAGAATAACCCTAACCGTAAGAAAAGCAAAATTGTTCCTTTTGCCAAGAAACATTCTCTTTTTAATTGAAATTCCTATAAAGTATTAAGTCCATGAACTCAGACATCATTAATTTGAGGTAAAAAATTATGTAGCTGTATACAGCATTTCAACTCTAACTGGACCACTGAAGAATCTCTGGCCTTGGAGGAAACCACTGTGGAGTGGGTTAGAGAGAATCTCATTTCACACACCGACTGAGTCAGAGTTAATTTTATTAAGTTGCTTTTGGTAGGAATGGGGCTCTAACATGCATTGTTTAGTGAATAAAAAGATCAGCTTATTATGAAATACCCTTTACACAGTATGTGCATCAGATTAAATAAAGAAGCAGTAGGAAAATACTAACATGATATTACTTGGCTGTAGCTCTAACTCAGTCTTGGTAGGACTGATCAGCAGGTCACTGAAATAGTGAATAGCAACAATGGGAACTCTCACGTTCCTTCACTGACCACATAACCCACAGGAATCCATATATTATTTGTCAAATCCTTTAGTCCACCAGTATCTTAACTAAAGATCCTGAGTCTCAAGATGTAGCACTTTGCCACAACAAACATGTTACTTCAATTATTCTTGTTTTTGGCACGCAAATAGCAAAGGGATATTTTTCTGAAGATGAAGAGTGACTAAAAATTGCACATGTTAGGTCAGTAGAGCTGCCAGAAAGCAGTCGATCATACTGGGAGGGGGTTTGTAGTAGAGCATTAACGTACATGGCCTGCCCCTTGTCTCCTCCAGCTGCTGCATTAATAGTTCACGCCTTCTTTCCATATGGAATGTTGGTCACAGTGTTCATTCATCATATCCATGGTTTTCCTTGGAATCTGAAGGTCCTCCCTGTAGTTGCTCTGTTTCTTTTTCATCTCACCATGACTAAAGAAGCTAAGGTGTGGGCATTATAACCTACAAGTGATCCCAAGGGAACGGGCTGTCATTCATGTGTTCCTCTCAGTGTTGAACAAAAGAGAGAAAGCATGTGGTTTCACCCACCCATTGTCATCATAAATCCATCCCAGCTCCATTTCAAAGGTCTCAGGGTTTCAGCAGAACATCTAACATGAAATGAATACATACATTCGAAGAGCTGGCATGTTGTATCACATGGGAGAGGGGAGAACACCCATTGTTACAGGCTGCAGAGCCAACTGAAGAAGAATCCAATAAAGAATACCATAGCTCCTCAGCCCAGAAGTAGGTCTCTCATCATTATACGACGGAGGAGAAAAGTGATGATAACCCAGAGTTATAGTGGCCTCTCAAGAGGTTCTGAAGTGTTGCTACCTAGATGACTGCAGAACTATCCCTGAGAGGTTTTATGATTTTAGGGGATATGTCCTTCTGCCCAGCCCTGGAGTCAGAGAAACCAGCGATGCAAAGTCTCTGTTAATAATTATTTCACTCATGTGAGTCTCAGTTTCTTCATCTGTATAATAGGGATAATGAAGCCTCTCTCATTGTGTTATTGTGAAGATCAAATGTAATGATGTAAGTTATCAGCGACAGCTGTGTCTATAGAATGGCCACTTCCCCACTTTGACGCGTGGCCCGAATTTTTTCTCCTTTTGCAGAGAATAAATAGGCTGCTGTCTCAAGGGTGTGATTTAAAAGCTTCAAAGCTCTGAAACCCTGGGGTCTCATAGGATGCACCTACCCAACTGATGTTCTACCATTAGAATCCTGGCACTGTAAGGAGACTAATAATGAGGGGGAGGCCATTGTTTTTAGAAGCCCCTATGATGAAGCACATGGACAAAGAACCTTGATTTAGGAATTGGAATATTTGGATTCAAATCTCCACACTGTCAAAACTTGAAAAGTGTTTCTCTGACTGTGAAGTGTAGAATCTGATTCAACAGTACTGGATGGGGCCTGAGGTTCTGCATTTTTAACAAACACCCATGTGATGTCAATGCTGCTGACCCATGGACCACAGTTTGAGTGACAAGATCCTATATGACCGTGAATGGACAAATCATTTAATTTTTCTGTGCTTCAGTTTCTTTACTTCTTTTAAGTAGAGGTGATTAATGAAATGTGCTTTGTCTTTCTCCTTAGGGACAAATGTGACATGCTTGGGCATCTGGTTGACTAAGACTTAGATGAGCAGTCTGTCTCCTTTGGGCAAATAGTTACAGGGCAAGGAAGTTTCTATGAGGGGCAGGGGTGAACCATGACGGCAGAGGTCCAGGGTGCTAGAGGAAACTCCAGGTGATGCTGGATGCCATGCCAGGGAAAGGAGGCACCTGATTCTGGCAAATGAAAGCTTCAGGTCTAGGTGTGACACTGACTGAGGAAAACAGAATGGTTCTTCACTCAGTTGTGTATGTAATACAAGAGCTAAATGGAAGAGGGATTTTTATGTCACGTTTTATCTTTATTTAGCCACAGGAGAACACTGTCAAGAAATATATCACTATGGAATGAATTTGTTTTCATTCATTAATTTATTCCCTTTACAAAAATTTATTAATCATCTATTATGTGTCAGACCCTGAAGATACAGACACCCGTAGCCCTGCACTCACGGCACTTAACACTAGCTTTCATGGTATATCGTTAAGAAGAGATCTACAGAACAAACAATAAAGAATCTCTCTTATTTTTTAAACAGTTTTATTGGAGTATAATTGCTTTACAATGGTGTGTTAGTTTCTGCTTTATAACAAAGTGAATCAGTTATACATATACATATATCCCCATATCTCCTCCCTCTTGTGTCTCCCTCCCACCCTCCCTATCCCACCCCTCTAGGTAGTCACAAAGCACTGAGCTGATCTCCCTGTGCTATGCGACTGCTTCCCACTAGCTATCTATTTTACCTTTGGTAGTGTATATATGTCCATGCCAGTCTCTCACTTTGTCACAGCTTACCCTTCCCCCTCCCTGTGTCCTCAAGTCCATCCTCTAGTAGGTCTGCATCTTTATTTCCGTCTTGCCCCTAGGTTCTTCACGACCATTTTTTTTTTTGTAGATTCCATATATGTGTGTTAGCATATGGTATTTGTTTTTCTCTTTCTGACTTACTTCACTCTGTATGACAGACTCGAGGTCCATCCACCGCACTACAAATAACTCAATTTCATTTCTTTTTATGTTGAGTAATATTCCATTGTATATATGTGCCACATCTTTATCCATTCATCTGTCGATGGACACTTAGGTTGCTTCCATGTCCTGGCTATTGTAAATAGAGCTGCAAGAACATTGTGGTACATGACTCCTTTTGAATTTTGGTTTTCTAAAGAATATCTTTTAAAGTTCATATCTGTGTCAGTCCACTGGGGCTGCCATAAAAAAATACCACAGACCGGGTGGCTCAAGCAACAGAAATTTATTTTATCACAGTTCTGGAAACTAGAACTCTAAGTTCAAGGTGCTGGAAGGATTGGTTTCTCCTGACGCCTCTCTCCTTGGCTTGCAGGTGGCTGCCTTCTCTCTTGTGTCCTCACAGGGCCTTTTCTCCGTGTGTACACATCCCTTGTGTCTCTTCCTCTTCTTATAAGGACACCAGTCCTATTGGATTGAGAACCTACCCTGGTGACCTCATTTAACATAAATTACCTTTGTAAAGGCCCTGTCTACAAATATAGTCACAATTGAGCTTCAACATTTGAATTGGGGGTGGGGCAGGGGGGATACAATTCAATCCATAACAATATCCATGTCTAGGGTTGACTTTGATTGAAATCCCAGCTCTGTGCCTTATCAACTACGTAACTTTAGTCAAGTTACTTAACCTCCTAAACTCAGGTGCCTCTTTTGTAAAAGTGACTATAATACATTTTTTAAGCTATCATGGGGAATAAATTGAGTTATGTTTGTAAAATGTTTAACACAGGGTCCAACACTTACTAGGTATCCTTACTGCCCCATGTCTCTTTCTTTAGATGCTGACCAAAGATATTTCCTTTTTCCTTTCTTTGGGTAATAAATTTGATTTTACTACCTCTTGCACTGAATCTACTAATAAATTCGTTTTTTCTCTCTCGAATCTTTCCTACTCCCACCCCCACTATCAGTATTCCCAGAAAGAAAATATCTACTGGAATCTTCAGTTCTAGCTGTAAGAGTGGAGGCTTGATGATAGAAAAATATTGAACTTTTCAAATATCTCTTAAGTGGATAAAAGGTAGTTATTCTATTCCCAAAACGGACAAATAAGAAATTTGGCTTGCAGATTCCATTATATGTAATGTAGAATTTAAAACTGACTGAGCTATGTAGATATATTAAAGCTAAAATGTCTTAGAAATCAAACCACACTAAAACAATTTCAGTGATTTTAAAATATTTGATAATTTCTAAGTTACTAAGATGCTGTATGCAGAAATGTCTGGTCCACAATAGATGATTCATTTAAAAATTACACTTTACCTGATGCAATGCAAAAGTTGAAAAGATACTGAATTTCTTTTACAGTTAAACTTTTATACAACATACCTAAAATGGTACAGAATAAGTACGATGATGAAAAACCTCAGTTTCTTTGTTGAGTCTGGTGTCTGTCAGGAGGTTTCTAGGGGCATCTGATCATTATTTAAAGTTTAAACTCAATTATTCAGAAATGCCCTGTGGCCCTAGAAGCAGCATAGCGTAGCAGCAAGAGCTTACTAAACTGCTTAGTAGTAGCCAAGGAGTTTTGATTCCCAATTTTCAAGGGGAAATATTCAAGGAATCCAAGGAGCAGTCGTGTACCACATTAACCATGCACAGTGCATATGAAACTTGTTCTGTTAATGGGCACAATAGTATTACATTTAACTCTGGGAATATTTCCGAAAGGAATCAACAAGCTGCATTTAGATTATATAAAGGAGACTGTGCCTAAATTCCTTTTCTTCTAAGTCATTCTCTTTCCCTTTTAAATACTTTCAGTACAGGTAGCTTAATTTCTATCACGTGCAGCTTTTCAGAGCCTGAGCTTTGTTTCGGGTGCCAATGATTGAGCTATGCTGGATGTGCTTGGAAAAGGCCCACATTCATTCAGGAAACTCTAGCTGAACTAGATCCATATGTAGCTAAAAAAAAAATGTAGCTTTGTGATTGGAGGTAGTTTCTGACTTCCAGCATTATCACATATGATTTTTGTTTTTGGTGTACTGCAGAATAGAAAGTAATTTTGGAACAAAACTCTGGATTTTTTTTTTCTTAGTTATTAGCATTTACTCAGAGCTTACTGTACTATACTTTCACCATTGTATTGTACTGTGGTAAGCACTTTACATGCGCTGACTAATTTAATGCTAATAAAGGTGGAAAGTGGTATTATCTCCATTTTTCTTAAGGCTTGGAATGGTTAATGAACTTGTCCAAGTTTGAACAGCTTTTAAGTGGAAATGGCAGTTTTCAAGGTCTCTAACTCTTAGGTCAACAAAAATAAATAAGGTGGTGTTGTACTAAACATTGATGGTGGCCTAAGCAAAAGCTACCACCCAAAAGAATGGGATAAGGTAGAGGAGACATTGTCTGAAGATTGGTTCCTTGGAAACTCTGTTAAAAAGCTTATTAGAGGACTGTTGCCCTCTCAGGCCCTTCTGGCTCCACAGGTTCTGTGGTTTTGTTTCTGTGGCATCTGCCTTAGTTTCTGTTAAGCCAGCATGCTGTGGGCATGGACTAATGATCATGGTGCGGAAAAAAGAAAGAAATATTATCTCTGGCCTACCAGGTTTTAATGCCACAACTAACCACGTCGTCTTAGCGTGGGTTCCTACAGTGCCCCCCAAGGAGGGAGCCCCAGGAAGTCAGTCCCTGGGACAGTCTGGGAAGAAACTGGAAAAAGACCATCCATCCTCTCCCATCTCCACTCTCCTTGTGCTCAGCGTGAATTAGAAGGGTCAGTACCACGTCCCAGTTTCAGATGCTGTTTTCCAATTGGTCGGCCATGTGATCTGGTGTGGATTTCCTTTAAAAATGAGCAATATCATAATGACATTGAGGGCAGAAGTACACAACAGGTAAGATGGTTCAGTAAGCTATAATTATACGTGCATTGTCGGGGAGACCCTCAAGATGGCGGAGGAGTAAGACGTGGAGATCACCTTCCTCCCCACAGATACATTAAAAATACATTTACATGTGGAACAATTCGTACAGAACACCTACTGAACGCTGGCAAAAGACTTCAGACTTCCCAAAAGATACATAGATATTTTTACTTTTTCTCTTTTTGTGAGTGTGTATGTGTATGCTTCTTTCTGTGATTGTGTCTGTATAGCTTTGTTTTTACCATCGGTCCTAGGGTTCTGTCTGTCCGTTTTGGGGTTTTTTTTTCTGTTTTTGATTTTTAGTATAGTTTTAGCACTTGCTATCATTGATGGATTTCTTTTTTGATTTCGTTGCTCTCTTCTTTCTTTAATTTTGTCTTTTTTATTACTTTTTAATTTTTTAAATTTTTAATAATTTCTATTTTTTATTTTATAAATTTATTTTATTTTATTTTATTTTTATTTTTTTCGTTCTTTTTTCCCCCTTTTCTTCTGAGCCGTGTGGCTGACAGCATCTTGGTGCACTGACCACATGTCAGCCCTGAGCCTCAGAGGTGGGAGAGCTGATTTCAGGACATTGGTCCACCACAGACCTCCCGGCTCAACCTAATATCAAATGGCAAAAGATCTCCCAGAGATCTCCATCTTAACACTAAGACCCAGCTCCACTGAACGACCAGCAAGCTACAGTACTGGACACCCTATGTCAAACAACTAGCAAGACAGAAACACAACCCCATCCATTAGCAGACAGGCTGCTTAAAATCATAATAAGGTCACAGACACCCCAGAACACACCACCGGATGCAGTCCTGCCCACCAGAGACAAGATCCAGCCTCATCCACCAGAACACAGGCACCAGTCCCCTCCACCAGGAAGACTGCACAACCCACTGAACCAACCTTAGCCACTGGGGGCAGACACCAAAAACAATGAAAACTACAAACCAGCAGCCTGAAAAAAGGAGACCCCAAACACAGTAAGTTAAGCAAAATGAGAAAACAGAGAAACACACAGCAAATAAAGGAGCAAGGTAAAAACCCACCAGATCAAACAAATGAAGAGGAAATAGGCAGTCTACCTGAAAAAGAATTCAGAATAATGATAGTAAATATGATCCAAAATCTTGGAAACAGAATGGGGAAAATACAAGAAACGTTTAAGTTAGGACCTAGAAGAACTAAAGAGCAAACAATAATGAACAGCACAATAAATGAAATTAAAAATTCTCTAGAAGGAATCAATACCAGAATAACTGAGGCAGAAGAACGGATAAGTGACCTGGAAGATAAAATGGTGGAAATAACTACTGCAGAGCAGAATAAAGGAAAAAGAATGAAAAGAATTGAGGACAGTCTCAGAGACCTTGGGACAACATTAAACACACCAATATTCAAATCATAGGGGTTCCAGAAGAAGAAGAGAAAAAGAAAGGGACTGAGAAAATATTTGAAGAGATTATAGTTGAAAACTTCCCTAATATGGGAAAGGAAATAGTCAATCATACGAGGAAGCACAGAGAGTCCCATACAGGAAAAATCCAAGGAGAAACATGTCAAAACATACTAATCAAACTATCAAAAGTTAAATACAAAGAAAAAAATATTAAAAGCAGCAAGGGAAAAGCAACAAATAACATACAAGGGAATCCATATAAGGTTAACAGCTAATCTTTCAGCAGAAACTCTGCAAGCCAGAAGGGAGTGACAGGACATATTTAAAGTGATGAAACAGAAAAAGCTACAGCCAAGATTACCCAGCAAGGATCTCATTCAGATTTGATGGAGAAATTAAAACTTTTACAGAAAACCAAAAGCTAAGAGAATTCAGCACCACCAAACCAGCTTTACAACAAATGCTAAAGGAACTTCTCTAGGCAGGAAACACAAGAGAAGGAAAAGGCCTACAATAAAACCAAAACAATTAAGAAAATGGTAATAGGAACATACATATCAATAACTACCTTAAATGTAAATGGATTAAATACTCCAACCAAAAGACATAGACTGGCTGAATGGATACAAAAACAAGACCCGTATATATGCTGTCTACAAGAGACCCACTTCAGACGTAGGGACACATAAAGACAGAAAGTGAGGGGATGGAAAAAGATACTCCATGCAAATGGAGATCACAAGAAAGCTGGAGTAGCAATTCTCATATCAGACAAAATTGACTTTAAAATAAAGACTATTACAAGAAACAAGGACACTACATAATGATCAAGGGATCGATCCAAGAAGAAGATATAGCAATTGTAAATATTTATGCACACAACATAGGAGCACCTCAGTACATAAGGCAAATGCTAACAGCCATAAAAGGCAAAATCGAGAGTAACACAATCATAGTAGGGGACTTTAACACCCCACTTTCACCAGTGGACAGATCATCCAAAATGAAAATAAAAAAGGAAACACAAGCGTTAAATGATACATTAAACAAGATGGACTTAATTGATACTTATAGGACATTCCATCCAAAAACAACAGAATACACTTTCTTCTCAAGTGCTCATGGAACATTCTCCAGGATAGATCATATCTTGGGGTACAAATCAAGCCTCAGTAAATTTAAGAAGATTGAAATCGTATCAAGTATCTTTTCTGACCACAACGCTATGAGATTAGATACCAGTTACAGGAAAAAATCTGTAAAAAATACAAACACGTGGAGGCTAAACTGTACACTACTAAATAACCAAGAGATCACTGAAGAAATCAAAGGGGAAATCAAAAAATACCTAGAAACAAATGACAATGAACACACAATGACCCAAAACCTATGGGATGCAGCAAAAGCAGTTCTAAGAGTGAAGTGTATAGCAATACAATCGTACCTCAAGAAACAAGAAACATTTCAAATAAGCAACCTAACCTTACAGTTAAAGCAATATGAGAAAGAAGAACCAGAAAACCCCAAAGTTAGCAGAAGGAAAGAAATCATAAAGATCAGATCAGAAATAAATGAAAAAAAAAATGAAGGAAACAATAGCAAAGTTCAATAAAACTAAAAGCCGGTTCTTTGAGAAGATAAACAAAATTGATAAACCATTAGCCAGACTCATCAAGAAAAAAAGGGAGAAGACTCAAATCAATAGAATTAGAAATGAAAAAGGAGAAGTAACAACTGACACTGCAGAAATACAAAGGATCATAAGAGATTACTACAAGCAACTGTATGCCGATAAAATGGACAACCTGGAAGAAATGGACAAATTCTTAGAAAAACGCAACCTTCCAAAACTGAACCAGGAAGAAACAGAAAATATAAACAGACAGATCACAAGCACTGAAATGGAGACTGTGATTAAAAATCTTCCAACAAACAAAAGCCCAGGACCAGATGCCTTCACAGGCGAATTCTATCAAACATTTAGAGAAGAGGTAACACTTATCCTTCTCAAACTCTTCCAAAATATAGCAGATGGAGGAACACTCCCAAACTCATTCTACGAGGCCACCATCACCCTGAGCCCAAAACCAGACAAGATGTTATAAAGAAAGAAAACTACAGGCCACTATCACTGATGAACATAGATGCAAAAGTCCTCAAGGAAATACTAGCAAGGAGAATCCAACAGCACATTAAAAGGATCATAAACGATGATCAAGTGGGGTTTCTTCCAGGAATGCAAGGATTCTTCAGTATACACAAATCAATCAATTTGATAAACCATATTAACAAATTGAAGGGGAAAAACTATATGATTATCTCAATAGATACAGAAAAAGCTTTTGGCAGAATTCATCACCCATTTATGATAAAAAACCCTCTAGAAAATAGATGCAGACGAAACTTACCTCAGCGTAATAAAGGCCATATATGACAAACCCACAGCCAACATCATTCTCAATGGTGAAAAACTGAAGCCATTTCGTCTAAGATCAGGAACAAGACAAGGATGTCCACTCTCACCACTATTATTCAACATAGTTATGGAAGTGTTAACCACAGTAATCAGAGAAGAAAAAGAAAAAAAGGATTCCAAATCAGAAAAGAAGAAGTAAAGTTGTCACTGTTTGCAGATGACATGATACTATACATACAGAATCCTAAAGATGCTACCAGAAAACTACTAGAGCTAATCAGTGAATTTGGTAAAGTATCAGGATGCAAAATTAATGCACAGAAATCTCTTGCATTCCTATACACTGATGATGAAAAATCTGAAAGAGAAATTAATGAAACACTCCCATTTACCATTGCAACAAAAAGAATAAAATATCTAGGAATAAACCTACCTAAGGAGACAACAGATCTGTATGAAAAAACTATAAGACACTGATGAAAGAAATTAAGGATGATACAAACAGCTGGAGAGATATACCATGTTCTTGGATTGGAAGAATCAACATTGTGAAAATGACTCTACTACCCAAAGCAATGTACAGATTCAGTGCATTCCCTATCAAACTACCAATGGTCTTTTTCACAGAACTAGAACAAAAAGTTTCACAATTTGTATAGAAACACAACAGACCCCTAATAGCCAAAACAATCTTGAGAAAGGAAAATGGAGCTGGAGGAATCAGGCTCCCGGAATTACTATACTACACTACACAGCTACAGTAATCAAGACAGTATGGTACTGGCACAAAAACAGAAATATAGATCAATGGAACAGGATAGAAAGCCCAGTGATAAACCCACGCACCTATGGTCACCTTATCTTTGATAAAGGAGGCAAGAATATACAGTGGAGAAAAGACAGCCTCTTCAATTAGTGGTGCTGGGAAAACTGGACAGCTACATGTAAAAGAATGAAATTAGAACACTCCCTAACACCATGCACAATAATAAACTCAAAATGGATTAAAGACCTAAATGTAAAACCAGACACAATAAAACTCTTAGAGGAAAACATAGGCAGAACACTCAGCAAGAAGATCCTTTTTGACCCACCTCCCAGAGAAATGGAAATAAAAACAAAAATAAACAAATGGGAACTAATGAAACTTCAAAGCTTTTGCACAGCAAAGGAAACCATAAACAAGACCAAAAGACAACCCTTAGAATGGGAGAAAATATTTGCAAGTGAAGCAACTGACAAGGGATTAATCTCCAAAATTTACAAGCAGCTCATGCAGCTCAATACCAAAAAAACCAAACAACCCAATCCAAAAATGGGCAGAAGACCTATATAGACATTTCTCCAAAGAAGATATACAGACTGCCAACAAACACATGAAAAAAGGCTCAACGTCACTAATCATTAGAGAAATGGAAATCAAAACTACAATGAGGTATCACCTCACAGCAGTCGGAATGGCCATCATCGGAAATCTACAAATGATAAATGCTGGAGAGGGTGTGGAGAAAAGGGAACCCTCTTGCATTGTTGATGGGAATGTAAATTGATACAGCCACTATGGAGAACAGTATGGAGGTTCCTTAAAAAACTAAAAATAGAACTACCATATGACCCAGGAATCCCACTACTGGGCATATACCCTGGGAAAACCATAATTGAAAATACACATGCACCACAGTGTTCATTGAAGCTCTATTTACAATAACCAGGACATGGAAGCAACCTAAGTGTCTATCAGCGGATGAATGGATAAAGAAGATGTGGCACATATATACAATGGAATATTACTCAGCCATAAAAAGAAACGAAATTGAGTTATTTGTAGTGAGGTAGATGGACCTAGAGACTGTCATACAAAATGAAGTAAGTCAGAAAGAGAAAAACAAATATTGTATGCTAACACATATATATGGAATCTAAAAAAAAAAAAGAAGGGTTATGAAGATCCTAGGGGCAGGACAGAAATAAAGACGCAGATGTAGAGAATGGACTTGAGGACACGGGGAGGGGGAAGGGTAAGCTGGGACTAAGTGAGAGAGTGGCATGGACATATATACACTCCCAAATATAAAATAGCTAGCTAGTGGAATGCAGCTGCATAGCACAAGGAGATCAGCTCGGTGCTTTGTGACCACCTAGAGGGATGGGATAGGGAGGGTGGGAGGGAGACTCAAGAGGGAGGAGATATGGGGATATATGTATATGTTATAGCTGATTCACTTTGTCATAAAGCAGAAAGTAACACACCATTGTAAAGCAATTATACTTCAATAAAGATGTTAGGAAAAAAAAAGCTTATTATAAATTCTGACATTTTCTCCAAATCCTTGGGCTATGGAAACCTCTAGGTACAAACTACTAGTGTAATGCTCAGACAGTTATTGGTAATCATTCTCTGTTGGGACAACTTACCTTGATACGGCTAATTTATTAAAAAACTTCTAACACATTCCTAATTTTACCTCTGGCTTCAGCTTTTCTTTCTTCCTCTCTTTCCCAAATAGAGCTCTTTCTTTGTACAATTTGGCAGGAAATTCCTTTCTCTATGAAATCAATACTTAATCAAATTATATGGTGAAGAAAGATTTTTGTTTGCTTATGCTTTATTTCCTACCTGTCATAGAGTAATGTTTTTGTAAAATGCATTAGAATGGAATTACTAAAATTGAGATACAAAAATATGCAAAATAAAAAATTCAGTTATTTTTTATTAGATTCAACAGGTATAAAATTATTCTAAATGGATTGCTACAAAAGTTTCCAGACGCTTGCTTGTGTTTATCTTGCAGACTGGGAATAGTCTGTGGCCCACTGTGGTTCCCCGGGCCATACTTTGAGTAGCAGTATTCTAGACCAGTCGTTCTTGATATGGTTAAATTTAAATCTGCCATCTTGTTAGTTGTTTTATATTTGTTCCATCTTGGTTTTTGTTTTTTGTTTTTTGGGTTTTTTGTTATGGTTTGTTTTTTCCTTTTTCTCTCTTTTCCTGCCTTCCTTGGAATTGAATATTTTTTAATTGTTTCATTTTATTTCCACTATTGGCTTAGTAGTCGTACCTCTTTATTTTTTTAGTAGCATTTACACTTATTAACACTTATCACAGTGTGCTTTCAAGTAATATCACACTACTTCATGTATTATGTAAGAACCTTACAGCAGTTTATTTGCAACCCTCTCCTCTTATTCAGTGTGTCTTTGTTGTCATACATTTGACTTTTACATGTGCCATGAACTCCACAAGAAATTTTTATTATTTTTGCTTGGGATAGTTGATTATCTTTTTCAAGGGAAAGAAAATAAAGTAAAAGTATCTTATATGTGCCTTCATTATTATCACTTTCAGCACTCCTTATTTCTTTGTTATAATGTGTTATTCTAAGTTTCCATCTGGTATTATACTGTTTTTCCTAAATGATTTCCTTTACCATTTTTTGTAACTGAGGTCTGATGGCAGTACAGTACCTCAGCTGTTATTTTTATGAAAAAGCTTTATTTTACCTTTTAAAGTTATTTTTAAAAGATATTTTTGCTAGTATATAATTCTGGGTTGACATTTTTTTGTTTGAAATCTTTGATGTCATTCCATTGTCTTCTATCTTAAATACTTTCTGCTAAGAAATCTGTTATAATTCCTATCTTTGTTGAATTTTATATAATGTGTTTATTTTCTCTGGCTGCCTTTAAGATTTTTTTGTTGAGTTTTTAACAGTTTGTGATGTGTCTAAATATTTGTTTTTTGTTTGTGTAATTGATTTTCTGGAGGTTTTTTTTTCTAGTTATGCTTTGAATTTTTTGGATCTGTGGTTTCATTATTGTTGAGAAATTCTCAGTCACTATCCCTTCAGTATTTCTTCTGTCTCGTTTTCTCTATCTTTCCTCCTTCCAAGAATCCAGTTATACCTGAGTTAGACATTTGAGGTTAATTGATTGTCTTGTGACCTCAGCTCCCAAATACCTCCCAAATTAATATTTATCAGCATTTTTCTTTTTACTGATTTTAGGTTGGGTGTATCATTTTTTGTAGCTTTCTTTATTCTAAACAATAGATCAAATGTAAACCAGTTGTTCTTAACTTGTGTTCATAAACTGCTGAAGGGCCATGAGTTATTTATTACGAGAAGCCTGTGAATTCATATACACACCCAACATTGTCCATGGACTGAATAAATATTATGTGTCAAAAATATGGGGCTACATTTACAAATGCATGTAGATATTGCTGCAATTAATATGCTTGAAATTAATTTAAAACCATTGCTGAATTATAGATAACTTTCACCATGAAACATTGCTCAAATAACAAAATTTAATAGTGCAATAAAACTCTTCTGTAGTGCTGTGACTGTTTTGAACATTTACTTCAGGTGTTAACCTGAGCATCCTTACTCTAGTCTTTTTCTCAGGCAGAGGCGAGAGTCCTTTATAAACACACCAGGTGTAGTATACTCTCCAACTGCCCCACCCTAAGAAATCTCCTTGAGTTAGGCCATGATCTTTGTGCACAAGAAATAACCCAGCTAGTTCCTTAGAGATACATTTGTGCCTTTTCTGCCTTAGAAGTTTCAAACTGTGTAAAACATAAGTCACCCTGGACAGCAGGAGTTATGCACTGGCAGCCCAGTAGCCAAATTCAGCACACTAATAGGTTTCTTTTGGCCTGGCTGTGAATTTTTTTAAGTGAATTCTTGTCAATATTTAAGATTGAAAAATTGTAGCTGACCCTCCCACCCTTTCCCCATTTACCTTATATTATGTTATGTCTACGTTACCAGTCTGGCCCTGGGAGTCTTTAGAATATATAGCTACTGCTTTAGTCCTACTCTGCATCATTTCTATATGCAAGTTTCTCCAGGCTCATTTTTGGTACTTTGTCCCTGTTTATGGACTCGACTTATCTATATATTGGTCATCAATCCCTTTAACACCAAGAAAATTCTTTATACCCTAGTTAATATTTAAATTATACATGCTGCAGATCTGAGGAAGTATTTTAGGGAAAAAAATTGCTGCTGTTATTGCTATTTTTAAAATCATAAATTACATGACAGTGTATATTATCCAGTGACAGATCTATCTATGGATAATTCACTTACTTGGGACTCTGATTATTTGGTGAACCGTGTGTCACTTTTTATGTCCTTTTTTTTTTTTTTTTTCCCCCCGGTACGCAGGCCTCTCACTGTTGTGGCCTCTCCCGTTGCGGAGCACAGGCTCCGGACCTGCAGGCTCAGTGGCCATGGCTCACGGGCCCAGCCGCTCTGCGGCATGTGGGATCTTCCTGGACCGGGGCACAAACCCGTGTCCCCTGCATCGGCAGGCGGACTCTCAACCACTGCGCCACCAGGGAAGCCCTTTATGTCCATTTTTATATGGCCATTCTCAGAGCAAACAATAAAAAAGAAAAGGAAAAAACTGAAAGCCATTAGGTGCTTATCGAAAAGGTTTGCAGAAGTACAGAGACTTCTGAATAAGGCAGGACACTCAGGAAACATCTTCATTTCTTGGAAAATCCTGACTCTGGATTTTTGGTCACTTTAATTCATGTTTCTAATTAATAGTGACATAAAGAAACTGTGAAAACAGTGGTTTTTGAAATGTTATACCTAGTTCTCAGATGCTCAGAATCTATTCCAAAGGAAGTGAACATTTGGAAGGGTGGGTATACTCGGAAACAGCACTTCCATATGTGTACTCAACAAAATGAATCATGGTCTCTCAAAGGCCTCGGGCTATCTGTGTACTCCCATCCTGCCATATGTGCAGGGACAAACCCAGCATCCTTATGAACAACCATTCATCAAGGATCTGGCTTTTAACAAGTAGAAATTGTCCCTTTCTTTTCCTTCCTTCCTTCCTTCCTTCCTTCCTTCCTTCCTTCCTTCCTTCCTTCCTTCCTCCTTCCTTTCTCTCTCCTTTCCTTTCTTATTTTTGGTATAGATGCCAATAATCACATGATTTCCCTTGATGTTTTATTTTGCCACTGATATTGTATAATTATTTACTTTTTGAAATCTTTAAAGAAATTGCAGTCGCTTTCTTTGATATATTAAGGAAAGATAAATTGAAATTGGAGCAAAAGAATGGGAAGAACTGTGAAAAGTTTTTACTGGCTCTGTCACTAACATTTGTGAAACTTAAACTGAAAAGAGCAGAACAATCCTTAAAAATAAGTTTATATTAGTGTTGATTCTATTCGGTGGACAGAATTATTTGGGTAAATTCAGGAAAAGGATAACATGGATAAAAATTATTCTTGGTTGTATTCCAAATAAAAAAGCAAGAGACAAAGCACAACTTTAGAAAGTAATAGTGAGAATATGAAGTGTTTACCTCCCTGTTCCCTCTCTCTCCTTTCCTTCTCTGTTGTCTCTGGGCTTTGTCTCTGCTTTCTCATTTTGCTTGTCCTTCTTTCTTCCTTCCCTTCCTCCCTCCCTCCCTCCTTCCTTCCTCCCTTCCTTTCTTTTCCTTTTATTCCTGCCATATTTCATAAAAGATTTGAAGCAGCTTTTAAAACAAACATGAACTCTGTGTGTGTGTGTGTGTATGTGTTTTAAAGTAGGTGTGGTAATCATTCAGAGGTGAAAATACCATGAACCAGGAATGAGGTTAGCATATAAAGTGTGCACTATGGTATCTACTGCTTTTACTAGAGAAGGACCACAGATTTGGCTTTGAGATTTCTAGAAGCCAGTATGAAGAAAACAGCACTGTTGTTTATAAGGTTCTCAATGTTTCTAGGGCAGGATTTCCCAACTTTGGCATTATTGACATTTCGGCCAGATAATTCTTTGTTGTACTGTCCTGTTGCACTATAAGATGTTTAGCAGAATTCCTGATTTCTACCCAATAGACACCAGAAGCACACCTGCCCCCTCATTTTTGACAACGAAAAATGTCTCCAGAAACCACCAAATGGCCCATGGGGGGCAAAACCATCCCCATTGGGACACTGCTTCAGAAAAATGGCAAGCAAATCACAACATTCAGGAAAAGCCCAGCTATTCCGGATACAACTTGGGGTATTTAAATTTCTTGAATATTTTAGCAACTTTACATGACAGAAGTTCAATACCTTTAAAGATAAAACATTCATGTAGGTCTTAGCTGATTCATTTCATTAGGAAAATCTTTTAATTCTACAAATATATTTGTTTTTTTTAACTTATTTATTTAGTTTTTAGATTTTGATTTGACTAGCATAAAAATCAATATGAGTTAAGAGCTTATCCTCTTTTTTTCTGGCTTCTCATTTCTGCTCCACTAATTACTAGCTGAATAACCTCTCTGAATTTCATATACAAAACTGCTTAATAATAGCATCTATGTCAGTAGTTGTTGTGAGGATTGTATGAGTTAACAGGCAAAGAGCTTTGCACAGTGGCTAGATCGTAATAAGTACTCTATGAGATGACAACTCTTATTATTGTGGTCATTATTATTTATAAATAATAAAGACCAGAACTTTATAGAGTAAGGGAATAAATAAGAATAATAAAACTGAAAACGAGAAATGTCCATATTAGTTTTCTATTGCTTTCTCTGTATATTTCCTGAATTGCGTTCTGCTTTGACTTCAAGTGAATGAGATCACATTTCTACCATTCCTATTCTGTAAGTCATGTTTGAGTCAGCAGTCCTTCTTATCACCCCTCATCCTTCTTCACTACTACTGAGAGAGGTTACAACATGATGTTCTTCTTTCAGATGTGTAGAGTGTTATCTAGTGGCTACATCTTTATAAAGAGGTGTGTAACTAGTGCATTATTGGCCCTTACTCTCCCTCCTACTACACTTCCTACGTGTCTCCTTAGAGAGAGCACCTTCCTAATTATTTTAGGAGCTTCAGAAATGGCTAATATGAATAATCATTGTCTACTTCTGAATTGCTGATTTCCCCCCCATATCCTGTTCTTTTCTTTTCTTTCTTTTTTTTTTTTAATCAGTGAGGTCTGTTGGCCTCTGCTGATTATTCCGAGGTTTTCACATTGCTAGTTGCTCTGGATTTTCTGAGGTCCATAATGAAGTGGAGAATGTGTATATTACCCTCTTTTAACATTATAATTTTCCAAGTTGATACGAAAGTGTTTTACTTCAATCTCATTTTTTTTTTTTTTCCGGTACGCGGGCCTCTCACTGCTGTGGCCTCTCCCATTGTGGAGCACAGGCTCCGGACGCGCAGGCTCAGCGGCCATGGCTCATGGGCCCAGCTGCTCCGCGGCATGTGGGATCTTCCCGGACCGAGGCACGAACCCGCGTCCCATGCATCGGCAGGCAGACTCCCAACCACTGCGCCACCAGGGAAGCCCCAATCTCATTTTCTTTTAACAGAATTTAAAATGTATTGCCTATTTCAGTTTTTCCTTACAGCTTTCTCTATCACTTTACCCTTTTCTATCCTGCTAAATAGACATGAGTGGCTGGGAGTAAGAGGCAGGAGGATCTCAGTGCCGGATTCTGTACTGTCTGCAGAATTGTGTCTCTTCCTCTTTTAACTAATCTTCCTTATGGGCCAAGCTTGTATGATTCTCTACCCTAAAGCATATTACCACCTTATCTCACCACATTTGCTCAGTTTCTCACACAGAAAGACTTTTTGTGGGACACCTTCAGAAACTAATGTTTCTGAACCTCAGTTTTGGACACATGTTAGGTCCAGACCCTCCTACATATTTATAAAGTGATTTGAACTGTTGGGGAACTGTTTCCAGATTGAAAGATTTTAACTCTGGCAGTAAAATAAGACCTCTGTGGACAGTTACTCAGCAGACTGCTAAAGCTGCCTTCATGTTTTGTACACTAGTTACATTGTCAGAAATATTTGAAAGTTGAAAGCATATTGTTTTTTAGAATAGTACATAAGGAAAAGCTTGGTGCACATTCCAGGTGAATTCTGAGGGGGGCAATAAGTTGCATATTGCTACGTTAATTCTAAAATACTATTATACACCACCAACCATGTATGCAGCATATCCTTGGAGAATTCTGTCCAGGATCCTGGCTAGACTCTTTTCCCTGTCATCAAACAGAGTACATTCCTGACCTTGAAAATGGGACACAGAATGATCCATGCTTACTCATATATGTGATAAATAGGCTCTTTCTTTTTTCTCCTAATTATGCTGATCTTCTCCACAATTAATAATATATCAGTCTCTTTAAGTTTGAATAGCCTCCTTTCAGTTTTAAAATTCTGTCTTTTCATGATCAACTTATTATTAGACACAGTCTCTTTAGGTAATTGCTCTGTCAGCTTCCTCTCTCGAGATGGCGTTTGGGTGTCTGAGGGAAAGAGAGAGACCTGATGGGGTCCTTGGATACTCACTGTCCTCTGAATATTCAGGTTTCCGTGGCAACCTCATTAATCTACCTGATTGGTGCTGATTTCTCAGCATTTAAAACTGAGGTCAGCAGCTGAATTTCTCCTGGTTTCCAATTTCACTGCGAAATGGAGCTTGGTGGGGTTTGCAGGCTCCAACAGCCTCACCTCGGCTCTCCCTGCGCTGGGATCTTCCTGAGCTTCTGCTGTGGACTTCATTTGACTCCAACCATAGTTACTCCATTTCAGGGGCTCTCCCATAGCATACACTTGGAAGACTGTGGGAACTTGAGGCTTCCATTGCTACCACACAGGACCCAAGAGCATCTTAGGAATGCTTCAGTCTGAACTTCCATTTACTTTTCACACTACTCCCTAGCCTTTTTAATGTGGTGCCCACACTTTGGTGTAGACATGGACTGCAAAAGTCCTAAGTGTAAATGACACCAAAGATTTGCTTATTATCTTGTCAATTTACCTAACACATTCTCCTCTCTCTGAGATGTGCTCACTTATCATTCTTTACCTCCCCTGCTTCTGTCACAACTCTTCAGTTTGCCTTTCTCCAATATCTCATCACCATAAAGGATGGCTTCCAGCTTTTTCTTCCTGTCATCATATCCTATCTGTAGCCTAGGTCAGCAAGCCCTCTGCCTGGGTGTCATAGGTAGAAAGAGTCTCTTCTCTGAACTATCATTCAGAGAAGCAGTGATAGCATTGTCTTGATGCTATCACTAACATAGGATTATAATCTGAGAGCACCAAGCTTAGTTTTTAATATGTAAAGGAGTTTGGAAAAAAAATCTTCTTTTACCACAAAATCTGGATTTTTATGTGTATTTATGAAAAATCTTTGTTTTGAATGTCAGTTTCTTTATATTTCTTTTATATCAATCTGAATCTCCTTTTGATCTCATGTACCACTGGCCCATAATAATGCACATGTAATAAGTATAAAAGAGCTACTAAGAATGTGCTGTATAAAAAAAAGTTAAATTAAAAAAAATAATGCACATGTATGTGTGTGTGTGTGTATGTGAATTTGTACATGCACACACACATACATGTCAGGCAGAAGAATGAATTGGTGGGCAGACCAAGGGGAAGTAAATGTGGTGCATGGAAAAAACAAAGATAAAACACTTTGATTTTTTTCAGATTATAATAGTTCTGGTTTTAAAAATTTACCTTGCATCACTTAAGAACTTTAGCTAGATCTTAGTAACCAACTAGTGTGGTCAGAAGGATTGCTTTCTGCTCCACTGCCATTTCTTTCCCCTTTCCTGGCCTAATCTATTATAATTTACATTATTTTACATGTCCAGAGCCAACTCTATGCCACTTTTCTAATAGCTCTACCTTCAACTTCCAAATTCTAGAGCACCTGTCTTCTGGTCTCTACTTCCACAATTATTGTACTACCAGCTCAGCTCCTTAATCCTGTTTATGTATATCCACCTGAGGTGAGTTTTTCTTGTTCTTTTCCTTTCCTGTCCAGCCACTCAATATCCCATTCCATGCCAGGAACCACTGTCATTTGATGGATTCAACCATCCTTTCTTACCTAGAGTTTTTTCCTACTGTCATGAAGTCTTGTACAGTTGAAATCAGCTCTCGTATGAAGGAGATCTTCTTGACACTATCACAAATACAGGGAAAGGTTTTTGGCAATCTCTCCAACCAATAAGAGGGACATAGGGGGAGAAGAAATAACTCTTTGCCATTGAGAATGACAGGAAGTGTATTTGGACATCTCTTCTAATGGCAGGGATTATGTAGGGAGAGTTCATGAGTCATGCATCCTTTTTTACCCTTAGAACTCTTATTAAACTAGAATATGCCAAATACATGTGGATAGGTTTTGGTAGCTAATTTTGGCAGCTGATGTCCCTGAAACATGGCTTGGAACACAATGTCTTAGGGAAATATGCTTATAAATTGACTTATAAACAAGCTTTGGGGGTGTAACCTTGTTATAGGCTGAATTGTGTCCCCCCAAAATGAATATGTTGAAGCCCTAACCCTTAAGTGATTGAATTTGATAGGGCTTTTAGGAGGCTATTAAGGTTAAATGAGGTCGTAAGTGTGGGGTTCTAATTCAGTAGGGTTGGTGGCATCCTTAGAAGAAGGAGAGAGAAATCAGTCTCTCTCCATGTGCACTCACTGAGGAAAGGCCATGTCAGGACATAGTGAGAAGGCAACCATCTGCAAGCTGGGAAGAGAAATAAAACAGACATTAGATTTGCTGGCACCTTTATCTTGGTTTTCTAGCCTCCAGAACTGTAAGAAATAAATTTCTGTTGTTTAAGCCACCCAGTGTATGTATTTTGTTGTGGCAGCTCAAGCTAAGAAAACCTTGTTCATACCTTCAGAATTAAATACAATTACTCATTTATGAATAGATTATACCTACAAAACTTACCACTATTACTACTTAGTTATAAGTTAAATGTGCATAAAATATAGGTTAAAGTAGTATTTAGAGAAATTTTTTTTATGTTTAAATACAAGCAAATAAATGAATGATAAATCCCATAGATTCCAAAATAGGACCTGTTTAGGGATAAGCCTAAATTTTGGATGTGGTCAAAACTTCAAGCATCCATTGAGCATCTCTGTGCCTGGCACTAATCAGTAACCATATCCTTATTTTTTTTTTACATCTTTATTGGATTATAATTGCTTTACAATGTTGTGTTAGTTTCTGCTGTACAACAAAGTGAATCAGCTATATGTATACATATATCCCCATATCTCCTCCCTCTTGAGCCTCCCTCCCACCCTCCCCATTGCACCCCTCTAGGTTATCACAAAGCACTGAGCTAATCTCCCTGTGCTCTGCAGCTGCTTCCCACTAGCTATCTGTTTTACATTTAGTAGTGTATATATGTCCGTGCCACTCTCTCACTTCTTCCCACCTTACCCTAAGGCCACAATAAAATTTGTTTATTTTTATTTTCATTACTTCTGGGGATGGATCAAAAAAGATTTTGCTGAAATTTACGTGAAACACTGTTCTGCCTATGTTTTCCTCTAAGAGTATTATAGTGTCTGGCCTTACATTTAGGTTATTAATCCATTTTGAGTTTATTTTTGTATATGGTGTTAGGGAGTGTTCTCATTTCATTCTTTTACATGTCACTGTCCAGTTTTCCCAGCACCACTTACTGAAGAGATTGTCTTTTCTCCATTGTATATTCTTGCCTCCTTTGTATAGATTAGGTGACCATAGGTGTGTGGGTTTATCTCTGGGCTTTCTATCCTGTTCCACTGATCTATATTTCTGTTTTGTGCCAGTACCAAACTGTTCTGATGACCATAGCTTTGTAGTATAGCCTGAAGTCAGGGAGCCTGATGCCTCCAGCTCCATTTTTCTTTCTCAAGATTGCTTTAGCTATCAGGGTCTTTTGTGTTTCCATACAAATGTAAAATTTTTTGTTCCAATTCTGTGGAAAATGCCATTGGTAATTTGATACAGATTACATTGAATCTGTAGATTGCTTTGAGTAGTTTAGTCATTTTGACAATATTGATTCTTCCAATCCAAGAATATGGTATATCTTTCCATCTGTGTCATCTTTTATTTCTTTCATCAGTGTCTTATAGTTTACTGAGTACAGGTCTTCTTTTTCCTTAGATAGGTTTATTCCTAGGTATTTTATTCTCTTTGATGTAATGGTAACTGGGATTGTTTCCTTGTTTTCTCTTTCTGATCTTTCATTGTCAGTGTGTAGGAATGCAAGAGATTTTTGTGTATTAATTTTGTATCCTGCAACTTTACCAAATTCAGTGATGAGCTCTAGTAGCTTTCTGGTAACATCTTTAGGATTTTCTATGTATAGTATCATGTCATCTGCAAACAGTGACAGTTTTACTTCTTTTCCAATTTGGATTCCTTTTATTTCTTCTTCTCTGTGCCATAGCTAGGACTTCCAAATCTATGTTGAATAATAGTGGTGAGGGTGGACATCCTTGTCTTATTCTTGGTCTTAGAGGAAATGCTTTCAGTTTTTCACTATTGAGAATGTTATTTGCTGTGTGTTTTTCATATATGGCCTTTATTATGTTGAGGTAGGTTCCCTCTAATCCTACTTTCTGGAGAGTTTTTATCATAAATGAGTGTTGAATTTTGTCAAAAGCTTTTCTTGCATCTGTTGAGATGACCATATTGTTTTTATTCTTCAGTTTGTTAATGTGGTGTATCACATTGATTGATTTGCATATGTGGAAGAATCCTTGCATCCCTGCGATAAATCCCACTTTATCATGATTTATTATCTTTTTAATGTGTTGGATTCTGTTTGCTAGTAATTTGTTGAGGATTTTTAACATCTATGTTCATCAGAGATAATTGGCCTGTAGTTTTTTTTGTGATATCTTTGTATGGTTTTGGTATCCGGGTGATGGTGGCCTTGTAGAATGAGGTTGGCAGTGTTCTATCCTCTGCAATTTTTTGGGAAGAGTGTCAGGAGGATAGGTGTTAACTCTTCTCTAAATGTTTGTTAGAATTCTACTGTGAAGTCATCTGGTCCTGGACTTCTGTTTGTTGGTAGTTTTAAAATCATAGTTTCAATTTCAGTACTCGTGATTGGTCTTTTCATATTGTCTATTTCCTCCTGGTTCAGTCTTGGAAGGTTGTACCTTTCTAAGAATTTGTGCATTTCTTCTAGGTTGTCCATTTTATTGGTGTATAGTTGTTTGTACTAGTGTCTTATGATGCTTTGTATTTCTGTGATGTCAGCTGTAACTTCTCTGTTTTCATTTCTAATTTTATTGATTTGAGTTCTCTCCCTTTTCTTGATGAGTCTGTCTAAAGGTTTATCAGTTTTGTTTTTCTTCTCAAAGAACCAGCTTCTAGTTTTCTTTTGGGGTTTATTGATTTGTTTTATGTTTGCTTGCTCCCCCAGTAATTTTAAATCTGAAGAATGAGGACTTTCTATGGCACCTGTAGCTATGTAATGGTTGAAAATTGGTTTAAAAGTATCCAACACAATGTAAATGTTGGGGTTTTTTGTTGTTTTTTTACATCTTTATTGGAGTATAATTGCTTTACAGTGGTGTGTTAGTTTCTGCTTTATAACAAAGTGAATCAGTTATACATATATTCCCATTTCTCTTCCCTTTTGCGTCTCCCTCCCTCCCACCCTCCCTATCCCACCCCTCTAGGTGGTCACAAAGCATGGAGCTGATCACCCTGTGCTATGCGGCTGCTTCCCACTAGTTATCTATTTTACGTTTGGTAGTGTATATATGTCCATGCCACTCTCTCACTTTGTCACAGCTTACCCTTCCCCCACCCCATATCCTCAAGTCCATTCTCTAGTAGGTCTGTGTTTTTGTTCCCGTCTTACCCCTAGGTTCTTCATGACATTCTTTTTTTCTTAAATTCCATATATATGTGTTAGCATATGGTATTTGTCTTTCTCTTTCTGACTTACTTCACTCTGTATGACAGGCTCTAGGTCCATCCACCTCATTACAAATAGCTCAATTTCGTTTCTTTTTATGGCTGAGTAATATTCCATTGTATATATGTGCCACATCTTCTTTATCCATTCATCCGATGATGGACACTTAGGTTGTTTCCATCTCCTGGCTATTGTAAATAGAGCTGCAATGAACATTTTGGTACATGTGTGTTTTGAATTATGGTTTTCTCAGGGAATATGCCCAGTAATGGGATTGCTGGGTCATATGGTAGTTCTGTTTGTAGTTTTTTAAGGAACCCCCATACTCTTCTCCATAGTGGCTGTACCAATTCACATTCCCACCAGCAGTGCAAGAGTGTTCCCTTTCCTCCACACCCTCTACAGCATTTTTTGTTTCTAGATTTTTTGATGATGGCCATTCTGACTGGTGTGAGATGATATCTCATTGTAGTTTTGATTTGCATTTCTCTAATGATTAATGATGTTGAGCATTCTTTCATGTATTTGTTGGCAGTCTGTATATCTTCTTTGGAGAAATGTCTGTGTAGGTCTTCTGCCCATTTTTGGATTGGGTTGTTTTGCTGTTATTGAGCTGCATGAGCTGCTTGTAAATTTTGGAGATTAATCCTTTGTCAGTTGCTTCATTTGCAAATATTATCTCCCATTCTGAGGTTTGTCTTTTGGTCTTGTTTATGGTTTTCTTTGCTGTACAAAAGCTTTGAAGTTTCATTAGGTCCCATTTGTTTATTTTTGTTTTTATTTCCATTTCTCTAGGAGGTGGGTCAAAAAGGACCTTGCTGTGATTTATGCCATAGAGTGTTCTGCCTATGTTTTCCTCTAAGAGTTTGATAGTTTCTGGCCTTACATTTAGGTCTTTAATCCATTTTGAGCTTATTTTTGTGTATGGTGTTAGGGAGTGATCTAATCTTATACTTTTACAAGTACATGTCCAGTTTGCCCAGCACCACTTATTGAAGAGGCTATCCTTTCTCCACTATACATTCCTGCCTCCTTTATCAAAGATAAGGTGACCATATGGGTGTGGGTTTATCTCTGGGCTTTCTATCCTGTTTCATTGATCTATATTTCTGTTTTTGTGCCAGTACCATACTGTCTTGATTACTGTAGCTTTGTAGTATAGTCTGAAGTCAGGGAGCCTGATTCCTTCAGCTCCATTTTTCGTTCTCAGGATTGCTTTGGCTATTCGGGGTCTTTTGTGTTTCCATACAAATTGTGAAATTTTTTGTTCTAGTTCTGTGAAAAATGCCAGTGGTAGTTTGATAGGGATTGCATTGAATCTGTAGATTGCTTTGGGTAGTAGAGTCATTTCCACAATGTTGATTCTTCCAATCCAAGAACACGGTGTATCTCTCCATGTATTTGTATCATCTTTAATTTCTTTCATCAGTGTCTTATAATTTTCTGCATACAGGTCTTTTGTCTCCTTAGGTAGGTTTATTCCTAGATATTTTTTTCTTTTTGTTGCAATGGTAAATGGGAGAGTTTTCTTGGTTTCAATTTCAGATTTTTCGTCATTAGTGTATAGGAATGCCAGAGATTTCTGTGCATTAATTTTGTATCCTGCTACTTTACCAAATTCATTGATTACATTTAGTACTTTTCTGGTAGCATCTTTAGGATTCTCTGTGTATACTATCATGTCATCTGCAAACAGTGACAGCTTTACTTGTTCTTTTCCGATTTGGATTCCTTTTATTTCCTTTTCTTCCTTGATTGCTGTGGCTAAAACTTCCAAAACTATGTTAACTAAGAGTGGTGAGAGTGGGTAACGTTGTCTTGTTCCTGATCTTAGTGGAAATGGTTTCAGTTTTTCACCATTGAGGACGATGTTGGCTGTGGATTTGTTATATATGGCCTTTATTATGTTGAGGAAAGTTCCCTCTATGCCTACTATCTGGAGGGTTTTTATCATAAATGTGTGTTGAATTTTGTCGAAAGCTTTTTCTGCATCTATTGAGATGATCATATGGTTTTTCTCCTTCAGTTTGTTAATATGGTGTATCACATTGATTGATTTGCATATATTGAAGAATCCTTGCATTCCTGGAATAAACCCCACTTGATCATGGTGTATGATCCTTTTAATGTGCTGTTGGATTCTCCTTGCTAGTATTTCCTTGAGGACTTTTGCATCTATGTTCATCAGTGATATTGGCCTGTAGTTTTCTTTGTTTGTGACATCCTTGTCTGGTTTTGGTATCAGGGTGATGGTGGCCTCATAGAATGAGTTTGGGAGTCTTCCTCCCTCTGCTATATTTTGGAAGAGTTTGAGAAGGATAGGTGTTAGCTCTTCTCTAAATGTTTGATAGAATTCACCTGTGAAGCCATCTGGTCCTGGGCTTTTGTTTATTGGAAGATTTTTAATCACAGTCTCAATTTCAGTGCTTGTGATTGGTCTGTTCATATTTTCTATGTCTTCCTGATTCAGTCTTGGCATGTTGTGCATTTCTAAGAATTTGTCCATTTTTTCCAGGTTGTCCATTTTATTGGCATAGAGTTGCTTGTAGTAATCTCTCATGATCTTTTGTATTTCTGCAGTGTTAGTTATTACTTCTCCTTTTTCATTTCTAATTCTATTGATTTGAGTCTTCTCCCTTTTTTTCTTGATGAGTCTGGCTAATGGTTTATCAATTTTGTTTATCTTCTCAAAGAACCAGCTTTTAGTTTGATTGATCTTTGCTATCATTTCCTTCACTTCTTTTTCATTTATTTCTGATATGATCTTTATGATTTCTTTCCTTTTGCTAACTTTGGGGGTTTTTTTGTTCTTCTTTCTCTAATTAGGTGCAAGGTTAGGTTGTTTATTTGAGATGTTTCCTGTTTCTTAAGGTAGGATTGTATTGCTATAAACTTCCCTCTTAGAACTGCTTTTGCTGCATCCCATAGGTTTTGCATCATCGTGTCTCCATTGTCATTTGTTTCTAGGTATCTTTTGATTTCCTCTTTGATTTCTTCAGTGATCACTTGGTTATTAAGTAGTGTATTGTTTAGTCTCCATGTGTTTGTATTTTTTACAGATCTTTTCCTGTAATTGATAGCTAGTCTCATAGCATTGTGGTCGGAAAAGATACTTGATACAATTTCAATTTTCTTAAACTTACCAAGGCTTGATTTGTGACCCAAGATATGTTCTATCCTGGAGAATGTTCCATGAGCACTTGAGAAAAATGTGTATTCTGTTGTTTTTGGATGGAATGTCCTATAAATATCAATTAAATCCATCTTGTTTAATATATCATTTAAAGCCTGTGTTTCCTTATTTATTTTCATTTTGGATGATCTGTCCATTGGTGAAAGTGGGGTGTTAAGGTCCCCTACTATGAATGTGTTACTCTCGATTTCCTCTTTTGTGGCTATTAGTGTTTGCCTTATTTATTGAGGTGCTCCTGTGTTGGGTGCATAAATATTTACAATTGTTACATCTTCTTCTTGCATCGATCCCTTGATCATTATGTAGTGTCCTTCTTTGTCTCTTCTCATACTCTTTATGTTAAAGTCTATTTTGTCTGATATGAGAATTGCCACTCCAGCTTTCTTTTGGTTTCCATTTGCATGGAATATCTTTTTCCATTCCCTTACTTTCAGTCTGTATCTAGGTCTGAAGTGGGTATCTTGTAGACAGCATATATATGGGTCTTGTTTCTGTATCCATTCAGCCAGTCTGTGTCTTTTGGTGGGAGCATTTAATCCATTTACATTTAAGGTAATTATCGATATATATGTTCCTATTCCCATTCTCTTAATTGTTTTGGGTTTGTTATTGTAGGTCTTTTCCTTCTCTTGTGTTTCTTACCTAGAGAAGTTCCTTTAGCATTTGTTGTAAAGCTGGTTTGGTGGTGCTGAACTCTCTCAGCTTTTGCTTGTCTGTAAAGGTTTTGATTTCTCCATCAAATCTGAATGAGATCCTTGCTGGGTAGAGTAATCTTGGTTGTAGGTTTTTCTCCTTCATCACTTTAAATATGTCCTGCCAGTCCCTTCTGGCTTGCAGAGTTTCTGCTGAAAGATCAGCTGTTAACCTTATGGGGATTCCCTTGTGTGTTATTTGTTGTTTTTCCCTTGCTGGTTTTAATATGTTTTCTTTGTATTTAATTTTTGACAGTTTGATTAATATGTGTCTTGGTGTGTTTCTCCTTGTATTTATCCTGTATGGGACTCTCTGTGCTTCCTGGACTTGATTAACTGTTTCCTTTCCCATATTAGGGAAGTTTTCAACTATAATCTCTTCAAATATTTTCTCAGTCCCTTTCTTTTTCTCCTCTTCTTCTGGAACCCCTATAATTCGAATGTTGGTGCGTTTAATGTTGTCCCAGAGATCTCTGAGACTGTCCTCAGTTCTTTTCATTCTTTTTTGTTTATTCTGCTCTTTATTAGTTATTTCCACTATTTTATCTTCCAGGTCACTTATCCGTTCTTCTGCCTCAGTTATTCTGCTATTGATCTCATCTAGAGTATTTTTAATTTCATTTATTGTGTTGTTCATCATTGTTTGTTTCATCTTTAGTTCTTCTAGGTCTTTGTTAAATGTTTCTTGCATTTTCTGTATTCTATTTCCAAGATTTTGGATCATCTTTACTATCATTATTCTGAATTCTTTTTCAGGTAGACTGCCTATTTCCTCTTCATTTGTTAGGTCTGGTGGGTTTTTATCTTGCTCCTTCATCTGCTGTGTGTTTTTCTGTCTTCTCATTTTGCTTATCGTACTGTGTTTGGTGCCTCCTTTTTGCAGGCTGCAGGTTCATAGTTCCCGTTGTTTTTAGTGTCTGTCCCCAGTGGCTAAAGTTGGTTCAGTAGGTTGTGTAGGTTTCCTGGTGGAGGGGACTAGTGCCTGTGTTCTGGTGGATGAGGCTGGATCTTGTCTTTCTGGTGGGCAGGTCCACGTCTAGTGGTGTGTTTTGGGGTGTCTGTGGATTTATTATGATTTTAGGACACCTCTCTGCTAATGGGTAGGGTTGTGTTTGTGTCTTGCTAGTTGTCTGGCATAGGGTGTCCAGCACTGTAGCTTGCTGGTCATTTAGTGAATCTGGGTGCTGGTGTTGAGATGGAGATATCTGGGAGATTTTCGCTGTTTTCTATTATGTGGAGCTGGGAGGTCTCATGTGGACCAGTGTCCTGAAGTTGCCTCTCTCACCTCAGAGGCACAGCACTGATTTCTGGCTGCAGCACCAAGAGCCTTTCATCCACACGGCTCAGAATAAAACGGAGAAAAAGTAGAAAGGAAGGAAGGAAGGAAAGAAAGGAAGGAAAGAAGGAAGGAAGGAAGGAAGAAAAAGGAAGAAAGAAGAGGGAGCGAGGAGAGAAAGAAAGAAATGAAGGAAGGAAGGAAGAAAAAGAAAAGGGAGGGAGGAAAGAAAGAAAGAAAGGATAAAATAAAATAAAGTAAGATAAAATAAAGTTATTAAAATAAAAAATAATTATTAAGAAAAAAAATTTTTTAAAGAAAAAAAACGGACGGATAGAATCCTAGGACAAATGGTGAAAGCAAAGCTATACAGACAAAATCTCACACAGAAGCACACACATACACACTCACAAAAAGAGGAAAAGGGGAAAAAATGATAAGTCTTGCTTTCAAAGTCCACCTCCTCAATTTGGGATGATTCGTTGTCTACTCAGGTATTCCACAGATGCAGGGTACATCAAGTTGATTGTGGAGCTTTAATCCGCTGCTTCTGAGGCTACTGGGAGATTTCCCTTTCTCTTCTTAGCACAGCTCCCCTGCGTGTAGGTCGCTGCAGGGCGTCTGTTCTTTGCTCAGACAGGACGGGGTTAAAGGAGCTGCTGATGCAGCTGTGGCTCACTCAGGCCGGGGGGAGGGAGGAGCACGATGTGGGGCGAGCCTGCAGCGGCAGAGGCCAGCGGGACATTGAACCAGCCTGAGGCGTGCCGTGCGTTCTCCCGGGGAAGTTGTCCCTCGATCCCGGGACCCTGGTGTAAGGTCGGGTCTTAACAAATGGCACCGCGAAACAGAGGAAAGCTTTAAGTGAGCTTTATTAGGGAGCGCTCCCAGGCGAGGTTCAGTGGTCCGAGAGAAAGGGGCCAGAGAAGTCGCACCCGGGCAAGGGTTGGGCAAGATTTTATAGGGGAAGAAGGGAAAGGGGTGTGGTGAATCTGGGAGGGCGCAGGGTATTTCTTATTTGGTGGTCTTTTCGGGTATCCTGGGGGACCGTTGGTCCCGCCCCTCGAAAGGCGGGAAAGCTGGGCTGGGTTCAAAGTCCCCAGGTCAGTTCCTGGAACTGGATGGTCCGAAATGTCTCCAGGGCAGTTTCTGGAACTGGGTGGTCCGGAGAATTTCAGTCTGATGCAACCTGTGAATCTGATTGTGTTCCCCCGCCTCGGGCCAGTTGGCCTTACACCTGGCAGTGGCGGGCTGCACAGGCTCCCCGGAAGGGGGGTGTGGATAGTGACCTGTGCTCGCACACAGGCTTCTTGGTTGCGGCAGCAGTAGCCTTAGCGTCTCATGCCCACCTCTGGGGTCCGCGCTTTTAGCTGCGACTCGCGCCCGTCTCTGGAGCTTCTTTAAGCAGCACTCTTAATCCCCTCTCCTCGCACCAGGAAACAAAGAGGGAAGAAAAAGTCTCTTGCCTCTTCAGCAGGTACAGACTTTTCCCCGGACTCCCTCCCGGCTAGCGTGGTGCACTAACCCCCTGCAGGCTGTGTTCACGCCGCCAACCCCAGTCCTCTCCCTGCGCAACCACGGAAGCCCGAGCCTCAGCTCCCAGCCCCCGCTCATCCCGGTGGGTGAGCAGACAAGCCTCCTCTCGGGCTGGTGAGCGGTGGGCAACACTGATCCTCTGTGCAGGAATCTCTCTGCCTTGCCCTCCGCACCTCTGTTGCTACGCTCTCCGCCCTCCTCCGCGGCTTCGAAGCTTACCCCCCTCCGCCACCCGCAGTCTCCGCCCGCGAAGGGGCTTCCTAGTGTGTGGAAACTTTTCCTCTTTCACAGCTCCCTCCCACTGCTGCAGGTCGCGTCCCTATTCTTTTGTCTGTTTATTCTTTTTTCTTTTGCCTTACCCAGGTACGTGGGGAGTTTCTTGCCTTTTGGGAGGTCTGAGGTCTTCTGCCAGCGATCAGTAGGTGTTCTGTAGGAGTTGTTCCACGTGTAGATGTATTTCTTATGTATTTGTGGGGAGGAAGGTGATCTCCGCGTCTTACTCTTCCGCCATCTTCCCGATTCCCCTCAATGTTGGTTTTAATTTTTTAGCTTGAACAGCCATTTTCCTGAATGCTGTATCTTCATGAAGCTCAAATAACTACTTACTTACAGTGGTTTAGTAAAAGAATAAAAGTCGCAGTTTAGAGGGTAAATGATTAGGTTCTAGGGTTCATTTGATGATTCCTTTACTTTTTAGTTGATAGTGTTGACCATGATGGTGTTGACTATGACATGGGCTGAATGTTCTTAGAAAGTAAGTGTTATTTCAGTAGTATGGTAGAAAGGCATGTGTTAGGGTCAGAGCTCTGTGTGAGGGTCCTCAGACCTTCTGGGTAGCCTCTCTAAGCCACAGTATGTTCATTCAGTAACCACTTCTTAGGCCTCAACTACGTGTTAGGCATTACAAAAATGAGCGTAATAGCTGAAATAGTAGTAGCTAACAGTTGCATATCACGTACTCATTTAATCCTCCCCAACCTCATATGCAGATGGCACTTCAAAAAGCTGCTATTTCATTGGTAAGAGAATCAAAGCAGAGTTGTTAATTAATTGATTGCCCATTGTCAATCACCTTTTAGTGGTGAAGTCATAATTTCACCTGGACAGTTTAATTCCAGAATCTTCTCTCTTTACCACTTTGCTGTTGTTGAGAGAATCTTAATATTCTATTTATTTATTTAGTGTTCTCATTTATTATGTATTTACTCATTGTTCTTAACAGAATTTAAGTTGTTAAGGCTCTCATGACAAAAAGCATGTGAAAATGCTTAGGAAACTGCTTAGTGCGTTGTGAATGAGTTATTATTTATTGTGTTTGTTCCCTGTCATTAGGCCTCTTCACTTTAGTTCTTCTTTTTAAAAAAATTCTGTATTTTGTGTCAGAGTTCCCTTCTTTGAGCCATTTGAGACGTCTTGATATTTGCACAGTCAAATTTTTTTATTGCATTTCCCAGAGCTCCAACTGTGTCCTAAAATAATAGACTTCTACAGCTTGATACTGTTATTTTTTTATATTATGACATATTTATACATTAAAATTATGTAACATAGGGCTTCCCTGGTGGCGCAATGGTTGAGAGTCCGCCTGCCAATCCAGGGGATGCGGGTTTGTGCCCCGGTCCGGGAGGATCCCACATGCTGCGGAGCGGCTAGGCCCGTGAGCCATGGCCGCTGAGCCTGTGCGTCTGGAGCGTGTGCTCCGCAACGGGAGAGGCCACAGCAGTGAGAGGCCCGCGTACTGCCAAAAAAAAAAAAAAAAAAAGATATGTAACATATATGACAATTATAAACCACTACTATTGCACTTTTCTTGTCCTTGTTGTAAATGTTCTCTTAATGTGTGCACAAAAAAGAGTAAACAGCATTTTATAAAGGTAAATCCAAAATATTGGTTCATGCTTTGTTTGGATAATAATGTTCTCTAGTGTAGGAGCAACCATATATTTTAATGGCGTATCTAATTTTAATAATACTAGTTTGCACTAAGACTAGCTGCCAAGCTGTACTAAATGTTAAGCTTCTACTTTGAAAGTCAAATCTCTCCTTGCAGTTGAGTGTTGAGAATATTTTAAGTGTGAGGACCACACACTCCCTCCATTTAGTTGGAGAACCTGAACTGCGGTTGCTCCTTCCCACTCACTGACTGCTACTGCTACCTGCCTAATAATTGTTTTTGGCTCCCCGTAAACCTGCAGCCAGAAAGGTATTTGAATTTTCCCCCTCTAGCACTTGCAAATCCGATTTTTATGTATAGCTAAGTGCTCTTAGCTTTTACTCTATCTACTACTGGGGCCTGGTTTCTAGCAAGCCTGTAGCTACGCCAGATCTGGCCTATGTAATGCTGTTTGTAATGAGAAATCTAAACAGGGAATGGCAGTGAGGCATGGCAGGAATGTGTTTCCATTGGAGAAGTCAGTGTAGAGAAAAAGTGTAAGCAAAGCCGTGTGCAGAAGGCCTTTTCAGCTGGCCAAGACGGAAGACTAATGTTATTGTACATAGGCTGTTACTGTGCCAGCCCTTCCTCACAAATTTGCTTTCTCTCTCTCTCCCCTCTCCTGAACTCCCTTCCTCCCCCCTCCCTCTTTCATCTACTCCTTCTCCTTCTCTTTCTCTCCCTCTCTCTTCTGCGGGCTCTGCTCACTGTTTGCTCAGGTGGACAGTGACACCATTTGGAATGAGCTGCACTCGTCCGGTGCTGCACGCATGGCTGTTGGCTGTGTCATCGAGCTGGCTTCCAAAGTGGCCTCAGGAGAGCTGAAGGTGAGGTCTGGATTGCATTAAGTGTGGGAAATCCAGAGAAGACGCTGAAACAGAGATGTTGTTGTTTGGGAATTGTGGGGAGTGTGGTGTGGTAATAAAAGGAAAGGGGCGGAGGGAAGAGGGCAAAGAGATGGCCACTAAGGTGTGATAATAACTAGTGTGTAGGTAGGTAGTAGCTGATCGTGCTCCCAGGGCCTTCCTCTCCTTGGGGAAACTCTGCGGTTAGGGCACTCTGGTGTATTTTTAAGAGCATAGAAATGGTGAGTAAAGCTATGGTCCAGGTTAAAAATACCCAGTATATACATACCAGTCATGCCCTCCTGGGATTCTCTTTTGAAGCGACATAAAACATATGATTACTGAGTACTGTGTATAAGCTCAGAATACCACCCAGAGAGAAGGGGGTGGGGGTGGGGAGAAAGGTAAATATCAGATGGGAAGGATTGGGAGGAAGAAGGAAATTGTTGACTAGAAGGGTAATGATCCAGAGTATGTTTTTCCATGAAAGAACTTCAGAAATGAACTACGCTTTATTGTTCTTTTCTTTTTATGGTCTCTTCTTTTCTACATCATGTGAAAAGAACAATGTCCAAACCCCAACGTTTCCCAGTCTAAACAATTTATAAAAGCCAGAGACCTGACAGACGTTGACACTTTATTTGGTATTTTAACAGTGCTATTTAAAGGTATACCATGTGCATCTTGAATGCAGTTGCCCCAATAAACTTTGTTGGTGCTAACATAGCTTTTTAATGCACTGGTTCACACACTTCATAATGAAATCTGGGCAGTGATTGATTTGGTATTTTTAGCAATTGTGGAGCTTAGGGGAAATATATTGTAACCAACAATATAGGCACTGCGAGTTTTGTTCATCTAAAATAAAATCTAATTAGGATTATTTTTCTTTATGCCTAATGAATTTTTATTCAATTACACCTGACTATTTCACTTGTGATTAAAAATGCAGGGTAGGAATGTGCACTTTACAACACATTGTCTGCCCCAGAAGTCTTTGCTCTAACTCTTTAAGTCAAAACCTACAGAAATAGCATTATGATAAGGTGGGCTATATTTAAATATATATATATATATATATGTACCTCATGTTAAGTTGACATGATCAGCATTAGGATATTAATTGCTCATCTCAGGAGATTTCTTAGGCCATTAATGTGGTGCTTAATACTCAGTCTTTACCTTTGATAATGAGCTATTTATTGAAATGAAGAAAGGAATCAGCCTTATGGAGAGGTTTTGGCTGTCTCCCAGTAGCACTTGAGGAATAATTCTTCCTGTTTGAATATGTCACTTGTAGCACTAGAATCAATTGACATTTCAAAAGAAGTATTTAAGTCTTATTTTCAAAAGAATTCAAATGACAGACAACAGCCAGGCCACAATATTATAATTTTTAAAAGATTATGCCAGCACAGACCCACTTAATAAAAAACAAAAATGATTGTTAGCATTTCACAGTTTCTAATTGTTTTGATTTTGTTGAAGTTTAATCAGTAATTCTGGAACCTTCTCAAGTAGAATGCCCACCTGTTACACTCAAAATCATCATTGCTATTAACCTCACAGAGTGCAGAATTGCCAAATGTACGTGTGAAGAGTGTTGAACAAAAACCTAATTATATTTTTTGGGAGGTAGTCATTTAAAATAGCCAGTTACAAACAGAGTGTCAACAATATATAGTATGGACATGCTGACCACCAGCCGTACTAACTAGCATTGGCTGTTTATGTTAAGATCAAGGATTCATACAAATGCTTTTCCTCCGCTTGGTTGAGAAATCAGCAAGTATGATTAAAAAAGAGAAGAATAGGGAAAAAGAGCCAGCATAAAAATCAAGAAACATTGATCCAGGCTCTGCCACTTAAATTCTGTGTCACTTGTGGCAGATCACTTAATATCTCTGGGCCTCAGTATCTCGTTCCACGAAATCAGCAGGGTAGAATTGATAATGTTGAAGGTTGTACCTGGTTTTGACATTCTGAGCTATTTGCAAATGAGAAGTGGATCTGGTTATCAGTTACATACACCATGACATACCAAATAGTAGATATTCCACAACTGATTTCACCTTCCTTTGCTGAATATTCCAGGCAGTGTAGCTGGTTTATCTTTCTGATTGTTAGCCCAAAGTAAAAGTCCAAGACAGGCAGGACCATAACAAATGGACTAGTGCTGACAGACCAAGAGACTGAATCCTTTTATTGCTAGTAATTTGATGAGGCCTATGGGAATGCCACTGTAGATAGCCAAGAATTGTGGTAGATAGCCATGTTCAGGGACCTCTAGCTAACCAAAAATGTTACTCAGTGTCTACCTGTTCCAGACTCCAGTATGACTGGACAGGTACACCTGCTGGCCAGGAGCATTAGCACTCATGGCTGTGGAGTCACTTCATTCAGATGTAGGAAGAAAATAGGGAAGCTTATTTGAGGACACTGGTAAGTTATCCTCTGATAAGAGATGTGAACAAAGAAAACTTCAGTGTTTTGTTTATCATTTTCTGCATCTACATTCAGTTCTCACATGTTCTACCTCTTTCTCCCAGTAAATCTATAACTTGAAACAACATTGACATATTGAAAGACTGCATTTTGTGAGTCTGCATTCATTTTGCTTGGAAATTAGAGAAGAATTAAGAGCTTTATTTCAAATAGGGTGGGCCTGGATGGGGTGCCGAACTGAGAGGTTCGAGATAGCTGGAGGGAGGTCACCAAACTCTTAGGGGCTGGGGACCTAGGAGATAATAAGGGCGCCCAAACAAGGAAAATGCCAAAGGCAAATTTCATTACCTGGAATTTTTCCTTGATATTAAGCTTGATCATGATTGTTCCCCTAACTTTTGACAGGTTCTGCCCTTTCTTCACCTGCAGATACTAATGGGCTAAAGGAATTAGAGGTATAATCCAGGCCCAGGGAGTGGGTCTCATGTTGATGCTTAAACTAAGCATGTGCAACAAACTACAGCAGTAAGTGGGTGTATTTTTTGCACAGCATGGACATGCTCAGTGGAGTTCAGTGGAAATTATGGGGACTTTCAAGTTTTCCAGGTTTTTAACAAGATAATTTAAAAAATCCATGCAAGTGGAAATTTCTCAAACCTACAAATACCCAAGTTGGCTATTTCTCAGAATCTAGAACTAGGGAACATAAGTATTCTGGAAATGCTGACATGTTTGTTGTATTGGAAACTATAATTGGAAGAATAGTTATCTCAAAATGGTTTTATTGTTCTAAAGGTCATTTAAGGAAGTATGTCTAGAAATAGAAATATCTTTAAAAGATGAGCATTTTTCAAGTTATAAATATTCAATATTTTGTTCAAAAAATGGTGCCAAATATGTTACCTTAAAGTATATAATTTTTATTTGTCAGTTATGCTTCAATATATCTGGGGAAAAAATGATTCAACAGTAATCTAGCTTTACTATAAGAATGCCCTTTGATGCCATTTTGGCAATGCTGTAATTTCATAAAACAGTAAAAATTGCTTTAGTTGTCTGGAAATTTTTGTCAAGAAAATTCCCATCTGATTATCTGAAAAATGTATGGATTTCTTTACTGTTTGAATGGATATTGTGATATCATGTTGCTAATAATACCTGCCATTCATTAAGTATCTACTATAGATTGGACAGTTTACATGTAATTTGTCATTATTCTCACAGTGTCCACCAAAAGTAAGTACCACCAATAGGATACCAGCTCAGAGACATCAAGTAACTTTTTAAGATCCTGCACACAGTTTAATAAATGGCAAAGCCTGTAAGTGTCACAATTCTCTCTTCTCTTTCAACACTTTATAAGGAATTTCTTGTAGAGGTGGCACAAATATGTAAGAAAAAAGGGGTTAAAGCTATCTTTTTAAAATAGTCTAGATTCTTTCCTTTTTATTACTGTAAAACAATACATACAAAAAAATGAGTTACATTAATAACTTACAAATCATAATAATATGGTTGGATGTGAGCCCTTCATCCAACTAAAGAAATAGTACTGTGCTAACACTATTAAAGTTCTTTCAGTACTTATCTCATTCCTATCTTTTGACCCAGGAGTAATTATTAATCTGTTGTATTTTTTAAATTATTCCTTTCCCTTTAATAGTGTTAACCATATGTTGTAGATCTTTATAAAAAATGGAATCTTATTGAATGTTTTATTCCTCAGATTTCTCTCCCCCAACTTAAAATCATGTTATGAGGATTTATCCTATTTACATAGCTGTGATTTATTCATTTTCCTTGTACATCATAATTTGTTTATTCATTCTTCTGTTGGACAGTATAGTTGTTTACAGGTTTTTGCTCTTTTGATCAGTGCTGCTGTGAACACTCTTGAACTATGACATAACTAAGAGTAAAATGGTAAGCTCCTAGGATAGAAATATAATAAATTTCAGAGAGTAATGCAAGGTAGAATTCCGAAGTCATTGTGCCACAATGACATCAGCAAAAATAACAGTTTAAACCTCTGAAAATTCTTCACTCCATGAAATCAGTGATGAAACTGGCAAAATTTATCAGAATTAATTTTTAAAAATCTTTTGTTGGAGTATAGTTCCTTTACAATGTTGTGTTAGTTTCTACTGTACAGCAAAGCGAATTGGCCACATATATACGTGTATCCCCTCTTCCTTGGATTTCCTTCCCATTTAGGTCACCACAGAACAATGAGTAGAGTTCCCTGTGCTAAACGGTCTGTTCTCATTAGTTATCTGTTTGATACATAGTAGTGTATATATGTCAAT
The DNA here is from genome assembly GCF_937001465.1 of Orcinus orca. NCBI lineage: Eukaryota > Metazoa > Chordata > Mammalia > Artiodactyla > Delphinidae > Orcinus > Orcinus orca. Next base: position 71,097,058 of record NC_064567.1, read on the forward strand.
CCCAATCTCCCAATCCCTCCCACCTCCCTTCCCCACCTTGGTATCCATATGTTTGTTCTCTATGTCTGTGTCTCTATTTCTGCTTTGCAGATAAGTTCATCTATACCATTTTTCTAGATTCCACATATATGCATTAATATATGGTATTTGTTTTTCTGACTTAATTCACTCTGTATGACAGTCTCTAGGTCCATCTACGTCCCTACACATGACCCGATTTCGTTCCTTTTTATGGCTGAGTAATATTCCATTGTATATATGTACCACATCTTCTTTATCCATTCCTCTGTTGATGGATATTTAGGTTGCTTCCATGTCCTGGCTATTGTAAATATTGCTGCAGTGAACATTGGGGTGCATGTATCTTTTGAATTATTCTCCAGGTATATGCCCAGGAGTGGGATTGTTGGGTCATATGGAAGTTCTATTTTTAGTTTTTTAAGGAACCTCCATACTGTCCTCCATAGTGGCTGTACCAATTTACATTCCTACCAACAGTGTAAGAGGGTTCCCTTTTCTCCATACCCTCTCCAGCATTTATTGTTTGTAGATTTTGGGGGGATGGCCATTCTGACTGGTGTGAGGTGATATCTCGTTGTAATTTTGATTTGTATTTCTCTAATAATTAGTGATGTTGAGCATCTTTTCATGTGTTTGTTGGCCATCTGTATGTCGTCTTTGGAGAAATGTCTATTTAGGTCTTTTGCCCATTTTTTAATTAGGTTGTTTGTTTTTTTTATACTGAGCTGCATGAACTGTTTGTATATTTTGGAGATTAATCCCTTGTCAGTTGCTTCATTTGCAAATATTTTCTCCCATTCTGAGGATTATCTTTTCCTCTTGTTTATGGTTCCCTTTGCTCTGCAAAAGCTTTTAAGTTTCATTAGGTCCCATTTATTTTTGTTTTTATTTTCATTACTCTGGGCGGTGGGTCAAAAAAATCTTGCTGTGATTTATGTCAAAGGGTGTTCTGCCTATGTTTTCCTCTAGGAGCTTTATAGCGTGTGGCCTTACATTTAGGTCTGTAATCCATTTTGAGTTTATTTTTGTGTATGGTGTTAGGGAATGTTCTAATTTCATTCTTTTACATGTAGCTCTCCAGTTTTCCCAGCACTACTTATTGAAGAGATTGTCTTTTCTCCATTCTATATTCCTGCCGCCTTTGTCATAGATTAGGTTACCATAGATGCGTGGATTTATCTCTGGGCTTTCTATCCTGTTCCATTGATCTATATTTCTTCTTTTGTGCTATCAACCATAGTGTCTTGATGACTGTAGCTTTGCAGTATAGCCTGAAGTCAGGGAGCCTGATTCCTCCAGCTCCGTTTTTCTTTCTTAAGATTGCTTTGGCTAGTCGCAGTCTTTTGTGTTTCCATACAAATTGTAAAATTTTTTTGTTCTAATTCTGTGAAAAATGCCATTGGTAATTTGATAGGGAAAAAAAGAAAATTACAGACGATATCACTGATGAACATAGACACAAAAATCCTCAACAAAATACTAGCAAACAGAATCCAACAACATATTAAAAGGATCATACATCATTATCAAGTGGGATTTATCCCAGGGATACAAATATTCTTCAATATACGCAAGTCAATTGGCGTGACACACCACACTAACAAATTGAAGAATCAAAACCATATGATCATCTCAATAGATCCAGAAAAAGCTGTTGACAAAATTCAACACCCATTTATGACAAAAACTCTCCAGAAAGTGGGCATAGAGGGAAACTACCTCAACATAATAAAGGCCATATGTGAGAAACCTGTAGCAAGCATCATTCTCAACGGTGAAAAACTGAAAGCATTTCCTCTAAGAGCAGGAACAAGACAAGGATGTCCACTCTCGCCACTGTTATTCAGCATAGTTTTGGAAGTCCTAGTCATGGCAGAGAAGAAAAAGAAATAAAAGGAATCCAAATTGGAAAAGAAGAAGTAAAACTGTCACTGTTGGCAGATGGCATGATATTGTACATAGAAAATCGTAAAGATGCCACCACAAAACTAGTAGAGCTCATCAGTGAATTTGGTAAAGTTGTAGGATACAATCTCTTGCATTCCTATACACTAACAATGAAAAATCAGAAAGAGAAATTAAGGAAACAGTTCCATTTACCATTGCAACAAAAAGAATAAACAACCTAGGAATAAACCTACCTAGAGAGGAAAATGACCTGTACTCAGAAAACTAAAGATACTGGTGAAAGAAATCAAAGACAACACAGACAGATGGAGAGATTTGCCATGTTCTTGGATAGGAAGAATCAACGTTGTGAAAATGGCTCTACTACACAAAGCAATCTACAGATTCAGTGCAAATCCCTATCAATTTACCAATGGCACTTTTCACAGAATTAGAATTAATTATTTTAAAAACCCAGGAAATTAACCAAAAGCTTGTAACATCTCAGGAAGCATGTATTCAAAAGAAAACTGGCTAAATCTTCATGAGAACAGTGAACTTTGTGGTATTTTAATTCACCCTTTCTCATTTAACCCTTTCCAGCTCCCCAGTAGTCTCATTCCAAATGAAAACCAATAATTTAGCAGTCTCCAGACAGGGCAGAATGGGGCTGAAGCTTCTTCAAAGCCTCATTCCCAGAAAATTTTCATTATTTGGCCTGTCTGGTCCTTCAGTACAAGTCCCCAGTTACAAAGTTGTCTTTGTCTGGACTTAGAGTGAAAAGCCTTTCCTCAGAAGCACTTGTTGAAAAAAATTAAAGGTAATTGATTAACTTATGGCTGCCTGAAGTGGTGGACAACAGTAGAGAAAACAACAAACTAACCAAAAGCTTCCAGAAAAAACTGGGGAATGAGATGTGCATAAGCACTATGGCAAGCCCTATCAGACTCCTAAGAATCTAGAAGGTCATGTGTCTGATAGGGCTGTGTGCATACTCAGGGCTGTGTTCACACCACATCAGGAAAGACTGAAAGGCCCTAAAGTCTCATCTCAAGCTGACTTTGAGGCTCTGCTCAAACCAGAAGTAAAGGCCAAGGAAGAGCTGTCAGATCGCAGACCCAGTATTGAAAGTGTGTCCAACACACATGGGCATGGCCCCTTATAAAAGGCTGGGGACTGTTGGTTCCAGGCATTTAAGGAAATCTCTATCTGATTATTAACTGACCAACCACTGAGTTAAGCAAACAAAGACTTCAGTCCCACACTCAACATAGAATACAGTCTTTATAGAATTAGTTCAGAAGAATCAACAAACGAACAAAGCAACAATGACAAACCCTAGGGAGTGGTAAAAATCTGATTTCCAGAATTGTCATATTATATTGCTTAAAATGCCCAGTTTGCTACATAAAATTATGAGAGATGCAAAGAAGCTCATGAATTCACATGAAGAAATAATGAGCATCAGTAAAAGTAACTACATAAATAAATATAATTGATAGTATAATTGTATTTTTTGTTTGTAACTCTTATTCTTCTCTCAGATTTAAAAGACAACTGCATAAAACAATAACCATAAGTCAGTGTATAAAGATGTAGTTTGTATAACAGTAGAAGCATGAAGTAGGGGATTGGGAATGGAGCTATATAATAGCAAAACAAAGTTTTTGGATACTGTTAAAATGTGGCTCATGTCTGAACTAGATTGTTAAAAGTTAAGATGCTAAGTATAATCCACTGGACAACAGGCAAGAAAATAACTCAAAAATATATTCAAAGAAATGACCAGGAAATTAAAATGCTACACTAGAGGATACCTATTTAACTTAAAAGAAGACAGTGTAATGGAGGAGTTGAGGAACAAAAAAAGGTGACATATAGAGAACAAACACCTAAGTCATTGTGCCAATTTCAAACCCCACCAGCAGCACATAAGAATTTCCAGGGCTCTCCACTTCTGTCTGTGTTTGGCATTTTCACATTTTTAAATGTTTACAAATCTTATATGAAAGTATGCTCAATATCACAAATCATAAGGAAAATGCAAATTAAAATCACAATGAGATGTCACCTCAAACCTGTCAGAATGGCAACAAATAATGAATGTTGGTGAGGATGTGGAGAAGAGGGAACCCATGTACACTGTTGGTGGGAATGTAAATTGGTGCAGCCACTATGGAAAACAGTATGGAGGTTCCTCAGAAAATTAAAAATAGAACTACCATAGGATCCAGCAGTTCTACTCCTGGGTATATATCCAAAAAAGCAAAAACACTAAATCAGAAAGATACATTGAACCCTATGTTCATAGCAGCATTATTTATAATAGCCAAGATATGGAAATAACCTAAGTGTCCATCAGCAGGTGAATGGATAAAGAAAATGTTGTATATATACACAATGGGATATTACTCAGCCGTAAAAATGAATGAAATTTTGCCATTTGCACCAATGTGGATGGGGCTGGATGGTATCATGCTTAGTGAAGTAAGTTAGAGAAAGGCGAATACTATATGTTTTCACTTGTTTGGGGAATCTAAAAAAAATCAAACAAGAAAATATAACAAAACAGACTCACAGATACAGAAAATAAACTAGTGTTTACAAGTGGGGACAGGAGCCAGACAACGGAAGGAGATTAAGAGGTACAAACTTCTAGGTATAAAAGTATAAGGATATAATGTGCAGCATAGGTATTATAGCCAATATTTTATGATAACTTTATTTATTTTTGTAAATTGGAATATGATTGCTTTACAATGTTGTGTTAGTTTCTGCAGTACAGTGAAGTGAATCAGCTATATGTATAACCATATCCCCTCCCTCTTGGACCTCCCTCCCCCCCATCCCACCCATCTAAGTCATCACAGAGCACCGAGCTGAGCTCCCTGTGCTATACAGCAGGTTCCCACTAGCTATCTAGTTTACACATGGTAGTGTATTTATGTCAAACCTAATCTCCCAATTCGTCCCACCCTCCCTTTCCCCTCGGAGTCCATACGTCCATTCTCTACATCTGTGCGTCTATTCCTGCCTGGCAAATAGGTTCATCTGCAAATAGGTTCATCGTCTATTCCTGCCCTGCAAATAGGACATCTGTACCATTTTTGTAGATTCCACATATGTGCATTAATATATGATATTTGGTTTTCTCTCTCTGGCTTACTTCACTCTGTGTGACAGACTCTAGGTCCATCCACATCTCTACAAATGACCCAATTTCGTTCCTTTTCATGGCTGAGTAATATTCCATTGTATATATGTACCACATCTTCATTATCCATTCATTTGTCATTGGACATTTAAATTGTTTCCATGTCCTGGCTGTTGTAAATAGTGCTGCAGTGAACATTTGGGTACATATGTCCTTTTGAATTATGGTTTTCTCAGGGTGCATGCCCAGTAATGGGATTGCTGGGTCATGTGGTATTTCTATTTTTAGATTTTTAAGGCACCTTCATACTGTTCTCCATAGTGACTATCAATTTACATTCCAACCAACAGTGCAAAAGGGTTCTCTTTTCTCCACACCCTCTCCAGCATTTATTGTTTGTAGCTTTTTTGATGAAGGCCATTCTGACTGGTGTGAGGTGATACATCATTGTAGTTTTGATTTGCATTTCTTTAATAATTAGTACTATTGAGCATCTTTCTATGTGCCTCTTGGCCATCTGTATGTCTTCTTTGGTGAAATGTCTGTTTAGGTCTTCTGCCCTTTTTTTTTTTTTTTTTGCAGTACGCGGGCCTCTCACTGTTGTGGCCTCTCCTGTTGCGGAGCACAGGCTCCGGACGCGCAGGCTCAGCGGCCATGGCTCACAAGCCTAGCTGCTCCGCGGCATGTGGGATTTTCCTGGGCCAGGGCACGAACCCGTGTCCCCTGCATCAGCAGGCGGACTCTCAACCACTGCGCCACCAGGGAAGCCCTTCTGCCCATTTTTTAATTGGGTTGTTTGTTTTTTTGATATTGAGCTCCATGAGCTGTTTGTATATTTTGGAGATTAATTCTTTCTCCATTGCTTCATTTGCAAATATTGTCTCTCCTTTTGAGCGTTGTCTTTTCGTCTTGTTTATGGTTTCCTTTGCTGTGCAAAAGCTTTTAAGTTTAATTAAGTCCCCTTTGTTTATTTCTGTTTTTATTTTCATTACTGTTGGAGGTGGGTCAAAAAAGAACTTGCTGTGATTTATGTCAAAGAGTGTTTTTCCTGTGTTTTCCTCTTAAGAGTTTTATGGTGTCTGGTCTTACATTTAGGTCTTTTATCTATTGAGTTTATTTTTATGTATGGTGTTAGGGAGTGTTCTAATTTCATTCTTTTACATGTAGCTGTCCAGTTTTCCCAGCACCACTTATTGAAAAGGCTGTCTTTTCTCCATTGTAAGTTCTTGCCTCCTTTGTCATAAATTACATGATCATATGTGTGTGGGTTTATCTCTGGGCTTTGTATGCTGTACCATTGATCTATATTTCTGTTTTTGTGCCAGTACCATACTGTCTTGATTACTGTAGCTTTATAGTATAGTCTGAATTCTGGGAGCCTGATTACTCCAGCTCCGTTTTTCTTTCTCAAGACTGCTTTGGCTATTCGGGGTCTTTTGTGTTTCCATACAGATTGTAAAATTTTGTGTTCTAATTTCGCGAAGAATGCCATTGGTAGTTAGATAAGGGATTGCGTTGAATCTGTAGATTGCTTTGGGTAGTATAGTTATTTTCACAATATTGATTCTTCCAATCCAATAACATGGTATATTTTTCCATCTGCTTATGTCATCTTTGATTTCTTTCATCAGTTTTATAGTTTTATGAGTACAAGTCATTTGCCTCCTCAGGCAGGTTTATTCCTAGGTATTTTATTCTTTTTGTTGCGATGGTAAATGGGATTGTTTCCTTAATTTCTCCTTCTGATTTTTTGTTGTTAGTTTATAGAAATGCAAGAGATTTCTGTGCATTAATTTGGTATCTTGCAACTTTACCAAATTCATTGATGAGCTCTAGTAGTTTTGTGGTGGCATATTCAGGATTTTTAATGTATACATCTGCAAACAGTGACAGTTTTACTTCTTCTTTTCCAATTTGGATTCCTTTTATTTCTTTTTTCTTCTCTGACTGTTGTGGCTAGGACTTCCAAACTATGTTGAATAAGAGTAGCAAGAGTGGACATCTTTGTCTTGTTCCTGATCTTCGAGGAAATGCTTTCAGTTTTTCACCATTGAGAATGATATTTGCTGTGGGTTTGTCATATATGGCCTTTATTTTGTTGAGCTAGGTTCCCTCTGTGCCCATTTTCTGGAGAGTTTTTATCATAAATGGGTATTGAATTTTGTCAAAAGCTTTCTCTGCATCTATTAAGATGATCATATGGTTTTTATTCTTCAGTTTGTTAGTGTTGTTTATCACGTTGATTGATTTGCGTATACTGAGGAATCCTTGCATTCGTAGGATAAATCCTACTTGATCATGATGTATGATCCTTTTAATATGTTGTTGGATTCTGTTTGCTAGTAATTTGTTCAGGATTTATGCATCTATGTTCATCAGTGATATTGGTCTATAATTTTCTTTCTTGTGATATCTTTGTCAGATTTTGGTATCAGGGTGATGGTAGCCTCGTAGAACAAATTTGGGAGTATTCCTCCCTCTGCAGTTTTTTGGAAGAGTTTGAGAAGGATAGGTGTTAGTTAGCTCTTCTCTAAATGTTTGATAGAATTCGCCTGTGATGCCATCTGGCCCAGGACTTCTTTTGTTGGAAGATTTTTAATTACAGTTTCAGTTTCATGACTTATGATAAGTCTGCTTTATTTTCTAATTCTTCCTGGTTCAGTCTTGGAAAATTGTACCTTACCAAGAATTTGTTTATTTCTTCATGGTTGTCTATTTTATTGGCATATACTTGTTTGTAGTAGTCTCTTTTAATCCTTTGTATTTCTGCAGTGTCACTTGTGATTTCTCCTTTTTCATTTCTAATTTTATTGATTTGCATCCTCTCCCCCCGCCTTTTTTTTTTTTTTTTGGATGAGTCTGGCTAAAGTTTTATCAATTTTCTGTATCTTCTCAAAGAACCAACTTTTAGTTTTATTGATCTTTGCTATTTTCTTCATTTTTATTTCATTTATTTCTGCTCTGATCTTTATGATTTCTTTCTTTCTACTGAGTTTAGGTTTTCTTTGTTCTTCTTTCTCTAGTTTTTTTACATGTAAGGTTAGATTGTTTACTTGAGACTTTTCTTGTTTCTTGAGGTGAGCTTCAATTGCTATAAACTTCCCTCTTCGAAGTGCTTTTGCTGGGTCTTGCTGCTAAGATGAGGACCTCTGGGAGACCTCACTCTGACGCATATTCCCTGGGGTCTGAGGTTCTCTGTTAGTTCAGTAGTTGCGACTCGGACCTCCTACTGCAGAAGATCAGGTTGGACCCCCGGCTTGTGAACCAAGGTCCCGCAAGCTGCGCAGGGTGGCAGAAAAAAAAAAAGGAGCAGAAAAATAACAGAGAGTAAAAAATAAAATAAGATTAGAAAACTAACAGATATGGTAGAAAAAATTAAAATATAGATGAAACAACAACCAGAAGGTAAAACAGAACCACAATAACATAAAAGAGAAAAGAAAAAGTAAAAAGAAAAGCTAGAAAAGGCCTTGGCTGTAGGGGGTGGGGTTTAGTCAGGGGCTGGGTTTTGGCTGTGGGCAGGGCCTATGTTTAGGACCCACAGGGCTGGAAAAATCCCTGGGCAGGGGTGGGGGAGGGCATGGGGCTTAGGCTCAACACAGCAGGAGGGGCCCAGGAGTGCCTCTGGCCTTGGAGGGTGGAGGACCAGGTACTGGATCCCAGCTGGCTCCCTCAGCCAAAGTGGTCAGGGGAAATGCTAGGCACATTTCCCCACCCCCATCTTCTGATCTGGGAGGGTCCCTCCCCATTGGCCTCTCTTCTTCTTCCCCACCCTCCCTCCTATGCTCCTAGGACCCCTGTGGCTGAAGGGGGCCCCGGAAGGCAGGGGACCAGACCCTCAAGCCCCACAGGCTTCCCAAGGCCGAGTAGGCAGGGGAAATGCCCAGCGCACTTCCCCTGATCCCGCGGTTCTGGAGGGGCCCCCTGACCACACCGTCTGCCTTTCCTCTTCTCCCCCCGCCTCCCTCTTATGCCCCTAGGATCACTGTGGCCCAGAGGGGGCCTTGGAGGGCTGGGGTTCCGGCCCGGGAGCCCAGCAAGCTTCCCGGGGCCGAGTGGGTAGGGGAAACGCCCGCCATGCCTCTCCTAATCTTCCGGTCCTGGAGGATCCCCCCCAACCGTCTGCCTCTCCTCCTTTTCCTCCCTCCTCCCTCCCACGCCCCTAGGACCCATGAGGCCAGAAGGGGCCCTGGAGATTGGAGGACCAGCCCTGGGAGCCCAGCAGGCTTCCCGGGGCGACTGGTCTGGGGAAGTACTAGGTGCACTGCCCCCTGATCCTGCAAACCTCCACAGGTTCCCTCGATGTGTGGGAACCCCTCCCCTCTCCCAGCCACCCCTCAGGGGCGCCAGTCGTGTCCATCCTCCACTTCTCTACCCCCTCACTCCCCCCCACATCCTACCCGGTCGCTCTGGGGTTCTTCCCGTCTCCTCGGGCGTCAAGGTCCCCCACCAGTGTCCGGCAGGTGCCCTAGCTGTGGGAAGACACAAACTCCACATCCTCCCATATGCCGCCATCTTGACTCCACCCCATGATAACTTTAAATGGAGTATAATCTATAAAATCTTGAATCACTATGTTGTACACTTGAAACTAATATAGTATTGTGAATGAAATATACTTCAAAAAATAAAAATTAAAATATTTTAAACATATATTTTTACGTATTTATAAATTTAAAATATATGTATTTATAAATTTGAAATAAATAATAACAAATATTTTAAAATAAAATAAATGTTTGCCAACCTTGTAGGTATAAAATGTCACCTTATAATGAACCTCTGTTATTAGATATGGACAAAATAAGATCGTTATATCCTTCTTTAACCTTTTATTAATATTTATGCCTTATCTCAAGTAAAGCCTTTTGTCCTCAGTTATATTTGTATGATATTAATATAGCATTTTTAGTTTTTTTTCTTTCCTAGTATTTGCCTAGTTCATTACTTACCATCCCTTTTCTTGTGGAGTTTGTCTTTGCTGTATACTAGGTCTATCTCTTATAAATAGCTTAAGGCTGGATTTTGCTTTCTAATCTGACTGTCTATTTTAACTGAGGAGTTGAATTTATTTCCATTTATTATGGTCAATAGTATACATAATTGCATTTCTATCATAGTTTGTTTTTTCTTTGTCCTACCATTGTGTGCACCCTTTCTTTCACTCACCCTTTGCTTTCTTTTCAATTGAAATATCTCATTCTCTGTTACCTCTAATTTTTAAAACATACACAAATTATTTGTATTATTTCAGTAATTATCATTTATAAATTTAACCTATTTAAGAAATCTTAAACTTAATCACTTTATTCTCTTCACTAACAACACAGGAACTTTAGAATGTTTTAAAGGCAATTATCCTGTCCTAATTTTATGCTATTATGGTATAGTACTTTAGCTTTATCTCTTTTGTAAAAGTAATATCAGCAGTGAGACATTATTAACCTGTTTATATCATCAGTGTTTCATTTTACTTTCCCATATATTTACCATTTTCCTTATTCAACATTTATCTTCGTATCTGAAACTTCCATTTCTTGTTTTCTTTCTTCCAGCACATTTTTAGAAGTTTCTTTAGTGACAGTTTTTCAGTTTTTGTTTATCTATGATATCTTTTTGCCCCCATTCTTGAAAGATAGTTCTGTTAAGTACACAGAGTTGACAGTTTCTCTCAGCACTTTAAAGATCCTCCATGCTTTTCTGGCTTCCAGTTTTGATGTGTAAAATAGCAGTTACCAATCTAATTATTATTTCGTATAGATATTGTGTCTTTTCTCTCTGATTGCTTCTAATGTCTTCTTTCGACTTTGATATTTGTATTTTGCTTTCCATGTGTCTAATAGTGGATTTTACTGATTCAAAATTGTTTAAAATATATATTAACAAAACTAAAGTTTAATGTAACTTTTGGATACATTACATATAAATCCTTACATTATCCTTACATTTATACATATAAATCCTTGTATTATCCCTGTAAGGATACACTGTGATAAGTCACCTGCATCAGACTAAAAGTAACCTTGCTGATTTTCAGTCATTAATTATTCATTTATAAAACAAATATATGTAGAGCATATTTTCAGGTGAAAATTAGTACTATGGAGAAAGAACAAAGCATGAAAAAGAATTAGAGCGAGACTGCGGGAGAGGGCTACCTCTGTTAGTTTTTGTTGTCAAGAAGGCCTTAAAGATTGTTAAGGAGAGATTTGAGGTAAATGAAGTAAGGGAAGAATCATATAGAGAAGTGGGAAAGAGTAGTCCAGACGAAGCAAATACAGAATCTCTCTTGTAGAGTGGACTGAATAAGTCTTGACATGTTTAAGGAACTGCAAGGAGGCCTGTGTGTCTGGAGTTATCTGCAGAGGGGCTAGCAAGAGATGATGTTAGAGAGATAGTCAAGAGCCAGATAATGGGTTGCGTGCGCACGCACGCACACACCCCCACACACACAATTATTTAGCATACATATGTATGCATATATAGGTACCATTAAAAACTAAGAGTGTATTTCTAGCTTTGAGAATAAGGATAGCGATTACATTTTTAAACTTCTGATTATAGATAAAGAAACTGAATTGCCATTTCAAATACATTTTGCCATGAATTTGGCCTTCCTTAAAATTTTATACTATTTTCTAACCTAAAGTTGTACATCAAATAAGGTATGAAATGGAATATTTGTGTTGACCCCAATTTTGACGAAGGTCCCAAGCTGAGGACAATCGATGTTAATTATGTATGATAGACACCTCTTCAACGGATTCATTAAAAGATAGTCAAATAGGCCTGCAGTTATCTTACCTAATCCAGTTTATATACCAGAAGACTAGATAAGAGAGATGTGATTGATGGAAGATTCTTTAAAAGGAATTTAAGTATTTTGGCTATTTTGCTTTGTTCCCTTCTTTGCTTTCCCCAACATAAGCCAAATGGTGAAGGAGTCCAAGGAAATTGCTTATGTCTGAAAATGGGAGGAGTGGCTTTTCAGTCCTTAGCTTGATACATGGTGAGTTACAGAAATTTGTAGGATCATTCTAGACTACTACCAGGGTGGGGCATGAAAGAGTTCACTAGGGGGACTGACATATGTATCAGGAGTTTGGGAGTTGTATAAAGATAGAAGAATGTCCAAGCTTGTCACCTAGAGAGGGCAAAGTAGAGAGCTGGCTGAAACTTTCATGTGGGTAGGTTGAAGAGAGGGGGCTGAGCAGCTGTAGTGAAACTCACACTGTTGGTAGGGCAAGGACTTTAAGGACTTTTTTTTCCTTGTGGACCAGTGGACACTTTGGATGGAAGCCAGATCTGATAATCTCGGAAGTATCTCACCAAAGAGGTCTACCTTTCAAGACAAAAGGCCCTCAGGAGAATATGACTGGAGATGTTTGAAAAAGCTGATGACGGCTTGTAAGGTCAACCAATGAGTGCATTGCCCACATTAGTGAACTTTGCAGACTGGAGGTCACTGACAGTGTCCCTGAAGAACTTGTGAGTGCTCCCATTGGAAGAGGGACAGCATTGGATCTGCCATGACAGAGGGCGTTTGAAGAATCCATAGAGATCTCCAAATTGCACTGCTAATCCAAAGTCTTCATCCTTTTTATTCTTCCCACTCTCCACAGCTGGAAGATCCATAAGCACAGCATGAAAATAGTAGAGCAAGAAAGGAAAAAATATAAACCGTATGGCCTCCTCCCCCAGCACACGTAGATTTTCACCCACTGCTGGTCCCTGATTCTGTGGGTCAGCAGGTCAGTGGGGAGACACTCTCAATTAGATGTGACATTAAAGAGTTTAACATTAAAGAGTTTAGACTGAACTGGACGTTTTAATATCTAAAGATGAGAGTGTTCCTATAGCTGAAAGTGATCTGAAAAGCTTTGGAGTATATCAGATAAGAACTAAAGAAAGGTTAGTGCTGGGAGAGAAATAATGCCATTTCCTTTCTATACCATTCCTAATTTAACCCTAATATATGGGTGTATTAGTTTTCTATTGCTGCTGTAACACATTACCACAAATTTATTGGCTTAGGACAGCAGTAATTTATTATTTTCAGTCCTAGAGGTCAGAAGAACTCTACAGGTCTCACTGCAGCCCTGCTAACACCTTGATTTTAGCCCAGTGAGGCCTGTACACTTCTCCAGCTTAATCAGGTTTTGGCTGAATTCATTTCCATTTGGTTGTGGAGACCATGTGGTCCCCACTTGCTAACTAGCTGTCAGCTGGGGGCTGCTGTCAGCTTCTACAGGACTCTCTCCATTCTTTGCACATAGCCCCTATGTGTCAAAGCCAGCAAGAGGGCCTAGAACCCTTCTCAAGCTGTCATTTTTGTGAACTTTTTCTATCATTGCAACTCTCTCTAACCCTTTAAGAATGCATATAATTTGAACAGGACCATCTATATAATGCTGAGTACCTTTGCCATCTCAAAGTCTGTCATGGTAATCATATGTGCAGTCATATCTTTTGTCATTGAAGGTAATATTCACAGATTCTGGGAATTAGGAGGTAGACTTTTTTGGGTGACTTATGTCTTCCACAAACAGTTACTCAAAGTTCAAAGTAGATTCCTTCTTTAATGTTCTCACTGTATATGGCTGTAAGCTATTTAGTAATCACTTGAGATTTTTCAAAAATAGGTAGTTTATTTTTTAATCAATGTATAGTGTACATTGAATTGAGTGTACAGATTTTCAAGTGTATGAAGTTGTTTGACAAATGTCTATACCTGACTACCACCACAAATTATCTGATATTTAAATCACCCCAGAAAGTTTGCTCATGCTCTTTGGTCATTTTCCCGCTGGCAAACACTGATCTGATTTTTCTGATAGTCACCTAATTTTTCCTATTATGGAACTTTATATCCGTGGCAGTATATAGTATGTAGAAATTTCTGTGTGGCTTCTTTCACTTAATATAGTGTTTCTGAGATACATCCATTCTATTGCATGCATCATTTAGCTTATTAACTTTTATTGCTTAGCAGTATTCTATTTTTATTTAACTTTTATTTTCTTTAGGATACAAACAATATAATTTCCCCTTAGTTTAAAAATGAAAGTTTCTACACTCTTAAAAAAAACTAGTGATAATTTTAAATGGTAGGAGCTATTAACTCCCAATTTGGTAATTGCTGACTTACCTCATTAAAAGTTAATCTGCCAAATTGTAGATTAATTTTTTTATTGAGGTATAGTTGATGTACAATATTATATAAGTTTCAGGTGTACAACATAGTCACAATTTTTAAAGGTTATATTCCATTTATAGTTATTATAAAATATTGGCTATATTCCCTGTGTTGTACTATATATCCTTGTAGCTTATTTATTTTGTACATAGTAGTTTGTACCTCTTAATCCCCTACTCCTATCTTGTCCCTCTCTCCTTCCCTCTCCCCACTGGTAACTGCTAATTTGTCCTCTCTTTCTATGTGTCTGCTTCTTTTTGTTATATTCACTAGTTTGTTGTATTTTTTAGATTTCCCATACAAGTGAAATCTAAACATACAGTGAAAACATACAGTATTTGTCTTTCTCTGTATGACTTATTTCACTTAGCCCAATACCCTCCAAGTCCATGTATGTTGCTGCAAATGGCATAATTTCATTTTTTATGGCTGAGTAATTTTCCTGTGTGTGTGTGTGTGTGTTTATTCCACATTTTCTTTATCCATTCATCTGTTGCTGGACACTAAGGTTGCTTCCATATCTTGGCAATTGTAAATAATGCTGCTATGAACATATGAACATTGGGGTGCATATACTTTTTCAAATTAGTGTTTTCATTTTTTCAGATATATACCCAGGAATGAAGTTGCTGGGTCATATGGTAGTTCTATTTTTAGGTTTTTGAGAAACTTCCATACCATTTTCCATAGAGGTTGCACCAATTTATGTTCCCATCAATAGTGTACGAGGCGAGGGTTCCCTTTTCTTCACATCCTCACCAACATTTCTTATTTGTGGTCTTTTTGATGATAGCCATTCTGACAGGTGTGAGGTGATATCTCATTGTAGTTTTAATTTGCATTTCTCTTATGATTAATAAGCAGTATTCTGTTTTATGAATATTACGCAATTTGTTAATTCATTCCAGTTTTGGACTATTATGAATAAAACTGCAATGCAGATATTTTTCAGTCTCTTTTTAGGCCTATGTTTTTATTTCTCATTGTTAAATGCCTAGGACAGAAATAATTGTTATAGGGTAAGTGTATGTGTATCTTTATAAGAAAATGTTAAACTGTTCTCCAAAGTAATTACTATTTTATCTATAGAATCTGTAGTTTTGTCATCGCTCTCATTCCTGAGAGTGGAAATTTGTGTCCTTTCTTTTTTTCTGATCAGCATGGCTAGAAGTTTATCAATTTTATTGATTTTCTCAAAGAGCCAGCCTTTGGTTTCATTCATATTCTTTATTTTCTATTTCACTGATTTGACCTTTATTATTTCCTTTTTTCTGCTTACATGGGGTTTTATTTGCTTTTCTTTTTCTAGTTTTTTAAGGTGGAAGCTGAGTTCACAGACTTGAGACTTTTCTTTTTTTCCCAGTATAGACATTTAGTGCTAGAAATTCCTTTGTTATTACTTTAATAAAAATTGTATATATTTAAGGTATACTACATGATGATTTGATATACATATACACAGTGAAATGATTTTTACAGTTCATACAGTTAAGCTAATTAACATATTGATTTGGGGTTTTTTTTAAATGGTGAAAGCACTTGAAATGTCCTTTCTAAGCAAGTTTCCAGTATTCAGAACATTATTATTAACTATCTTAAATTTCTTTTTAAATACTACTTCAGCTGCATACTATACATTTTGGCACGTTGTGTTTTCATTTTCATTATGTTCAAAATATCTTCTAATTTCCCATTTGACTACTTCTTTGACATATGAATTATTTGGAAGTGTGTTTCTTAGTGAATGACTCTTTGGGGACTTTTCCAGATATCTTTCTCTAATTGATGTGTGATTGAATTCTACTGGAGCCAGAAAATATACTTTTTATGACTTGAATCATTTTATATTTATTGAGACTCATAACAGTGTAGTTCTCTTTATCTTCCCCTTAACTCTGCATTATTTTATCATATATTTTACTTTTACACATATTAGATATCTCCACAGTAAATTATCATTATTTTTGCTTTAATAGTTGACAGTTTTTAAACAAATTTAAAGTGTTTGTGTGTGTTTATGTGTGTGTGTGAGAGAGGGAGAGAAAGGGAGAGAAAGGGAGAGAAAGAGAATATGGTCAACATATATGATATAAAGATAACTTATAAAATGTCTTTTATATTTGACCACATATTTAATATTTCTGGTGTTCTGTATTCATTTGGGCAGATCCAGGCTTCCATCTGGTATCATTTCCTTTCAGGCTGAAGAATTTCCTTCAACATTCCTTGTATTGCAGTTCTACTGGCAACTGATTCACTCATCTTTTGTTTATAAGAAAATGTTTTTCTTTTCCTTTAATCTTTGAATGATAATATCATTTGATATAAAATTCTGTGTTGACAGTTATGTCACACTTTAAAGATACCCTTCTTGTATTTTTTCTCTTTCTTGATAATGAGAAATCAGTTGTCATTCTTATCATTGACCTCTATAATTTAATGATGTAATGCATCTTTTTTTCTCTCTGTCTTCAAGACTTTTATTTACCTTTGTTTTTTAGTAGTTTTGTGGTTACATATAGATTTCTCTGTTTTTATCCTGGATGGAGTTCACTGAGCTTCCTGTATTAGCTCTTTTTGATAAAATTTGGAGAACTTTTAGTTAGTATTTCTTAAAATATTGTATTCTACCACATTCTCTATATCCTCTGTTTCTTAGAGTCTTATTATATGTTTACTTGATCAATTCACACTGTCCCACTGGATATTGAGGGTCTTTTCATTTTCTTCAGTCTTTTTTCCTTCTCTGTATGTCTCTTTGGCTAATTTCTCTTGACCTATTTTTAAGTTCATTGTCCTTGTTTTCTGTTGTGTCTAAGCTGCCACTAATCCCATTCAAATACTTCTTCATTTCCCATTTAGTTCTTTTCCACAGCTTCGAGATCTCTTTTGAAATTCTCTTCTTTACCATTATATCTCTCTTCATCATCTTTTCCCATAGATTCTTTAATATATCTATCATAATTATTTTAAAATCTTTTTTTAGAAATTCTAATTTATGAGTCGCTTGTGAGTATGTTTCTATTACCATATTTTTTACTTGATTATAAGTCTTGTTAGTTTGCTTCTTTGTGTGTCTTGTGATATTTGATTATATGCTAGGCATTGTGTTTAAAATCCAGTAGAGGCTACACAGGGCTCGTTTCTCTCGAGTTTAATTCTTTTAAAAATTTATTTGTGTCCAAAGCTCTTCAGTGGTAAAGAAGAGCATCTTTTTTTTGGGTTATTCACTGATTTATTTTTACTTTTTCAGGACTGAGGTTTTACACATCCTTTTTCCTTCTAATCAGATGTGGACCTCCAAAACAAATATATTTTTGAGAGGATGTTGAAATTCTTTCCTGTTGCAAATTTTCTCTCTCACACTCATAAAGGACAAATGTAGATGATTAGGATGGGATCATATTGACTTATTTCTCCATTTGGTTTTTCAGCATTAATGAAGGAAAGGACAAATATGTTACTGATATATTCTCTGTACATCCACTGAAAATGGCTATCTAAACATCACAGAAAGGGAGAAACCTTGGCAGTTAAACGTTTACTCTTGTGGAAAACTGCCTTGTTCTTGACCTTCTCACCTCCTGTTACAACAAGTGCTCCAACTTTTTCTGAAATTAGCCAACTTTGGACTCATTTATACCTCTGAATAATGACAAACATTGAAATAGTTAAAAGCTCTTAGATTAAGTAAAAGGTGAGCCTACCTATTACTCATATTCTTTGCTCAGGAACCAAGACTTGTTGCCTAGTTGGCCTACCTGTAGTGTTCCCACTGCACAGTTTTCTTCTTTCTAGGCTTTTATTCTGCCTGTCTGCTTTTCTGATGGATAATATTTCCATTTCTAGTTTGCAGTTTTAATTGCTTGCCCCATGGTAATTGAATCTGCCTATTTCCAGTCTTTCCATCTGGTTCTTGGTTTTGGACTGTCCAGATTTCATTACTTGTATGTGGTTTAGCTCATACTGACTAAAAATTGCTACATATTCCTTCAGACTCTATCTACATCTCTCTCCCCTCTAAACCGTGCTGAGCTCTTCTCTATCCCTGACACTAACTTTATAATTTTAGTCAAAGTCCTGATGATATTTTAAAAATAACTTAGATGGGAAAGAAAGCTTCCTGAAGTAAATTCCAGTCTCACATTTAGCATTTGCTTGCAAGGTTTTTTACTGCTGTATATTCACCTCAGTATTTAAAGTATAGAACAAATAATATGTAAGGGAAAAAAATCTTCCAACTAATTTATGTTTGTTTTTTATCTTTAATAATATTAAATTTGATACCTGCTGGTTTATGTATAATGCAGATGTTTCCTTTTTTGTTTCAATCTCTGCAAAAGACATTGTTTGGCTTTTTGATACCAGTGTTCAAATCACACGTATCATACATACTTGGCGAACATAAGTCTTTTACACCTTTGTAATTTTATATGGCAGTAAATTTCATACACACACACATACACACACACACACACACGTGAACTTATAAAATGAAAAGTCTGGTCAATTGAGTTGGTGTTCTTAGTACATAATGCTATATAATTTAATTTCTTTGCTTGAAATTTTGATTCAGTTGCGTAGTTTTGACTGAAATGACCAATTTACTTGTTGGTAGCTATTCTTGTTATAGTGTATGGCCATGGAGAATTAAAATTTAATACAAGAAGAAAATTTACAGTTAGAGGAAGAATAATATGGCCAAAGTTAAAAATCGTCTATGTAAAGAACCTAGACATTTTAATTATAGTTATTAAGTGTACATTGCTACTCTAAAATTTTTGAAGCTCATATATATAATTGAATAAATGTATGTTTACACCAAAAGATACCAGGAATATTAGATCCGCTGTTGATTGAATGCGAATCTGCTGTAGTAAGATGTGCGTATAATGATAAAAGTGGTATTATCATGGGGCATTTGTTGATACAGTCTTTGTCCTCCAATGTTATCTGTGCTCAGGTCTTGGTCATTACTATTATCTTACTATTATTATAATATCATACTATTTTAATTACTATTATTATAATGTCATAATATTATTTTGTGCTATTATCTTCTTAGAAGGCTGTGATCATCTGTCTTAAAATTTTTTTTCCCTGTTCTTAAAAACAAAAACAAACGTTCTTTTGCCCTAATTCTATTTTTTTCAGAAATTTTTCATACTGAGGTTCTATTTACATGATGAAAAAAATACCTGTTATTTTGTTTTTGTTTTTGGTCACTGTGGTCCAAAAACCAGTCATGTTTCAAAAAGTTCAGGGAATTGAATTGTTGGGTCTTGTATGAACTGAAACCACTGATTGATAAACTAAACAAATTGCTTTTAGTAGGTTATTATTGCCTTACCAAGACCCACATCCTGATGATTCCCACTCCCCAACAAAAACTTCTTCATAGTGGATCCACTGTTATTATTTTCATATGGGGCTCAACTTAAATTATGTGTAATATAAGCACCATCAAATGCCCTGTCTCCTTTCCACCAGGAGACTGGTTTTTCATGAATGTATTTATTCCTGTCTATAGCCACATCTTTGCCAGGCTCAAGGCTGTAGGCATTATGGGCCACAGATGCCAGGCTTCCTCAGAACTGTTTTCCAGTGCTGTCATCAAGCTCCTTCCTTCAGGGAACAGGGCTGGCAGCTGTGCATATGCTTTGGGGTCTACCATTCAGTTAAACTGCCAATGCTAGGCTCCTGTTTTCCTGGCTCCCTTGAGTTCACTCAAAGAAACAAAATGGTATTCCCATATGTCCCTTATTGTTTTCTTGGCAAATCTCCCTACCTCCTTTAACCTCCCAGATTCTAGTATGTAAGAGACAAACTTTCTTTGTCAAACTTCCTTCCCTCAGACACTGTAGACTATAATAGCATTGATTCTAAAGCAAACTGTCTTTTTAGAAAGTCTTTTTTGAGGCTGAAGTTGACTAGTTTTAAGGACTATAATAGTGTATTCCAAAAATATGCATCCCGGTGAACTGCAGTTAAAGGCAACCCAAAATGATTTACTAATTTGAATGTCAAATTTTAGAGTTGGTTCAGTTATCATTAGGAGGTACCCATTAACTGAGAGTTCAGGCATTTTGCCATATAGTGTTTTATCCTCATATTCCTGTTAAATTCCTTCTATTCAAAAAGAATCACAACACTAGATTTCTAATTTTTATATAGAGAATTAATAATAAAGGTATTATACAATACTTATTAGAGACTTGTGAAATTAAGCAGAAGTGGATAAAGTGTAGCATTTGTTAGTAATACGTCCCTAGGATGATATAATTTGATCCCCTCTCTCTTTCTGATAAAGACAGACAGGGTATGGCAAACCAACTATTTATGACATTTAATAGACAATTTTTTTTTTACTTCTAAATAAGATTTTATTCCAAGAACTTAAAGCTGGATAGGGGAAATATTCTACTTTCACACTATTGTTGCCATACTATAAATCACGTGGAACTATTTCATTGCAGATAATTAGTGTAGCTGAAGAAAAAGACCTCAGAATACACCAAAGATTCACAGTTGCTATTCAGTAGCAACTTTGAATGGGACCTGGTATAATGCATGTTAAACAAATGATGAGCTGTATCATATCCCTGTCAGTCAGCTCAAGATTGCAGGTTATTTAACAGCTCATTAACAACATTGCTGTCCCTGAGCTGGTCCTGAAAAGTGGACTCTGAGCCAATTGTTGCATAAGTTCCTACAAGGTAAACAGAAGTGGGGGAAGCAAGGCAGGAGAGTGATTATCTGTTTTTCCTTTCTCTGCTCTTAAGTTGGTTTCTGATCTTCTAAATCCCCACATCCATTACCAGAGAGTGATAGGCAGGGAAGGTAGTATTAATTCAACTTTCATGTATGACCTTCACCTAAAATTTTAACATTCAGTGATATCAACAAAGACACTGTGAACAATTTCCATTGAACAATTTTCAGTTTCTTTAGCCTAAAGAAATGGACTCTCATACAACAATGTTGAGTGTAACCAGCACCATTTTGGATGAGGAAGCCGAGTTGAGTCAAGTTCAAATGAACCATCATAAGTGACCCCCAAGGTGCTAGGGAATTCTGATGGATGCTTTTGCCTTATTCAGCTCTACCTAACAGGGGGCAGGGGGTGGGAGATGAGGAATCCTTATAAATGAAGTGCTTACTATAGCAAGATGAGCAGTATTATTTATGTTTTAATTCTCTGTTACAACAGATAGCATTAGCCACCTCCCTCTGCCAAAACAAAAGAACAGCAACAAACAAAACAAAACAACAACTGAAACCCCCAAACATATACAACAGACAACACAAATACTTCAAGTAATGATTTTTTAGTAACAAAGTTTTAGTATAATAGGAGAACTTAGGATCTTCTATCCAGTTAAATCTTTTAAAAGCATTATGTCTTTACCATGTTTCTGATTTCGTGATCTTTGTGCAACTTAATATAAAGAACCAGAAGTTTCTTACTATACATAATTTTATTAAATGTGTGAAACCAGCTAATGCATGCTTATTTTCATTACTCGTTTGATCTGTCATCAGGCAAAAGACTTGAACACTTGGCAGACACATTTATTGAGAAGTTAGGAAGGGCACTTTCAAGCAAATTGATTTGTTAGGAGATAAATTATGCTATCCTAGTATTGTCATGTAAATTGCAGATTCTAGCTGCTTTCAGCTCTTCATTTTACTAGAGCCAAATAGCTTATGCTCTGATATATTTGATAATTATAGTTATTTTTATCTACTTTGATATTCAAAACTATCTCCAACTATTCTTAAAAAAATCAGCCTACATATAGGTAAAGAAATATTTCTTAAAGTCAGTTTCAAAATTGATAATGCATCAGTATAAATCTGAGATGACTGGGATTTTGGTTTCCAGTGAAATATTTCAAGCACATAAATCATTGCATATGAATTTCCAATTCAGCAAATGTATTGGAAGTAATAATTCAACCATCACAGAGTTTTTCCATGCTCTGCTTGGTTTTGATACATATTATTTCACTGAGGATTGATACTTTAGTACATTTAGAAATACTTTGGTGGTAATACTTAGGCATTGGGAGGTAATTACTGAGTTCCAAATTAGTAATGCACTTAAAGAGAAATTTTAAAAATAGAATCGCAATCAACTGGTCTGACATGCTCAATTAGTCTTTGGATAGTAGGCAGTTATATTATACATGAAACATTTTTCTCAGCAGGACAGGTTTCTTTGATTTTGTTCCCAAAATAGAGTTACATTTGAAATATTGAGTAAAAATACAATATTTGATCAACTACTTCTAACAAAGAAACACAATCATCTCATCTCTTGTCAGTTTATGAATATCACAGAGTACACATTCTGTATTCTGCTTTGCAGTTATGCTTTTATAAAGAATATAAGTCAAAACTAGTAAGTGGCTAACGGGACTACTGGGTATTACAGGTAGTATTAGTTTAAGCTCTGGTTCATAGCTTAATATCTTTGGAAGTGTATAAATAATCTTTGCTTTCTCTTTTGGATTGGCTAATTCTGCTATACAACAAGTTATTAACTTTCTACTTCATTCTTATCAGTGGTGATTAGGCCCTCATTTTCCATGATTGCTGAAACCTAAATTACTCTATATAGGTTGGAATTAGTAATGGTTCCTACTATCCATTGAATATCTGCTAGGCCATGGGGTTGTCAGAGAAATGAAAATATATATTTCTGCTGTCCATCTTATTAAATGCAACAAGTAAAATGATCAGATTATTTTGTACTTCGCAGATTTTCAGTTCCCATCATTTCCATGGGAATGAACTGTGCTATGTAGAGGAATTTGAACTTTGGTCACGCTGAGTAGAAAAAAAAAAAAAGAACCTTTAAAACGGTTCTAGTGATTTGCTTACTGCCGGCCCTTTACCTGCCTGGGGAAGGTTTCACTATGCATATAAGGAATACACAAATAAGTTTGACATTTTAAGAAATTTGAACAGAAAGTACAGATTACATCTGTTACGAAAATAGACTAGTTGTTTTTTGAGGTAGGCGGGCCTCTCACTGCTGTGGCCTCTCCCATTGCGGAGCACAGGCTCTGGACGTGCAGGCTCAGCGGCCATGGCTCACGGACCCAGCCGCTCCACAGCATGTGGGATCTTCCTGGACAGGGGCACGAACCCGCGTCCCCTGCATCAGCAGGCGGACTCTCAACCACTGCGCCACCAGGGAAGCCCAATAGACTAGTTTTAAATGATTGGATTCCTTTCCATCTCCTTCAAATCCATTTTACATATAGACAGTGTCATCGATTCCCTTTCCTGGATGTCACATGGCTATCTATGGTGAGCAAATAGTCTCCTGCATATCCCCATAGGATAACACCAGAGAACACATTCTTCTTTAACGAAAGGGAAGCATCGGCAACACTCATCTAAACAACAACAAAATAGGCATGTGAGCACACTCAGTATTTGAAATGTTAATTGTTAGTGTTAGTGATGTTCAGACACTGCCAAAGCTCTATGATTAGTCGTGTTCATGACTGAAGAGAATGTAAAACTTGAAAAGACATTTTAAAAATTAGATTCTTAAGGTAAAAATTACATCACCATTAAATTGTTATAAATCCACAGAAAAGTGCTTTGGCATGATGCGTTTTCTTAGATTAACTGCTTGGTCTGCGTAAGTTTGAGTAAAATATAGAGCAAATAATTTTTTCATTGAGTAAAGTAGAAAAATATCCACAATTGTATGGAATAATACGGCATTTGTAGGTTTTACTACTATACTCTGAGATGCTCACAAAATAAAAGAGATTAAGAACATCATACACACTCCAAATTTTCAGAAAACAGAATATTTCTTCAAAACATGAAAATGGCTATCTATATTATTAGCATTAGATGAGAAAATAATAAACCGAGCCTCTGAATCCTTCATTATGTACAGATTTTCTCATAGTTATACTTTGTGATTATTGTTATATTATATTGTTATAATCTATAAGTTATAGATTATTGAGGTCTTGGAAAATACAGTTTATTATTTAAAAGCCTCATTGAAAATACTGAAAAATATTCAGTATTACAATGTTGCGTTAGTTTCAGGTGTACAACAAAGTGAATCAGTTATACATATACATATATCCACTTTTATTTTTTTACATTCTTTTCCTGTATAGGTCATTACAGAGTATTGAGTAGAGTTCCCTGTGTTATACAGTAGGTCTTTATTAGTTATCTCTTTTATATATAGCAGTGTGTATATATCAATCCCAATCCCCCAGTTTATCCCTCCCCCTTTCCACCCTGGTAACCGTTTTGTTTTCTACATTTGTGACTTCGTTTCTGTCTTATAAATAAGTTCATTAGTATCATTTTTTTAATTAGATTCCACATATGAGTGATATACAGTATCTGTCTTTGTCTGACTTACTTCACTCAGTATGTTGATCTCTAGGTCCGTCCATGTTGCTTCAAATGGCATTATTTTGTTCTTTTTTATGACTGTGTAATATTCCATTATATATACACCACATCTTCTTTATCCTTTCATCTGTCACTGGGCATTTAGGGTGGCTCCATGTCCTGGCTATTGTAAATAATGCTGCGATGAACATTGGGGTGCATGTATTTTTTCCAATTATGGTTTTCTCCAGATATATACCCAAGAGTGGGATTGCTGGATCATATTATAGTCCTATATTTACTTTTTTAAGCAACCTCCATACTGTTCTCCATAATGGTTGTGCCAATTTACATTCCCACCAACAGTGTAGGAGAGTTCCCTTTTCTCCACATCCTCTCCAGCATTTATTGTTTGCAGATTTTTTGATGATGGCCATTCTGACTGGTGTGAGGTGATACCTCATTGTAGTTTTGATTTGCATTTCTCTAATAATTATCAGTATTGAGCATCTGTTAATGTGCTTTTTGACCATCTGTATGTCTTCTCTGGAGGAATATCTATGTAAATCTTCCAGTCATTTTTTAATTGGGTTGTTTGGTTTTTTTGATATTGAGTTGCATGAGCTGTTTGTATGTTTTGGAGATTAATCCCTTGTCGGTCGCTTCATTTGCAAATATTTTCTCCCATTTTGAGGGTTGTCTTTTCGTTTTGTTTATGGTTTCCTTTGTTGTGCTTTAAAGTTTCATTAGGTCCCATTTGTTTATTGTTGTTTTTATTTTTATTACTGTAGGGTGTGGGTCAAAAAAGATCTTGCTGTGATTTATGTGAGTGTTCTGCTTATGTTCTCCTCTAAGAGTTTTATAGCATCTGGTCTTACACTTAGGTGTTTAATCCATTTTGAGTTTATTTCTGTATATACTGTTAGAGAGTGTTCTAATTTCATTTGTTTACATGTAGCTGTCCAGTTTTCCCAGCACCACATATTGAAGAGACTGTCTTTTCTCCATTATATTTTTGCCTCTTTTGTCATAGATTAGGTGACCATAGGTGCGTGGGTTTATTTCTGTACATTTTATCCTGTTCCATTGATCTATATTTCTGTTTTTGTGCCAGTACCATACTGTTTTGATGACTGTAGCTTTGTAGTATAATCTTCAGTCAGGAAGCCTGATTCCTCCAGCTCCATTATTCTTTCTCAAGATTGCTTTGGCTATTTGGGATCTTTTGTGTTTCATACAAATTGTAGAATATTTGTTCTAATTCTGTGAAAAATGCCATTGGTAATTTGATTGGGATTGCATTGAATCTATAGATTGCTTTGGGTAGAATAGTCATTTGACAATACTGATTCTTTCAATCTAAGATTATGGTGTATCTCTCCATCTTTTTGTGTCCTCTTTGATTTCTTTCATCAGCATTGTATACTTTTCTGGATACAGGTATTTTGCCTCCTTAGGTAGGTTTATTCCTAGGCATTTTATTCTTTTTGATATGATGGTAAATGGTATTATTTCCTCAATTTCTTTCTGATCTTTCATTGTTAGTTAGTGTATAAGAATACAAGAGATTTCTGTGTATTAATTTTGTATCCTACAACTTTACCAAATTCATTGATGAGCTCTTAGTAGTTTTCTTGTAGCATCTTTAGGATTTTCTATGTATAGTATCATGTCATCTGCAAACAGTGACAGTTTTACTTCTTTTCCAGTTTGGATTCCTTTTATTTCTTTTCTTTCTCTGATTGCCGTGACTAGAACTTCCAAAACTATGTTGAATAATAGTGGCGAGAATGGACATCCTTGTCTTGTTGTTGATCCTAGAGGAAGTGATTTCAGTTTTTCACTGTTGAGAATGATGTTAGCTGTGACTTTTTGTCATATATGACCTTTGTTATGACCTTTGTTATGTGCTAGATTCCCTCTATGCCCACTTTCTGGAGAGTTTTTGTCATAAATGGGTATTGAATTTTGTCCAAAGCTTTTTCTACACCTGTTGAGATGATCATATGGTTTTTATTCTTCAGTTTGTTAATGTGGTATATCATATTGATTGATATGCATGTATGGAGGAATCCTTGCATCCCTGGGATAAATCCCAGTTGATCATGGTGTATGATCCTTTTAATGTGTTGTTGGATTCTGTTTGCTAGTATTTTGTTGAGGAATTTTGCATCTGTGTTCATCAGTGATACTGGCCTGTATTTTTTGTGTGTGGTATCTTTGTATGGTTTTGGTATGCAGGTGATGGTGGCCTCATAGAATGAGCTTGGGAGTGTTCCTCTGCAATTTTTTGGAAGAGTTTCAGAAGGATAGGTGTTAGCTCCTCTCTAAATGTTTGATAGAATTTACCTGTGAAGCCATCTGGTCCTGGACTTTTGTTTGTTGGAAGTTTTTTAATCACAAGTTCAGTTTCAGTACTTGTGATTGGTATATTCATAGTTGCTGTTTCTTCCTGAAGGTATATATTCTTGAGCTACGGAAAAACCTCAGTCAGGCGGTATCATGTACAACAAATATCTGTGCCAGACAATAAGGCAAAACAAATGGAAAAAATATAGAAAAATATAAAAAAAACTTGTCAAGAGACTCAGAATCCAGTGTGAAAATCAGATATTTCCATAAGAATAAAAAAGTCATTTTAAAGCACTTTCCACAATAGTTCATCAAATCAAAGACTCCATTAAGTGTAAGAAACAAAATATTTTATGTGCTTCTAAGAAGATGTTACATAGTCTAATAGGCAGCGTCCCAAAGAAAGCTGGGATGCAAAAGCTGGAACCTTGAAAGAAGGAAGTACTAGTTGCTGAGGTGAGAACAAAGGACCAGAGGGATAAAAACCAGGGTAATATGTATTCACAAATTGTTTTATCTTTCTTTATTGACCAGTAGTCACTGTGTTAAGTCTACAGGCACTATGTAAGTCTAGAAGATAAAAAGGTGAGCCAAGTCATAAAGTGGTGACCCCACTATGGGGAGTAGGGGTGTGGATACTAACCATATAAATCACATTAATCAAAAATAATAAATCGGATAATCATACTAATGAGTGTATTGTTACAAATTAAGATGAGTTCTCACAAACAAGGCTTGGCAGATCTCTAAGAGCACTTTATACAGGAAACTGTTGGTGACCTATGGAGGTTCAGAGATGGTTTTCCTGGGGAAATGATGTTGGAGTTGAAGTGTGCACATCAGGAGGCATTATCCAGATAAAAGAGAGGGTAGGTAAGTGGAAGACATTCCACACAGAACTAGGAGCATGTGCAAGGGGTTGTGGCTAGAGGAAACAAGGCATGCTGGAAGAATCTGAAGGTCAGTGTAGCTGGAGTGGAGAAACCAAAGTGGATGGTGGTATAAGATGAAGTTGAAGAGGTGGCAGAGAGGGGGACCTTCAAGATGGTGGAGGAGTAAGACGTGGAGGTCACCTTCCTCCCCACAAATACATTAAAAATACATCTACATGTGGAACAACTCCTACAGAACACCTACTGAACGCTGGCAGAAGACCTCAGATTTTCCAAAAGGCAAGAAAATTCCCACATACATGGGTAGGGCAAAAGAAAAAAGAAAAAACAGACAAAAGAATATGGATAGGACCTGCACCTCTGGGAGGGAGCTGTGAAGGAGGAAAAGTTTCCACACACTAGGAATTCCCTTCACTGTCAGAGACGGGGGGTGGTGGCGGGGGAGCTTCAGAGCCATGGAGGAGAGCACAGCAACAGGGGTGCAGAGGGCAAAGTGGAGAGATTCCCGCACAGAGGATCAGTGCCAACCAGCACTCACCAGCCTGAGAGCCTGTCTGTTCACTTGCCAAGGCGTGTGGGAGGTCGGAGCTGAGGCTCAGGCTTTGGAGTTCAGATCCCAGGGAGAGGACTGGGATTGGCTGCGTGAAGACAGCCTGAAGAGGGCTAGTGTGCCACCTCTAGCCGGGACGGAGTCTGGGAAAAAGTCTGGACCTGTGTAAGATTCAAGAGACCATTGTTTCGGGGTGCATGAGGAGAGAGGATTCCTCCCCTGTTTACCCACAGAAGGCAGAGCACTGCCTAAACAAGCTCCAGAGACCGGCGCGAGCCATGGCTATCAGCTCAGACACCACAGATGAGCATGAAGTGCTAACGCTACTGGTGCAGTCATCAAGAAGCCTGTGTGCAAGCACAGGTCACTATCCACACCTCCCCCCCACCCCGGGAGCCTGTACAGCCCGCCACTGGCATGGTCCCATGATCCAGAGACAACTTACCCGGGAGAACACACGGCGCACCTCAGGCTGTCGCAACATCAAGCCAGCCTCTGCCACTGCAGGCTCTCCCTGTATTCTAATTATAACTGCCGTAACCCTACCTCCCCCCTGGCATGAGTGAGCCAGAGCCCCTTAATCAGCCTCTGCTTTAACCTCATCCTCTCTGGGCGGGAACAGAAGCCTGAGGGCAACCTACATGCAGAGGTGGGGCCAAAACCAAAGCTGAACCCCAGGAGCTGTGCGAACAAAGGAGAGAAAGGGAAATCTCTCCCAGCAGCCACAGGAGTGGCGGATTAAATCTCCACAATCAACTTGATGTACCCTGTATCTGCGGAATACCTGAATAGACAATGAATCCTCCCAAAATTGAAGTGGTGGACTTTGGGAGCAACTGTAGACTTGGGGTTTGCTTTCTGCATCTAATTTGTGTTCTGTTTTATGTTTATCTTAGTTTAATATTTAGGGATTATTATCATTGGTAGATTTGTTTATTGATTTGGTTGCTCTCGTCATTTTTTAAAAAAATATATATATATTTTTTCCTTTATCTCTTTTTGTGAGTGTGTATGTGTATGCTTCTTTGTGTGATTTTGTCTGTATAGCTTTGCTTTTGCCATTTTTCCTAGGGTTCTGTCTGTCCGTTTTTTTCTTTTTTTTTTGTATATCCTTTTACCACTTTTTATCACTGGTGGATTTGTTTTTTGGTTTCGTTGCTCTCTTCTTTCTTTCTTCTTCTTCTTATTATTTTTTTACTTTTTATTTTTTAATACTATACTTTTTATTTTAATAACTTTATTATATTTTACTTGTTTTTTTTTTTTCTTTTTTTCTTTCTTTCTTTTTTTTTCTCCTTTTTTTTCTGAGCCATGTTGCTGACAGGGTCTTGGTGCTCCGGCTGAGTGTCAGGCTTGAGCCTCTGAGGTAGGAGAGCCAAGTTCAGAACATTGGATCACCAGAGACCTCCCGGCCCCATGTAATATCAATTGGCGAGAGCTCTCCCAGAGATCTCCATCTCAACACTAAGACCCAGCTCCACCCAACGGCCAGCAAGCTCCAGTGCTGGACACCCCATGCCAAACAACTAGCAAGACAGGGACACAACCCCACCCATTAGCAGAGACGCTGCCTGAAATCATAATAAGGTCACAGACATCCCAAAACACACCACTGGGTGCAGCCCTGCCCACCAGAAAGACAAGGTCCAGCCCCACACCCCAGAACACAGGCACCAGTCCTCTCCACAAAGAAGCCTACACAACCCACTGAACCACCCTTACCCACTGGGGGCAGACACCAAAAACAACAGGAACTATGAACCTGCAGCCTGTGAAAAGGAGACCCCAAACACGGTAAGTTAAGCAAAATGAGAAGAGAGAAATATGAAGCATATGAAGGAACAAGGTAAAAACCAACCATACCAAACAAATGAAGAGGAAATAAGCAGTCTACCTGAAAAGGAATTCAAAGTAATGATAGTAAACATGATTCAAAATCTTTAAAATAGAATGGAGCAAATACAAGAAACGTTTAACAAGGACCTAGAAGAACTGAAGAGCAAACAATGATGAACCACACAATAAATGAAATTAAAAATTTTCTAGAAGGAATCAATAGCAGAATAACTGATGCAGAAGAATGGATAAGTGACCTGGAAGATAAAATAGTGGAAATAATTACCACAGAGAAGAATAAAGAAAAAAGAATGAAAAGAGTTGAGGACAGTCTCAGAGACCTCAGGGACCACATTAAACACAGGAACATTTGAATTATAGGGGTTCCAGAAGAAGAAGAGAAAAAAACAGGGTCTGAGAAAATATTTGAAGAGATTATAGTTGAAAACTTCCCTAACATGGGAAAGGAAATAATCAAGTCCAGGAAGGGCAGAGAGTCCCATACAGGATAAATCCAAGGAGAAATACTGCAAGACACATATTAATCAAACTATCAAAAATTAAATACAAAGAAAAAATATTAAAAGCAACAAGGGAAAAGCAACAAATAACATACAACGGAATCCCCATAAGGTTAGCAGCTGATCTTTCACCAGAAACTCTGCAAGCCAGAAGGGAGTAGCAGGACATATTTAAAGAGATGAAAGGGAAAACCCTACAGCCAAGATTACTCTACCCAGCAAGGATCTCATTCAGATTCAACCAAGTAATTAAAACCTTTACAGACAAGCAAAACTTAAGGGAATTCAGCACCACCAAACCAGCTTTACAACAAATTCTAAAGGAGCTTCTCTAGGCAGGAAACACAAGAGAAGGAAAAGACCTACAAAAACAAATCCAAGACAATTAAGAAAATGGTAATAGGAACATACATATTGATAATTTCCTTACATGTAAATGGATTAAATGCTCCAGCCAAAAGACACAGACTGGCTGAATGGATAGAAAAACAACACCCATATATATGCTGTCTCCACTTCAGGCCTAGAGACACATAAACAGACTGAAAGTGAGGGGATGAAAAAAGATATTCCAGGCAAATGAAATCAAAAGAAAGCTGGATAGCAGTTCTCATATCAGACAAAATAGGCTTTAAAATAAAGATTATTACAAGAGACAAAGAAGGATACTACCCAGTGATCAATGGATCAATCCAAGAAGAAGATATAGCAAGTGTAAATATTTATGCATCCAACATAGGAGCACCTCAGTACATAAGGCAAATGCTAACAGCCATAAAAGGGAAAATAGACAGTGACACAATCATAGTAGGGGAAACCTCACTTTTGCCAATGGACAAATCATCCAGAATGAAAATAAATAATGAAACACAAGCTTCAAATGATATATTAAACAAGTTGGGCTTAATTGATATTTATAGGACATTCCATCCAAAAACAACAGAATATACTTTCTTCTCAAGTGCTCATGGAACATTCTCCAGGGTAGATCATATCCTGGGTCACAAGTCAAGCTTTGGTCAATTTAAGAAAATTGAAATCATCTCAAATATCTTTTCCGACCACAACACTATGAGACTAGATATCAATTAGAGGGAAAAAATCTGTAAAAACTACAAACACATGGAAGCTAAACAATACCCTACTAATTAAACAAGAGATCACTGAAGAAATCAAGGAGGAAATCAAAAAATACCTAGAAGCAAATGACAGTGACAACACGATGACCTAAAACCTATGGGATGCAGCAAAAGCAGTTCTAAGACAGAAGTTTAAACCAATACAATCCCACCTCAAGAAACAAGAAACATCTCAAATAAACAACCTAACCTTACACCTAAAGCAATTAGAGAAAGAAGAACAAAAAAGCCCCAAAGTTAGCAGAAGGAAAGAAATCATAAAGATCAGATCAGAAATAAGTGAAAAAGAAATGAAGGAAACAATAGCAAAGATCAGTAAAACTAAAAGCTGGTTCTTTGAGAAGATAAACAAAATTGATAAACCATTAGCCAGTCTCATCAAGATAAAAAGGTAGAAGATTCAAATCAACAGAATTAGAAATGAAAAAGGAGAGGTAAAAATTGACCCTGCAGAAATACAAAGAATCATGTGGAATCACTACAAGCAACTCCATGCCAATAAAATGGACAACCAGGAAGAAATGGACCAATTGTTAGAAAAGCACAACCTTCCGAGACTGAACCAGGAAGAGATAGAAAATATAAACACACCAATCACAAGCACTGAAATTGAAACTGTGATTAAAAATCTTCCAACAAACAAAACCCCAGGTCCAGATGGCTTCACAGGCAAATTCTATCAAACATTTAGAGAAGAGGTAACACTTATCCTTCTCAAACTCTTCCAAAATATAGCAGAGGGAGGAACACTCCCAAACTCATTCTACGAGACCACCATCACCCTGATACCAAAACCAGACAAAGATGTCACAAAAAAAGAAAACTATAGACAAATATAACTGATGAACATAGATGCAAAATCCTCAACAAAATACTAGCAAAGAAAGTCCAACAGCACATTAAAAGGATCATACACCATGGTCATGTGGGGTTTATCCCAGGAATGCAAGGATTCTTCAATATACGCAAATCAATCAATGTGATGCACCACATTAACAAACTGAAGGGTAAAACCATATGATAATCTTAATATATGCAGAAAAAGCTTATGACAAAATTCAACACCCATTTATGATAAAAGCTATTTAGAAAGTAGGCATAGAGGGAACTTACCTCAACCTAATAAAGGCCATGTACGACAAACCCGCAGCCAACATCATTCTCAGTGGTGAAAAACTTAAACCTTTTCCACTAAGATCAGGAACAAGACAAGGTTGCCCATTCTCACTGATGTTATTCCACATAGTTTTGGAAGTTTTAGCCACAGCAATCAGAGAAGAAAAAGAGATAAAAGGAAGTCAAAATGGAAAAGAAGAAGTAAAGCTGTCACTGTTTGCAGATGACATGATACTATACATAGAGAATCTTAAAGATGCTATCAGAACACTACCAGAGCTAACAAATGAATTTGGTAGAGTAGCAGGATAGAAAATTAATGCACAGAAATCTCTTTCATTCTTATACACTAATGATGAAAAATCTGAAAGAGAAATTAAGGGAACAGTCCCATTTACCATTGCAACAAAAAGAATACCTAGGAATAAACCTATCTAAGGAGACAGAAGACATATATGCAGAAAACTGTAAGACACTGATGACAGAAATTAAAGATGATACAAACAGATGGAGAGATTGACCATGTTCTTGGATTGGAAGACTCTACATTGTGAAAATGACTATACTACCCAAAGCAATCTACAGATTCAATGCAATCCCTATCAAACTACCACTGGCATTTTTCACAGAACTAGAAAAAATTCCACAATTTTTGTATGGAAACACAAAAGACCCCGAATAGCCAAAGCAATCTTGAGAAAGAAAAACGGAGCTGGAGGAATCAGGCTCCCTGGTTTCAGACTGAACTACAAAGCTACAGTAATCAAGACAGTATGGTACTGGCACAAAAACGGAAATATAGATCAGTGGAATAGGATGGAAAGCCCAGAGATAAATCCACACACCTGTGATCACCTTATCTTTGATAAAGGAGACAAGAATATACAACGGAGAAAAGACAGCCTCTTCAATAAGTGGTGCTGGGAAAACTGGACAGCTACATGTAAAAGGATGAAATTAGAACACCATACACAGAAATAAACTCAAAATGGCTAAAGACCTAAATGTAAGGCCAGACACTCTAAAACTCTTAGAGGAAAACATAGGCAGAACACTCTTTGACATAAATCACAGCAAGATCCTTTTTGACCTACCTCTTAGAGAAATGGAAATAAAAACAAAAGTAAACAAATGGGACCTAATGAAACTTAAAAGCTTTTGCACAGCAAAGGAAACCATGAACAAGATGAAAAGACAACCTTCAGAATGGGAGAAAAGATTGGCAAATGAAGCAACTGACAAGTGCTTAATCTGCAAAGTATATAAACAGCTCATGTAGCTGAATATCAAAAAAACAACCAGATCAAAAAATGGGCAGAAGATCTAAATTGACCTTTCTCGAAAGAAGATATACAGATTGCCAACAAACACATGAACGGATGCTCAACATCACTAATCATTAGAGAAATACAAATGAAAAGTACAATGAGGTATCACCTCACACCGGTCAGAATGGCCATCATCAAAAAAATCTACAAGCAATAAATGCTGAAGTGGGTGTGGAGAAAAGGGAACCCTCTTGAACTGTTGGTCGAATGTAAATTGATACAGTCACTATGGAGAACAGTATGGAGTTTCCTTAAAAACCTAAAAATAGACCTACCATATGACTCAGCAATCCCACTGATGGGTATATACCCTGAGAAAACCATAATTCAAAATAGTCATGTACCACAATGTTCATTGCAACCCTATTTACAATAGCCAGGACATGGAAGCAACCTAGGTGTCCATGGACACATGAATGGATAAAGAAGTTGTGACACATATATACAGTGGAATGTTACTCAGCCATAGAAGGAAACGGAGTTGAGTTATTTGTAGTGAGGTTGATGGACCTAGAGTGTGTCATACAGAGTGATGTAAGTCAGAAAGAGAAAAACAAATACCATATGCTAACTCATATATATGGAATCTAAAAAAAAAACAAACCAGAAACTGCTTCTGATGAACCTAGGGGCAGGACAGGAATAACGACACAGATGTAGAGAATGGACTTGAGGACACCGGGACAGGGAGGTGTAAACTGGGAAGAAGTGAAAGAGTAGGATTGGCATATATACACTACCAAATGTAAAATAGATAGCTAGTGGGAAGCAGCTGCATAGCACAGGGAAATCAGCTCGGTGCTTTGTGACCGCCTAGAGAGGTTGGATAGGGAGGGTTGGCGGAGGCGTAAGAGAGAGGCGATATGGGGATATGTGTATAAATATAGCTGATTCACTTCGTTGTACAGCAGAAACTAACACAATATTGTAAAGCAATTATACTCCGATAAAGATGTTAAAAAATAAATAAATTTAAAAAATGCAAAAAAACAAAAAATAGGTGGGCAGAGGCCAGATCATTTGTGCAGTGTTGTTGGTCTTAAATGCTTGTTCTTAGGTGTCAGAGTGTGTGAGATGGAATCCCAGCTGTCACTTCATGCTAGACATGAACCTAAAGCAAGTTCTTTAATCTTTCTGTGCCTTCATTTCCTTACTTGTGATATAGAAATAATAATATTATCTGCCCTCAGATATTTTTGGATTAAATGAATATCAAATATTGGAGTTTATTATCTATCATATTATTATTTGCATTATATTATTTTTGTGTTATGTATTACATTATAGCATTATAATATAATACTCTTATTTGTCATTTTGGTTTTGTTTATATTAAGAGGAAAAATAAATATGTTTTTTACTGTGGTGGCAATAATCTAACAGATGAAATAATTAATGATATTGTAGAGAGAAGGGGAAACTATAGGTACTTTGTCTTTGAATAGGTAAGAGAAGCAGCACAGGGAAATTAATTGCCCTTAGATCTTATTGGGGACTAGTAAATGGATAGAGTTTATTATGGAAGGATGAGGAAATTTTATTCTAATTGCTTCCATTTTATAAGTGAAATAAGAGGCAAAGTCATCACAAAGGGTAAAGGGTGAGTAGGGGTTAGTGGAGATTTGAAGAAAGAGAAGAGGGTAGAAATACCATACGAAAGGCTTGGAGAGTTAATCGACTAAGGGATATAGTATGATTGCTAGGCATCATGAAGAGCCTACCGAGGTTTCTAATCGTGAATTTAAAGGAAGACCAGGCGTGTGGGTTTTATATATGCTTAGGTGCAGGGACAGAGCAGATGCAAATTGTGTTTAATCAGAGTTACAGTTTTACCAGGGGAGTATGTTGAAGGAAGAAAAGGACAAAGTGACTAAAAGTATGTTGTGGACTGAATATTTGTGTCCCCCAAGATTTATATGTTGAAGCCCTAACTCCCCATGTGACCAAATTTAGAGAAAGGGTCTGTGAGGGAATGATAAAGGTTGCATGATTTCATAAGGGTGGGACCTTAATGCAATAGGGTTGGTGTTCTTATAAGAAGTGGAAGAGACACCATAGTTCTCTCTGTGCTTTTATACATGCACTCAGAGAATGGCCTTGTGTGAGGACTCTAGGGACAAAGGAGATGGATCTGCAAGGCAGGAAGAAAGCTCTCAACAGAAACCGAACCCTGCCAAACCTTAATCTCAACTTCCAGCCCCGAGAACTAAGAGAAATAAACTTATGTTGTTTAAGGCACCCAGCCTGTGGTATTTTATTTTGGGAGCCTAGCAGACCAACACACCAGGGGAGTATGTTGGAAGGAAAAAAGGACAAGTTGTCTAAAAATATATGCAAGGAAGTAAATATAATAATGGACTGTGAAGTCTAAGTCAGATAAGGAGGGAAGGGAACATCGTGTTGGGGATTGAATGATGTACATCAAAAGTTAAGTAAGGTCAGGACTTCCCTGGCAGTCCAGTGCTTAAGACTTCACCTTCCAATGCAGGAGGTGCAGGTTCAATCCCTGGTCAGGGAGCTAAGATCCCACGTGCCTTGTGGCCAGAAAACCAAAACAGAAGCAATCTTGTAACAAATTCAATAAAGACTTTAAAAATGGTCCACATCAAAAAAAAATTTTTTTTAAAAGTTAAGTAACGTCAAAGGATTGGAAGTCCCAGTGCTGCTGAAGCCTCAACTGGAAAATAGGAGAGTAGGAGAGTAGGATATTTGACATTGAGATTTTGGAGGAGATGTCGTTATTTATTGGTAATGGCAAGGTCTAGGAGTATGGCTGTAAATAGAAGACAGATTTATGGAAGGCAAGGAGTCAGAGAACTAAGAAATCATGATATTGAATAGATATTCTGTGTGGTTATTGAAATCGCTAAGAAATTAACTGAGTGATGGAGACAAAGGCAGAAATTCCAAAGGCAAAATATTCAAGGAATGGATATAGATATAAGTACATAGATTTGAGTGATATTTAAAAGCAAAATCAACAGGAATTGGTCATGAATTAAAATGAGATAGAAGAACAATAGGGAGAGGGAGCCATTAAGGATAACTCACTGGTCCCTGACTTGAGCTACTGGATGAATCATGGTATCATTGGTAAGTTAGGGAAGACTGTGAGAAGATCAGGAGCTTGATCTTGGATATTCTAAATTTGACGTGACCTTGGGATATCCCAGCGAAGATATCAAGGAAGTGGGCTGGTATTTTGGTACTCAGAGCAGGGTTCATCCTGGAAATAAAAATCTGTGAAGTATCTGATGATGGGTGGTAATTGAATTCCACGACAGTTGTGCCATTGCCTACGAAGTAAGTATAGAAAGAGGAGAGGAGAAGCCTAAGACTGGGCTTTGAGTAACTTCAGTATTTAATGAACAGATTGAGGAGTATGAGCCTTAAGGGAGACTGAGTAGGAAGTTGAAAGAGAGATAAAGAAGCCAGGAGGGTATGAAGTCACAGAAGCCAAGGGAAGAGAATCTTTTAAAAAGGAAGGTGTAGCCAGTAGTGTTGAAAGCTAATGAGACCAAGTAGCCTGACAGCATAAAAATCTCATTAGATTTAATGACATGGAGGCTATTGGTGATCTTAGTAAAAACTTCATTAATGGACTAATGGAGGTGGAAGATAAGTTAGAGATAGGTGACTGAGGCAGAGGTGAGGAAAACGCAAAAAGAGAAAGCAGGTTAAACCACATTTTCAAGAGTTTTAAAGGGGAAGAAAAGACATGTGGCAGTTAGAAGGGTCAATCAAAGTAAGGATGGATATATATATATATATATATATATATATACACACACACACACACACACACATATATATATACATATACATATATATGTATATGTATAGTGTGGGTGTGTGTATTTGTATTGTCTTAGTTAACATATATATAATTTTATTTTCAAGATGGCAGGAACTTGAGCCTATTTAAATCTTGATGAAATGTATATAATTGGGAATTTTAATATGAATTTAATATGTTAGTGAGGAAAACATAAATGATAGTGGAAAAGTAGGAGGGGATGGTATCCTAACCACAGGTGATAGTTTCTAGGAGGACTAACAACTCCTCTAGTCCAACAGGAGGGAAAGAGAGCTGGACTACCCCAGGACTCAGTCATCTTAATTGTGTTCTATCTTCTCTCTTTCTGGGTGATCTAATCCTTTTTTACAAGAAAGTGTTGTGGAGGATTGGTGCAGTGGGCCTCATGGTCTCAAAGCAGCCATGAGAAAGGAGAACACAAGCTCCATCTTCTGCTGCAGGCAGGTTGGTGAGATGTGAGAGAGGAAATAGCTACCACCTGAGCATATTATGGGAGAAGCAGCCTTGCCAGGTTTCAACTAAGGAAAGGCAGGGGCCCCTCAGAAAAGACTTGGAAAATGTAGGGGAGTTTGCCATTCCTGAGAACACATTGGAAAGTTTGGGTGGACCATGATAACTAAGAAAATATTTGTTATTGGCAAGAAGATAATTTTCAATCTAAAATCAAGTAGTTGAGCAAAGTGGTAGAGGTGACTGAAGACAACTGTAAAGTGAAAGGCAGACCTTTTATTCAAGGAATTTGGCCATAAGAGAAAAGAAGGAGATGGAATTAAATTCTATTTGGCTTTTTGTCTTCTATAATCTAGCTAGTTACCTGTGCTATTTCACTTCCATTTTTTTTCCTTAACATGAACTCTATTCAGGTTCATTTTCTGTACATAATACTTCCTAAAATTCTTTTTCTCTGAGCCATGTTTATGCTTTTCCCCCTGCCCAGAATACCATTTAAGTCCTTTTTCACCTTTATGAACACAACTCTTCTTGTAAGGACCCTTTAAAATTTACCTCTTAACTTTCTCTTTGTTTTATAGTATTTTTTCACTCTGAAATAATTGACGTTTGTTGTAAAACCATTTGGAAAATACTTGAAATTATAAATTAAATATAATCCACATAATACTATCACTCAGATATATCACGCTGTATGTATTATTTTCAACACCAGTACTTGTAAATTGCTAAGTCTTTAGTGTTCCACTAAATATTTATAACAAAATTTTAATGGCTCTCTAATATTCTGTGGTATAGATGTACCATATTTCATTTAACCATTCTCCTAATATTAACCAACTTAGATCATTCCCATTTTTCCTGTTGTAAATAAAACATTATCTTTTACATAAATACTTGTCTACACAATAACACTTTTAGAGCAAAAATCTTTTAAGTAGATTACTGGTTCAAAGGGTAAATGTTTTATAAAGGCTCTAAATGTATAGAGGTAGATTATTTTCCAGAAAGACTATAATAAATTATCCTCCTGCAGACATCATTTATCAGTATATAGGCACCCCTCCATTGTCAGCATGGAATATTTTTAAAAGTTTTAATGTCCTAAGTGGAAAAATGGCTTCCCATTGGGATTTTCATCTGCTTGTATTTGATTACTAATTAAGGTGAATATTTTTTCTTATAGTTATTGATTACTGGATGTTTTCTTCTTTGTATTGTCTAGTCATGCCCTTTAATACACAAAACATAGTATTTTTAATTGAATTATAAAAGATCATTAGTATTGTTAATCTAATTGTAAAATTTTGTTACATGCTAATTATCTTGCTCTGTATTATATTGGTTGTTATTTTCACCCTAACTACTGTTTTCGCAGTAAAACATATCACACATATCTAATCATTACAGAATTCTCCATTCTCAGAAGTCATGTAGCACTCTAGAGTTTCACTCCACAATCTTAAAATTGCACTCTCTACTGTCTTGTGTTGTTCATTAATAGTTTCTTTTATATTAATCTTTTATAGCCACAGAGATAGTAACTTGCTTGAGAACAAGCATAGGGAGTATGTTTATCATTATTCCTAGATTTGTAATTGGTATTGTGTTATTGACTTCTAATTTGCTTCTGGGATTATCATTATGTATATGCCCATCAAAATATATAGCAAATTAACTCATTGTGTGTTAATTACCATTATGTTCTAGAAAAATTTATGTATATTTACAGCCGTTGGGAATAGGTTATTTTTCTTGAGACTATCTTTATGCTTGTGGTAAGATCTGGGAAAAAATATCCCTGGGGTATATTAAAATTATTTCAAAAGTTTTAGGATTGTATATTAAAGAAACATTCTGTCGTGAGCATGTTACTTGTATCATAGTTAAGTGAAAGGTGGTGTGAGCCATCTGATAAATGATTTCTTTTTTCACGTCAAGCAGCCCAGCTTTTCTGAGCATGCTGGCTTTGCAAGGATTTATAGTTCCCTGCCTTCATGCTGGAGTTACTTCAGCTTTCCGTGATGCATTCCAACTAATCTGGAGGTTAAGGCATTCCTTGATCATGGATAGATCTGATTGCTACTCAGCCCTGGAATTCTTTATAAAATTCCAGAACGTGGGCTAGAAATTGACTTAGGGAATCCAATAAAGTTGCAAGTCTTGGCAGTCATCCAAGCTAAATTTATAGACTGGAAGAAATATGGGCTTTCCATTGTTCTCTTTTTCACCTTTCTGGGTTTCTTTTGTGTGTATGTGAGTGTGTGAGTGTAAATTTATCATTTTGCTGACGTTGGAGTGGAAATAATCATTGAGGAAATCCAGCTAAAGAATTTTCACTTTGGATCCTCCGTGGTCTTTCCAAACTTTGACCCAAACCTGCACCAAAAATGAATTTGTTCTCCCTCTCTAGGATGCTGGTGTCATAAAATAAGAAGTTGTTCTTGAAAATGAATCATGCTAGTATAACAGCTGATGTACACATTTGCCAGCTAGGTAGAACTCCCAAATCCCTGTTCTTCCCCTGGCTCTGTGGGAGCCTTCTTTTTGAGACATGATCTGAGAAAATGTGATCATATGTATTGTTTCTGTTCATTCTGTGAAATGGTAATGGGGGCAAGAAAACAAGCTCTGAAGCCTCTTACAGATTTCAGTGTTTTTGTGTGTGCCTGATGCTCTGTAGTACATGGAGATCCAAGCAATCCTCTCCTATCTGATCAATGAAAATCTGTCTTGTTCTTACAGAATGGATTTGCTGTTGTGAGGCCCCCAGGCCATCACGCTGAAGAATCCACAGCCATGTAAGTACCAGGGACTGTTGCCCATCTCCAAGCGCCACGGTTCCTGGCGGTCACCTGCCCCATGCATGTCTCTGAAGCCTCTAATTGTTAGCAGATGGACTGAGAAATCTTGCGAGGTACTCCCAGAAGCAGATTTATGGCTTCAGAGATCATATAGCATTTTAAAAAATGCTCTGAACATTATTTATAATGGTTTTCCTGGCTGATTTGCTTTCTTATTTCTCTGTTCTTCTCTATTCCGCAGGGGGTTCTGCTTTTTTAATTCAGTTGCAATTACCGCCAAATACTTGAGAGACCAACTAAATATAAGCAAGATATTGATTGTAGATCTGGTATGTATTCCTGGCCAGAGCTGCATTTTCAGTGACTCTAGATAAAAGGGAGTGTATTTGTATTTCTCTGTTAGGTTGCCTTGCTTTTCGCACTTGCAAACAACTGAAGGGTGTGTTTCCTTTGAATGTGGAAACTCATTAAATTCAGGATTGCAGTTCTGAAACCATAAACATTCACGTTTCACTTTCATGGTGTTAACTGCAATTTAATGAGAAGAAGGCGCAGATCAGGGCAACTTTTATGATGCTTAAATGAATTGATACTTCCACAGTTAAAATAACCCAACAGAACCTGAATTTACTTTTCCCTGCAGAATATAGACTTTAAATAGTCAGATGTGCTGGAAAGAATGCTGTTGCTTTGGTAACCAATTGGCCACTTCCCCTGGTTAGCAATCATATTGCTTGTTGTGCAACAGTGGTATTATTAAAACAAGTCAGCATGTCATTTTTTCTGAAAAGATCTCAGATCATGTATGCCAGTTTGGGATGACTCCCGGCAGGAACCCTGAGTGATTAAAAGTCAGAGGCATTAGATTAGTCTTGCATTTTAACATGATGCATTCTTACACAATGGAGTTATAATTAGTTTAACAAATGGTTTGTTTAAATGCAGATGACACTTGGCAGGTTGTCTATAGTATATTTGTGAATAATGAGCTGGAGATCTGCCCCATACAAAAGGACCAACCCAGGAAAGGGCGAAAGAGAGCTGACTGGTGATTTATGAGCCCCGTTTTCGGTTTGCCTCCAGTTCACGAGGAGGTGTAATAGGTTGTCTGACAAAGCATAGACAGGAAATGAACCCTGGCATCCAAAGCTAACCTGCTACATCTGCACTTAATTAATTTTTGCAGGTGATAAAAGATTTAAAGGCAAAATATGTTAAAAGTTTTTTTTGAAGTGCAAGCCTTAATAGTCTAAATCTTGTTCGTATCTGCACTCATAATTAAATCTTATTGGGAAGTCGTGGCCTCCCTGTCCCGCCCTCCGATTCAGTTAAGCAGGCACACCAAAGGGTTGAGAGAGCACAAACCAAGCCATGTGAAGAAATACTTAGTCAAGTTAAAATGAAGATAAAAGGAATGAAAGACTGATAACC
Organism: Orcinus orca; assembly: GCF_937001465.1. Taxonomy (NCBI): domain Eukaryota; kingdom Metazoa; phylum Chordata; class Mammalia; order Artiodactyla; family Delphinidae; genus Orcinus; species Orcinus orca. The sequence goes on from NC_064567.1 coordinate 71,139,936, forward strand.
ATTTGTACTGTTTGGTAGGAATGGTTATTTTCCACATCCTGTAGTGTAGCCTTTCTGCAAGTTCTTTGGTGCTGAGGGTATTGAAACCCAACTTCCCATGTATTTTCCAAACATGCTTATGTTTCAGTATAGGTCATAGTTCAACATTAAAGAAATGTGTTGAAGGCCTAGATATACTACAGCAGCAAGGTCTTAAAATTTTACAAAAAGGAGGACATCAGTACCTATTTTCCCATGTATATACAAAATGACGTTTTAAATAATTAATATTCATTGGCTTGCATGATTCATAAGATGGTAAATTTAAAAAACATTTAATATGTTTCTAGAACTCTTAAGTTTTGCTCGAACGATAAGCAAAAAACTTGAAGAAAGGTAGCAGACGAAGACCAAGGATTGTGGGAAAATTTTTCTATGCTTTCTAAATTTGTCACAATTATTCAGGAAGGAGATTGTTAAACTGTCACCCTATCCTTAAGAATTTTTTAGTATTACTTTCTGAGGAATCTCCTCTACTATGAAGATAATAACTGTTAAGAGGCTCTTTAAAAGCACATTTGTGACATCCAAACTCTAAAGCAATGAATTGTACAAGAGACTTGAAGGCTAAAATGCCTGGCTTGTGATAGATGAATATTTTGTACCTCAGAGGATTTGTGTGTAAGGTTTTGTTTTTGTACAAGAATATAAGAATAAAAATTTGTTGGATGTAATTTGATATGATTTATAAATTAAGTTGCTTGGTAGCTATTAGGAGTGTCCTGTAAGCTTACTGGCCTTTGATTATGAATTTGCTCCATTATCCCACGTAAAGGATACTGATTTCCCAACAGGCTATAGTAAAAGAGAAGTTTTTGTTTTATATTCTCTAAACATATGAAGTTCTGTCCAAAGGGTTGCCTCTGAGATCACCACCAGCCCGCATATTCTTACTTTCAAGTCTTCCAAATTCTGCAGCTGCAGGGATACTTTGAGGAAATTCCCCTGTTTCTTCCAGCTGCCGAGAAGGAAGTTTTAAAGTGCCACGTGGCGCTGAGACATCCGTTCTCCCTGGCTGACAGGTCTGTTCTGCAAGTTAGCAGAGGAAAAGTGAAGGTTCTTCAGCGGCAGAAGAACTTCATTCCTGCATATACAAAGTCACTAACTTTAGCTAAATGGTATGAACCAGCTCCATCAATTCCTAGGCCAACAGAAGGCAGAGGTACTCCATTGTTTGAGCAGCTAGATTCCACATTTTTTAGATGCCTAGTAACAGAGAGCTCTAATTCACCCCCTATTTGAAGCCACAGCCAAATATCAGAGGCGTTGAGTATTTTAGGCAGGAATGATTCTAGTTGATCTGTGGAGCTTATTCATTCCAGTTCTCCTTCTGGGGAAGATTCCAAAGATACGCAGATTGGTGAGGAAAGAGAGCAGGTGCACCTGCTTCTCAGCTTGCAAGAGACTGGCGGTTGTGTTCAGGGCGTGAACCTGTCCTAGAAGTAGGATTTGCCTGAATGACTCAGGTAGCTTTTATGTAATGTGACCTTCAGTCGAAAATAATATATTTTAGGCTATTTTCATTTAAAAAAAAAAAAAAAGACACTTCAAATGTCCATAGATTTTAGGCAATTCCATTTTTGGTCAAGCACCAAACTTGACCAAAGGATTTTCGCAAGTGCCCGTACTAAATAATTATAAGTGATAACGTTAGTTGATAGAATATATAATTTATTCAGAGCTATTTTAACATTGTAGTGAAAACATGTTGGCTCTAAATCCTTGTATAGGATAAATTTTCACAGTATGTCGTTAACCAGTAAAATAGCGAAATTATTTTTCAGTATTTCCCAGCAAATCTTAGATACAAGATCTGTTTTGAGGCTGTTCATGATTTGGTTCATTTCCTTACTATAGTAAGTCCTCATAATCACCAATAATTGTCTTATATTGATCTAGTATATATTTGTTGCTGTGGAGAAAAAATCCTCAGATCATATCTGACCAGTAAGTAGTTTGCATTTATATTTTCAGAGAAACTGGAAAAATACTCTCAAGATTATAAGTTGTTGCCCAAAACAAAAGGCACATTTGGACTTACCTTTATCTCTAAATGCTTTGTGAATATAAATATGGAATCAAGAATTATCCAAGTATTTTTAGAATGGGTTTGTGAATTTTAATGAATAATGTCTGTTGAAACCTTATTGTGCTGTGGGCAAGAGTATATTTCTTATTCTGAAATTTGTGCGACAATAAGCACCCAACACATTTTTGAAGAACATATTATTTTATATCTAAGACAAATGATCTTTTATTTGACCTTCTTAGATAAACCTTTACAACATCAAGGCAATATTTTTCTGGTTTGCAAACTGTGGATGTATCTAGGCCCAGCGAAAAATTTTTCTTACAACGCTGACTAAAAATTCTATCCTGTAGTAGCAATGCAAACATTCTGTCACTGTTATTTTTCAAAATATTTTGTTTATCCATCCTCTAGGTATCCAGTAGCAAATTCAAGACATTGTGGGTTAAATTGTATCATTTTTGTTCTCATAAAGGACAAGTTTTGCTATTTCCTCCTTCCTTTCCTTTAAACGTTCAGAAATCCAGGAATTAATATATATATTTTTCAGTAAGCTATTTTTTTTCCTGATGTGTGTGTATGCCTTTAGTCAGTACAAGTTTCTGGAAAGATGCCTTTCTTTCTAAATATTTTATGATTCCTTAATTGATTTTGGATATATGTACTATGTAAAAGGGGGGAAGATTAGTGTATGTCTACACTGTGGATAGCAAGCTCACTGCTTTTAGAACCCACCAAAAGGAGGTTTCAGTGGTGTCTAGTGAGGGAGTTCTGGGCTGGAGGTTGAAGTGGAGACAAGTTATATAAACCTCAATAAGGAGCAATAATGACCACCAGTCTCACTTCTTAGGTTTGCTAAGAAGATCAAAGAGATAATGAATGTAAGTGTAAGTTAACAGCATAATGGTTATGAGTTTGGCCTTTGGAGTGAGAAGTGGATTCAAGACGCTGTCTTGAAAAATAACTGAAGCTCTCCAAGTCTCAGTCTATTTACCTTTTAAATCAGCGATAATATCATATACCTCATATAAATGTTAAATAATCTATGTAAGATATTTAGCATGGTACCTGACTCAAAAATTGTAGGAATCATTGTTGAAAATAGTGTGATTCTTACTGATATAAAATACAGTGTAAGTAAGTAGTTACAAGTGACCAATAGTTTTTTATAACAGAACCTGAAACTATAAATGTTACACATGTAGCAGTAATATTATATTAAATACAAATATATAGGTTATTCACTTTTATGAGTCATTTATTTTATCTTGGTCAGAAGCTATTAGGAACCATATTAACTGAGACTCTTGACACTTGGGGTCTTTTAGTAAGGATGTCTTTAAAAATGCTATTGGTTTTATTTTTCCTATATCTTTTATCAATTCCAGCATGTTTATATCATAAAACAATTAGAAAAAAAGAACTATTAAGTCTTGAATCATTATCAAATACAAATGTCCTAAGAATTTTTTTTCTTTCATTTTAATGAAACAGGCCCCTTTTTTTTCCTGTGGGAAGGGGGAGTGGTGTGGAGAAAGAAAAAATAGGAAGAAGGAGGCTGGGAAGAGAGCCATAATATAATATTAAAATTAGGCAGATTGGACAAGATTGCATAAAGGCCCATGCCATCTTTCTGCTTTGGCCCAAATGATTTAATAGCTAATGAGCTCACGCTCCTGTGTCTTTGACTCTTGCCTTCACGATTTTACCAAAATAAAGTATGAAGTCCTTTTTGCATCTGGCATCTCTTTTGAAGTCATTCTAACTGCTGAGGGACTGCTAACTGAATTGAACGCTTCAAGAAAGCCAATTTACTCAGCTGGTTGCAAAGCCTTTGACCTTAATGGTGGGACTTGGCAAATCAATGCATACACGTATGTTTAGTGTTCTGTCAAGAATTGCGAAAATGCTCTGTAAGCCATAGATCCTTCTGCAAAATACTAGTTTGTAGTTTAAACATTAGTCTTTCCGCAGAGGCCAATGAGGCTAGTTAATTAAGCCTAAGGGGTTATGAACTGTTGGCAGTTAATAAGTCATAAAATTCCTCCATAAAACAGGATGCGAGATTCCATCACTGAAGCAAAGAGTACAAAGGGCCGGTGTATAAATATCTAATTGTACCAAAGGACTGGGCTTTCTCAATGACTGCTCATCTGGAGTCTCCAGGGCATGTTTGCTGTGGTTTCCTGATTTTTAGAAGCCAGTTTAAAAAATGAGTGCATTAAAGGGTAATTTGCCTGAAAGTTCAGGAAGTAAAGGGGGTGGTGTGGAAGCAAGCTGAACAGGAGAAAGAAAGAGGGACATACAAGACAGCAAATGAGAAGGAGGGTGGGGTAGAAAGACAGGGAACTAGAAATTAGAAAAGTTGTCTCCACACAGAGTGAGACACGACTGTATTTGTCATCTGGTTTTTTTTTTTTCCCCTGTAGGATGTTCACCATGGAAATGGTACACAGCAGGCCTTTTATGCTGACCCCAGCATCCTGTATATTTCACTCCATCGCTATGATGAAGGGAACTTTTTCCCTGGCAGTGGAGCCCCAAATGAGGTTCGGTTTATTTCTTTAGAGCCCCACTTTTATTTGTATCTTTCAGGTAATTGCATTGCATGATTACCCCTAATTTTCTTGTCCTTTGCTGGTGTTTTAAATTACACGAGATTACTGAATTGTCCCACGGGACCAAGAACCAGTGCAGAACAAGTGCATAACCCAGAGCACTGGTTGTCAAGCAAAGCTGGGCTGATTTGACATGTTGTTTGATGTTTATTTCAAGAGCTCACATGTGTTTGTTTTCCTCTCTTCTTGCTTCTTCCCTGTGCTCTTCTCTACCCACTGTGGTGTGGTTTTTCTCTTCCTAGGTTGGAACAGGCCTTGGAGAAGGATACAATATAAATATTGCCTGGACAGGTGGCCTTGATCCCCCCATGGGAGATACTGAGTACCTTGAAGCGTTCAGGTTGGTACTTCTTTCTCTGAAAGTGGAAAATTAGAAAACAAATGAAACAACACCAATGTAAAAGAGAAATGTAAATTTCTAACTAAGGTAAAGTAGCTAAAGGAGTCATTCTATTAAAGCTCCAAAAAATGTTTGGTTTGAGGGACCTGAATATTGCTACAAAGCCACTTAAGGAGTATGTGTACCAAAAAAAGGTACATCAAGACCTAGTTGTAATCAATGGCCAGGAATGTTCCCCTCTTTCTACAAAAAAAAAAGGGAAAAAAAGATTTTATTATTCAGTAGTCTGGAAAATTCTGCCTATTATGACATATGATGTGATTTAGAATGGACATTAGCATACTAACCGCTCTGGGAATTCCTTCACTACCTATTTAACTTTTTTGAACAGACGTTTCGCAAACTTCACTGGACTAAAGAATTTTTTGCACATATTTTTACACATAGCACCACTTGGCATTCTTAGTTCCAAGGAACATTGGCCTAGGCAGTCTCATTTCATGGTTAAGTAAATGGCTTTTCCCTATCATAGTATGTGTATTTTCCCTCTCACATTAAAACACCAACTGATTAATTGGTTGTTGCCAGTTTCTTTAGAAAATGTAGGCAGTAATTAAAGTGTATATTAATATATACACATTGCTACTATTTTTCTAAAGAGCTCTAAAAATTAGTTGAAACAAGAAATACAATAAATTAAAAGTTGTTGTTTTGGATATAGTTTTTTAAGGCATTTATTCTCTGGAATTAAAATTTTGTTCAGTGTTTGGAAAGGTCTATGTTTTAAGGGAAATAGCAGATTATGTCAATATGTGCCTCACTTGCAAGATTTTAGGAGATTTTAACCTATTGGTACTGCATGAATTTTGGATGTTTTGTTCATTTGAAGCAAAAGCAAACAACTGCATGATAAGAAATTTTTGAAGCATTCTTTTCTTTGGCTAATTTACCAATTATAAATTCCCAAGGGAAAAATCCTGTTGACAACGCATCTGAAATAGATAAGAAAATTTTTTAATCAGTAAAGTTTTGATGGGTTTCTCTTGTCCTGTGTATCATTCATACTTCAATTTCTCCTTTGAGAGTCATTTCTCATTTGAAAACAGGCCCAAGAAAAATGATAGAAAATTGCTATTTTTAAGAATATACATTAAAATAAATATATTGTCTTGATATTTGAGGAAAATTCTACTCATATTTCAGATTTGTACTTTGAAAAAAATGTACATGTTCTATAGTACATGTATCTTTACTATTTATAGGAAAAATAGGTGAAATAAGTTTATTTATTTTGACTTGGGTTGTCTATGAAGATATTTTGCGTTAATTAGCAGTAAAAGTAAACAATTATATTAAGAAACTATAGGGGTTTCAATATTATGAATTCTTTTTGCAACTTAACAAAACATTATTAATGTTTTAAAGGAACTCTAATGGGATAATAGATTTTTACATTATCTCACATATGAATTTATTTGTCTGTTTACCAAGTTGACTTAGTAACTTACATGATACACACATTAAGTTCTCAACTTTACCATAGCATATGATCATAGTCATTGGTCTGCAACATAGAATTACTAGTTTTTTATTATCACAATACTATTTGTGGTACTGTTGCTTTACATAAGAATGCATTATGCATTCACAGCAGGGAAGGATAATTAATATTTTGTATCTGTTTGTTCTCTCATGACAAAGTTAATGGTAGATGAGATTTTTTAAAAAGAACCCCTTTGAACACAACAATTACATTAAATAATGTGAAAACAGGTATTAAGTGTACACTATTGATTTTTTACTGAAATGGTTAAGTGAGTCAAGTGCTCCTGAAAGTGTTTGAACATCCCCAAGAATGGCACCTTCTCTTTGCCTGGAATGTGGACACTTTATTTTAGAAAACGTTTTTAAACTTCCCAGTGTGGTCACCATATCCAGGCTTAATTAGAGGAGAAGCAGCATTATTCAGCTAGGCTGCAGAAATGTAAAATTGTGACTTTTAATGTTCATAGTTATTTAAGAACCAGATTTAAACTATAATAATTCTGTCAGTTTTTAACTATACTATACCATGTCTGCTTGCTGCTCAACGTGTATAACTAGAAATACTTGTAAACTTTTTAAGGAGGAATCAAGAAAGTAAGTCTTTCATTCAAAAAATACTCATTGAACACTCAGTATGTGCCAGGAACAATGGCGAGCACTTGGAATTTAGAGCCAGTTTGCTCTCAGGGAACATAATAGAAGTGATACTTATTGTTCTAGTGAACAGATGTCCTTAGACATAGAGAGGATAAAATGATGAATTCTTCCTGAAGGGTTTCGGGAAAGGCTTCATCAAGTATTGTTCAACCTGTGCATTCAAAGATGAGTGGGAGTTTTTAAGGGGTAAAAGAATTGGAGTAGGGGGTTTCATACTAGGCAGAGAGAATAGACTGTGGTGTGAAAAGCATGGAGCCATAAAATGACCTTGCTCTGTGGGCTCAAGAGAGTGAGGGTGGGATTGCGTGGCAGGTATACAGATCATACTTCATAAAGTCTTTTGCAGGCAAAGAGTGCCCAGCTAAATATATAAATTTCTTTCTAATTTGGGGCTCTAGTGCGATAGACTCCCAAATAATTTTTAATGTAGTATTAATTTATAAGCATATCCTTCTTAATATAATCCTTTTTCTAAGTATTGAAACTAAAGCTCTTTCTGGCATCTGTGTGTGGGTGCAGAATACAGAGGTTGGGAGAAAAGTAAATGGTACCTTTTCTTTTTTCTTAATTTTTAATTGTTTCTGGACTATGATAAGTATCTTTGTAAGGAAAACCTCTCTGAAACTCCATTTATAATAGGATATAAGATGGCTGCTAATTTTAAATTTGCATATATATTGCCTTTGTGGTCTCTATTATGTGTTTTTTTATGTGGCAAGAAGAAAATTGCAGGCAAACCAAACATTTTCATGTTTGCTATAAGTTTTAAACATAGTTTTAAAAATATAAGAGAATATCTAAATTAGTTCAGATAATTAGTTGTTTCTTCCCTGTAGTTATCATTCATCTCTGAAATAATTGAAGGTTATGATTCAGATTTTTCTCAGGAGTTTTTAAAATCTTCAAATAATTTCAAATATCTTCTATGTTCACCTAAAATATATTTCTAAGGTTATCATTTTATTAAATAATTATGGGTATTTGTATTAAGGTCTTACATGCCAGTTCTAGATTATAAATTTTATAGACATCATGGCTATTTCTTAAGTGGTTTGTATAAGCCACAGAACTACTATATGGAAGGACCATGATGTGGCTCTAAAATCTATGCTCTAGGGCTTCCCTGGTGGCGCAGTGGTTGAGAGTCCGCCTGCCGATGCAGGGGACACGGGTTCGTGCCCCGGTCCGTGAAGGTCACACGTGCCACGGAGCGGCTAGGCCCGTGAGCCATGGCCACTGAGCCTGCGCGTCCGGAGCCTGTGCTCCACAATGGGAGAGGCCACAACAGTGAGAGGCGCGTGTACCGCAAAAAAAAAAAAAATCTATGCTCTTTCTATACCACCACACTGCTACTCTTTTCTACTGTTCATGACTTAAAAGACTAAGGTGTGATAAAGCATAGTGAACTTACACTGAAACATAAGGCCTTCTACCCCAAACCTAAATCACAAATGCCTAGTATACAGCATGGCAGAGAAGAGCTATTAAGTAATACTGGCTGAATGAAACAATTAATAAATAAATAAATCAGAGAAGAAAGGGGGAGTAATACACTACAGTAGAAGCATTGGAAACCCGTGAGGAGCCTGCATGAATACTATCTCTTGGTCCCTCAAGGAGCATGCTTCACAAAGAACTCTGAACACCCATTCATTTGCTTATAACAATTTCAAATGTCTTCTCTTCATTCAACAAATTTGCTAAATGCCTGCTTAGCAGCTTCTGTTCCAGTCACTTCAAAATATTGTTCCAATGGTTCTGTCTTATCCATAATCCCTAGATGAGTGCTGGACACATTTTTTCTAAAGATTAATTCTTTAAGAGCTCTATAGATGTTAAAGTGGATATTTATATAAGAGAATTTATTTTTTGTACAATATTACATGTTACAGGTGTACAGTATAGTGATTCACAATTTTTAAAGGCTACACTCTATTTATAGTTATTATAAAATGCTGGCTGTATTCCCTATGTTATACAATATATCATTGTAGCTTATTTTGTACATAATAGTCTGTACCTCTTAATCCCCTACCTCTAAATTGCCCCCCTTCCCTCTCTCCACTGGTAAGTACTAGTTTGTTCTCTGTATCTGTGAGTCTGCTTCTTTTTTGTTATATTCACTAGTTTGTTGTATTTTTTTAGCTTTTTCATATAAGTGATATCATACAATATTTGTCTTTCTCTGTCTGTCTTATTTCACCTAGCATAATGCCCTACAAGTCCATCCATGTTGCTGCAAATGACAAAACTTTATTCTTTTCTATGGCTCAGTAGTATTCCATTGTGTGCATACACACACACAGACACACACACACACAGACACACACACACACCCTACATCTTTATCCATTCATCTGTTGATGGACCCTTAGGTTGCTTCTGTATCTTGGCAGCTGTAAATAATACTGCTGTGAACATTGGGGTGCCTATATCTTTTCGAATTAGTGTTTTTGGTTGTTTTGGGATGTGTACCCAAGAGTGAAATTTCTGGGTCATATGGTAGTTGTATTTTTAATTTTTTGAGAAACCTTCATGCTCTTTTCCACATTGGGTGCACTAATTTACATTCCCACCAACAGTGTGTGCGAGTCCCCTTTTCTCCACATCCTTGCCAACATTTGTTATTTGTGTTCTTTCTGATGATAGCCATTCTGACCGGTGTGAGCTGATATCTCATTGTGGTTTTCATTTGTATTTCTCTGATGATTAGCGATGTTGAGCATCTTTGCATGTGTTTGTTGGCCATCTGCATGTCCTCTTTGGAAAAATGTCTATTCAGTTCTTTTGTCCATTTTTTAGTCAGGTTATTTGGTTTTCTGATGTTGAGTTGTATGAACTATTTATATATGTTGGATATTAACTCCTTATTGGTCATATCATTTGCAAATATTTTCTCCCATTCAGTTAGTTGTCTTTTCATTTTGTCAATGGTTTCCTTTGCTTTGCAAAAGTTTTTAAGTTTAATTAGGTCCCTTTTGTTTATTTTTGCTTTTATTTCCTTTGCTTTAGGAGACAGATCCAAAAAATATATATTGCTATGATTTCTGTCAGAGCGTATTCTGCCTATGTTTTCCTCTAGGAATTTTATGGTCTTACATTTAGGTCTTTAATCCATTTTGAGTTTATTTTTGTATATGATATTAGAGAATGTTCTAATCTTGTTCTTTTACATGTAGCTGTCCAGTTTTCCCAGCACCACTTATTGAAGAGACTGTCTTTTCTCCATTGTATATTCTGGCTTCCTTTGTCATAGGTTAATTGACCGTAAATGTTTGGGTTTATTTCTGGGCTCTCTATTCTGTTCCATTTATCTATGTGTCTGTTTTTGTGCCAGTGCCATAATGTTTTGATTGCTGTAGCTTTTATAATAGTCTGAAGTCAAAGAGAGTGATTCCTCAAGCTCTCTTCTTCTTTCTCAAGATTTTTTAGGATGTTCAGCCTCTTTTGGGTTTCCATACAAATATTGAGTTTATTTTTTCTAGTTCTGTGAAAGATGCCATTGGTATTTTGATAGGAATTGCACTGAATCTATAGATTACCTTGGGTAGTATGGTAATTTTAACAGTATTAGTAGTCTGTTCATAGTGGGCAAGATAATATGTATCTCATGCTTCTAATTGAATCTAATGAGGAAAGCATCTCCACGTGTTTTAAAAAGAGAGTAGCAATTTCCACTGTAGAAATAAAATATTAGTAGTTCTTCAAATTATTCATATTTTATTGGATAGATAAATAAATGAATGAATGAGTGAATGAATGATGATCTCTGGATTTTTAATTTCAAAAAATAGGTATAAGCCCTTTACATTTGGAAGGTATTGATGAAATAATAAATGACTCATTCGGCACACACTGAAAACAAGCTAAGAGATTGGCTTAGAGCTGTTGATCTGGGTTCCTTAGATGCAAACAAGTTGTGATTTTTAAAAAATTACTGCTCTCCAGGCTAACGTGTTTATAGTCTGTAGCTACCATAATTAATATTAGTTAATGGTAAGGATTTCCAAATACAAAGGGTCTGTAAATATCAGGTCTTCGGGTATGTTCACCTCTCGGGGAAAACTTCTAAACAGAATGATTCTGTTTCACCAAGGTTGTCAGTATGCCAACTGAAAAAGAGGATTTGAGCAAGTTATCTAGTCTAGAAAATAAATATCTAGTCAAAATATGTGTTGTGGGCTTCCCTGGTGGCACAGTGGTTGAGAGTCCGCCTGCCGATGCAGGGGACACGGCTTCATGTCCAGGTCTGGGAGGATCCCACGGGCCGCGGAGCGGCTGGGTCCGTGAGCCATGGCCGCTGGGCCTGCGTGTCCGGAGCCTGTGCTCTGCAGCGGGAGAGGCCACAGCAGTGAGAGGCCCGCGTACCGCAAAAAAAAAAAAAAAAAAAAAAGTGTTGTTATTTCTATTGTAAACTAGTTGTTTTTTCTTTTCATTGATTTATGAAGTATCTCTTTAATCAAAATCTTTTTGTGCTTGCAAATGTAGCCTTTGCTAAAATACTTTGACCATATAACCAATAGAATGTTTAAAAATTAGCATATTTATTACAAAGTCAAAGCAGCTGAATCAGTTGGACATATACAAAGAGCCCAAACAGCATATCTCTCTTTCCGTTGTCTTTGGTTTATACCTGTTTGCTTTAATGATATAAGCAAATTTAAAATCCATTGATACAAAACTGTGACTGGAAACTTGACTAGATAACATCTATTCTCAGTTCATCTGTCACACTGTCAATTCTATTGTAGATACAGCATCTTTAAAATAGAGCTTCCTATGACTTCTCCTGTTTGTGGCAAAAATAGAAACATATACATTTAACTTGAGAGCAGAGAATAGAGCCCTTAATTGTCATATTCATAGAGCAGCTGTTCCTCAGACAACTAGTCAGTAACGGTTAGCTTGGAGTTTTCTTAGAGTGGTTGAATTTACCATGGAATGATAGTAGATAATTTTGGTCAGTGAACATAAATAAGTACAATATTTTATTTTCTTTTTTATCAAACATATCATTGTTATTATAACTAATTTTAGAGCACTGACTTCTAAATAGTCTTGGCATATGCATAGTCTGAAATTTAGAGGTTGCTTAATTCTGTCTGAGAAATGAGATGGGATCATAGTAAATATTTATGTTCTCTCGTTGGTAATGACAACTAAGTACATATTTTTATGGTTATTCTTATTTTTATCATATTTTAGTGAAATTTCATGGTAAGAGAATGTAAAGTAAAACTATTATAAAAATAATAACATAATATAATGATAATAATATCATAGTAATATAGAAATACATTGAGGACTTGCTAGTTGCTCATTTCTTTTCATCTTTACAAGTTGTTGAATTAAGTGCTCCCAGTTTCCAGATGAGGATACCAAGCCTCCCTTGAGTTCAGTAGGTTGGTTACCTGATGTCACATAGCTGGTTAATGGTGATCAGGGACTGGGTGGCAAAAAGTGTGAGTGTAGAGACAGTACTCCTTTGGCCCTGAGCTATAAACTGTAGTTCCTCTGTCAAGAGTAGGGGTAACAAAACAATAATAAAGTGAGAAATTCTTTGCCAGTGCATTTTAGTCTATCCAGCATTTATCTTCGACATCTAAATTGGTAATACTATTTTAAAATTGAAAATTACTCCCTGATTCTCACTACCCTTGTATCATATAATAATTCCAAGCCACTTCTCTTTGTGCCTTTCCTCATGTGCCACATTAAGCCTATCAAATAACACCCCTATAATTTTTCTTCCTTTTGATAACGAGACTGTTTACAATGGAAAATATATTTTTTCCTTTTTTGTTAAAACAAATTTTTTTTTATTATGTACACATTTAGATTTTTTTGGAATGGGTATGCGATTGAACTTGAGAAAACCCAAATTAAATTTTAATAGAACATAGACTGATAAATGAATGCTTAGCTCCAATTTTCAAATAAAGAATGATTTGTTGTCATCTAAAAATCATACTCAATACTGCAAAATGATTTGGGGTCTTGTTTTGTCTATAAGAACTGTGGTTGATGCTTCCCAGTCTTGAAATGGATTTTCAATTGTTAATGACAACCTAATATATTATGCTCATGATAGTATGTATTTTCCCAAGGATGTTGAAGACATTTTGGGAAAGAGGGTGGAATTTCTTGAAGCAATTTGCCAATATGAAATACTGTACATATCAAATTGGCCCTACTACCATCTTTCTCAGACCATTTATCATAGCTCACAAATCAAGCCCACATTTTCTCTTTGTGAAAGACTTGGCTAATAAAGAAGATGTGGGCTTCAAATCCAAACTTGTCAATCAATCTTGGGAACAAAGCAGTAATGATTTTCATCTATTGATATTTTATTTCAATGAAGAGCAATACATATGAAATTACTGCTGGAGTGATCTACAGTTTAATTCATTGTCCAGATTCTGTTCTTTATATTCAGCATGTAGAGATGTTTCAAGAAGTTTTATCAGAATAGGTCAGAAGAAAAAGATCCGTAGGAATAACTTTTAGAAAGCTGTCAGCTCTATCTGCTCTTTAGTCTCAGCAATAAGTATAGTTTAAGAATAATTTTTTCTCTTTCATCTGTGCAACATATTGTACCAATTTTCATCAAAAAATTACAATTTCTATAGGTGTGTGTCTCTAGATACCCTTAGAATTTTGCTCTTTGACCCTGGGAGTAAATTGATCTTATGCACACCTGTCTTCCTTGGGACACTTGCAAACTTCATTTTTGAGCTGAGCATCAAAGAGATATGATATTATTAGACAGTATAGAACTCAGGTAAAAAGTCCAGGAAGTATCTTGAAGTGCTTGAAGTTTTGAAATGTGAATTATATTATCTTCTGTGAAGAACTGTTTAAAATAGTTCAAATGCAAGGCATAGTTTTTATTATTATTTTAAAAGGTCAGATCAACTGTAAAAATTTTAAGACATTTTTCCCTTCTGACTTAGAACAGTTTTAAAGCCAGAAATTTCCAGGAATTCGTGTAGCAATTATACAGTTTTCCAAATAATAAGGACTAATTAAAAGAGTAGCTATGTTCTATTAACTTTTCCTTAGCACTTCTCTCTAAGGAAGAAAGCAGTTTGCGTGACTAGAAACGATTTGTTTTTATTTTCAAGATGGAACAGTGGATTACAAAACCCTTGCCTTGCACAAAATCCTCCCAACATATGTGTAATACTCAGAGATATCAGGAAATGAAAGCTTTCTACGAAATATTATTGTGAAGCATTTTAGGCCAGAAATAGCAGATCTTTTGGACTGTCAAGCAGCTCAGGTCAATTCATCAACTTAAATCATCTCATCTAGTAATAATGGAATTGGTGTGCCGTTAATTATGACATAGCCAGAATGGAAGATAAATATAATTAATAAACTATGGAGTCACACTTTTTTCACAGTTTTAGTGAATATTTTAAGATTATGCTTCATTTACTGGTAAGATAAAGCCAAATAAAAGTCACTTATCCTGTATTTCATTAAACAACTATTTATTAACCAAATTTCAATGCCTTTTGTTCTTCATGTGTTATCTTGAAACTGAATAATTCCCCTCCATTTCCATGATTTCACACCTAAAGTTTACTGTAACTAAGTTTGAGATGACAAATAATGTGAAAAAAGAGATAGAACTTTGTTTTAATATACCATAAATGTAAATTTGTAATCTTTTTTCTGAACTAGATAAATATAATGTTTACTAATAGAAATTTACTTATTAACTTTTCCAAGTAAAAGGGTCCACTTTGGGAAACTTGTGTTCAATAGGAAGTCTGTTCAGATATTACTTCTGAGGTTCAGGGCCGAAACTTACACCATTTTCTGGTAGGCAGGACTTTCAGATAGTAGTCCAGGTCTTTGCATGACATCAGATATCTGAATGATAGATTGTTTTCCATATTTCATCCCAATGATTTGATGTCATGTAGATGAAACTTATCAACATTTGTTCCCATTTATATAGACATTTAAACTCCTCTGGCACTTTTATAGAAGGGTGAGGACTTGTCCTTGTAACTCTTATAAATCTGTCCATCTTTCTTATGGGCGCCCCAGTTCTGGGTATTTGTTGTCTAAACATCTTCTACTCCAAAGATCAGCCCTGTTGTGAAGCCATACGGAGGTCAGCAGGCTTATAGACTGCGTAACTCCTAATGGGAAAGGCTCAGCAAAGTAACATTCTTGCCATTATAATTCATATTTTGCAATTTAAAAAGTGGGTGGGAGGGGAATTCCCTGGCAGTCCAGTGGTTAGGACTCCACGCTTCCACTGCAGGGGGCTTGGGTTTGATTCCTGGTTGGGGAACTAAGATCCCACAAGCCATGCAGAGCAGCCAAAAAAAAAAGTTTTGAGAATACACAGTCTGAGGCTCTGGAGAAAAAATTAGGCATTTTATCCAAAAGTAAAAAAAAGTGGGCTGGAGAAGGGGGAGATGGATGAGTGAGTCACCTTTCAATCTCAGCAGAATTTTAAATCCATCTGCATCTCAACTTGGGCATATTTTGCATCCGAAAATAATTGCAGAAATGGCCGTCAAAAAATAGCCTCTACATATTATCTTATGTATTAAAGATGTATATTGTTGTAGTTGAAAACAAAATATTGGTTCACCTAGGATGTATATTTTTTGTTGTTTCATAACTTCTTGAAATTAAAGCAATATTGGAATTACTGAAATGGACTGAATAACAGTGAAAGCTAAGATGTGAAGGGGAGTTTATTTACAATCCAGATTAAGAATGGAGCTGGCACAGATTTATAATTTAAAAGTTTTGTAGCCCAAAGAAAGCTTGATCTTCTGTGCTTTCAGTTTCAGAAGTCTCTTAAATGTTAAAGTTGCCGCATTGGGCCTCTGACTTTGCTTTGTGTACCCAAGTCCTCTCCCTTGTATAAGTTTCTGATACTATCACTTCCCTTTCATATTCCAGGACTTCTAAATTGAAAATACATTTGCAGAAATTATTCAGTGATGCCTTTTTCTGCAATAAACATAATTTTTCCAAGTGACTCGGCAGGTGAAAAAGGCAGGGACAGAAATAATAAAATCTGGGGTGTGTCTTATTTTATTGATTCAGTTTAGTTATCTGATTAAATTCTAAATTAGAAGACTGAAGTCTGTCAGAAGCTAAATATATTGCCCTTAGTTTAGTTATTTGAGGGTATGACAATTGATATAAATCAAATACAGGATCCAAATGAAAAATAATAATTATGAAAGAAGGATCACTCACTCGTTAGTTTACTAGTGTCAATTTTTTGAAAGTAAACAAATTACTATTTTGTGTCTTCTAAAAAAGCAGTGATATCTCTATATAGATATATAGACATAATGTTTGACACAGTTCTCTAAACATGCTTTTGAAGAAATTAGAATGTAAAAAGATCATCCCATTGTCAGAGCTGAGCATGAAATCCTGTACCAAGTTTGAAGGCCCACTTTAAAATTTTGTTGTTTTATAATACCTTTGGAAAAGTGTATTGTTCCTTGTAAAATACCCACATATTCTGCTTTGGAATGGCTCCAGACTGTTACTGAACCACGAGGTTGCCCCCTGGTGCTTTATATATTGTTTAATTGTTTGCCTTTGGTGGATGTTTTTATTAAAAGCCTATTCTTTAGGATAAGACCAAAGTGTCATTTTAAGAAGAGCAGAAGCAGAGCTGCTCCGTCCCATAGCTCTTTTTCATAGGTGCGTTAGTGAACACTGGATGCAGCTAATGAGCCTGCCAACATTTTTTCTTGTAATACTTCAAAAAGAGCAACAAGAACAACAAACAAAACCCCGGATTTTTATTTTCCTCCCATAAAACATGACTGCGCTGGCCAGAAGAGCTGTGAGTTTGAATGGCTGTACCCAGGGCAGTAGGGAAGAGAGGTGTTTGCTGTGTATGCTCACCCACTGCTCTGTCTGTGTCTTGGTCCAGGAGGAGCTAGTCTGGCGTTACATGCACCTTGGCACGCATGGCCAGGTCACGCCCGAGGAGCTTGGGGGGCAGGGAAGTCCATGTGTTAGGAGGGCCGTGGTGGGCTTCCTGGGGTGTTTAGCAAACCCATGTATGCTGTAGTGTACGTCGCAGCTACAAAGCAAGTTCTTAATGTCCTCTCCCTCCCCACAATCCAGTTGTAAGATAAGTATCATTCTGAAGTTCTCAGATCACTCTGAATATAAATTAGGTCTGGAAAAAGTTATTAATCTAATGATTTTAATTCTAAATGTTCTCCCTGAATGTTTTCTTCTCTGAAGTGGCATCATCGTATCACTCACTGATTTCTCAGAAGTTGGCCCTGGAAAGAATTCAGTGTTCTCTAGCAGGTCCTTGCCACAAAGAGCAAGCAAGAATTCGATTAGTCTTCCCAAGCTAGTCTTCCTGACTGTGACCCACCCTCAGGCAAGAAGCTTGAAGGCAGTGTACCTTGATACAATTTCTAGGACTTAAATGATCTCATTAAATTCCAATGCTAGATATCATGTTGACATCTGAGGAAATATGATTATTGACAAAATGTAAGCCTGTTATACACTATATCACTTCAAAAGGAGAAAGGCCATTAGGCCATAATTACATCAGAACAGTGTACACATTTGGCTGGTTTATAAACTGTCACTTTCAGAAGTACCAAGACATATAAAAGTCTCCAAAGGTTCCATTATGACCCTATTTCCAACAGTCTTCTCTGACAAACTAAATAAATTACTGCATGTATTGGACCTTTGAGGCTTGGGGCAAAGAATGGAAAAATTATTTACAAAAGCTTGAAAATATTTAATCACTAGAGGCAGGGGGCAACGGTGTTTTAATTAGCAGGTCCTCGGGCCATTGGCTGACTGGAGGCTTTCTCAAACAACCACACAAATGCACTGAATAGCTGTTTGCCAGCCTTAGGGTCAGGTCTGAGATGAAACAGATAAGATAATTGGCTCTAATGAAATCCAGAAGGCCTTGGCTTTCTTGTTTGAGCTTGGATTTGAAAAGTGCGTGTGGAAGTGAGGCTTAATTCAAACCAGAACGGAGCTAGGCCCGCTTCTTAGTGACTTTGATATTGTTTGAAGTTCTAAAAGTGTTCGCCACACCACTAGCCTGCTGGGCTGGGCCTCCCTGGTACCCTTAATTACTAAGCTTTATTGCTGACTTTACTACACAGGAAAGGGGCCATTATATGTTCCATCAACATCAGCTCTTCTCAGATTGGAGGAAAGGGCAGGGTTAAAGGCCACTGTAGGAAGGCAAAAACTTCACTTTGAGGTAGTCAGATCATTTACCAGTGTTGGATTTCACCGTTATGCCCATACATTCCTTACAACACAGAAGCCCAATTTCCATTTTTTAAACAAGTGATTACTTTTCAAAACATTTTTGTTTGTTGCTGTTTTTTTGCAGAGAGAACATTTATTTTTAGGGGCTGAAATGATTGCACCTGATATATTGGAGAAAAAAAAAAGTAACACCTCCCAATTAATCATCACACCAGAAAGGTCTGGTTGGATTCTGTAATAAGGAGGATTATTATTAATGCTCCTTTGAAGTGGAAATAAGTGAGGAACCCTCCTGTGGTGTGAGAGTTGTCCTGACACCCTGAGGAATAAAGACCCCTCAGGAGACTCTACAAAATTAAATCCCAGCTTCTAGAATCTCTCACAAAGGGGTTATACAAAAGTGCTCACAATCCAGTTCAAAGCCAAGAAGCAGAAATGAGGAAGTCTCCCCCTTAGGGGTTGGCTGCAGTGTCACCAAGCATTCTGTCCTCTGCAAGCTTGCTGCTGCTCTGTTGCTTTTGGTCCATTTGGTAAAGATAGATTATGCATCTTAGCGAATTAATAATTATTCAAGCCTTAGCCCTCTCCGACAAGGAGATCTGGTCATGCTATGAAAGCCAAGGGACGTGGAGTTCAGGCCTATTTCCTGCCCTACTTATCACGTCTTGGGTAGGAAAGTCATGAGTGATACCATCTGACTTAGCTCTTTTGGAAGTAAAAACAACTATTTTTGCCTTATTTATGTTAATTTGACATTAATGTGTTCTGATCTCATGCACGATCCTGGGGACCATTCATCCAGTACTCCTATCTGAGTATTCTTATGCACAGGCTGGACTGGGCATTAGCGCTCCACAAGGATGATGTGTCTGGGCCTAAGTAACCATATGGAGAACCCAGGGAAAGCAGTATTGAGAAAACAAGACTGAGCGTCCACTTCTTAACCTCCTAAGAGAAATTAAGGAGGCCTTGACAGATTTTTTTGTCAGTGATGAACATGATGTCTGCTCAGATCAAAAGAAAAAAAAGTCTTAGAGTACTCAGCTAATTCAAAATATATTTTTTTATTAGGCACGGTTATTGACTGAATGCTTTTGTCCCCCCCAAATTCATATGTTGATGCTCTAACCCCCAATGTGATGGTATTCAGAGATTGGCCCTTTGGGAAGTAATTAGGGTTAAATGAGGTCATGAGGGCAGGGCCCTGGTCTGACGAGATTAGTGTCTTTATAAGAGACACCAGAGAGCTTTCTCTCTCTCTCTCCCTGAATGCATGTACCAAGGAAAGGCCCTGTGAGCACATGGCGAGATGGTGGCCATCTGCAAGCCGGAAGGAGAACCCTCTACAGGATGCAACCAGGATGGCACCCTCACCTCAGACTTTCAGGTTCCAGAATTGTGAGAAAATAAGTTTCTGTTGTTTCAACCACTCAGTCTATGGTATTTTGTTATGGTGGCCTAAGTAGAGTAAGACAGGCAACACAAAGATCTGGGAGAGCAAGACAGTCCAATAATAGCTCTAAATTTGAGATACCAGTAGAAGTATTTTCCACACTATGTTCTGCTAAACATGAGATACAGGGGATAATAATATGCATTTCTCACCAATAAGAAGTATCCTTTGGTGAAAAATCTCCTCTTGATAATTTGCAAAAGCATATTAAAGAGTTTTAGAATTCCAGTAGTAAGGAAATCTTAGATTATTTAACACATTATTTCCTCAAATTACTTGAACATGGAACTCTCCATTTCCCCAGTTTCTTTCCCCCAAAAGAACTGCAAATACCACAGAAACTAGCATTCCATAGAACATAGTTTGGGAAATCCTGATACACAGGGAGCAAAGTTAGTTGGCACTTTAGACAGTTCATTATTAATTAAATAAACATGATAATATAAAAGTAAGTAAAATATATCTACCCTTTAGATTCCAGCAATCAATCTAATATAAACAAGTGCAATATATAATATAATATTTCATTATCAGATAAACTGAGCACTTGGGTGAGCCATATTCTACAGACTGTCTTCTCCATTTCTCACTGGTTGCATCTAGATGGTTCTTAGATAACACATGGTCATAAAGACAAAGAAAGAAGGAATGAGAAACAGAGAAGCAACAAGAGAGGGAAAAGGGAAAAGAGGGTCAGTTTCCTTTGATATCACTATTAAATCATCCAGTGAATTTTCTTAGGGTAACGTTACTGCCATTCAGAATTATAGCAAATTGGTGATATTTTACAGTCATTGTGTGTATTTTGTTTCAGTTTAAATATGTGCACATATCTCCCAAACTTACTAGATCAGATATGACACATTAAAAACATGGATTGGTTTTTTTTTAACTCTTAAAATTAGCAACTAATTGCAGTGTGAACATATAATTGGTTTTATGGGTAAATCCATTTATGGACTTAAGAAATATTAAAGCCTCATTTGTTATTCATGACTATATTTTGCTGAGGGAGAAGAGCGTATATTAGTTTGCCTTTATGTCAATAAGAGAAGAGTTTCAATTAAGTAAATACCTTTCATGGTAAGAAAGCACACCCTGAAATAAGACAGTAAGAGTTAAACTATATTACTTTTCCTGGTCAAAAAAGAAAGTGGCTTTGGGAGTGGATCCTGGGGTATCATGGTGTGAAAATGTCATTTTGTTTCCAAAGATAATATTTCTAGATGTACATATGTCCTGAACTTTATCAAACCACAGCTATGCTTATCACATATTTATTCAAAAGATAATTATGGCTATCAGAGCAATAAATCAGCAAAGTCCTTAGCTGTTTGCTTAAAATGCTCTTTTGTTTTACTGGATGTTTAAGTACTCAACCAGTGTCTTTAGGATATCCATGTAGGTTGAATTATATAAGTGAAAGAAAAACGCCTGAATAAAAACACAAGAATAAACCAAAAAATTATTGATATCAAAACATTCAGAAGTCATTAATAACATTATGACACACAAACCTTTGTGATGTTTAATAGATTCAAAAAAAGGAGAAAATGATTTTCTTGAATAACAAAAGAATGCAGCTTTCCTTGGCTGAATTGACCCTGATTCCGATATGCCAAGTATGGGATGTGTTTGGGAAACTGTGGTGTGGCTGGAATGTGCAGTGTTCCATGTAATACAGACTCTTGTACTTCTTGTTCTGGGAGAGGCAGAAGTGTGACACTTCTCTTCCCAAAATGACAGTTGGGGGAAGAATTTTTCCCTAGAATAAACCTACAGAATGCTTTCCTCCATGAATCGTCAATAGATATTTCCTGGGCCCAATGTTAAAGAAGTATCTTTCTTCCCAAAGCTCAAAAGCCCTGCATCTATTGTAATGTTTTATTTGTCCTCAGACATCCTTATGAATTGGCCAAGGTACTTATGAAGATCACACAGGAAGCTAGTGTCAGGGCTAGAAGAAAAGCTTGGATGTTTGCTCACCATTCATTCAAAATGGGAATCTAAGTGTATTCCCAAGACAAACATGAATGGATTTAGAAATATACTCAATTTATTTTATTATTATTATTATTTTTTTTTTTTTTTTTGCGGTACGCGGGCCTCTCACTGTTGTGGCCTCTCCCGTTGTGGAGCACAGGCTCCGGATGCACAGGCTTAGCGGCCATGGCTCACGGGCCCAGCCGCTCCGCGGCATGTGGGATCCTCCCGGACCAGGACATGAACTCGTGTCCCCTGCATCGGCAGGCGGACTCTCAACCACTGTGCCACCAGGGGAGCCCTATACTTATTTTAGAAATATATATATCTTTAGAAATATACCAGCCACTCAGCAATGCCTTCTTCCCTTCTGGCAGGCAGGTATATGCCTGTGGGTGAAATACCATAGAAACTGAGGTTTATTGGAAACTTATTCCCAGATACAACTCTTCTGACATGGCTGCTGAGGGGTGCAAAAATGGCACAACTATGTTCTGACAGACTGATCAGTTTCTTAATTCAGCCTTTGGGGCTTGAGGTATCTGTCATAGGTATGGATGTGCATAAGGCTGCCTTACAAGTAACTGACCTACTGTGGGCTCAACTCTGGGCTAGTTGCTGTTGGAGCAAAATGCAGAAGTATCCAGCATTTTCCTTGGAGAAGTATACAATCCTAGTTGGGAGTGAAAGTTACTGTGAGACAGAGAATCAACAAAGGATAAACTATTGACCGTGCAGTAGGAGAACACATATAAGGGAAAGGGATGCTACTCCAAGCCTTATAAGTAGCCCCCGCTTCTGCAGGTGTCCAGGGAAGGATGATTTCACACAACACAGGCATGCTATCATTTCTACTCAGGGTCAGACCTCAGTGTATGGGTCTCATTCAATCTTCTATGATTATGAGTACTCTCTTTCAGAGAAAGAATACCAAGGAAAAAAATTTTAAATAGGTACAAGGCCTTGGAAAGGGTTCATGTGAATGAGGGACTCTGAAAATTAATCTTCTTAGTTGGATGGTAAATATGCCTTGGTTTATTTAAGCCTAATGCCTTGTATTGCCATTATTTAGAATGAAACAATGTACAACATATCGTGTAATGAGCCTCAGATAAATTTAGTGGCTAATCTAACTAGGGATGGGAAGCAGAGAAACTCTACAAAGGTGGAGAATTTCTTAGAGAAACTGCGCTGACAGAGGATGGTCGTGACATAAAAATTCAACTGGGATACCTTTTTCATCCTAGGGCACATGCCAAGGAGATCAAAGTAAAGGATTTTTTTCTCTCTTTCCAGTGTATGTTAAGGCAGACTTTTTTTCTAAATAAACAGGATTCATCAAGGGAACATAAAGTCAATTCAAACAAAACAAAGTGTGGGTGGGGCAAGCAATCAGTGTTTGCATGGGGAACACACACTTTTCTATTGGTTTTGGTGTGAAGGGTCTGCACCTGTTTGTGAACGTGTTCAAAACCAGGACTGAGGCAAGTCCCTGAGCTGGCCTGACTCAGACTTTCCTCCGAAGGGGTAGAGTTGCTTTAATGCAGTTCATGTGTAGGGAGTTTCATCTTAACCAGAGTGATTTATGTTAATGAAATGAAACAGAGAAAATACCCTTGACATCCTAGTCTCCTTTTAAAAATATTAAATAAATATGTCCAGGACTTTTGTATAATTATATTTATTAAAACAAATGGAAGACTTCAATAAACTCCAGAATAAATTTGTAGGTGACCCTGGGTAGGGTTAAATCCATTAGGAAAAAAAATGAGTTTGGGGGTTCCTCACTGATTCTGAAAATTCTAAACAGCCATTAAGATCAGACAATGAGCATCAGTTTTAAGGTAATTTATTCTGTCATTTTGAATATTCTTTTGTCTGGATTCTGCAAATTTAGTCCCCAAATCATGATTCACAAAATATATTCAGAGCATCTTTATAAATCTGATACTAAGCCTCCTTAACTACCTCTTTGGAAATTAAGTAGTGTCATATTTACTTTTTTTTTTTTTTTTTTTTTTTTGCGGCACGCGGGCCTCTCACTGTTGTGGCCTCTCCCGTTGCGGAGCACAGGCTCCGGACGCGCAGGCTCAGTGGCCATGGCTCACGTGCCCAGGCGCTCCGCGGCATGTGGGATCTTCCCAGACTGGGGCACGAACCCGTGTCCCCTGCATCGGCAGACGGACTCTCAACCACTGCACCACCAGGGAAGCCCCATATTTACCTTTAAAGGATCTCTTTGGAAATGTTACAATTTAAGAGTTTAGTTTCTAGTGTTTGTTATTACTAATATAGAACTAGTCATTTTTAAGACTTTTTAATATTTATTTTATTTATTATTTATTTTTGGCTGCATTAGGGCTTCATTGCTGCACACGGGCTTTCTCTAGTTGTGGCGAGTGGGGGCCACCCTTTGTTGGGGATGTGTGGGCTTCTCACTGCTGTGGCTTCTTTTGTTGTGGAGCATGGGCTCTAGGCCCTTGGGCTTCAGTAATTGTGGCATGTGGGCTCAGTAGTTGTGGCTCGTGGCCTCTAGAGCACAGGCTCAGTATTGTGGTGCACAGGCTTAGTTGCTCCGGGACATGTGGGATCTTCCCGGAACCAGGGCTCGAACCTGTGTCCCCTGCATTGGCAGGTGGATTCTTAACCACTGCGCAAGCAGGGAAGCCCAGAACTAGTCATTTTAATAGAACTTATAAAGCAGCAGAAAGACTCTTTTCAACTCTTAGATTTCAATAGCGTATATTTACCTATTCCTATATAACACTATTAAGTAATTAATTCCATGGAAATCAAATTAGTCAAATGAATAGATCTTTTAAAAAAAATCAGTTGATTGGAATTTTTCTCAGAAGTTATGGAACTGAAAAAACATTAAAGAATAATTCACATGTCTGGTTATCTTAACTGCTGATTGAATTGTAATTTATCCAGCTGATTGTGACATTTAGAAAAAAACAGAATTAGCCAAGGAAAAAGTTTACTTGCTAGGAACATATTGACATAGTTTTAATCCACTAGTATGAGTAAACAGTAATCTATTTTTGGAAGACTTTTTGAAGTAAAGATTAAGGGAGTAAAACTGAATAATATTTTTATTTTTAAATATCTTTTTGTCCATTGATGTGGGCACATTTCACCAGATATGTACCAGAAATGTGCCTAATGTGATTTATCTCTGGCTATTTGGTAAGCATGTAAGGTAGCAGCTACCTACCAATATGCAGGACAAGAAAATAAAATGAAAAGGAACTTTTACAGCACATTTCTGAGAAATGCCTAGTTCTCTCTGCTGGTCGATATGTCATTACACTGCCATCCATTAGCAACTGAAATATTATATTTTCATTTTTGATGTATATAGATATTAAGAGAATGATATTCTTGTGGGACTTGTGGTAGTGACGGTGATTGTAATGATGTTGGTGATGGTCATTTAATGTGTCCCGAGACTGTTATTGTATCTTATAGCATAGAAAATAGTCTATGAGGCTTCAAGAACATTATCATTTAGACAGAAAAGAACATCAGTAGGTGAGTAAAGAAAGGATAGAAATGGCTAAGCGAAGACCAATAAAAGGAAAGAGACCAAAGGAAGTGAGGACAGAGTACAAACACTTAAGAATGAAATGCTAAAATAAAAGCAAATTAATGGAGGAAGATGTAAAAAGCCTAATAGGGGAGTAAATAATCAAATCAGGGGTAATTTTTAAAAATGAGTGAGAGTAAGGACCCACTACCGCAAGGAGAAAGCAAAAATATTAAATACCATTATTTTCAGTTGCTACTGCTACATTTTATAAAAATTGGTCATTGGCATTTATCATGGTCATTGACATCATAGCTTTTATGGTCTGTATATTTTGTCAGTGCATCTAAACCCTCCAAAGAAGGCAATGTGGTCAGTGTCTGTACAAATTAGTCATCTTATGTTGTGATTGTTAAATATTTTGAATATCATCAACGTTTAAAATAATGCTTTTATAACATAATGGGAAAACAGATGCAATTGGTTGCTGAAGTGATTGATGTCAGATTTCAGAGATGGATGGAATTACCTAGAAGGGATCCTTTAATCCCACTACAATCTTCTTTCCAAAGGCAGAGTCTGAAACTAGAGAAGTAAAAGTACATGCCTCCACCACACAACCAGTGAATGGCAGAGCCTGGTTTCAAATACAGCTGTCTGAGTTCAAGCCCAGGGCTCTTTAAACTAGATTACACACAGCACATTTTTATAAATGTGCATCCCCAAAAGATCTGTCGTTCCCCAGCATTGTTTTTGTAAAGAAGGGAGTTTGAAAGCTTGACTAATTAATTAGTGGCTATCTTCTGTGAATCTGACATAATTGTACATGTTCTCTATGTAGAGAAAAAAGGTGCAATATATATGTTTTTTAATCCAGCCATTGTCAGTAGCCCTAGTCTCCTTATTCCTATCATTTGAAGAGACCGTTGTGCTTTAAGACTTCGCCGTGAGCACTGCTTTCCTGCTTGCCCTCTGCAGATACTGTTCATAGTTCACTACACCCACTGTGTTTAGAAATGGTGGCTGTGCTGAACTTGAGCACTCCTTTTCAGCTGCCTGTGGTTTCACCACTTCTTAATATGTTAAATTTAATTAGGCTGTGGTTGCTAGCCCCTTGCTTTTTTGCTTGCCATTCTGTCAGTTAATGTTTCCCTTGTATAGGTCAGAAGGCATAGGGGGAGGGGAGAAAATGGGGAAAGGGTGGCCAGATTCAGGTCAAGCTGTCTAACCAAACGGTAGCTGATTCTACTACTGACTCAGTCTCTGTTTCCCAGCCTCTGTAGTACCAAGAGACCTTTGCAGTAATGGAAACATTTCTTCTTTCACTCTTGTGCACTGCCGTCCCTGACTTCATGCAGAGAAACATGAGGGGCAAAATAATTGTAAGCATTACAGCCTTTCACTCTAATGACCTTGACTCTGCACTGGGATAAATGTCTAATTACCAAGAATTCAGCACAGACCACATTAGCAAGGCTGATGTTTGCTTTGCACACAGACCAACATCTGTTGTATCTTTGTAGTAAGGGCTGTTGGTTAGGGGAGCTGAATCCTGCTGTTCTCTTAAAATGCATGTTTTAAACAGAAGGTGCTCTTATAACAGTTTGGTCTTGAGAGTTATTGCATCATAGGTTCAGGCAAAAGACTTGTAGCCCCCAAGAAACTGAGTAACTGGTTAGATTTTGAATCTAACCCATAAACTAACCCTAAAAATCAGAATCCTTTCCCTAAATAAACCTTAAAAATCAGAATGCATTTTGCTATTTTGGACATTATGATGAGCAGTCAGAGTTGACCACGTGGCAGTCTTCTCACCACTCATGGCCACTACATAGAAACGGCTTCCAAAGGGTGTCATTGTGATTGATTTTAGAAACTATGTAGACACAAACCTCTATTTTTCTTTTTTCTCCTGAACTCTGAGTGGGTAAGAAGTCTGTTTTCTACAAAGCATTAGCATCTTCCCTTAATTTCAGTTTGTTAGTTTGTAATATAAATGATAGGAAACAAAGAATTTCATGTGCCTTTTCCTTTGGAGATACCACAGCAATTTAATCAATTGTTTTCCATTAACATTTTTCTGGTTAATGTGAACAGTATAATCAAGTGTAACGTCAATTTGGGTTCAAACTATTTCTGTTTGGGGAACCATTTTCTAGTTTGCCACAGTATTGTAGAACAGGTTACCTAGTTACCTAAATTATTGAGATCCTGAGCTTAGGAACCAGACCGCCTGGTTTCAAACCTCAGCTCCTCTACTTACTGCCTGCGACCTTGGGCAAGTTAGTTAAGCCATCTGTGCCTCTCTTTTTCACATCTGCAAAATGAAAAAATTAATAGAAATACTTTCCAGGATTCTGTGTGGAATAGATGAATTTATATAAGTGAGGCACTCAGAATAGGGCCTGACACAAACTCAGTGCCATTTGCTGTTCTTACTACTATTTTGAAGTAGGCTTTCTAAAGTGTTAAGGCCACACTCTATAGCTACAATAAATACCTAGAGAAGAATTTAGATTAAGTCTTGTACTCTGCTTTTATATTGCTTCTAATCTTTAATAGTAAATATCAACATACATTTAAGGATCTAATCAACTAAGTGCTTTGCCTCTGTGTAAGAATTATGGTTTATTTTTATCAGGACACTAGCAAAATACAGATTTTCTGTTCTTTTCCTATCTTTCAGGATGTTTTGTTCTTGGAAAAGATGCTAAAGAGGTTTTTTTTTTTTCCTTCAAGAAAGAATATGCTAATTGATTAAAGACTTGATCTCCAACTTTTAATGGAAATCACCACAAATACATTTTTAAAAGCTATACCTGGATATTATAGTATGCAGTATAATATATTCTAAGAATCACACATCACATTAGGGTATCACAATTCTCAGTCACACAAAGTGTAAATCTTCCTGGAAATTAGGTGAAAAATACACTGTGAGGGTCAGAAGCCTCAGAAAAGACTGCCTGAAAGGGGCTGTAACCAGAGATTTCTCTTCTCCAGGACATTTTCTCCCTGCTTCAGCCATACCTTATAATGGGCTTCTAGGGCTTCTTTAGAATCCATGAGGATGCACACCGATATATACATAATATACATGTGTCATGGGCTATAAGTGAATGTTGTTGTAGAATTGTTTTAGGCCAAAGTGTGTTTGTTTTGAAAATAGCTCCCTATGTCTAGTTATTTAGATATCATCATCATTCATTCAAATTGCTTCCATTCTATATGAAAACTATTCTTTAGGATAGTACCTGTTTATCAAATGCAAAGTACCAATGACTTTTTTTGGCCTACTGTCATCTTTCTCAAGCTCACGGTAACTTGATAATATCTGTCTTGAAATTTGTATCCCTCCTGCTTTTTATAACGCTGTGGTCTCCTGGATCTCTTCCTATAATTTTAAAGGCTTATTGTCTTTTGTTTTTTCTTATCTGGCTTCTTCCTTCTGCTCCCCAAAAGGTAGAGTGCCCAACGTTTTGTTTCAAGTTCCCTGTATGTCTAGGAATTTGACCCAAATAATAGAAGGGCTTATATTCATAATTTGGGCTGGTACCGAGAATATAATTATGTTAGAGAAAAGTTGGAAAACGGAGATACAAAAGGATCATCACCCATAATCCTTTTCACAAAAGATAGTGTAATGATTTTAGGATGAATATGACAATATAAAAATTCTGACATTTAGTTAACAATATAATTATATTTTGAGTAAATATTAAACCTTCATTTAAATTATGTTCCTTTTGAGGAAATTAAATTGGAATCCTTGTAAGATTTCTAGAATTTTGACTTTGATTCTGGTTGCAAATGCCCATTGGAGAAATTCTTTGTTGTCCAGAAGCCATCTTAGTCATACTAATCTAATGTCTCAGCTAAAAGATGTAATAGTAGAAAAATTCGTATATAATGTTTTTATGGAAATGTATAGGACTTTTAAAATAGCATTTTCTCTTATATGATCACATTTAATCTCCCAAACTCTGGGAGGTAGTATTTTTTCATCCCCATTTAATGAAAGAGAAAATATAATAAAAAAATCTCTGCTTATTAGTAAATGTGTAAAATGATTGTAATTTTTAATTACTAATAATACTGACAAGTCTTTTATACTATCTGATTATAAAAGTAATATTTGTTCATTACAGAAAATGTGGAAAATAAAGGAAAGTATAAAGAATAAAATAAAAATATTTCTTGGAATCCCAGAGTATAGGTGTAATCTCTAATAATTTTGTATATTTTCATTATCTTTCACATGTATTTTGACGCCTGCATTTTAACATCAGCACTACAAGCATTTTCTACATGTCATTAATTATTCTTTAAAACATAATTAAATTCAAATTATGAATATAAACCCTTCTATTATTTAGGTCAAATCACAACATAATTTCTAAGAGCTACATAATATTATTTAATCACTTCCCTAATGATGGACATTTAGCCCATTTTCAGTTTCTCATATTTTTAAATATTGATCAGACTTAAGTTTGTCTTCATTAAATCTGACTCTTTCCTTAAAGAAAAAATTGTAGAAGTTGAGTTATGAGTTAACGGATATAATTTTTTTAAGTTTCTTGATACAGACTGCCCAACTGATTTCCAGAAGAGATCTTAAAAATTTATAACCCCATCAGTAACACATGCAAGTCCCAATTTCAACTCACCTTTACCAATATAAAATATTCGTGTTTTTAAAAACTACTTTACCAACTGATAAGCAGGAAATGGCATATTTTTTGTTAATTTACATTTCTCTGATTACTAATAAGGTGGATACTTTTTCAGATATTTAATGGCCATTCATATGAATTCATTCCATGTCAATTCTGAATAGTAGTTTTAAAGAACTGTTTGCATTTTTAAGAATATTTAGTTGAATACATAAATTCTTATGAATGGTTGCTTTAAATTTTTCAAATGAGAACAATTTTATTTTGTATTTCATCTTAACTATGCTATATATTTTGTTCCAGTTTTACTAGGACTGTGTGCTGTATTGCCAGTTATTTTTTTGTTGTTTTTTTTTTGTTGTTGTTGTTGTTGTTTTGGTTTGTTTTGTTTTTGTGTGGTACGCGGGCCTCTCACTGTTGTGGCCTCTCCCGTTGCGGAGCACAGGCTCTGGACGTGCACACTCAGCAGCCATGGCTCACGGGCCCAGCTGCTCCGCGGCATGTGGGATCTTCCCGGACCGGGGCACGAACCCGTGTCCCCTGTATCAGCAGACGGGCTCTCAACCACTGCACCACCAGGGAAGCCCTGTTGTTGTTGTTTTTAACTCAAATCCCTTCTTAGGAATAACTCTTAAAATTGCTCCTTGCTATCCATCCCCACTGCCACTACCTTGGCTGAGGCTTTTATTATTTTCCCTGCCACCTGTCTCATTGCAGTCTGGTCTTTTCTCGCCATTACTGTCTTTCCCTAAAGCAAGGGTAGCATGCTGTTTCCCACTTTAGCATGCTCTATCACTGTTGTAGCATGCTCTGTTTCCCACTTTAGCATGCTCTATCACTGTTGTCACACCATAAAGCCTATATTCCTCAAAAGTAAATAACAGTCTGATTATTCACAGTCTGGTCCTACATTCTTCTCCTACCTCTCAGCCTTATCTTTTCCTTTCTGTCTTTGAGTCTTCCAATCCAGTTTTCAACTCTTCACCCCCATGCCAGTCATGATTCAACTCCACTGAAATTTTTACCATTTTCTCTACGTGATGGCTTCTGTAATACCATGACTTACACATGCTGTTCCCTTTGGATATATTTTCTTCAAATGGATAACTGCTTTTCTTCCTTTGAACTTGTATTTTTTATACTGTGAGTTGCAGCTCATTCAAAGGTTATAAAGTCAATTTAGTGGGTCAAGACTGGCATTCTGGGAATGGAATGGAATATAGTAGAAAACGTAAGAGTGTACGTATTATTTTATGAAACTTATGTTTTAGCTGTGTGTGTGTATTGGTTTACAAAGTGAAATGTGTTTTTTGCTGTTGGTTGTTTTTTGAGGATTTTGAAATCTACTGAGCCACTGTTTAAGCACCCAGCTCATATTATTTTATCTATAAAGCCTTTCCTCTATTCCCAAGAGACAATTAATAACTTCCTTTTCTTTATCTACATACATAGCTATGTTTTTTAGAGTACTTACCATTTTGAATGGGAGAAAAAAATCTTTATCTGTATAAAAGAACTTATCACTTTGAACTGGGGGAAATTTGTTTACAGATCTGTTTCACACGTGCCATGTGAGCTTCTTAAGTATAAGAACCTGTCTTAATAGTATGGAATACAGCCCTTTGCAAAGAGATTCAGTGTAGATCTTCAATGAATGCTTGGCCAGATAAATGAATGAATGAACAAATGAACAAATTGATGCATAGACGACCTTGGCAGAGTTCGCTTCAGCTTCGTTTTCAAATGGGAACGTGACATGTAAAACCAGTTTGAAATATTTTTAGATATCTGCTACTTGGGAAGATTTTTTAAAGTAAATTAAATCTTTTTTGATATGAGGGTGCAGAATTGCTGTACAGATGACTGTAGAGGATTATTTGGTTGTAAGACAAATATACATGCACAAAAGAAGATGAGTCTTCAAGCTTTTTATCCATTGGAATCTGGGGTTCTGCCAGGTATTCAGCAGCTCCTTCAGTATGTCTCTTTATCACTATAGTAGCATCCATGAGCCACCATAACAACCAGTTTTTTAAAATAAATTAAAATAATCAGATAGCTAGCTATTTGTGTATACGGAGCCAGACGTCTGGTTATTTGGAAAAGTGGATGATCAGATATTTTTTCACTTCTTATATGGAATTTTTGAGTGTACTTACAGATTGCTTTCTACTAACTCAAATGACAATCCATAGTTTAACTCGTCAGTGGTATACCTTTGTCATAACTAATAAAACAGTAAATGTCAATTAATCTCTCAGACCACCATGGAAAGCCCATACTTACTGAT
Source organism: Orcinus orca (assembly GCF_937001465.1). NCBI lineage: Eukaryota > Metazoa > Chordata > Mammalia > Artiodactyla > Delphinidae > Orcinus > Orcinus orca. The sequence goes on from NC_064567.1 coordinate 71,172,360, forward strand.
GGAATGAACATTGTGGCTGGAAATAAGTTGCTGCTGATTAAATGTTCACAGCCAGCCTTGGTTCTACCGTCTCCTGTAAAATGGGGCGTGGCCTACCTGCTTTACTTCTAATTCACAGAAACATTGAAGTGGTTAGTTTGATACACGTGATATGCCTTTATCTCCTCATAGAATCATAGCATTTAGAAACATTAATTTTTCATCCAATAATGAAGTTAAAAGGAGGGAAATTGTCAAGTTCCTGAGAATATGGTCCTTGGAATCAGACAGATCTTGGTTTGAACCCCAATTCATGCTGTTACCTGCTCAGTCACCTTGGATAAAACTTTTTTAACTTCACTGAGCTTCCACTATCTATAAAATGAGGAATCAAAATACATAATTTCAGATATGTTGTAGGCATTATAGCATTAGATAATGTATAAACTAACTCCATGCCTGGCATATGGTACCTTGTCAAAATGGCTGATAATTTTGTCGTTGTTGCTAGAAGTAAAGAGTTAGCTTGCCTCCAACATAAATGAACTATTTCTTTATCTTTGGGGTAAATCCTACCTTCCTGTCATTTTAGATATGAATAAAATTAGAACTCCTTGATCTTGGACTGGTCTCCTGACTGAGGAGATAATGACTTGCACTTCAGAGCTCCATTCAGCTCCCAGGTCCTTCCTTCTCAGTCTCTTTCTGGCTGTGCCTCAGGGATTTAAATTACTAAATGAACTTGCCTTTTGTCTTGTTCATCTCGTAGTGTTACGCAATTAAAAGAAAAAATCTTGACAATGCTGCTTCCCTCAGAAAGGCCACATCAAAAGGTAGAGTTCACCAAAAATAATACACACTTTTTCCGAAGACACAAACAGTTCCTTGAAAAGGATGTCATGCTGTAATTTGTTTTGTGAATTCTGCAAACCACAGAACATTTAGTTACAGTAATGTTTGACCTTTCTTTTTCTTTCTTTTTATGCCTACAAAGCTCTATCTTCTCTTTTTTTTTTTTTTTTTTTTGCGGTACGCGGGCCTCTCCTCTCACTGTTGTGGCCTCTCCCGTTGCGGAGCACAGGCTCCGGACACGCAGGCTCAGTGGCCATGGCTCACGGGCCCAGCCGCTCTGCGGCATGTGGGGTCTTCCCGGACCGGGGCACGAACCCGTGTCCCCTTAATCGGCAGGCGGACTCTCAACCACTGCGCCACCAGGGAAGCCCTGTCTTCTCTTCTTTTGAGAAGAAATGTAAAGGCTAAAATTCTCTTCAAAGTGCGTGTGGTGTGTGTGTGTGTGTGTCTGTGTGTGTGTGTGTGTGTGTGTGTGTGTATTCTCAATTGGATTTTATTATAATACTGAGTTTAATGTCTAGCCAGGGTGCTTTGGCTTTATGTAATAATATTTTATGGAATGCAATCACTTGTGCAAAGACCAAAGAGAGGCTCATTTAAAACTTTACAAAAAAGAATATTCTGTGCTCATAGGGTGACGGGAAATGCAACATGTATACTAAACCCCACATTGCACCCCACTGAAAGCAGAGAAATCCCTATGACTGATTTAATGGTAGTAAAATCTCTTTAGGGATTTTTTTGGTTAAAGAAAGTAATAGCAAGAAATGGGCACATAATTAAGTTTCCAAAGTGCACGTGTCACGAGCATCTCATTGTCCCTCTGGAGGGGAAATTTACTATTGACTTAGGTAGAAATTTTTCCTGCTATGAGCCCTTTTAAAAAAAAAAATCAGCATTTCCGAATTCTGTAAACAATTCTCTGCTATTTGAGTTATAAGAACATTTTACTGTCATTTGTGTTCTATTTTCATTATGGCAATATTTTACAACCACCAGGTTGCTATAGAAATGAAAATAAACAAAGGTTTGGAAAGATACATGTTGCAGGGGCTTGTTCTGCCTCCCTTGCCTGCGTATGTGGACTGTGTTCTCTCTGAATGGACTTCCTTCCTCAGTTATTCAGTTGGTCTTTACCTAAGGAACAAAGGTGAAAAATTTGTGTTCCGATATGTTTTTCCAAATTCTTTTTAAATTATTTTCATGTCTTTTAAGAATAAATCGGTCTAAAAAAAGACAGATTAGAAAAAGGAAAGAAAAGAAAGAAAAGAAAAGAAAGAAGGAAGAGAGGAAAGAAGGGAGGAGGGGAGGAAGAAAGGAGGGGAGAGAGTAAAGGAGTAATAAGGTAGGCAGATGTGAGAGAGAGTGTAAAGTCTGCTGTGGAATTAGCATCTTTGTAGGTGCCCACTTAACCATAAGGAAAAACCACATTCTACTTGTATAGCCACAGACAGTTTTGAAGGGATTCATGAAGGAATCAGTTATTGCAGTGCATTACCCTAGGGAAGATCCTAGTTCTTTCTATTTGGGCTCAGCATTGGTTACCTGCGAGTGGGTACTTTGTTAATTGGAGAGTGGCACAGCAACTGTTCCTTTCCAGCCCTAGCTTTTGCAAATTAGGAAGAACTGATTTACCAATACTTATAAAACTAAAGACATAAGACCATCTGTAAGTTACTGGACCCACATTTGGCATCATAATAAAATATTTCTTGAAAACCACTGTTGCAAAATTATAGCCACATTTTGGCATATTAAAATACATGGTATTTATATACTTTCATAAAATAATGACTAGAAAGGGACACTTATAAACATATATACATTTCTTTCTGTATTTCAAAGTAAAAGAATGTTCATTTTAATAAAATTTAAATATTAACTCTTAAATGACATCTAAAAACTCCAAACTAATTATGTCTCCTAATTCTGGTTTGTTAATTTTTCTAAACCAAATTTCAATATAGAGTTCAACAAAAGCAAATCTCTTAATTCTATTACCACTGTGTTTTTATATGGTAATTAGATAAGAATCACTTTATCCATTTTGATAGACTAGCAATCTTATAATTTTTCCAGCTTGCTATACTTGAGTATAGGATTTTTGCCTGGGAAGCTAGCATCTCTCCACATTCAGAGAAATACCAAATATAATGGTATAAATATAATAACATGACACTCATTGACAGTGTCCCAAACCAGGAAGAGCTACCATTGAGAAGGATATTTCTCTGAACTCTCAGCTCAGAGAAACATTGAGTAATATCTCTGAATTAGTCAGAACTATTACTGGTTCTATGACACATCTTAAGCAAGGAAAGTCCCTTAGTCCCTTAAAATACTCTTTTTTTTTAACAGAATTCTAAAGTTAACATTGACATTTTAATGTACTAAAGCAATATAAACTTACTAAATGTCACACTTAAAACTGTAATTAAATGAATTAACTTTATGGACTAGGGATATATATATATAATTAGATATTATATACATATATGTGTATATATACACACATATATATTTAGTTTGAATATATACACTTATATTTTCCTAGTTAGAATATATTGTGTGGTATTCTGATATACACACACACATTTAAATGAAGTAATATAATAAGATTTAGACCTATTACGCTAACTTTTGAAATGTGCTGTTTTTAAATAGTTTCCTTATTCTCATCAAGGATTCAGTCTTTTAAAAACACAGCATACTGTAATTAACATCTTATTGTAGCAAAATAATAATATAAACTCATTAGATGGCATATTTAGAACTCTAATCTCTTTAAAAGTACTACTTTTACAAAATTTAAAAAATTCCGCTCTAGGAATTTAGCTCATAAATACTTTGTTCTTGCTGTGAAGTAGTTTGCTCTCGACTGTAGAGTCCAGAGTCATCAAAGGAAAGACACACCTCAGAGATGACCTGAAAAGATAAGGGCAGATAGGTTGATATGTAGCAAAGATTTTGATCAGAAAGGATGTTGAGCTTGAGAAAATGGTTTTTCTTTTCTTTTTTTTTCAGTTTTATTGAGATACAATTGACATGTAACATTGTATAAATTTAAGGTGTATAGCATAATGTTTTGATATATGTATAAATTGCAAAATGATCACCACAATAAGATTAGTTCACATCCATCACCTCACATAGTTACAATTTTTCCCCCTTGTGATGTGAACCTTTGAGATCTATTCTCTTAGCAGCTATTAAATATTCAATACAGTATAGTCACCATGCTGTACATTATATCCTCAGAACTTTTTTATCTTATAGCTAGAAGTTTATACCTTTGGACCACCTTCACCCAAATACCTCACCCCCGCTCCCCCAACCCAGGCAGTGGTTTTTCTTATCAAATGCAAGAGAAAGAGAATAAGAAGGGGAAAAAGCATCACTTTGATGTAGTACCTCTGAGACATAACAAATCATGTGAGAGCTGCATTTGACTTTAGAGACCATTTAAGTGAATCTCCTCTCCCTGCCCACCCCTCCCCCCGCCCCTGTCATTTTACAGTTGAGGAAAATAATAGTTGAAGAAAGTTTACTAAGGTCATACAGTTAAGAGCAGTGCCAAGAATAGAAACTGGATGTCTTGAGTTGGAGTCTTTCTATGCACAACAGTTGAAGCCGAAGAATTCAATTTCAAGATGGCAGGCAGTAGAAAACATTGCAGAGTTTGGTCCCCTTCTTTGAAGGCTTTTGGAGAAACCTCATTTCAATATCTATTTGTGAAATGTACAGAAACTTCAGGAAGAATGAGAGACCAAGAAAACCTGAGCTGAAAGCACAAAAAAATCACAGGAACTATCATTTGACATTTCATTGAACACCTATTTATTGAATATCTAACACATGCTAGGCACTCTTCTATGTCCCTGGGGTACATCTGTGAACAAAGAGGCAAACAGTTTCTTCCCTTGGGGAGCTTGTGTCTAGTAGAGAGAATTAGACAATAAAATAAACAATAAACATAATAAGTAACTCATGTATCACTTTAGAAGGTAATAAGTGTTATGGGGGAAAAAAACAGAATAAAAGAGTTAGGAGTGACAGAGCTGGGGAATGTCTTAATGAGAAAATTATATATGAGCAAAGATTTGATTGAGGTGGGGGAGCTAGTCATCTGGGGAAAGAGCACTCCAGGCAGAGGCAAGAGCTACTGTTAACCCCGATGGCTGGAATGCGTCTAGCATATTTGTGAATAGAGTTCTGGCAGAGAGTGGTAAGAGATGGGCTCAGAGAGATGCTAGTCAGCCTCCTTGTGCAGAGACGTAGGTCATTTAAAAATACTTTTACCCTGAGAAATATGATGAGGACCTAATTAAGTATGTCAACCTGGCTGCCGTGTTGAAAGAATAGAGAGTGTGTTGGGGGACGTGGAGGTAATAGGGTACCTCTTAGGAGGCTGTACCTGTAATCCAGGTAAGAAATGTAGACCTAGGCCAGGGTAATGATAATGGAGGTGTTCAGATGTGGTAAGTTTCTGAATAGTTTGAAAGTGTAGACAACAGGATGTCCTGATGGGTTGAACATGGGTCTGAAAGAGAGAAAGGGAGCTGCCAAAGATGGAAAACCAAATCAATAAAGAAGAAGGAAGATGGTGCAAGAGAGAAAGGAACAAAGTGCGTGTGTGTGTGTGTGTGTGTGTGTGTGTGTGTGTGTTGACTATGTGAGGAGATGGAGGGTGAAGGTTAAGGAAGAAGAGCAGGGCTTACTCTGGTTGGTACTGGTGGAGAACACCAGTTATACCTGGTGTGTTTAGAGCTCCCAGCACTGACCCTCTTCCACAAATGCCCATGATAATCCCTTCCTTTGGTGCCTTCCCAGAAGGGCACTGGTCCAGTGGTGAGTGAGGTGCTGGGGGCCATCCTGAAGCCCAGCAACCACAACCGCTGCCCGGGATCTTTTTAGCAGCTGCTCTTTGATGTGCTGCCTTCACCACTTCTCCAAGCGTGAACTGTCATGAGGCGTTTTCCGTGGGAGCATCCTTTTACTGCACTTTGTACACAGACATGTACAGATGGATGAAAAAGCATGCATGCTCTAATGTGCATTTTAATTTTGTAAGAAAAATCTAAAAAGAAGTCCTTGTAGCATTTGAAAATGTTTGATTTTATAATCTGATGCTTTTAAGCAATGACCTACAATTAAACTATAAAGAAAAATGTAGGCTTGGATTTTCACCTATAATTCATATTTGCATGATTATAATGTGCCATTATAAATTATACAGGGGATCAGAATCTGCCACCTCGGAGGTCAAAAAGACCTCATCATTCTAAAGGACACTTTTAAATACTTTGCTTAATTGATGAGGACAGAAATAATATAAACCGGATCATGTCACTGTCCTGCTCAAAACTTTCTAGTTTCCCTTCTCATTCAAAACGAAATCCAAAGTCCTTAAAATGGCCTATAAGGCCCTACACGAACTAGCTTTATGTCACTTTTCTGGCCTCACTTCCAGCCATCTTTCCTTTTATTCACTTTGTGTCAGTCACAGTGACCTCCTTATGCCGACTTGAAGACACTGAAGACCCTCCCACTTCAGGTCCTGTGCACTCACTATTCCCACAGGGCAGTACTCTTCCCCCAGGATTCGCTTGCCCTTCTTCCTCACTTCATACAGTGCAGTGCTCTGTTCACTGTCCCCACCTGAGAGCATCCTTCTCTGTATACCCACATCTAAATGTGCACCACCTCCCATGACTTTGTCTATGTTATTTTCCCTCTTAGTCCTTACTACACACTTGCTCATCTATTATCTGTACACTTTCTTCTCCATTAGTATGCAAATTCCTTGAAGGCAAGAGAGCAGAGACTTTGCTCTTAACCCTAGCCTTGCAACAGTGCCTGGCACATTGCAGGTGGTTGGTTAAGACTTGTTGAGTGAGGAAAGTGAATGGGATGACCTTCGTCATGCTTTTATACTGTGGTCTACTCCAGTTCTGGAAATACTGGACACCACCCTCCCTCAGCCCCTGGTTTCCTCAACATCAGGCTCTTCTGGTTCTGTTGCAGACAGGTAGGGCCTGGGATCTGGGATACACACTCCTCTGCTACCTCTACCTTATACACTCCACATGCTCCAGAAATATCAGACTATTTTCACAAGGCTCCATGTCCTTTCAGATGTCCGTGCCTTTGTGCTTGCTAATCCATCTGCCTGAACTGTCCTCCCTAATTTTTCTTCCTGGCAACCTCTTACACTGGTGTCCGAATACACTTTTCATGTCCCTTCTTTGGGTGAACTTTCTTCATGCTGCATTCCTCCCTATTGGCTACCCACTCCCTTATGTCTCTTGGTACATTGTTTGTGCCTGAATTCGTAGCGCGCTATACTGCAAAGACATGTTTCCCCTCTGCGTTTCCTCCTAAGTTATGAACTCCTTGAGAGCAGAGCTTCGACTTATTCATATATATGAATCTGGGCACAAACCCAGGGCCTCTCACATAATAGGGGCTCAATAAATGACTTCTGAATGAATATAAAAATATTGTTAGTAACTCTATAAGGTAAAATGCTTTGAAATGCTTTAAATTTTGAGTTGAAGGCTGTGGAACCGAGTTTTTTGTTTTCCTTAAAGCCACAGCAAAGCATGCTCCCCTGCACAGAGCATGCTGAAGGAGTGGGTAGCATAGCACACTGCTGACTCAGCACATGCCAAGGTGAGTCTTGGGAAATCACTAGTGGAGTTCTGTTTAGGCACAGCACATGACTCAGCGTCAGTGCCACCAGTTCTTTGGCCATTGACTAGAGATGAAATAAATCCAGAGATCTGATTCTAGCTGAGGAGGTTTTGAATTAGAATCACATTTCATGGAAAGAAATCCAGAATGGGATTCTTTTCTCCTTACTGTGTTTAGTGTCTAATCACATGATCTGTGTCTCCTTTTATTATTACTAGTAGTAGTATTCTTGTCTCCATTTATTTTTATAAGCTCAATGTACTCTCTCTAGCATGAGTCTTACCTGGGGAGAGGACATGCAGTAACAGAGAAGGAAAGTTGCCTCCAAGGAGAGCATGATAATCTCCAGTGATCAGGTGAAGATGAGAAAGCATAGATGCCATTATTATTGCTTCAGTCATTTGTTTTCTTTTTTTTTTTCTAACATCTTTATTAGAGTATAATTGCTTTACCATGGTATGTTAGTTTCTGCTTTATAACAAAGTGAATCAGCTATACATATACCTATATCCCCATATCTCCTCCCTCTTTTTTTTCCATACACACACACTGTATTTTATTTTTACAAGAGATAGACTGACGCCAAGCATTGTAAATGGATGACCACAACAAAAGCAACAATGATTGCAATTACCAAACATGAAACACTCTCATACTGTGTCATAATATTGACATTCAGTCCAGTAATCCTCCACTGTAACAGCTCCTTTACTTTGCAGTGAAAATTGATTTGTATATTTTTTGCCTCTGAGTCCTTGTGGGATTTTTTTTTTTTTTTTGCAGCATGCTTTTTCCCACACATGAACATTTATTAAACATTTTGAGTATTATACACAATTTGCTTCTTTAATTTAGCAATTTTTGGCATTTTCCTGTCAGTACTTCATTCTTTTTAACTGTTGCAGATGTTACATTTTATAGACATATTGGTTAGTTATTTCTTATTAATCAACATTTGGGCTGTTTCTAAGTTTGAAAAAAAAAGTTGCAACAAATACTCTTGGGTCCATATCTTTGTTCAGGATTAATTTATAGAAGTGGAAGTTCTGGGTCCAAACCCAGAATATTTTGAATTTTAATTGATATTGCTAACTTATACTCTAAAAAGGTTGTACCAATTTATAAGGCAGAAAATGCTATTTTTTTGGATACTTAATCTAAATCTTTGCTAACGTGATGGGTAAAACATGTTTTAATTTTCATTTTTTAATTCTGTGAAGTTTAGTTTCTAACTTACTAATTTTGGTTTCTAGCAATATTCATTCTCAATGTATCACCTCTTTGAATTTTTAATTTTAGCCATTACGTTTGATATTAGATTATTCTTTTTTGTAAAGAGCAGCCAATTCTTGTTCTATCATTGTAACATCCCATGCAACTTCAATGAAGATCAGGAACAAAGTTTCTTAAGGTCTCAAACCTTCTCCTTTAACCACCGAAAAGGTAGTCTCGTACCTGCCTCTTTACTATCCCTGTGGAATATCCTGGATTTTTCAACTTACTGACTCCTGGTCTGAGTGAAGAGAATTTTTTTCAGAAATGTGATATAAAGTAATTCCCAGTCCCTCTTTTGATCTAATTTAAATAACCGAATGCTAGCTCTTCTGTTTATAATCCATTTCTGACCTTTGGACCCATCTGCCTAGCTCCTAGCGCTATAGGCTCTGGTTTCAACTCATGCTACCAGGGCACTGTCCCACTTTGGGCTGTCTTGGTAGATATTCTACCCTAGGCAAGTGCTGGTCACCTATTCTTGACTCTTGATGGGCATTCAGGAAGTTACAGCAAGAAATGTTTCTGATGGTATGTTCAGATGGTATCTGATACAGTCTAGTTAAGATAAATGGGGAATAAAAGTACTTTGCTTAGAAATAATTATCCATAGATATAAAGTCAACAAAAGTCTCTACAACAAAAAATACATAATGTTTCTGGGGGAGGAGGAGGCTTGAAATAGATCAGAAAACACTTTCACATTAATTGTTCTTTTCATATACTTCAAATTTGTACTTAATGCCTTTCTCCTCCTGGACATCAGAAGGAACACCTGGATATTTTATATTTTTCCAAATCAATTTCTGGGAAAAAATGTGTCACTTTCAAATTCCTGCATGATCCTTGTCACAAATGGTCTAAGATGGCCTGGCTTGTTCATGGCTTCCTTATAAACAGAACTGCCTCCCACTATCCAGACCATGTCCACTGTATTTGTTAATTCTGGTTGCTCAATAAGTTTTAAGCACCATCCAGACTTTTGGCAAGAAAATGAGCTCCCTGTGGAGGTTCCTTGAGTTCTCTACTGAGAACTATATTAATTCTGTCCTTTAATGGTCGATTCTTCTCTGAAATGGAGAACCAAGTTTTCCTACCCATAATCACCAAATTCTGTTTACCTTCTACTGAAGAGGTTGTGGTCATTCTTTGGAAATACCTGTATTCATTCCTGAGCGGGGGCCAGGGCAGGTCCCCGTTCTTGCAGATGCCCATGTTCTGGGACACAGTGATGATGCAGTTTAGTGGACAAACCATGATAGCGGCAGAAAACATTTCCCAGATTTTTTTTTTTAAATTCAAACAGAAAGTCACAAGAATTATAATCATCCTCATCAGTTAATTCAGTCCCATGTAATTAATGTTTTTTTTTATCTTGATCTTTTGTTAGCACTTTTATGAGTTCATCAGTTTTCCATTAGATTTCGGAAAGTGCTTATTCATTCAGTTCAGCAGTATAGTCAGTTACCAGAAACCTGTACTTGTCAGAGTCTTTTCCTTGAATTCCTTGAAGATGAAACCCTGTTATAGGAGCATATTTGCAAAAGCATCACAGTACACCCAGAACTGTCTGTAAATGACAAAAGACTTAAAAATGACCACGGTTAAAGATTTGATGAAAGCTCATAATAATGCAATTGACAAAGAAATTTAGTTATTTCTGAGATATACATTTTAAAGTAATAACTAGAATTATGACATAACATTATACCAGAAAATATAAGATTTTTAGAAATTTCATGTAATGTCTGAAACATTTATATTAACATATTTCCATACAAATAACCCAAAAAAAGTTTAGTATTAGTTGTTTCTTTTGTTTGTTTTTTTATACTGCAGGTTCTTATTAGTCATCCATTTTATACACATCAGTGTATACATGTCAATCCCAATCGCCCAATTCATCACACCAGCATCCCCACCACACCACGACTTTCCCCCCTTGGTGTCCATGTGTTTGTTCTCTACATCTGTGCCTCAACTTCTGCCCTGCAAACTGGTTCATCTGTACCATTTTCTAGGTTCCACATACATGCGTTAATATACGATATTTGTTTTTCTCTTTCTGACTTACTTCACTCTGTATGCCAGTCTCTAGATCCATGCACGTCTCAACAAATGACTCAATTTCTTTCCTTTTTATGGCCGAGTAATATTCCGTTGTATATATGTACCAAAACTTCTTTATCTGTTCGTCTGTCGATGGGCATTTAGGTGGCTTCCATGACCTGGCTATTGTAAATAGTGCTGCAATGAACATTGGGATGCATGTGTCTTTTTGAATTATGGTTTTCTCTGGGTATATGCCCAGTAGTGGGATTGCTGGATCATATGGTAATTCTATTTTTAGTTTTTTAAGGACCCTCCATACTGTTCTCCATAGTGGCTGTATCAATTTACATTCCCACCAACAGTGCAAGAGGGTTCCCTTTTCTCCACAACATCTCCAGCATTTGTTGTTTGTAGATTTTCTGTTGATGCCCATTCTGATTGATGTGAGGTGATACCTCATTGTACTTTTGATTTGCATTTCTCTAATAATTAGTGATGTTGAGCAGCTTTTCATGTGCTTCTTGGCCATCTGTATGTCGTCTTTGGAGAAATGTGTATTTAGGTCTTCTGCCCATTTGTGGATTGATTGTTTGTTTCTTTAATATTGAGCTGCATGAGCCGTTTCTATATTTAGGAGATTAATCCTTTGCCATTGATTCATTTGCAAATATTTTCTCCCATTCTGAGGGTTGTCTTTTCGTCTTGTTTGTGGTTTCCTTTGCTGTCCAAAAGCTTTGAAGTTTCATTAGGTCCCATTTGTTTATTTTTGTTTTTATTTCCATTACTCTAGGAGGTGGATCACAGAAGATCTTGCTATGATTTATGTCAAACAGTGTTCTTCCTATGTTTTCCTCTAAGAGTTTTATAGTGTCCAGTCTTACAGTTAGGTCTCAAATCCATTTTGAGTTTATTTTTGTGTATGATGTTAGGGAGTGTTCACATTTCATTCTTTTACATGTAGCTCTCCAGTTTTCCCAGCACCACTTATTGAAGAGACTGTCTTTTCTCCATTGTATATCCTTGCCTCCTTTGTCATAGATTAGTTGACCATACGTGCCTGGGTCTATCTCTGGGCTTTCTATCTTGTTCCATTGATCTATGTTTCTGTTTTTGTGCCAGTACCATATTGTCTTGATTACTGTAGCTTTGTAGTATAGTCTGAAGTCAGGGAGTCTGATTCCTCCAGCTCTGTTTTTTTCCCTCAAGACTGCTTTGGCTATTTGGGGTCTTTTGTGTCTCCATACAAATTTTAAGATGATTTGTTCTAGTTCCATAAAAAATGCCATTGGTAATTTGATAGGGATTGCATTGAATCTGTAGATTGCTTTGGGTAGTAGAGTCATTTTCACAATTTTGATTCTTCCAATCCAAGAACATGGTATATCTCTCCATCTGTTGGTATCATCTTTAATTCTTTTCATCAGTGTCTTATAGTTTTCTTCATACAGGTCTTTTGTCTCCCTAGGTAGGTTTATTCCTAGGTATTTTATTCTTTTTTGTTGCAGTGGTAAATGGGAGTGTTTCCATAATTTCTCTTTCAGATTTTTCATCATTAGTGTAATAGGAATGCAAGAGATTTCTGTGCATTAATTTTGTATCCTGCAGCATTACCAAATTCATTGATTAGCTCTAGTAGTTTTCTGGTGGCATTTTTAGGATTCTCTATGTATAGTATCATGTCATCTGCAAACAGTGACAGTTTTACTTGTTCTTTTCCAATTTGTATTCCTTTTATTTCTTTTTCTTCTGTGATTGCCGTGAGTAGGACTTCCAAAACTATGTTGAATAATAGTGGTGAGAGTGGACATCCTTGTCTCATTCCTGATCTTAGAGGAAATGCTTTCACTTTTTCACCATTGAGAATGATGTTTGCTCTGGGTTTGTCGTATGCGGCCTTTATTATGTTGAGGTAGGTTCCCTCTCTGCCCACTTTCTGGAGAGTTTTTATCATAAATGGGTGTTGAATTTTGTCAAAAGCTTTTTCTGCATCTATTGAGATTATCATTTGTTTTTTATTCTTCAGTTTGTTACTATGGTGTATCACATTGATTGATTTGTGTATATTGAAGAATCCTTGCATCCCTGGGATAAATCCCACTTGATCGTGGTGTATGATCCTTTTAATATGTTGTTGGATTCTGTTTGCTAGTATTTTGTTGAGGATTTTTGCATCTATATTTATCAGTGATATTGGTCTGTAATTTTCTTTTTTTGTAGTATCTTTGTCTGGTTTTGGTATCAGGATGATGGTGGCCTCATAGAATGAGTTTGGGAGTGTTCCTTCCTCTGCAATTTTTTGGAAGAGTTTGAGAAGGATGGGTGTTAGCTCTTCTCCAAATGTTTCATAGAATTCACCTGTGAAGCCATCTGGTCCTGGACTTTTGTTTGTTGGAAGATTTTTAATCACAGTTTCAATATCATTACTTTTGAATGGTCTGTTCATATTTTCTGTTTCTTCCTGGTTCAGTTGTGGAAGTTTATACCTTTCTAATAATTTGTCCATTTCTTCCAGGTTGTCCTTTTTTTTTGGCATAGAGTTGCTTGTAGTAGTCTCTTAGGATGCTTTGTATTTCTGCGGTGTCTCTTGTAACTTCTCCTTTTTCATCATCTAATTTCATTTCTAATTTTGATTTGAATCCTCTCCCTCTTTTTCTTGATGAGTCTGGCTAATGGTTTTTCAATTTTGTTTATCTTCTCAAAGAACCAGCTTTTAGTTTTATTGATCTTTGCTATCATTTTCTTTGTTTCTATTTCAGTTATTTCTGCTCTGATCTTTATGATTTCTTTCCTTCTGCTAACTTTGGGTTCGTTTGTTCTTCTTTCTCTAGTTCCTTTAGGTTTAAGGTGAGATTGTTTACTTGAGATTTTTCTTGTTTCTTGAGGTAGGCTTGAACTCCCTCTTAGAACTACTTTTGCTGCATCCCATAGGTTTTGGATCATTGTGTTTTCATTGTCATTTGTCTCTAGGTATTTTTTGATTTTCTCTTTGATTTCTTCAGTGATCTCTTGGTTATTTAGTAACACATTATTTAGCCTCCATGTGTTTCTGTTTTTTATGTTTTTTTCCCTGTAATCCATTTCTAAACTCATAGTGTTGTGGTCAGAAAAGATATTTGATATGATTTAGGTTTTCTTAAATTTAGTGAGGCTTGATTTGTGACCCAAGATGTGGTCTATCCTGCAGAATGTTCCATGCACACTTAAGAAGAAAGTGTAATCTGCTGTTTTCAGATGGAATGTCCTATAAATATCAATTAAATCTATCTGGTTTATTGTGTCATTTAAAGCTTGTGTTTCCTTATTTATTTTCATTTTGGATGATCTGTCCATTGGTGTAAGTGAGGTATTAAAAGTCCCACACTATTCTTGTGTTACTGTCGATTTCCTCTTTTAGAGCTGTTAGCAGTTGCCTTATGTATTGAGGTGCTCCTATGTTGGGTGCATATATATTTAAAATTGTCATATCTTCTTCTTGGATTGATCCCTTGATCATTATGTAGTGTCCTTCCTTGTCTTTTGTAACATTCATTATTTTAAAGTCTATTTTCTCTGATATGAATATGGCTACTCCAGCTTTCTTTTGATTTCCATTTGCATTGAATATCTTTTTCCATCCCCTCACTTTCAGTCTGAATGTGTCCCTAGGTCTGAGGTGGGTCTCTTATAGACAGCATATATATGGGTCTTCTTTTTGTATCCATTCAGCAAGCCTGTGTCTTTTGGTTGGAGCACTTAATCCATTCACGTTTAAGGTGATTATCGATATGTATGTTCCTATGACCATTTTCTTAATTCTTTAGGGTTTATTTTTGTAGGTCCTTTTCTTCTCTTGTGTTTCCCACTTAGAGAAGTTCCTTTAGCCTTCACTGTAGAGCTGGTTTCGTGGTGCTGAATTCTCTTAGCTTTTGCTTGTCTGTAAAGCTCTTAATTTCTCCATCCAAGCTGAATGAGATCCTTGCCAGGAAGAGTAATCTTGGTTGTACGTTCTTCCCTTTCTTCACTTCAAGTCTATCGTGCCACTCCCTTCTGACTTATAGTGTTTCTGCTGAGAAATCAGCTGTTAACCTTATGGGAGTTCCCTTGTATGTTATTTGTCATTTTTCCCTTGCTGCTTTCAATAATTTTTCTTTGTCTTTAATTTTTGCCAGTTTGATTATTCTGTGTCTCGGTGTGTTTCTCCTTGGATTTATCCTGTATGGGACTTGCTGCGCTTCCTGGACTTGGTTGGCTATTTCCTTTTCCATGTTAGGGAAGTTTTTGACTATAATCTCTTCAAATATTTTCTTTGGTCCTTTCTCTCTCTCTTCTCCTTCTGGGACCCCTATAATGCAAATATTGTTGAATTTAATCTTGTCCCAGAGGTCTCTTAGGCTGTCTTCATTTCTTTTCATTCTTTTTTCTATATTCTGTTTCGCAGCAGTGAATTCCACCATTCTGTCTTCCAGGTCACTTATCCATTCTTCTGCCTCATTTATTCTGCTGTTGATTCCTTCTAGTGTAGTTTTCATTTCAGTTATTGTATTGTTCATCTCTGTTTGTTTGCTCTTTAATTCTTCTAAGCCTTTGTTAAACATTTCTTGCATCTTCTCAATCTTTGCCTCCATTCTTTTTCCGAGGTCCTGGATCCTCTTCACTATCATTATTCTGAATTCTTTTTCTGGAAGATTGCCTATCTCCGCTTCATTTAGCTGTTTTTCTGGGGTTTTATCTTGTTCCTTCACCTGGTATATAGCCCTCTGCCTTTTCATCTTATCTATCATTCTTTGAATGTGGTTTTTGTTCCACAGGCTGCAGGATTGTAGTTCTTCTTGCTTCTGCTGTCTGCCCCCTGGTGGATGAGGGTATCTAAGAGGCTTGATGGGAGGGACTGGTGGTGGGTAGAGCTGGCTGTTGCTCTGGTGGGCAGAGCTCAGTAAAACTTTAATCCACTTGACTGTTGATGAGTGGGGCTGGGTTCCTTCCCTGTTGGTTGTTTGGCCTGAGGCAACCCAACACTGGAGCCTTCCTGGGCTCTTTGGTGGGGCTAATGATGGACTCTGGGAGGGCTCACACCAAGGAGTACTTCCCAGAACTTCTGCTGCCTGTGTCCTTGTCCCCACGGTGAGACAGAGCCATTCCCCACCTCTGCAGGAGACCCTCCAACACTAGCAGGTAGGTCCTGTTCAGTCTCCCCTGGGGTCACTGCTCCTTCCCCTGGGTCCCTACTTAGTGTGTGCCCTCCAAGAGTGGAGTCTCTGTTTCCCCCAGTCCTGTAGAAGTCCCACAATCAATTCCCACTAGGCTTCAACGTCTGATTCTCTAGGAATTCTTCCTCCCGTTGCCGGACCCCCGGTTGGGAAGCCTGACACGGGGCTCAGAACCTTCACTCCAGTGGGTGAACTTCTGTGGTATAAGTGTTCGCCAGTCTGTGAGTCACCCACCCACCAGTTACGGGATTTGATTTTACTGTGATTGCACCTCTCCTACCATCTCATTGTGGCTTCTTTGTCTTTTATGGGGGTATCTTTTTTGTTGAGTTCCAGTGTCTTCCTGTCGATGATTGTCCAGCAGCTAGTTGTGATTGTCCAGTCATTTGTGTTCTAGCAAAGAAATACATGTACAAATCCTCAGTGGGCCCTCTTTATCATTTTCCTATGATATATATACTACTTTGGTCCTATGCCTGTCTATTTCTTTGTTTTACTTCCTTGCTTTGCAGAAGTACATTCCCAAGTGAATTATTCAGAAAGAGTATGTTGAAATGAAACTTCTGAGTCCTTACATGTCTTAAAGTATGTTTAACATACTTTAATCCTAGTATGTAATGGCTAGAAGTAGAATTAAAGATTAAAAATAATTTTCCCAGGCTTCCCTGGTGGCGTGGTGGTTGAGAGTCTGCCTGCTGATGCAGGGGACACGGGTTCGTGCCCCAGTCTGGGAAGATCCCACATGCTGTGGAGCGGCTGGGCCCGTGAGCCATGGCCGCTGAGCCTGCGCATCCGGAGCTTGTGATTCGCAACGGGAGAGGCCACAACAGTGAGAGGCCCACGTACCGCAAAAAATAAAAAATAATTTTCCCTCAGAATGTAAGGACATTCAGTGTTTCTGATTAGGAGTTTAATGCCAATCTCATTCTTCATCTCTTTTTGAGGATAACTTTTTTTTAAGGATCTCTGGGGATTTGAAGTTTCATGAGAATATGTCTAAGTGTGTATATGTTGTTATACGTAGAGTTTGGCAGTGGTTAGACTTATCAAATCTGGAGACTTGAGTCATTCTTCAGTTCCTAAAATTATCTCCTGCTACTAGTTGAAAATTTTCTCCTCTCTCTTTCTCAGCATTCTCACGGACCCTATTATTCGAATACAAGACTTCTATATTGATCATTTATGTCTGTTTTCCCACTTGTCATTATATATTTTATCTGCTTCCTTTTACAAGGGACTACTTCAATTTTTACTTTTTCAGATACCTTACTAATTTATGCAATTGCAGTTTT
The DNA here is from genome assembly GCF_937001465.1 of Orcinus orca. NCBI lineage: Eukaryota > Metazoa > Chordata > Mammalia > Artiodactyla > Delphinidae > Orcinus > Orcinus orca. Next base: position 71,189,686 of record NC_064567.1, read on the forward strand.
ATCTTTAAGTGCTTCCCTTGTTCTTTAATTGTTCTTTTTCATAACAACATATCTGCGTTTTAGATAAAATGTTTTCTTGAATCTCTTTGAGATTATTATTTCTGTTCCTGAACTATCTCTGTTTTGTCCAGAGTTGTTTATGTTTATTTTAAACTTGTTTTTCTTTATAATATTGTGTCTCCTTGTATATGCTGGGATATTCCTAATTTGCCATTGATATTCATGAAAGTAGTAACTGGTATCAGTTTTCCCTGTGGTTGTGTAAATGGGTCAACTGGGAGCTCTGTGTCAGCCACTGTGGGATAGAGTGTATGGACCGCCAAATCCCTCTTAGGGTAGCATTCCAGAAGATGGCTCATGGTCTCTGTATCTTCCTAAATGACTGTACGTGGGGGACAGTATCCACATTAGAGGGCTTGGCTTTCTCCAGATACATCCTTTTCTTAAGAAAGAATCATCTGAATGTTTTCCCTGGGTTGCTGGCATAGAGGAAAGGTAATTAAGGTGTTGAGCTATAGTCCTGGCCTCCTTAACCAGCTAACATTTTTAAATTTCTTGTTTTCAGTCCTGCCTCTTTTTCCTTCACCATACCTGTTTCTTCAGTGGGGTTCCTTTGGGTAGAGTGTCTCCCATCTCTTCTGTGGTAGCCTTCTTTTTGTTTCATTCTTTTAATATGCACCTTTTCTGGAAGTTTACTTAAAATATCTGTTTGTTGACAACTCTCACATCCTCACTTTTTGTTATACATCTATTCACTTTTTTGGATTCTGATACTTGGTAGCATTTTATTTTAAAATGCTATTGGACTTACAGAAAAGTTATAAGAATAGCACAGAGTTCCTGTATGCCCTACACCCAGCTTCCCCTAATGTTAATACTTACATAACCACAGCACAATTATCAAAATTAAGAAATTAATATTTGTATAATACTGTTAGCTAAGCTACAGATTTTATATGGAACCGAAGTTTTCCCATGAATGTCCTTTTTCTGTTCCAGTATCCAATCCAGAGCCTTACGTTGCACTTAGATGTCATGTCTTCTTATTCTCCTCCAATGTGTAGCAAGTCCTTAGTCTTTCCTGACCATGACTTTTAAAGTGTACTGGTCAGTTTGTTTTGTAAATAACCCTCAATTTGGGTTTGTTTGATATTTTCTCATTATTAGATTTGAGGTTGTATGGTTTTAGCAAGAATACTACAGAACTGATCTGACTATCTTAGGGAGTAGTGAGGTTAATATGTCTTATCACTAGAGATGTAAACCTTGATCACTTTATTACGACAATATCTTGGTCAAGTGCTTATTTTCTATTTCCCTCATTTCTTCTATACTTATTAGTTGAAAGTTTTCCTTAGGCAGAGCTATTTCTTCTTTTCTGTATTTATTCTATTATTTTTTAATCTCTGTAAGGATTCTTAGATACTTACTTGACTCTATGGCTTATAATCCAATACTATCATTGTTTATTTTGCTCCTCAGATTGTCACAGCTTTGGCCATTGGGAGCTCTTTCACCTTGCCTTATATGCCCTGCTGACATGCCCCTATCTCTTTGAGCCTTTCATTGTTTTCTGTCACCAGAAGATATTCCAGAAATACTTCGTATTTTCCCTGACACAGGCCTGGAATCAACCACTTCTCCAGGGATCCCTGGATCCTTTTTTGTTGTTGTTTTTAACATTTTTATTGGAGTATAATTGCTTTACAATGGTGTGTTAGTTTCTGCTTTATAACAAAGTGATTCAGTTATACATATACATATACCCCCATATGCTTCCCTCTTGCATCTCCCTCCCTCCCACCCTCCATATCCCACCCTTCTAGCTGGTCACAAAGCACTAAACTGATCTCTCTGCTATGCGACTGCTTCGCACTAGCTATCCATTTTACATTTGGTAGTGTATATATCTCCATATATACACTAGAACTCTCTCACTTTGTCCCAGCTTATCCGTCGCCCTCCACGTGTCCTCAAGTCCATTCTCTAGTAGGTCTGCATCTTTATTCCCATCTTGCCCCTAGGTTCTTCATGACCTTTTTTTTTTTTTAAGATTCCATATATATGTGTTAGCATACAGTATTTGTTTTTCTCTATCTGACTTACTTCACTCTGTATGACAAACTCGAGGTCCATCCACCTCACTAGAAGTAACTCAATTTCGTTTCTTTTTATGGCAGAGTAATATTCCATTCTGTATACATGCCACATCTTCTTTATCCATTCATCTGTTGATGGACACTTAGGTTGCTTCCATGTCCTGGCTATTGTAAATACAGCTGCAATGAACATTGTGGTACATGACTCTTTTTCAATTATGGTTTTCTCAGGGTATATGCTCAGTAGTGGGATTGCTGGGTTATATGGTAGTTATATATTTAGTTTTTTAAGGTATCTCCATACTGTTCTCCAGGTGGGTGTATCAGTTTATATTCCCACCAACAGTGTATGAGGGTTCCCTTTTCTCCACACCCTCTCCAGCATTTATTGTTTGTAGATTTTTTGATGATGGTCCCTCTGACTGGTGTGAGATGATATCGCATTGTAGTTTTGATTTGCATTTCTCCAATGATTAGTGATATTGAGCATTCCTTCATGTGTTTGTTAGCAATCTATATACCTTCTTTGGAGAAATGTCTATTTAGGTCTTCTGCCCATTTTTGGATTGGGTTGTTTGTTTTTTTGGTATTGAGCTGCATGAGCTGCTTGTAAATTTTGGAGATTAATCCTTTGTCAGTTGCTTCATTTGCAAATACTTTCTCCCATTCTGAGCATTGTCTTTTCATCTTGTTTATGGTTTCCTTTGCTGTGAAAAAGCTTTTAAGTTTCATTAGGTCCCATTTGTTTATATTTGTTTTTATTTCCATTTCTCTAGGAGGTGGATCAAAAAGGATCTGTGATTTATGTCATAGAGTGTTATGTCTATGTTTTCCTCTAAGAGTTTGACAGTGTCTGGCTTTACATTTAGGTCTTTAATCCATTTTGAGTTTATTTTTCTAGGGAGTGTTCTAATTTCATTCTTTTACATGTAGCTGTCCAGTTTTCCCAGCACCACTTATTGAAGAGGCTGTCTTTTCTCGACTATATATTCTTGCCTCCTTTATCAAAGATAAGGTGACCATATGTGCGTAGGTTTATCTCTGGGCTTCCTATTGATCTATGTTTCTGTTTGATCTATATTTCTGTTTCTGTGCCAGTACAATACTGTCTTGATTACTGTAGCTTTGTAGTATAGTCTGAAGCCCAGGAGCCTGATTCCTCCAGCTCCTTTTTTTCTTTCTCAAGACTGCTTTGGCTATTTGGGGTCTTTTGTGTTTCCATACAAATTGTGAAAATTTTTGTTCTAGTTCTGTGAAGAATGCCCGTGTTAGTTTGATAGGGATTGCATTGAATCTGTAGATTGCTTTGGGTAGTAGAGTCATTTTCATAATGTTGATTCTTCCAATCCAAGAACATAGTATATCTCTCCATCTGTTTGTATCATCTTTAATTTCTTTCATCAGTGTCTTAATAGTATTCTGCATACAGGTCTTTTGTCTCCTTAGGTAGGTTGATTCCTAGGTATTATTCATTTTGTTGCAGTGGTAAATGGGAATGTTTTCTTAATTTCACTTTCAGATTTTTCATCATTAGTATATAGGAATGCAAGAGAATTCTGTGGATTAATTTTGTATCCTGCTACGTTACCAAGTTCATTGATTATCTCTAGTAGTTTTCTGGTGGCATCTTTAGGATTCTGTATGTATAGTATCATGTCATCTGCAAACAGTGACAACTTTACTTCTTCTTTTCCAATTTGGATTCCATTTATTTCTTTTTCTTCTCTGATTGCTGTGGCTAAGCCTTCCAAAACTCTGTTGAATAATACTGGTGAGAGTGGGCAACCTTGTCCTGTTCCTGATCTTAGTGGAAATGGTTTCAGTTTTTCACCATTGAGGACAATGTTGGCTGTGGGTTTGTCATATATGGCCTTTATTATGTTGAGGAAAGTTCCTTCTATGCCTACTTTCTGGGGTTTTTTTATCATAAATGGGTGTTGAATTTTGTCAAAAGCTTTCTCTGCATCGATTGAGATGATCATATGGTTTTTCTCCTTCAGTTTGTTAATATGGCGTATCACATTGATTGATTTGCGTATATTGAAGAATCCTTGCATTCCTGGGATAAACCCCACTTGATCATATTGTATGATCCTTTTAATGTGCTGTTGGAATCTGTTTGCTAGCATTTTGTTGAGGATTTTTGCATCTATGTTCATCAGTGATATTGGCCTGTAGTTTTCTTTCTTTGTGACATCTTTGTATGGTTTGGTATCAGGGTGATGGTGGCCTTGTAGAATGAGTTTGGGAGTCTTCCTCCCTCTGCTATATTTTGCAAGAGTTTGAGAAGATTAGTTGTTAGCTCTTCTCTAAATGTTTGATAGAATTCGCCTGTGAAGCCATCTGGTCCTGGGCTTTTGTTTGCTGGAAGATTTTTAATCACAGTTTCAATTTCAGTGCTTGTGATTTGTCTGTTTATATGTTGTATTTCTTCCTTCAGTCTTGGTAGTTGTGCATTTCTAAGAATTTGTCCATTTCTTCGAGGTTGTCCATTTTTTTGGCATATAGTTGCTTGTAGTAATCTCTCATGATCCTTTGTATTTTTGCAGTGTCACTTGTTACTTCCCCTTTTTCATTTCTAATTCTATTGCTTTGAGTCCTCTCCCTCTTTTTCTTGATGAGTCTGGCTAATGGTTTATCAATTTTGTTTATCTTCTCAAAGAACCAACTTTTAGTTTTATTGATCTTTGCTATCATTTCCTTCATTTCTTTTTCATTTACTTCTGATCTGATCTTTATGATTTCTTTCCTTTTGCTTACTTTGGGGTTTTCTTGTTCTTCTTTCTCTGAATGCTTTAGATGTAAGCTTAGGTTGTTTATTTGAGATGTTTCCTGTTTCTTAAGGTAGGATTGTATTGCTATACACTTCCCTTTTAGAACTACTTTTGCTGCATCCCGTAAGTTTTGGGTCATCGTGTTTTCATTGTCATTTGTTTTTAGGTATTTTTTGATTTCCTCTTTGGTTTCTTCAGTGATCTCTTGGTTATTAAGTAGTGTATTGTTTAGCCTCCATGTGTTTGTTTGTATTTTTTACACATTTTTTCCTGTAATTGATATCTAATCTCATAGTGTTTTGGTCAGAAAAGATACTTGATACAATTTCAATTTTCTTAAATTTACCAAGGCTTGATTTGTGACCCAAGATATGATCTATCCTGGAGAATGTTCCATGAACACTTGAGAAAATGTGTATTCTGTTGTTTTTGGATGGAATGTCCTATAAATAATAATTAAGTCCATCTTGTTTAATGTATCATTTAACGCTTGTGTTTCCTTATTTATTTTCATTTTGGATGATCTGTCCATTGGTGAAAGTGGGGTGTTAAAGTCCCCTACTATGATTGTGTTACTGTCGATTTCCCCTTTTATGACTGTTAGTATTTGCCTTATATATTTAGGTGCTCCTATGTTGTGTGCATAAATATTTACAATTGTTATATCTTCTTCTTGGGCTGATCCCTTGATCATTATGTAGTGTCTTTCTTTGCCTCTTGTAATAGTCTTTGTTTTATAGTCTATTTTGTCTGATAGTAGAATTGCTACTCCAGCTTTCTTTTGATTTCCATTTGCATGGAATATCTTTTTCCATCCCTTCACTTTCAGTCTGTATATGTCCCTAGGTCTGAAGTGGGTCTCTTGTAGACAGCATATATACAGGTGTTGTTTTGATCCATTCAGCCAGTCTGTGTCTTTTGGTTGGAGCATTTAATCCATTTACATTGAAGGTAATTATCGATATGTATGTTCCTATTACCATTTTCTTAATTGTTTTGGGTTTGTTATTGTAGGTCTTCTCCTCCTCTTGTATTTCCTGCCTAGAGAAGTTCCTTTAGAATTTGTTATAAAGCTGGTTTGATTGTGCTGAATTCTCTCAGCTTTTGCTTGTCTGTAAAGGTTTTAATTTCTCCATCAAATCTAAATGAGATCCTTGCTGGGTAGAGTAATTTTAGTTGTTCGTTTTTCCCTTTCATCACTTGAAATCTGTCCTGCCACTCGCTTCTTTTGTTTGTTTGTTTTTTGAGTATGCGGGCCTCTCACTGTTGTGGCCTCTCCCGTTGCAGAGCACAGGCTCCGGACGCGCAGGCTCATTGGCCATGGCTCACGGGCCCAGCCGCTCTGCGGCATGTGGGATCTTCCCGGACCGGGGCACAAACCCGTATCCCCTGCATCGGCAGGCGGACTCTCAACCACTGCGCCACCAGGGAAGCCCTGCCACTCCCTTCTTGCTTGCAAAGTTTCTGCTGAAACATCAGCTGTTAAACTTAGGGGGATTCCCTTGTATGTTTTTTGTCCTTTTTCCCTTGCTGCTTTTAATATTTTTTCTTTTTACTTACTTTTTGATAGTTTGGTTAATATTTGTCTTGGTGTGTTTCTCCTTGGATTTATCCTGTATGGGTCTCTCTGTGCTTCCTGGACTTGATTAACTATTTCCTTTCCCATATTAGGGAACTTTTCAACTATAATCTCTTCAAATATTTTCTCTGACCCTTTCCTTTTCTCTTCTTCTGGGACCCCTATAATTTGCATGTTGGTGCATTTAATGTCCCAGAGGTCTCTGAGACTGTCCTCAATTCTTTTCATTCTTTTTTCTTTATTCTGCTCTGCAGTAGTTATTTCCACTATTTTATCTTCCAGGTCACTTATTCCTTTTTTCTGCTTCAGTTATTCTGCTATTGATCCCTTCTAGAGAATTTTTAATTTCATTTATTTTGTTGTTCATCATTGTTTGTTTGCTCTTTAGTTCTTCTAGGTCCTTGTTAAATGTTTCTTGTATTTCCTCCATTCTATTTCCAAGATTTTGGATCATCTTTACTATCATTATTCTGAATTCTTTTTCAGGTAGACTGCCTATTTCCTTTTCATTTGTTAGGTCTGGTGTGTTTTTACCTTGCTCCTTCATCTGTTTTGTGTTTCTTTGTCTTCTCATTTTGCTTAACTTACTGTGTTTGGGGTCTCCTTTTCGCAGGCTGCAGGTTCGTAGTTTCCGGTTTTTTGTGTCTGTTCCCAGTGGCTAAGATTGATTCAGTGGGTTTTGTAGGCTTCCTAGTGGAGGGAACTAGTGTCTTTGTTCTGGCTCATGAGGCTGGATCTTGTCTTTGTGGTGGGCAGGCCCATGTCTGGTGGTGTGTTTTGGGGTGTCTGTGACCTTATTATGATTTTAGGCAGCCTCTCTGCTAATGGATGGGGTTGTGTTCCTGTCTTGCTACTTGTTGGGCATAGGGTGTCCAGCACTGTAGCTTGCTGGTCATTGTGTGGAGCTGAGTCATGGCGTTCAGATGGAGATCTCTGGGAGATTTTCGCCGTTTGATATTATATGGAGCTGGGAGGTCTCTGGTGGACCAGTGTCCTGAACTTGCCTCTCCCACCTCAGAGGCACAGCCCTGACACCTGGCTGGAGTGCAAAGAGCCTGTCATCTACACAGCTCAGACTTTTGGGAGGTCTGAGGTCTTCTGCCAGCTTTCAGTAGGTTTTCTGTAGGAGTTGTTCCACATGTAGATGTATTTCTGATGTATTTGTTTTGAGGAAGGAGATCTCCATGTCTCACTCCTCCGCCATCTTGAAGCTCTTCCCCTGGATCCTTTTTTTGCAGATTGTTGCTAACTGTACTGTTTGCTACTGTGCTGTCATTGCTTTTAGGAAATGCATAATAACCCATACATACACACATATCTAAAGGTTTTTCTGGGTCTGTTTGCCTGATATATATTTAAAGCCATGAGTTCATTTTTTTTTTTTTGTGGTACACAGGCCTCTCACTGTTGTGGCCTCTCCCATTGCGGAGCACAGGCTCCGGACACGCAGGCTCAGCGGCCATGGCTCACAGGCCCAGCCACTCCGTGGCATGTGGGATCTTCCCGGACCAGGGCACGAACCCGTGTCCCCTGCATCGGCAGGTAGACTCTCAACCACTGTGCCACCAGGGAAGCCCCCATATGTATATTTTTATAATTTTCTTCCAGTGGGATATTGGGAAATAATGAGGGACTAACACATATGCTTTGTTTGCTGTGTTTTACCATAAAATCCAATAATTCAGATAAAATATTAAATAAATGCCTTTGAGGATTTGTTCTATTTAAGAAAAATTATATTATTTTCCCCACTCAGTACTCCCAATATATTTTCAGTCTTTCAAACATGATAGATCTTTTGAATAAAAATCAATCTAGACTAACATAAAAAGAAGAGTACAAACACTTCCACGTACATTGCTAAAATACTTGCCACAATAAGGAGATCTGTGGAGTCTTAGTCTCATCAGTTTATCAGAGAACTGAGTATTAAAGAGTTTAATACTAACAATGGGAAAATAAATAAGTTTCAGTTCAAAATTTAGCACATCTTTAAGCCAAACAGTATTTGCAAGATGGTAGACACTGAATCCATACTTGTTAAAATGCCTGAATGAACCTTATCAATATCACCACCAATAAGCGCCTGTTATCATAGAGTTCTTCAATATCCAGAATCTATTGTAGCATAGCATTACACAACTCTTATAATCATGCATCATTGACTCATTCAACAAACAGCTACTACTCGGACACAATTCTAAGCATGTATGTTTTTAAATGGAAGGAGTTTATCAAGTGATGTATTGTTTTTCAAATTTTCCATTTTTCCTTATTTTTTGGAGTGAATTCAAGTGTATAGGATTAGTCTTGTGAAATAGAGCATTTTGAAAGCCTGTGTGAAATTGTAAAATCCACGTTTGGATATTCAGGAATAACATACATAACAAATGTGGTATTTGCTTCAGACAGAAACTAGTGGATTCTGTATATTTGGAGATATGTGGCGTATCTCCAAATAAACATATTTCCTCTGTAAGTGGGTAAGGTCTTTATTAACAAAATAGTTGCATTGGAATTAAAACCAACTCCAGTCCATATCAAATTTCCAATTGCAGACCAAATTTCTATTTTGTTCTAAGGTTAGATCTTTTTTTTTAAATTATGGGAAAAATGGACATTTATAAAAATGTTTTGTTGGAGGGAATAGTTTGTGTCTCATTCTCTTTTTTAGTTTATGCCTTCATTTTGATGGAGGCATCCAATACCTTCCTTTGATAATGTTTGTGGGAGATAATATCTTTTTATTTGATATTTTAAATATCTGAAACACTATTATCTACTCAGTTTTGCAGCTTGGATGTATATGAGATTATAATTTTTAAAATATTTTCCTTAGACTTTCCTTCATAACATAATTTCCTAAATGAGTCCTTCAGGTTTCTTGCCTATTTTTCACATCTCCGTTTTGTGTTGTACTTTCTGAGAGAATTTGTCAACTTTATCTTCTAAAAAGTCTATTACACATTTTGTTTGCTGTTTCTTCTTTTTCTTAATAGCACCCTCTTTTCATTTCATAGATGTATTATGTCTTTGAGGATAATCAAAATTTCTGTAATTACAGTCTCTTCCCTGCATTTTCTCTTGTTTGCAGAGTTCCCTTTCATTTATTCATTAGTTTGCATGTTACTTGTCTTTCATGCTAGAAACTTTCTTCACACAGTCCATCATATTTGAGAAAGGGGCATTGAAAAGATAAGTGAGAGCTCTGTCTAACTGAGGGGGCCTTTTTGACTGGTGAATTCACTATAGGAGAATAGAGGAAAAAACCTGACTGTTGGTCTGAGTGACTCAGAAATGTCAGTCTCTCTAGGTATTTTCTCTTTGGCCAGTTTGTTCCTCCAGGAAGACAGAGAAAAGTTAGCTTGCTTTTTGTGGCTCCCTCTCTGCAGATTTACACTTATGCTTCAGCTTTCCCCTCTGTACATCATCTGTAAATTTCCCATATTCTAAAATTATGTTTGCAGACCTTGTCTCCTGTTCTATCTTTGTCTTTCAAAAATATATACATATATATTTTATATCCATATGTAGAGGGAAGCCTTTATGGAGAAGGTAGTAAGTGAGCTGTGCCTTGAAGGATGTTTACCCTTCAATTAATCTTACAAGTATAGATTGACTGGGGAGAAAGAATAGTAGGGGAAGAAATCTTCCAAAGAGAGGGAAAGGAGGTGGAAAACTATAATGCATGGTTACTGTAATGCATATGACTGAAGGGACAGCATTGCTTAATCATCTACCTCCATATTTTCCTAAGAGTGTAGTGTTTGTTCTCTAAGATTGTACATAGGATTAATCAAGCTAAATAGATGGAGTACCTTGGTAAAACACTCTTGATTCTTTGAGACAATTTATTCCAACATCTAATAGTCCAACCACATACATAACATGGCTGTTTCACACATATGAAAAGTAGTGACTTCATAACATGTGACACTTTTGTAAAAAATTATTGGTATTATTAGGAAGGAACAGTATTGAATACCTCTCCTGATAATGTATTAGAGATTCTTAATTTTGCTGAAGAGTAAAATAATGAAGTGGTACATGGTAAACAAACTTAAATTTTCACTTTCACAGATGGGCCAATTCAGGTATAAGTAGCTTTCCAAATGTTGGCAAGGCTATCGTGGAAGTCACTTACGTGTACATTTATGATTTTGAAGGATTGAACTTTTATACTTTTATGACAGTAGTACAGTTATGAAAGATATTTAATTCATTTTTATCTCTATGTAGGTAAGTTTCAAATAAGTATTTTTTTTATTTTATAACGTGAACAACTTCTTGTTTACATGCAAAAAGATTTAAGTATAAAACTAATATGTGGTCATTGTAAAAAATATGGGAAATTTGCAAATATACAAAAGTTAGAAGAACTTAATTATGTCATCGTTCAACGATAGCTATTTTAATATTTGGTCTAGTTGTTTCTCTCAAACACACAAAAGAGAACTTACTAATTTTTAAATTCACGGTAGTGTGAACTATTCCCATTTCATTAAATAGTCTTTGAAATTTTGAATTTAAATGATGGCACAAGGGTCTTGAAGCCTGCAGCAAAAAACCATTTGGTTTTATAAAGCCCAGAAGCATCCACTAGTCATTCTCTCTCAGATCCAGCTCTGAGGAGGAAGGGGTTAGGGAAGGCTGAGAAGGCTGAGGAGGTAAGTGCTGAAGTGTCTGAGTGGGACCAGCAGGGGCTGCTGTCAGGGATGAGACTGCCACATTCCTGGTGTCTCTGACCTTGGACTCGCTTAACATTATAATCTGGATTCTATTAAAGGAATTTCGTGTTTTTCCTTTGCAAGAGTCACCCCCTACCACGACAAACATTTTAAAATGTTTCTTAAAAAAAGTTGGAAAAGCAACTTTTTCCCAAAAGAAATTTATAGTTCAAATTTACACCAAGTTCTCACTAACTGGAGCAAGCCGGGTTTTCACTAAAGCTTCGACTTTCCTCTGTAAAACATTAGTCACTCCCTTGGAAGAAGCAGTTTTTTATAGGCAGTGGGATAAAACAGCCACAGATGTACATATAATATGACGGGCTTTAGAATGTACCTGCAAAGCATTTTTTTTTTTTTAATTTGGAGAAAAAAAGACTGAATTGGGATGCTAAAATAACAGTGATTCAGTGTTAAGAAAATGATAAGTTTTTGGTCCATTCAAATAGTGTTTTCTTTTCCCCTTTTCTTTATTCTTGGGATGTTCTTGAGGTTGTACCAAGTCATTTTCACTGCACAATTTTTAAAGGTATTTGCCATTCCCATGGGTAACTGGTTGCCTTTTTTACCGTGCAGGACTATAGTGAAGCCTGTGGCCAAAGAGTTTGATCCGGACATGGTCCTGGTTTCTGCTGGATTTGATGCATTAGAAGGCCACGCCCCTCCTCTGGGGGGCTACAAAGTGACAGCAAAATGTAAGTAATAGACAGCATTTTTTACATGTGAATAGTAACTTAGGTGAGACTTTCAAAAATGATTTTAGATGGTGTTCACTGCTTTGTCAGATTCATTCCTCTGTAGAAATTGGTCTTTAAGAAAAGCAAAGTTAAATCATTGCCTTTGGTGGGCTTGAAGGGACATTTCAGAACCTTTGGTTTTTCAGGAGTTGTGTTTTGCTATTTAAAGGCAGAAGTGATAGGGCTTCTGTTTAAAATATGTTAAATGACTTGAGAGGTCTAGAAAAGCTACTGGGCTTTTGCAAGTAGAATGGAAGTCACTGCATTTATTTCATTGTATATGGGGTAGAAATAGCAGTTTCCCAATAATGCTATGCTCTTCTAGGTTTTAATACAAAAGTGTAGTTCCCCTTGCTCAGAGGTTCTGTACATGCCTATGGGCAATGATCAGGATCTCTACTGGTATTCTGTTGTTCTGCAAAGGTTAACTTTTTGGCTGTATTCCTTAGCAGCTAGACACCAAATGAACAAATGAATTTTGTGTCATATTGTATTTGAATAACATGACCTAATGGAATCTGGTATAAAGAGTCTTTCTTTAAGAAGAATTTCCGTGCTCTCCGAGTATGAAAACAAGGCATATGTATAGTCCACACATGCAGATGTATGCTGGCACTCTGGATATATATTTTTAAAAAAAGATGAAGGAAAAAAAGCAAAATTACACCAAGAATAGTATCCACTATTGTGTATTTTAGTGGGGGTTGAAAAGAAACAAACTGAAAACAACCCAAATAGTTTTAAGTGAGAGAGATGTGTTTGGAGCTAATGTGTTTTATTAATTTGAAAAGAACCAAAGAACCAGTATTATGCCAGCCTTTGTTTTAAATTGGCTTTACATGTGACAGAGTTTTCTGCACTTTAATTCTTCCAGTAACGTTGTTACGTAGTAGCTATTTTTAACATCTGTTATTTACTCAGCGTTCTTGGTGCCTTGTTGTCTATTGAAAATATATTGAAAGAGGCAGCTCTACAAACACAAACAAAGCATAATTCACAATTTTGGTAAAATTGAATAGAGAGGTGTTTGTTCACATCCCATATCTTTATTATCCTTTTTCTTTGTGGAATCCCCCTCACATGGAAGTCAGTCTTTTCACTGCAGATAAACCTCATTTGGGTCAAGACTGGTGAATAGTTTACTTTAAATAAAGGGGAAAAAAATGCTTGTACCCTAAATTGAGAAAAACCCAAACAATAGAAAACACATGGAGCAAAGATGGAAATCTAGAAAAGGTGTCCTTTGCCATTAAATCCAAGAATCTCCCTCAGAGGGAGGAATGTCTATATTTGGATCTTTCTCCCTGCCAAGGGGAAAAGTTGTAACAAGTCTGAACTAGCTGGAAGGAACTAATCTTTTTGTTTGCTTGTTTATTTGTTCATGTTTTGCCAAGTCAAATTCAAACTCAAATCTCAAATGTCATCTTGGAAGTTTCTACCTCTTGTTAGCTTTAATACAATGCACCAAGACCTTCTTTATGTTGTGTTTCCTTTATAATTTGGGGGGATGCTCTTCGTTGTTTTCTATCCCAGGATAAGTTTATCTATAATTTCTCCAGTCCCCTCCCCAATCTATTTCTTCTCTTTTTTGTCTTTTCTATTCAACAGAACATTGCTTCCTTACTAGCTGAGTTGTTTCCTAAGAAAAACACAGATACAAATTTTAAAAATTGACCCTTTATTGAGTATATGCAGTTTAATAAGGAAAAGATAGACAATGAGGAGAGGCAATCTTAGAACCCAAAGAGGCTGTGGTAAAGGCTATCTAAAACAGTTCACGTATTTCATAGATGAGAAAATGAATTTATTTTACCATCTGAAATACTTGGGGTTTAAACCCAAGTGCTTATCCTGAATTTGTAGTTAGATGAAATTGCATAAGCTTTTACTGGATGTTTTCCACAAAGAAAAACGTTTCATAAAATGCATGAGAATAGGGGCTTCCCTGGTGGCACAGTGGTTGAGAGTCCGCCTGCCGATGCAGGGGACGTGGGTTCGTGCCCCGGTCCGGGAAGATCCCACATGCCGCGGAGAGGCTGGGCCCGTGAGCCATGGCTGCTGAGCCTGCGCGTCTGGAGCCTGTGCTCCACAACGGGAGAGGCCACAGCAGTGAGAGGCCCGCATACCGCAAAAAAAAAAAAAAATGCATGAGAATAGAGAACTTGTGTGCACACTACAGAGGCCATTTTGGTGCCCAGGACCCTTAACCACAAGCAGTCTGTGACAGACACCGACTAGTTCCATGCTACTTAAATGAAAAACAGCAGGACATCATATATGAGCAACTTTTTGTATAGATCATCTCATGCAGGTCTCAGTTTGCCAGCTACATTTTCTAGAGATGCTGCCATCCTAACTGGGTAGAGGTTAGGATTACTGGACCACTGTATAGTTATTCCCCAAATAGCACACACCTGGGTCTCTTTTTTTTTCCTTTCTAACCACCTGTCAAATGCATTTATATTGCTTTGGTCTGGACAGACAATTAATATTGGTCCTTCACTGTCCTATGCCAGAAGTCATTCTCCATTTGAGGGGAGTCCCAAAATGAGGCTAGAAATGGGCTAAAACCTAAAGTAAAAAACAGGTAGAAATGAAAGAAACACATTTCTTTCCCATTCCTGCAAAACCCACCCTTGCCCGAAGTAGAATGTTTAAGGATTTTAGAGAGTAGTTTGGAGGATACTGTCTTGTCAGAGATGCCAAAATTTTGTCTTAGCACATTGAATAAATCCTCTAAAAAACTTTTGTTTGATAGTTCTGAAAGGAAAAGATAAGTCAAAATGAAAGTGTTTTTGTTTTTAAACATCTAATTAATTCCCTGATTTTTTTTTTTTTTTTAAGTATTGGTTGATACTTTGACAAAAGTCTCAGCTCACATATAGAGGTAATTTAAAATTAAAGTTGATTCTTGGCTAGTAGTATTTTTCTTCCTCTTTTCTCCTCTCATCTCTTCACATATTGAACGTTCTTTGCTGTGAGAGTAGAATACAAATATTCAGATTTGTTTGTGCTGAAGTTTTAAATAAATTAGCTTAATTAGTTGTTTGAAATCTATGCTGTTCTTCCAATTAACCACCAAGATTAAGGCCCAAGCTGAATGGAATGAGTATCTTTGTGTCCTACCCTAAACCTTACATCAAACTTTACCTTAAAGTTATCAGCTTATCTTTTTAAATACTCTTGTTTGGATCTTGGAACCGTCTTCAGGTTACAGTTTAAGAAGTTTGGCATAAAACAACTAAGTGCCATGTTCAAACAGTAAAATTGAGTAAAACTGATTCACCATATTGCAGCACCCCCTGGCTTAACAGTGTTGTCACCATTAAAAAAAAAGTTTTAGTTCAAATTCATTTTACAACAAAACATATTTTTTCTTTCTTTTCAACACATCTGTATATTTTCTGTTTTCCATGGCTTCAGGTAGTGAACTCATATGTGCAAATTGCTTTTATCGTGTAAAAACTTCCCTTTCTTTGGAATAATGCAAAAATCATTGTGAGATGATAGCCATGTGTGCTTAAAAAAAACAAACACATGCTCTTTTTATAAACAGAGAGTAGTTTTACAGTCCTTGAGATAGAAACCACTTCCCTCAGCCAATACACAAGTGTTATTTTGACAAACAAAGAATAGATAATAGTTGGGGAAAAAATCAAATGACATGTCTTAGAGTTTTGAATTAGCGTCTTCTCCTTGATAGAATGTTTTATTCTTTTGAGTGACCCTCTCATTCCTTTTTCCCTTGTGGAATGTCTGTCAGGGAGATACACTATTGTGGGGCAGATACCTGTCTAATTGAATTGGTATTTAGCTGTGAGTTAATCTCAAGGAAGGACAAAAATTCCTTCATTGGTTAATTCTCTAGAAATAAGTCTCTAAGAAGTTGAGTGCTAAGCCAGTCAACAAATCAGTGCCAGGAAACAAGTTCGTTAAACATATGAGGCGATGCTGATCTACTTCATCTGCTAATGACGGATGTTTGTGCTTCTCTCGTGCGTATTCAGGAGGGTCTGTTTCACAGTGTCCTCTGCCATGCATTTTATTTGTCCATAGACTTGAAGGCAGACTGAGCCAGAAGTATAAGTAGATTTTCATTTTTACTTGTTCTTCCCTCACTAATGATTCTGCTTTTACCTTAAAATGTCCGTGGCTGTCTGAGGTCTCTAACTTTCTCCCCATTATCAAAGCCTGTAAAGGACTTGATCATATTCACTGTGTGTTTTATTACCCGATTATACTTTTTTAAATGAGTACATTCCAGCTAGTGTGTTAGTTCTGTTTGGCAGTTGAATGTTTTATTATTTTTCTGCAATTGTGGCAACAATGGTTTGTCTTCTCATAATAGAATTTCAGGCCACAGCAAACAGGTGTGGAGAAAAGAAGTGTCTGGAAGACACCTACCAAATGTCACTTCATGAAAGATCAACCTTAAACTTGAACTGCTTCTGTTCTTTTATATTAGGGTGGAAATTGGGGGAATATCATGCTGGTTGATTATTCAAAGTATCCTCCCATCCATCTACCATCAGATTAACCTCTGTTATATACTTCTGTGCTGTGTCCTCAGAAGCTGGACCAGCACCTGGCACATAGTCTAAGTAACTTTATTATTTCTTTTTAATGAGTAAAGGTAAAATGAACCCATGATTTCTTAGCTAATTCAGACCCTTTCTTCCAGTATATTTGATGCTACTTGAATTGGGAGTTCATGATTATTTTTTGGTTTTGCTATCCTTCTATCACTGCTACTTATTTCCAGGTCTTAGACTACATATTCATAACTCCTATAATATTTTAATGAAACAGACCTGTGTTTCTGACAATGGTCACTTATTCAATATTTCCTTTAATAGAAATATTATTGAAAATATTGTAAATATTAAATGGGAAGTAATGATTTCCTTAATAATGGGCCTTGGGCAGAAGCACTGAGTATTAAAAACTGCTAGAATCTAGATGGTGAGAAAATTCATTTCATCTCTCCTCAGAAAAACAGGACAGGGAGAGAGTGACTCCTTTAAATAATATACCTGAAATAAGTGTGGAAAAATATGGGAGAGTGCAGAAGAGCTCGTTTGGGGGGGTCAGAAGCTCTATGTTTAAATCTCAACTTTGTTCCTAATTAATTTTGTAATCAAGTTAGTTTCTTAATCAGCCAAAAAAAAAAAAAGTAGGAGAGTAGGGAAATAATTATACCTACAACATAAGGAATAAATGATTAAGCATTGTGAGGTAATAGTTTTGAATTTTATTGTGGCTATCATTTCAACAATTCTAAACATTCAACAGAAGTCTGAGATTTTAGATGAGGTATTTGAACACAAAATACACAACGCAAATGTAAGAAGAATTTTATACTCTTATTTGAACAAAATGGTCAGAATGGTCCTAGGAAGCTATTCAGGATTCTAGGTGAATAAAAAGCATATGTCCATTCAGTTAGGAGGAGAAGTACCTTTGTCTCACATTTTCGTATCCACATGCATTCTCACATTGTAATTAGTCTGGGGCAATTGGAATAAATTACAATTCTTTTTTGAAAAATGAGACATCATTATTTTGTAGTGAGGATAACTCAGGCACTGCCTGCCTAAAAACTCTGCAGATTGTCTTGGTATATTGAGGTGTGCTTGGATCTTGACATTATTAATATGCTGATGCAGAAGAAATTATCCAGTGGTGCATTTTTAGCAACTAAACTATCTGAAACACAGTTAAGAATCAGAAAACAGAAGAACTTCTGAAATGCAAAAATTGATGCAGAAGGTCCACTTATAAATGTATAGACATACCTTCTTGCTCTTACTGAGATTCTGCTTAATTCTTTGTGTATATAACTAGCATACTTGATTATCTAATTTTCCAACTGATGCAAATTTAAGCAATAGTTTGGAAGTAGAGGTAGATGAATGGATGGTGGGCATATTTCTGTCTCAGACGTTCTTAAATTTGAGTTTGCAGGCCTCCTGGGAATCCATGGATAGAATTCATGGGGCTCATGAACTTGGATGGGAAAAAATTACATTATTTTTACTAATCCTGCCCCTTATTAGCTGTATGAATTTAGGAATGTATTTTCTCCCATTATAAATATAGGCAACAAACCATAGCTATATCAGTAAAATAGGTAGCCTTGTCACCAATAGAAATGGCAGCTGTTTTCATATCACTTTACTGTTGTGTAGATATTTCCAATGATCAGTTATTCTCACCATTACTTTGAAGTGACGATATATGTCAGACCAGCTGCTCAATTAGTTCTTTGACGCAGTAATATAGAAATAGATGTATTACACCATGGCTTTCCTCCATATTTTGGTAGCTCCTTTCTATAGTAGTTTATTTTGTTTTCTGTGTACTTTATTGTGTACATTTTAAAACATTCTGAGAAGGGGTCCATAGGCTTCACTTCAGATACACACACACACTCACGCACACACACACCCACGATCTTTACCTTGAAGCAGAGAATAGTTTGTCTCTTTCTACTTGCTGATTTGCTTCTCCCATTATGCCTGGCATAATTATTTTGTTATATATTACTGAACTTTGAAGTAGACGATAAAAAAAATGAGTGTTCAGTTTTTCCAAAGATTTCTTATCTGTAAAACAAACTTCAGATATGTGTTGCAGGGCAAGCTAATCTTCATGTCTCATAACTGGAAGTCACACCGACATTATAAACATCATATCAAGGATTTGCACATTGATATGTCATCATTTTAGAGAGAATAAACTAGTGTAATTTGGGAAATCAGAAATTTTGTCTAAAATCATACATCCATTCTAAATATTTTTTATTTTGGGCGATTTAAAAGATGTATAATACAGAGAATTATATAACAACTTTATTACTTCCACTATTCAGAATTGGCAGCAGCTAAATATTTTTATTATGTTTACTCCAAATCTTTTGTTTATAAAAGAAATAAAAATTGCAGTTGAGTGAGGACTTCCCTTTAATCACTGAATCACTGTCTCTAAGTCTTATTCCCATTCCCCTCATAACCACTGTCATAATTTGTATACTTTCCTGTACATACACACACACACACTCGCACACAAACACACACTATACAATATTATTTTAGTGAGTATGGTTTTTAATTTACCATATATAGCAAAAGGTAAGTATTTACATTATTCTGTACATATAGTTTAAGGAAGTTGCTTTTTTTCACTTTTAATATCTTTGTTTTGACATATGCTCATGAATGTTTATATATCCTTTTAATTTCTCTGTACTGGGCCATTATGGACAGACACCATAGTGTACGTTATCTATCCTCCTATCAATGGACCTTTACGTTGTTTCCAGGTTCTCACTATTGTGAATAGTGTGGAAGTGAACATCCCTTCACAAGTCTCCTGTTGCCTGGATGTTACCTTACCTGACTTTTCTAGTCAGTTTGGGCTTCTGTCTCTTTTTCAGTATGAAGCACTTACAAACATGGAGGGAGGCAGCTGAAGAAGGAAGGAATGCCTTCTACCTTCCATAACTATTCCTCAAACTGCAGTACATGTCCTTTGTCTCACAACCACATACACCCACCAAATCTGCTCTTTCCTCTTCTCTTTACCATTTTACACTTTGTATATACACCCCTTCCTTTCAAGTTAAAATTGGCAGAGAGGCTATTGGGTACTGAAATTCTTCAAGTCTCATCCGAACTTTAATGGGCTAGAAATCATGTGATAGATAAAATACTATAATTTTAAGGTGTTTTTAAGCAGTACTTTGGGAATTAAATTTAAATCGAAAAGATGGGCTACTCAAAGCCCATCTGACTGGCTATGCTGTGAATGACTGTGGAGGGCACCATGGCTCTGAGGTTGAAAGCACAGGCTGGTCATCCAGTAGACAAGTCATAATCCTGGCCTGGGCCCTTAGGAAGACCACAGGATTGTCATTTCAACGTCTTGAAGATTGTTTTCTTACCTGGAAAAGGAACGTTAATTTCGTTCTGGCAGTGTTGTTTTTATTGTTGGTACAGTAATAATACCTACTGGAAATCGTTGAGTGTTTACTCTGTGCTAGGCACTGTACACAATACTTCCCTGCATTTTCTCATTTCATTTTTATGATTAAATGAGATAATATATATGAAGCACTCTTTTGTTTTATACCCTGCAATCATGGATTTTACAGTCACATAACTTCCAAATTTAAAAAAAAGTGACAGAAAAATTAAGTGACTTGCTCACAGAGCTGAGGAATAACAAAACCACACCTTGATCTCATGTCTTTTAACTTCCAGCTCAGCATATTTTCCACTTGGCTCAATGGGTTATTAAAAATATCCCAGGGCCTCCCTGGTGGCGCAGTGGTTGAGAGTCCCCCTGCCGATGCAGGGGACACGGGTTCGTGCCCCCGTCTGGGAAGATCCCACATGCCGCGGAGCGGCTGGGCCCGTGAGCCATGGCCGCTGGGCCTGCGCGTCCGGAGCCTGTGCTCCGCAGCGGGAGAGGCCACAACAGTGAGAGGCCCGTGCACCGCGGAAAAAAAAAAAAAAAAAAAAAAAATCCCAGATAAATAGAGTTTTTAATTACTGTAGAAGGTTATTCCAAATTGAGAAAAAATAAAAGGACATTTTCACAACAAAAATGTTCTTATTTAAATAAAATTCTCCAAGTCAAAAAAGTAACCAGAGCTCTTTTAACATATGGGAGCTTACCATTTTGCAGACCGTGTGCACTGTTTCTCATGAAGCTTTCTGTGCAAGAACTAGTTAGGGACTCATTTTGTCTTTGGCTCAGAATTTCTGCATACCAGTACATCTCTTTGTTGTGCTCTTAAGCAAGTACATTGCCCCCTGCAAAGACAGGCGGAAGTGGATTTACAGGACATTTATATTCAGAAATGTCTTATGCAACACGGCTTCCTTATATGTAACTAACAGTCATTATAAAGAAGCAGCATGGTTAATTAAGAAGGGAAAATGTCAGCATATAAAAAATTACAAATCTTAGATTTGGGAATGATTTTATTTTTAAATGACAAGCAAAAGATTTATTCAGTGAGAGCTCCATGTTTTACTGTTACCCTGCCTTCATTTTCTCACTCAATTGCCTGTTTCCTTATACCACATGACAGCTCAGATACCAAATTATAGAAGAATATTTTCCATCTGCAGTGCTTAGTTACTGATGTCATGAAACAGTCCTTAGGCTACGATGACTACTGCTTAACTTTGAAGAGCAAAATTACTGTAACTGTACCATAACTGGGGCCAGGTCAACATTGCTTTTGAAAATAAAATACATACATCCTGAAGGAGGATGACAGCTGCAACTGTACAGTAAAATACATGCTGTATTTCATTGATACTTTTTCATACTTTAACATGTCTGAATCGGAATACCTCTTGCATTTGATGGCATTTAATTGTTGGGTGGGCAATGTTTTTTTTTTTTTAATTTACATAGTGGTTTGTAAAAACATGGTCACAATTATTTTGTGCTGTAATTGATGACACCTTAGATTAAATGAAATATGTAGTATTTTACTTTTTGAGATGTTGTTTTAAAAATCCCAGCCAAAGACCATACTAAAATTATAGCTTAGATTTCCATTTCATATTTCCTTTATAGACTTCCAATGATTGAATAGAGTCTTGAGAAAGTAAAAATTAAAACAATAATATAATATAAAACAACCAAAAGTATTATCAAGGAGAAATTTCAGGTAGTGGATTTTCTTAATGGGTTTGCTTTTAATTCAGACAAAAAATTGTTTTCCCTTGGCCTGAAATCGTGATGATCACGCTAAGTAAAACTGGTTTCCAACTCATTTTACAAATCAAATCAGTACAATGAAGAGTCAGGTAGTCAAACGATTTATTAAGTAATGTCATAGGTCGGAGCCAGTAGTATAAGGGCCTGGGCCACAGCTACATGACTGATAATCATCTACTAGCACATGTGAGGCTGATGAAGTTATCATGGAAATTATGGGGAATGAATGTGTACTTTCCTCTTACAGGAAGTTTTCCTCACACTGCTCTCATGGGCTGGAGAATCACTACCATCTAGTACCACGGTTTCCGAACTAGCAGGCATCAGCATCACCTGGGGGACTTGTTAGGTGTGCTGGGCCCCACTGTTAGAATTTCTGATTCATTATGTCTGGAGTAGGACCTGCAATTTGCATTTCCTACAAGTCCCCAGGTGAGTGCTGATACTCCTGGTCTAGGGATCACACTTTGAGAACCATGGGGCTAGTTATATAAAGAAAGGACACAGGACTTGGAATTAGTTGATCTGTATTTTGGGTCTAATTGGCAACCAACTCACTTTTCTGTGACTTAATATTCTTGTCTCTCAAACAGAAACAGTACAAATTATATTTGTTTTGGCTAAGCATGGGGCTATTATGAGAATCAAATGAGGTAATGAACTTGAAAAGATGCTTTGTAATATATGATACTGTAAATATGAGAAGATATCAGTGATATTGTACCCATTAAATTTGGGGATATTGTTGTTTTCATACAAGTAAGCTGGGTTCAGAATTCTAAGGCAAAACAACTTTGCATTCTTAGATGAAAATATATTCTAAATATTTAGTTATTTTTAAATGTTTAACATATTTAAATATTTAAAGATATTTTAAAACATCTGAAATAGGTAGCTATTGTTGCTTTTTATAGGGAGATGGCTGGAGTCCCACATATCTCTTTTCTCCCTGCAACTACAATATAATTTGCACTTCCTACCATACATGACCTCTTTCCTCTCTCTACGTGACCCTATTCTCCTTGGTCCTCCTCTTTGTTCATTATGCTCCAGACCTGCAAATCTTTCCATCTCTCAAACTGGCCAGACTCCTGACAGGTCTGTGCATAGGATATTCCTTTTGTCTGAAACCCTCTCTCCTTCAGTGTTCCCTGGCTGTTTTCTCAGCTCAGGTATTATCCTCTCAGAGAGTTCTTCCCTAACCACGTGTCCACCCCTGCCCCCCCAATCATCCTCTACTGCTTGCCCTAATTGCTATTTGCCAAAACTATGCAATTTGAGGCTATTTTGTATTGTTAACTATTTATCCCCAGGCCTAAAACATCTCCTCACTCACTGTCCAGACTCAAAAGATATTTATTGATTTTCATTTATTGGATGTTTTTTCTCTTAAAAAAATCAAATGACCTCATTTAAAAATGTATTTAAATTCTGCAAAGTCAATCTATTTTTTTTCTTTTACTTGAAAAGTTCGGTAAATGGGTGTATATTCAAGATACTTTCATAAGCATCCAAGTTGAACCATGTTTGTTGCTATTAAAAAAAGAAAGAAAAGAAACAATAACCAGACTAGCAGGCAGTATGAGATAGTGGTTCAAAAAAGCAGGCTATGAAGCGTACCTCTCTAGGATCGACACTTGGTTCTGACACTTTTCTAATTGTGTGAGGTCGGGTAACTTATTTTACTTTAGTGACACTCAATTTTCTCTTCTGCAAGTGGGACTATTTCATAGGTTTGTGAAGATTAAATAAAAACAGCCCATTTTCACCCTAAAAACTAACATTTAGTAGGCCCTCAACAAATCTTAGCCAGAATTATATACTGTTAAAAGTTTCATGTGCCTTGAAAGTGCTTTGGATTACAAGTTTAATACATTCATAGAACACAACGCTTGTTGGAATTGAACAATTCTGGATCTGTGTCTTGATAACAAAATATAACTATATGGCTTTTAAATACTTCAAACTAATTTACAGATGAAAACAGCAATAATCAGCAATTGTTAACAAAATGCATGAGTCTGTAGATTTTGGGGGATCACATTTGTTGGTGGAACAAATCTCCCAGATACCTACATAACAAGGAGTCAGTCTAGCTAGACAAGCTCATATAGGTAGTACAGGCTAATGATACCTGGGACAAACAGCAAACTTCTTCATTTAGTAAGAATTTCCATAAACACCTAAAAGATTTTTATGTGCAAAAAAAAAAGGACCCTTCATGTTGCTTAAGATAAAAACAAGGAATAAAACTGAGGGAAGGGACTTCCCTGGTGGCACAGTGGTTAAGAATCCACCTGCCAATGCAGGGGACACGGGTTCGAGCCCTGGTCCAGGAAGATACCACATGCCGCGGAGTAACTAAGCCAGTGTGCCACAACTACTGAGCCTGCAGTCTAGAGCCCGCGTGCAGAAACTTCTTAAGCCCGCATGCCTACAGCCCGTGCTCCACAACAAGAGAAGCCGCCACAATGAGAAGCCTGCACACAGTAAGGAACAGTAGCCCCCACTGGCCCCAACTAGAGAAAACCCATGCACAGCAATGAAGACCCAACACAGACAAAAATTAAAAACTGGAGATTGGTTCAAGGTGGTGGAGTAGAAGGATGTGCTCTCACTCCCTCTTGCGAAAGCACCGGAATCACAACTAACTGCTGAACAGTCATCAACAGAAAGATGCTGAAACTCAGCAAAAAAGATACCCCACATGGAAAGACAAAGGAGAAGCCACAATGAGACAGTAGGAGTGGCGCAATCACAATAAAATCAAATCCCATAACTGCTGGGTGGGTAACTCACAAACTGGAGAACACTTATACCACAGAAGTCCACCCACTGGAGTGAAGGTACTGAGCCCCATGTCAGGCTTCCAAACCTGGGGGTCTGGCAACAGGAGGAGGAATTCCTAGAGAATCAGACTTCGAAGGCTAGTGGGACTTGATTGCAGGACTTCTACAGGACTGGGGGAAACAGAGACTCAACTCTTGGAGGGCACACAAAGTAGTGTGTGCATCAGGACCCAGGGGAAGGAGCAGTAACCCCATAGGAGACTGAATCAGACCTACCTGCTAGTGTTGCAGTGTCTCCTGCAGGAGGGGCGGGGGAGCGGCGGTGGCCGTGGCTCACCATGAGGAAAAGAACACTGGCAGCAGGAGTTCTGGGAAGTATACCTTGGCGTGAGCCCTCCCAGAGTCCACCATTAGCCCCACCAAAGAGCCTGGGTAGACTCCAGTGTTGGGTCGCCTCAGGCCAAAAACCAACAGGGAGGGAACACAGCCCCACCCATCAGCAGACAAGCAGGTTAGAGTTTTACTGAGCTCTGCCCACCAGAGCAACAGCCAGCTCTACCCAACACCAGTCCCTCCCATCAAGCCTCTTAGATAGCCTCATCCACCAGGGGGCAGACAGCAGAAGCAAGAAGAACTACAATCCTGCAGCCTGTGGAACAAAAACCACATTCAAAGAATGATAGACAAGATGAAAAGGCAGAGGGCTATGTACCAGATGAAGGAACAAGATAAAACCCCAGAAAAATAATTAAATGAAGTGGAGATAGGCAACCTTCCAGAAAAATAATTCAGAATAATGATAGTGAAGATGATCCAGGACCTCGGAAAAACAATGGAGGCAAAGATCGAGAAGATGCAAGAACTGTTTAACAAAGACCTAGAAGAATTAAAGAACAAACAAACAGAGATGAAAAATACAATAACTGAAATTAAAAATGCACTAGAAGGAATCAACAGCAGAATAACTGAGGCAGAAGAACGGATAAGTGACCTGGAAGACAGAATGGTGGAATTCACTGCTGCAGAACAGAATAAAGAAAAAAGAATGAAAAGAAATGAAGACAGCCTAAGAGATCTCTGGAAAAACATTAAACACACCAACATTTGCATTATAGGGGTCCCAGAAGGAGAAGAGAGAGAGAAAGGACCAGAGAAAATATTTGAAGAGATTATAGTTGAAAACTTCCCTAATATGGGAAAGGAAATAGCCACCCAAGTCCAGGAAGCACAGAGAGTCCCATACAGGATAAATCCAAGGAGAAACACGCCAAGACACATAGTAATCAAATTGGCAAAAATTAAAGACAAAAATTATTGAAAGCAGCAAGGGAAAAATGACAAATAACATACAAGGGAACTCCCATAAGATTAACAGCTGATTTCTCAGCAGAAACTCTACAAGCCAGAAGGGAGTAGCATGACAGACTTAAAGTGAAGAAAGGGAAGAACATACAACCAAGATTATCTGGCAAGGATCTCATTCAGCTTGGATGGAGAAATCAAAAGCTTTACAGACAAGCAAAAGCTAAGAGAATTCAGCACCACCAAACCAGCTCTACAACAAATGCTAAAGGAACTTCTCTAAGTGGGAAACACAAGAGAAGAAAAGGACCTACAAAAACAAACCCAAAAGAATTAAGAAAATGGTCATAGGCACATACATATCGATAATTACCTTAAACGTGACAGGATTAACTGCTCCGACCAGAAGACACAGGCTTGCTGAATGGATACAAAAACAAGACCCATATATAGGTCTGAAGAGACCCACTTCAGACCTAGGGACACATCCAGACTGAAAGTTAGGGGATGGAAAAAGATATTCCATGCAAATGGAAATCAAAAGAGAGCTGGAGTAGCAATACTCATATCAGATAAAATAGACTTTAAAATAAAGAATGTTACAAGAGACAAGGAAGGACACTACATAACGATCAAGGAATCAATCCAAGAAGAAGATATAACAATTATAAATATATATGCACCCAACATAGGAGCACCTCAGTACCTAAGGCAACTGCTAATACGTATAATAGAGGAAATTGACAGTAATACAGTAATAGTGGGGGACCTTAGCACCTCACTTACAGCAATGGACAGATCATCCAAACAGAAAATTAATAAGGAAACACAAGCTTTAAATGATCCAATAGACCAGATAGATTTAATTCATATTTATAGGACATTCCAGACAAAAACAACAGATTACACTTTCTTTTCAAGTGTGCACAGAACATTCTCCAGGATAGATCACATCTTGGGTCACAAATCAAGCCTCAGTAAATTTAAGAAAATTGAAACCATATCAAGCCTCTTTTCTGACTACAATGCTTTGAGATTAGAAATCAATTACAGGGAAAAAAACATAACAAACATAAACACATGGAGGCTAAACAATACATTACTAAATAACCAAGAGATCACTGAAAAAATCAAACAGGAAATTGAAAAATACCTGGAGACAAATGACAATGAAAACCCGACGATCCAAAACCTATGGGATGCAGCAAAAGTAGTTCTAAGAGGGAAGTTTATAGCAATACAAGCCTACCTGAAGAAGCAAGAAGAATCTCAAATAAACAATCTAACCTTACAGCTAAAGGAACTAGAGAAAGAAGAGGAAACAAAACCCAAAGTTACCAGAGGAAAGAGATCATAAAGATCAGAGCAGAAATAAATGCAATAGAAACAAAGAAAACAATAGCAAAGATCAATAAAACTAAAAGCTGGGTCTTTGAGAAGATAAACAAAATTGATAAACCATTAGCCAGATTCATCAAGAAAAAGAGGGAGAGGACTCAAATCAGTAAAATTAGAAATGAAAAAGGCGAAGTTACAACAGACACCGCAGAAATACAAAACATCCTAAGAGACTACTACAAGCAATTCTATGCCAATAAAATGGGCAACCTGGAAGAAATGGATAAATTCTTAGAAAGATCTAACCTTCCAACACTGAACCAGGATGAAACAGAAAATATGAACAGACCAATCACAAGCACTGAAATTGAAACTGTGATGAAAAATCTTCCAGCAAACAGAAGTCCAGGACCAGATGGCTTCACAGGTGAATTCTATCAAACATTTAGAGAAGAGCTAACACTCATCCTTCTCAAACTCTTCCAAAATATAGCAGAGGGAGGGACACTCCCATACTCATTCTACGAGGCCACCATCACCCCGATACCAAAACCAGACAAAGATACTACAAAAAAAGAAAATTAAAGACCAATATCACTGATGAATATAGATGCCAAAATCCTCACAAAATAAGAGCAAAGAGAATCCAGCAATACATTAAAAGGATCATACAGTATGATCAAGTGGGGTTTATTCCAGAAATGCAAGGATTCTTCAGTATACGCAAATCAATCAACATGATACACCATATTAACAAATTGAAGGAGAAAAACCATATGATCATCTCAATAGATGCAGAGAAAGCTTTTGACAAAATTCAACACCCATTTATGGTAAAAACCTTGCAGAAAGTAGGCATAAAGGGAACTTTCCTCAACATAATAAAGGCCATATATGACAAACCCACAGCCAACATCGTCCTCAGTGGTGAAAAACTGAAACCATTTCCACTAAAATCAGGAACAAGACAAGGATGTCCACTCTCATGACTCTTATTCAACATAGTTTTGGAAGTTTTACCCACAACAATTAGAGAAGAACAAGAAATAAAAGGAATCAAAATCGGAAAAGAAGAAGTAAAGCTGTCACTGTTTGCAGATGACATGATACTATACATAGAGAATCCCAGAGATACTACCAGAAAACTACTAGAGCTAATCAATGAATTTGGTAAAGTAGAAGGGTACAAAATTAATGCACAGAAATCTCTGGCATTCCTATACACTATTGATGAAAAATCTAAAAGTGAAATTAAGAAAACACTCCATTTACCATTGCAGCAAAAAGAGTAAAATATCTAGGAATAAACCTACCTAAGGAGACAAAAGAGCTGTATGCAGAAAATTATAAAACACTGATGAAGGAAATTAAAGATGATACAAATAGTTGGAGAGATATACCATGTTCTTGGATTGGAAGAATCAACATTGTAAAAATGACTCTACTACCCAAAGCAATCTACAGATTCAATGCAATCCCTATCAAACTACCACTGGCATTTTTCACAGAACTAGAACAAAAAATTTCACAATTTGTATGGAAACACAAAAGACCTCGAATAACCAAAGCAATCTTGAGAACAAAAAATGGAGCTGGAGGAATCAGGCTCCCTGACTTCAGACTATACTACAAAGCTACACTAATCAAGACAGTATGATACTGGCATAAAAACAGAAATATAGATTAATGGAACAGGATAGAAATCCCAGAAATAAACCCATGCACATATGGTTACCTTATCTTTGATAAAGGAGGCAAGAATATACAGTGGAGAAAAGACAACCTCTTCAATAAGTGGTGCTGGGAAAACTGGACAGTTACATGTAAAAGTATGAGATTAGAACACTCCCTAACACCATACACAAAAATAAGCTCAAAATGGATTTGAGACCTAACTGTAAGACATAGGCAGAACACTCTATGACATAAATCACAGCAAGATCCTTCTTGACCCACCTCCTAGAGAAATGGAAATAAAAACAAAAATAAACAAATGGGACCTAATGAACCTTAAAAGCTTTTGCACAGCAAAGAAAACCATAAACAAGACCAAAAGACAACCCTCAGAATGGGAGAAAATATTTGCAAATGAAGCAACTGACAAGGGATTAATCTCCAAAATTTACAAGCAGCTTATGCAACTCAATAACAAAAAAACAAACAACCCAATCCAAAAATGGGCAGGAGACCTAAATTGACATTTCTCCAAAGAAGATATACAGACTGTCAACAGACACATGAAAGAATGCTCAACATCATTAATCATTAGAGAAATGCAAATCAAAACTACAATGAGATATCATCTCATACTGGTCAGAATGGCCATCATCAAAAAATCTAGAAACAATAAATGCTGGAGAGGGTGTGGAGAAAAGGAAACACTCTTGCACTGCTGGTGGGAATGTAAATTGATACAGCCACTATGGAGAACCATATGGAGATTCCTTAAAAAACTACAAATAAAACTACCATACGACCCAGCAATCCCACTACTGGGCATATACCCTGAGAAAACCATAATTCAAAAAGAGTCATGTACCAAAATGTTCATTGCAGCTCTATGTACAATAGCTAGGAGATGGAAGCAACCTAAGTGTCCATCATCAGATGAATGGATAAAGAAGATGTGGTACATATATACAATGGAATATTACTCAGCCATAAAAAGAAACGAAATTGAGTTATTTGTAGTGAGGTGGATGGACCTAGAGTCTGTCATACAGAGTGAAGTAAGTCAGAAAGGGAAAAACAAATACCGTATGCTAACACATATATATGGAATCTAAGAAAAAAAAATAAAAAACAAAAAAGGTCGTGAAGAACCTAGGGGTAAGACGGGAATAAAGACACAGACATACTAGAGAATGGACTTGAGGATATGGGGAGGGGGAAGGGTAAGCTGTGACAAAGTGAGAGAGTGGCATGAACATATGTACAGTATCAAACGTAAAATAGATAGCTAGTGGGAAGCAGCTGCATAGCACAGGGAGATCAGCTCGGTGCTTTGTGACCACCTAGAGGGGTGGGATAGGGAGGGTGGGAGGGAGGGAGACGCAAGAGGGAAGAGATACGGGAACATATGTATATGTATAACTGATTCGCTTTGTTATAAAGCAGAAACCAACACACCATTGTAAAGCAATTATACTCCAATAAAGATGTTAAAAAAAAGAGAAGAACCTGCTGTATAAAAAAATAAATAAAATTCAAAAAATTAAAAAAAATTTTTTAATTAAAAAAAAACCTGAGGGAACATTTCTAGTGATGATTGTGATTATACCACATCCATTGTGACTGATTATCTTTTCAGAAGCAGGTTTTCTTTATAAAGTAAGGAAATTTACTACAGTATAAGAGAAAATATTTATTTTTGAACAATACTATGGAAATTGATAGTACTATGATATATATTTTAAAGTAAGACAGAAGATAGAAAGATAATAGCACAGATAGAGGTCGAGATGAAAAGACAAAGGTAAGCCTAGAGAGACCGGACTTAATTTAGCGGTGCACTCAGGATTTAATTTATTTGGCCAGCCATTACTTTACTGTAACAGTGTAGGTATTTCGGGAAGTCTGTCTGATCTGGGTTTCATAGCACATATTTGAGCACTGTATAAAATCCAGTCATCTCATTTACAATCACTTATCTCAAATTCAAAATGTGTTGCCAGCTCTGTTCATTTATTTGCAGTTTTCTGGATATAAACCGTTTCCTCAGGTGTTTTTATTTCTTTCAAAGACTTCTCCCCACAGCACTGTCCTTATGCACAGTATTTCCTTCCTGTTTTAGGGTAATCATCTAAATAAGGCACACATAAGAGTTCCTAAAATCACTTTATTTTCCAAGTAGCCAGCAGAGGGAAACGTTTATTAAATGTAGCTAATTTCAGTAACTGAGAGGCTCCTGAAGGGCCTAAAGAACACAGAGGAGTGTCAGGCTACTTGGGTCGGTTCCTGGAAGGTCATCTACTTTAAGAGCTGCATTTTATTAAGCACTGTGCTGGTTATTGGGACTGTTCCTGTTGTTTTACTCAGTAGTCTCAGGGGGGCTGTTTGGCACTAGGGTGCAAAATGGGATCTCAGCAATTGGGAAAACACACCATTGCAGGTTCTGTAAATCGTTGAGTACAAGCCTTAATAACTGATAAGTGCCTGGCCAAAGAATAGCCCGAGGTTGTTCAAGAGTCCATCTGCTCACTCTTTCCAGTAGGCCTGCCTCATCTATCCATCTAGAGGCAGCCCTAGAGCCACCTTCCATGTAGAACAGAGGCATTGGTGCTATAGCAGCCTGGCAGACCTGTGAATGGATCTGTTCTCTCTGGGGTTAGGAGGCAGAAACTTCCCACTGGTCTGCTTTGATTTTGGTGACTCCCACATCAGAGAAGGAAAAATGTGAAGAGCACAATGTTAAGTAACTTTTTGCTTTCAACCAAAGCCACCATTTCCACTTCCAATTTTCCTAAGGAGTCTGTTGACTCCTTTTACTTCCATGTAACAATCAAGAAAAAGAGGGAAAGGAATAAGGGGACACAGTGAATATTAGAGTGGTATATTGGAAAGTACACTAACTAGGAAGTTAGGCGACCTATGTTCTCATCCTTATTCAGACACTAAATATCTGTTTAAAGAATTGATGTTTCCAGGAGGGCTTACCTGGTGGTACAGTGGTTGAGAGTCCGGCTGCCGATGCAGGGGACACGGGTTCGTGCCCTGGTCCGGGAAGATCCCACATGCCGCGGACTGGCTGGGTCCGTGAGCCATGGCCGCTGAGCCTGCGCGTCAAGAGCTTGAGTTCTGCAACGGGAGAGGCCACAACAGTGAGAGGCCCGCATACCGCAAAAAAAAAAAAAGAATTGATGTTTCCAGTCCTCACCTGTAAAATGAAGTATTTGGACCAGCCAATAGAATGCTTTAAAGTTCTCTATTTAGAATAACAAGAGCTGCAAGCATTTAATAAGCACTTTCAGTCTATAGTAAGCACATTACATTTACTTTTTTAATCTTTATAAAAACACTGCAAGATAAGCAATATTGCTATGATCCCCATTTTATAGATGAGGACACTAAAGCATAAAAAAGATAAGAAATGCCAGATTTGTAAAAGAGCTACAGTCGGGATTCACAGGTGGTCTAGCTTCAGAGCTGGTCAAATGTATTCTTCTGTATATGTTTATATCAGAAATTGACCTTGAAAACAAGGAGAGGCAGGGCCAGGACATGCTTAGGACTTGCATCACCGTAGGGATCCAAGTTTATTAAGTTCACCCCTTTGGCTACATATCTCTCTCTCTCTCTCTCTCTCCCCCCCACCCTTTCCCTCTCTCCCTCTCTCCCCCCCCCTCCCCCTCCCTCTCCCACCCCCCCCCTCTCATTTTCCTATTCTTTTCCTTTCTCTCCTGGAAAGTGATTTTGGGTGTTGAAAGCATAAAACTCTCCAACGTGAAGGACTTGGGCCCTTCCCTGCTAGGACAGAAAGAGGTAAACCTGGGTCCCTGTGTATCTATTCTCTCATGATGCTTTAGTAAAAGATAAGTAAAGGAGCAATACAAAGTGGGAAAAGGAGATTTATTGCACAGAAACAAATTCAGAGGGCTAGGGAAAGTGCATTTGATTTTGTCCCAGACATATAATGATGTTAAATTTTCCACACGTAAGATCGATGGAGCTTCCTTCTTGGTAGAGAGATGAAATTTACATTCTAAGGATAATTACTATTGAGTTCAAGAAGATTAAATTTATGTCTGATCTTTTATTTTTTTTCTCCCAGCCTGTTACTTAATTCTTCTCATATTTGGCCATTTTCCAACTCAGAGTTGAGACTCTTCTCTCACCTGAGTGTTTAGAACCTACACAGGGTTTCAAGTAGGTAAAAACATTGAAGGAAAAAAAGGAACCCTAAGTATCTTTTTCATCAAGGCAGTGACAGTAGACAGAGACAGGCATATTTAGGGCTCTCTCACTGTGTCCTTGCCGTTCATTTCACATTATTGGTGATAGCTGTGTCAGAAAGGAGAGGGAAAGCTACAGACTCTAAACAACTGGTGTTTATCTGCAAAACCAAGTCATTCAGGATGACCACCTGTTGTTGCACAGTTTAGGATTTGCACAAAGGGCTACAGGGTGAGCGGGAGCTAAACCATGTAACCTGTGCTCCCTTCATCAACCAAATACCATGGCCTGCATCATTGTTTAATCAGGAAAATGAAACCAGAATGGAAAAATTGCTTAGTTCATTCAACAAATATATGTTGGGCATTAACTATGTCCTGGGGTTACATCAGTCTAAAAAAATCAGAACTCCCTGAGCTCATGTAGCTTATATATCCAAGCTGTGCTGTCTAAAAGGGTACCCAGTGGCCACATGTGATAATTTAAATTAATTAAACCATATATTTTAAGTGCTCAGTAGCCACACATAGCTGGCTGCTGCCACACTGGACAGCACTGATATAGAGCATTTGCATCATCGTGGAAAGTTCTTTCATAGAGCATTTACTAAAGACTAAACCAAATAAATAAGTAAACATACAGTACATTAGGAGTTGATGTGCTATTAATAGAATTAACGTAGGGGAAGGATCAGGTTATGCTGGCAGAAGTGAGACTTGCGATTTTGAAAAGGATGGTCAGAGATGGCCTTGCTCATAAATGATGTTTGCATGAAAACCCAAAGGTAATGAGGAAGCAAACTGTGAGAGCATTCTAGTCCTGTGAATAGACAGGGCAAAGGCCCTGAGGCAGAGGTCCATTGGAGTGCTCAAAGAGCGAAGAAGCAAGGGGCACTGAGGTAGAGTGATCAAGGGAGAGGAAGGTAGAAGTGATGAGTGGTTATGCTCTGATTTATTTTAAAGGTAAGTGAACAGGACTTGCTGACAGACTGGCTCTGGACTAACAGAGGGGGTGAGGGTAGGGGGGGAAGCAGAGCTCCAAGGTCTTGGGTGTGGACACCAGATAGAAAGGAATTGATGGTAACTGAAATGGGAAAGGTCATGGAAGCAGGTTTGAGCTGATGATCAGGTGTTCAGCTCTGCGCACAGATTTGTAAAAGTTTCCTAGACATCTGAGTGGAGCTGTCTACAAGGCAGTTGGATGTATGTGCTTTGAGTTCAGGGTAGAAGTCAGAGCTAAAGATATAAATGTAGTTGTTATCAGCATGGAGATGGTATTTAAAGCCATGAGCCCAGATGAGATCACCTAGGGGGCAAGTATAGGTAGGTAGAGAAGATATGTAAAGACTGAGACCTAGAATGCTCCAGCATTATAACATCGGAGTCGTTAGGAGGAGCCAGGTGAGGATTGGTTGATTTTCACTAGCTAGTGTCCTGGAACCCAACTGAAGCAAGCGATTCAAAGAGGAAAGCATTATCAGCCCTGTGAAGTGTTGTTGAGGGGTCACTAAGCTCAGTAACAGGGAGGACACTGCTGACCTTGTCACTAATGGGTTTGATGAGTTAAATCCTGATTAGACGAAAGAATTGGAGGAGAGAGACTGAAGACTGCATGTATAGATTCCTCATCTTTTGAGGAATTTTGCTCTAAAGGGGATCAGAATAATGGAGCAGTAGGTGGAGAGAGGAAATAAATGAGCATTTAAAAACATAATATTAGTAAAATAACAGTACATTTATGTGATGCTGGGGATGATCTAGTACAAGGTGAAAAATTGATACTGTTATAGAGAGAGGAAAGAATTAATTTCTGGGGAAATTTCCTTGAATTTAAGAAGGGAATGAGATCTTAGATACATGGACAGCTTGTCCATGGTAACAGTAGGAAAAGCAGAGCACATGGGTCCAGATGTTGGCAGGTGCTTGAATGGAGTGGTAGGAGATTGATGAAGTGTGCTTCTGATTGACTTCTTCCTCAGTGAAATAGGAACCAAGGTCATCAGGGAGGAAATTTTGGGGGTTTGAAAACTGAAGAGAAGATAATGACATAAGTAGCTAGGAGAGTAAAAAGGCATCTACTAGCAGAAGGTGACACAGAGCAACTTTGAGGGCCCACATAATTTTCATGGGCATTGCTTCAAAGTGAGACAGCTCAGCATAAGCTGTGTCATTTTCACCAGCCCTGTTGAGCAATAGAGTTTAACCAAGGCTGAATTAGAGTGAAAGAGGCAAGGCAGTGACTATCTTATGTACTATGAATTCTAAACCAGGTAAAGGAGGGAAATGAGTATAAGAGGAATGAAAAATGGATAGGATCAATGAATTGCCGCTCTCAAAATTATTGCAGTTGCTGTAGTAGTAGGAGTAAACTGAAAAGATAGGCAGTGATGATAAGAGACGAGAGTGCTTAGAACTGATATTATGGAAGGGTTCTAATTATTGCTGAATAAGAGGATCCAGGCGTGATCATGAGTGATTTCACTAAATCCTGTTCTAAAGATCAGTTCACGTAGAGAGTTACTTTCAATTTGTATTAGTTCAATGCACACTTTGTCTAAATTAGAGTGTTAATCTCTATGAAAGAAGAAAATTTTGATAAGATGTAGTCAGTTGATGCTTACATTTAAAAATCAAAAATAATAGGGTGGCATGTTCCCCTTAGGTAGCATCAGATGGGTCTCTGGCCTGTTCTGTTGTGAAGCAAGACAGTGCAATGTTGGGGTTTGCATTTGATCAGAATAAGCTTCTTGTTCCACTCAATTTCCAAGAGTTTTCAGAACAGAAACTTCAAATACAAGCTGAGTAATAATAAGCATAATTTAATTATTCTTAGCTACTTTCTTTATGAGTAAATTTCTAAAAGAGAGGAATGGCAGTGTCCTAGTGTGGATTCTGTACTCCTTGACTGTACAACTGTAAAGAAACTATGGATCTATTTGTGTAATCAGGGAAACCTCAAAAAAGAACAGGTACCTCTTTCATTAATGCAAAAGGGAAAAAAATCAAGAAGACACTTTTCCTAATATGTAGGAAGTTCTAAGTGTTATTTATAAAAGAAGGAAAATATAATGAGATACAGTCAGTTGATGCTTAAATTTAAATGTTATTTTCCATTAGAGTCTTATTTACGTTTTAAAATAAATGAACAGGGACTTCCCTGGTGGTCCAGTGGTTAAAGACTTCACTCTCCAATGCAGCGGGTGTGGGTTCAATCCCTGTTTGGGGAGCTGAGATCACACATGCCTTGTGGGCAGAAAACCAAAACAGAAAACAGAAGAAATATTGTAACAAATTCAATAAAGACTTTAAAAAAATGGTCCACATTAAAAAAAAAAACCTTAAAATAAATAAAATAAATGAACAAGCAAATACATTTATTCTTGAGACGTAAATGTGGACATATTTCTGCCTATTGATTGGAAGATTTGTTGGCAGTCAGTGAAGAAAAATAGAAAGTGGACAGTTGGTTTAAGACCTAAGAAAAATGTGTACATTTTTTCCAACTTCACAAAGACTTTGATAAAACACTCAATTTGGTCAGGCAGGATTCATCCACCATTACCTTGAAAAGTACGAGGTAGAAACTTATCTTCATTAAGTGCCACTGAATGTCTGGCACCACATAACTAACCAGAGAATTCAGTAGCTTAGGGTCCATGGGATGCCTCAAGTTCAAAGGGAATAGAGACATCCTGTTTGGTGTTGTATTTCACTCATGCTGTTAAAACTGCCCAGACCTCCTTAAGTGTTTTCTTTTTCAATCTTGAGCATGATCTTCTTTGTTCCTCACGAATAACACAAAGCATAATAAAACCCAATGTCAGACCAAATAATTTTCACAATGCGTCACAAGATTTTATTTTTAGTTATAAAGGTTTTTCCTTTTGTGTAAAATGACTTTTTGTTAGTGATGGTGAAAACGGGTCACATACCACTCCTGAGGACCTGTGGCTTGTTAGAGAAGAAAGAACATTGCTTCACAGTTACCAATTCTGACCCAGTACATTCAAAGTGCAAATTCTATTACTGAAATTTTCAGTACACAGGATGTCTATTGAGAAACAATGAAGGTAGGTAAATTAAGCTCTAATGTGTCCAATGAAGAAATTCATTCTCAGTTCCTGAGACCATAAACGTGAACAAAGGAAAATAAAGTGGTTTAAACTACCTCTACATTCAGTGACATTCTAAAAGATTTAGCAACATATGTTCATTCAATGCACAAAATTCAGATGCTAATATTTTTCTAGTATAAAATCATGACCTGTGACTTCATTGAATGTCTCAAAGCTTGTTTTCATTAACATTTCCTATTTTTAAAATTTAAATCATGGAAAAGAATGCTGCCTGAACAAAATCTGGTCTGACTGAATTTTTCAGAAATGGCTTTAGTGATATTTTTCTACATATTTATAACAGAGGGTGATAAATAAATATGAAAATATAAGTCCTGTTATATGTTAGACGTCTATTGAAACTTGGCTGCCATTTGGAGAGAAATTAATAATATTTCTTAACTGATCACTTATTGAGTAATTTCTGAAACCTAAACAGTGTTCAGACTTGGGAGAATTCATGGTTTATCAAAACTCTGGGACTTTATACATTTTCTGTTTGTTTTCTTAGGATATATCTATAAGAGAATAGATAAAATCACATGACTCCTAAAATCCAGTGTTACAGTTTACCACAAATTGTTTAAAGGATGCTGTATGAGGGCTTCTGCTACCTTCTGCTACCTTCACCTGCAGAATATCAAATGATCAAAGTTGTAGGTCACATACAATTTGACCATGTTCTACTGGAGAAGGTCTGGTTAAGCTGCTTGATTGAGCAACCAAAAAGGATGAATAATGGGCTATAATTCTCCATATAATATTTTTTGAATTATTTTCCATTTAAAATTGTATTTGCAATTTGTTACATATGTTAAATAGATATAATTAAATTTTAGAAACGATAAGACAAATGTTTTTTTTCCCCCACTCAGATATCCTTTAAAAAAAAATTTTTTTTAAGAAAACATTGTCCCCGCCATTCCAGCTAATAAGTCTTTGCCACCAGTGAACAATGGCATGGATCTAAAGCTAAACTATTAAAAGACCATGTCCACGTATGGTCTTCCTAGATTGCTGCTTTTTACTGTCATTCTTGAAATGTCTCCTCTGAATTAATCTCTTTAGGAATAAAGAAGAATGATAATACCATGTAAATTTTTGTATGTGTAGAAATCCGCGAAGCATATTTTATGCATTTAGAGAAATCACCTCTTCTGGAGCATGAACTTAGACGTGACTACTGTCCTTACGAAGCACTGTTTCAGACATTTCTTGGTGGAGCTACTACTTTTTAAAAAAATATATTTTTTTTATTTATTTGGTTGCACCCGGTCTTAGTTATGGCAGGTTGTGGCTTAGTTGTGGCAGGTTGTGGCAGGTTGTGGCTTAGTTGTGGTCCTTAGTTGTGGCTTACTGGCTCCTTAGTTGCGGCAGGTGGGCTTCTTAGTTGCAGTAGGCAGGCTCCTTAGTTGCGGCTCACCAGCTCCTTAGTTGTGGCATGTGAACTCTTACTTGTGGCATGCATACTCTTACTTGTGGCATGCATATGGGATCTAGTTCCCTGACCAGGGATCAAACCTGGGCCCCCTGCATTGAGAGCACAGAGTCTTATCCACTACGCCACCAGGGAACTATTTCTTAACTACTGAATCATTTGTTGATTCTTTTGTTTCATTTAAAACCATTTAGTAAGTCTTTAAATACAATAAGTAACCATATTAAGAGAGATATATATACAACTATAGTAATATAGATGTAAAATAAATACTTAGAATAACCTATGGGAAAACAGATGAAGTAGTTGATCAGTTTACCTGTTTGAGGAAAGAAAGATCTTGCTTACAAGGTAACTTAAGTATGGCATGAAATGTTGAGTGGTACTTGGCCAAATGGCAGACAGCTAAGGAAATTTCACATAAATGAAAAAAATTCTAATATTTTCATGAAAATAATGAGTGGCCTCATGTAGATAATGTTTGGAGTATGTGAACAAGAATGATTAAGAAAATGCATTATCTCTGAGGGATTTTTTTTTGTGATCACAAAACAAAGTGAGTTTTGGTAAGCAATATTGAGGGAAACAGTATCTTATTTAGGTTACAAACTCACAAAAAGACTCTGTGCCTCTATATATATGTGTATGTATGTACATATGTATGTATGTACCTACCTATCTTATCTATTTATCCATTCGTCCATCCATCTGTCATCATTCTACCTGTGTTGGAATTCACTTATACAATATTTGAATTGAAAAAGGGAATAATACTTTTTCCTGGAAAAGAAAAAATGACTCTGATTTAGTTAATTGGTGTGACAAATAGGACTGGTATTGCCAATTCTGTCGTATGGTGGACATTTTCCATACATTGAATAAGCTGGATCAAGAGGTCTAATATTTTGAAGAAATATTTTTGAACTGCTTATACAATATGTTGAAAATGCATCCTTTAAAAATTACTAGCTCTTAAAAATATTAGACATGCTCTTAAAATACGCAAGAAAGTATAGAGTTTTTAAAATTCTGTTAAGATTATGCTACCAAAAAGTATAAAGATTGCTGGGTTAGAAAGTTATTACATGGGGAAAGTTTCCAGAGTATGGACTTAGGTTTTGGAGTCTCCACCAAGCAAACTGTTATTAATGAGAAATCATGTTTTAATCTTAGGATGTATTTGCTATGGTTTCGCTGATTGAAAACATAACTTTTGGATGAGCTATCTAGACTGTTCTTTCTCAGAATCAAAATTCTAATTCATTGTCCTATCAATAGAGGGCACTTTCTTTGTTGTGTTTAGATTTGAACTGAACTCTGGTAAACAGCAACCAGTATGATTGAGTTCACTCAAAGTCCTGGTGTTACCACTGGCATCACTTATCC
The DNA here is from genome assembly GCF_937001465.1 of Orcinus orca. NCBI lineage: Eukaryota > Metazoa > Chordata > Mammalia > Artiodactyla > Delphinidae > Orcinus > Orcinus orca. The sequence goes on from NC_064567.1 coordinate 71,229,599, forward strand.
TGAAAGTAACTCACTCTTCTATACCTGAATATGAGCCTGATTTCTTCTTTTTTGTTATCTTTACTGAGATTCGTGAAGAATCTGACAGCATAGGCTAGTTGTGTTAAAAATATTAATAAAGAGAGACTGTCATCCACTAGTAGCAAATTTCAACTTACCTTGTATTGATTAAATAAATCGTAGTTTTAAAATTTTATAGGCCCTGGAAGATACAAATTTTAATTGTTTTGGTCCAAACTTAAAATTGGTAGCATTTTAATATATCCTTTAGAAGATGCGGTGGCTAACTTGACTTACAAAATAATGAATATGAATACAATGGGTTAAAAATACTTAAAATCATTGTATAAGCCTTGAATTATTCAATGTAATTTGTCACCTACCAAGTTGTGTGGATAAAGACACATATCCACATTAATCACATTTAATATTTAATAAGCTACACACCCATGTAATAAACAATTTTATATTGAGTTTGAAATATTAACAAAAATTTCAAGTTTCTGTTTCTTATTTCCAGATCTCTAAAATTGAGACTGTTTCGTGTGTTTTCTGAAATGAAGCATTCTTTGAAATGTTCACAGCATACATAACTACTTGAAAGATGACAGAGGAGGGATTTCTTTGCATATAGATCTCAAACAGGGAGTTTCTCTAATTAAAAAAAAAAAAAATTCACACAATACACTCAAAAGAAAGCAAAGAATTCCAGCAGCACAGCGTTCCAGGGTGTTTCCGTTGCCAAAAGGCTGTATGAGTTTTATGAATACATACTTGAGTTTTGTTTTAATTGTGATAGTCTTACTTTTAAATCTACAAAGAACAACTCAAATCCCCCAACACACACACACACACACACACACACACACACACACACACACACACACACACACACACACACACACACACACACACACACACTCTCTCTCTCTCTCTCTCTCTCTCTCTCTTACGTCTATACATACTATCATTATTTAGAGCATTAAGGTAAATAAACTATGTAAAATATGTATCATTAGGATTGGGAAAGCTCTTATTGGTGACAGCTGTAGCCATGAAATGTACTTGATCCTGGGATGGTGTGAAAACGATGAGTTAGCTGATTCAAGAACAGATGGCCCCTATTCACCCCATGTGGCTAAACACACAAATGCCAACCTCAGAGACGCCTTACCTTTGCCCTGTCTGTCCCTTCTAGGCTGGTTCTGTTATATTAGGGGTTATTGCCTTCTTGGCCCTCCCTGCAATCAGCTTTTGAAGTCCATGGCCAAGAAGGCAGCGTGAGACACCATTATGAGAGAGGTGTTTGCTTAAAGATATAGTCTGAACAAGGTCCCATGGACCCCTTGATAATCTAGCAGGAAACCACAAACTCCAGCCAATATCTTCTAATCCCCTGAGGATTCGGAACTGCCCACCATAAAAACATAATGGGCTGTTTATCTGAGCAGCCAGGAGATAACATCTTAAAGTTACAGTCTGGGTTACAGACTGGTGACATAAAGCAATAAGAAATTCAAATACCTCCCTTGCCCTGGGAAAAACAAAATGCGAACAGCCCAGTGTATAGATACCACTGGATGCTCCTTTCTCATGCTAATGAGAGTCACAGTTTTCCCAACATTTTTCTGTTAAATAAATTAAATATACTTGGGAAGAAATGGATGGACCCTGCCCCTTTCTCCATTTGCATGCTTTATACTATTTTTGAAGTTTGGGACTATGTTAGGAAATATTCCCACTGGCACAATCAAGTGAATTTTTGTGGCACATTTTGACTTCTTTTCAAAGATTGCTTAAATTCTGTGACATTAATCATGATTGTCTAATAAAATACTACAGTGATTCTCAACAAGATGTTTTATTCCCAGGGCTCCCATACTGCAACAGATCAGACGCTCATTATTACATATGTGTATGTGTGTGTGCATGTGAATAATATATTTTTTTCTGTGGTTCTTTGTTTCTCTGCTGGGGCAGAATTAAAATATCTCAAAGTTTAAAAATTCTTCTCAAAAGGCCTGTTATTTGTCTGCATTGCTGACATTAGGAAAAAGAAAAGCTAGACTTGATATTTAAACTATGTCTATTGAACACATAATATAGTGGAGATTTTAGAACCATTTGTTTCTAGTGAGCCTGTTTGTTATTATCAGTCAGCTGGGAGAATCCTATGCCTATACAGGATTTTCCTTTCCCCTTAAATAAATGAATCTCTGTGACTATGGATAGGGACCAAATTAACCACTTAGTTGCTAGACTCCTCCCCACTGGATAATATAGGTATTTTAGCATATATAAATATGACCATTACCTATGTTTCAACCACCTTGGTTCATTTTAACCATTTCCTGAACATTCAATAGGATTGTTTTCATAACCAAGCTTATTTAATTATAAAAATAGGCTCCATGTATCAGTCTAATATGCTTAATCTAATCTTTTTCATCCTCAGACCTGCATGTATACATTTCTGATCTATTGTATTTAACAAGTAGCTTTCTTTTCCATTTCTCCCAGGGGTAAGTCACATGATTTTACGTCAGACTCAGCTTAATCAGAAGCTTTGCCTGCTCTTACCTATTTATTTTCTTCTACCTTTTCAGTAAAAACATAAAATTGCTCTGAAAAGTATAGAAATAGCTTAAGTCACAACTGTGTTGCGCTGTTCAATAAAGCTACCTTCACGAGAGACTGCCCCTTTAGGCTGAAGCCTCTGGAACTGATCTCAAACAGAATATACTCCATCCCAAACCATATTCCTTAAGGATGACTGAAAAGTGAGACATCTGCTCTCCTTGGGCATGTGCACTATGCTGCTTTCTCTTACAACTTGAAAACGTTTTATTAGCTTTAAGAATTTGTTTAATCAAATCCTCGTGGAGGTCCTTCTCACTCCTGGGGCTATTTAGTAAAATATGGATTAGGGCAAAGCGCCCTAATGTGTCTTGCGGAGAGTCATCATGGGGAGAGCCACCAAGGATGGGGGAGAGGAACAGTCTCCAGAAAACAGCTTTTAGCCAAAAAGAAGGAGAAAAATGAGGCTTTGGCAGGAAAAGCTCCTCATGTTTGAAACAAAACTATGAAAGAAAGTATGTCAGTAAAAAAAGATTTCCCCAAAGATTCATTTGGAATAGAATTTTCAATATAATGAAGATAAAGCACTTTTTGAGAACCCCCTCTAATAATATTTCATTCCTAATAGAATTGCCTGTGAGCAGCTGAAACAAGGGCAGGGGAAGATATTTATTGAATAAATTACATCGTTGAAATAAATAAAAATATACTTACCTCAGTTAGACATCTTGTTGGATTTCCTAGAATGTAATAATTTTGCTGAGTAATCAAATTAGCACGTAACAAAAGAAAAACGCTCGATTTTAGTACCCGAGGAATAGGAAAGGTTGGGAGAAAGAAATTTCACACTGTAAGTGAAACACTTCTCTACCCTAAATGTGTTAGCGTTCTGAAGTCAGGAGTTTCACTGATCTCGTTCCTTGGAGTGTTCTCTAGCGAGAATAATCATCTACAATGAGCGCACTTATTTACCTGTGGTATTGTGCAAGGGATGAACAAAACAAGTTGTGCACAGATAACCCCTGCTTGTAGGAAAGGTCAGTCTGATATAATAAAGCATGATACAGAGTTATTCAGGGGGAAAGGAACAAATATATTCGGCAGTTTGCTTGCATGAGCTATTTGCAAACAATTTACATGTTTAGGCCAGAGAATAAGTTTATTGATCACAGTAGGAGAAAGGGAACACTTTGAGAATTGATGGACTTTCAGCCTGGGGGTTAATTGCAGCAAGGTCTATGAAACTAGGCAAACCTGGATTTGTGTCCTGACTCAGCCTTGTGTAAGCTACGTGACTTCAGGCTGGTTGTTAACCTCTCTAAACTTCAGTTTCCTCATTTATTAAACAGAAACAACACTATACTCCTAGTTCATGTAAAACACTTGCATAGGGCCTAAGCAGTGGTAAGTTAGACCAGAATTACTGAATCGATAATGCTCCTGTCAAGCTTTAATCCATTTTCATCTTTCTTAACTTCTTTACTCCATGGTCTTCCTCTTGCCAGTCTTACAAACAGACCTCCAGTAGAATTTCCTCTCTTGCATTTTCTGAAGATAGGCATAGAGTTTCTGTTTTTAACTTTCTTAATTTCCTTTTTTATCCCTATCTCACTGAGTGCCAGTATTTGACCATGAAAAGGGTGACTTTTCATATCCTGGCAGGAAGCGTTGTTTTCTTGTCCTTGCCAGCCGTTCACTCTCATGTCTTCAGTCATCTTTCTACGAAATACTCTCGTACGTCTTAACTACACCTTAAACTAAAATGGAGCTTTTATTCATTCCTAAGGTCTCTTCTCCCTTTCATTGTCAGTCACCATTAGTCAAGAATGTACCGGTTGACTCACTCTGGTTTGCAATCTTTGTAGTCCAGCACGCTGTTCCTCTATTTTATCAATCTGGAGTCACTTTAATGTTTCAAGTGGAATTGGAGCCAGATACCTCATATTCTGCTCACCTCCACATGACCTTTACACAACTGGCAAAGGATCTAGAATCAGTATAATGCTGGCTATGACTGGGAACAGAGATTCTGCTGAATGTCCGAGACTGAAATACTCATAATTACAATAAGCATGATTCCTGTCTTTCCAAAAACACCCAACAATTGGAACACGTACAAGCTTTAAAATACCTTGAATAATTTGTAAATCAGCTATACTTCAGGAAAAAAGAAGATGAAGAAAAGAATCCTACCAATTAAAACAAAAAAAATTCCTTGAATAAAAAATATTATTTTCCCTATTTTTTTAAAATATTTTCTAATTTAGTAAGAAGTAGAACTTGACTGAAATGGTCAGGTTTGTTTTCTACTTCACATGTGCCTACCATATAAGTAGAAGATAATTATGAAAGACGCACTGTTCCTCACACTCCCAATATATTACAAAAGGGGAATGAGCCTCTCTCCTTGGCTCGGTTTCTCTTTCTTATAAGGACACCATTCATATTAGATTAAGGCCCCACCTAATGGCATCATTTCAACTTAATCACCTATTAAGGATATTATCTCCAAAAATGGTTACATTTTGAGGTACTGGGTTTGGGACTTCAACATATGAATTTGATGGGGGACACAGTTCAGCCCATAATATCCTCATGGAGATTAATGTCTATTTGAAAGAATAAGCAGTACATAGCAGGGATGAATTTGCTGTACACCCTTGGATTCATAAAATATTGTGCTGATTTATTGTTCTGAATCAAATTTGATCTGGCTTTGGGTTTCCCACTTGCTAGATCCTCAACAAAGGTCAATGGGGATCCCCCTAACCATCCCCAAAGTCATGCTGAGACCTGAGTGAGAGGGTAAAGGGGGCTTCCGTAGTTAAAGAGTTTCACAGGGGGCTGTAGCCTTCATTCCATCACGGCTGCTGTTGTCCACTGTCCAGGCTGATGTGATCCATTTGAAGGCATGTATTTTCACTCACTCTGTGCCAAGCTAGGGCACAGGGATGTTTTTTGTTGTCCTTTGGCTCCTAATTTCACAAGCTCTTGGAGTGTTCTGTTGCTGTCAATATGTGTATGCTGCCCCATCAGCACTCCTGCCACTTCCAGAAAAACTGTCAAGGGAAGATAAAATTCCCTATCATTTCAAGAAACTAGTCTTTCATTTAGGGAATTTTATTTTATTTTTTAAATTAATTAATTTGTTTATTTTTGGCTGTGTTGGGTCTTTGTTGCTGCACGCGGGCTTTCTCTAGTTGTGGCGAGCGAGGGCTATTCTTTGTTGTGGTGCGCGAGCTTCTCATTGCGTTGGCTTCTCTTGTTGTGGAGCACGGGCTCTAGGCCCACGGGCTTCAGTAGTTGTGGCTCACAGGCTCTAAAGCACAGGCTCAGTAGTCGTGGTGCACGGGCTTAGTTGCTGCGCGGCATGTGGGATCTTCCCGGACCAGGGCTCGAACCCGTGTCCCCTGCACTGGCAGGCAGATTCTTAACCACTGCGCCACCAGGGAAGTCCCTCATTTAGGGAATTTTAAATGCGTGCATTATTCTCTGTTTGCTCCCTACTTCACATCTCCAACCTGCTCTGTGCCCACGGAGATCAGCCTTTACAGTCTGCAGCCTCAGGGTCCCTTGATGCCAGATGCACGGAGCCCATGCCGGTACTGGCAGGAGCTCAGACGGCAAGAGGAGAGAGAGAGTGGAGTGTCTATTCCCTGACCGCTCCTCCTACCCACCCGGCCTTGGGCAGGCTCAACGTTCTTCTGCCTCAGATCACAGCTTCTCTCAGGGGGCCTTTTCCCCACAGCTCCAGATTGTCTCACTCTGTCTCCTTGCCCCCCAGCCCTAAACGTTGCAGTGGCTTTCCACTCGTGCAAGTATCACTCTAGCCTCAGTAAAACGTCCCTTTGTTTTTGTTTTTTTGGGTTTTTTGCGGTACACGGGCCTCTCACTGTTGCGGCCTCTCCCGTTGCGGAGCACAGGCTCTGGACGGCGCAGGCTCAGCGGCCATGGCTCACGGGCGTAGCCGCTCCACGGCACATGGGATCTTCCCGGATCAGGGCACGTACCCGTGCCCCCTGCATCGGCAGGCGGACTCTCAACCAGTGCTCCACGAGGGAAGCCCCGTCCCTTTGTTTTAAACTCTGTTCTCACACCCTTTGAGGTGCCATCTGCTTCCTGAGGATGCAGTGGTGAGAATGAGAAAGATAAATTCACTGTCCTCATGGAACTTACTTCCTGGGAGTGGTGAGGGTATGGGAGTCAATTAGCAAACAAAAAGTTAAACGTGGATAGTATTAGTAGCATTAAGTGCTAAATGAAAAATAAAATCAGGCGATATGACAGAGTGACACAATGGCTACCTTAGGTTTAGGATTCTCCCTTTCATCTCTAAGAAACCACGCCTGGAATTGGGCCAGTTTCTCTCCTTTCAACTCAGGCTCCAATCCCTAATTCCCTCCCTCTCATGATGATCTATATTAAATCATCTTGTAAGGCTGGATTTCCAAACAGAAATCTGGCGGAGATTGTCTTCTGGTATCTGGCAGCTTCTCATTTCCTCTGAACCATAAAAACCATCAATAGCCTCTGAAAACCAAAGAACCTAGCACTCAGAACCCAAAGGCCTGGGATTTCTCTGTGAATAGAAGTGGGCAGCGTGTATGTGTGTGTGTATGGGGCAGGGGTGGGAGATGGGGGAGCAGGTGCTGGAAAGAAAATACTGTCATTTTCCCAAAAGGAAGAAAAGGCACTAATTAACATCTTAATAGATTGTTTTTCCATATACATCTGCAAGAAAATTTAAACTAATAGTAGGCAGGATAACTAAACCTTACTAACTCTTGTTTTATCATATATATTTGCATTTATTCCAGAGCTAAAATTCTATGAATTTATGGTTTTTGTGGGATGAGTGACAAAAATAAGTGCTCTAGGCTTTCGGAAGATCACTTCAAGTCAAGATGGTCAGGAATAGGACAGGTTTTATGAAGAAATGACATTCCAGAGACTCCATGGGTTGTCATAGACTCGCCTTACTGTGATGTTTGCCCTCTTCTACATAAAGTTCTCCTTTTTGTTTAGCAGAACGACCTCAAATCCTCAGCCTTTCCTTTCTCTGTAACGTGCTCAGTGGATTCTCTACCCTTCCTCCCACTTTGGCCAAATCGTCTGATCCTTGAGCTTCAGCAGAAATGTCCTCACCTCCTTGAAGAGCCTCCTTATTTCCCAGCTGGAAGAACTTGCTCTTGTTAACTGCTCATGATACTGTTGGCGTCTCTTCGCTTGTTCATCCCCTTATCTTTTCTTGTTGTAGTCCACGACCTTGCCTTATGTCTCTTATTGGCCTGCAAGCACTTGGGAATCTAATACAGCATCTTAGAGTAGGTAAATGTACACCAAGAATACCTTGACTCTTATAAGATAGATAAGATGTATTCAAAGCTCCTTTCCATAGAATTTGGAAAGCCCATTTCTCTCCCCAAGATTATGAAGTATCTAGGTTTGTTCTGGTGAGGATAGTGGGATATTTATAGTTTCACGGATGTCTTAAAGGTTTTAAGCTCTGGAAAGCTCTCATTTGGATCAGTGAATACCAGAACTCTTGCCTTAGAGATGGGAGAGTTTAGGTATAAACCTGGGGAATGAGAGAATGTGGGATGAAAGAAAGATCTCTCTTTCATCTTCACATCAGGATCATCCTCACGTGAAAGAAGAAACCAACTCCATGTGCATCCAAAGACTTAGAAACTGCAGGCAGATGCTATGAAAACAAGCTCCAATAAAAAAACCAAATGATCCCAAGGGTGTAGAATCCATCCTGCAGGATGTAGTTCTATTCAGCAGATGGAAAAGGTAGAGAAGGAAGGAGGTTCTCCCACAAATCACTAGAACACTCTGATTTGTTAAATGTTTCCCAGGTAAAATAGACAATTCACAGATTAACTGTCTGTTAAAAACGTTTGTCACTAGGTGAGGAATAATAGGAATTTTAAATTAGTTAATTTGCAGGTGATGAAGTTTTGTCTAAAAAGGTTTTTAAAGAGGGACACATCATAAGATGCTGTGATGCATATCAAGAGTACATCACTCATGTTATTCCAAGTTGAGTCATGCTGCTAGTGTAAGAATTCCCCACAGATGTTGTGGTGTCATATTATTTGACAGCCAAATTTGATTACAGGTGGGTCATACTGCAACCTTGAAGAGCAAAGTAAAATCCAGCAATGATATCATTGTGGTCCATCCTTATGAGAAAGGCCATAGATCTTTGGAGCCATAGCTAGTTTATTCCTTGGAGAAGAGTAGACCAGTGATCCTCTGTCATGCAACCCAGTGATGTGAAACCAGATAAAGAAAACAAAATGCACCAAAGGGCAACATGCATGGTATATGAGGCATTTAGAGTTTACTTTACTCTTGGTAGTGTAATGACTATTGGTAGAATAGTGATATCCTGAGAATAGGTATAAGTATTTAAGGTCATTTTCAGCATCATCCAGATACAGAATAACCTTGAAAATCAAGGTTAAAGGTGACTTCCATAGAATTGGTTCTGATCAAATTTGTACCTATAATGTATGCCGTAGTCATAGTATATTTTACTTTTCATATGTAGTATACATATCTAATATATTTTAGATATTTTTACAATATTTTCCATGATAGTTTATTTTATTCTAAAGGAAAAGACATACTTTCTTACACTGTCTCTTAACATATGGAAGGAAGATATCCTCATATGGAGCCCATTTGTAAATGTTGCATGGAATTGTTGGCACCTCACAAATGTATGTGTATTTTTTTTAAAGATTAATATTCTAGAAGTAAGCATAATATAAAAGCTAAGAGCCACACCAGTTGCACTGTTTTTATATAGTCAGTGCTTGGTAATTTTTCATTGACTGTATAGATATGAACGTTAGAATATATTTGGATCTAGCACCGTAGCTGAGTGATCTTTGGGAAGGTATTTCTTTTTCTGTTTTCAGTTTTCTCATCTTTGAAAATCGTCGTAAAAACCCACATGTTTAGGTTATGAGAATTAAATGAGATAATGTTTTAAAGCTTTTTAAAAACTACGAAAGTATCTTAAAAGTGGGCGGAAGTATTATTATTATTATGCGGTTTTCTTCTTCATCAGTAGGTAAGAAACCTCTAAACGTGTGTTATGTGTCAAGTTAACATTTTCACTGGAAATCAGTCTAATTCAATGATTCTCAACCAGAGGTGATTTTTGTACTCCAGAGGATGTTTGGCAATGTCTGGAAACATTGCAGCTGATACAACTAGATGGTGCTACTAGCATCTAGTGGGTAGAGCCCAGGGATGTTGCTAAACATCCTGTAAGGCACAGGACGGTTCCCTACAACAAAGCATTATCTGATCCAAAATATCAGTAGTGTGGAGGCTGAGAAATATTGGTCTAATTTTTAATTATAAAAAACTTGTGGGCTTCCCTGGTGGCGCAGTGGTTGCGAGTCCGCCTGCCGATGCAGGGGACACGGGTTCGTGCCCCAGTCCAGGAAGATCCCACGTGCCGCGGAGCGGCTGGGCCCCGTGAGCCATGGCCGCTGAGCCTGCGTGTCCGGAGCCTGTGCTCTGCAACGGGAGAGGCCACAACAGTGAGAGGCCCACGTACCGCAACAAAAAATACAAACAAAAAAACTTGTATGTGTCATTAATTGTAATGATTCTAATAAAAATTAGAATAATCTCCTTGCTAGAATTTGGGAGAAGACAGATTTGTGCTGAACCTATGTAGGCCTGAGATTTAGGTATTTCAGTTTCACTAAGGACGTGCTCATGCTCTCTAAAAATGATGTTACACAAGAGCTTAGGTGGTATGTTTATACTGCTGTTCTCATCCCTGTACTACAAATACTCGTCTTAAATATTAGAAAACTACCTAAAGAGGAATTTTCAGTGAAAAAGTTCTATTTAGTTGTAGCACATACAACTGAAATTTTCTCTGCTTAGAAATTTTGTTTGTCTTTTGGGCATTGAGGGGAATCTAGCATTCTTGAGAACTAGACCAAAGGCTATGTAAGTATATATAAATAATGCAGTCTTTTCAACACATGGCTAATTTCCATGGTCAAACTTTCTCCAGTTCTTATCCAAATCTCTTCCACATCCCTTCTGGAGAAAGAGATCTTAATTTTCTGTCTAAAATCTGTTTGTATTCAAGACAGTCATTCATATCAGAATAATAGAATTTAAACTACTTGACAGAGAAATGTTTTTCATTTGTAGATGGAGGCTGCTGTCAAAGTAGAATGAGAGGAAGTTTGGCAGCCCATCTGATGATTATTTAATACTTAAGGGATTAGGCTACTTGACATACTTGGTACCCCCCTTCCAGACACTTAACAGTCCAGGATTCTAAGGTAATGACATAGCAATAGACACTTTACTCCCCTCTCCTTTTAAAAAAAGAAATTATTTACAGTTTTCTTTCTGTTTCATTTGGACCACGTGTGCCTGATCCTGGCCCAGAAAATAAGAGGAATCTTATACCAACCTTCCTAATTACTGTTGACATCACAGAGTATGTAAATTTTCATTAAAGCCTTGAGAAGTGGTTCAGTAGATGTGAAAATGCAGTTTTATTCTAGGCAGAAAAGAAGTTAAAACCCTGGAAGCTGGGAACGTAAAAAGAAAGTCAGTATGTTGAAAAACAGTGAAGAGATTGAAAAATAGCATGCAGTTAAGGAGATTTGAGGACTTTCAGGCTGCAGGCAAGTGGAAATAGTAGAAATAATTACACGTATTCTCATTCTCCCCTTCCATGCTCCCCGCAAAAGGAAGATTGACAAAAATAAATTCCAGCTTCCAATTCTTACTTGAATTTACCCAAGATAAAATATAAAGTGATCATTGTAAGTTGTAAATTAGGTATTTTGAATAATTTAGGTACAGAGGTCAATTAGTGGTGCAGGTAAATGTTTGAAAGGTAGCTCTCTAAAACAGACAGACAAACAAACAGGCCTGTGGTGTAATACTTGCACGTGGCCAATTTCAGCTACCAAAGTGAAGTCACTAACACAAGTTAAGAAGAGATATGCAGTAGCAAACCGTTACATAGTATTTCCACCAGAGGACTACAATAGAGATAAATAACCCCAGGAGCATATACAGTAGCAACTGTGCTGAAAAATTAGGAAATGATGAGTTTTGAGTATTTAATACCTTTGTTTTTAATATGTTTTAAATTGTAAGCTTATATAATATTTAATAATGGCTGTGCTTGCAGAGTCTCTGGAAATTTAGCCACCAGTTCTCAGAAGTGAGTATAAGCTGACCAGTGATGGGGATAGTTCTTCCAACTTCCCACATTACTTTGCTCTATGGAGTTGGAACTTGACATAAAAGATGATGAGTAGTCACTGAAGGTCAGTACTTTGGATGAAATCATTGTTTTTGAAATTTTGACCATTAAAAATATAGCAGAGAAGAAACCCTGCAGGAGAAATTTCACTCTAACAATGGAAAGAGGTAGAATAAGGTGTAGCAGTATTAAGAAAGATTATAAATATTACAGTACTTTATATGATAAAACCAATACAAGATTTACAGAAAAAATATAGAAGGAGGAAAATGACTGGGGCGACTAAGAATCTTTTAGCCTATTCATATTTGCATGTAGATTTTAAAGGGGCTGTTGGATTACACAATTCATGTGCACCTTGTTCAGGTAAATAGGTATGACCTCTGAATGACAACATTAAATCGGTTTGTGTGTGATGTGTGTTTATGTGTATGTGAGTGTGTGTGTGTGTGTGTATGTGTGTGTGTGTTTTCAAATTTGGCATCTACCAGACAAAATTTGAAATGCAGTTTTTATTAAGAATCCTTGAAACCTTTAGTAATGATCTTTTGCAATTAGAGCATGAAAACGAAGTAGACATTTTCTCTAGACTGCCTGAAAATTTAAGGTACATTTTTGTCTTTCTGCCAAGAGAATTGGGTACTTTAAGAGCTAAACCCTATATTGCTATGGCTTTTATCAAAAAGTTTCCGTTTAATGTATTACTCTGGATTTTCCAGTTCCTTTCTTGTCTTCAGAAAACCACAATGAACTATTTTTTCGTTGATTAAAATAAAAGTAGAATGCTTCATCTTGGAGGAGAAAAGAATAACTGAAGATCGAGCTTAAAGGGAAAAAAATTACAAAAAACTATGTGCCACAATGAAGCTTTGAAAACAGAGCCCATAAAAAAATGAAAGAATGACAATTTGTAAATCAGGAGTCCCGAAGTTCTGTTTCATGATTATGTTGCAGTTTAATTTCTTTATATCTTTCTGCCATTGTTAAAAAAAAAAAAAAAAAAAAAAAACAGCCAGAACTTCAAAGGGACTCTGCATGTGTTCCGAATCAGGGCTTCAGAGCTGATGTCTGACAGCCCAGAAATTAAAAGGAAATAAATGTGCTGTTTAAACTCCCATTTTTTCCAACAACAACAACAACAAAATCACCTTTTCTATATTAAGAGTTTTTTTTTTTTTTTCTTTGCTAACTTTAAAATTCTGTCCTCTCAGATATTTCCTCATTTGCCAATTACGGGCCTGGGTCCATGGAGTGCAGCATTCTCATGGACTTCAGAGAGAATTTTCAGACAACCAGAGGGGATGTCAAGACTTTGGGATCAGCCTTTGTGACTTTTTCTATACGTTAAAACAGATTCCCTCCTGAAAAAAAAAAAGACAAAGAACCGTAGTTGTTAGGCCATGCCCAAACACCTGTGTTTGACTGTTCTTACATTTTCTTGGGATGACGGAAACAGACATCCCAAAGAACAAAGACAGGCTCAGGATGGTTTGTGTTTGAAAGTGCACTAGCGTGGATATGAAACGTCAGTCAGCAGCCAGAGGTTTGGCAGCCGTTTCTTGGAGTTCCGAAGAGAGTAATTAGAGTGTGACCTGGAGAGCTCTGCTGCATGGGGGTATAGATGAATCTTTCACTCGGGAAGAATCATGGATGTAAAGGAACTAGGTTTTAGTTCCTTTACAAATGAGAAAGTGAAGATGCTGCATCTCAGAGTGGCAACATGATTTGCTCAAGATAACACAGTAAACTGGTGTCGAATTTTGGTGAATTCTGTATCCTGTGTCTAATGAGGTGGCTCTTGGGCTTTAGGGAGAAAGGGGCACATAAACATTTTGGGTTTAGGTGGTGCTTTCTACCTCCCTATCAGAACCATTATTCTCAAACCTACCTTTTAATAGATATTAGCAAACGGCCAGGAAATGTGGGCATACAGCAGCCAGGAGCAAAGGGCTTCCCCGCCACATCTTTGCAAAGAAAAGCAAGCCACCCTGGGAATATGCTAGCTTTAATGCGCTTGGGTTCTTTCTCTCATCTCTCACATGCCATCTCACAGTCTGCACATCTGGCCTGCAGAGTATCCCAGAATGTTTATTTCCGGACCTGAGAGGCTTTCCTGAGCGTGGCTCGGGTAGAGTCCACATTTTGTTCATGTTAAGTCACATCTCCAGAGGAAGGAGACGATCCACTTCAGTATTCACATTACATTTCAAGTCCTGCAAGCACACGTGGTGGAGAGAAACGAGTCAGTAAAGGTGAGCTGAAATGCTTTCAAAGTTCACAAATAGGAAATCTTCCTACATTCCTTGGGAAAAAGCACCGAGAATGCAAAAGCACTGATCTCCCTGGCTCAACTGTCACAGTGTTTGCGGTCAGTCAGGAGTAAGAACTCAGGTCCAAGCATAGGCACCGCTCAATCTAAATGTCCCTTTGCACATGAGAATGAGGAACACTGGCTTTTTATTTATTCAGTAAATACGACTGTTTTGGTTTGGATGACAGGTCAAAAATTGGGATATTGAACAACTTCAGAATTTCACAATTAAATTGGAAATAAAAAAGACATGCAAGAAAAGACAGTACCTGGTTAAGTGAATTCTGCAGGGAAAATGTATAGTGATCAAGGAAATTTCTCTAAGAGTAGTGACAGGGGGCAGCAGAGCTGGCTCTTGGATGATGAATTAAATATAAATAAGAGGAGAAGGGAAAGCAGATGGAAAGAAAGACATGAGTAAACACATCGCATTTGCTCTCTCCAGCAACCATTTGTTGCACTTTGCTGTGTCCTCACATAGTGCTTAAGCAGAAATGTGCAGTCTTCCATGTATTCACCATAATCTCAAGTGTTATTTACTCCGAATTCACAGAAGAAGAAATGGAGAGCCAGGAAAATTAAAGAACATTTCTGAGATGTCAGTGGTGGCTCTTACCCAAAGCAATCTCCAGAAAGAAAGCATCTTTAGGATCGTCAGTTTGACAGTATGGCATATTGGGGCCTGGGTTACCAAACCAGGTAGTTTGAGCATTGTCATAGGCAGATGTTAAGGGGATTTTAGGAGGAGAAGCTGTGGAAGGTGGATCATGGATAATATTTAGACATGTTCAGTTAGAGTCGAGTGTGGATGTATAAAGAAATGCCCTCCTGGGCAATTTGTGAATGAGAGTTAAATCTAGAAAAGGAGGGTAAGGAGAGATGGAGATTTCAATCTTTGACTTAGTGATTATGGATGTAAATGGTGTAGCAGTGAAAGGATTCACCGATAGACAGAGTTTGCAGAGGAGGAGTAGAGCACTGAGGGCAGAACTCTGGGAGTACCCACATTTCTCAGGAGGAAGGGGGTAGAGGAGCCAGCAGCTAGACTCGGAACAGGAAAGGAAGGAGGGACACCTGAGAGTATGATCGCATAAGGCCAGTTGAGAAGAGCGTTTCATAAAGCAGGGGAGAAAAAATGTTGATACAGAAAGTCAGTATCGTTCAAGAGACATTCTCTAGGGCTTCTCTGGTGGCGCAGTGGTTGAGAGTCCGCCTGCCGATGCAGGGGACACGGGTTAGTGCCCCGGTCCGTGAAGATCCCACATGCTGCGGAGTGGCTGGGCCTGTGAGCCATGGCCGCTGAGCCTGCGCATCCGGAGCCTGTGCTCCACAACGGGAGAGGCCCACGTACCGCAAAAAAAAAAAAAAAGAGACATTCTGTAGACTAATGTAACTAAATGAGATATTTATATAAATGATTTACAATTTTCCCCACTTATTTATGCTAAGAATAGTTATAAGAATTCCAGGCCTTCTTCAGGTGATCATTAAAAATTGACCCTAAATTAAGCCAACAAAATAACCATGCTTTTATTGCCTTTCCTTGTTTATTGTCTGTCTCTCCTCAGTAAAAACTTAGTATATCCTTGGGTGATATATTCACACACAGTCAGTTTGACCATATAGTCCTACAAATGCTGCACCCTCAGTTGTTTCAGCCAGAAACAAAACTTCAGTAGATCCAATTATTTGACTGAATCAACCAATTGAAATGATGAAATATCCTAAGAATCTGCTTTTCCTTTTATGCTCGATGATGGCAGTTGGAATTCACCAGAGTTCTCTTGATAATAAACTTAGTTTTAATTTAATTTAATTTATGGACCTGAAAAATTGTTTTCCATTAAGACTCATGACTCCTCAAATGTAGTTGTCTGGTTGGTTGAACATAGGCCAAGTCTTTTTGTTTAATAGTATTGCATGTCTCAGATCCTCTATTCAAATCAAGCCTTGCACTTTGAAGTAGCAGGTAATAAAGAGACAAGTACAACATAGAAAACTTTCCTCAATAAATACTTGAGGTAATAAATAGTCATGATTAACTTAAAGGCCTAATCAACAGAAAATTCAGTGCACTTAAGCAAAATTTTATTATCTTTAGAAACATGAAATCGAAAGGGCAGTAATATGCTGTTTTGCAAATTATTGTTTCCAAAGAGCTGCCTATTATCATTATAACCTAAACTATTTATTTATCATTAGTGGAATGTCTTCTTCATGTTGGCATTTCACTCTTTATAATTTATCATAAGAGTAACCAAAATGATGGTAACAAGGTTTGGTCTTAAATGTGAGTTAATAATTTCCTTTAAGACTATATTTTGGGGGGAGAGCCAGGACACAGTTTCACTTGAGAAGGCTTCCTAATAGAGGAAAAAGGCTTTTATCATTCCAGAATTAACAAGTTATATAACTTATTATAATGGATCACCGTTTTATGAATTTTGTAAAAGTTAACATTTAATTTTTGAGATGCCTAAACTCTCCTGATAAAGATAACCCACTGACATAAATTCACCATGTAAGAACCCTTCTTAAAAGTGTATTTCATGGAGACCAGAAGGAAGAGGAGAATTGCACTTAAAAGGGAGCCTGGGGGGCTTCCCTGGTGGCGCAGTGGTTGAGAGTCTGCCTGCTGATGCAGGGGACACGGGTTCATGCCCCAGTCCGGGAAGATCCCACATGCCACGGAGCGGCTGGGCCCGTGAGCCATGGCCGCTGAGCCTGCGTGTCCGGAGCCTGTGCTCCGCAACGGGAGAGGCCACAACAGTGAGAGGCCCGCGTACCGCAAAAAAAAAAAAAAAAAAAAAAAAGGGAGACTGGGGTGCAACACAGGGCAGGGAAAGGGTGAAATACCAGGTTGAAATTCTACTTTGTATACAATTTCATGACAGCCCAAACCTGGAGTAACAATGAAGTCAATTATCTTTATTTCGATGTCTGTTTGTCTTGTTGATAAGCAAAATAAAACTGGATCTATTTTGCTTGTTTCTTGATATGCTTAAATTGTTGACTACTACAAATATCAAAGGATCAACCCAAATGGCAGAGCTGGAAGGACCCTTCACGATCTTGTAGTCACATGGCTCTGAAACGTAATTCGAGGGCCTTATTTTAAGAGTCTGGGGGACTTCCCTGGTGGTGCAGTGGTTAAGAATCCGCCTGCCAGTGCAGGGGACATGGGTTCAGTCCCTGGTCCAGGAGGATCCCACATGCCGTGGAGCAACTAAGCCCGTGTGCCACAGCTACTGAGCCTGCACTCTAGAGCCCACGAGCCACAACTACTGAGGCTGAGTGCCACAACTACTGAAGCCCATGTGCTTAGAGCCCCTGCTCCACAAGAGAAGACACTGCAATGAAAATCCCGCTCACCTCAATGAAGAGTAGCTCCTGCTCGCTGCAACTAGAGAAAGCCCACACACAGCAATGAAGGCCCAACGCAGTCAAAAATAAATAAATTTAAATGCGGAGTCTGGGTCTCACCCCAGAGATTTGGATTTTAACTTGTTCGGGAATGAGCCTCAGGAATCTGCATTTTAATAAACACCTACATGATTCAGATTAGCCAGAGGTTAACCTCACTTTAAGAAATACTTAATCCAACCCCTTTAATTGACCCATAGAGAAATTAAAACCTAGAGATGGGAATTAGCTTTATCCAGCAGAACTCGAATTTAGTTGGTAACATTCTTTTTTTTTTTTTTTTGGCCGTGTTGGGTCTTTGTTGCTGCATGCGGGCTTTTCTCTAGTTGCGGGAAGCGGGGACTACTCTTCGTTGCGGTGTGTGGGTTTCTCATTGCGGTGGCTTCTCTTGTTGCAGAGCACGGGCTCTAGACACGTGGGCTTCAGTAGTTGTGGCTCGCAGGCTCTAGAGCGCAGGCTCAGTAATTGTGGCTAACGGGCTTAGTTGCTCTGCGGCATGTGGGATCTTCCCGGACCAGGGATGGAACCTGTATCCCCTGTGGTGGCAGGCAGATTCTTATCCACTGCGCCACCAGGGAAGACCCGATAATATTCATTTTTATTGTTGATTAATGTTACCCAAACTCAGAATCAGTAGTGCCACACTGGCTGTGTCACTGATGTTTCACAAGATAGTCTAGATAATCTTTTCTAGAAACTAACATCCCTTAGGCAGTAAGACTCAACAGATGTCTTGGGTGGATTTAAGGAGCTGGCAGAGAACATCTGGGTATCTCTCAAGAGAAGTCATTTTTCCTTAATGAATTTGAGGTTGAAAGTTTTTATGATGAGTTACACAACTCTTTTGAGACATAATAGTTATGATAAAAGGCACATTCCTTTAACAGTCATTTTAAATTTATTTTGTCATCTGTTACTAGTTAGGTAATTTTGGTCACTCAGTTCTTTTTTTTCTTGAAGCTATGACGCTTTTGATTGGGATAAGAAGAATGCCAGTGGTCATACCTTAATAAAATTCCCACATTTTTCAGTTGTGGATCAGGCTGTTAATATCCAGATTCTGCAATTTTAACTCTTTTTGGTAAATCTGTACTGACACTTTAAGGGAGGAGCAATAGACTAGACAGGTGCATATCTGAAGTGTATTCCAGCTTGACTCCCAGCCTAGTGTATCTGTAATGGTCTTTAGTTTGAAAATCGGTTGCCTAATTTCATTACAGACTCTTTTTTAAAAATTTAACATTTATTTATTTTTTTTATTTTTGGCTGCATCGGGTCTTGGTTGCAGCTTGCGGGGTCTTTGATGAGGTGCACAGGCTCTTCATTGTGACGCACTCGGGTTTCTCTCTAGTTGTGGCGTGTGGGTTTTCTCTCTCTAGTTGTGGCGTGCAAGCTCCAGGACCTGTGGGCTCTGTAGTTTGCGGCACACAGGCTCTCTAGTTGAGGTGGATGAGCTCAGTAGTTATGGCGTGCGGGCTTAGTCGCCCCGCGGCACGTGGGATCTTAGTTCCCCAACCAGATATCGAACCCGCATCCCCTGCATTGTGAGGCAGATTCTTTACCACTGGACCACCAGGGAAGTCCCTCATTACAGACTCTTATTGAAAGACATCCATGACCTCCCAGTTCTAATGATTCTGGAATTACCAGCAGATTATGCTCCTTCATTTATTCTGATATGTAGTCCAGACTTTGGACTAGCTGGACTCCAGCTAGTCCCCAAAGTCCTGAAAACTCTTCTTTATCTTTGATCTACCCATTCTGACACTGGCCTCTGCTTAGTTCACTCTGTCAACATTCAATGCTACAGTCTTGTCATCTTTCAGGTCTCTTAAGTGCCTTGAAGTATTTGACCTAAAAAGCCACCACGCTCCCTGAAACACTCTGTTTTTGCCACATTTTAGAGTATCTTATGTAAGGTGGATATTGGGCCTCATTGTGCCTTAAGATGCAAGACCTCTAGCATGATCTAGGGAAGACTCCTTTTTCATGTTCCACATCTCCAGCTCGGGAAAGCAGGAAAAAAGTACAGTATAAAAATCATGATGCAGTGTACTCTGGAATATTTCATTCCTCCCCCCCGCCGCCCCAAAATGATAGTTATACTCATATACTGATGGATATGTGAGGAAGTTCCTATTTTCATCTACCTGTAATTCAGTTAATGATTTTTTTTAATGGCAGGTGGGAAGAGCCTATAACAGACCAAAAGTACTTTGATAATAAATATTTAAAATAAACACTTTTTGGTTTCATGTTGGCACGTTGGCAAGTTGAATCATGGCATTTCTAAAGATTGTATAGGATTCTGGCCACAATTGCACTACAGATTTTCTACCACAATGTTGGAGAATAGGCTACTATTTTTTTAAACAGCTACCTTACTGGTCTTACTAGATTCTCATGGGTTTTGCTAAATACTATACTTTCCTTTGTAAATGTTCTTTAAATATTTCAATTAAATGGTGATTTATTTTAAAAATCATCAATAACAAATGTGTAATAGAAGCCAAGTATTACAGAATGCTTAATCTTTGACAAATACATTCAGAGCCATTTCATATTTATTTAACATACAATTGATGTCTAATTTAATCTAAATTAAATGGTTGCTTGAAACCTATAATTCAGAGGCTTCCTGAACCTCCTTTTATGGCAAGAAAAATAAGAAATCATCAGTTTTGCCCGGAGGGTAGAAACTTATCTTTTAAAATCAGGTATTTTTTTTTTTTGAAATTAAAAACCTGGGTTATTTGGGAAATGGAATTCCAAGGAAATGTTTTTGGCAATGAGAGTTATGTCCATTGAGACATGGGTTCAAGCCCTGGTCCGGGAAGATCCCCCATGCCATGGAGCAACTAAGCCCGTGCACCACAACTACTGAGCCTGCGTGCTGCAACTACTGAAGCCTGTGTGCCTAGAGTCCGTGCTCTGCAACAAAAGAAGCCACCTCAATGAGAAGCCCACGCACCGCAACGAAGCGTAGCCCCCGCTTGCCACAACTAGAGAAAAGCCTGCGCACAGCAAGGAAGACCCAACACAGCCAATAAACAAATAAATAAATTTATTTTTTAAAAAAAGCAATTAGTCATGAAGTAACCACAAGGACACATATAGTAGATAAACTTTTTGGCAGTAGTCACTACAAGAATTGCCATGACCATCATTATCTGAGCTGGATTTGGGGAGTGCCATCATGAATTAATGCTGTAACCAACGTTGAAAAGCAAGCTTAGTTCCAAGGGTTAATTCGAAAAGAAATTAGGGGTTTTAGCAGGGGGGCAAGTAATATATTTCTTTTCGAAGTGATAATATCAGAAAATCAAAGTGGATTTTTTTTCCCCTGAAAATCAGTTTTTATGAATGTAAGTTAAAGCTTGATTAAGAAGAATGGGTAACAGTCATTAACTTTTGAGGAGTGTTATTCAGGCACAGTTGGTGCCGTGACTGTAGCATTAATACATTGAACTAGTACTCAGTATGTGGATTCAAACACAGCTGAGAGGTTTGAAGGACACGTGCTGGAATCAACAAACCACTTACTTATTATAGCTTTGCCACTGGCTGTGTTGCTTGGGCAAGTTAATTTCTTTTTACTCATTCTCCCATTTGGGCAGTTGTGATGATTAAATGAGATAATGTGTTTCAAACACATAGCATGGTACCTGGTGATGGTAGCTCTCACTAACATTAGTTTCTAAGTGATGTAAGGAAAGGGACTGTCTTTGTTATGCTTAAAACTATATCCTCATTGGCCAGCACAGTTCCTGTATTCTACTTTTACTCTGTAAAACTAAATTAATGAAATTGCTTACAGGTTTCATAGAACTGTGTAAGAAACAGTCTGTGACAGGGACTTGAGTTTTCTTTGTGGCTTGTTGTATTTCTTTGGACCTAAACTTTTCCCCTGGCTGCTCCCCCAGCCAATCTTTGAGAAAGATTTTTTACGTGTACTGGCCACAGTATTTTTTTTAAAACATTAAGAAAGGAATATAGTTACTCTGTAGTCGGTATATTATAAGAGCATGACATTTTTCAGGGCTTTGCTTTTCTTTACTTTTCTTCAAAAATTGCTCTCCGGTATCACCATGGGCCCTGAATCCAGAAAGTTGGGTATTGTAATTTAAGAGTGTGGACTCCAGAGCCAGAAGGTTTAAATCCTACCTTTGCTGTTTTACCTTGGACAATGTGCTTTAACCTCTCTGTGTTTACTTCCCATCTCTAAATTGAGAATAATGGTAATACCTCTTTCATATCTCTCTGTGTATGTGTGTGTGTGTGTGTGTGTGTGTGTGTGTGTGTGTTAGCTGTGTTGAACATTAAATAAGTTGTAAAGAGCCTACCCTGCAATAAGTTCCACATACACTTTAGCTATTAACACACATTCATCCAGGTCTATAAAGTCAGCTTCAGGTCTCTCTACTATTTATACATCAGTCATTTAATTAACATACTGAGAATGCCAAGCACTGTGCTGGGCATTGGATATACAAAGCCAGGCAAGATGTGGTCCCTGTTGTCTAGCAGTTTATAACCTCGTAGGGTGAACTCACAAATTAAGGACTATAGCGAGAAATCAGTGTGAAGGGGGCACATAGGAACAATTCTGCATTGCCCACGGGGCTCAGGATGTTGCTTACACTAAATTTAAAAGGTGAGTAGGAGTTAGCTGGATGTGGACAGGACATTTCATCAGTGGAAGCTCAGAACTGTGGGCATTGTTTTGGTTGCTGTGTTCATCAAATTGTATAAATAGTTACGTCAAGGGAAGAGTAAATGTGGGGACATGACAGAAGATGGGGCTGGAGAGAGAGACCATGTCTTGAAGGCTTTGAATTTAATCCTGAAAAATGTGAGAAGCCAACTACATGTGGTTGGGTGGCTGGTGTATGGAGGTCACTGCTCTCTGAAAGTGAGCCTAGAGTTTTCTGCTGGGATGCTTGCCCATCTCCAGGCCCAGGGTCTTCTAACTTGTACACTCTTTCAGCTGTATAAGCCCTCCCATAGTTCCTTGAGCACAAGATGCGTTAGTTAGAAAAGGCTTGCAATGTCCAATTTGACGTGGCCAGCGATCATACAGAGCCCTTGGTTCTTTAGAAGAGTTCACAGTTCTCGAAATCTCTCTGCCTGGAAAAGGTCACCTAATTTACATAAACCCGGGTTCATCCAGGACTGGGATTCTCCTGTTCTTTTAAACAAAGTGACCCACAGATTTTGGCTTTGGTTCAGGGTAACAGAGAAGCTAGCAGCACTGGCTCTATTTGAAGTATCTCATCATGACTGAAAATTCATCATAACCTTATTTTCTTCTAACAACCCACTTCTTCCAGATCCAGCAGACACTTTGTTCAGGCATTGTCAAGGTATGTGTCTTATTCCTCAGCATACTGGCAATTGGCACTTATTGGGGGAAATGGGTGGAGAATAGCGAGGACAGATGAACCCTTTGGGCACATGGTGACATGCATTGGTTACTTCATCTTATTCTAAGTGAAAAGTAAACATGCTTTATGTGTGTGGGTTTTTTTAAAAATTATTTGGGGCTCTTCTCATTTATTTTAAACAGGCAGTAGGGTCAGTGGTTAAGACCTCAGAATCTAAAGCCTGAGTCCTGACATTACTATATTGTAGTTGTGTGACCTTGGGAAAGTTACTCAACTTCTCTTTGTTTGCCCCTCTAGAAAGTTGGATACTGTCTGTAGCTACCTCATAATGTTGGTGTGAGGACTGAATGAAACATCTGTATGAACCCCAGGACCTGGCACAGGATAACTATTTTAGAATTGTTCATTGTTGTAGTTACCATTACTATTCCAACTTTCCTTACACTTTCACTTTTACCTCATGAACTGTTATATCGATTTATCTTACGCCTATAGCATATTCAGGGATATGTGAAAATTTATTAACTCAAAACACCATCCTTTTTTAAAATTTTATTTATTTATTTATTTGTTTATTTATTTATTTATTTATTTGTGTCTGTGTTGGGTCTTCGTTGCTGCCCGTGGGCTTTCTCTAGTTGCAGTGAGCGGGGGCTACTCTTTGTTGTGGTGCAAATGTGTGGAGCTTCTCATTGCGGTGGCTTCTCTTGTTGTGGATCATGGGCTCTGGGTACACAGGCTTCAGTAGTTGTGGCTCATGGACTTAGTTGCTCTGCGGCATGTGGGGTCTTCCCAGACCAGGGCTCGAACCGGTGTCCCCTGCATTGGCAGGCGGATTCTTAACCACTGCTCCACCAGGGAAGCCCCACCATCCATTTATTACCTCACGGTTCTGTTAGGTCACAAGAACTGGGTTCTCTGCTTCTGGTCTTACAAGGTTGATATCAAAATATCAGCCAGGTTGGCTCCTTATGCTGGAGGTTGTAAGGAACAATCCTCTTCTGAGTTTATTTAGTCCTTTGCATTTGTAGAACTGAGGTCTCCATTTCCTTGTTGGCTAGAAGCTACCAACATTCCTCCTCACATTGTCCCTTACATTTTCAAACCATCAGTGGTCCATCAAGTCCTTCTCATGCTTCACATCTCCCTAACTTCTTCTTATAATACCAACTAGAGAAAAACTCTGCTTTAAAGGACTCATGCGGGACTTCCCTGGCGGTCCAGAGGTTGAGACTCTGCGCTTCCACTGGAAGGGACATGGGTTTGATCCCTGATCTGGGAACTAGGATCCTGCATGCTGCGTGGCATGGCCAAAAAACATTTTTTTTTAATTAAAAAAAAAATGGAAGGGCTCATGCGATTAGATTATCTTAGCCAGCCCCCTCCAGTTCCCCCTGACAGTGCCTGAAATCTTCCCTTTGATTTACTCAAAGTCAACTGAAACATCTTTTTGCCGTACCACAGGAGTATACATTATATGCACAGATTTCATCCACACTCAGAGGAGACTGTATTATACAAGAGCAAAAGTTACTGGGCGTCATTCTGAGATTTCTGCCTACCATACTATCTAATTGAAATGGAATTAAGTAAACTTAAATAGAATACATTCATTCCATATTCATTCATTCTTTCAGTAGTATGTACTGAGCATCTACTATGTACCAAGCTAGGTGCTAGGTTTGAATGTATTAATTCTGGCAATTTATTTTTTAGAAAAAATTTTAAAGAGTAGGATTATCTGGAAATATGGGTTCCTGTTCTCCAAACTTATTTTTCCATTCCCCATTTTGCTGTCTGGAACTGTAATATATATGGTCCTATGTGAGCATAACTGAGTAATTCTACAACTAAGTTTACTAGTAGAAAAACCAAATGAATGAAAAAAATGATACCATTTAGAATACTTTGCCTGTTTACCTAAGAGAGCTTCTGAATTACGAAGAGGGCTGATGGGCTGGTGAGGAAGTAATAGTTATTGATATTGCCTAGATGTGAAGCGCTGGGTGGGTGCATTTTACATATATTATTTCACTGAAACTAACCAACATGACTGTTCCTGTATCAGAAGTGGGAAGCTGAGACAAAGATACACAGATGCATAACACTGCAAACATTTGAATATGTCCTCTATTATTTTCTGAGTTTCTTCTAAACAGATGTATGTCTTCCATCTATTAAGCTTTATAAAAATGTGTTTATTTTATAACAATTATCTTTCTCTATGTCAAATTTTATTTATCCGTGTATGTGCCCCTTATATGTAATTTCTCTGGAAGCAGGAACTATATCTTATTCATCCACGTATTTCCCTAGTTATTGTTAGAGTGTGTGCTCAGTAAATACTGGTTGAATTTGAGTAGTGCAAAGTACTGTAATGGGATCATCACTGCTTAGCATGAGTCTGTCCTGCTCTTGTTCCATCCCACTTGGCCAATTTTGCGTGAGCATCGATGAGAGAATAGATCCCATGTGTTTAAAGCATTATTGAAAACAGCAGTAAAAGCTGGTGATTGGCAAATCAAATTGCAGTTGGGGTTTGGCAAAAACAATTTTGTTGAGGGGTGGGAAGGAATGGTCCTATGATATCCAAAAGCATTTTCTAGGGATTTTTATCTCCTCACTGGTTTTATATTTGTGTATTTTAAGGGAAATTTAATTCACATGTTTCTGGATCATTTACACTTAACACACCAAAGCAATGATTTGTAAAAGCCATTTGGTGTCTAGGAACTCTTTTTAAAGTTCCTTTTGAACTGGAAATCATGTCTGAAAAAATGGGCAGTCTTAATATCTATTAGGTTGGCTGAATAGTGGGAAATGCTTTGGGTTCTCACCCCAACTCTGTAGTTAACCATTTGCCTTGATAATTGACCTTTCTGAGTTTTAGTTTCCTCAACCTTAAAACGAAAGGATTGTAGTATTTAATCTTAAAATTCATTCCTAGATCTTAAGTTCTACGGTTAAACTCTTTTATTCAAAAATATAAAAACTGAATACCTGCTATGTGCCAGGTTCTGTTCAATGTATAGTGTTTATATATATATTGAGGTGGCTTTTTATGATTAGATACTTATTTCAAATCTGTGAGGTAGAATAAATAATCCGTAGTTGTATTTACAGGTGAGAAAACTGAGGTTCATGTATTTGAAGTATAAGATTTATATATAAAACGGTGGCACATAGTAGGCATTTAGTAAATAAACTGTTGATTTGTAGATAGATGGATCATGGATGGACAGACAGATGGAAGGATGGATGGTCAAAATGCCAGTCAACCATGCTTGGCATTTTATTCTCAGGAATTCCTGAGGATAAATATTTTTAAATTTCATTTTCCCAAAATACTGGCATTGAAGTATTCTCTTGTCTCAGATTTTGTTTAGGATACAAACCAACTATTCATTTGTTTTCAAAAGGTGCTGAGAATATAAAGTTACTTCCTGGAGCATCCCTGGCTGGAACAGTAAAAGGATTTTTACTGTACTTGAAAGTGCCTTCTTTAAAACATATGCAATATTTATAGGGCTGCTTGGAATAAGCCAACTGAAAGATTTAATGATAATAATCTCCTTAGTTCTTCTAAAATTGATTTCCAGTTTCAATGAACTTGAAAAGAGTCCTAGGACATCAAATAAATAAAGATCTTAATGTGAAATGAATCTTCAAAATATGTTCATAAATTTACATTTTAAACATGACCAGAAAATATATACCTTTCCCATTATTAAGGTGATGCTTTAATGAAAAATTTTCATTTGCATGAAATAAACCTTTTTTGGCTACAGATGAAAGGATTTTATGGTAGCGACAATGGTTTTGTGAGTTAAATGATCCCAACATCATCAGGAACGAATCACAAGTGCCTACCATATGAATTACAGCATCATAATTCTTAAAAAGGTATTTCTGTGGAGACCATTCTTCCCATCTGCAACAATCAGCTTCTGCTTTGAAGTCCTGCTAGGGAGCCTCACAATACATGAGCCAGCCACATGCTACCCAAACTTCTCTCTCAACTTGAGTTTGACTGCATTTTCCTAAAGAACAACATGGTAACTTAATGACTAAGGGGTTTAGAGAGGAAAATGACTACAATTTTTGTAATTACACTTTACCGTATGTTCATTCTTCAGTTGATCTTTCCTGGACATAACTACGGAAATTTTGCCAGTGGATGTGCAAAATTAAATTGCAAATGAAAACGGGACAAAAGTATCTGACTCCATTGATCCCTACTATATTGAATTTGCAATGAAGTCTTCACAAATATTTTAGGACCAAATGAAACTAACCTGTTAAAAAATGAGTAAAACTGTTATTGAGGCTTCTTTACCATATCAGAAAGAGTTACAAAAATTACATAAATCAGTAACGTATTAGGTGTCAATATTTCTGAAGAGACTGTCACTGCTGCTGACTCTCCACTACCTCTGCTAAATGGCACCATGGGGTGGGGGATTGCCTCTATCATTCTTGCTTTGTTTACTTGAAGCTTTCCTAGGCAGACATAGGAAAGAATAGTGAAGAAGCACTTGTAGTGAATGGGAGACTGATACCAGAAAAGTTAGGAGATTTACAAGTAGAAGTGAAATGATTTCTAATCAGTCATTTTGTGTCACTATTTCTTTATTAATCAAGTGAATCATGACCCAGATACCTACCTTTCTTGGGGGTTGGCTGCTGATTCTAGAGTGTGATTTTTATAGGATGGCAAAATAGCAATGGTTAACTACACTCTAAGTTAGAGAGAAGTCCCTCTTCAAGCTACAGCAGAAGTCCCTCAGTGTTGGCCTCCCTAGAGAGTTCTGATACACTACACGTTTTCAATTTCATAATAAAAACAGACTTTCTAAGAGTATCTCATTTCTCTGAGCTTCTATAAGAATGTTTCAGTTATCCACAACAGGCATTGCTGAACGCACATGAATGAAGTTTATAAAGTTTAGGAACTTCATTCCCATCTTGCCATCATGTGCTTTACTATATGTGTTCTATCTCATACTCCGGTAAAAAAGAAAAGTTAGCAGTAAAAAAAAAAAAGCAAGCCTCTTTTCATCCTATAATATACGTAATAACACTAGAATCAGATAAGTGCTTCAAGCATACAGGAGGATATTATTTGCAACCTTATATATAAAGCTGAAAACTAGTAATAATTTAATATCTAAAAACAGAGAATTAGTTGGTATATTAATACATTTAGAATGATATTGCAGAGTATATGAAACATGTTTTCCACTATATTTGTATTTGTAAATGTAAAATTAAAAATTACAATATGATCCTGTTTTATTTTAAAAATACACAAAAACTATAAGCATGAAATACCACAAAAGTGGGATTGGCTATTTCTGGTTGGTAGGACTGGATTTATAATTATATAAATTATAATTATTTTATTAATATTTATTATTTATTAAAAATATATAATGTATAACAACATATATCATATTTGTTATATATTACATAATTTTATTTGCCTTTTTTTTCTATTCTATTTCCATATTTTCCACAATGAACATGTGTTAATTTTTCTTTTGAAAATAGTTGTTTTCAAATGGAAATTAAAATAAAGGTAGGGTTGTTTCCTTGCACTACCAATATTCTGGGAACTATTTGGGAAACATTAGGGAGAAGCATATGAGACATGCCATTTTGAAGGGTGAATCCTTTTGTGTCCTAAATATATATTTGTGTCCTAAATATGTGTCCTAAATATATATTACGAAATATATATCTAAAGTTTAATCTTTGAGGCTTCCTAGAGCAACTTTTCATTTCAAACAATTTCTCCAAACTTAATAAAAATGCTGACATGATATGACTTCTTTAGCAGAAATGAACCCTCATAGAATTTCGGGAAATCACAGTGAAATTGGTCATTTGAAGCACTACCATATTTACTGCTTAGTTAATATTCTTTTCAGAAGCAACAAAATTAAGTTTGCTTCCAGTGAATCAGAGGATTTCTAGCTGAAGATGCCCTTGCAATTCTCTTCCTCAGTGCTGTCTCAGTCTTGGTAGTTACCAGTTCAGTATGTTAGGTCATCAAAAAAAAAAAAAAAAAAAGATTTGTTACAGTGTACCTTCCTTCTTATGCTTATAATAACGCTGATTTAATTAAATTAATGCTTTTTGAAACAGCCAGGTTATATATAGTATTCTTTAGTGTAGTGGCAGTAGCAGTAGTACAGTAAGTAGTAGTGATAGTATTTTGTTAATGCCTCATTCTAGAAGATTTTCTCAGAAGAGCTTAAGGTGCCAACTTTCACTTTGAAAAATATTTCTTAGGGTATTCTGTCACAGTCAATGCACATGGTAGGGACAACTTCTGAGGCTGATTTTCACTGAATATGTATCATTTCCAGTCACTAACCTGATACTGCCCATCTTGCTGCCCCAGGCAACCAGGCTCCTCCCTAAGTACCCCACCCTCTAAATAAAATTCAGAAACAAAAGGTATATGTGGAGGACCTTAAGAACCCAGTTCCACCCCATTTCATATCTGTAATTGCTTGAGCTCAACATGCACCGTGTTACACAGACTTACTTTCTCACTTGATCGCTTCTTTCCCATCAACCCTCACACTCCAGACACTCGAACCTCCTTGAGGAAAACCTTGCTGGCGCTATGCTCTCCGCTATAATTTTTCAGCTGTACAGGTTCAGTTTGTTGTGACAAGTAGGATGAACTTCTGTGCTTTTGTGAAGCTGGAAGTAAAAACTATTAAATGAAACTTGTAATTATGCACATTAAAATTATGTACAAAACCTCTCAAACACACATACACGCACACATGCACACACCACTGAATCTTCTTTTTCTCATGTCCAGAAAAATAATACCTTGACATTGGTAGCCACACTTAGCTTTTCTAATCCCTCTTATATACGTACAGCAGTAATGGACACGGTAGAACTCAGGTTAATAGAAGTAAAATGTTGTTCTTAAATTTCTTACTTTGATGGGAAGAAAGAGCTTAGGCCTCGTAGAAATTTTATTTCTTTACTTCACTTGAGCGTTTTGTGCAAGGATAACTCAGAGTTCAGCTGCCTCAGTCTGTGGCTCCAGAGATCACATGGGTAACATGTGAATGGGAAATAAACCCTGTAGGTAAAAGAAAGAGGAATTTGGATAGAGATCAAAGATTAGCTTCATTCCATTCTTTCCTTCCACTTTTTACTATCCCCTCTAAATTTGGTATTTTACGGGACTTTTTTTTTATTCCCAAAGGAAAGAGTGAACTTAAATCAGATTTGAGACTTTCTCCCTCCCCCCACCTCCTTTTTTTTAATCCATGTGATTTGATTCACTCAGTAGTAACTTTAGATAATTGAATTCTCAATTGCTAGGAACCTTCAGTATGAAAGATGTGGCATACAGGCTTGATTTATTATTATCTCTTTTTAAGTTATCACTGTAGCCATGGTTTAGGTTACAGGAAAAGGTGTTCAGAATATTTAACAATATGATTAGTAGAAATATCTGTCTGTGAGTATTAGGAGTATTTCTTGCTCATTTATCTTCTAGAATAGAATTACTTACTATGTGCTATTAACCCTGACTTAGGCCAAGTACGTTTCTAAGCATTAGGATCAGGACTCTGTATTACACATTTTCTGTAAGCTTACCGTTCTTTTTATAGCAGTCAGGTAAGAAGGTGGAGCTTAATGTGTTCAGCCTCATTCCTAAATGGCCTGTGGAAAAGATTCTTATTGGTATCATCATGAGGTCCATAGAAGTGAAAAACACAATAATGCTTAAAAACAGTTTTCACCTTGGCTTCCCTGGTGGCGCAGTGGTTGAGAGTACGCCTGCCGATGCAGGGGACACGGGTTCGTGCCCCGGTCCGGGAAGATCCCACATGCCGCGGAGCGGCTGGGCCCGTGAGCCATGGCCGCTGGGCCTGCGCGTCCGGAGCCTGTGCTGCGCAACGGGAGAGGCCACAACAGTGAGAGGCCCGCGTACCGCAAAAAACAAAACAGTTTTCACTTAATTTTTAAATCTTTTTTAGAATAGTTTTTGCCAAGTATTTAGAAACATAGGGTAATTATAAAGTGAATATTTTGACTTCCATCAAAATAGTAGCTAAGTGGATAGAATCAACATTGAAGTGCTGCAAGGTAATGGGGAAATGAACTCACCTTGTTCATAGTTAACCTCAAGTGCTAGACCAGAGCTGAAATTCTGGACCGCTCTGGTTTATTGAGTGGATGTCTCAATGCATTCCAAGGATTAAGATGATACTATTTCATTGTTCTAAAATGGAAGCAACTTAGTTTGGTTTTAGGGTCTCATTGCTTGACAATTTTATAGACTTGCATTACTTCTACCAACCTTATCCTGAAAATTTACTTTCTTTTCAAACAGAAACCCACAATACCTAAGAGAAGAACAAGGTCAGGCTTGAGAGCAGCCTAGGTAGGCTTGCAGACCATGCATTTCCACATTCGTGATAATTCTTTCAAGTTTTCATGGATATAGAAGTATTGTAAATATTATAAGTATTATATAAATGAGGGAGAATGAAATAGTCTTGTACTTAGAATGGTTAGTACAAGAAGCTAAAAATTTGAATTAATGTAAACACTGAAAAAATGAGTAACAAAACTATAGAGACAAAAAAGATCATTTGTTTGCAGGGATTGGGGGGCGGAGAGGAGGGATGAATAGGTGGAGCACAGGGAATTTTAGGACCTTGAAACTAATCTGTATGATGCTATAATGGTGGATACATGACTTTACGTGTTTGGCAAAGCCCATAGAACTATACAACACAAAGAGTAAATCCTGGTCATAGACTTTTGTTAACAATAATGTATCAATACTGGTTCATCAACTGTAACAAATGTACCACACTAATGCAAGATATTATTAATAGGGGAAACCACAGCAAGGGGGTAGGGTAGTATATTGGAACTCTCTGTGCTTTCTGCTTAAATTTTCGATAATCCCAAAACTGCTCTTAAACAGTCTATTAATTTTGTTAATGTTTTGGTTTTTTCCCTTCCAGTTTTTTTGAGATATAATTGATATACAAGTATTGTATAAGTTTAAGTGTATAGCATAATAAATTGACTTATATAAATCATGAAATGATAATCACAGTAAGTTTAGTGAACATGCATCATCCCATATATGTAGATATAAAATTAAAGAGATAGAAAAAAATATTTTCCTTGCAATGAGAACTTTTAGGATTTACTCTCTTAGCAATTCTCATATATGACACACAGCAATGTTAATTAGATTTATCATGCTGTACATAACATCCGTAGTACTTATTTATCTTATAACTGGAAGTGTGTACCTTTTGACTGCCTTCATGCAATTCCCCCTCCCCCTAAACCCCACCTCTGATAACCACAAGCCTGATATCTTTTTCTCTATATATCTGTTGAGTGCATTGGGTCTCATGTGTCTTTTAAAGCCAAATGACTATCTTTAGAATTATGTTTGAATTCCTTTTTCTTTTTTGTGTGCGTATCTATTGTAGATTTTTGGTTTGTGGTTACCATGAGGTTTATATATAGCAATCTAAATATAAATATGATTATTTTAAGTTGCTGATCTCTTAAGTTCAAACACATTTTAACAACCCTGAATTTTAACTCCCCTTCCCATGTTTACTGTTTTTGACATAATATTTTACATCTTTTTGTTTTGTGCATCCCTTAAGTACTTATTGTGGATATAGATGATTTTACTTCTTTGGTCTTTAAACTTTCCTACTAGCTTTATACGTGGCTAATTTACTACCTTTTCTATATATTTGCCTTTACCAATAAACTTTTCTTTTCATAATTTTCATATTTCTAGTTATGGCCCTTTCTTTTTCACATAGAGAAGTCCTTTTAACATTTCTTGTAAAGCTAGTTTGGTGGTGCTGAACTCTTTTAGCTTCTCCTTGTCTGTAAAACTTTTGATCTCTGCATCAAATCTGAATGAAAGCCTTGCTGGGTAAAGTATTCTTGTTTGTAGGTTTCTCCCTTTTATTACTCCAGGATCAGCAGGTGTGTCTGACTCAGGCTCCTTTCAAATTACTGTTTCTGCCCTGGGTCCTGGAGAGTGTAAGATTTTGTGTGTGCCTTTAAGAGTGGAGTCTAGGGACTTCCCTAGTGGTGCAGTGGATAAGAATCTGCCTGCCAATGCAGGGGACATGGGTTCGAGCCCTGGTCTGGGAAGATCCCACATGCCGAGGAGCAACTAAGCCCGTGAGCCACGACTACTGAGCACGCGAGCCACAACTACTGAAGCCTGTGTGCCTAGAGCCCGTGCTCCACAACAAGAGAAGCCACCACAATGAGAAGCCCATGCACCGCAACAAAGAGTGGCCCCCGCTCGCCACAACTAGAGAAAGCCCACGCGCAGCAACAAAGACCCAATGCAGCCTAAAATAAATAAATAAATACATTAATTAATAAAAAAGAGTGGAGTCTATTTCCCACAGCCCTCTGACTCTCCCCAAAGTAATCCCCACTGCCCTTCAGAGCCAAACTTTCTGGGATCTTGGCTTCCCAGTGCAGGACCCCCAGGCTGGAGAGCTCGATGTGGGGCTTGGACCCCTTGCTCCTTGGGGAGAACCTCTGTAATTGTAATTAGCCTCCTGTCTGTGGGTGCCCACCTAGGAATATGGATCTTGACTATACTACATCTTTGCCCTTCCTACCCATCTCATTGTGGTTCCTTCTTTATATCTTTAGTTGTACATCTTTTCTGATATCCTTTTAGTCTTTCTCCTCAATAGGTGCTCTGTAAATAGTTGTAATTTCTGTGTGCCCATGGGAGAAGGTGAGCTCAGGGTCTTCCTACTCCACAATCTTGGCCACTTGTTTTCAACAAGTCGATTCAGGAACTTGTGGGCTGCTGAGCATGTGAGGATCTGGGAGCCCAGTCCAGATGTGTTATGCTGTAGCAACACATCTGTTAACTGCTTTAAAAATATAATTGTTTTAAAAATTAAATGTTTATGTCCTGCATGTTCTTAAAGCCTATTAAAAAAATGAAATACCATATTGAACACATGGTTGTTTTTAAAAATTTATTTATTTATTTATTTATTTTTGTCTGTGTTGGGTCTTCGTTTCTGTGCGAGGGCTTTCTCTAGTTGCGGCGAGCGGGGGCCACTCTTCATCGCAGTGCGTGGGCCTCTCACTGTCGCAGCCTCTCTTGTTGCGGAGGACAAGCTCCAGACGTGCAGGCTCAGTAGTTGTGGCTCACAGGCCTAGTTGCTCCACGGCATGTGGGATCTTCCCATACCAGGGCTCGAACCCGTGTCCCCTGCATTGGCAGGCAGATTCTCAACCACTGCGCCACCAGGGAAGCCCAAACACATGGTTTTATATATTTTCATTTATCCTTTTTTTTTTTCAGTAGTGCCTGAAATTGAGCAGGTTGATGAAATGTTAAAATTTTTTAAATATTAACTGAGAGACATTTACATTTGGCAATATGAGTGACTGCATATACTGAAATACTCCTACATGAAAATATCAAGACTACTCTTTTAAGTTTATGGATGACTTCCAAAAAGATGAAGAAAAGTGAGCAAATACTATAGCTGGTGGCCACCCTGGGCTATCTCAAAGTGTTCAGTTGGCGAAAGCTTGAACATTAATAGACTACTGCATACTAGAAAGGGGAGTCGAAGCTTTGGGTCTATGAAGGGAAGGGTTTTGATTGGAGACCAGAATAAAAAAGGGAATGTCAAAGGGCCAACTCTAAAGAAAAGGATAAATAGGAGAAAAGGAAATACTGCTGAATAAAACAACAAATTGATCTTAGCTATGGCTATCAGTAGAAGGAATTTCAAAGGGAATGGAAAGGGAAAAAAAACTATATTTTTTTTCTATGTCAATTTGTAATCCTTTGGGGATCCATATTTACATTATCTGTGCATTAAAAAAAAAAAAACAGCCCTTGAGTCTAAAAATTTTAAATTGATCTTGTTTAGTAATGTTTCAGCCATCCAGCAGAAGCAAACAAAATCGCACTCTACTCAGGTTTCAAAGATAAATATCACATTCAACTCAGGCTTCCAAGCTTTCTCACATATAAAGTTCTGATTAATATGAGCGCAAAAAAATTCAAAAAACAAAGGAGAATTAAGACATCATGAGGCTGAATCATCAGAAACAAAAAATAGTAAAACTAAGCCATAAAGACTTCAAATAGCAGATATAGAAAATAAAATAATTATGCCTAAAGAAATAAAAGAAAGAAATAAAAACATGAACCAAAAGTAAGAAAATATAAAAATGACTAGGAAGTTATGAAATATAACCAAATAGAACATCTAGAATTGAACAGTGTAATCACTGAAATGAAAATATCTGTAGAAGTATAAATAGCAGATAAGATACATCTGGAGAGAGAAAGTCTGGAAGATAGATCTGAAATAAAAGTACACATAATGCAGGACAGAAAGAAAATATGAAAGAAAACTTCAGAGATGTTGAGGATACAGTAACAATGACTACATCTAATTGGAGTGCCAACATATGATAATAAAGGTAATAAATAACTTTACTGAATAAATTTGAACACAAAAGATAGAAATTTCTAGAAAAATATAACTTAGGAAGATATTGAAAACACAAATAGTCCTCTAATCCTGAAAGAAATTCTCAATAGATAAAAATCTTCCTCAAAGAAAACACAAGAGTCAAATGGTTTTACAGAAGATTTCTACCCAACATTCTAGGGTCAAATAATAGAAAAAGAGGGTCTGACCATAATAAAATTCAACATGGTCAATAAAAGAATGGAAATTTATAGATTAACCCCTTTCATAAACATAGGTGAAAAAAAATTCTAAACAAAGCATTAGTCAAACAAATCCAGCTTTGTATAAAAAAGATAATATATCACAACCAAACTTATTTTATTTCATAAATTCAATGATGGCTAAATATTTGAAATATTAATGTAACTCACAACACTATGAAATTATAGGAGAAAAACCATCTCATTTGGTATAGTAAAATAATTAAATTCAACATCTGTTTATAATAAAAACTCTAATTTGGAGTAGAAATAGAAAGGTTCCTCCTTATACTGAAGGAAACCACGGTAAGATGCTATCATTCATCCACCCAGTTGGCAAATCATACCAAATGGTGGCAAGGATGTGACTAAACTGGGATTCTAATATATACTGCTTCTCAGAGTGGGGATTGATAATAGTCCTTTGGAAATGATCTGGTATTATTTAGCAGGTTTTAAGTCATGACAATTTCACTCTGCTCTTGCACATGTACACCAGAAGACTGGTATAAGAATGTTCATGGGGCATTTTTTTTTTGGCCGCACTACATGGCTTGTGGGATCTTAGTTCCCCTGACCAGGTATGGAACCCCGGGCCCACGGCAGTGAAAGCACAGAGTCCTATCCACTGGACCTCGAGGGAAGTCCCATAGGGGCATTTTTTGTAATAACACAAAACCTAAATATTTGTCAGCAGGAGAATGGGTAAATAAATTCTTCCATACTTGTTAAATGGCCTACTAGACAGCATAGAACTGTAGCTACATGTATCAACAGAGATGAGCTAACAAAATGTGTGAAAAGAGCAAGGTGCAAAAGTATAAAACCATTTTTATAAAGTTCCAAAATAAGCAAATTAACAATGGAAAGCAAAGGAGTTATAAACATAAACTCAGGATCCTGATTTCCCATAGTGAGGAGGAATTATGTTATTAGAGAGAAGCATACAGGGGGCTTCAAAAGTATTTTCCTTAAATTGGAAGGTGAGTGACCAGGTGTTTGTCATATTATACTTTATAACATAAATAGATATTATTTTTTGCATTTATCAACTATTTCATAGTAAAAGAATGTCTGTAAAATCTAATGTGATAGTTAAGTACTTTGAGGTGATATATAGAAAACTTCCTTTTATAATGAAGGCAGATGATGGAAACAGGAAAGAAATATTAAGGAAACAGAATTCTTTACCTTATTAACAGCGAAAAACTATTCAAGTTTTTCATCCAGGTACACATAGAATGTGTTGTGAAAGGCAGTAATGTGCACTGGTGAAGAACCAAAACGACTGTTGCAAATCTTAGTTGTGATACTTCTTAGCTGTGGGATCTTGGGTTTCGGTGCCCTCATTTGTTAAATAGAGATACTAATAGGACCTAATTTATCAAGTTATTGTGAGTATTAAACAAGTTAGCACATGGGAAGTGCTGAGAAAGGACATATGCAGAATAAATGCTCAATCAATATTAGATTCTAGTGGTCAGTTAACTTTTAATTTATACTTTGAAATGTTCTGTTTGCATTATGTTAGGCTTTGGTCATTTGACGAAGCAATTGATGACACTGGCTGATGGACATGTGGTGTTGGCTCTAGAAGGAGGACATGATCTCACAGCCATCTGCGATGCATCAGAAGCCTGTGTAAATGCCCTTCTAGGAAATGAGGTAAAAAACTAAAAGTACAAAAGAGTAGGGGTAAAGGACCAGGAATGTATGCATGCATATTTTTTGTCTTTTTTAAAATCACGTGAACTCAGAAAACACAATGGAGCTCTTACAATTTTAAGGAAGAAGGAAAGCCTTAGATAAGAAAAGTTTACATGTTCTCATGGTATATGCTATAACTTTTGCCCAGTTATGGAATCCATATAGTACTCCCCTTGATCAGGTTATTGGCAGACGTCAATAAATAAGTAAAGATAACCCTTGGGAGGAAACGGTTTGTATATTGATCCGGCTAATGAGCAGTGAAACATTGAAAAAGAAATAACTCAAAGAAAAGTTCTCTTAATATTTTCTGTAGGATTATGTCAGTTCAGGGGGGAAAAAAGCTTTTGAAAAATATTTTTTCAGCTTTATTAAGGTATAATTGGCAAATAAAATTATAATACATATATCTAACATATACAGTTATGATTTGATGTGCGTATACATTGTAAAATGATTCCCTCCATTGAGCTCATTTAACACATTCATCACCTCACAGTTACTTTTTTTTTGATGAAAATACTTAAGTTCTACTCTCTTAGAAAATTTAATTATACAAGACAGTATTATCAGTTATATTCACCATGTTATACATTACATCCTCAAGCCTTATTCATCTTATAAGTGAAAGTTTAAAAACATTTACCAACCTCTCCTTATTCCCCCCACCACCCAGCTCCTGGCAACCACCATTCTACCCTCTGTTTCTATGAATTCAACTATTTTGTTTGTTTGTTTTTGGTTCTACATAAGTGATACCATGTAGTTTTTCATTTTCTCTGTCTGGCTTATTTCACTTGGCATAATACCGTCCATGTTCATCCATGTTGTCACAAAAGACAGAATTTCATTCTTTTTTTTAAGATTGTGAAATATTCCATTGTATCTGTGTATGTGTATGTGTGTGTATTACATTTTCTTTATCCATTCATCTGTGGATGGACACCTACATTGTTTCCAAACCTTGACTATTGTGAATAGTGCTGCAATAAATCTGGCAGTTCAGATATCTCTTTGAGATAATGAAATAGTGATTTCATTTCCTTCGGATATTTGCCCAGAAGTGAGATTCCTGGGTCATATGGTAGTTCTATTTTTAATTTCTTGAGGGACCTCCTACTGTTTTCCATAGTGACTATACTACCAAGAATGCACAAGGGTTCCCTTTTCCCAACATCCTTACCAGCATTTATCTCTTCCCTTTTTGGTAATACACGTCCTAACAATATGTGAGGAAGTATCTCATTATGGTTTGATTTGCATTTTCCTGATCATTAATGATGTTGAATACCTTTTCGTGTACATGTTGCCATTTGTATGTCTTCTTTGGAAAAACACATATTCAGATCCTTTGCCCATTTTGAATTGTGGTATTTGGTTTAGTTTGTTTGTTTGTTTTGCTATTGAGTTGTATGAATTCCTTGTATATTTTGGATACTAACTGCTTATTGGATATGTGGTAAATACTTTTTCCCATTCCATGGGTTGCCTTTTCATTTTATTGATGATTACCATTGCTGTGACAGGAGTGGGTATCCTTATCTTGTTTCTAATCTTAGAGGAAAAGTTTTCAGCTTTTCAATATTGAGTATCATGTTAGCTGTGAGTTTCTCATATACGGGACTTATTATGTTGAGGTACCTTCCTTCTATACCAAATTTATTGAGAGTTTTTTTCATGAAAGGATGTTGAATTTTGTCAAATGCTTTGTCTGCATCTATTAAGATTATTATATAGTCTTTATCCTTCATTTTGTTGATGTAGCTTATTGCATTTATTTATTTACAGATGATGAACTACGCTTGCATCCCAGCAATAAACCCCACTTAATCATGGCATATGATCCTTTTAATGTACTGTTGAATTCACTTTGCTAGTATTTTGTTGAGGATAGTTGATCTCTGTTCATCAGGGATATTGGCCTGTAATTTCTCTCCTTGTAGTGTTCTTTACTGGCTTTGGTATCAAGGAAATGCTGACCTCCAAAAATGAGTTTGGACATCTTACCTCCTCTTCAATTTTTTGGATGAGTTTGAGAAAGATTGGTATTACTTCTTCTTTAATATTTGATGGAATTCACCAGTGAAGCCATCTGATTCTGGACTTTTCTTGGTTGGGAGGTTTTTGATTACTAATTCAATCTCCTTACTAGTAATTTGTTTGTTCAGATTTTCTGTTTCTTCGTTATTCAATCTTGATGCGTTTTTTGTTTCTAGAAGTTTATCCATTTCTTCTAAGTTATTTAATTTGTTGGCATATAATTTTTCATAGTAGTTTCTTATGTTCCCTTGTATTTCTGTTATGAATTGTGATGTCTCCTCATGCATTATTAATTGAGGCCTTTCTCATTTTTTCTTAGTCTAGGTAAAAGTTTATCAATTTTATCTTTTCATAAAACAAGCTTAGTTTTATTGATTTTTTTCTATTGTCTTTTTAATCTCTATTTTATTTATTTCCACTCCGATCTTCGTTGTTTCCTTCTTTCTACTAATTTGGCCTTAGTTTATTCTTCACTTTTTAGTTTCTTGAGGTGTAAAGTTAGGTTGTTTAGTTGAGATCTTTCTTTTTTCTTAATGTAAGCATTTATCACTATAAACTTCTCTCTTAGAATGGCTTTTGCTGCATGCCATACGTTTTGGTAATTTGTGCTTCCATTCTCATTTGTCTCAAGATTTATTTTATTTCTTTTGATTTCTTCTTTGACATATTGATCGTTCAGTAGCATGTTGTTAAATTACTATCTATTTGTGAATTTTCCAGTGTTTTCTTGTCATTGATTTCTAGTTTCATGCTATTGTGGTCAGAAAAAATAATTGGGATGATTTCAGTCTTTTAAAATTTGCTAAGACTGGTTTTGTGGCCTACTGTATTATCTCTCCAGGAGAATGTTCCATGTGTGCTTAAGAAGAATGTATATTCTGCCGCTGTTGGATGGAATGATCTGTATATGTCTGTTAGGTCTATGCCATCTAATGTAGTTTAAGTCCAGTGTTTCGTTATTGATTTTCTATCTAAGCTATCCGTTGTGTTATATCCTCTTGGTGAATTGACCCCTTTTTCATTTTATAATGATCTTCTTTGTCTTATATTACAGTTTGGGGGTTAAAGTTTATTTTTTCTGATATAAGTATACCTGCCCTGCTTTTTGTTTCCATTGGCATGGCATATATTTTCCATCCCTTCACTTTCAGCCTGTGTGTCCTTAAACCTGAAGTGATTCTCTTGTAGACAGCATGTAGTTCAGCCTTGTTTTTTTAATCATTCAGCAACTATATATCTTGACTGGAGAATTTAGTCCATTAAATTTAAAGAAGTTATTGATATATATGGGCTTACTGTTGCCATCTTGTTGTTTCCTGGCTGTTTCGTACTTCTGTTTTTCCTCTCTTGCTGTCTTCCGTTTGCATTTGTGAATTGATGATTTTGTGTAGTGGTATGTTTTGATTCCCTTCTCTTTATCTTTTGCATATCTACTATAGGTTTTTGCTTTGTGGTTACCGTTAGGCTTACATAAAACTTCTTATAGTTTTAATAGTGTATAATATTTTAAGCCAATAACATTTTAATTTTTAATGCTTAGAAAAGCTCTACATTTTTATACTTTCCTCCCACAATTTATGTTTTTGATGTCAAAATATACATTTTTTATACTGTGTAATCATTAAAAATTATTGTAGTTATGGATTATTTTTAATACTTCAGTCTTTTAACCTTTACACTAGAGTTATAAGTGATTTACCCACCACCATTACAATATAAGAGTATTCTGAATTTAAGTATAATAATATATATATGTATGTATATATATACATGTATGTATATACATGTATGTGTGTGTGTATATATATATTTATAATATATACATACTTTACCACTGAGTTTTATATACTTTTATGTTTTCATGTTACTAGTTAGCATCCTTTAGTTCAGCTTGAAGAACTCTCTTTAACATATCTTGTAAGGCAAATCTACTGGTGATGAACCCTTTAGCTTTTGTTTGTCTTCAAAACTTTCTCCGTGAATTCTTAAGGACAGCTTTGCTGGGTGAAGTATTCTTGGTTGGCAGTTTTTTCTTACTACACTTTGAATATATTATCCCATTCGTTTATGGTCTGCAAGTTTTTTGTTGAAAAATCCACTCATAATCTTAATGAGATTCCCTTATATGTAACAAGTTGCTTTTCTCTTGCTGCTTTTGAGATTCTCTCTTTGTTTTTAAGTTTGACAATTTAATTATAATATACCTTGATGTGTGTCTCTTTAGATCCATCTTATTTGGTATTCTCTGGGATTCCTGGATCTGGATGTCTGTTTCTTTCCCCAGGTTAGGATAGTTTTTAGCCACTATTTCTTCAAATACACTTTCTGGCCCTTTCTCTCTCTTCTCCTTCTGGGAAACCTAAAATGTATATGGTGGTCTGCTTAATGGTGTTCATTAAGTCCTTTAAGCTATCGTCATTGTTTTTCATTCTTTTTTCTTTTGCTGCTTTGATTTGATGAGTTTCACTGCCTTGTCTGAGTTCCCTGATCTTTTCTTTTACTTGATCTAGTCTGCTGTTAAACTCCTTTATTGAATTTTTCAGTTCACTTATTGTGTTCTTCAGTTCTGTGATTTCTGCTTGGTATTTTTTAATATTTTCTTTCTCTTTGTTGAAATTCTCACTTTGTTCATGCATTGCTCCCTGACCTTGGTGACCATATTTAGGACTGTTATTTTGAATACTCTGTGGGGTAAATCACTTATCTCCATTTCACTAAGATTAGTTTCTGGAGATTTATCTTCTTTTGTTTGGAATATATTCCCCTGTTTCTTCACTTTCCTTGACTTTCTTTGTTGGTTTCTGCACATTATAAAAACACCCACCTCTCCCAGTCTTGATAGACTGGTCTCATTAGGAGAAGAACTTTGTCTATCAGCCCAGCCCAAGCTCCTGGTTACCTCTCAAACTTTTGTGATTGTCCAAGCCACAGTCTTCATTGTTAGTGGCTCCCAGTAGTTGAGGGTGTGCCCAGACCTATAAGTGTCCATAAGGCAAGAATCACAGTCAGCACCTAGAAGTAGGCTGATTAGAAGCTGACTGGAAAGTATGCAGTCCAACCCCTTCCAAAGAGAAACTGTGAGATGGAAATTTTTGCCTTTCCTTCTACACTGAACTCAGGTGTGTTGACATGAGGGGTACGCCTGTGCCCATTTAAAACTTACTTCTTTGTTTGCTACAGTCCTATGGGACTAATAAACACATACTCTATTAGCTGTCAGAGCTAGGTGATTTGGGGTCCCATCCTTCAGGTTGCAACCATAAAACTTGTGGTGCTAGATATGTGAACAAGCTCCTTCCATGGAGACACTTGGTGACTTGGTTTTATTGTTGGAGGGAACCAGAAGAAGAAGGCAGGAGAAGTGCCCACCAGCTATTGAACGCTCTGGGGAGAATCACAGTCAGCATCTTGATGTGAACTAATTAGAAGCCAGACCCCTCAGGCAGCAGCTTGTAAAGTATGTAGTCAAATCCCTTGCAGAGAAAGACTGGGAGATGAGCATTTTTGCCTGCTCCCTCTGCATTGATCCTTGGGAGGATAGCTATAGTATTGATGGTAAGTGCTCACATACTTAAGAACTGCTTTTTTGTGTGCTATGGTCCTATGGGACTCAAGAAACCAAGCCCTGTTGGCTTTCAGAGCTAAGTATTTTGGGGGCCCCTTCTTCTGGTGGGAGCCTTAAAAGTTGGGGTGCTAGATGTATAGTCCAGACCCTTCACTCCTCAGGGAGAAGCTGGGAAATGAGTGTTCATGGCAAAAGTGTATCTAAGAATTTCCCACCCATTTTGATATGGGTATTTTCTCATTTGCTCAGTGTGTAGTCGTCTCTCAGCTAGTTTCTTTCAAGGGAATTGCTCTGTTTGTAGCTATACATTCAGTGCATCCATGGGAGGAAGAAAATTCAAGAGCCTCCTGTGTCACCATCTTGGTCTGGAGTCTTAAAAATATTTATAAGCTCTTTTTTTCGGTCACCATTTGTAAATTCTTTCAGCTGAGAGATACATACTATTTCCATCTTACAGATGGTGATATCGAGTCTCAAAGAGGTTTGAGAAATCCATTCAAAGTCATGCAGCCAGAATGCAATAGATCCAAGACCTGAACTTGAATTTACATTGCCAAAGGTCATTCTTTTTTCTTTCACATCACATAACTAAATTGCAACATATTTTTCTGACTACTCTGGAGAAGACTTCAGATCAAATTACCATTAGATTCACTTCCAGACCATGGAAAGCTTTTGGACAAATTAATTGCAATTCAACAAATATTTCAAAGTTCATATGCATTCATTAATATCATCATATCAATTCATTTATTTTTCTAGTGAATGTACAGAATGTTACAGCTACTTTATATATTTTGCCTTTTTTCACAAACTCAAAATATTACTTTGCTTATAAAATAAACATATACAAAATCATTTAAAAAATCTGTAATTCATACTGTTCTTTAAAAGTAACTCATGATGGGCTTCCCTGGTGGCGCAGTGGTTGAGAGTCCGCCTGCCGATGCAGGGGACACGGGTTCGTGCCCCGGTCTGGGAGGATCCCACATGCCATGGAGCGGCTGGGCCCATGAGCCATGGCCGCTGAGCCTGTGCGTCCGGAGCCTGTGCTCCGCAACGGGAGAGGCCACAACAGTGAGAGGCCCGTGTATCTCAAAAAAGTAACTCATGTTTTCACCTGCAGTATTTATGAAGGGGAAAAAGTATATTTTCTTCTGCACACTGAACACATAAGTTTTATTGTCATTATCTTACAAACCTATGATGTTTCAATATGATTATTGTGCTATATTTATTTAAGTAAATATGTACATTTTTAATTTGAAGGAAAATATGAGACAGAACACTTGAGCACT
Organism: Orcinus orca; assembly: GCF_937001465.1. NCBI lineage: Eukaryota > Metazoa > Chordata > Mammalia > Artiodactyla > Delphinidae > Orcinus > Orcinus orca. Next base: position 71,273,944 of record NC_064567.1, read on the forward strand.
GCTCAAGTCTTTACTCTGTTGTGTAATATTAGCACAGTAACTCAAAGGATGTAACTATCTGGTGATTAATGTTGTTATTAGTGGACTGCTAATTCATATCACACACAGGTCATGGTGTCTAAGATTTTCTAAATATTAGAATATTTCTGAGATTCCTATGAACAAATAACATCAAACAGAATGTTGAGGTTTTATTTTTTGGTTTTTTTGTTTTTCATTGAAATAAGGGAGTGCAAAAAATGAATACTACTTCTACCTTATCAGTTAATGTTGGGCTGTTCTCTCTGCCTACCAGATAACGTATTTTGCATATTCACCTATATTCTCAAATTACTTATTTCATTTTAAATATAGAAACATTTTAAGGAAGTAGATGGTTTTAATATTTGCATGCAAAGGCTTACACCAGATGTGCAGAAAATCACAGTATGGTGTGGATTGTGGCTCCATGGATGATTGACCTGCCCAGAAAGAAATGTTACCCAGTTGCAAAAGCCAACTACTTTTCCAACTATGTGAAAAGAAATTATGGATTTCACTGGCTCTATTTGAACACATTCATTCAAATGACATTCTATCTCTGTGCTCTTGTAATCTCTGCACTTGGCCCACTCCCTTCTTCCAAGGGAGGATTTCCAGTGAAGATGGAATAATTTTTCCTGTGGTCTCTTTCTTTAAAAGATGATTGTATTTCAGAACAGATGCAAGTCAGTTGTATGGAGTTACATGTTTTTCTTAATTTATCTGAATTTACTGAAAAAGCAAAATGGATGTGTTTTGTACCTTCCTTCCCTTGTATGCTCATTTGACTAGGATGTCTTTGATCACTTTATTATATAAGCTATACCTAGAGATCAAAGACACTGTTTTCGTAGAACAGTTACTGACATTAGAGGGATGTCACCTAATTTAAAGTTTGAGACCTATGCCTTTTCTCTATGTTTTTAGAAAGACCAGGCTTGAAATAGAGGAAGGGCTAAAAGTACCATTGGCCAATCTTAAACATGCCCACGTGTGTGTATAAATGCTAAAAATTCCAGTAAGTGATAAACTAAATGATTTTTTTGGGCTACATTGACTATTTAATCAACTTCAATTATCTGGATGTCTGATAGTAAATTTGATTTAGTTATTATAATACCCTAAATGCTACCTGTTCCTTTTCATTGGCTGTCTTCAATTACACAAGCACAATCTAAAATTTGTTCATTATGAACTAAACAAGAGAGATTTAAGTAATCTATGTCTTTCTTTTTTAATTGAGATATCTTAGGGATATAAGCAAAAATATAGATTTTTCACAAAATACTTTAAGGGTAACAGATGCATTTGGTATATTGAACTTTGAAAGGTAAATTTTGGTGTGTCAGGTCTATCAATACACAGAGAAACAAAGCTAAGAGAAAGAATGATTTTTTAAATGAAAAATGGAAGAAAAATACATATGTGTTGTACATTATAATTCATTTGAAAAAAGGAAATGAAAATGTAATACTTGAAACAACATATGAAACAAAAAGTTCTTCTCTCTTTCATTGACAATATAATTTATAATCCATGGCCTGGTTTTCTGTATTTTTTTCCGGTTCAAAGGTCATCATGACTAACAGCATCACTACACTGAAGTTTTAAGTTTCATTCCCTTAGAAAAACTAATATATAAGGCATAGTGCTTGTACCTCACCATTGAAAAAAAGTGCATACATGTCGTTTTCATAGTAGTATGTGGTAGGCTCTAGGTAAGAAAATAAAAAAGGATGTCTTTCAGGATACCAATTATTGCAATTTCAAATCCCATTTTCCTTCCAAACTCCCTTTTCAAGTGATTAATAGGGCAATTATAACTTATTATCCGGGATTTCACTTTTACAAATAACAAAATGTAGTAAAGCTTGAGCTTAAAACATTGGCAGAACATACACTGGCTTCTCAACACTGAACATGCAATTGAACTCAAATTAGGAAGGTCAAGAAGGGCTTTTTTGAGAGACTCTGCACTTTGTCAGATGTATTTATTCATGTGCAGAGGATTTAGAGTTCATAAACATTTTGCCAGTTTTTTGAATGCTATTTCTTTTCCTTGTTGTTCTTGGCCAGGCCATGTCAATACAGCAGAATGCTGCTTCATATGGCTTATTATCAGCAGAATAATATGTATTACATAACCCAAAGGGATTGTAAAATCAGCAGGAACTCTTGGCTCTGCATCTCAATGTAGATACATAGATGGGTACCACAAACTTGATTTTTTTTAAAAAACTAAGTTATCTGAGTGTTACACCCAAAATAGGCATTTCTTCTTTTTAAATATTTTTTTATCATGAAAGTGATCTAGTTAGCAAAACATCTCTTAACTATTCTTTTAAGAAATATGCACAAGGTCAGTCAAAATAATATACTATTGGATTAAAACTAATTTGAGCATGATACAGGAAATGCCTTGAGGCAACTGATTTTGAAGACATACCAGAAGTCCATTTTTTTCCTTTTTGTTGGCAAAGTTCAGGACTTGGATTTATCAGTCCAGTCACTGTATGATGAATATTTTTGAACTTCTTTAATGAAGCACTTAGAAACTCCAGCTTGAGGATTGTAAGAAATTAAAAGTGACTATCTAAATGTGAAGAATCAGGTTGCTTGGACTAGCATCAGAGATACCTATGTGAATAGTCACATCGTTTGTTAGTTGTAGTAATAGAAACATCTGTGAGGTTCTCAGAGACACTGATTTTGGTAATCTGCATTTGTGCTGGCTGGCAAACAATGTCACAGTTGCTTTAAGGCCACATTTGCCTACTGTTATGCAAAGCCAATTAGCAGCACCCTGGTTGCTTCCTCTGAAAGAAATTTTCTTAGGAGGTGAGAAAAGCTTAAGCAGTTGGCATTCCTATGGAATTTAAAATAAAAACATTGAAAAACTTAAGATAGGTAAAAGAAAGGAGAGTACATATAGCACTAAGAGCCTTGAGTAGTGACTTGAGAACATGGCCATTAAAAGACCACCTGTCAAAACAGAATAAATGACTGTTTTAAGCTTGTTAGAGAAAAAAAAAATTGCCATAGACATGGAAACTGTTGAGATGATGCTACAGCCTCTGGTACTGAAGGTTCTGCACTTAGCATTTGAGTCTATAGCATGTCTTTTCTTGATCTCCCTCACTCTTATTAAGGTTTGGCTTCTAGGCCTTTCTTCCTTCCCTCCTTTCTCTCTCTCTCTCCTGTTGATTAGGCTCAGCTGCTTTTATTTGACTTGATTTCAGCAACAGTGGCTACACTTAGTGATTGTGTATGTTTATAATCTTTCCAAGATGACTTTTTGCTCTAAAGGTGCTGAAAAATCTCTCGAATTGACTTAAGTGTTGACAACCACCGCTGAGGTGAACTGTTGAGATGTTGTTGTCTGAGTTGCTCATCAGGGGTTTGTTTGTATTAGATTTTGAATGGATGAGCCATTTTACCATCTTTTTCATCCTTTAGATGATGTATGGCTGACTCCATCGGGGAACTGGTGTGAATCTGGGAAAGCTTACAAAAGCTCCTAAATAGTTGCAAGTCATGAGTCGAGAGAGGGAGAAGTGACTACAGGGAAAATGTGTGATAATCCAGAGTAATGTTTTTCATGGTCTTTTCTTAGACTTTGAAACCTATCCGCACTCTGAAAAAGTGTATGGATAATCTAAAGAGTTAAAATGTTTTGGAAAATATTATTTGAAGATATTCTCTATTGTATTGATAGATAAAGCCTATGAATTTGCATTTCTTAAAAGCCTATGAGAAGTAGAGCCAAAGTGATTGTGGAGTTTTCTGTTTATCTGTTTTAGCAAATGCCAAATAAACTAGAAGTTATCTGGATAACTCAAAACTCCATCATGCAGATCTTCTGTACAGATTGTCTTTAGGCTTTTTAGAAGGTGTTAAAAGGAATGTGGGCTGGGAACCTGGACACTTCTTAGGGTTCTGGTTACCAATAAAGGAGAGAAAGCATTTCTTTTCAGTGGTGAAGTAAACATGTTATGATATTCATTTGTCTGTCTATTCATTCAGTAGTCTTTTATTGGACATCAATTTTATACCCGTAAGTTCTGATACAAGTAAAAGTAAAAGAAATATAAACAAAGTACTTTGGGAGTGTAATGTAGGACCCATTATTTTTAACTATAAGGATGGAGGAATATTTTAATAGAGGAAGTAACTTTTAACTTTGATCTTGAATAAAAATGATAATTTGACAAGCTGAAATCAAAGCAAAGAATTTCTCTCTTGTAGTGGAGATAACATAGATAAAGACATTAAGACTTCTTGGAATTGTGGATGACTCTTTTTTGGGCTTGTTTGTTTGTGGCAGAGGAGAGGATACTTTGAGTGGAATAAAAGTGAATAATGAGATTGGATCAGTGGAATGGAATACTGTAAGGAATTAGAATTCCTGCGGACAATATGGAAGACTTGAACAAATGAGTCCCATCCTTTGTGGTAAAATAACAACAAAACAGTGTGTGCGTTTTGAATAAGGCAATCTCATGCAAGAAAACAAAAGTTTATTAAGGAAATAATTGTTAGGAACAATTTCCCCCAAATTATCAACAAACAAAATAATAGCCTATTAGTGATATGTTAGAGCTGTCTCTTAATGGCTTGTGAGTGCTAAGTGTGTGCATCTCTGCTCAAATCTGAGTTCAGTGATATCACATTGTTAGCTTGAAATAGGCTATAGTGGGAGTATTTACACCATGGAAATCAGCAAATGCTACAAATTACAACTATTGTTTTTGACAGTCAGCTGTTAAACATTTACCACTGTACCACTGCTGCATGATATGTGAAACAGGTGTTAGCAGAAAAGTCAATATTTCAAACACAGTATAGTAAAAATCTCTTTACGTAACAAAATAATTAAGGAAAAACAGTTTAAAACATGCATATCAGCAGATTGAAATAGAGAAAACAAAAAAGCAAATGAGGATAAGACAAACAAGAATAAAAGACAGTGAAACATGAGGAGTTACAAAACTTATTTGAAAAACAGGGACAAGGAAACAAGATTTTTTGCTTATAGGATGAATTAAGCCGTTTTTAATAACAATTGATGTCTAGACTATGGACATTACATTAGGAAACTACACATAAAGCACTGACCGCACATCTCTTAAATGTTATTGAAACTTCAGTTTAACATGCACCTTTTAATATATATAGTATTTTCCTAACTCAACTGGGTGATTTGGAATATTTTCTCATTATATTGCATATTTACACTCTTACCTCAATGTTTAAACAAAATATTGATAGTGTGAATTATCCAACTAATTGTATTCATTATCCTCTTTCTAATAGACCACTATGCCTCCTTTTTACCTTTAAGTTCATTTTTAATTATTTAGCTAGTTATTGCCATAGATGCTTAAATATGCCATCATGTCCAAACTTTCCATAGTTAAGTACCATGGAAACTGTGGTATACTATTTGGATATGATAGTGGATAGAGGCACTTCCTCATAGTCTTCCTCCTTCCATTCATTGGCCAATATATTGTATAACCTACATTTATCTAAGCTGGGGTAGTTTTGGATAAAACTCAACTAATAGAATAATAACCATGTAATAATCTCAGAGTCTAGCCCTGCTGTCCCTCATATTTTATTAAGGGAATTCCTTCAGTATCTCCTGTGAGCTGAATGGCCATGACTGTACCCTTTGCCTCTTGGTCCTCCTGATAGTCTCATAAGACTTGTTAGGTTTATATCACTTCTCTTGGCCAGAGGTGTATCTTTATTGCTGTGTGATATCACCATTGTCTATATGAAGGTAGGTTGCAGGCAGACTCAGTCTGAACAATCGCAGTAGTGTGTCAGTATAGTAACTTGATTATCAGTAGAATCTATTCTGATTTACTTTTGTTTCCCATCTGTTTGGTCAAGAATTTTAATGACTCCAAATGAGTAAAAGGGGTTATTTTGAGAATGACTCATGAATCACAATATGGATAAAATTATATCCAGGTTTACTTAAGCAATCAAATTAAACATATACAACTAATTGCAGGCATCTCTAAGATAATTATTTCAATGAGAGCTGAGTTTTAACCACCAATCCCTCCTCACTAGGGAATCCAGAATAGTTCCTCAGCATGGAGAGTCAGGTCTTCATGGCACTCTGCCTCCCTTATCCTCTTGGTCTTGATCATCATATTCTTCCAAGGTTCCACAAGATCTTTGACCCTGACAACTGAACCTTTTCTGCATTTTTTTTCTGAGTTGCTTTGCATGTTATAGGGGACTTTCAGTTCCCTTTATAGGTGAATTTGTGGCCTGTATCTAAGAATGTAACTTGTTCTTGCTGCAAAACCTATAATCTCACTTTTTTTCTTAGATGCACCATAATATAGTAGAATAAGCATGGACTCAAGAACCAGACTTAGTTTCCCTATTCCCTTATGTCATAAAACATATTCTCTTTTTAAACTGCTTTTAATGATAAGATACAATATTCATATAGAAAAGTGCATTAGACATGAATGTACAATGCAATGAAATATCACAAATAGAACACATATATAACTATCAACCAAGTCAATAAACAGAATAATGTCAGCACCTCAGCAGATCACATACACACTTTCCCAATCAGTACTTCCTTTCTCTTTTCTGAAAGTAACCAATTTTCTGGTTTCTAACATAAGATTTTAATTTATCTGTTTTTGAGCTTTGTATACATGAAATCATATATATATATATACACATATATATGATTATATATATATAACTTATTTTGCTCAACATTGTGAGATTCATCCATACTTGTGCAATAAGCTATAGTTTATTCATTTTCATCATTATATAGTATTAGATTCCATAAAAAGACTTTCCAGGACAATGTCATGGTTTATTTATCTATTCTACTTTTAATGAGTAGAGGGAATTTTTCTAGTTTGGGGGCTGTTGTAAACAGTACGGTGATAGACATTTTATAAATGTTTTTTTGTACATTTGTACACACATTTCTGTTGAGTATATATCTAAAAGTAGTATTGCTGGGTCATGGGGTATGCATGCATTTAATCTTTGTAGATAATACCAAACTGCTTTCCATAGGGTTTGTCACAATTCATACTCTATCAGCAGCATATGACTATTTCCATTGTTCTGTGTCCTTCCAAAACTTGGTATTAGCAGTCTTTTAAAATTTTGGACATTTTTGTTATGTGTGTAGTAGAATATCATCATGGCTTTGCTCTTCCAGAATACTAATTAACTAAAACAGCTCTTCATCTATTTATTATTTGTACATACCATTTTTGAAGCACCTATTCAAGCTTTTGTTTACTTTCAGATGGACATTTTCTTACTTATTTGAGCAGTTCTTTTTTTAAAAATAAATTTATTTATTTATTTTTGGCTGTGCTGGGTCTTCGTAGCTGTGCGGTCTTTCTTTAGTTGCAGAGTGCGGGGGCTACTCTTCGTTGTGGTGCACGGTCTTCTTATTGCAGTGGCTTCTCTTGTTGCAGAGCATGTGCTCTAAGCACACGAGCTTCAGTAGTTGTGGCACGTGGGCTCAGTAGTTGTGGCTCACAGGCTCCAGAGTGCAGGCTCAGTAGTTGTGGTGCACGGGCTTAGTTGCTCCGCAGCATGTGGGATCTTCCCGGACCAGGGCTTGAACCCTTGTCCCTTGCATTGGCAAACGGATTCTTAACCACCGTGCCACCAGGGAAGCCCTGAGCAGTTCTTTATAGATTCTCTTGTTGGTTTCATATGTTGAAATACCTTGTCTGTCTTTTTACCCTCTTAATCATGTCCTTTGATAAATAAAAATAATTTTCAATGTAGTAATTTATCAGTCATTTCCTTTGGGATTAGTTCTTTTTGTATTCTGTTTAAATATTCTTTCTGTATACGCAAAATCATGAAAATATTCTCTCTATTCTCTTCTTAAAGATTTTTGACTTGAACATTCAGATGTGCAGTTCTTCAGGAATTGCATATGTATATGGCATAATTTAGAAGTCAAGTTTTTTTTAATGTGGATATATAGTTGATCAAGTACCATTTATTGAAAAGGCCATTCATTCCTTATGGCTCAGCAGTGGTATCTTTATCCATATATACATGGAGACTCTAGTCTTTTCTGCAGGTCTCATTATCCTTGAGACATTATCAGACTGTCTTCACTTACATAGTGTTATAAGCAATCTTGATATCTAGTAAAACAAATCTCCCAGTTTGTTTTTCTTCAAGACAGTCTTGGTTACATTTGTCCCCTTTGTGTTTTCATATACAATTTTAGAATCACCTTGTACAATTTCACAAGATACATATAAATGGATTTAGTTCACCAATAAAAGCAAAGATTATCACATAGTAATAAAAAGTGCTGTTTAAAGGGACACTTTCTGTGATATAGTGATAAAGTTTGAATATAAAAAATGAAGAAAAGGGACTTCCCTGGTGGCACAGTGCTTAAGAATCCGCCTGCCAATGCAGGGGACACAAGTTCAATCTCTGGTCCGGGAGGATCCCACATGCCCTGGGAGGATACCACATGCCACGGAGCAGCTAAACCTGTGCGCCACAACTACTGAAGCCCGTGTGCCACAACTACTCAAGCCCATGTGCCTAGAGCCGATGCTCCACAACAAGAGAAGCCCCTGCCGTGAGAAGTCCGCACACCACAACGAAGAGTAGCCCCTGCTTGCCGCAACTAGAGAAAGCCCATGCACAGCAATGACGACCCAATGCAGCCAAAGATAAAATAAATAAATAATTAATTAATTTTAAAAAATTTAATGAATAAAAAATTAAACTACATTAACTTACTGAATGAAAGCTTACATGGCTCTATCAGTATCACTTTAGTGGATGTTAAGACAAAAAAAGAACTAGAGTTAGAGATGCTTCATAGTGGTAAAATATTCTATTAACTGGTAGGATAAAACAACTTAAAATTGTGTTTTAATAACACAGCTTCAAAGCATATCAAGAAAAAGCTGAATGAAACAAATGGAAAAAATAGTTAATACCACAATCATAGTGACAGACTTTAAGACACCTCTTTCAGCAGCTGATAGAGAAAGAAGACAGTAAAAAAGGGGGGTATGTATAAGACTTAAACACCTTAATAAACCTGCTCTAACTGAAATAAATAATAGGCTTTACCCAGTAACTGCAGAATATCATTCTTTTCAAGGACACATGTAAAGTTTTCAAAAATAGACCATATTTGGGGGTATAAAGCAAGTTTCAGTAAGTTTCAGCTAATGGATTTCAAAGAGTATAATCTCTCATAGTGAAACTAAACTAGAATCTATATTATATAACAAATGGAAAGATATCCCATGTTCATGGATTGGAAGACTTAATATTGTAAAAATGCCCTTACTACCCAAAGTAATCAAGAGATTCAATTACAATTCCTATCAAAATCCCAATACTTTAGCATTTTTTACAGAAATAGAAAAAAAATTCTAAAATTCATATGGAATCACAAAGGACCACAAATAAAAAAGCAATATTGAGAAAGGAGAATGAAGTTGGAAGCATCATATGTCCTGATTTCAAAATATATTACAAAGCTACAGTAATCAAAACAGTAGGGTACTGCCATAAAAACAGACATACAGACCAAGGGAACAGAATAGAAAGTACAGAAATAAATCCACACATATATGGTCAACTGATCTTCAAAAGAGTGCTAAGAATACAAAATAGAGAAGGGATAATTTCTTGAACAAATAGTATCGGGAAAACTAGATATCCACTTGTAAAAGAATGAAGCTGTACCCTTTTCTTATACCATGCACAAAAATAAATGGGTAAGTAGTTAAATACTTTAACATAAGACCTCAAACTATAAAAATCCTTAAAAAAAAAATAAGGGTAAACTTTTATGACTTTGGTCTCAGCATTAATTTCATGGATATGACACCAAAAGCATTGGCAACAAAACAGAATAAACTAGTGGGACGACATCAAACTGAAAAACTTCTGAACAACAAAGAAGACATTCAACAGAGTAAAAAGGCAATCTATGGAATGGGAGATAATATGTCCAAACCATATATCTGATAAGGTGTTCATCTCCAAAATATATATGGAACTCTTAACAGCTCAGTAGTAAAATATAGTAAACCTGATTTTAAAATGGGCTAAGGACTTAAATAGACATTTCTCCAAAGAAGACATACAAATGGCCAACAGGTATATGAGAAATGCTTAGCATCACTAATCATCAGGGAAATGTAAATCTAAACCACAATGAGATATCACTTCACATCTGTCAGAATATCAGGATGACGATTATTTAAAAAACAAACAAAAAAAAACCCCAAAGACAAGAAGTGTTGGCAAGGACGTGGAGAAATTAGAATGTTTGCATTTTGTTGGTGGGGATACAAAATGGTGCGACTGCTATGTAAAACAGTATAGAGGGCTCTCAAAAAATTAAATATAGAACTACCATGTGATCCAGCAGTCCCACTTTTGGGTATTTATCCAAAAGAATCAAAATCAGGATCTCAAAGAGACATTAGCACTATGAATACTGAAGCCCTATTCACCATAGCCAAGATGTAGACACCAGCTAAATGTTCACTGACAGATGAATGGATAAGAAAATGGTATATACATACAATGGAATAGTATTCAGCCTTTAAAAGGAAGGAAATTCTGCAATATGCAACAACTTGGATAAACCTTGAAGACATTACGCTAAGTGAAATAATCCAGTTGCAGAAAGACAAATACTGTATGATTCCACTTATATAAGGTATATAAAATAATCAAATTCATAGAATCAAAGAGTGGAATGGTGGTTGTCAGCAGATGAGGAGAGGGAGAATTGGGGAGTTACTAATCAATGGACATAGTGTTTCAGTCAAGCAAGATGAATAAGCTCTAGAGAACTGCTCTATAACATTGTACCTATAGTCATTAATAGCGTACTATACACTTAAAAAATCTGTTTAAGTAGTTAGATCTCATGTTCAGTGTTCTTACTACAATAAAATTAAATTAAAAAATAAAACAAAATACCAGTGATGTAAAATAAAAAGATGAAGTGTAAAACAAAACTTTGAAAAAGTGGTTGTATAATTTGAAATAAAAAGATAATTGGAAAATCTCATATATTTGGAGATTTCAAAATACAATCTCTTATGTGTCAAAGAAATCACAGTAAATTTAGTATTTTGAGCTGAATAATTATGAAAATATGAAATATCAAAAAAAGTGTAATATGTATAAGCTGAATTTGGAAACACATGTAAAGCTTTAAATGTATATACTAGAATAGAAAAAAGTTTAAAATTACAGATAGAAACACACAACTCAAGAAATTAGGAAATCAAAGCAACAAATTAAACATGAAGTGAGTGACTTAAATATAAAGAAACAATGAAATAAAAATAAGCATATAATATATAAGAATTAAAATGTCAAATTTTAGTTCTTTGAAATAATTAACAAAATTGATAGCACTCTAGAAAGACTGATTGAAAGAAAAGTCCTACATTACCAGCACTCTGAATGAAAAAAAGACTTTACCACAGATTTTAGTGTATTAAAATGATTACAAGAGGGCTTCCCTGGTGGCGCAGTGGTTGAGAGTCCGCCTGCCGATGCAGGGGACGCAGGTTCGTGCCCCCGTCCGGGAGGATCCCACATGCCGCGGAGCGACTGGGCCCGTGAGCCATGGCCACTGGGCCTGCGCGTCCGGAGCCTGTGCTCCGCAACGGGAGAGGCCACAGCAGTGAGAGGCCCGCATACTGAAAAAAAAAAAAAAAAAAATGATTACAAGAGAATATTTAAAAAAAACTTCATGTAAAAGAAAATTGAAATTTTATTTGAAATGGAAAAATTCTTGTAAAAATAAAGTGAATCAAAAAGACAGAAAATTTGAATGCTACCATAATTAACAAAATTGAATCTTCAATACCAGATATACCAACAGAAAACACCAGGCCCATATAGCTTCAGCAGTGAATTCTGCTAATAATTTATACTGTTTTAGAGTAAAGGGGAAGATGGGAAGAGAACACTTCATAAGTGATTTTTGAGGCTAGTATACTATTGACACCCAAGCTCAAAAGAACATTATAAAAAAAGAATATTACAGGAAAATCCTGCTTATAAGCATAGCAGTTAAAACCCTAAACAAAATATTAGCAGTTCATCATTATCTTAAAAACCCATAATATAATTGTGTTTAGGCCAAGAATGTAGGATATTAACATTCCAAAATAAGTTGTTATAATTCACCACATTAAGAGAATGAAGAAGAAATATAACCATTTCAACAGATGTTTAAAAATTTGTTGATAAATTAGACACTCAATTATGAACTACTTTTGATAAACTGGGAATAACTTATTAGCTTGATAAAGAATATCTACAAACCTCCTATAGTATGCATCAGATTTAAAAGCGAAACATGAGAATTTTTCTTTGAAATAAAAAAACATGACAAAGATATTCACTCTTAGTGCTTCATTTTAACATTACACTGGTGGTCCTAGACAGTGCAATAGGGTAAGAAAAAGAAATTTAAAAATATAAAGATTGGAGTGGAATAAATAAATCTCTCTTTATTCACAGAAGATATGATTATATAAAGTCTATACAAAATTATTTGTTTATACATCATTGGAATTAATAAATTAGTTTAACAAAATGGATGGTTAATTTAAAAATCAATTATTTTGATTTAAAAATGAATTATCTCTGTTGTTTTCCCAATTCTTTTAGTCTAAAAACATGCCCTGATTATGGCAGACAGCCAAGTGGAAGAACATATTCCATGTAGGTCTGTTAGCTATGGCGAGCCAAATAAAGCCTATCTCCCCATGTTTTCTTTCAATTAATCATTCCTCCATTCAGTCAACATTTTTTTTAAATGCCTATTATATACCAGGCTCTATCTTTGCCTTTAAATTGCTCACAACAAAATAGAGAATGACACACATGGCTGACTACATATAATGTGTAGAGTAATAAACAAGAGAATTTGTGTGGAAAGGAGACAAAGAGTGGAAGCAGTTTGCTCTATCAGAGGATTTTAGAAAAGATTTCAGAGCAGGCAGTGTTTGTGTTAGTCCTTGAATGATTTAGTAAGGTTTCACCAATTCAAAGAAGGATAGGGAAAATACAATTCAGAGAGAACAGAATAAATAAAGGTATAAGAGTATGCCAAGTATACTTGGCACATTTGGGAAACATAATATAAAAGCTAAGAGTACTTAGTAGATCCTTTGCTTGGTTGATGTGTGCATCTGTCCTCTTGTATCTGTTATATTTTGCAAAATATGTTTAGCTTTTTTTTTCTGTTCTTTTCTCAATCATGAAAATAATAGAGATGATTTTCATGTCTCATAAGTACAAAGTGAGTTTTAAAACTTCTTCTCGAGCTTCTCCAAGGATACCCTTGCCTTTTTCCATAAGTGCATCTTAGCCAACTAAAGTGATTTTTGATTATTTAAATGATCTGATTCTAAAGAATCTGAAAATTATTTATTCACAACATGATAATGGCCCCAACTTTTATGGTGTTTTAAAATAGCTGTAGTACTTAGAAATTACATGGTATATGCATGTACATTGTACATTCAGATGTATTGATACATCTGAATTGTATCAATAGGGTATTGCAACTTTCTGTAAAAGATGTAGAAAAGTAAATACCCCTATACTGAGTCTGAAAATTTATATAAAGAATTGCAGTAAGTAATGATTGCATTTAAGCTTTAGATATAGGAAACCTAGATGAGAGCTTCAAATGTCAAGAAGTTGTGTTAAAATCATCTAGTGTATCTTATAACTCTATTATTACTTGATGGAATTGTGCAGAAAGACGGTGTGATGGGTGTGTGATATTTCCTACATCTGCATCTGTTTGATCTTAGTATAACTTTTGCATGCAGAAGTTCTCTGGTTTGCATAAATTATTTCCTTATTTATCTTTTAATAACTCTTACTAACATTGATTAGCCTTATTGCCAGTGTTTTTGCTACATCTTATCGGCCAAACTAGATATATAACACAGCTTTACTGTATATTCTTATTTTTTGCTCCAAAGTTATAAAATATGACTATTTGTTTAATATTACTTTATTACAGTTAGTTATTAGATTTTATTAATAATGACCAATACTCATAAATATTTATTAAACAGATGCTTCAGTCAGATGTTTTTAGTGCTTATAACTGTGAATTATTAAATCAACAAACTCGTTTAGAAAAGACAACTCAATTCTGTGGTCCCTCTATACAAGGTTTTAATATTATGAAAACAGACTAAATGCTGCTTGCCTTCTTGCCAACTGAGAGTATTACCCATTACCTTCTCAGCAGAGCTACTAGAGAAAAAATAAAGAACCTACATTGAGAACTTTCTGAATTCAGCTCTGTCTGTGTGTATACACTCAAAATGAAACAAATTGGGGCAATTTACTGAAGGTTAAATCCTCTAAATGACATTCACCTAAAATATGCAGGGAAATGGTTTGGGAGGCTTAAATTATCAATGTAATTGCCTTAATTCTCTAGGTTGCTTTCATAAGTAGACACAACTTTATCGTATCTAACTGACAATTCCAAATTGGAGGTTTAGGGTTGTTTGTATTTTCACTCTCAACACTCTGCATCAAGTTTACTTTCTACATAACCCAGGTCCTAAAAATAGCCCATGGACCTAATGTGAGAGTGTTCCAGAAGTGAGGTTTTTACATTAATGATGTGCCTGTAGCTTTCTTTCCAGTAGCTAGCACCTTTCCATTTGTCAGCATTTTACCCTGAAGTCTCAGGAAAGCTTGTTTAAGAACTAAATATGCTCATACTACGTTGTGCTTTTATTCTTAAGTATTCGAACATAGAGTGATATTTCAGAACATCTTGTTAATAAAGTCTACCTAATTTCTATTAAAATTTTTCTCTAAGCCCTGAGAGAGAAGTGAAAGGAAAGATTATTTATGAGCAAGGTAGCTCAGCCCTAATTCTTGAGTAAGAGTTTTCCAAGTAACCTTCCGTTTATGATTCAGCAATTCCTCTGAGTTAAGAGGGTGTTACTAGGATAACATATTTTTGAAGATACTATCTGAAATACCAGATTTTTTAAAAAAATGATTTTTAACAAATTTTAAGAGTTGAAGATTGCAGAACCTTTCACTGACACTGTGGGTTTTTTTTTTTTTTCCTCTTGCCAAACTGTACTGCAAGTAAACCTTTTGATGTTTTAAATGTTTTTCTTTGGCAGCTAAGAAAAACACTCTGGAAAGTTATATTTAGTGAATTTACCCATGTATAAATATCCCTGAGCTAGTCTGTTATCCTATGGCATCTGGAAGAAAGGTGCTATTGTTTTAGATTCCATGATTAAAGTATAGAATAATCAATTCAGAGAGACCCTGGGGGGAAGATTCACTCACACATGCTGTGGAAACTTGGAATCCCTGAGTTTTTTAGTTTTTTTCTACAGATGAAGAGACATAGATGGGTTCATGTTTTAGCACAGTGTCTAGTGACATTGTTTCCCGTTCTTGCCATATAATAGTTTGGCCTATTTGAGACTACTAACTTTAAATTTTATAAGAAAACTTTTTTGTTGTTGTTAATCCCTTTTTACTATTACTTTCCTCGCTTTCTGGGTCACAATAGCTGGACAGCTATTTTGTTTGCAAGTGCTCTGCTATGCAGTTTGTCCTGCTCCACACGAAGCCACATCACCAACGTATTCCCAGGGATGCATCATCAGATTTAGTTCTGCCAGAACACTCCATAAATTATTTAAAGCTCTTCTTCATTTCTTGCAAAACAATGTTTGCTGAGCTTCCCCATGAAAAATCAGTGTAATTCCAGAAGATCAGGATAGATTTGCAAGACAGGAATTTGTCCTGTGCTTCCACATGGCTATCTGCATAGATGTGAATACAGTGGAAGTTAAATGAAAATGTACAGTTATTTTACTTTTGGTTTTATTTGAGCATTTTCTCTACTACTTATTCAATAGCAGTTGAATAAGAGCAGCTATGTCTCGTGGCGTTCTGCTGTGAAGTGTCCAAAAGTGTAAGGTAGTTAGGTGTAAAAACACCACAAAAGTATGGATAATAGACTGCCCACCTTCTGTCTACTTCAACTTCCCTGAGGTTTCGTTTGCAGGGCCCAGCTGCATATACAGACATGATGGAATTTGGTTTGTCAGGAACCTACAAAAATTACACAAATAACTCGGATTTTTAATGAATAATACACAGACATGCACCTGCTTCAGGGACTTCATAGATTAGTTTTGTGACCAGTAGAAAATCCCCTTGGAATTCAGTTACATTGCTGCAAAACAGAAAATAAAACTGGCTACACTTTTGGAACTGGTATCAGCAAAATGTTAAGTAGTTCTTGGAGCAGGCTTTTTTTTAGGTTGTTTCAATTTGGTGTGCTTCTGTGAAACTTATTATAAAGTCATAATGTTCTGCTCATATCATTATTTACCATTCTTGCAGCTGGAGCCACTTGCAGAAGATATTCTCCAACAAACTCCGAATATGAATGCTGTTATTTCTTTACAGAAGATCATTGAAATTCAAAGTATGTCTTTAAAATTTTTTAATATTTCTAATAAGGTACTAATTAAGCTTATATTGAGAATTAGAGCACATGAAAAATATATTTGAGCTTCTCAAATATAAGGAATATATTTAAAGTAATTATAATTTCCACATATTACGTATTCATACCTAAATGTGTTGTTGCCTTGCTGTTAATGTGACAATCTTATCTCACACTGATAACGAAATTCAGAGACTCTAGATTTAGAACCTTGTTTTTCTCATATTTTCCAAAAGTGTTTGGATTTTTTTCCATTACTGCAACTAAGTATCTACTCAGAGCTATGAAATTAACATAGAAATTGTGATTATATTGTCCAGTCTTAACTGAGGTAAGTTATCTCCTAGTGATGTTGGAATTCACCATTTACTGGTTTTAAGTTTGTCAATAGAGGAAAAAGTTCATGAGAAAGCCTACTAGAAAATCCAATTGAACAAAAAGGAAAAGTCAGAGACCTTTTTACTATCCCAGTTCCTTTCACATCACTGTTACTTTCTCAGGAATTACTCTTTTTTAGATGATAACATGCATGAGTGTTCACGCACACACGCGCGTGCACACGCACACACACACACACACACACACTGAAAGCAAGCACAAATTGACATGAAAGTCAGCATGAATGGGAAAACCAAATGGCAAAATTAAGTGTGAAGGAGGATCAGAAAACCCTTAGCTTTGCTAGTCTTTTGTAGAAGCATTTTGAATTGTGGATCAAGAAAATATATGTGTACACAAGGATTTGAGGATTCTTTTAAAATTCTGCTGCAACCCTCCAGTGGTTTGCAGCTGATAAGTTGAAAAACACTAGGGTGGAGGGTTTTAAAATGATACAAATTTCAGTATAATCCTCACTGGAAGTGTGAAGGAGGATCAGAAAACCCTTAGCTTTGCTACTCTTTTGTAGAAGCATTCCATCTATCTCTGAGTCCTTGTCTTTGCTTGCTCAGTAGTAATTTGGAGATATGGTTGTGACTGGGGTTCTATGTTATCCATTCATCTGGTGCTTATGCAATCTAATCTAATACTTCATTAAGGTGACCAGCAGCATAAAAAATATCTACTTTTTACACATACGATTCTTTTTTTTTCTGAGTATTGTTTTCCCATTATATACACAGACTATTAAAAATTATTGTTCCTATGTATATTATGATCACATCACTTTCAATAAGCATTCTTAAAATACTTATTACATGTTGATACATGATAACTTGAGCACTTATCAAGGCAAGGCACAGAAGAGGAATAAGGCAGTTTCTAGCACTAGGGAGTTTACACTCCAGTGAGTGAGAGGCACTAAAATAGATCATTTCAATAGAAGTCACAACACGCACTGAGATCATGGACAAGAAACAGTCATTTTCTTAAGTCCTTTGCAGCCAGAAGGAGAAGTACTGCAAAGTGAGGAAGGTTCACGGAAGGTTTGAGGAAGGCTCCTTGGCGGTGATAGGGCCTGACCTTGGTCTTAAGGTCTTATTACTGACCAGGGTTCTTGGCCTCCTTAATCAATAGAAATGGATCAGGGGCCAGACAAGAAATTCAGGCTAGGCTTTATTGGGGCCCCTGCTGCAGCAGCCCGGAGCAAAAACAAACAACAGATTCCTTTGTTTGCTCGCTCGCTGAGGAGGGGGCGTAAGCTTCCTCTTTATATGAGGTTGAGGTTAAGGTTGTGTCCAGGGGTCGGGCCAGAGGGGTGGCTTAGGTGTTTTGCCCGCCCCTTAGGTGGTGGTGTGTGCAGGGAGCGTGCGCAGTACGCTGCTTTTGCTGCTGACCCCCTGCTTTTGCTCCAGGCTCTTCAAAAGTGGCTCTTGGGTTTTTTGGTCCCTTTGTATCTTTTGTCCAGAATCGCCCCAACTGGGCATGCAGGCAGTTATTTTTAGTCCCATATAGTTTCTTTGTATTTTGTTGCTTGAAGAGAGGTGTGTCCAGGTGCAAGCGTTACAGCAGTGCAGCAAAGGGTCCCAGGTCCCAGTTTGTCTCAGTCTGAACAGGATTTTGGCCAGATGAAGAAAGAGTGAATGTTCTGAAGGAAATAACAGAAGCAAAAGACTCAATTTTCACATAGGTGTAAAAATTCATGGTTTATATATGTCTTTAGAAACCATGCTGTTGTCTGTTGCATTGGATCTAACTTGCCAGTAATGACTTTCCACTGCATGATGGTTTTCCTTTCACCACTGACATTTCTGAGTGACTTGTACAGTCTACTTTAGCCAAACAAACCTGTTTGACTCTTGAAAAGGATTCACTGAACTATCAAAATTGGCTGGATAAGAATTCTGCCCCTGTGGATTGTGAATCTCTGTCTTTTGCTCCAAAATGCATTTCAAACACCCAACACTGACTATTTCCCCATTTAAAAATCTATTTCTGGGGCTTCCCTTGTGGTGCGCTGGTTAAGAATCTGCCTGCCAAGTCAGGGGACATGGGTTCGAGCCCTGGTCTGGGAAGATCCCACATGCCACAGAGCAACTAAGCCCGTGTGCCACGACTACTGAGCCTGCACTCTAGAGCCTGCACACCACAACTATTGAAGCCTGTGTGCCACAACTACTGAAGCCCTCGCACCTAGAGCCCGTGCTGGCAACAAGAGAAGCCACCGCAATGAGAAGCCCGCACACCACAACGAAGAGTAGCCCGCGCTCGCCGCAACTAAAGAAAGCCTGCGTGCAGCAGCGAAGACCCAATGCAGCCAAAGATAAAATAAATAAATTTTTTAAAAAATCTATTTCCTCCTAAACTCATATTGAAGATTCCACCCAGAGCTTGTTAATCCAGTACTTCTGTAAAGTCTCCGCACTAACGTGTAGATTTTAAGTGGTATTTTTATTTAAAATTTTTCTATTATTTGAGTTTTTGTATGTTTTATGGTCTTTCGGTCATGGTTCCTTAATTATATGATAATTATCAAGAGGATGGAACCGTGTCTTCTCACCCCTACTTGTACCTGCAGGCAGGGTTGGTACCAGAGATGAGGTTTGAAGTGCATGGAAACCTGGGAATTGAGAGTTGGAAGATTTGAGCAGGATTGATTCGAATAACTCTTCAAGGCCCTAGGGAACCAAAACTTGCATCAAAGAGAGCTTCTGAAGAAGAATGCCTCCTTCTGAGTCATGGATACAGTATATGGTATAGTGGGTACTGTTGTTGGCTACTCAGTAACTATGTGTTCCTCATGTCTACTCAGAAGAAGCCTGGTTTTACACATGAATCCTTGCCACCAGATACAGTACAGATCAGGAGAAGATGAACTTATGCCCAGCTCCAAAGGAGCTGTTCTTAGTCCAAGGCTAAACTTGTCAACCCACTTACCAGTGATTAGTTAGGGAGTGGGTACTTGACCAATTCTGGCCGGGGAGAAGCAGGGCTGGCTTCATGGGCTTCAACCAGTGTAGTCACACAGGCCCCACACTTAGAAGGGCCCTACACATGGTTTAATGCTGTTACTCTTGCTGCCTTAAAATTCTCACTAATTTGTATTTTGTGACAGGGAGCCCACATTTCATCTTGCACTGAGCCTTGCTAATTATGTAGCCAGTCCTGATGAAAATCAAGGTGCTGGTGATGCAAAAAAATATTTACCAAAAAAGACTGAGAGTAGCATCACCACAAGGAGAACTCAAGTTGTGGTTGAGAAGGAACTGAATGGTGGGTTGAGGTTGTAAAAGGGAAGATAAACACAAGATTACAGTGATCTCTCACCAGTTGGGACATAGGGTGAAAATCTGTACAGAGAAAGTGCTTCAGTACTGTGGCTTTGACCACTGTGTGGTACATTTTTATGTGTTTCTCTGAATTGTGTGTCTTTGGGGCTACTCTTCTTTTTTTTTTTAAAAACATCTTTATTGGAGTATAATTGCTCTACAATGATATGTTAGTTTCTGCTTTATAACAAAGTGAATCAGCTATACATATACATATATCCCCATATCTCCTCCCTCCCACCCTCCTTATCCCACCCCTCTAGGTGGTCACAAAACACGGAGCTGATCTCCCTGTTTGCTAAGTGGCTGCTTCCCACTAGCTATCTATTTTACATTTGGTAGTGTATATATGTCAGTGCCACTCTCTTACTTCATCCCAGCTTACCCTTCCCCATCCCTGTGTCCTCAAGTCCATTCTCTACGTCTGCATCTTTATTCCTGTCCTGCCCGTAGCGTCTTAAGAACTATTTTTTTTTGTTTTGTATATACTCCATATATATGTGTTAGCGTAAGGTATTTGTTTTTCTCTTTCTGACTTACTTCACGCTGTATGACAGACTCTAGGTCCATCCACCTCACTACAAATAACTCAATTTCGTTTCTTTTTATGGCTGAGTAATATTCCACTGTATATATGTGCCACATCTTCTTTACCCATGCATCTGTCAGTGGATATTTAGGTTGCTTCCATGTCCTGGCTATTGTAAATAGAGCTACAATGAACATGGTGGTACATGACTGTTTTTGAATTATGGTTTTCTCAGGGTATATGCCCAGTAGCGGGATTGCTGGATCATATGGTGATTCTCTTTTTATTTGGGGCTACTCTTCCAGGTTAAAGAAACAGAAAGGGATTGTATAAAGTCTACAAAGCAATAAAAGAAAGTGGTATTTCAGAGTAACAAACTTCATAATGGCTTGGAAAATCAAAATTGTGGGTACCTGACTTAACAAACAATGCTATATTTCCTTAAAAACGATAAAATTGAACTCTCAATTTTATTTTTCTCTGTTTTATAACACACTTCCATTTCACCTGCTCGTGTAGAACTCCAGGCCCTTGATTAGGCTCCCCATTTTGCCTTTGGCAGGGAAGGTAGTCAGGACTCACTAAAACTTTGTGGATCCTAGTGCAAAATGAAGATGTGTAAATGCTTCCCTGTTAAAAATTATTAATAATTTCAAGAAGATGCCAGCCGAGCATAGGACCGAGCCTGAGAGCCCTTCTGAACATGGGGTCCTTTGCAACTGCACAGGTTGCCTGTTTACGAAGCCTGCCTTGAAGGTAGCCTTTGTTTAACAGAGGAACCTTCTCTTCACATGTCTCTGAGTGTCAACCAGGTGCCTCCTTTCAACTTAAGGAGGTGTTCGAATTTCAGCTCACCCCCTAGTCCAGGTTCTGAAGGATTCTTTTGTGCCAGGGTTTGGGACTGCTGTACCAGAAAAGTATGTAAATGTTGAAAAACAGGCCTTGTAGCATGTGGGAAACATTCAGGCAGGTTCCTAGATATCCTTGTCCCAAGGCAGACGGCAAGGTGCTGACAGGCCTTATGTGTATTTCTTTGAGAACTGAGCCCCACAGCTGAGGGTATGCAGGTGCTGGAGGCTGTGATTAGCATTGGCCCTTTGCCTGGCCACATGTATGTGAGTATTTTGCAGCAGGATCATCCCTGTTGTCCTGTTCTTGTTTATATTACTTATTTAGCTGAGAAGAAAAGGCCTTACAAGGCAACAGCAGGGCACCTATTTCTCCTGACAGGTAAAGACCCCCACCCCTGACAGGTCAGGGGCTGGTTTCATCTTCAGATGGTGGGTGTTTACAAAGATCAACCATCTCTGAAATAACAAAAGGGAGGTATGGACAAGAAGCTTCATGTTTGCACATGCTGTTCACTCTGCTGACAAAGTCTTCTGCCTCATCCCTATTAAGTTTTCAAGACTTAGCTCAGATGTTCTCTCTTTTGGGAAGCCATCTATGAATCCCCATTCATCCCTATTCTAGATTAGGTGCATTTCCTGGGTGCTTTCATGGCAGAGATTGTTTTTGCTGATGTTCTTTGCTTTTAATCGCTGTGTCCTCTGCACAGTTCTGGAATGTTGTAGGTGCTCTGCAAATGTTCGTTGAATGAATGAATCAGCCAGTATGTCAGTATTTGCCACACTCTTTTTTCCTTAGCCTAGATTGACTTTTCAACTAAGGTTATACTTCTTGGTTAGGTCATACAGAACAAGAGATTAAGAAGTGCAGGAAAAATCTATATGAGAGCCCATTTCTTCACTCTCTTTCACAACCCACAGTGATGAATCATTTCTAAGTTAGAAAGAACATGAACTGCTTGTGAGCTACCATTTCCATCGCCAAGCTTGGAGATGGCAGTTCTAAGAGTTGACTGGCCAGCTGTAATCACCAGCAAGCAATGCCAGGTAAAAGTCAGCCCAGAGTAGGATAAAGGACCCTCATATGTATATAGGCTTTCCCGAAACCCATCCTAACAACTCACAGTCCGTTGAACTCTTACCTTTTTCTGCATAGTACGGTGAGAAGCAAGATTCCCAAATGTCATGTTTCACACTAGTCCTGGCCCGTGATAACATTTTCACTGATTTTGAAGGGAAGAACCATGAAGTGAGTTTTCCACAAAACTAAATTTATTTAGTTTGAAAGACTATAATTTTAAGTTTGAAAAACATATAATGAATGATGTTGATATTGATCTATGAAACCTCAAAATGTGAAAACCACAAGTATATAGTCATGGTTTCCTTTTATTTATTTAAATTTTTTAGTAAGAAGAGTACTCCTTTTAAGTGTCAACCAATTTTGTAGACCTCCTGCATGATAATAACGATAATCATAGTATCTTTTGAATTGTGGATCAAGAAAATATATGTGTACACAAGGATTTGAGGATTCTTTTAAAATTTTGCTGCAACCCTCCAGTGGTTTGCAGCTGATAAGTTGAAAAACACTAGTGTGGAGGGTTTTAAAATGATACGAATTTCAGTATAATCCTCACCAGCCATGTGACGATGAGCTAGCCACTTAACTTTCCTAGGGAATTTCCAGAGGAATGACATGACATATCACCACACCGATTTTCTAAGGTGGTGCCACTGTGGCAGCAAGATGGCAGATCAGAAGCGGAGTCATAAAAGAACAGTAGGCAGTTTTTCCCTTTACCCCCACTTTCATCTTTTTCCCACTCTAGGAATTCTTCCCTTGTTTAGTAGATTGAGGTCTTCTTAGAATTCCTTATTATGCCAGCCACAGAAAACTGGTGACATAGGCCAGAATGAGGAAGAGACAGTAATTGCAATGTCACCATATGTTTTTGTCAAACTTGTTGTATATCAGTGGAGGAACAACATCCATGCCTCCTGCATATAAAATTTGTCACTATGGCTAAGTTTATCTGTATTTTTTAAAACTCGCCCACACACAGGACACACATTATTATTTAGGGCAATGAGAATTGCATTTATGGTCTCCTGAATTTATCCAACTTTTGAGACAGATATGAAAAGGGATATGATTATCTCATTGCAGGAGAATACACCATGTAACTATGTAATTGACTATGAGGTAGTCAGTTATCCACATGGTTCAGGCAACTACAATGGGCAGAGCACACCTTTCACCCATTCTAGGGAAAAAAAAAAATGAAATCAAATTTTCTCTAGGAGATCCGAGGCAAGTATAGTTGATACCAACTCCTTGTCAGAATTCTGCTTAACTTACGTTTTTATATGTGTTATTGAGTGAATGACTTCCTTTTCCTCTTTTTGTTGTTATTCTTTTCCTTCTCCCCCTCTTCCTTAATCTGCTTCTCTTATTATTACTATATATCCTCTGTTCCAGAAACTACCCTTAGAAGTAACAACTGATGTTGAAAACAAAGGAATGTTAATTTTGTTGATTTCATTTCCACTCTATTTCCAATGGAGATAACTGCTGGTAAAAATAAAATACAGACATTGTTGATGTTGTATTAGAGTGGATAATCAGAGAAGGTGCTATCCAGTTCTCTTGGTAATTAAGAGATCTGGATAGTAATTAATGAAAAAAAGCTATTAAAGTAAGATAAACCTCGCTGTAAAGATGGCAGTCATTTTCTTCTTTTATGTGAAATATCATTCTCAGCCATCTCCTTCCATTACTTTAATACCCTCTACATACCCCCTTCCCAAGGAGAAAGGACATTTACATCAGACGATCCAGGAGAAAATCAGATTGTTTCTAATCTGAAAGGAATTTGTGTACATCTCTTGTTGTGAGGAAACTGTCCAAGATTTTGATCTCATGGGGCTATGCGCATAGATTAAAGGGTTATTTCCCCAGATGGCAACAAGCACTGCATAAATCATTTCACTAACTCTCTAGCTTCTTGACTGCACACCCAAATGCTAACCCACACTCAGTTTTTCTTCTCTCTTTTTGTCCCTTCTTGTTTTGATTTTCTACCTTTTTTCCTTATCTCTCTGTCTTTCCCTCTCTCCTCCACCTTCATCCTCTTCAGACCCAGGGGAGAAGAACAAGAGATATGCACGATGTTGAAAATGGGCTTTTAACTCATAAGGATTTAATGATTTATTTCAAGCAGGGAAGGAACATGATCAAACCTGCATTTCAGAAGATCACTATGCCTGCAGTAAGGACAGGAGATTTAGCAGAACTTACTGTCAAATGTGAACCGTTTAATTCAGAAGTAGAGCTGGCTTGGTATGTAATTAATAGGCATGGAGAGGATTAATGGTTTCTAAGTTTCAGGCTTGGACAACAGAGTAGGTACTGATGTCACCTCCTGTGATGGGGAACAGTAGAGGAAGAAAAGGTTTGCAAGGAAAGATGAATATTAGACTTAAGAAAAAGAAACTGCTGATTGAAAGGCTTAAAATTTGGGGAACCCATCTTAAATATCAGTTTTCTCCACAGTAAAGTTATGGAGGCATATTGGATGAAATTATTTACACAATGCAAACCCTGTAAGCTGTTAGCAAGTAATAAAATAACAATTACTGAGTGTTTTCAGTGTGCCAGGCACTGCTCTAAGCACTCTTATTAATATAAGTTAAATCATTTAATCTACTTAACAACCCTATGAGGTAGGTACTATTTTCATTCCCCTTTTACAATCAAGTAAACTGAGGCACATCTAGGTTAAATACTTTGCAAGGACACATAGTTACTAAATGGACAAAAGCAAGCTCATAAACCAGGCATTCTAGCTCCGGAGTCTGTGGTGTTTGCCATTATGTTATTCTAGCTCACAAAGAAATTAATTCCTTTTGCAATTTTTTGTATGCACTTTTTTCTATTTCATCCAAAAGTGACAGGTTTAAGGGGGAAATCAGTTAAACTGAAGATTTGGAGTTTTGGACATTCTGGTTAATTGAGGTTTAGCCACAGTCAGTTTTAGAAGGGCAGTGCCAAGTTGCAGGGAGCCATGGAGCTATGAATCCACTCTGGAGTCCCTTGTAAACTTTCAAAATACATCTAATCACAAAAAAATGCAAGGATTGGCAGAATTTCAAATCCCTGCCCTGCTGAGTTTAAAACCCTGACTGTTGTCAGGTGTGAGCTGCTATTTGTCATAGATTTTTTGGCTTTAGACAGAGGCCTTGACGTTGCAGCCCTGGGCCAGGCCGACCTTCATTGAAGAAAAGCAGCGTTAGACATTTTCCCACTATTAACCCCGCCAACCCTTGCTTGTATCAGAGCCAGGTCAACCTTGTACACATGGCTTTTTGAAAGTTGATTTTGAACTTCTAATTAACCATTCTCTTGAAATGTTGAGACTCTGATTATTGTTTGGTGGAGCACTAATACTAGAATATACCAGAATTAAAAGGAAAACCTGCCATCTGCTTAGAGACTTAACTTGTCTGGAATTTTTTTTTAATTCCAACTACATCTGTAATTATGAGTTTTCTTTCACTCATGTTTCTACTAAGGCAGAACTAATCACACCAAGAGTCTAAATAAAACTATGCATCTTTCTAGGACTGAAAACTCTTTAAGGACAGAAATGCTTTCTGATTATACTCAGCTGTTAGCACCCAGATGCACTTCACACATGCAATACCATTATGGTGTGCTCGAAGGTCAAGTTTGGGGAAGATCATTTGTTAGGTATTTATATATACATTATACACACACATGCACAAACATAGATTATATATATGCGTATGTATAAATAAAGTATGTATATATAATCTCTAGTCCTCACACAATTCTGCAATGCATAATTAGTTTCCTCATCTTGTTCATGAATAAATTGAGGCTTAACAGTTTAGATCACTCATTGGAAGTCTGTCAACTAATAGCACCAAAACCAACATTTGAACCCTGGTCTGGCTATGCTTTCAAAGCCCACTTTCCTTCTGTTAAAGCATATGACCTTCCTGTTCCCACTTCATTTCACAGATAAGAACAGAGTTCCACCAGACTTCCTGTTCCCAAGTATCCCAGGATAGGCACTAGAATAGACCTCTCCTAAATAGCTTCTGCATACGTTAAAACAGACTATTTTAATCCATTAGTGGGCTTCCTAGAACATAAGGGAATATGAGGGAAAAAGAAAACATAAACTGAAATTTAATAGGGAGCGAGCAGTAATCAATAAGTAACACAAAATGGGAGAGTATCCCTGGGGCAAATGATGACATCAGTGCTATAACTGCACAAAAAAGCCTGAAGTCTGCATTAAAGTTAGGGATATGACTGTGGAGAACAGTATGGAGGTTCCTTAAAAAGCTACAAATAGAACTACCATATGACCCAGCAATCCCACTACTGGGCATATACCCTGAGAAAACCATAATTCAAAAAGAGTCATGTACCAAAATGTTCATTGCAGCTCTATTTACAATAGCCCAGAGATGGAAACAACCTAAGTGTCCAACATCGGATGAATGGATAAAGAAGATGTGGCACATATATACAATGGAATATTACTCAGCCATAAAAAGAGACGAAATTGAGCTATTTATAATGAGGTGGATAGACCTAGAGTCTGTCATACAGAGTGAAGTAAGTCAGAAAGAGAGAGACAAATACCGTATGCTAACACATATATATGGAATTTAAGAAAAAAAAAGGTCATGAAGAACCTAGGGGTAAGACAGGAATAAAGACACAGACCTACTAGAGAATGGACTTGAGGATATGGGGAGGGGGAAGGGTAAACGGTGACAAAGCGATAAAGAGGCATGGACATATATACACTACCAAAAATAAGGTAGTTAGCTAGTGGGAAGCAGCCGCATAGCACAGGGAGATCAGCTCGGTGCTTTGTGACCGCCTGGAGGGGTGGGATAGGGAGGGTGGGAGGGAGGGAGACGCAAGCGGGAAGAGATATGGGAATGTATGTGTATATATAACTGATTCATTTTGTTGTGAAGCTGAAACTAACATACCATTGTAAAGCAATTATACTCCAATAAAGATGTTAAAAAAAAAAAAAGTTAGGGATATGAATTTGATAGATACTAAAGAGGTTTTGTCTTCCTCCCTAATTCTGGAGGAAGCAAATACAATTCCTTTCTGGAGGAAGTATCCCTAATTTAGACCCTCAGTATATGCAGAGATCGAATTCAACAAAATACGAGCTCAAGTAAATAAATACATACATATTTAAATAAATGAATAAAGTAAAATGCACGAGGACACAAGCCACTAGGGAAAGTCAGCAGAAAAGAGAAACAGAGAATAATAAACCTTATTTGTGGGGTTAAAATGGTGGAGGGGCATAATTTCAAGTAATGATAATAGATTTAAGATATTCATTTACTTTCACTCCTCCATAAAACTCCACTAAAAATTAAGAGGATCATTTTTTGTTGTTTTGCTTTGTTTTGTTTTTAAGACATACACTCATAGGGATGAACAATGCAAAAGGAAATAATAGGAACCTGGAGAGCAGATGACCATCTGTTACTGTCTTAGCAGACCCGAAAAAAATGAATTCTAAACCAGTACTAGCAGGCGTATCTCTGCCAGAGAAGGATACATCAGACGCATGTAGAATTGTTGACCCACACACCTAAGACTTTGTATTTTATTTCATTTATTTTAATTTGTCATTTTTCCTAATTCATTATCCCTTTCCTTTCTTCACTTCTATGTCCAGCTTAAAAACACTAACTCTTAAATCCATTTGCCCTTCTACCTTTAATCTGCCTTAAAAATCTTGCCCTTTTACTTTACCAATCTAGTGAAATCTCAACCCTGAATATAGTCTACAAGGAACTTTCTCTAACACTGGATGTAAGTAAACAGGTCCGCTTGAGATTGTCATGAATCATAGCAATTTGATTTCCTGTAAGTTTATGAACACCAAACTCAAGTGGGCCCAGTATAATCCTGCTGTGTTTCTCAGGTCAATTTTCACTGCCTCTCTCAAACTACTTTTTCAAATTTCACTCTCCTCGAACCTCCATCTGTTTCACCTTTGCTGGCAATCTCGGCAATAAACTTTTCTTAGAGTAAATTGCAGCTACCAAACTGCTTTCTTTGAATTGTTCATTCTCATCAACAATTAAACAGCCTAAAATCTCTCATCTTAAAAAACAAACTCCAACAGCCTCACTCCTTCCCCAGTTTACCATCCTATTTCTCTCAAACCCTCCAGGAACAAATTCTTGAAAAAGGTTTCTATCTAGTTATCTTCATTTTCACAGCTAGAAATCCCTATTGGAACCACTCTATTCTGGTTTCAATCTCACTGTGGTCACCAGTGGCATTTCTACTGCCAGATTTAAAAAGTGATTTTATTAAACTTTATTTTGAAATTTTAAGTTTAGAGAAAGCTTGCAAATATAATACACTATAGAATTCTCATATAACCTTCCCCTGGCTTCCCTTAAGTTGACATCTTGCAAAACCATAGCACAATTACAGGAACTAAGAAATTAATAGTCATACAGTACCGTTAACTATAGACTTTCATTGGATTCTACCAGTTTTTTCACTAATTTCCTTATTCTGTTCCAGAATTCAGTCTATAATCAACACATTGCATTTAGTTGTCATGTCTCAGTCTCCTCTCAACTACAACAGTTCTTCAGTCTTTCTGTGCCTTTTATGACCTTGACACTTCTGAAGAGTACTGGTCAGTTATTTTGAAAAATGTCTCTCAGCTTGGGTTTCTCTAATGTTTCCTCATAATTAGATTGAGGATATGCATTATTGGCAGGATTACCACAGCAGTGATTCAGTATCATTCTTAGTGCATCAGATCTGCAGCACATAATGTCAGTATGTTTTATTATTGGTAAGGTTAGCCCTAGCCTGGATCACTTGATTAAGGCGATCTTCAGTATAAAGTTAGAGTATTTCCCTTTGGAATTAATAAATATGTTGGGAAGATACTTTGAGATTATGCAAATATACTGTTTCTCCTCAAATTTTTGCCCATTAACTTTAGCAGCCATCAGTAGATCTTGCCTGCAAAAATTATTACTCTGGTGTTCCAATGCCGACTTTCTATTTTCTTTACTCTGTCTACATTTCTTACTTGGAAGTTATCTGTAATGAGGAACTGTCCTTTCTCTTCCATTTACTAACTTATTCATTATAATATTTATATCAGTATGGACTCATGTATATTTATTCTATAGGTTATAATCCAATACTATCATTATTTATTTTGTTGTTGAAATTGTTCAAGCTCTGATTATTCAGAGCTCTTTCAGGATGGCTCCTATGTCCTTTTGACTTGGCTTCAGACAAATACAGTGTAACATTCCAATCTCCCAGAGTCTTTGAATCCCTTCCTCTTCATTAAACCAAGGTAGGTCTGATGTTTCTAAATCACTTCCTGTGGGCCACCTTTCGGTCCATGTTTTAGCCAACCAAACAAATGAAGTTAGAACCCTTCTTAACTCTTCTAGCTGCAGCATTAAATGCAGCATCTCTGCTTAGTGGGCCCATCATCCTCTACCTTTCACCCTACATATTCTTTTCTTAAGTATATAATATGGATAAGTTGTTTCAACCCTCTTTACTTCAGTTTTCTCAACTATAAAATAAAGAAAATGAGATTATCTTACAAGGTGGTTTTGAATTTTTATGAAATTACATATAGAGCACATTTTCATAGGCAATTAATAAATATTTCTTATCATTTTACTTATCGTTGTTTTCGTCCCAGACCATAGCTTCATAGTCACCTCTACGTGAATAACTCCAAAATTTCTATCTTCAGCTCAGACCGCAGACCTGAGTTCCAGATGTTTCCTAAACTTCTAGCTCAGCATCTTCCCCTAGATGTTGCAAAGGCATGTCTAGTCAACATGCCCAAAGCCAGTCATTATTTTTGCCCCAAACCTCAACCTCTTCCATGTTTATTGGTCCAAGTAAATGGCACCACTATCCTTCCAGTTTCGCTGGAGAGGAATCTAGGAGTTATCCTTCTTGTTGTTCTTTCCATTTCTGTCTACATCCAATCCATTACCCCATCCTGTTTGTTGTACTCCTTAAACATTTCATTTATCCAACCAATTATTTCTGTTCCCATGGCCACTGTCCCAAATCAGGCTTCCATCATCTTTCTACTGTACCATTTCTATATCCTACAAAGTGGTCTCC
The DNA here is from genome assembly GCF_937001465.1 of Orcinus orca. Taxonomy (NCBI): domain Eukaryota; kingdom Metazoa; phylum Chordata; class Mammalia; order Artiodactyla; family Delphinidae; genus Orcinus; species Orcinus orca. The sequence continues at coordinate 71,304,827 of NC_064567.1, forward strand.
AACATCCAATTTTGGTTTCTCCATTTTTGTTTCTCTAACGTGCTGCCAGAGTGATCTTTTACAAAATAAGGCATATTCGTCTCCCTACCTCCTTGCTTTGAACCAGAGGTCAGCAAATTTTTTTCTGTACAATACTAGAGAGTAATTATATGAGGCTTTGTGTTTCAACTGCCTAACTCTTCCATTGTAGCAAGGAAGTGGCCATAGCCAGTGTGTAATGAACATGGCTGTTTTCAATGAAACTTTATTTACAAAAAAAGGATGTGGGTCTGTGCCTTTATTCCCGTCTTAACCCTAGGTTCTTCATGACCTTTTTTTAATTTGTTTTTTCTTAGATTCCATATATATGTGGACTTGAGGATATGGGGAGGGGAACGGGTAAGCTGTGACAAAATGAGAGAGTGGCATGGACATATATACACTACCAAACGTAATATAGATAGCTAGTGGGAAGCAGCCACATAGCACAGGGAGATCAGCTCGGTGCTTTGTGACCACCTAGAGGGGTGGGATAGGGAGGGTGGGAGGGAGGGAGACACAGGAGGGAAGAGATATGGGAACATATATATATGTATAACTGATTCACTTTGTTATAAAGCAGAAACTAACACACCATTGTAAAGCAATTATACTCCAATAAAGATGTTAAAAAAAAGGGTGTGCGACCAATTTGGTTTCTGAAAAAGGAAAAATCTGAAACAAGTGGTATCTGGATGTGATGTTAAAATACCAGACATCAACCAAAACACCAATTGTAAAGGACACCTAAATTTCTGGCCCGGGAGATGGAGGGAGAAATAGTCAACATTTCTGCCACCTGATGCACCAAACAGGTATGCTGTAGCCACAGCTTGTGACATGCATGAAGTCACCAAGCTGTCAGAAGGTGCGGTTGGGAGGAACATGGGGAATCAGAGGTTAGGAATAGATAAAATGTGTTCAAGAAATAGAGAGGGAGCAGAGTTTAGTGCTCAATTGTTGTTTCCCAAGAAGGCTGATAATGAACATGTAACTTTGCACAAAATGTTTATCAGTATTGATCTTTCGTCATGGGGATATAGTGATGAGTGACAAGAACACTGAAGACACAATGATGTTGAATCAGTAGTAGTATCTACTTTAAAATATAGTCATTATTAAAAACAAAACAAAAATAAAAACTAAGGCCACAGGGGACAATTTAACAAGTGCAGTTGCAGAAGGTGCATTTAGGTATTACTTATGAAGCATGGATTTTTATTTAGATAAAATGACTATGCATTTAGTTTTTATTTTAATTTTTTAATGAGTTTTCAATTTCAAGCGTTTTTTTTTTTTTTTCCCCCAGCTCCAAAGTGAGGTAATAGTTGTTATTTGTTGACTCCGCTAGAAGAATATCTTGGTTAAAGATGCAGTGTCCTTAGGATGCTACAAACAGAAAAATCAGTTAATTCAAATAACGGTTTGATATTTTTCATTCAATTCATGGAATTAAAGTTTTTGGAAATAAATCTGTGAAAAAAAAAACTTAGTGCATTACTATGAATGCTGTTATAAATTACAGTGAAAATCTAACACTGACAATATAATCTTTTGATTTCATATTAATATGAAAATTTAAATTTTGCTGGAGCATAGCTTAATCTTAAAGAACAGAAATGCATTTGGCATTGATTACATAGTACCAAATTCCTTAACTTTTTATAAATAATAAAATATAATTATAAGTTTAATAAAAATGTATTTTTAAATCCCTAAAAACAAAACCCAATAAGCTTGATATTCTATCAATGAAAGTTTATGGTGTTGTTCTCAAAATTTTAAATAATTTTTTATAAACACAGGGTAAAATACAATTCAATGAAATACGAAGTTCTTAAAATACAAATGATATTGATGACAAAGAAACACATTCAGCATGGCAGTACAAAATTTCTCTCTTTGCTGCCCATTATCAACCATACTTTAGAAATGTTTGAAATGACTATTCTGCAGTAATACTGAACTATTTTGTAAGTCAGTTTTCTGAACTTTGATTACATCTTTCTAATCATTTAGAATTCACTAATCAAAATATTCAGTAAATGGCCCTCTGAACTCACATATGAAGGAATAACTACTATAGGAATTGCCTGTTGATCAGAAATAAAAGTAAACTAGGAAAAACACACATATGAAACTTTTTAACATTTATTTTATTGATGTATAGTTGATTTACAATGTTGTGTTAATTTCTGCTCTACAGCGAAGTGATTCAGTTATACACATAGACATTATTTTTCATATTCCTTTCTATTGTGGTTTATCACAGGCTATTGAATATAGTTCTCTGCGCTATACAGTAGGACCTTGTAGCTTATCCATTCTATATATAATAGTTTGCATCTGCTAATCCCAAATTCCCAATCCATTCCTCCCCCCACCACCCTTGGCAACCATAAGTCTCTTCTCTATATCTGTGAGTCTGTTTCTGTTTCACAGATAAGTTCATTTGTGTCATATTTTAGATTCCACATATAAGTGATATCATATGGGATTTGTCTTTCTCTTTCTGACTTAACTTCAGTTAGTATAATAATCTCTAGGTCCATCCATGTTGCTGCAGATGGCATTATTTCATTCTTTTTTATGGTTGATTAGTATTCCATTATATATATGTACCACATCTTCTTTATCCATTCATCTGTTGATGGACATTTAGGTTGTTTTCATGTCTTGGCTATTGTGAATAGTGCTCCTATGAACATAGGGGTGCATGTTTCTTTTTTAATTATAGCTTTGTTGGGATGTATGCCCAGGAGTGGGATTGCTGGATCATATGGCAACTCTAGTTTTTTGAGGAACCTTCATCCTGTTTTCCATAGTGGCTGCACCAGTTCACATTCCCACCAACAATGTAGGAGTGTGAAACTCTGTTTTTGGACACCGGACAGCAGGCATTGAAGGCCTGTGATCCTAGCAGGAAACAAACAAGGAAAGAGAAACAAAATGATTCCTACAATTGCTGGAGCTTACTGATAAGAGGCAAGTTCCAGGCTGCAGCATAGGGAGAGAGAATTCAAAGAGTATAGTGGTTTTTCTGAGTAGAAAATGAAGTGATCAGAGTTTGGGGGGATTGAAGTGACTAGAATTTGTGAGGCAGAATACTTGCGATAAAGTTGCTGCACAAAGAAAGAGTTCTGGGCATCTGTACAAGAGTTTCCTTAAACCACTGTCTTACTTACCTTTCCATACATGAGGTGAAACTCCACAAGGCTGGGGAACTAACCAGTGGAAAACAGTAGGTTAAACAATTCAAGGAGTTCAAACAGAACTGGGAGTAGTTTGCATTCCCACTAGCCAGAGTGGAAAGACCTTGTAATATACAAGGCATCATGTAGAGATATCAAAATGGTTTCATCTTAGTAATAGGGCTAAATTAACTTTATACTAAAGCCTGCTCTGGAGTTAGTCTAACAAAGAATACAAGCATCCTCAAAAAGTTCATACTGATTGCAAGCAATTTAACTGCATGCCCAAAGTCCAATGCTTTAAAAGAACACAGCGAAATTCAACAACCAAAAATGTTCAAATTAACAATGTCAAGCATCCAAAAGAAAATTACTAGGCATACAAGGAAGTAGGAAACTATGACCTAGAACCAGAAGACAAGTCAGTTAACAGAAACTAACTCAGTAATGCAAGGTATGATGAAATTAACAGACGAGAATGTTACTTCCAATGTAAACAGGAAAGTACAAACATACTGCAGAAAAAAATGAAAAACAGAACATGTAAATGGAAGTTTTAGAGATAGAAATAAAATATTTGATATTGAAAAATTCTGCAACCTAAAAGGATTAATGGCAGATTATAAACTACAGAAGACAAAAGAAAAAAAACAAAAACAGTTAAGCTGAAGAACAGAAACTACCCAAAGTGAAGAATAGAGAGAAAAATACTTTTAAAAAGTATATCCAGTTATATATTGGGCAACATCAGTCAGTTCAACATACCTATAAGTGGAGTCTTACGAAAGGGGGGAATATTTGAAGAAATAATGGGAAAATGTTTCATAAATTTGCTGAAAACTACAGATCCCCAGATCCAAGAAATCCAGTCATTCACCAGCAAAATAAATATGAATAAACTCACACTGAGAAACATCAAAGAAACCAGACAAAAGAAAAAGCATATTACATTCAAAGAAACAAAGATAGAGATGATAAGATAAAAAAATGATAAGAAATTTTTTGTTTTGGCCGCACAGCGCAGGATCTTAGTTCCGTGACCAGGGATCGAACCTGTGCCCCCTGCAGTGGAAGTGTGGAGTCCTAACCACGGGACCACCAGGGAATTCCAATAAAGAAATCTTTTGAATCTCAAAAGTATTATGTTAAGTGAAAGATATTAAAGACTACATAGGGGCTTCCCTGGTGGCGCAGCGATTGAGAGTCCGCCTGCCGATGCAGGGGACACAGGTTCGTGCCCCGGTCCGGGAAGATCCCACATGCCGCGGAGTGGCTGGGCCCGTGAGCCATGGCCGCTGAGCCTGCGCGTCCGGCGCCTGTGCTCCACAACGGGAGAGGCCACAACAGTGAGAGGCCCGCGTACCGAAAAAAAAAAAAAAAAAAAAAGACTACATAGTATATGGTTACATTTCTATGAAATTCTAGAAAAAGCGAAAGTTGTACTGTGGCAGAATTTTAGTGGTTGTCAGGGGCTAAGAAGGAGGGTAAGAAATTAATTCCAAAGGGCCAAAAGTAACTTTTTGGGTTGAAGAAAGTATTACATATTTTGATTGTTGTAGTGGTTATCATAACCTGCCCTTAAAGTTGGTAAATTTTATTGACTGTATACACTATACCTCAATGAAGCTGATAAAAAATAGTCATGAAATGAAGCAAAAATATAACCTTTGGAACTTTTAAAGGACTACAATTACAGGAAATAGTATTTGCAAAAAGGAAAACATTTAAATTGATCCCTACAAAAGCAAAGGAATAAATGAACAAACTGAAGGATAAGAACTCAAACCATGTACAAGATTTGATTTTGAAAATCTGTAACTAGGCTTTCAAAGATATATATTTGTTGATAGAATCATTGATAAAACTATTCTCAGGGCTTCCTTGGTGGCTCAGCGGTTGAGAGTCCGCCTGCCGACGCAGGGGACACGGGTTCGTGCCCCGGTCCGGGAAGATCCCACATGCCGCGGAGCGGCTGGGCCCGTGAGCCATGGCCGCTGAGCCTGCACGTCCGGAGCCTGTGCTCCGCAACGGGAGAGACCACAACAGTGAGAGGCCGGCGTACCGCAAAAAAAAAAAAAAAACCAAAAAACTATTCTTAGTTAGATAAACATATTCTGTTCTGGAATGTAATGAAATTTAAGAAGTCTCATGATTTTGCAGCATCTAAATTTGGTAAATAAAATTTGAAGTTATAAACGGAGAAAACTTTTTTGATAAGTTCAGCTTACATAAAATATTTGCCAAAGGTATTCTGAAAGGAGGAACAAGACAGTAGTCATGAAAATATTTGGTATGAAATACTCATTTCAATATTTTGAAAATTGGAAGTGAAAATATTTCACATTTAGCAGATATTGTTCTGAGCTTACCAGATCGCACTGCACTGGTAGAGACAGTATTTGTCAACCAAAAATATTATAGTCTCTCAAGAAGAGTAAATTAAAGATGCCACAATTTAAAATTTATTAACTCTAAAATTCTGCTTTGAAGATTTCAGGCAATTTTATGAAACAGTCTAAAATATTCAGACCACGTTGAAACGGAAAAATACCAGTGATAACTCTGTCAGTGAGATATATGACCACAAAACTGATTAACATGTGAACGTTTACCAAAAATCATAATACTGTTTGTCATTTTCTAATGTTTAGATAATATTTTGAAAGTTGGTTACTATGCTTTGGCATACATGAATTGTGCTATTTCTATATTTTAGAATTAATAATAATTAGTTGTGACAATTTTTGAATAGTACTATTTTATAGGCCCACTATAATTTGTCAACTAATAAGTAAATAGTTCTATAACATATAATTTTTATTTTTAGCCCCATTTTCGCCTCAAAATTGCCCCAACATGAATGAAAAATTACCTTATCACTCTATTTATACACCAGTTTCCAATATATCTTTATTTTTGCATATATACAGTGCTTAGGATCCCAAGAAAGTCCTCCATTTAGCTAAGAAATACATCCTTTTTTAAAATATATTTATTTGTTTAGTTATTTATTTAGTTTTAGCTGCATTGGGTCTTCATTGCTGCACGTGGGCTTTCTCTAGTTGCAGCGAGCAGGGGCTACTCTTTGTTGCGGTGCGCGGGCTTCTCATTGCGGTGGCTTCTCTTGTTGCAGAGCACAGGCTCTAGGCGCGTGGGCATCAGTAGTTGTGGCTCGCAGGCTCAGTAGTTGTGGCTTGCGGGCTCTAGAGCGCAGGCTCAGTAGTTGTGGCACACGGGCTTAGTTGCTCCGCGGCATGTGGCATCTTCTGGGACCAGGGCTCGAACCCGTGTCCCCTGCATGGGCAGGCAGATTCTTAACCAGTGCGCCACCAGGGAAGCTCCAGAAATATATCTTAATGAACCTGAAAGAGACCACATTGTGAAACTCCTCGGCTGCCAGTGGGAGCATTTACTCTTCTCTGAGGATTTAGTATTCTGAAATGGGAGCAAAATTACCAGACTTGTGTTTTAGAAGGACTGTCATAGCAATGTGGGTGATAGATTGCATGAGAATAGACAGGAAAAATGCAGAAAAGCATTTCTCTTTAAAAAGAGCTAACAAGCTCTGAGCTCTGGAGAATCCATGAACATAGGCCCCTTGTACGTCCCACAGGTGTTAATAATCTCTAAGGTTGAAGGGATAGGAAGAAGTTTCGGTCAGTGCCAGCTTCTTTTCCTATGGGAACATGGTACATAATGACAAAAGAGGACATCATTCAAGCGGCAAGAACAAATTTGAGAAGTGACTCCAAGGCTCCCAATGATGATGGAAGGGGGAGGTTGTGGGGTCAGGAGGTTTTCAGAGTCTCAAAGGGCTTTGGTTGGGAAAACGTTTGGTGGATAGGTTATTGCTAACACAGGCCTTCATGTGTCAACAAGTACCTCTTTTTCCAAATTGATCATTATCAAGAAAAACCTGGTTTATGCTGAAGTCTGATTATACAGTTACCTGCAACATGTCCTTTCATGGCTCCTATCTGACCCAGCGACACTCCATCTGTGTCCCCCACTTCTAACTCTTGACTGTCTGCATTCTGTTATCTAGTTTTTACCTTTTAGATTCATTCTTTGCTTCACCTCTACAGACAAAATACAAATGCAGAACAATGAAAGCCAAATAATTCCCCCCCAGAAGTGCTGAGAAGTGGGAAGATTTATGCAATGGGAAAAATGAATAAAGATAGAGGATATGATCAAAGAGGGAGTGTGTGTGTCCAGGTTTAATGGAAAACCCCTCTCTTCTGCCAGTTTTGTTGCCTTAGGAGAGCAACACAGTGGTGGCTGTTACTAGTATTCTACTTTATGAATAGCAGCTCCTGAAAACTCTGGCAGTACACCTTACTTCATTTGTCTAACTTGCTAATGGGGCTATTATTCTCATGCCAACAGATAGGATTTTTCTTGCACATATGTTTCTTTAGAGGGAAAAAAAAATACCCATCACATGAAAATATAACCCATAAACTGTAGGGTTTGAACTGGCTGCATATTGCACAGTCTTGCTATACCTACTTCCATTTTAATTATTCTTCTTTACAAATAGAGATAGTGGCCTATAAATGCATTATTAATGTAGAATATTTCCCTTGTTTTTATAGGCTTTGCTAAAAGCCATGTTGAATTTAAAGTCTTGGGTTATTTCTGAGTGAAGAACCTCATACACTTGGATAAAAACCAACTTCTAACATTTAATCTTAGCAGGTTATTTTATACACATTAACTTTTATTGAAAAGGTCTCAGCTATTTAAAATCCGTCTCACTACTCACAGGCATAAAGGCTGAACTTTGAAGAATCATTGTCAGTCATTCTGCTGAATGATTCTCATTAATGATTGTCCTTCTGTCCTGATTGTGTTTGAGGAGTAAAGATGTTTCTTGAGGAAGAAGTAGAATTCTTGAAAATTGAAGCTCTTGGTTATTCTAGATGTGCCATATTATCTAAAAGTAAGTTGTCCACTGACCTCTTCAAGTGTTCATAGGCTCACAGAAAACTAAGATTTTCTGCCATAACAAATTTATTCTAATATCCAAGAGTGATATATGACATCAGAAGAATAACAATCATTGAGAATTAGAGCAGGAAGAGACCTTTCCTTATCATCAATCCCACCACTATCATTTTATAAATGTGGACACTGTGCTCCAGTGATCCAAATGATTTCTCTGGGTCTAGGATGGGGTCCCGATTTATAAATCTCGACTCCCAGGGCTCCCTTTAGAGCCCGAAATACTCAGAGAAAAATTTTGCACGGGTAGCTTGGTCAAAAGATATTCTGGTGACTCTGGGCAACTCCTGGCTGTAATGGCATGAAACGGGCCTCTGATTCTCTTCTCAGTTAGATACCTGGCTTAAAGAAAGCGATCCATGTGGACTATAGGACCTCTAGCGATACAAGTCTGTGATGGACAACCCTACAGGCTTCAGAAACTTGGGGTAGGCGCCACAGGTTCAAAGAGCACTGTGCCTAATGGTGCCTTCAGCTAGGTGGTGAGAAACACATCACTTTAAAAAGGGATACTCTTCAATGAGCACTTGTCTCCAGTTTCATGATAGCTTCATCAGTGAAGCAACGAGGTACTTGCAATAGACTATGAGAAATGAAGGTAATGAGAAGTGAAGAGTAGAAAGAACTAGTCTCAACGTGGTTGTCTCACTAGGTGCAATAAACCCATGCCATAAAGTCAGTAAAAGGTAGATCAGCTGAGTCACATATCTAAGGAGCAAGGGTAATTTGTTGTTACCAAAGACGATTTCTTTGGTAAAGGGAAGAAAATATATATATATATATATATATATATATATAAAATTGTTTTGCCATGTGCATAATTCTTTTAAGTTGAGATTTTCCTATATTGAGTCTATTTTTGTATTTTTAGGGGTAGTGGGAGGGTGGTAGAGAAGGACTAAATAAAGGAGGACAGCTGATTACAGAGGAAGAAACATTTTCGGAGTCAAGCAGTCCTGGGTGAGGATTTCAGCTCCTCTGCTTTTTAGCCATGTGACCTTAGAGAAAAATTACCTAACACTGCCTACACAGTTGTCATGAGGAGTAAATAAAATTATAAATGTCATGAGGAGTAAATAAAATTATAAATGTGAAAACACCTAGCACAGTCCTTGGCACATATTGGAAGCTCAGTAACATGAGTTTCTCTTTCCTGTAATTTGTAACATAATTTAACCCACAAAACCACCTGTTGTTTACCTGTCAGAGGCCTGATATTAGTCACTCTAGAAAAAAAGGAAATGATGACTTCTAGAATCACCTGCTCTGTGAATATCACGTGCTAAAATAACAATTAATAATAATACTTTGTGAAACTCATTACATCTGAAGGCATTTACAGATAGAATATGACATTTCCAACTTGGGTAAGATGATAATGACATTGTGATATAGAGAAATTAGGGTCTTGGAATGGAACTGTCAATTCAGAATTATCTTTCAAAGCTGAGAGAGGTAGGAGGCTATTAAAGAATAAGACAAGACGCATTTCCATTGCTCACCTCCTAAACCTCTCTTTAGTCCATCTCTTCATTTCTATTCTGTCACTTACTTTTGGTTTAGACATCATCATTTCCTGCCTGGATGTTTGCCAGGAGGTGAAATTGGTTTTCCTGCCACCACTCTCACCACCTACTAATCCATCATCCGTAATCTCTCCAGAAGGATCTCTGAAAAATTTAAACCTGATTCTCTGCCTCTTCTGTTTAAAATGGCCCGTCATCACCCACAGGTTGAAAGCCAAGATCACTGGCATGCTATTCAAGATTGTGTGTTAATTAGCCCATGCCTACACCATAGCAGTCTCTTGCATTACATTCCATACTGCTTACATTCCACTTGTGCCTAGCAGTGGACTTTGTACCCCAGTGAACAACAGAGACTTGAGTATCTGCACATTTGTGTGCATTATTTCCTCTTCTAGGGATACCTCATCACCACCATCTTCCTCTGTTTCAGCTTGACTAACTTCTGATGGTCTTTCAAATACTTGGTCAGGTGTTATTTTTTCTGGCAAGTGTTCTCTTGCCTTCTTGGCATCAAAAGTATATGTTCTTCTTATTTCCTCTTAGGATCACATGGGCCTTCTCCATACAGAATTGTCATTGTTTGTTAACTAAAAGGGCTTTCTTAACTAGACCATGAATTTCTTGGTGTCAGGGAAGCATCTTTGTGTCCTCAACATCCGGCACAGCCTTGGCTTTCAGAAAATGTTACTTTGTGGGTTCATTCAGTTAGAACTGGTATCATTTGGTCCAAATTAAAAGCTTTATGATTCTGACTTTGGCCAGACTAGGTGATCACAGCAAGTAAAGTAGTAGTAGTAGACAACTATGCCAGAAGGTTCTGTCGACATGGGGAGTGGATGGGAGACTGGGTCTCCTCCCCTAACATGACATGACATCCATTCCTTTGTGAAGCAGTAAGATAAGGAGAGGCCAATCACGAAATGTTACTTATAGCTGGAAGGAATTTGAGGCCATCCCACTGTTTCTGAGAAGCAAAAATAAAGTGCCAAAGAGCCCTGCCAGCATAGGATGGTTAGTGGCAGAGCTGGGTCTAGAACTGGGTTATCTTACTCCCCAATCCAGTATTCACCCATTTGTCTTTTCTACTCTAGCATAACTTTATTTTAATTTGGGGGTGGGGTGGAAGTAAGCTACTTTGCGTGCCAGCTTCCCTCTTAACTGGTCAGGCTGCCGAGATACTGCTTACCTGGTGAGTCATGTCAGCACCTAGGGAGACTCTCCTGCTTTGATACGGGGCTATTCAACGCTTCACAAAAAAATAACTTAGGGGCTGCAAAAAGGCTGTTGACTCTGCTCTTTCTTATTTATCCCACTGGCATGTTCTCATGAAATTACCTCCTATTTTCCTCTCATTCTCCTTCCCCGCCTCAAAAAAAGAAACATCCGTATAATTGGATCCGTATAACTTATGGAAGGGCTCCAACATCAGCCAATGCATATATTAAGGTTTTAAATCAATTATTGTTCTAGTACACACCCCGGGGTTGAGAAAGAAAGAACATCCAGGACTAACAAACCTGATTGTTCTGGCAAAGTTGCCATTCGATTCATGCTGGCATTTCTGGGCTTTTCTTTTCCTTTAATATTCCAACCTCATTAAAAAAAAAAAAAAAAAGTTAATGGCTCAAGTAGCAATTTTTAACATTACTGGTTCATTCAGTTTCTCCATAAGACTTCTACCTCCCAGTCTCTTGAGGATTACCCAGAGGGCATGATGCCCAGAGTTTGCTTACCTAGTTGCAGAGACAGCTGTCAGTCTGATAGTGAGTTCATTAGACTGTGGATTATTCCTCACTTTATTAACTTCTGAGCAAGGGAGAGACTCAGGCTTGGCAATATGAGCACTTCACAACTTGGCATTCCAGATTGAGAAAAACACTTAATCACAACAGTTAAGAAATTAAATTACAACTGTGTATAACATTGTGAATTTTAACCTAACAATTACTCTGAGTTAGACCTATACAAGTTTCTGATTAACACTGTTGAACTAAAATTCCTATAACATATGATGCATGGGTCTTTGTGTTTTTTAGGCAAGTACTGGAAGTCGGTAAGGACGGTGAGTGTGCCGAGGGGCTGCGCTCTGGCTGGGGCGCAGTTGCAAGAGGAGACGGAGACCGTTTCTGCCCTGGCCTCCCTGACGGTGGATGTGGAACAGCCCTTTGCTCGAGAAGACAACAGGTATGAATGCAACATGGGGGGAATCATCAGAGTCAGTAACATCCAGGCTCATCATTAGCGTTTGTGAGCCTCTCTCTAGGCTCTCCTTCTCCGGTCTCCTCCACTTCCACTTCTGCGAAGCCACAGATGCCACAGCACATGCTGTCGGCTGTCAGGAATTCATGTGTTTCATTCTTCATGAGAAACACAGAGGTGGGGCATGTTGTTACAGTTCACAGAGAAATAGAGTGATGAGATAGATGGTCCTTGTTGGATAATTTAGTACAGATCATTATGGAGAAAGCTTCTTGTGGGCTTAACTTCTTTCCTTAGTTATCTCTATTCTTCAAGATGTTCTTTTTCTTTCTCTCATCATTTCGAAGTTACTGATATAACAGAGGGGAAAAAGGAGAGCAGAAGCTGGAGGTATGGCTTGTCAGTTGGGTAGCCTTATATGACTGTCCGTGAGGTACAACTACTCGATAAAGGTGAAAGTCACGTTCCAAGAAGATGGGAGTGTGTATAAAGGAATGTGTGGATGTGGGTCTGATTTTATTTTACTTTATGATAAGAAGGAGTTGATTTTAATTAGTCTTCATATGAATAGCTTTCAGGAAAAGAAAAAAAAAACATAAAGATAACCAAAGATTGAGTTTGCTTCTTCTCCTTTTAAGAAATGTTTGTTAGTTTGTACATTTTGCTGTTCAACAGACAGTGCTACATTCAGGATTTCTTTTTACTATGACCAAAACCACCCCAAATGTACAGACAGTGACATTGGTGCTCTCTGTGGATGACTTCAAAGTCACATTTCTTCAATTTAAAAATGAATAGGTGAGCTTGCACTAAAGCTCTGCCAGCTTGCACTTTTAAATTGCTTCTGAGAATGAAATCGAACTCCCTCCGTCAATAACATCACCATTAATTACACAGATCCTGCTACTAGTACATAGGTTGGCAATTTTCCCAAGAATGCACAAATATGAACAGTTTTAGTTTTTCTTGCTTTTACTGGGTGTTCAGAGTTTAATGGATTTAACATCTTGCTTTGGTCAAAAGCAGGAGATACATTGAATAAGAGATTTCATTTTTATGCAATTGTTTTTCCTAACTATAACCACTTAAAAAGAAGATTACCAGTAGGAGAAAAAAAAGTTGTACAATATTGTATTAAAAGATATCTTCATATGGGCATCTGGAGCATAAGGGTAAACTTACTTTACATCTTTGATAATATGAACTAACCCCCTGCTGTTCCCAGCTAAGAACCAAACCAAGTTCATAATCCAAAGGTGTTGCAGTTATTCCCAAGGCCAAATACAGTTAGTTGTCTGTCATTTGAGGGCTGTAAAACTAAGGAAACTAACATCTGTTAGTGTTGGATATAAAAGGAGCGTAGCTATTCTTTAGAATTCATTTAGTATAGAGAAACGAAGCTAAATTCCAGCCTGAGTGAAATGAATTGTAAGTAATTTTTCCCATTAAATTGCAGGGCTTAGAATAATAAAGAATAATAAGTGCTGTTGTGAGCCCCACATAACATAAAAATCTCAGCACTTTGGCAGGAATTGGCTCTATAAGCATGCTTGTTTATCCTCAGGTACATAGTGTGCTTGACTCCTGATCATCTATAGGGACTTGACCCTGGCTTCAGTTCACTGTGACTTTTAAGCTTCATCTGATGGCAGAGAAAGAATGGGAATGGGAATGTTTTGATGTACAGGGAAACAGTTGAAGCTTGTGGCCTGGATTCATGTTTCTTTATCAGTTTTAGACAGGTTGTATCTATTTTGATTGATTTTTCTTATGGGAAGGAAAATGGTTTTGCTTGAAGTATTTTTGGTGGCTTTGAACTCACTTTTTCAGCAGAGGAAAAGAAAAATTCTTCTAGAACTGGCTTTTGCATTTCTATTGAACCACGCATGAATTTCATCACAGAGAATCAGACAGGGAGAACCCTTAAAAGCCACAGAGCATTTATTCTTTAAAGGGGAATGCTATCAGAATTGTCCCCCAACTCAGTATAGGAAAGATGGCTTTCACAATGAGGTAAAGAGGTAGAAATGTTCTTAGGCCTTTGTTAAGAATGCAGTGTTATAAGTACACAGGAAATTGAAAAATTAGAAAAATCAGAGAACTAAATGGATGGAAAAGGGTGAAGGCAAGATTCTTTTTATAGGAAATTCTTGCCAGTTATTTTGGAGAATATATTGGTGTTTGGAGTGAGATGACTCATTTTGTACTAAGATTTTGGGTAAAGCAGCTCTTTTCCTGGCCAACTCATATCTGACTCATTTACCACTAGTGAATAAGGGATAAAATGCTCCTGGCTAAGAACCATTGTAAGTATTTTTTGTTCAGTTTGGGGGGGGGGGATGTGAGGGAGATGACAACACAGTGCAAACAGTCATTTCATTTTTATAACTCACTGATGGACCATGAAGAATAAATTATTAGAAAAAGGCTCGGGATTCATTTTGGGGATGATTGACTGAAGTACAGTTTTCAAAACATAATTTTCAGGTGGCAGAAGACTTGAGCAGGAACAAAATGGTGGGTCAGTTAAAAAAACAACAAAACAAAAATAAAGGACAAAAAACTACGTGGGGTCAAGTTACATGTTCAAAAAAAATAGATAGGACTAGTCACATATAGCATATTGTTTAGAAAACAGAACTGTGATCTTAGTTTCTTTCTTGATTGTCAGGAGACTGTACCTTTAAAAGATTATAGTTTGCATTGTTCAGGTATCTATTTCAAATGCTTCTACTTTGAAAAGGTCAGTTCAATATTGAGGTTTATTCTTGGATACCAGTTCGGGCTCTGCTGAAAATCAAGAAAAAGTTTTCTCTGGCAATCAAGACTTCAGAATGATCAACTCTTAAGTTACCGGGAGCATATTTACACTCTAGAATTTCTGACTCTCTCGTTTTTTAATCAAAACAAAAACTGAAAGTTAGGTTTTCAAATGTCAGTTTATTGATTACAGTGTGAGTCACATTAGATTTTCTTTAATACAAGAGGATCTGGTTGTTTCTGAATCATTTCATCTTCAACTTTTGTCAACTTTTCTCATGAATGAGATGGTTTCAGTCATTATATGACACAGAAGCATGAGAAAAATATGATTCTGAATCTGGCTGTTTCTTTAATTAACTTTTATTGGAGTATGGTTGCTTTATAATGTTGTGTTAGCCTCCACTGCACAACCATACACATGTAGATATCCCCTCCCTTTTGAACTGCCCTCCCATTTAGGTTACCACAGTGCATTAGGTAGCGTTCCCTGTGCTGTACAGTATATTCCCATTGGCTATTTTGTTTTCTGAATAACTGTCTTATTCATGAATATTTTTTAGAAGTATAATAAGGTAGAAAATCCTAAGTATCATCCGCCTTAGCTTTGAATGGTCTATCAGTAGTGTCAAGGGCATTGATAACCCCATTTTCCTGTGTCTGGAGATTTATATAGAAATATAGACCAGTCTTAAATACACATTCGTGTCTAATAGAAATACAGCTTTGTTTTCCATGCTTTAGGATTGTCTCTCCAAGGCTTCTGGAAGCTAAATGTTGCACTGATTTTTCAGGTCTCTGATTTTTCTCTCTGATACCGTTATTGTGAGCACCTGTTTATCTAAACAGGCAAACATTCCAATATAAATTTTATTCTTAATTTTCATCCAGTGTCAACAATACCTTAGTTGAAAAGTGGACTGAGATTTGGAAGCTCCTGGTAAAAGAAAGGAGCTCCTTTATCTTCTTTTCCTCTTCCTCTGGGGACCATCATTT
Organism: Orcinus orca; assembly: GCF_937001465.1. NCBI lineage: Eukaryota > Metazoa > Chordata > Mammalia > Artiodactyla > Delphinidae > Orcinus > Orcinus orca. Next base: position 71,320,527 of record NC_064567.1, read on the forward strand.
TATCCCTGTGTTCAATGCCTAACATGTGGTCTTGGGGCATGTGTGAACTCTTAGTATGTTAGGGATTAAATCCAGTGTGTGATGTATTTCAGGGTTCCCTTCTGAACTGTTTACAAACAAGTGTTTAATTTGAAAAAAGAAACACAATGGACTAGAAGCATAAGTAAAATGAGATGCACGGTAACTTTGGCTTCCCACCATCCTCATCTTTCAGTCCTGTCTTCTTACCACTACAGAGGAAGAGTAGGTTGTGACTCTGGAATCAGCTTGCCGAGGTTCAGATCCCATCTCCATCTTAATAATTGTTGATCAGTGGCAAGTTACTTATCTCTCTGGGCTTTACTTTCTTTGTCTTTAAAATGAAGGGAAAATTTCAGAGGGTTTTGAGGATGAAATGAGACAATACATCTTAAGAATTTAACATAACACTTGACACAGAGTAAGTACTCAATATTAAGGTTGGCTTTTGTTATTTTTTTCTATCGTTTTCCCGCTTGCTCAGTTTGCTCTTTTCTTTCCCTCCATTAATACATTGTTCATCATCCAGGGATCTATAATATTAGAAATAGAGAGGCTGTACCTGGGCATCTATATGTTTAAGTGTTCATAGGTTAACTCAATAGTATAGTCATTAAAAATAAGAGATTGATAAATAATCACTAAGCAATAAATTGATTCAGTTAACTAAGCTGTGATTAGCTGACTTAAAGAACTTTCACAATACCTAATACATTGTAGGTAATAAACAAATACTTATTGAGTGAATGAGTCCAAGACAGACAACAAGACATTGTTAAAATGGTAACAGAACAATTTGTAATGATACCTGAAGTTTCTTTGTCTCCTTGTCTCTATGTACTATGTTTTCTGAGGGAATCAGTGTTTTTATCTTTCACAAGAGTTTTCAAAATGTGTATTTTACATTTTTTCTTCCATAGTACTAATCGACAGGGTCCATTTTCAGATATGTTGGCTAACCAGAATCCACAGTACTCATATCATAAAGATCGATTGACTGAGGATAAAGGTGATAAAGGTGGGAAGGGAAAGCAAAGTGTCTGAATGGAGAAAGGAATTGTCTCGGGTGAGGTGGAGGGGCTATGGGAGTGATGCTGACAGATTACAGGATTATTCCGCGACTTGCAGAATGAGGAGGGAGAAACTCCGGTTCATTTATTCTTTAAACATTTTCTGATTAGTTTTTATGTGCCAGACAAAGTGTTGGGAGTCAAGGTCACAAAGCTTCCGTGGAGTCTTCAAAATATCCACATACTTTGAGATTGTATTAGTTTTCTATTGCTATCTTAACCAAAAAATTACTTCGTGGCTCAAAATGACAAAAAAGGTCAGAAGGGTGACAAGTCTCTGGGCTAAAATATAGAGGTTGGCAAGATCTTTTCCTTTCTGGAGGCTCTAGGGAAGAAACTGTTTCCTTGCCTTTCCCAGTTTCTAGAGGCTGCCTGCATTCCTTGGTTCATGACCCCCTTCCTCTGTCTTCAAAGCCAGCAACTTTACATCTCTCTGACCTTTCTTCAGTCACATCTCTTTCTTCAGTCACATCACACCTCTCTCTGACTGAAAGACAAAAGCTAGGAAAACTGGCTTAAAACCAGGAAAGTTTCTCTGCTTGTAAGGACTCATATGATTAGATTGGACTCACCAGGATCATTTCTCTCTCTCAAGGTCCTTAACCTTAATCATATCTACAAAGTCAGTTTGGCTACACAAGGTAACATTCACAACTTCCAGGGATTAGGACATGGACATCTTTGGGGGCTGTCATTCTTCCTACCACAGGATCAGATATGAATGACCAACTATTGTAAATGATAGGTCATTTGATAGACCGAGCTCCAGAATAAAAGAAGACCTAACATAGGCCAAGAACTGGGGAACAGATCACTGAGCCAGGGTAGAAAAATGGAGGATTTCAACTAGTAAATAAGAACAAAGGCATCCAAGATACAAAAAATAGCTTGAGCAAACGATCTATTTGTTTTTAATTTTATATTGGAGTATAGTTAACAATATTGTGTTAGTTTTAGATGCACGGCAAAGTGATTCAGTTATACATATAAATTATCTATTGCTTTTCAAGCTCTTTTCCCATTTAGGTGATTACAGAATACTGAGTAGAGTTCCCTGTGCTATACAGTAGGTCCTTGTTGGTTATTTATTTTAAATATAGCAGTGTGTACATGTCATTCCCAAACTCCCAGTCTATCCCTCCCTCTGCCCCTGCTTCCCCACGCCCCCCCCCAGTAACCATAAGTTCATTCCTGAAGTATGTCTGTTTCTGTATTGTAAATTAGTTCATTTGTATCGTTTTTTAGATTCCACTATAAGTGATATCATATGATATTTGTCTTTCTGTCTGACTTACTTCACTTACTATGATAATCTCCAGGTCCATCCATGTTGCTGCAAATGGCACTATTTCATTCTTTTTTATGGCTGAGTAACATTTCATTGTATATATGTACATCTGCTTTATACATTCTTTTGTTGATGGACATTCGGTTGCTTCCATTTCTTGGCTATTGTAAATAGTGCTGCAGTGAACATTGGGGTGCATGTATCTTTTCGACATATGGTTTTCTCCAGATACATCCCCAGGAGTGGGATTGCTGGTTAACATGGTAGCTCTATTTTTAGTTTTTTAAGGAACCTCCATACTGTTCTCCATAGTGGCTGCACCAATTTACATTTCCAACAGCAGTGTAGGAAGGTTCCCTTTTCTCCACACCCTCTCCAGCATTTATTCCTTGTAGACTTTTTGATAATGGCCATACTGACTGGTGTGAGGTGATATCTTATTGTAGTTTTGATTTGTATTGCTCTAATAATTCATGATGTTGAGCATCTTTTCATGGGCCTCTTGGCCATCTGTACGTATTCTTTGGAGAAATGTCTATTTAGGTTTTCTGCCCATTTTTGGATTGGGTTGTTTGGAGGTTTTTTTGATATTGAGCCTCATGAGCTGTTTGTAAATTTTGGAGACTAATCCCTTGTCAGTCACATTGTTTGCAAATATTTTCTCCCATTCTTTGGGTTGTCTTTTCATTTTGTTTATGGTTTCCTTTGCTGTGGAAAAGCTTTTGAATTTAATTAGGCCCCATTTGTTTATTTTTGTTTTCATTTCCATTACTCTAGTAGGTGGATCAAAAAAGATCTTGCTGCGATTTATGTCAGAGTGTTCTGCCTGTGTTTTCCTGTAAGAGTTTTATAGTGTTCAGTCTTACATTTAGGTCTTTAATCCATTTTGAGTTTATTTTTGTGTATGGTGTTAAAGAATGTTCTAATTTCATTTTTTTTATACTTTTCCCAGCACCACTTATTGAAGAAACTGTCTTTCCTCAATTATATAGTCTTGCCTCCTTTGTTGTAGATTAATTGACCATAGGTACATAGTTCTGACTTGCATTTCCCTGATGATTAGAGATGTTGAGCATCTTCACATGTACCTTTTGGTCATCTATATGTCTTCTTTGGAAAAATGGCTATTCAGATCTTCTACCATTAAGGGCTATTGCGAATAAAGCTGCTATGAAGTTGTGTCATTGTGGAAAAAACACATAACATTTACCATCTGAACCATTTTTAAGTGTACAGTACAGCAGTGTTAACTATATGCCCATTGTCATGCAGCACATCTCTAGGACTTCTTTGTCTTGCAAAACTGAAACGCTATTAAACAACTTCCTTTTCCCCTCCCCCCAGCTCCTGGCAACCACCATTCTACTTTCTAAGAGTTTGAGTACTTTAGATGCATCAAATAAGTGGAATCATGCAGTATTTGCCTTTTTGTGACTGGCTTACTTCATTTGGCAGAACGTTTTTTGTCAAGGCTTATCCCTGTTGTAGCATATGACAAAATTTCTACCTTTTTTATGGCTAATATTTCATTGTATGTGTATACCACATTTCTTTATCCATTCATCTGACAATGGACATTTAGGTTGCCTCCACTTCTTGGCTATTGATGCTTCAATGACTATAAATGTGAAAGTATCTCTTCAAGATCCTATTTTGAGTTATCTTGCATATATACCCAGAAGTGGAATTTCTGGATCATATGGTAATTCTATTTTTAATTTTTGGAGGAACATAACTCTTTTATACAGGTTTTTACTTTGTGAACACAAGCACTCAGTTTTCTTTAATGTACACCGAGGAGTGGAGTTGCCAAGTTATAGGAAAGTCATATGTCTTACTTTATAAAAAAAACTTCCAAACTGCTTTCCAAAATGGCCATACCATTTTTCATTCCCACCATCAATGAATGACAGTTTTGTATCCTCACCTGCACTTTGTATAATTGGTCCTTATAGTTTTAGCCTTTCTAGTGGGTATGTAGTGATAGTCCATTGTGCTTTCAAATTTTCTCCAAAGAGCCATATTTATGTCCAGATCAGGTCTTCTTGGAACATACCCTCCCTTCATTCTGTCTGGAATACTTAGCTTGTCTTCCTTCTCTTCTCACTGACCCTTCACTGGCCTTCCCCTTGTCTTCCAACTTACCTTTTAGATCTCATATCAAATATCACTTCCTCTTCTTGGACAATTTTCACTGACCCTCAATCCCAAAATTAGATCAGGTCCATCTGTTATACTGTATTATGTCTCCCTATATTTCCAGTACCTAGAACACAGCCAGGGTGCATCACAGACACTCAGTAATTATTTCTTCAATCAGTGAAAACCTCAGTAATCCAGGGAATGCCAGCATTGGTGGAGATGTGGGGATCTGGAGCTCTCATAGCTGTAGGAAGGTAAACTATGGCAGCATTCTGAAAAGCAGTTTACTACCATTTTTAGTATACACAAAACATATAACCTGGTAATCTTGCTCCCAGGAATGTATATTGAAGACATTCTCATCTAGGGTAATTAGAAGACATGTGCTAAGAAGTTCACTACAGCTTCTTCATGGTGGGTAGACAGGAGGAGTCAAACCCAGTGTGCATTATTGGAAGAACAAATGGTTACAATGGGGTGAAGGTACACCATGAAGGAGATGACATGTAGCACTTGGCCACTACAGACTAGATAAGCATAACTGCTTACAGTGATGTTTATGTAATAACTAACTACACTACTGGGTGAGAGAAGTAAGCAACAGAAATGATACATGTGTGTATAAAGATAAAATAAAAATACATGCTCATAAAACAATAACATATAGCTTTAAAGAACACCCTATAAACAGATAACATACATAACAGGAATTAGCTCTCTGTTGCCTCCCTCTTGCGAGAGGACCGGAATCACAACTAACTGCTGAACAATCATCAACAGGAAGACACTGGAACTCACCAAAAAAGATACTCCACATCCAAAGACAAAGGAGAAGCCACAATGAGACAGCAAGAGGGGTGCAATCACAATAAAATCAAATCCAAAACTGCTGGGGGGGGGGGTGACTCACCAACTGGAGAGCACTTGTACCACAGAAGTCCACCCACTGGACTGAAAGTTCTGAGGCCCACGTTAGGCTTTCCAACCTAGGGGTCCAGCAACAGGAGGAGGAATTCCTAGAGAATCAGACCTTGAAGGCTAGCAGGATTTGACTGCAAGACTTCGACGGGACTGGGAGAAACAGAGACTACACTCTTGGAGGGCACACACAAAGTAGTGTGTGCATCGGGACCCAGGGGAAGGAGCAGTGACCCCATAGGAGACTGAACCAGATGTACCTGCTAGCATTGGAGGGTCTCCTGCAGAGGCCAGGGGTGGCTGTCTCTCACCGTGAGGAAAAGAACACTGGCAGCAGAAGTTCTGGGAAGTACTCCTTGGGGTGAGCCCTCCCAGAGTCTGTCATTAGCCCCACCAAAGAGCCCAGGTAGTCTCCAGTGTTGGGTAACCTCAGGCCAAACAACCAACAGGGAAGGAACCCAGCCCCGCCCATCAGCAGACAAACAGATGAAAGTTTTACTGAGCTCTGCCCACCAGAGCAACAGCCAGCTCTACCCACCACCAGTCCCTCCCATCAAGCCTCTTAGATAGTCTCATCCACCAGAGAGCAGACAGCAGAAGCAAGAAGAACTACAATCCTGCAGCCTGTGGAACAAAAACCACATTCACAGAATGATAGACAAGATGAAAACGCAGATGGCTATATACCAGATGAAGTAACAAGGTAAAACCCCAGAAAAATAATTAAATGAAGCAGAGATAGGCAACCTTCCAGAAAAAGAATTCAGAATAATGATAGTGAAGAGAATCCAGGACCTTGGGAAAAGAATGGAGGCAAAGATCGAGAAGATGCAAGAAGTGTTTAACAAAGACCTAAGAAGAATTAAAGAGCAAACAGAAATGAACAGTACAATAACTGAAATGAAAACTACACTAGAAGGAACCAATAGCAGAATAACTGAGGCAGAAGAACGGATAAGTGACCTGGAAGACAGAATGGTGGAATTCACTGCTGCGGAACAGAATAAAGAAAAAAGAATGAAAAGAAATGAAGAAAGCCTAAGACACCTCTGGGACAACATTAAACGCAACAACATTTGCATTATAGGGATCACAGAAGGAGAAGAGAGAGAGAAAGGACCCGAGAAAATATTTGAAGAGATTATATTGGAAAACTTCCCTAACATGGGAAAGGAAATAGCCACGCAAGTCCAGAAAGCACAGAGAGTCCCATACAGGATAACCCCAAGGAGAAACACACCAAGACACATAGTAATCAAATTGAAAAAAATCAAAGGCAAAGAAAACTTACTAAAAGCAGCAAGGGAAAAACAACAAATAACATACAAAGGAAAACCCATAAGGTTAACAGCTGATTTCTCAGCAGAAACTCTACAAGCCAGAAGGGAGTGGCATGACATATTTAAAGTGATGAAAGGGAAGAACCCACAACCAAGATCACCCACAAGGAGCTCATTCAGATTCGACAGAGAAATCAAAAGCTTTACAGACAAGCAAAAGCTAACAGAATTCAGCACCACCAAAACAGCTCTACAACAAATGCTAAAGGAACGTCCCTAAGTGGGAAACAAAAGAGAAGAAAAGGACCTACACAAACAAACCCAAAACAATTAAGAAAATGGTAATAGGAACATACGTATCAATAATTACCTTAAATGTGAATAGATTAAATGCTCCAACCAAAAGACACAGGCTCGCTGAATGGATACAAAAACAAGACCCATATATATGCTGTCTACAAGAGACCCACCTCTTGTAGGGACACATACAGACTGAAAGTGAGGGGACAGAAGAAGTTATTCCATGCAAATGGAAATCAAAAGAAAGCTGGAGTAGCAATACTGATATCAGATAAAAAAGACTTTAAAATAAAGAATGTTACAAGAGACAAGGAAGGACACTACATAATGATCAAGTGATCAATCCAAGAAGGAGATATAACAATTATAAATATATATGCACCCAACATAGGAGCACCTAAATCCACAAGGCAACTGCTAACAGCGATAAAAGAGGAAATCGACAGTAACACAATAATAGTGGGGGATTTTAACACCTCACTTACACCAATGGACAGATCATCCAAACAGAAAATTAATAAGGAAACACAAGCTTTAAATGACACAATAGGCCAGATAGATTTAATTGATATTTATAGGACATTCCACCCAAAAACAGCAGATTACACTTTCTTCTCAAGTGCGCACGGAACGTTCTCCAGGATAGATCACATCGTGGGTCACAAATAAAGCCTCAGTAAATTTAAGAAAACTGAAATTGTATCAAGCATCTTTTCTGACCACAACGCTATGAGATTAGAAATCAGTTACGGGAAAAAAACCGTAAAAAGCACAAACATGTGGAGGCTAAACAACACATTACTAAATAACCAAGAGATCACAGAAAAATTCAAAGAGGAAATCAAAAAATACCTAGAGACAAATAACAATGAAAACACGACCATCCAAAACCCATGGGATGCAACAAAAGCAGTACTAAGAGGGAAGTTTTTAGCAATACAAGCCTACCTCAAGAAACAAGAAAAATCTAAAACAATCTAACCTTACACCTAAAGGAACTAGAGAAAGAAGAACAAACAAAACCCAATGTTAGCAGGAGGAAAGAAATCATAAAGATCAGAGTAGAAATACATGAAATAGAAACAAAGAAAACAATGGCAAAGATCATTAAAACTAAAAGCTGGTTGTTTGAGAAGATAAACAAAATTGATAAACCATTAGCCAGACTCATCAAGGCAAAGAGGGAGAGGACTCACATCAATAAAATAAGAAATGAAAAAGAAGTTACAACAGACACCACAGAAATACAAAGCATCCTAAGAGACTACTACAAGCAACTCTGTGCCAATAAAATGGACAACCTGGAAGAAATGCACAAATTCTTAGAAAGGTATAACCTTCCAAGACTGAACCAGGAAGAAATAGAAAATATGAACAGACGAATCACAAGTAATGAAATTGAAATTGTGATTAAAAATCTTCCAACAAACAAAAGTCCAGGACCAGATGGCTTCACAGGTGAATTCTATCAAACATTTAGACACGAGCTAACACCTATCCTTCTCAAACTCTTCCCAAAAATTGTGGAGGAAGGAACACTCCCAAACTCATTCTGTGAGGCCACCATCACCCTGATACCAAAACCAGACAAAGATACTACAAAAAAAAAAATTACAGACCAGTATCACTGATGAATATAGATGCAAAAATCCTCAACAAAATACTAGCAAACAGAATCCAACAACACATTAAAAGAATCATACACCATGATCAAGTGGGATTTATCCCAGGGATGCAAGGATTCTTCAATATACGCAAATCAATCAATGCAGTGTGATACACCATATTAACAAACTGAAGAATAAAAACCATATGATCATCTCAATAGATGCAGAAAAAGCTGTTGACAAAATTCAACACCCACTTATGATAAAAACTCCCCAGAAAGTGGGCAGAGAGGGACCCTAACTCAACATAATAAAGGCCGCATACGACAAACCCAGAGCAAACATCATTCTAAATGGTGAAATGCTGAAAGCATTTCCTCTAAGATCAGGAACAAGACAAGGATATCCACTCTCACCACTATTATTCAACATAGTTTTGGAAGTCCTAGCCAGTCAGAGTCCTAGAGCCTACAGAAGTCCTAGCAGTCAGAGAAGAAAAAGAAATAAAAGGAATACGAATTGGAAAAGAAGAAGCAAAACTGTCACTGTTTGCAGATGACATGATACTATATATACAGAATCCTAAAGATGCCACCAGAAAACTACTAGAGCTAATCAATGAATTTGGTAAAGTTGCAGGATACAAAATTAACACACAGAAATCTCTTGCATTCCTATACACTAATGATGAAAAATCTGAAAGATAAATTAAGGAAACACTCCCATTTGCCACTGCAACAAAAAGAATAAAATACCTAGGAATAAACCTACCTAGGGAGACAAAAGACCTCATGCAGAAAACTATAAGACACTGATGAAAGAAATTAAAGGTGATACCAACAGATGGAGAGACATACCATGTTCCTGGATTGGAAGAATAAATATTGTGAAAATGACTATACTACCCAAAGCAATCTACAGATTCGATGCAATCCCTATCAAATTACCAATGGCATTGTTTACAGAACTAGAACAAAAAAACCTTAAAATTTGTATGGAGACACAAAAGACCCCGAATAGCCAAAGCAGTCTTGAGGGAAAAAACGGAGCTGGAGGAATCAGACTCCCTCACTTCAGACTATACTAGAAAGCTACAGTAATCAAGACAATATGATACTGGCACAAAAACAGAAATATAGATCAATGGAACAGGATAGAAAGCCCAGAGATAAACCCACGCACCTATGGCCAAGTAATCTATGACAAAGGAGGCAAGGATATACAATGGAGAAAAGACAGGCTCTTCAATAAGTGGTGCTGTGAAAACTGGACAGCTACATGTAAAAGAATGAAATTAGAACACGCCCTAACACCATACACAGAAATAAACTCAAAATGGATTAGAGACCTAAATGTAAGACCGGACACTATCAAACTCTTACAGGAAAACATAGGAAGAACACTCTGACATAAATCCCAGCAAGATCTTTTTTGATCCATCTCCTAGAGTAATGGAAATAAAACCAAAAATAAACAAATGGGACCTAATGAAACTTAAAAGCTTTTGCAAAGCAAAGGAAACTACAAACAAGACAAAAAGACAACCCTCACAATGGGAGAAAATATTTGCAAACGCATCAACGGACAAAGGATTAATCTCCAAAATATATAAACAGCTCATGCAGCTCAATATTAAAAAAACAAACAAGCCAATCCAAAAATGGGCAGACCTAAATAGACATTTCTCCAAAGAAGACATACAGATGACCAAGAAGCACATGAAAAGCTGCTCAACATCACTATTAGAGAAATGCAAATCAAAACTACAATGAGGTATCACCTCACACCAGTCAGAATGGGCATCATCAGAAAATCTACAAACAACAAATGTTGGAGAAGGTGTGGACCAAAGGGAACCCTCTTGCACTGTTGGTGGGAATGTAAATTGATACAGCCACTATGGAGAAGAGTATGGAGGTTCCTTAAAAAATTAAAAATAGAATTACCATATGACCCAGCAATCCCACTCCTGGTCATATATCCAGAGAAAACCATAATTTAAAAAGACACATGTACCCCAATATTCAATGCAGCACTATTTACAATAGCTAGGTCATGGAAGCAACCTAAATGCCCATCAACAGATGACTGGATAAAGAAGATGTGGTACATATATACAATGGAGTATTACTCAGCCATAAAAAGGAACGAAATTGGGTCATTTATAGAGGCATGGATGAATCTAGAGACTGTCATACAGAGTGAAGTAAGAAAGTGAAAAACAAATATCGTATATTAATGCATATATGTGTAACCTAGAAAAATGGTACAGATGAACCGGTTTGCAGGGCAGAAACTGAGATACAGATGTAGAGGACAAATGTATGGACACCAAGGGGGGAAAGCAGTGGGGGTGTGGGGTGGTGGTGGGATGAATTGGGAGATTCGGATTGACATATATACACTAATATGTATAAAATGGATAACTAATAAGAACCTGCTGTATAAAATAAAATAAATAAAATTCAAAAAAAAATTCCCCTCTGGGAACCTATGAAACTAGAAAATAATCAATACTAAAAATTAAAATGTTTTCACTGAAAAAACAAACAAATAGGAATTAGATTGCCTGCTTTGGAGAAGGAAGAGGAAAGTATAGGGATTAAATTAAATCAATAAACCAAGAGGAAATGTGTCTTTAAAAATAATGTTGTTGGTCTTCCCTGGTGGCTCAGTGGTTGAGAGTCCGCCTGCCAATGCAGGGGACACGGGTTCGTGCCCCGGTCCGGGAAGGTCCCACGTGCCGCAGAGCAGCTGGGCCCATGAGCCATGGCCGCTGAGCCTGCGCGTCCGGAGCCTGTGCTCCACAACGGGAGAGTCCACAACAGTGAGAGGCCGGCGTACCGCAAAGAAAAATAAAATAAAAAATAATAATAGCATTAATATAAATTAACAGATACTGCTTTAAAAATCATAGGAAATGAAATACCCCTTTAAGGGAAAATACAAGAATATAATTTTATGTTATATCTTATCTCAAATTCTTTCTTTCTGCTTTTTATTTTTGCAAATTATCTAAACTACTATGACTGCTGGACCTAACTGATCCTTCCCTTAATATATGAAATCTTTGCCCTTCATCAATAAAGGACCATCTATGTTCACTTCTACTTGCTATAGCAGAAGTTTGTGTCTTTCAATCAGCTGAACTATTGTACTAAAATTTATCTTTGAATGTTTTATTTTACATTTATTCCTGACCTTCCTATGTCTCTACCTCACCTAACTGCAAAAGGAATTAAATCCAAATATTGAAGATTATCTCTCCCCTTCACCCGGCCCTTTCCACAGCTGTGTTTTTGTTAATCAAGATAACCTTGGTATCTGTCTATAAATGATTGAAGTGGGGAGCCCCCCACATTTCAAGAGTACTGCTTCTCACTCTTTCACCCAAAACAGCCATTAAAGGGTCATCCCTGACCAGTTCACTTTCTAAGTGTTTCATGAAGATGACTTCTTAAATTAACTTTAAAAAATATGTAGACATTTAACAGTTACCTAGGGACAGGGATTAAGTAAAGATAATACTAAATCCACTGAGAGCTATGGATATGAGAACACCCAGAGAGCAGGTCGTGGATTATTATTTCAGTTTTAAAGAGAAAACTGAGAATCTAGGGACGATGACTTGCTCAAAGTTAAATTTTAAAAATGGCAGAGTTGGGACCTACATACATCTACCTTGTGAAATCTACCTTGAAATCCAGGATGTTTTCCTACTTGCTATACTAGTAATAAAGCTTCTGTGTTGCAAGACACTGAGAGATTTGACTGGTTATGTGTATTTGTTTCATTAGAATGTGGCAGCAGTTAATTAACCATTTTCCAAAAAAGTGGTTAATATGAAATGACTTTGAGGGGAGGAAAGCAAAGAGAAGCATCTGATGGAAAGCTTTATATTGTACCTGAAAGTCCCCATGTTAGAAGAGAAGAAGTTCCATTTTGCAGTGAATGGTTTGTGCTGAAGACACTTTGCTTACCTCCTCAAAGCCTAAGATGGATGTCTGGAGAATGCACAGACACTTACCACTGTCTCTGAAATTCCAGCCACAACTGAGTCCTGGATGTCAAGATGGAAGATCATCTTGCTGTGGCTTTGGGTTAGAAGTAGGAAAATTCAGATGGAGGGAGTATCATCACCAAGACGGTAGAATAGGAGAACTGAGCCTCTCTCCCCACACAAAGACCTGCCAGGAGAGAGTAGGATGATATATTCAAAGTGCTGAAAGAAAAAAACTGCCAACTGGACTACTTTACCTGGCAAGGTTTTCCTTTAGAAATTAAGGTGAGATAAAAAGACTTTCCCAAACAAAAAAAAAAGTTGAAGTAGTTCATCACCACAAGACTTTCCTTACAATAAGTGCTGAAAGGAGTCCTTCAAACTGAAAAGAAAGTACGATAACTACTAACATGAAAACATATGAAAATGTACAACACACTGGCAAAGGTTAAGTATATAGTCAGATTCAGAATACTCTAATAGTATAATATGGTGATGTGTTAAACACTTAACTCTAGGGTAAAGGTTAAAGGACAAAAGTATTTTAAATAGCTACAGCTACAGTAATTTGTTCATGGATACACAATATTAAAAAGAAAAATCATGACATCAAAAACAAACTATAGGGCTTCCCTGGTGGCGCAGTGGTTGAGAATCTGCCTGCCAATGCAGGGGACACAGGTTCGAGCCCTGGTCTGGGAAGATCCCACATGCCGTGAAGCAACTAGGCCCATGAGCCACAACTACTGAGCCTGCGTGTCTGGAGCTTGTGCTCCGCAACAAGAGAGGCCGCGACAGTGAGAGGCCTGTGCACTGCAATGAAGAGTAGCCCCCACTCGCCACAACTAGAGAAAGCCCTCGCACAGAAACAAAGACCCAACACAGCCAAAAATAAATAAATAAAATTTAAAACCAAAAAAAAACTATAACACACCACTGTAAAGCAATTATACCCCAATAAAGATGTTAAAAAAAATACTATAGACAGGAGGAGTAAAAGGGTAGAGTTTTGTATGCAATTAAAGTTAAGTTGTTGTCAGCTTAAAATTAGACTGTTAAATTAAAATTTTAATTTTAATTAAAATTAAATTAAAAATTAGACTATTAGATGTTTCAAGTAAGCCTCGGGGTAACCACAAAGCAAAAACCTATGGTAGGACTTCCCTGGTGGCGCAGTGGTTAAAAATCCCCCTGCCAATGCAGGGGACATGGGTTCAAGCCCTGGTCCGGGAAGATCCCACATGCTGCCGAGCAACTAAGCCCGTGCACCACGACTACTGAGCCTGGGCGCTAGAGCCCACGAGCCACAACTGCTGAGTCCACATGCTACAACTACTGAAGCCCGTGAGCCTAGAGCCTGTGTTCTGCAACAAGAGAAGCCACTGTGATGAGAAGCCCGTGAACTGCAACAAAGAGTAGCCCCCACTCGCTGCAACTGGAGAAAGCCCGCGTGCAGCAGTGAAGACCCAATGCAGCCAAAAATAGATAAATAAATTTATTTTAGAAAAAAAAAAAGAACCTATGGTAGATAGGTAAAGATAAAGAGAAGGGAATTAAAGCATACCACTATGGAAAGTCATCAGTTTAAAAGGAAGACATTAAGAGAGGAAGAAATGAACAAAGTAAGTACAAAACAGCAAGAAAACAATTAACAAAAGTGGCAATAGTAAGTTGCTAACTATCAATAATTATTTTAAATGTAAATGGCTCCAAGTGAAGGTATGGAAACGGATATTCCATGCAAATAGAAAACAAAATAGAGCAGGAGTAGCTATACTTATATCTGGAAAAAAAATAGACTTTAAGTCTAAACTGTAACAAGAAACAAAGAAAGTCATCATATGGTGATAAAGGGATCAATTCATTAAAAGGATATGATCATTTTAAATACATATACACCCAACATCCGAGCATCTAAATATATTAAGCAAATACTAACAGATCTGAAGGGACTAATATAGACAATAGTACAATAATAGTAGGGAACTTCAATACCACACTTTCTACAATGGATAGATTATCCAGGCAGAAAATCAATAAGGAAACATTGGACTGGATTATACTTTATATCAGATGGACCTAACAGACATATACAGAACATTCCATGCAACAGCAGGAAAATACCTATTCCTCTCAAGTGCACATAGAACATTCTCTAGGATAGGTCATATGTTAGGTCACAGAACAAGTCTTAGCGAATTTTAAAAGAGTGAAATCATACTAAGTATCTTTTATGACCACAGTGGTGTGAAATTAGAAATCAGTAACAGAAGGAAAATTGGAAAATTCACAAATGTGTGGAAACTAAACAACACATTCCTGTATAACTAATGGATCAAAGAGGAAATCAAAGAGAATCAAAAGTTATCTTGAAACAAACAAAAATGGACACACAGCATAACAAAACTTATGGGATGCAGCAAAAGCAGTGCTGAGGCAAATTTACAGCAATAAATGCATACATTAAAAAAAACCCTCAAATAAACAACCTAACTTTACAGCTTAAGGAACTAGAAAATGAACAACAAACTAACTCCAAAGTTAGGATAACAAAAATCAGAGCAGAAATAAATGAAATAGATAATAGAAAAGATCAACAAAACTAACAGTTGGTTTTTTAAAATGATTTTAAAAATTGACAAACCTTTAGACTTACCAAGAAAAAAAGAGAGAGGACTCAAATAAAATTATAAATGAAAGAGGAGACATTATAGCTGATACCACACAAATACAAACCATCACAAGAGACTACTATGAACAATTATATGCCAACAAATTGGACAACCTATAAGAAATGAGTAAGTTCCTAGAAGCATACAACCTACCAAGACTAAATCATGAAAAAAATAGAAAATCTGAACATACCAATAATAAGAAGATTGGATCAGTAAACCAAAACCTCTCCAAAAAGAAAAGCCCAGTCCCAGATGGTTTCACTGGTGAATTCTTCCAAACATTTAAAGAAGAATTAACACCAATTCTCAAACTCATCCAAAAAATTGAAAGCCCACCCTCCCTCCCCACCCAAAACCTGGTGTCTGAGAGACATTACCTGTCATAGCTGTCTTTTCACAAGGTCCCACCTCCCAGACTCACCATGGGACTTGGGGTAAGTGACAATCCCACTTTCTGGTCATCTGTTTCTCTTTTTTTTTTTTTTGGCTGCATCAGGTCTTAGTTGTGGCATGTGGGCTCTTCATTGAGATGCGTGGGCTTTTCTCTAGTTGTAGCACATGGGCTTCTCTCTAGTTGTGGCACGTGGGTTCCAGAGCACTTGGGCTCTGCAGTTTGTGGCACACGGGCTCTCTAGGTGTGGCGTGCAGGCTCAGTAGTTGTGGCACTTGTGGCGCGTGGGCTTAGTTGTCCCGCAGCATGTGGGATCTTAGTTCCCTGACCAGGGACTCGTGATTTGTATCTGAATATCTGATTTACTGATTTAGGGAATCTATCACTCCTAAACTCATTTTATGCAGCCACTACCCTGATACCAAAGCTAGATAAGGATACTGCAAGAAAAGAAAACTATAGGCCAATATCCCTGATGAACATAGATACAATAATCCTCAGCAAAATACTAGCAAACCAATTTCAACAGCACATTAAAAAGATCATACACCATGAGCAAGTGGGATTTATCCCTGGGAGCAAGGGTGGTTCAACATATGCAAATCAATGAATGTGATACACATTAATGAAATAAAAGATAAAAATCATTGTCTTTTCAATAGATGCATAAAAAGCAGCAGACAAAATTCAACATTCTTTCATCATAAAAACTCTCAACCAAATTGGGTATAGAAGGAACATACTTCAACATAATAGAAGCCATATATGACAAACCCACAGCTAACATCATTCATACTCAACAGTAAGAAGCTGAAAGATTTCCCTCTAAGATGAGAAACAAGACAAGGGTTTCTTAACATGATCCTGTACTTGTATGTAAAAAATCCTAAAGACTCCACCAAAAAAAAAAAAAAATGGCTAGTAATAATAAATGAATTCAGTATCAGGATAAAAACTAAGATCTATATACCAAAACCAGTAAGATCTGATGAAACAAATTGAAGAAGACACAAATAAATGGAAAGATATTCCACATTCATGTATCAGAAGAGTTAATATTGTTAAAACATCCACACTATTCAAAGTCACTGATAGGTTCAATGCAATCCCTCTCAGAATTCCAATGGCATTTTTCACAGAAATAGAAACAAAATCCTAAAATTCAGTGGGATTACCAAAGACCCTGAATAGCCATAGCAATCTTGAGCAAGAACAAAGCTGGAGGCTTCACACATCCTGAGTTCAAATATTACAAAGCTGTAGTAATCAAGAGTATGGCATTGGCATAAAAACAGACACATAGACCAATGGAACAGAATTGAGAGCCCAGAAATAAACCCTCACATATATTGTCAACTAATATTTGACAAGGGAGTCAAGAATACTCAATGTGCTAACAATAATCTCTTTGATAAATGGTGTTGGGAAAACTGGACATTTATTCATATGCAAAAGAAAGAAACTGGACCCCTACCTTATACCACTCACAAAAATTAACTGGAAATGTATTAAGAACTTAAATGTAAGAATTGAAACTATAAAACTCTTAGAAGAAAACAAAGAAAAAAAGCTCCTTGACTTTGGTCTTTACAATTAATTTTTTGGATATGACAACAAAAGAAAAAGCAAAAAAGGCAAAAATAAGCAAGTGCAGGGGCTTCCCTGGTGGCACAGTCGTTAAGAATCCACCTTGCCAATGCAGGGGATACAGGTTCGAGCCCTGGTCCGGGACGATTCCACATGCTGTGGAGCAACTGGGCCCGTGCACCACAACTGCTGAGCCTGCGCTCTGGAGCCCGCGAGCCACAACTGCTGAGGCCCGCATGCCTGGAGCCCACTCTGCACAACAGGGGAGGCCACCACAGTGAGAGGCCCGTGCACCGCAACAGAGAGTAGCCCCTGCTCGCCGCAACTGGAGAAGGTCCGCGTGCAGCAACGAAGACCCAACGCAGCCAAAAATTAAAAATAATAATAAATAAATTTATTAAAAAATAAAAGCAAGTGCAATGACATCAAACTAAAAACTTTTGCACAGCCAAAGAATCAACAAAGTGAAAAGGCAACCTATGAAATACAAGAAAATATTTGCAAACCATGTATCTGATAAGGGGTTAATATCCAAAATATATATGGAGCTCATACAATTCAATAGCAATAAATAAGTGAATAAATTAATTCAATTTAAAAATAGGAAAAGGGGGGCTTCCCTGGTGGCACAGTGGTTGGGAGTCCGCCTGCTGATGCAGGGGACGCGGGTTCGTGCCCCGGTTCAGGAGGATCCCACATGCCGCAGAGCAGCTGGGCCCGTGAGCTGTGGCTGCTGGGCCTGCACGTCCGGAGCCTGCGCTCCACAGCGGGGGAGCCCACAGCAGTGAGAGGCCCGCATACCACAAAAAAAACCAAAAAAAAAAAGAAAGGAAAAGGACCAGAATAGATATTTTTCTAAAGAAGACATACAAATAGCCAACAGGTACATGGGAAGGTTCTCAACATCACTAATTATCAGGGAAATGCAAAGCAAAACCACACCGAGATACCACTTCACATGTGCTAAAACAGCTTGCATCAAAAAGACAAGAGATAACAAATTAGTGAGGATATGGAGAAAGTGATCTATTTGCACTGTTGATGGGAATGTAAATTGATGCAGCTGCTATGGAAAACAGTATGGAGGTTCCTCAAGAAAGTAAAAGTAGAACTACCATGTGATCCAGTAATCCCACTTCTGGGTATATATCCAAAGAAAACAAAATCACTATCCTGGAGAGGTATCTGCACTCTCATGTTCATTGCAGCACTATTTACAATAGCCAAGACAAGGAAACCACCTCAGCATCCAGTGATAGATGAATCGACAAAGAAAACGTGGTATATACATACAACAGAACATTATTCAGCCATAAAAAAGAAGGTTCAACGTGGGTGAAACTTGAGAGCATTATGCTAAGACAGAGAAAGATAAATACAATATGATCTCACTTATATGTGAAATCTAAAAACATTGAACTCTCTATATGAGACGATGGATGTTAACTAAACCTATTGTGGTAATCATTTCACAATATATGTAAGTCAGACTATCATGCTCTACACCTTAAACTGATACAGTGAGGTTTGTCAGTTATTTACAATAAAACTGGAAAAAAAATTGTTGAACTCATAGAAACAGTAGATTGATGGTTAACAGGGGCTGGGAGATAGAGGAGATGGAATGATGTTGATCAAAAGGTACAAGCTTCCAGTTATAGGATGAATAAGATCTGGGGATCTGATATACAGCATGATTACTACAGCTAACAATACTGTATTGTGTACTCAAAATTTGCTATGAGAGTAAATCTTAAATGTTCTCATCATAACAACAAAAATGGTAGTTATGAGAGGTGAAGGATATATTATTGTGGTAAACATTTCACAATATATATGTGTATCAAATCGTCACATTGGCTTAAACTTATACAATGTTATATGCCGACTGTATCTCAATAAAGTTTGGAAAAAGTAAATAGGAGAATTCAGTCTCCATTGGAGTATCTAGTTTGAGGATTCTATACCTGTATAATCCACATATTCTCAAATGTAAATAAGTTTGCATGTTTAGGTATAAATCAGTTTAGTTACTTAAATGTTTTCCTTAATTTAAAAATTTTCTTGTGGGAATGCTGATAATTTTAGTTTGGAAAGATTTTAATAGAGTATGACTCACTTAAATAGCTTTTATCTTATATAGCAGCTCTAAACACTTTCTCACAACCTCCTTATCCAGTATACTGTTGGACAGGCTATAACTTCCTAAGAATTTTTTTTTAAGTATTCCACATGGACTCATTTGGAACTCTCTCCTTTTAGTAATGTTAAATAATGAATACCTAATATTTCTCATTCTTTAGAGGATGCATTAAAATCTTTCTTATTACTGTTCCATGGATAAAATCTTTCAGTGTTTTAAATTTATTATAAAAATGCTAAATTAAAATGGCAACTACCTTATTTGTAGATACACAGAAATCTTGGTTTTTTCTTTATATATCTGTAAAATAACATGGCTAAATTGTTCATTTTTCTTCATTAACAACAGTGTTCCAAACATAGCAATTTGTTCTAATAGAAAAGTAATTCATTATAGAATACTGGCAAGTAGAAAAACAGTATGAAAAAGAAAATTTAAACCACCTACCTATTATTCCACCACCCAGAGAGAACTATCTTCCCAATACTGCATTTCCTTATGGTAGCACAGGCATAACTCTGTACCTGTGTACCATTCAACACAGTTTTATACATATGTTAGATGATGAGGGGACAAATCCAGAGTTAAATAACTACTGCCTCATAGTGTGTATTGTTTAGAAGTCCATTTTATCTCCTTTATTTTTTTTAACCTTCACTGATTCTGTAAGGAACATCTTTTTTCCTCACGGGTTTTAAACATGAAACCACAGCTTCACAGAAGTATAGTTACAACATTCACAGTTGCAACATTAGCAAATCACAGAGCCCAGACTCAATTCTCCCGGCATCTCAAACCCCAGCGTTCTTCCCTCAGCAATCCAGCTACCTCATGCATTTGGATTCCTGCTACAACTTGTCCTTTTGACTAAATTAAAAATCATTCTAAAAGTTTGCCTTAAAACACCCTCAGAGTGTTACTAAATTAAGGCTAAATCTCAAGTATAAATTTTCAAGCAATTAGTTTTGGTTTTGCCAGAGCAGAACACCCCTCAGATGATGCCGAATAAAAACTATTTACACACTACCATAGTGCGTTTCTTGTAAAAACGCTGGGTCTGTAGCAGTGATTTGCTAATCAGATTCAGAATTTGATTTGAAATGCCTCCGGCAGGCAGCCAATCCAGTTATGAAAGAACAGAAGCAAAAAAACCAGAGCCCTGGTGAGTCTCCTCCAGAAGCTAGCTGGGTCCTTTGCTCTCGTTAGCAAACTGGTTCCATAGGAAATCACTGTAATTGCTCCTAAAATAAAATATCATAGTTAATTTTTTCAATAAATTATTGGACTGTACTAGAAACAAAACATGTACATTTTGGAATCTAGAGTTATAAAATATTCTGACATGTTTTAATATAAACAGGAACATTTCCAATGATTGCTTGGATCGAAAATGTTTTTCCACTTGACATTTGTTTATACTTCCTAGGAAAGAAACTCTATTTATGGATAACGGAATAACACAAATAAACATCAGAGAGAGCTGAAAAATCAGCTTTGATTATGCATGAAAATCTACAATGTCATTGTGTACTCTTATGCTGTATTCTGATTGCCTGTTTATTTTTACAGAACTGCTGGCGAGCCTATGGAAGAGGAGCCAGCCTTGTGAAGCGCCAAGTCCTCCCCAGCCTTCCCCACCCCCGATATTTCCTGTGTGTGACATCATTGCATATCCCCCCGCCACCCCAGCACCCTCAGACATGTCTTGTCTGCTGCCTGGGTGGCACAGATTCCATGGAACATAAACACTGGGCACAAAATTCTGAACAGCAGCTTCACTTGTTCTTTGGATGGACTTGAAAGGGCATTAAAGATTCCTTAAAAGTAACCGCTATGATTCTAAAGTTACAGTAAACCACGATTGGAAGAAACTGCTTCCAGAGTGCTTTTAATATGCTGGGTGACCCACTCCCAGGCCCAAAGTATGAACTAGAAACATCCAGTACAGCGTTAGATACTGTTAATTACAGATGGTATGACAGCCAGCGAAATTTTGGGCAAAACCTGAGAAATCTCATTCCTGACATTCTGATCAGTTTTTTTATTGGGAACTTTTTCGTCACACAGTCTTAAATTGTTTACAGGATTTGCTTTCAGCTATGAAAGGATAGCAATTCCCGACAGATCACGGGGGTTTTTTTTGTTTTGTTTTGTTTGTTTTTGGCCTTTGTTTTAACATATGGTTCAACTCTTGCTAGGAAGAGTCCAAGATGGAGGAACGAGGATGAGGCTTTTTTCAGTGGAATAAACCACAGTGTATCTCAAAGTCCAATGCCAAAGCAACCTCACACATTTTATGTAATGGTGCAATATTTTATATCACATTTTTTGAGAAAAATTACCCTGTTTCCCTAACATCCCTCTCTGTGTTCTCACACACAGGAGATTTGCAGTTGATTTAGGATGAAGTCTCCTTCCTCCCTCATACATCCCTTGCTCTGGTGACAGTAGCTCTGAGCATATGTTCCACGGAGGATTTTCAGTGTCTTTGAAAAGTGCATAACTTTTCAAAGGCCATCTTAATTTGTTCCAAATCTATCAAGAACTTATTCTCTCACTTTTATTTTTCTGCTTTCCATCACCTCCTTTCTTCTTGCCTTTCATCCTTCCTTCCTACAAAAAAAGACGAGGATTACCCATAATCTCCCCAATTACTCAGGAGCTTTGAGGACTCAGTTTATTTTCTTGCTTCCCAGGTTAACACAGCTGCTTGGTCTGATGTGTTCTTTTAGCTGTAAAACCATTGAGGGCTTAAGCAATGTTACTGAATTTTCTAGATCTTTGAAATGTGTTAATGAAGGCATTGCTTATTTGAAGTCACCTTGAATTGAGTTATCCTTGAAGTTGTGCCTTCATGTGAAAAAAACAACACGAACTTAACCTTTACACATGTTGCCTTAGTGTTAAAGGCTAAAAATATAGGACATTTATTTCTGAGATTAAAAGCAACTTACTAAATATAAGTAGGTTATCCCCCTACCTCCCCAAATTCTATTTCAATGTATAACTCAGACACCTAAAGACATTGATGTAGAATACCTCGCAGTATTTAATATCTGACAATGCTTTCAAAAGAGTTGATGTTTCTTTTTATATATTTTCCTAACTCAAAGGATATATTAAAGCCATAAGTGAAGATTGTCATGCTTTTATTCAAAAATCTGAAAGAAACCTTAATTAAAACAAGGTTTTAGGGAAGGCCATGATATGAAAGATATGGGACAATATGGTTTTAGTTAAAGAGGACTCCAACCTGTAAATCAAAGATGAAAGATTTCACTCAAGTAGAATTATATAACTCCCTTTTGTTATACAGTCAGACCATATTTTTCATGCATTTGGTTTTTTTAGGATTACCATTTTAATTTTAAAGACTTTTATTACATATACAAAAATGGCTCAATACTTGGTTTAACATCTTAGAAATTTGAGACACCCTTTGAAATAGGAAATCTGAAATGGAATGTAACTCAGTATTAGTTAAAAAATTACTTTCATTGCATAAGGGTAAGGTCAATCTAGATTCACAATAGTAATGAATTTTTTCCATGACATTTTTAGAGAAATTCATGCCAATCATATTTCCTAGCTCTTGTTGTTTTTGCTGTAATTACTTGAGGAGATTTTACTTAAAGAAACCAAAGGCTTAAAAACAGAAGACAACCCCCACCCTTTAAAAAGGAAAGCTATAACATACGGTAAGTGGAAACATAATTGTGACTTTTTAAAATCAACTTCATAATTACAAATCTCTATTATTCCTCTCAGTCCTCCCAGATAGTTTTTAGATTTTGAATAAGAAAATGAAACAGTATAATGCAAACATACTAATTTACTGAAGTTTCCTGCAGTTATTTTACCACATACTTAGGCATAGCCATCAATCTGATAAAGCCAAATCAGTAGGACATCTCCAAGGTTATTTAGATTTAAAATATGACACATTAATGAGTTAATCACACATCCTTCCAAGTGATATGGTACCCAATTGGTTGCAGTTAGAGTCTTTAGGATACAGAGAGAGACAGATAAACTATGGAGAGGATTAATCACAGCTGAATGTAGTTGTAAGAACAGAATGCCAGCGCTTTTTGATTATATCGTTACAAGATGTAATGTAGCCCTCAGGGACAGAATGGAGGCTTTTGGAGAATATCAACACTTCTTTTGAAATAGAACAGTACTTTTTAAAAGGGTAGTTTCACTTGGTATAGTTTTCTTCACTTATACATTTAATTTTTATTGCTCACAATAGTTCCCTGTAAGAGTCTGTTAGAAAAACTCCTCTTTAGGCATTACCAATAATATATCTCTTTCTGATCCATGCTTTGAAGGATAATCACATAGGCTTTCTCACAATCTCATAATAACTCATATATGAGGAATAAAAATAAAGGTTTTTGAGAAATCTATTACTAAACAATGCCAGGACTTTAATAAGATTTGATAATAAGTCCAAAAAGAAAACGTAAGAAAATTTTCTCAATTATATAGTACAATCTGGGGTTGTATATTAAATTGAAAACCAGACAGTTTTATTAAATAATAAGTAAAATGGACCTCAAATGGTAATAGAGGCTATTTAATCATTGCTTAGTAAATGAGAACATTTTGAGATGAAACATTTTAAAATATTTTAACAAATTTACAACACCAATAGTGGAGATAGAAGTCAGCTTTTGGAGAAAACAGAGATACTTATGAAAAACTATTGTAAATCGCATTTCCATTATCAATTGTAGGAACTGAAATCTTGCCTTTAGTTTTGACTATAACCCTTTGCAAAATTCTCCCACACCTCTCACTGGCAACATGGTAGATTTAAAAGCAGGACAACATCTCCTCACAGGAACATTTCAGAAACTATAGGGCTGGTCTTGCCCAACAATTCAGTACTGTCCTATTTCCAAAGGTCATTCTCAAAGCTTTGTGGATTTACTAGGTTTCTTTACAAATTCCATATGGAAGTGAAATAAAATGATCAGTGGAAGTTCTCCTGGGAGAAAATTTCTCTCCAATCAGCACTTTTATACTTATTTTTTGTCCTAGCATTTATGTTTAAGACAATTTATTTAAATATTTTTTACTGTCGATCTTTAGAAAGTTTACTCTCACTTTGTCTCAGTGGAAGTATTAAATGCCTAATAACCACAAAAACAAACAAGCCAAAGGTTTCTGTCTTAAAAGTGATTCATTCTGAGCTTGAAATAATCACTCTGTCAAGAGTTGGACATTGTCACTTCTAGCAGCATCTATCTTAACATTCTTTTCCTGCTTCAGGAATGAAATCACTTGACTTAGAAAAGAGAAGGAAAAAAAAAAAGAAAAGAAGATGTAGGAAACAACACACCTGTTCAACCATTCCATAAAGAGGGCATTTTCACCTCTAAAAGAAATGAAAACCAGATGATGTATGCTAAGAAATGAAGGCATTTTATTGTTGTCTTCCAAACTGATCATCAGTATGGTCATGATCATCATCAAATGTGTCTTGTGTTCACAAAGGACACAAGTATATTTTGGTCTCCAGCAGTATTTTGTACTATTCACTGCCTTTTTAATGAAGTATCGTAAGTATTACATCATCTTCATCAACACCCTCACTAAAATATGTAAGTGCCTATGTGTGGCTTCTTTCCTGGTCATATTTACATTGAAAATCATAGCCCTTGCCTCCTACCAACTTGCTTTTACTCCATCAATGCTTCATGAAGCACAGCATGATTGTCATGTGACCAGAGTATAAATTTTTTAGTTGAACACGGTATACTCACACAGGGCTGTAGAACTTGATTTCTCCAAATCAACTGCAGTTTGTTGTTTTTTCTATGATACACCTGGCAGGTTTTATGTAATAGTTTATGGAACACCTGAGTCAGTTATTAATATCCTGGAAATAGTTGGGTCAGACAATTGAACCTTAGACTCTTGATCTGGGGCTGCTTCGACTTGACCTCAATGATAGGGTAATAGGGTTGTAACAGGGTTGAAACAATTTCTCAAACCATCTTAATTCTCAAACTGGAACACTTAGTAAATATGTGGTGAATTCACCGTACAGTGCCAATCTTTCTAACCAATAATTTCCTTTCCACCCCTCTCTCCTTATCCAACTGCCAATACAAAATTGCCGTATCTAAACTATCAGAATAATTTCTTAAATCTCTACTTTATGTTTCCTAAGTTGAAGCAACCTTGGCAACTTATTTTCTGAGACATCACTAGGTATGCTTTCTTTGTGCCATTTTATATAAACACTCTAGTAGATACTTTTTATCTTCTTTTTTTATCTCTTTCTTTCAAGAACCACTTGACTTTTTGCTATTCTTATCTTAAAAGATAAATCAGGTTAATGTGTTTTGGTCTACAGTTTTGGACCTGGCATTTGCTTCATTAATACAGAATTTTTTTGTCTCAAATATAGTTTTCCACCGTTCTTGGTACTACCTAATTATTTTGTGCGTTATCACATAGAAGATTGTATGTAGACTTCTCCTGCCCTCTGGATGATGTTTTATGAGTCAAACCCACAAGCATAAATTCCAACCATAAGAAAAAAATGACAAAAGAGAAATTTTTAAATCAATATAATTTGGAAGTAAGATATTTCCAGACTATTCAAAGAAAACGGAAGTGCTTTTATTTTTCTGTTTGGGCCTTAGGTACATTAGAGCCAAATGTTGCAACATCAAATAAAATAAGGAGGGTCAAATGTGTTGTGGGACATTGTGGCCATGCCCTTTAGGCTTCATTGTGGTGCCCTTTCTTGGAGTTGGCATTTTATGACATTTGATAGAGATCTTGCAACAATATCTGGCTATTGCCTTTACTAACTTAAAATTGAGTAGAAATGGAACAAGTTTTTAAAACATAACAATTAAGAATTCTAAAATCTGAGGAGGAATGGCACTTCCTTACATATGCAAAGATTTGTTTTTAGATTAAAAAATCTGCATATGCTCTTTCTAAATTGTAAGATGCTTAAACTCTTTCTGGGTAAGCAGAGCTGGGTTCTATGAAACTGTCCTTTCAGTGGTGACTGGGTATAACAGGCATGTTGTTAAAAGTGAGTGATCATTTTGTAGATTATAGGCTCGGCAGTTTGTGTCATTTGAAAGCAAATATACTGATATTTTTAAGTAAGGTGGGCAGAGCGGGCAGAAAACCAGTATTTATCACTCTTGTGATTAAACACTCTATACCTGGCTTGTTGATGTGTATGCCAATAATCTGGAGTTTCTGGCTTAGTGTAAAATTAAAATGTTTTTTATATTGTGGTCTGATATCTGTTTCTGTAATAAGATCAGTTTGTTGTCCTCTGTGCACCAGTGGTTTTGCCCTTAATTTTTTTGGCTAGCATTCACCAAAATCTATCATCCAGAGCTGCTGAAAAAAATACGTGTTGCCAAACTTCTTAAAATTGTGCTGCCAGTGATGTTTTCCCAGAGGTGAAAAATAATTATCTAATAAAGGATTAATACCTAATAACAATACCATTGTTGAACATGCTCATGGACTGTTCACCTTCTATCTGATTCCTTTTTTTGTATTTGAAAATATTGAATGGAAAATTCAATGGCGTGTTCCAGATTATTGCTGTTGTTAATGTCATGATTCTCCTTAAGAGTGTGAAAGATCTCCTTTTGTCTTGTGTTTTCTACTGAATTAGACTTTCCTCTAGTCCTAGTGTGAATAAAAGCTATTTGAAATAAAAGTGTTCTTATTTTTCTACCTCTTTGGTGCCTACCATTAGACTCTGAATACTAGTTATTTGACAAAATTTGTTGAATAAATATTACTAATTATAAATTACTGTGACACTGTTCCACTTTCAAAAAATTAAAAGGTTACTTGGAAGTAAACTCTCTTTATGGTGATGTGAGAATTCACAAAAGAAGAAAAAGTAAAACAGAATTGCTGTTTTGGACTTCCTGGTGGTCCAGTGGCTAAAACTCTGCACTTACACTGCAGAGGGTGCAGGTTCCGTCCCTGGTCAGGAAAGTGCTGCATGCCACATGTTGTGGCCAAAACAAAAAAACAACAAGTTGCTTTTTGAATGTATGTTTCTGGTCAGGATAAATAATAAGAAGACCTAACACTGATTAAGCACCAACTATGTGCCTGTTACTCTACTGAGTACCAAAATTATATTATCCATCACATGACTTCTACATCACGTATTATTATTCCCATTTACAGATGACAGCATGGAGCAAGGAAGAGGCTAACTCCCTTACTTGCCCATTGTTACAGATAGTAAGAGGATTAAATCCCTATCTGTGTCTATTTAGCTCTACAGTCTGTCCTCTCTGCAAATGGCAAACATGGCATGTCAAAGATGGCATACTAAAAGCATTCTTTTTAAAACTATGACTAACCTTCAGAATAAACCGTGTGCTCATTCTCTGCTAACCTCATGATTTTATTAAATTATCATTTTAAATGGATCTGGTAATTGCGGCTAGGTTTGTACACTAAGTACAAGTTACAAAACAGTTTTTTTTTTCTCCCTATTTCAACATCTTTCTTTAATCTAGCCAAGAACTCTAAGATGTCTTTGGAATACATATTCCAAACACTTTTGAAATCTATTCCAATGACCAATACTTATTTTTGTATTTTATAACCCCCTGCAATGTTTAACAGTCTAAAACGTAACTGTTTCCAATGGACAATGGTTTGGGTTCCTTCTGGGAAAAGACAGTAATATTTTGTCTAACAGAAAGTAAACTTGAGATGGAGTGGGTGAGCAGAGTCGGTTTCAATGGTAAACACCTTTGGTTTAATCAGATTTGTCAAATGGCAAATGTTACTTCATGGTTCTTTGTTTCTTTTAAGTTTTAGTGGTGAAATGATAGCAATTGCAAAAGTGGAGTATAAGCAAAAATAAGAATGAATGTTGTAGCTTTTTTTAAAGTGATTTGTAAATAAAAATAGAAGTCTAAAGAATTTCTTCCTCTACCTAACACTTTTAGAGTTAGGTCAAAATACTTCCAAATATTATAATTACTTCTCAGCTTTGTAATATTAACATCAATATCAATTGCTGTGATTCTCCCAGGTGACCACAAATGGATAATTCCCCACATATCCTAATAAGTACTTTGGAAAAAACTGATTGTTCTTCTTTCAAATGTCATAAGAACAGGAAATAAGATTCAGGGAAAGAGATGAATGAATTCCCTTTTTAAAATCTTTTAAAAACTGGAGATAAATAGAAGAAAAACTGCAGTTACCTTAGATCAAGTAAAATTTAAAGTTCTTAGTGTATCTAGAAAAGCCACTATTTGGGACTTCCCTGGTGGTGCAGTGGTTAAGAATCCGCCTGCCAATGCAGGGGACATGGGTTCAATCCCTGGTCCGGGAAGATCCCACATGCCCCAGAGCAACTAAGCCCATGCGCCACAACTACTGAGCCTGCGCTCTAGAGCCCACGTGCCACAACTACTGAAGCCCACGCACCCTAAAGCCCATGCACCGCAATTACGGAAGCCTGCGTGCTCTAGGGCCCGCGTGCCACAACTACTGAGCCCGCGTGCTGCAGTTACTGAAGCCTGCGTGCCTAGAGCCCGTGCTCCACAACAAGAGATGCCACCGCAATGAGAAGCCCACACACCACAACGAAGAGTAGCCCCTGCTTGCCGCAACTAGAGAAAGCCTGTGTACAGCAATGAAGACCCAACACAGCCAAAAATAAAAATAAAATTTAAAAAAAAGAACTATTAATTCTGTATTGAAAGCTTATATAGTACATTTAAATTTTTACATAGTCCCACATATATATTTTGCTTTTCCCTCAAAAGAATTTTTCCTAAAAATGATTTTAAGACTTAAAATGTGATAAAGTAAATCAATTTAATGATGTAGTAAAAATAATTTTTTATAAATTTATTTATTTTTGGCTGCATTGGGTCGTTGTTGCACATGGGCTTTCTCTAGTTGTGGCAAGCAGGAGCTACTCTTTGTTGCAGTGCACGGTGGCTTCTCTTGTTGCAGAGCAACAGGTTCTAGGCGCGTGGGTTTCAGTAGTTATGGCACGTGGGCTCGGTAGTTGTGGCACACGGGCTTAGTTGCTTCACGGAATGTGGGATCTTCCTGGACCAGGGCTCAAACCCATGTCCCCTGCATTGGCAGGTGGATTTTTAACCACTGTGCCACAAGGGAAGTCTGTAAAACTAATTTTAATAATAAATTATATATTTATGAGTTATTCTTAATTGGATGTGAAGACTTTAATGTCCATGTTAAATGTGGTTGTTTCTTTTTAAAATGTATACTTTTAGTACATTATTTTTAATTTTTCTCTTTGCTTAATGTTTGTTTTAGTTGTTTTATCCTTAAAAAATTAATATTTATTAAACACTTACCCTGTGTTCCCATTTAAATCTCAAAATACTCGTGAGGTGAGTAAATTAATAGATGAGGAAATTGAGGCTTAAATACCAGAAAAAAAAAGCCCATCTACTTTACTGCTACCCAAAATATTTTATCCAATGTAGTCAACATTCACTGAATGCCTATTATGTCACATATATTCAGTATTATTCTTGTAATAGCATGGAGAATAGCAAGAAAATGGGTAATATAACTATATAAAAGAAATGAAAAATTCATTAAAGCTTCCCCTTCTATAACTGCAAAAGAAATTTAATCAGAGATTTGAGTTTAGAATAGTATGATACTAAGGCTTTAAAAAAAGTTGTGACCTGTTTTTTTTCTCCATAGAATTATAACATAGAGGCAGACATAGAATACATTCAAGAAATATTTGTTGTCTAAATTATGTATCATATTCACAAGATTTGGGCAAAGATCTATTAAGAGAGTAGATACAATTTAGGGTGTTGTTAATGTCCCTTTCATCCCTAATGTCTACCATCCTTAATGTCAATATTCAATATCTAATGTTGAGAATTAGAAAGATAGAAGATTAGATTTATAGACATCCTAAAAATCCCCTTAGAAATTGCTTTCTAAATTGCAGTCACTTGCATTTCTCTCAGTATTTTTTTTTTTAAAAAATCAGTTAATTATAATTTTTGGTACATCAGGCCCCAGATAATCAAGTTCTTCAATAACCACTTCTGGTTTATTTCATTTGTCCTTTAATGAAACGTAATTTTCAACCTCTTTTACTTTTCAAAGCACTAATCTTAATAAGCAGTACTTTCAGTTCTTTCATCAGAACCCAAACCCTGATAGACTATAACACCCTCATCAGACAGAATGTATTTATAGGGGGTCTCTGTGCCATTAAAACTATTCTGCCATTTTGAAGTTATAATTTCCCCAGTTTAAAATTTGGCCCATACTTAACTAAATGCATTCTAACTTCTTTCTATGGTTACATATATGTCCATCTCTTGCAAGAGACTATTAGGTTCAACCCAGCAATCCGACACAGCCATAAACACAGATTTGCAGTTGGTGAATATTTATGAAAGGATTGTTAGATGCTATGAAATAGTTCCTTCTTGTCAGTACTCCTTTAAGCTCAATGGAAAGTGAATGGGAAAGTATATGGAGCCCTATACTATAATCTGTGTTACAAAATCATTGTCCTCTCTGTTGAGAGCAAGTTGAGTCAAGTGTTTAGAGCTTTAAAAAACAAACCTTTAAAAGCAGGCAAATACATAAATCTTATTTACTCTACAAAAATTCAAATTTGGTTGATGTATTTCCAGAGTATTCCCAGAGAAGATAATGCAGAACTGGAAATATACACTTTGAGTTTCCAGACCCACTTCTACAAAGAACTAGCATGTGACAATGGGTAAATTTCTCATGGTCTTAATTCCTTCATTTTTTCATCCTTTAATGCTTTCAAAGTTAAACATTCTACTTCTGTTCTTTTAGGAAAGTTATACATGATGTTTCTATTATTTTAGTGATTACTCATATTATTGACTTAAAGTCAATTACCTTAGTCATACACCTCTACTTTCCCTTTTCAGAATACAAGAGGCTTAAATTACATTGATTCCTATATACCTGTTTTATCTTATGTCTCATTATTGTCTAGTATTTACTTTCACCTTGTTTGAAACCTTAAACTTATTTAAAACAATTGTTATATATCAGTGATTAATATTTTTCCATTTACAACAACAATAGTAGTAAGTCAATAATTATTGTTTCATCATGTTTGCCAACTTCTTTGCACAACAATTTTGCTTGCACCCATGTTCTTTCTTCTTTCAGGCTTGGAGTGATGATCAGCTTCCATTTTCCCTGTCTAAAATGTATTTTTGGGGGCCTTACTCTTAAATGATATGTTGGCTGGGTATAGAATTCTAGGTTGCACTGTGATAGCATCATTTTATTGTATTCCTAACTCTACTTTCACTCTCAAGATGTCTGCAATTGCCTAATTATCATTCCTTTGAAAGTAATCTATTTTTTCTCTCTAGATCTTTTAAGATCTTCTCTGTGAGCAGGTATGATCTTTGTGTTTATCCTGCAAGGGACTTAATGAGTTTTCTAAATCTGAAAATGAAATTCTTTCCTCTATTCTGGGTATTCTAGGCTATTTATGGTTGGTAATAGCTCCCCCTATCTTCTATTCCCTTCTTCTCTAATATTTAATACAACTCTTATTAGACATATATTGATAGGCCTCACTCTATACTTTTTCTCCATAAACTTGCCTTTTACATTTTCCATTGCATTGTCTTTTTATCCTTCCCTCTGCATAATTCCTCAAATCTTTTCAGGCCTAATTTTATGCATTTCTATACTATGAATTTTAACTTTCAAAGACTACATTATTCATTTAAAAAAGATATATGCACTTCTTTTTCAATATTCCACTATTCTGGTGTCTTCTTTTCTTATTACTTACACTTCCTGTTTTACGTTTCAATCATCTTCTACACATTTAGTTTATAGTATCTATCAGAGTTCTCTATGGCCTCAAGTACTTAGGCATTGCTCATATTAGTTTGTTTACTCTTCTGAAAAAATTTTGTTGTGAATTCATCTTCAGTAGGCTTTTACCTGTGGGAATTCCATGTTATCTGAATTGAGGACATATCCCTCTTTAGCATTATTATATTTTCTTCTGGCAGGGATCCCAGGGGTTTTTACCACTTAGGACAATTTTTCTGCTTATTTTGCTACTTATGGGTTCTTTGACCATATGACTAACAAGAATATAAATAATAAATCTATGTGCAGGCTTACCACTTCCCAGGAGAAATTTTCTTTCCTCCCGAGTATCCACAAAAAACTACCAGCTTCCTTCTTGTCATTCTGTTGTCAGTGGGCAATTTTTTTTTTTTTTTTTTTAGTCTACCCTACCACTTAGAGGGCAGCCTTTCAAGGATCCTAGGTTAATTGTGAACATGTGTGTACAGGATAGGTTTCACAGTTCCAATTCTCTACCTCAGGAAGTTCCAAATACTCAACTCCTATCTCTATATACGTATTAAAACATAAGCCTTTGGGTTACTTGTACTGGCAACTCCCCACAACCCCATCCCAAGCCAATGGCAGCATTAGCTCTCCCACCTGCTGCTCTTATTTTCTGTGCCTTCTTCATTCCTGGTACTTGGAGGTTTCCTTAGTTTTGGTGAACTTATCCATACATTTAACAGACAATTGCATTTAGCATTTCTTGATCTTTATGACAGAAGTGTTGCAGCTTAACTAGTCCTTCACACTGACAGCATTAGAAGTGGTCTCAGGCTCTTTCTATGAAATGAGAGCATCAGATATCTAATCTGTGTGGTTCCCATTAGCTCTGATACTGTGTGAATTATTTATATGCATGAAATTTATACTTTAGTTTCTGAATCTGCTGGTCATTCCATTGCTTAAGAGAACTCCTCACTCTGGGTAATGAGTAGCTACTACCATTAAGAGTTTTTCACAAACTAAAATGATGAAAGGGTTTGCCAGCTGCTTCAAGAGAGAAAAGAAAGAAGCACATAGGCCATCCGCAGAGATGTGACTACTCTTAATTATTAAACTGCCTCTGACAATGCAGTGCTGGTAGTCCTTTCTTTGGTGTGTATGCTTAATCTCACTGTTGGCTGCAAGTGAAAAGAGGAAGAAATAGTAGTGAGTACCACTTGCCTGAACCTTAGAAATGAGGATAGGGTTACATGGGCAATATTTTCTTTTCTCTCAAAACATGACAGGGAAACAGATACCCATCACATGTCAGAGAGTGAAAGATCTGGGCTAATGCTTGGCAGGAGCATACATAGCTGAGGTTTCATTTCTTTGCTCTCTAGTACATACTGTGGCCATGTTAAAGTTCAGGCTTCACATTCCTTTCTGGTGAAAAAGGGATTTAATGAATATGCTACATGTTCTTCTAGATGCTAAATGACATGCATCCTCCTCTCATTTTGGCTACCATTCTTTGAATACCTTGGATATACTGTTCATGGGTATCTGTCCAACTAAAAAGTACTTGCTGAGAAGGAAGAGGAATCATTGCTGTGGGACAAAAACATTTTCCCTCAAAAAAGAATGTACAAGCACACAAAAAAGATGTGGGATTTTTATGAATCATATCCTGCAATTTTTCACTTTTTTCCAGCTACCTCCTTCTTAGAACAGAATCCAAGAAAACCAAAGAAAACTATTTGTGCTGTGAGCAAAAATTTTGCCAAATTGAATTACATAATTCATCTAGCAGATTTGATGAGTTCCTGGATGCAATTTGCAAATTTGCATTTCACGCACAAGGAAATAATGCATTTGTTATATATGAAAAAACACTGTGCTTGTTACAAAACCATATTTTGTAACTGCTCAGGACTGTCCCTGTATATATATATACTTAGGCATGAAACTTGGCTGTTTATCATGTACACTTCAGGATATTTGACAGTGAACATAGTGAACTATGTAATCAAATACGTGAATTACTAGAAATTTATCATTTTTATAAAATTATGATATTAAAATATTCATTAAATATATTCATTAAATATTCATTAAATATATCAACTTTCAAAACACCCAGGTAAACCAATATACTCACTTTAATGTATCATACTTGGATTCACTATATGTTATCCCTTACTTTCCAAAATAAACATTCTAAATTATGAAAAGGACAGTTGATGTCAGCAAGATGGTAAACTAGGAAGCTCCAGGCGCTCATTTCCCTACAGAATTATCAAATAAACAACCATACACTGATTAAGATAACTTCACAGGAGCTTTGGAAACTAGCTAAAAATCTACAGCAGCCAAGAAAATGCCCAATCAAGAAAAAGCCACATTCAAGCAAGATGATACGAAATTCCCCAGGGCTTTTACTCACCTTTGCCCCATCCCCTCCACGTCCTTGTAGCAAGGACAGAAGGAAGTGGACTGTCTTAGTTTGCTCAAGCATCCATAAAAAAAATACCATGGGGACTTCCCTGGTGGCGAAGTGGTTAAGAATCCGCCTGCTGGGCTTCCCTGGTGGCGCAGTGGTTGAGAGTCTGCCTGCCGATGCAGGGGACACGGGTTCGTGCCCTGGTCCGGGAAGATCCCACATGCCGTGGAGCGGCTGGGCCCGTGAGCCATGGCCGCTGAGCCTGCGCATCTGGAGCCTGTGCTCCGCAACGGGAGAGGCCGCAACAGTGAGAGGCCCGCATACCGCAAAAAAAAAAGAATCCACCTGCCAATGCAGGAGACACTGGTTCAATCCCTGCTCTGGGAAGATCCCACATGCCACGGAGTGACTAAGCCCTTGCACCACAACTACTGAGCCTGCACTCTAGAACCCACGAGCCACAACTACTGAGCCCTCATGCCACAACTATTGAAGCCTGCACGCCTAGAGCCCATGCTCCACACAAGAAGCCACCGCAGTAAGAAGCACGCACACCACAACAAAGAGTAGCCCCCACTTGCCACAAACTAGACAAAGCCCGTGTGTAGCAACGAAGACCCAACACAGCCAAAAATAAATTTTAAAAAAATAGTAATTAAAAAAAAATACCATGGACTGGTTGACTCAAAAAACAGACATTTGTTTCTCATAGTTTTGGAGGCTGGGAACTCTGATATCATATTGTCAGCACGGTTGGGCTTTGGTGAGGGCCCTCTTCCGGATGGCTGCTGTATCCTCACATGGTGGATAGAGGGAGCTCTCGTGTCTCTTCCTTTTCTTATAATGGCACTTTTCATGTTGTGGGCACTCACAATATGACATCATCTAAACCTAATTACCTTCCAAGGGCCCTACCTCCTAATACCATCACAGTAGGGCATTAGGGTTTCAACATTTGAACTGGGTGGGAGGGAATAAACATTCAGTCCATGGCATGGCCCAATTCCCAATTCCCTCTCTTGGGCTGGAAAGAACAGAGTGAAATTTGCTTGCAAAGTTTAGGCCTGTCTGTGGGATTCCCAAGGAACTGGAATCTATCTTGACAGTGAAATTTGCTTGCAAAGTTAAGGCCTGTCTGTGGGATTCCCAAGGAACTGGAATCTATCTTGCCCGACTTGAACCTTAGTCAGGAAATGGTGGCATAGCTTGGACATCAGACTGGAAGCCACAGAAGTCAGTGGTGGGCACTATGGTGTGTAAAAACTGCAGGTGGATTGCAGACTTGTGGATACCTACAGACAAGAGATTGATCATGGGTAGAGGAATACAATAGAATATCTAAGGTCCCAAGAAGAAATTGATGTGTGACTGGGAAACTAAGCCATTTAAAAACAACCAGGGGTGACTGGCCATCAAGATGGAGTAGAAGGATGTGACCTCACACCTTCCTACAAAAACACAACGAACTGCTGGAAAAGAGTAAAGAAAAAAAGAATGAAAAGGAAGACAGTCTAAGAGACCTCTAGGACAACCATTGACAAAAATAACTCTGGAGTCTATCAAGAAAGATACCCTAGAGACAGCAGAAGCAAGAAGTAGTACAGTCCTGCAGCCTGTGGAACAAAAACCATATTCACAGAAAGATAGACAAGATGAAGAGGCAGAAGGCTATGTACCAGATAAAGGAACAAGATAAAACCACAGAAAAACAACTAAATGAAGTGGAGATAGGCAACCTTCCAGAAAAAGAATTCAGAATAATGATAGTGAAGATGATCCAGGACCTCGGAAAAAGAATGGAGGTAAAGATCAAGAAGATGCAAAAAATGTGTAACAAAGACCTAGAAGAATTAAAGAACAAACAAACAGAGATGAACAATACAATAACTGAAATGAAAACTACACTAGAAGGAATCAATAGCAGAATAACTGAGGCAGAAGAATGGAAAAGTGACCTAGAAGACAGAATGGTGGAATTCACTGCTGTGGAACAGAATAAAGAAAAAAGAATGAAAAGAAATGAAGACAGCCTAAGAGACCTCTGGGACAACATTAAACGCAACAACATTCGCATTATAGGGTTCCCAGAAGGAGAAAAGAGAGAGAAAGGACCAGAGAAAATATTTGAAGAGATTATAGTCGAAAACTTCCCTAACATGGGAAGGGAAATAGCCACCCGTGTCCAGGAAGCGCAGAGAGTCCCATACAGGATAAACGCAAGGAGAAACACTCCGAGATACATAGTAACCAAATTGGCAAAAATTAAAGTCAAAGAAAACTTATTGAAAGCAGCAAGGGAAAAATGACATGCAAGGGAACACCCATAAGGTTAACAGCTGATTTCTCAGCAGAAACTCTACAAGCCAGAAGGGAGTGGCATGACATATTTAAAGTGATGAAAGGGAAGAACCTACAACCAAGATTACTTTACCCGGCAAGGATCTCATTCACATTCTATGGAGAAATCAAAAGCTTTACAGACAAGCAAAAGTAAGAGAATTCAGCACCACCAAACCAGCTCTACAACAAAGGCTAAAGGAACTTCTCTAAGTGGGAAATGCAAGAGAAGAAAAGGACCTACAAAAACAAATGCTTAACAATTAAGAAAGTGGTACTAGGAACATACATATCGATAATTACCTTTATGTGAATGGATTAAATGCTCCAACCAAAAGACACAGGCTCATTGAATGGATACAAAAACAAGACCTATATTTATGCTGTCTACAAGAGACCCACTTCAGACCTAGGGACACATCCAGACTGAAAGTGAGGGGATGGAAAAAGATATTCCATGCAAATGGAAATCAAAAGAAAGCTTGAGTAGCAATACTCAAGCAGGTAAAATAGACTTTAAAATAAAGAATGTTACAAGAGACAAGGAAGGACACTGCATAATGATCAAGGGATCAATCGAAGAAGAAGATATAACAATTATAAATATATATGCTCCCAGCATAGGAGCACCTCAATACATAAGGCAACTGCTAACAGCTATAAAAGAGGAAATCAACAGTAACAAAATAATAGTGGGGGCCTTTTAACACCTCACTTACACCAATGGACAAATCATTCAAACAGAAAATTAATAAGGAAACACAAGCTTTAAATGACACAATACACCATATAGATTTAATTGATATTTATAGGACATTCCATCCAAAAACAGCAGATTACAAAAAAAAAAAAAAAAAAAAAAGAAAGATACCCTACATCCGAAGACAGAGAAGAAGCCACAACAAGATGGTAAAATGGGCACAATCATGTTAAAATCTAATCCCATATCCTTCGGGTGGGTGAACCACAAATTTGAAAATAATTATACCACAGAAGTACACCCACAGGAGTGAAAGTCATGAGCCCCACCTTAGGCTTCCCAGCCTGGGGTTCTGGCAATGGGAGGAGGAGCATGCAGACCACATGGCTTTGAAGGCCAGTGGGGTTTGATTGCAAGAATTCCACAGGACAGGGGGAAACAGAAACTCAACTCTTGGAAGGTGCAAACAAAGTCCTGTGCACACCAGGATCCAGGGGGAAAAAGCAGTGACCTCATAAGAGACTGGGCCAGACCTACCTGCTAGAATTGGAGGGTCTCCTGTGGAGGCAGGGGGTGGCTGTGGCTCACTGCGGGGACAAAGACACTGGCAGCGGAAATTCTGGTGAGTACTCATCGGCATGAGCCCTCTTGGAGGCCACGGTTTCCTCCCCAAGACCTAGCCCCACCCAAAAGCCTGTAGGCTCCAGTGATGGGTGCCTCAGGCTAAGTAACCAACAGGGTGGAACCACAGCCCCACCTATCAACACACAGGCTGCTTAATGTCTTCCTGAGCACAGCCCTGCCCACCAGAGGGACAAGACCCAGCTCCACCCACCAGGGGGCAGGAACCAGACCATCCCACCAGAAAGCCTGCACAGCCTCTTAGCCTCATCCACCAGGGAGCAGACAGCAGAAGCAAGAAAAATTAAAATCCTGCAGCCTGCAGAACAGAAACTGCAATCACAGAAAGTTAGACAAAATGAGACAGCAGGGGAATACATCCCAGATGAAGGAACAAGATAAAACCCCAGAAGAACAACTAAGTGAAGTGGAGATAAGCAATCTACCAGAAAAAGAATTCAGAGTAATGATAGTAAAGATGATCAAAGATCTCAGAAAAAGAATGGAGGCACAGATTGAGAAGATACAAAAGATGTTTAACAAAGACCAAGAAGAACTAAAGAACAAACAGAGATGAACAATACAATAACTGAAATGAAAAATACACTAGAAGGAATCAATAGCAGAGTAACTGAGGCAGAAGAATGGATAAGTGAGTTAAAAGACAGAATGGTGGAAATTATTGCCCTGGAACAGAATAAAGAAAAAAAGAATGAAAGTAAATGAAGACAGTCTAAGAGACCTCTCAGACAATATTAAATGCACCAATATTCACATTACAGGGGTCCTAGAGGGTGAAGAGAGAGAGAGAAAGGGCCTCAGAAAATATTTGAAGAGACAACAGCTGAAAACTTCCCTAACATGGGAAAGGAAACAGTTACCCAAGTCCAGGAAGCACAGACTCTCCCAGGCAGGATAACCCCAAGGAGGAACACACCAAAACACAGTAATCAAATTGACAAAAGGTAAAGACAAAGAAAAAATATTAAAAACAACAAGAGAAAAGCAACAAATAACATACGAGGGAACTCCCATAAGGTTATCAGCTGATTTCTCAGCAGAAACTGTAGGCCAGAAGGGAGTGGCATGACATATTTAAAATGATGAAAGGGAAAAAACTAAAACCAAGAACACTCTACCCATCAAAGCTCTCATTCAGATTTTACAGAGAAATCAAAAGCTTTACAGACAAGCAGATGCTAAAAGAATTAAGTTGCACCAGACCAGCTTTGTAACAAATGCTAAAGGAACATCCCTAAGCAGAAAACAAAAGGCCACTACTAGAAATAAGAAAATTATGAATGGAAAAGCTCACCAGT
This sequence comes from Orcinus orca, assembly GCF_937001465.1. Lineage (NCBI taxonomy): Eukaryota > Metazoa > Chordata > Mammalia > Artiodactyla > Delphinidae > Orcinus > Orcinus orca. Next base: position 71,360,200 of record NC_064567.1, read on the forward strand.
AAAGGAAACATAAAATAAAGGTGGGAAATCATCTGCACACAAATATGATATCAAAACCAGCAACTGTGAGAAGAGGACAGCACAAATGCAGGATATTGGAAATGCATTTGAAATTAAAAGACCAGCAACTTAAACAATCTTGTTTATATATAGACTTATATCGAAACCTCATGGTAACCACAAACTGAAAATCTACAATAGATACACATACAAAAAAGAAAAAGGAATCCAAACACAACACTAAACAAAATTTTCTTTCATAGATGTTCCTTTAGTCATCAAATCACAAGAGAATGAAAGAGGAAGGGAAGAAAAAGAGACCTACAAAAACAAATCCAAAACAATTAAGAAAATGACAATAGGGGGACTTCCCTGGTGGTCCAGTGGTTAAGACTTTGCCTTCCAATGCAGGGGGTACAGGTTTGATCCCTGGTCGGGGAGCTGGGATCCCACGTCTCGCAGCCAAAAAATCAAAACATAAACAGAAGCAATATTGTAACAAATTCAAGATGTTAAAGATTGTCCACATCAAAAAAATCTTAAAAAAAAATAAAATGGCAATAAGAACATACATATTGATAATTACCATAAATGTAAACAGATTAAATGTTCCAACCAAAAGATACAGACTGCCTGAATGGATATGAGGAAAAAAAAAAAAGCCCAGGTATATGCTGTCTAAAAGAGATTCACTTCAGACCAAGGAACACATACAGACTGAAACTGAGGAGATGGAAAAAGGTATTCCATGCAAATGAAAATAAAAAGTAAGCTGGAGTAGCAATATTCATATCAGATGAAATAGACTTTAAAATAAAGACTGTTACAAGAGACAAAGAAAGACACTACATAATGATCAAGGGATCAATCCAAGAAAAACATATAACAATTATAAATATATATGCACCCAACATAAAAGCATCCCAATATATAAGGCAAATACTAATAGCCATAAAAGGAGAAATAGACAGTACTACAACAGTAGCTGGGGACTTTAACACATTATTGACCAAACACATATTAATACATCTTTTGATACCCGAATGTTATTGGCCAGAGACGTATCAATACATTTTTAGAGTGTGATACAATTAACATCACCGTGAAGTTCTTAGAGCTTAAAATTGATGAAGCGTTCATTATACAACTTATGATTGTCATTATCATTCACATTTTGCTCTGTTACGCTTTTGTTCCAAGGCTGTGTGTATTATAAACGTAAAATTTTCAAAAACGACGCATTGCAAAATTTTGAGTAAAAAAGAATTTTTCGGTGAATTTTATGCAGATACTTGCTCTGACTGTCCAAGCAACATATATACTAGTGTCTCAGAAGATTATAGCTCTTCAGAATATAGTTCTGATTCAGATGATGTGAATATTAGACCAATAAAAAGACAAAAAACTTTAGTGATTGATTCTGATATGGAAAGTGAAAATGAAACTCATGGTGCTGGAAAATGCTCCTTTGCTTCTATAGAAGAGTGGATTGAAGACAACATTTCACAAAAATTAGACTTTACAGGTGTGTCAGGTGTGAATTTTTTTTTTTTTTTGGCGGTATGCGGGCCTCTCACTGCTGTGGCCTCTCCTGTTGCAGAGCACAGGCTCCAGATGCGCAGGCTCAGCAGCCATGGCTCACAGGCCTAGCCGTTCCGTGGCATGTGGGATCTTCCCGGACTGGGGCACGAACCTGTGTCCCCTGCATTGGCAGGCGGACTCTCAACCACTGTGCCACCAGGGAAGCCCTCAGGTGTGAATATTGAATGTACTAACCCACAGAGTGTTAGTGAAATAACAGAATTAATTTTTTAGCCAGCCAAAATAAAAATCTCAGGCCACAGGCATTAGTTACTGCAAAGATCCCCTGGTAAATAATGAGTTGACACCCCAATTTCATCAGTGGACAGATCATCCAGACAGAAGATCAATAAGGAAATATAGGCCTTAAATGACATATTAGACCAGATAGACTTAACTGGTATTTATAGAGCATTCCCTCTGAAAGGAACAGAATACACATTCTTCTCAAGTGCACAGGTAACATTCTCCAGGATCGATCACATGCTGGGCCACAAAGCAACCCTCAGTAAATTTAAGAAAACTGAAATCATATCAAGCAACTTTCCCAATCACAATGCCATTAATAAAATTAGAAATAAATTACAAGAAAAAAATGTAAAAAACACAAATATATGAAGGCTAAACAATATCCTACTAAACAACCAATGGATCACTAAAGAAATTAAAGAGCAAATCAAAAAATACCTAAAGACAAATGAAAACAACAGCACAACAATCCAAAACCTATGGGACGCAGCAAAAGCAGTTCTAAGAGGGAAGTTTATAGCAATACAATCTTACCTCAGGAAACAAGAAAAATCTCAAACAACCTAATCTAATACCTAAAGCAACTAGAGAAAGAACAAACAAAACCCAAAGTTAGCAGAAGGAAATAAATCATAAAGATCAGGGCAGAAATAGAAACAAAGAAAACAATAAAAAAGATCAATGAAACTAAAAACTGGTTCTCTGAAAAAGTAAACAAAATTGATAAAATTTTAGCCAGACTCATCAAGAAAAAAGGGGAGAAGGCTCAAATCAACAGAATTAGAAATGAAAAAGAAGATACAACATGCACCACAAAATTACAAAGCATCATAACAGACTACGACAAGAAACTATATGCCAATAAAATGGAAAACCTAGAAGAAATGGACAAATTCTTGGAAAGGTACAGTCTTCCAAGACTGAACCAGAAAGAAATAGAAAACATGAACAGACTCATCACAAGTACTGCAATTGAAACTGTGATTTAAAAACTCCCAACAGGGATTTTCCTGGCAGTCCAGTGGTTAAGACTCTGCACTTTCACTGCAAGGGGGAAGGGGTTCAATCCCTGGTTGGGGAACCAAGATCCTGCATGCTGTGCCACATGGCCAAAAACAAAAACAGCAACAACGAAAAAAACACCCAACGAACAAAAGTCCAGGATCTGATGGCTTCACAAGTCAATTCTATCAAACATTTACAGAAGAGTTAACACCTATTCTTCTGAAACTATTCCAAAATATTGCAGAGGAATACTCCCAAATTCATTTTACGAGGCCACCATCACCCTGATATCAAATTCAGACAATATCACTGATGAACATAGACACAAAAATCCTCAACATAATACTAGCAAAATGAATCCAGCGGTACATTAAAAAGATCATACACCATGATCAAGTGGGATTTATCCCAAGGATGCAAGGATTCTTCAATATCTGCAAATCAATCAGTGTGATACACCACATTAATAAAATAAAAGACAAAAATCATATTATCCTCTTAATCGATGCAGAAATGGTTTCTGACAAAATTCAACATCCATTTATGATAAAAACTCTCCAGAAAGTGGGCCTGGAGGGAAACTACCTCAACATAATAAAGGCCATATATGACAAACCCACAGCAAACATCTCAATGGTGAAAAACTGAAAGCATTTCCTCTAAGATCAGGAACAACACAAGGATGTCCACTCTCACCACTATTATTCAACATAGTTTCAGAAGTCCTAGCCACAGCAATCAGAGAAGAAAATAGAAATAAAAGCAATACAAATTGAAAAAGAAGTAAAACTGTCACTGTTTGTAGATGACATGATAATATGCATAGAAGATCTTGAAGATGCTACTAGAAAACTACTAGAGCTCATCAATGAATTTCATAAACTTGCAGGCTGCAAAATGAATGTACAGAAATCTCTTGCATTCCTATACACTAAGAAGAAAAGATCAGAAAGAGAAATCAAGGAAACAATCCCATTTACCATCACATCAAAAAAATAATACCTAGGAATAAACCTACCTAAGGAGGCAAAAGACCTGTACTCAGGAAACTATAAGATATGGATGAAAGAAAAGAAAGATGACATAAATAGATAGAGAGATAAACCATGTTCTTGGATTGGAAGAATCAATATTGTGAAAATGACTATACTACCCAAAGCAATCTACAGATTCAGTGTAATCCCTATCAAATTACCAATGGCATTTTTCAGAATTGGTACAAAAATTTTGTGAAATTTGTATGGAAATACAAAAGACTCCGAATAGCCAAAGCAATCTTGAGAAAGAAAAGTGGAGCTGGAGGAATCAGGTTCCCTGGCTTCAAACTATAATACAAAGCTACAGACATCAAAACAGTATGGTACTGGCACAAAAACAGAAATATAGATCAATGGTACAGGATAGAAAGCCCAGAAATAAATCCATGCACCTATGGTCACCTAATCCATGCCAAAGGAGGCAAGAATATATAATGGAGAAAAGACAGTCTCTTCAATAAGTGGTGCTGGGAAAACTGTACAGCTACATGTAAAAAAATGAAATTAGAACATTCTTTAACACCATACACAAAAATAAACTCAAAATGGATTAAAGATCTAAATGTAAGACAGGATACTATAAAACTTAGAGAAAAACATAGGCAGAACACTCTTTGACATAAATGGCATCAATTATCTTTTCTGAGCTGTCTCCTAGAGTAATGGAAATAAAAAGAAAAAATAAACAAATGGGACCTAATTAATCTTAACAGGTTTTGCACAGCAAAGGTAACCATAAACAAAACGAAAAGATACCTCTCAGAATGGGAGAAAATATTTGCAAACAATATGACCAACAAGAAATTAGTCTCCAAAATTTACAAACAGCCCATGCACTCAATATCAACAACAACCAAAAAAACCCAATCAAAAAATGGGCAGAAGACCTAAACAGACATTTCTCCAAAGAACACATACAGATGGGCAAGAGGCCCATGAAAAAATGCTCAGTCACTAATTATTAGAAAAATGCAAATCAAAACTACAATGAGATATCACCTCACACAGGTCAGAATGGCCATCATCAAAAAAAGTGTACAAATAAATGCTGGAGAGTGTGTGGAGAAAAAGGAATCCTGCTGTATTGTTGGTGGGATTGTAAACTGGTGCAGCCACTCTGGAGAATGGTATGGAGGTTCCTTAAGAAACTAAAAATAGAGCTACTATAAACAGATCCAGCAATCCCACTCTTTGTCATATATCCACAGAAAAACATGGTTCAAAAGGATACATCACCCCAATGTTGATTGCAGTGCTATTTACAGTAGCCAAGACATGGAAGGAACCTAAATATCCATTGGCAGATGAATGGATAAAGAAGACGTGGTACATATATTCAATGGAATATTATTCAGCCATTAAAAAGAATGAAATAATGCCATTTGCAGCAACAGGGATGGACCTGGAGATTATCATACTAAGTGAAATAAGTCAGACAGAGAAAGACAAATATCATATGATATCACTTATATGCACAATCTGAAAAAAAATGAACACATGAACTTATTTACAAAACAGAAACAGACTCACAGACTTAGACTACAAACTTATGGGCACCAGGGGGAAAGGTGGGTGTGGGGGGGATAGATTGGGAGTTTGAGATTTACATGTATACCCTGCTATATTTAAAATAGATTAAATAGATAACAAACAAGGACCTACAATATACCACAGCAAACTCTGCTCAATATTCTATAATAACCTAAATGGGAAAAGAATTTGAAAAAGAATAGATATATGTATAACAATCACTTTGCTATACACCTGAAACTAACAACACTATTAATCAACTATGCTCCGATATAAAATAAAAAATTTTAAATAAATAAGTAAAATAAAAAACTAGATTGTAACTTGTAAAAAATAAAATAAATAAATCAACCAGGAAATAAAGGGTGGGGGCGAGAAAAGCATAGAGACAGAACACATGTCCCGAAAAGGTTTGAGAAGACCTTAAGCCTTCACTACAGGCTAATCTCAAGAGTGAGGAGTTCTCTAATTAGTAAAGGTCTTCCACATTCGTCTACAAAGACTGAGAGAGACTGCAATTTTTTCAAATGCCCAAATTTTTAAAATCGTTACAAGGCACATAGAGGAAAACATGGCTAATGTAAAGGAACAAAATAAATCTCCAGAAACAGTCTCTGAAGAAACACAAGCATCAGGGTTACTAGAAAAAGACTTTAAAACAATGTCTTAAATATGGCCAAAGAGCTAAACGAAACCATGAACAAAGAACTAAAAGAAATTAGGAAAATGATATTAGAACAAAATGAGAATATCAATAAAGAGACAGAAATTATAAAAGATTCAAAAAGAAATTCTAGAGCTGAAAAATACAAAAAAATGAATTGAAAAATTCACTAGAGGGATTCAACTGCAGACTCAGAGAGGGAGAAAAAGAAACAGCAAACATGAAAACAGGTCATTTGAAAGTATCAATTCTGAGGAACAAAAAGAAAAAAGAATGAAAAAAAGTGAACAGAGCCTAAAGGACTTACAGAACATTATCAAGTGGACCCATATATGCATTATGGGAGTACCAGAAGGGAAAGAAAGAAAAGGACAGAGAGATTATTTGAAGAAATAATGACTATCATATGACATCACTTTATGTGGAATCTAAAATCTGACACAAATGAACTTATTTACGAAAGAGTAACAGACTTACAGACATTGAAAACAAATGTATGGTTACCAAAGGGGAAAGGGGGTGGGGGAGGAATAAATAAGGAGTTTGGGATTAGCAGATACAAACTTCTATATATAAAATAAACAACAAGGTCCTACTGTATAGCATAGAGAAGTATATTCACTATCGTGTAATAAACCATAATGGAAAAAAATATAAAAAAGAATATGTATATATACGTATAACTGAATCACTTTGTTGTACAACAGAAACTAACACAGCATTTTAAATTATATTTCAATTTTGAAAGAAAGAAAGCAGGAAAGAAAGAAGGAAAGAAAGGTTGAAAACATCCCCAAATTGAGGAAAGGCATAAATACACTAATCCAAGAAGCAGAATAAACTCCAAGCAGAATAAACTCAAATAGACCCACAGGGCAGTGGAATGATATATGTTAATTGCTAAAAGAAAAAAAAAAAAACCTTTCAACCAAGAGTCTGGCAAAACTATCCTTTAAAAATGAGGGAGAAACTAAGACATTCCCAGATGAAGAAAATTTGAAGGAGCTCATTACCACTAAAGCTACAAGAAATGCTAAGGAGTTGTTCAAGTTGAAATGAAAAGAAATTAGTAACTTGAAGTCATATGAAAATAAGAAGTTCTCCAGTAAAGGTAAATAAACGTACAAATATAAAAAAATAGTATTTGTAATTTGATTTGTAACTCTACTTTTTGTTTCCTACAGGATTTAAAAGACAAATGCATAAAAAATGATAAATCTAGATTAATGGGTACACAAAATATATAGATGTAATTTGTGACATCAATAACATAACTGGGGGTTGCTATAAACAAGTAGAGCTTTGTAGGCATTTGAAGTTAAGTTGCCAACAATTTATGATAGATGATCATTACTTTAGGATATTATATGAAAACCCCATCATAATCACAAGGAAAATATCTATAGAATATACATAAAAGGAGGTAAGAAAGGAATCAAAAGGTGTCATTAAAAAAAATCAACCATATAAAGGCAATAATAGATTAAGTGACAAAAAGCTTTAAAACATATAGAAAACAAATGAAATGGCAAAAGAAAGTGCTGCCCTATTAGTAATTACTTTAAATGTAAATGGATTAAACTCCCCAATCAAAAGATGTAGATTGATAAAATGGGTTTAAAAAAAAAACAAAACAGGATCCAACTACGAGCTATCTATATGAGACATATTTTAGATCTGAAGACACTCGTAGGTTGAAAGTGCAATGATAGAAGATATCTCATGCAAACAGCAACCTAAAGAGAGCAGAGATGGCTATACCTACATCACACAAAATACACTTTAAGTCAAAAACTGTCACAAGACAAAGAAGGACACTATATAACGATAAAATGATCAATTCACCTGGAAGTTAAAGCAGTTATAAATATACATGCATGGAACATCAGAACACCTAAATATATAAAGCAACAAAACATATGAAAACTACAGGATACAGTGAAAGCAGTGCCAAGAGGGAAATGTATAGCTTAAATATTTTCATTGAAATCAATAATCTAACTACATCTTGAGAAACAAAAAATAAAAGAACATATTAAATTCAAAGCTACCAGAAGGAAGGAAATAATGAAGATTAGAGGAGCGATAAATAAAACAGGGAGTAGAAAAGAAATAGAGAAAATCAACATAACCAAGAGTTGGTTCTCTGAAAAGGTCAACGAAATTAATGAACCTTTAGAGAGACTAAGGAAAAGAAGAGAGAAGACCAAAATAACTAAAATCAGAAATGAAAGAGGGGCTATTACTACAAATTTTATAGAAATAAAAAGGATTATAATAGAGTACTGTGAACAACTGTACTCCAACAAATTGGATAACCTGGATGTAATGGATGAGCTTTTAAAAACACATTAACGGTACCAAGACTGAATCATGAAGAAACAGAAAATCTGAATAGGCCTATAATTAGTAAGGAGAGTAAATAATCAAAGACCTTTTAACAAAAAGGTTTTCTACCCAAGAACAAATGGCTACACTGATGAATTCAACCAAATATTTAAAGAACCCTTATCTTTCTCCATGTCTTCTGAAAAACTGAAGGGGAGGGAGCACTTCCTAACTCATTCTATGAGGCCAGTATTAACCTACTATCAAAACCAAAGACACTAAAAGGAAAGAAAATTATAGACAAAAATCCTCTCTGAATACTGGTGTAAAAAATTTCAGCAAAATATTAGCAAACAGAATTCAACAGAACATTAAAAGGGTTATATACCATGACCAAACAGGATTTATTCCTAGAAAACAAGGATGGATCAACATACAAAAATAAATCAATGTAATGTATGACATTAACACAATAACAGAAAAAAACCTACATGATCATCTCTATTAATACAGAAAAAGCCATTTACAAAATCCAATACCCTTATGACAAAAATTTAACAAACTAGGAATAGAAGGAAAATACCTCAACATAATAAGGCCATATATGAAAATCCACAGCCAACCTCATACTTGCATTAATCAAGGTTCTCCAGAGAAAACAGACCCAATTGGAGATATATGTATGAACATTTGTGTATTATTATTATTGTTATTATTATGATTGATTGACATGATTATGGAAGATGACAAGCCTCAAGATCTGTAGTTGGTAAGCTGGAGTGCTAGGAGAGATGATGATGTAGTTCGAGCCTGAAGGGTGGTAGGCTCAAGACCCAGAAAAGGCCAATGTTTCAGCTCAAGTCTGATGGCAGGAAAAAAACTTATATCCCCACTTGAAGGCACTCAGGCAGAAGAAATGCCCCTTGCTCATGGCTGGGTCAGCCTTTTTGTTCTCTTCACACCTTCAGCTGATTTGATGATATCCACCAACATTAGAGAAGGCAATCTGCTTTCCTCAGTCTGCTAACTTGTGTGTAATCTTGTCCAGAAACACCCCCACAAACACACCCAGAATGACTGACCAAATGTTTGGGCACCCCATGGCCCAGTCAAGTTGACACATAAAAGTAATAATCACAATACTCAATGGTTAAAGTCAGAAAGTTTTTACTCTAAAATCAGGAAAAAGACTGTCCACTTTCATCACTTCGATTCAACATAGTACTGAAAGACCTAGCCAGGGCAATTAGGCAAAAGAAAGAAACAAAAGAGATCCAACTTGGAAAGGAAGACATAAAATTATCTCTGGCTACTGATGACATGATCTTATATGCAGAAAACTAAAGATTCCACAAAATTTGTTAGACCTAATTGAATGAATTCAGCACAGCTGCAGGATACAAATTAATACACAAAAATTAGTCGTGTTCTGTATAGTAACAATGAATAATGCAAGAGGAAATTAAAACAATTTTACTTATGGGAGCATCAAAAAGAATAAAATAGAAATAAATTTAACCAAGGAAATGAAAGCTTTGTACACTGAAAACTGCACTTTCTGAAAGAAAGTAATGAACACACACAGAAAAGGAAAAACACCCAGTGGATTGGAAAACTTAATATTGTTAAGAAGTCAATAATACCCAAAGCAATTTACAGACTCAATGCAATTTCTATCTAAATCCCAGTGATTTTTTTTTGTTTTTTTTTCAGAAAAGAAAAAGACATTCTAAAATTCTTATGCAATTTCAAGGGATCCTGACTAGCCAAAAACAACCTTAAAAAAGAAAAATGTTAGAGGTCTCACACTTCCTGATTTCAAAACTTACTGCAAAGCTAAAGTAACCAAAACAGTGTGGTACAGGCATAGTACAGACATAGAGACCAATGGAAAAGAATAGACAGCCCAGAAATAAATCCTCACATATTTGGATGAGTGATTTTCTACAAGGGTATGAAACCATTCAATGGGGAAAGGACAATCTTTCCAACAAATCGTGTTAGGAAAATTGGATATCCACATGCAGAAAATAAAAATTAAAAAATTGAAGTTGTACCCTTAATTTACACCATATGTGAAAACGAACTAAAAATGGATAAAGACCTAAACTTAAGAGCTAAAACTATAAAAGTCTTACAAGAAAACACACGGGAAAAAAATCCATGACACTGAATTTGTCAGTGATGTCTTGGACATGGTACTTAAAGCACAGTCAACTAAAGAAAAAATAGGTAAGTTAGATTTCATCAAAATTTAAAACTTTTGTGCATTGAAGGGCACTATCAACAGAGTGAAAACGCAAATAATGGAATGAGAGAAAATAATTGCAAATCATATATCTGATATGGAATTGATACTCAGAATATATAAAGAACCCTACAACTCAATAACAAAAGAACCTCTTTTTTTTCCTTTTTTTTTTTTTTTTTGGCCACGCTGCACAGCATGTAGGATCTAAGTTCCCCAACCAGGGATCAAACCTGCGCCCCCTGCATTGGAAGCAAGGAGTTTTAACCACTGGACTGCCAGAGAAGTCCCCAAAAGAAACTGATTTAGTAATGGGCAAAAGACCTGAATAGATATTTCTCCAAAGATATACAAATGCCCAATAAGCACATGGAAAGATGTTCAACATCACTAGTCATCAGAGAAATGCAAATCAAAACTACAATGAGATACCACTTCATACCTATTAGTATGGCTATTATTAAAAAAAAAAAAAAACAAACAGAAAATAACAAGCGCTGACAAGGATGAGGAAAAACTGGAACTCTTGTGCATTGCTGGTGGGAATATAAAACAGTGCAGCCACTGTGCAAAAGAGTATGTTGATTCCTCAAAGAATTAAAAATAGAATTACCATATGATCTAATAATTCCACTTCTGGATATATACCCAAAAGGACTGAAAGCAGGGTCTCTTTTTTTTTTAACATTTTTATTGGAGTATAATTGCTTTACAATAGTGTGTTAGTTTCTGTTTTATAACAAAGTGAATCAGTTATACATATACATATATCCCCATATCTCTTCCCTCTTGTGTCTCCCTCCCTCCCACCCTCCGTCCCACCCCTCTAGGTGGTCACAAAGCACCGAGCTGATCTCCCTGTGTTATGTGGCTGCTTCCCACTAGCTATCTGTTTTACATTTGGTAGTGTATATATGTCCATGCCACTCTCTCACTTTTTCCCAGCTTACGCTTCCCCCTCCCCGTGTCCTCAAGTCCATTCTCTAGTAGGTCAGAGTCTTTATTCCCGTCTTGCCCCTAGGTTCTTCATGATGAAAGCAGGGTCTTGAAGAGATATTGGTACACCCACGTTCATAGCAGCATTATTCATAATAGCCAAAAGGTGGAAGAAACCCACCGACAGATGAATGGATAAGCAAAATGTTGTGTAGACATACAATAGACTATAATTCGGCCTTGAAAATAAATTAAATTTGGGGACTTCCCTGGTGGCGCAGTCGTTAAGAATCCACCTGCCAATGCAGGGGACACAGGTTCAAGCCCTAGTCGCTAGCCCTAAGCCCTAGCCCTTAGTTGCTGTGAAGCAACTAAGCCTGGGTGCCACAACTACTGAGCCTGCGCTCTAGAGCCCACAAGCCACAACTACTGAGCCCACGTGCCATAACTACTAAGCCCACATGCCACAACTACTGAAGCTCGCACACCTAGAGCCCAAGCTCCACAACAAGAGAAGCCGCCACAATGAGAAGCCTGCGCACCACAACAAAAAGTAGCCCCTGCTCGCTGCAACTAGAGAAAGTCCGTGCACAGCAACAAAGACCCAACGCAGCCAAAAATATAAATAAATAAATAAATTTATTTAAAAAACAATAAATGAAATTTTGACACATGCTACAATATGCATGAAATTTGTAGACATTATGCTAAGTGAAATAAGCCAGTCACAAAAAGACAAATGCATGATCCCATGTATATGCGGTCCCTAGAGCAGTCAAATTCTTAGAGACAGAAAGTAGAATGGTAATTGCCAGGGGCTGGAGGGAGGGGGAAGTTATCGTTTAATGGGTACAGTTTCACTTGCAGATGGACAGTAGTGATGGTTGCATAATAATCTGAATATATTTAATGCCACAGAACGGTGCACTTAAATGTTAAAGTGGTAAATTTTATATTGTCTATATTTTACCACAATTCTTAAAAATTCTCAATTTTTCCTAAAACTTTTGGAAAATGTTCAGAGTTAGAGTACTCAAGGTGAATGAGAAACTGTAGGTGGGCAGATTGGAAAGAATGTTGGCAGCAGCTCGTTGATATAATACTCATTTAACTTTTGACTTCACTGTCCCAAGTGAATTTAATGTCCAAATAAATGTAAGATGCTGGACTAACTATTCTGAAGGTGATAGTGCAAATATTTTATTTCCAGTATTCACAAGATACTTTTAATATTATTGTTTATTGCACTGTTATTTTGCAAACAATATATATAAACATTACAAAGGCCTTTATAAATAATGCATGAGCATTAACACAACAAATATTCTTGTAGCGTAAATACCTGACATTAAACTTTTTGGTTGTAAAAAGTGCCTGACATTGAGCTTTTGATTGCTGAGGCATCCATTTCAAAAGATATCCGTCTTGAATAAACTTATTGCCAGCTGTATGACACAGCTACAAACAAAACAACCAGATAAAGAATTAGGCCACCCCACCCATAAAGTTCCCTCTTTCAGAAAACCCTGCGTCACCTAGACTACTTGAGTGACCCTGCTTCTCCCTTCCTGCACCCTAATTCCTGCTCTTATGCTTTAAATTAGCCAATAAAGAATGAACTCGTAAAACCCTAGACACCCCAATCTCAGACCCTAATAAAGGCAGAGCCCCAGGTCTGTGTACTCTACTCACAACTTTGCTGTGTGCCCTCTGGCATGCTGTGTACCCTCCAGGACCGGTGAGTAATAAATCTTGTTCCTCAAACCTCCCTGATGGTTTTTGCTGAAGTACATCCCGCAATCATAGTAAGAACGACAAGGGCCACTTCAGCCACACATTAGGAGAAATGTCTGTGGGGGCCTGCTACAAGTAACAGTGGCCAGAGGTAGTGCCCCAGGCATTCCTAGCTGAAAGCATCTCTATCCATAGTCTAGGACCCACACAAAAATCCTTATCAAAGTCATTTGCGTATCTGGTAGGATGGACTAAAAGATTTGTTTTCTATTCTCAAATATATCACCATATTTAAAATTTTTTTGCTTTGCTTCATTATTTCTCTGGACCCAATATCTACCTTAGAGGCTATTGTGAGAATCTACTCAGCAAGTCTGATAGACTATTACATAGGACTCTGTGCCAAAGCAATTCCTAAACTATATCATCAGAGCCATTCAGCCCTCTGCCCCAAATTATCACCTTCCCAATCATATAGCAGACATATATTTAACCTGAGGAAAGTTATTAACTTCATAAGGAACAGTACAAATACCCTTACAGAAAGCCATGTATTAAATTTAAACTCATTTATCTATAGGGTAGTGTGTGCAAGTAGAACTTAGAAGGTAGAAATACCTAAAAATGTTTGAAGAAAAAGCAACAGGAGAGCAGCAGTTTTAGAAAACTGAAAGAACTAAGAATAAACTTCTGCTTTATACCATCACAGTAGAAAAATCTTTGAAATGAGGAGCTACATAGTACCCTTTGCTATGATTAATAATTTTTCTTCTAGTAAAAAATGGAATCTCTTTACTTCCTGTTCATCTGTACTGAATCAAGAATTTTTAGTAGGAAAAAATGTCCTTATATCCATCTAATCACAGAGAAAAAAAAAGAAAAAAGTCTATGGTCTATTGAATGATTTCATTTGAAGCCAACTACACTGAAAAGAAGCAGTCTTACTTTCCAAGACTCTAAGAAGTTGTGAAGCCTGTGCAGATTAATATATGATAGATACAACACCACTGCATATTAGCTGGGGATTTCTCTACAAAGACCTTCTCTCCTTGGCAGTTGATACAGTGGGGTTTTCCTGCGTTTAGAAGGAAGCACTGTCCGGAATGTTAATTCAATAACTATGATTGTTGTGAGCCAAATCATATCAAGGGGTAGTCTGACTGGGCAGCTGCCTTGGAAGCCAACTATAAAATGTACTAAAATATCACTGGAAAAAAATAGTAATATGATGCCAGCTAATGCAGATTTCCACATGGGACTTCTAACATAACTGGCAAGAGGTCAATTGGCCCTGATTTCCCTGAAACAGATAGCATCCCAGAGTGGAAATAACATACACTCATCACCCTCACTAGCCTGTCTCTATTGAGCATTTTTGCCACAGATATGTGTAGGTTATGTGGTGATACTATAGGGCTTAATTCCCAGGACCAACAAAGCCACAATTTCCAGCAGTTGGCAGCCTCAGGGCAGGTTACCAGGGACAGGTGATTTATATTTTCATTTAAAAATGGAAACCATTTAATTTGTCTCCAAAGAATAAATTTAGTTCAGAAAATCATAAAAGAAAAGCAAAGAAGAAAAGAATCAGAAATACCTTGTCTGTGTGGAAGCTGGAAGTAGAGCAGATAGTGGGAAAGAAAATTTAAACATTCTATCTTTAGTGAGTATGATGAGTGACTGATGCTATATGATAATGAGTAATGGAAAATTTGTGGAACAAAAATAATCCCAAATAATTTGAAATGATATATCATATTCTGTCCAAGTAATAAATTTCTAATTACGATGATAAAATGTATTAATAGAAAATTTGTTTACCTCTAACTCTAATAAAGAAATGTTTTTAAATATTTAAATAAAAATATACAAAATTAAGCAAATCATAAAATATTAAATTGAATAAAATATTGAAGTATTTTAAATCATTTTGAAGTAGCTCTCAACAATTAGTTTAAGGCTTCCCTGGTGGCGCAGTGGTTAAGAATCTGCCTGCCAATGCAGGGGACATGGGTTCGAGTCCTGGTTGGGGAAGTTCCCACATGCCGCGGAGCAACTAAGCCTGTGCACCACAACTACTGAGCCTGTGCTCTAGAGCCCGTGAGCCACAACTACTGAGCCCATGCACCACAACTACTGAAGCCCATGTGCCTAGAGCCCGTACTCCGCAACAAGAGAAGCCACCACAATGAGAAGCCCGCGCACCACATCGAAGAGTAGCTCCTGCTTGCCGCAACTAGAGAAAGCCCGTGTGCAGCAACGAAAACCCAACACAGCCAAAAATAAATTAATTAAAAAAAATTCGTCTAGGACACCCACAATGTCAGTCTAGCCCTAGTTGTGAGAATCGATGTTATAAAACACCTTTATTAAATGCATGTCAATGTCAGTCTAGCCCTAGTTGTGAGAATCGATGTTATAAAATACTTTATTAAATGCATGTCAATGCAAAAACAGTATCTGAAAATAATTAGAATATGAGTAGGAAACAGCTAAATAATTCACATCCTTCTTGAATGTTGACTTTGCTGTTCTTTTAGAGGTTTTCGAGGTGGGATTATAACTTTTGGCCACAGGGTATCACTTATCCTACTGCCATTGCAAAACTGAATGTCTTCCTAAGCATCCAGAACATAGATAATTGATGTTTAAGCTACGGCCAATCAATAAAAGGAAAATGAAAACAAATTATATAAAACCACATATACGGAAAACAGAAAATAAGCTATAGTTTACGAATATGTCAATAAGAACTCATCAAATTATGTACTACTTAATAGGATTTAAGTACTTCCTAATATGGAATTATTCCCCAGGTTAGATGACAAAGGCAGAGACAAGGTCTCTATACAACCACTGTAAATATCCTTTGTGTTACCTCAGAGAAAAAAGCCTATACTGCTATGGGAAGCCTTCTCCAGTATGTCCCCATTAGACCTTCAGGGTCTCAGAGCTCTTGGGTATTAGCATAAAAGACAGATTTTTTTTTGAGGTCTTGGTTGTTAATACTGATGAGGAAAAAAATTGATATTGTGGTACGATGGTAGAATGAGGAGGTAAGAAAGCAGGATGGTAGACAGGCATGGGTGGCCAGAATTAGTTGGTTACTCAGGGTGCTGTGTGGGGAAGGCAATAACTGTTGGATATGGAAGGGTTTATAAGACCAACTTTTGACTAGAATAAGCCCAAATTGTTGGCACTCTTTACCCCAAAAAGATTCGCATGCTGTGGGTTTAGAGAAGCCAAGTTGGAAGAAGGACAATATCACAGAAAGTAAAGTGGTAATAAATTTTCTTGACATAATAAACACTAGTAAAACTATACAAAGAACTGGATTCTGAACTGGAGAACTCTCATCCAGAATGATGGAGACAAGTTAAAAGATTTTCCGACTGGGGACATAGAAGTTATATGAACATTAGGGAAAACAATGAAACGAACAAATTTTATATGAAATTTTGTCTAAGTAATGGACATAGGGAGGCCTTGTCATATTCCTACATATCTTTACCCAATGTAGTAATTAGATTTTTTAAGTTCTAGAGAAAATCCCAGCAAGCTGTCTTCCATGCTTTGGAATGTTCTGTGGCTTCAAATGTTTTCCTGTTTTAATCCCTTGGAAAATTTGTATAAAACTATAACAGATTTTACATTTTAGCATCAAAAATAGAAGGTAATAACTTAGAAGTTTACAGCACTAACTTAAAAAAAAAAAGACCAAAAGTAAAAGTTACCCTCCACAACATCTGCGTAGTGTCTTACATATAATAGATGTTGAAAAAAGTTTATTGGATGAATGGTCTCTTGGCTGTCCTAGGCTCTCCACTTAATGACCTTTCGGTGGTATGGAGTGAAATCCCTGTGGCATGGCATGTTTAGTCAGGAGGGTTATTTTAACATAAAATCAAGCTAAGAGAAACTGACAGAGCCATGAGTATGCTTGTACCACCCCAGGTCACTCACTTTAAATCACTACAAGTCTCTCTGAATCTCTGTGCTTCATATGTCTTTTTGCTCTTTGAAGAATTTTATTTTTCTTTTTATCTTATACCTGTCAGTTTATGTGATTTGATTTTATGAAGGATGAACAGTTCTAATTTCTACAGTGCTAAACTTAGAAATGAAGCTATCAGGTGACTTATTTTAATGGGCCAAGGGTGGGGTCTGCTCTATGTTTAACAGGACTGCCCTTAAAATATCATTAAAAATGGCATCTGTCTTGGTGCAGCCACTATGGAAAACAGTATGGAGGTTCCTTAAAAAACTAAAAATAGAGTTACCATATGATCCAGCAAACCCACTCCTGGGCATATATCCAGAAAAGATTAAAATTCTAATTTGAAAAGATGCATGCACCCCAATTTTCACAGAAGCATTATTTATAACAGCCAAGACATGAAGGTGACCTAAGTGTCCATCAACAGATTAATAAACAAAGAAGATGTGGTATATATATATATACACAATGGAATACTACTTGGTCATAAAAAAGAATGAAATATTGCCATTTATAGCAACATGGATGGACCTAGAGATTATATCATATTGAGTCAAGTAAGCCAGAGAAAGACAAATATTATATGATATCACCTATATGTGGAATCTAAAAAATAATACAAATGAACTTATTTACAAAACAGAAACAGACTCACAGACATAGAAAACAAACTTATGGTTACCAAAGAAGAAAGAGAGGGGGTAGGGATAAATTAGGAGTATGGGATTAACAGTTATACACCACTATATATAAAACAGATAAGTAACAAGGATTTACTGTATAGCACAGGGAACTATATTCAGTATCTTATAATAACCTATAATGGAAAAGAATCAGAAAACAATATATATATGTATAACTGAACCACTCTGCTGTATACCTAAAACTAACACAATATTGCAAATCAACTATACTTCAATTAAAAAAAAATCTGTCTTTATAGACAATAGCTCAGAATTTGTTATTTATTTATAGAAGTTTGGTTTGTTTTTTGTGGGTTTTTTTTGCGGTACGCGTTGTGGCCTCTCCCGTTGTGGAGCACAGGCTCCAGAAACGCAGGCTCAGCGGCCATGGCTCACGGGCCCAGCCGCTCTGCGGCATGTGGGATCTTCCCGGACCAGGGCACAAACCCGTGTCCCCTGCATTGGCAGACGGACTCTCAACCACTGCGCCACCAGGGAAGCCCAGAAGTTTGGGTTTACATTAAATTTTATTAGTTTATTTTTGGCTGCATTGGGTCTATGTTGCTGCACGCCCGCTTTCTCTAGTTGCGGTGAGCGGGGGCTACTCTTCGTTGCAGCGCGTGGGATTCTCATGGCGATGGATTCTCTTGTTGCGGAGCATGAGCTCTAGGCACGTGTGCTCAGTAGTTGTGGCTCACAGGCTCGAGAGCGCAGGCTCAGCAGTTGTGGCACACGGGCCTAGATGCTCCACGGCATGTGGGATCTTCCCAGACCAGGGCTCGAACCCGTGTCCCCTGCATTGGCAGGCGGATTCTTAACCACTGCACCACCAGGGAAGCCCCTACATTAAATTTTAAAATGCAGTTACTTTGCAATTGCCTTTATGGAGTATCCAAGAAAATCCCACTTCTCTCTAGTCTTCCAAAAACTCCTCGAACAGCCCTGATTCCTATGAGGTCCCCAATTTGTTGGGAAGAAGTGTTTATTTAATCCTAAATTCTGTAGTTACATGATAGGTAAGCATAAATAAGTTTAGTTACTAGCTAAAATGAGGTTAGAATTTCTGAACTGGACATATTATTGCTTCTTCCCCCTCGTCCCACCTTTTATACTACTCTGTGAATAGTAAGTTGAGGTCACTTTAATCATTCAGTAAATCATGGACATAGGAATAGTAGTAACTGAGCAATCTCAATTGCAAACATTTATAGTGAGCTTACAAAATGCCATGCTCTGTGTTAAGCATGTAAAGAATTTAACCCTTACAAACACACTATGGCATAGATCCCCAAGACAAATGATAATATTCCTGTTTTACAAATGAGAACACTAAGGTTTAGTTAACATACCTTGAAGAGTCCCACAGCTAGTAAATACTAGAATCTAGAATCTAAACCAAAGTCTTCAGTATTATACTTCATTTTTACTATGGAACTGAAGTATACTTACAAATCAAGTTATTAATAAGTCTGAATGTCATTTAGAACACTTCATACCTAAAACCTAGGTTGCAAATGAAGGTGGAGGCCAAAACATGCTCTCAACCAACTACTGCTCTACTTTATACTTTGGCTTTATGTGCTATTTACTAATACTAATGATTTAATTTGAAGAGGAATGAGGTACACTGTAGATATGAAAGCATCTGCCCATTGTCTACACAAGAGTCAATAACCTTTCCCTACTGACAGAGCTCTTAGATTGTTCAGATGGTGCCTGCGGTGCCTTGACCTCAGAGATTTTGATTCTTACCATAGCTCAGGGAGTAAATCTCCATTGCTCGAAACCATTGTAGTTATCTGATTTTCTTTGGTCAGTTATTAGTCTGGAAGTAGTCATGTGACTTCCTTCTAGCCAATAAGATATAAGAGGAAGTCTACTGCACTGAGCTCTAGAAAGGCTTTTTCTTTCTCAGTAAAAAAGGAACAGACATGGCTGGCATAGATCTTTGCTCCTTTCCTTTCTTCTTGCCTGGACTGTGGACATGTTGGTATATAGGTTGTATTGTGACCAAGAAATGACAAACATGAGAATGAAGACAACATGCTAAGCACAGCAATGCACAAAGGATGCAGAAAGACCTAGATTCCTGATATTTATCATTGAATGTC
This sequence comes from Orcinus orca, assembly GCF_937001465.1. Classification (NCBI taxonomy): domain Eukaryota; kingdom Metazoa; phylum Chordata; class Mammalia; order Artiodactyla; family Delphinidae; genus Orcinus; species Orcinus orca. The sequence goes on from NC_064567.1 coordinate 71,380,303, forward strand.
TGCATCAGCCTTAAGCAGCTTACCATTGACATTCATGTTATAAGAGGGGGAAAAAAACACCCTTAATTTTTTAAGCTGTCACAGGTAGATTTTCACTTATCTGGAGCAGAATATATTGCGGACTGATAAAAGGTCTCAAAACATGACCCTTACAACATGTAGCTGGCAGGCAATCTTTGTTGATATATTTATCAAACTAAAAATCACAAGCCCCCAAACTTTTGCTGATCCCACCCCTGGGTACCAGCAAGCTCTTTCTCATCCTGAGCTAGACTCCATGCCTTTGGATTCAGAGGAAAGAGGGGCTGCAGAAATGACTTGTAGCAACCCTGGGTTATTCGTTTAAGTCATGAAATGTCATAGACTTTAGGCTAGCAGGTTGCTTTAAGATTTTATGATACAGTTTAGAACAATACATACCTAGAATTTTGAAAAGAGTCCATATTAATGTTGGCAGAAATAACTGTGAGTAATCTGAAAAATAGAATGGTAGAATTCTGTAAGCATGAGACTTACTGAAGACAGGTCCCTTACTGATTATAAATTTTTTAATGTTAGATTTATGGGAGGGTTCACCACTTTAGTATTTTCATGACAAAACATTTTCAGTTTTATTTCTGATATGCAATCTGATTTGCATGAATCCCTTCCCACACCAGGGTTTACTTTATTAATCTGTAATATTTCCCCACAGACATTGTAATAAGCCAAATAAAGAAGAATTTGGGGGAGCTTCTCTATATTTAGAAAAGTTAAAAAAGTAAAACAATTTCTGAGAAACATATTCAAAATTCTTGAAAGGCATGTTAGGTATTTAATTGAATTTCAAAGTGCCTGGAAACAAGGGTGAGGTACATTCACAGAGATTTATCTTTTTAAAAGAATTTCTTCCCATTTGGTTTGATATATTTTTGTGTAAAACTTCTAGTTTATATAAACTATAATTTCCCAAAATAAAATATACAAATATAATTCTTAATATTGCCAAAATATCATTTGTTTTTCTGACCTTGAAGAAGATACCATAGTGTCAACACAAACAAAGAACATGAACTTGATATGTTTATCATTTTACCATTTGTAGCTAGATAAATGTAATTATTTCAGTGGGTGTACATACACATATGTGTGTGTATATTTATATACATCAAACAGTAAGATCTTATGTGGCATGTACTATGGGGAAAAGAAAAAGTATAGTAGGACAAGGGGAATCAGGAGTTAACAAAGAAGAGTATGAAAACTGCAATTTTAAATAGGGTGATCAAGGTAGGCCTTATTTCCATGGTGTAAATACTCCCACTATGGTCAACTTCAAGCTACCAAAGGTTTGAAACTGGCTTGTAAAATTCCTGAATATTTAATAATTGGCACTTATGAACTGGTAAAAGCTGGCTCTAGAAGAAAATTTGAGCAAAGACTTGAAGAAATTGAAGGTGCTCGTTTACATCTGGGGAAGGAGCCAAGCTTACATCAGGGAGAGCAGCTAGAGCAAGGCAGAATCTAGAGGACTTGAGGAACGTCAAGTAGGTCTGTATGATGGAGCACAGGAAAGAAGTAACAAGGGGGAGAGATCAGATTCTGTAGGGCCTTGTAAGCTTTCCAAGGACTTTGATTTTCACCCTGTGCGAAAAGAGAATCCATTGCAGAGTGCTGAGTAGAAGAGTGACGTGATCACATTTTCAAAGGATCAGTTTGGATGCTTTATTGAGAATAGATTTTAGGAGAACAACTTGGAAGGAGGGAGACCAGTTTGGCAGCTAAGCCATTAATCCAGATGGTGAAGTTATCTTTTGAAAGTAGAACTAACGGACTTTACTAATGGATTGCATGTATGGTGCTGGAGAAAGAGAAGAGTCAAGGATGACTCCAAAGTTTGGGAGCTGAGAACTAGAAAGATGGAGTAGCCCCTGAATTAGATGGAGAAGGCCAAGGGTGGAGGAAACTCCAGGGGAAAGATCAGAAATTCTGTTTTTACTGCTTGCCTTTGAGTTCTCTCAGGTTGGAGAGAACAGAAGGAATTGTAAAGGGAAAATGAAAAGGAGTAACGAAGTGAACAAAAATTAAGGGAGGGTAGTGTCCTAGAATCTATGTGAAGAAAATGTGTCAAATACGGATTCAATATCTTTTCTTATTGAGGTGCATTTTTTTCAGAATGACTTTTTTGCTCACCCTAAGTATGTGGCATCTAGGATTTAAACGTATAAGATATTCTAATTAAATTATGTTTAGTTGGAGATAATACCCACTTACTATAACAATGATCAAGAAATAACATCTATTTTAGCAATTTTAACTTGATTTGTGTTTAGTTCCAAAAGGAATCTGAAATCTTTTATTAGGAATTCCACTATTAAATCAGAATTTTATTTTCATTTTTTTTATGTTTGGGGGCATGCAAAATTGAACTAATCATAATCCTTAGTTCATAACAAACTTTTAGCACTGCATGGTCTGCTTTTATTTATATAGCTATTTATATATTTGTATTTATCACCCATAAGCCCCCACCTAAAATTCAGCACCCAAAACAAAAGTTAGGACCTCGAAAATTACTTGATCTAACAATATTGCTTGCCTACCATTCCATTCTTTTGGCTTCTTCTCCCCAAAATAAACATCCTCTTGAATTTTAGGTTTATCATCCTTCCCATGCATTACTTTTTTTATAGATTTAGTGCATATATAAGGATTCCTTTGAAAGTATATCTTATTTTATTTTAGTTCTCTTTAATTTATAAAAAGGATAAAATGTTTACTATTTTGAGGCCTCTTCATATATTGCTGAGTTTCATATACATTGTTTTATATTTGAGTAGTTTATTTATTTTGACTGCTGTATCCATTCATCCATTACTGAATTGATGGACCCTTGCATTGTTGCCAGATTTTGCTAGTGTGAAAAATACCATTATGAACATTTTTGTACATTTCTCCTGTTGGCTATATATCTGCTCCATTGGTCTCTTTCTAGCCCTGCACAAATATCACACTATCTTAATTACTATAACTTACTATAACTTTATGATAACTTTCAGTATCTTATGAAGCAAGTTGTACCAGTTTTATCTTAGCATTTCTTGGCCAGTTGTTTTTTCATCTAAATTTTAGTATCTACTTGTCAAGTTCTACAAAAATTTTGTTGAAATTTGCATTATAATTGAGAGGCAACTAAATTAGTTGGGAATAAGAATTGGCTCACTCACTTATGGGGGCTGGCAAGTCTAAAATATGCAGTCAATGCACCACTTCAAGTCTGAGTCTGAAGGTTGACAGACTGCTGTAGAACCAGGAAAAGTCTATGTCTCAGTTTGAAGGTGATCAGGCAGAGAATTCTCTCTTATTCAGGGTAAGGCCAGCCTTTTGTTTTATTCAGGCCTTCAACAGATTAGATGAAGCCCACTGAAATTATGAAGGGCAATCTGCTTTATTCAGTCTACCAATTTAAATGTTAATGTCAATTTTGGTTGATCCAAAAATACCCATACAAAAATACCCAGAATAATGTTTGACCAAATATCTGAACACTCCATGGCCCAGTTAACATGTAAAATTAACCATCACATTCATCTACTGAGATGATCCCATGACTTTCTCTTGTCATATGTTAGTATGATGATCTGTAATTGATTTTCTAATGATAAATCCTACTTCATGAATTATTTTTATACACATGACTCAACAGTTTTTTGACTATTTTATCACATTTTTGCATTTATCTAAGTGAAATTTACCTATTATTTACTTTCTGGTACCCTCTACATTTGAAAATATAGTTATTTAAGCCACTTAAGATGAATAGGGAGTGTTTTCTATTTCTCTCTTCTCTGGAGTAATTTGTATAATCTCAGCTTTTTTGTTTCTTGAGTGTTGTAAGAACTTGCCTGTGAAAACCATTTAGACCTAATGTTTTCTATTTGGGAAAATGTTTAACTACTAATTTAGTTTCTTTTATATGGTTATCAAGATCATTCATATATATTTTAGTATTACTTTTAGTTACACCTTCCTAGGAATTTGACCACTGCTGTTAAGTTTTCAAATTTAATGATATACATTTCTTCATAATTTTCTCTTACTATATGATATTTATATCCCTTTTATTATTTTAATAATGATTATTTATGCCTTCTTTCATTTTCTTAGTCTCTGCAAAAGTCTGTCCATTTATGAGTCTTTTCTGAGATTAAACTTTTATGTTTTTTATTTCCCTGAATCAGAGTTGTTTTCTATTTCTGTAACGGCCGTATAGTAAATATTTTCAACTGTGTGTTATGGAGACCATATGGCCTCTCTAACAGCTACTCAACCCTGACATTGTGGCGTGAAAGCAGCATGGTCAATACTAAATGAATTGATGTGGCTGTGTTCCAATAAAACTTTATTTACAAAAACAGTGAACTGGCCTACAGGTTACAGTTTGCCGACCTTTGTTCTATTTCATTAATTTCTGCTCTTATTTAATTATTTATACTTTCTTTGGGAGTTTTCTGTGATTTCCTTGGGTTATCTAGCCGAACGCTTAACTCATTAATTTTTGGCTCTCTTTGGTACATAAAAATTTACCCCTTAAAGTCCAGTTAAGTCCCTCTCTTTAAAAAGTGAGTTAAGTAACTTTATGGATAACTTTTTTATCAGTGCAAATACATACAGATCCTACTGCATGCAGTTTTGATAATAACTCTGTAGAACCAAAGAATGTCTGGCCTGAGAACACAGGATTTGCTACACGATTCAAAGGGAAGGACAGATATCTTCAGGCAAAACAGTCCCTGAGAATTAAGGTATTATCTAACAGAAGCCATTAGACCCAAAACAAACAAACAAAGGAGCAAATAGAGATATGGAAACCCAGAAATGCAACAAATTTGTATTGTGCTTACTGCAGGTTAAGTTCTCTGAGAGCACAGGCTGAGATGAAGTTTTGGGGAATTAATACCAGTGGAAGGGAGAGGAAGGAAGCAGCAAGGGCCAGAGGGGAAGTCAGACTGGGCATGCAGGTCCTACAAAGCCTCAGCCAACCCCATAATGAGGTCTGGAATGAGAAGAGCCCCTCAGAGTTATCCAGCACTGAGCTGAAATGGTGAAGCTTTTATGTCACACTGTGACCAGTCACCAGATGTGGGTTGCCTCTGGAAAAGTGTGACTAGGGCCCAGCCAATCCTCTGTAGCTGAGGAAAACCCCGAAGGGGCTGACAGTGGAAGTTTGCCTGCTGACAGACAGGTTATATGTCCTCCCATCAAATGATGTCTGGGCCCACATGTCCTTGTCCACCACAGCACTCCATCTTTATTCCTGACATCATGTTAGGCTCTATGAAAGGTGCCCTTGGGCATGCTTTTTAGAATGTCAGTCTAAGAAGATGGGCACATAAGTTTTGGTTCAATTTTTAATATCCCTGAAGCTTCCATTACAATGATTCACCTTGATTGCCAAGATTCACCCTGATCTAGAGACTGAAATCCCCAATTCCCTGGAAATTGCTCCTATCTTACTGACAAATTTTGCAGTGTTATTCATGATTTAGATTCTCCTTATCAAGTGTACACGTGTGTATTCTGCCAAAGAAAGTAAATGCCAATAAAGGATCACCATCACCTAGTCAATTAGAAAAGGTTAAATTGCCAAATAAAGAATCACCATCACATAGTCAATTAGAAAAGGTTAAATTGCCAAATGAGGAAACAAAGACTTTCTCACATTCCTTAACTCTGAAAAATGACATCTGCTTTTTGAGAGAAGAAAATTACATAAAATACATGCAGTTTTATCACAAGCATTTTAAGGATGCATATAAACAAGGCCAAGGAGTAGACTGAGCTTGTGAGAGGTAAGTTAGGAGGACTGTTAAGAATGCCACTGTCAGGTGTAATTTGAGTACGTTCCTTTTAATAATTGAAAACCTAGTTTTATGAGTATCTAATAAATGAATATTTTTTAAAATTTCTGCACTATTTTCCACTCCTTGCTGTGTGCTGATATTTCAAAGATGCAAATATCATATGATTTCTAGACTATGGCAAGATTACATTAACAAATGTTCCCGGGAAATGTTCTCCCCTTATATTTTCTTGTTGTGTGTGTGTGTGCCCTGAAAAGCAAGACGTGTTTGCCTTCTGTGACTTCTTCCCAGACTATAAATAGCTTGAGGTAGGATAAGTGGAATGAAATACCAAGTCTTAGATTCATCGAAAATGTTTAGCTCAGACTTTATAATCTACAAATTTTGTAAACCAAATCCCAGGATTCCGGTGACTTAAGAGTCACCAGTATGTGCAGAAGTTAGTGGCACAGAAGCAGTCAAGGAGTGTTCAGTATCTTCTATGCCGTGGCCAAATTATATTTTCCAGTGTCTAGATGCCACAGGGCAAAATACTTTCTGCTGCACATAGTGTGATTTTTTGTGAGCTCACCATTCTTCTGTAAATTGTTCTTTCTTGTCTCTAGAATTCATAGCCTCAGCATTTGTTCTCTGTGCTCTATCTTGTCTAATTTTTTAAAACCACCAATTATTTTTTAAATTGTACCAAACCTGAAAAATAATATGGTGAATATTCTAACAACTGACAGATTTTGGCTCTTTTAAAGAGTATTGTTGATCTTTCTCTATGCATTATTTTACCTCAAAGTGTACATCATACTGTAACTCAGAATGTAGTTGTCTTGATTGATTTGCAGCCAGACTGACAAAAACCATGACAGTCATGGCAAATTCTCCCAGTTCCACTTTATGGAGTGTTAACTAAGAAACGTAATTTTGACCTTTTAAAGACTGGGCCTTAGGTATTTTTCCCAAACCACCCTATCCGAGGGAGAGGAAGTAATTCCTATTAACCTATAGGACACTTAATTGGGAGGACTGTCTAATTGAGACACCTTCCAGATACTCCATTTAAACATAATGATGTATAATGGCAGTAACTGCCACTTAATTAGGAGACTGATTCTGCTACATCTGAAAGTAACCAAACCAGGAATTTTATTTTTACTTTTCTAAACTCTCAATTCCTGTGATATTGAGGTACTAGTATTTTAGCCCCACTGCTATTCTGAAATGCCAGTGAATAGGGGACGATCAATTTAATTAAGACATTTGTTACTTGGAATATTATCTTGGAAAATATAAGAGAAAAAGATGAAAATGACCAAATATCTATGCTGTGTCAGGGGCCATATTAAGTATTTAAACATATAATATCTCCTTTGATATTCACAAGATATTATTACTCATGCTTTAAAAATGGAGAGTCTCTGGGCTTCCCTGGTGGCGCAGTGGTTGAGAGTCTGCCTGCCGATACAGGGGACACGGGTTCGTGACCCGGTCTGGGAAGATCTCACATGACGCGGAGCGGCTGGGCCCGTGAGCCATGGCCGCTGAGCCTGCGCGTCCGGAACCTGTGCTCCGCAACGGGAGAGGCCACAACAGTGAGAGGCCCGCATACCGCGCAAAAAAAAAAAAAAAAAAAGGAGACTCTGAAGCTCAAAGAACTTAACTGGCTTGAGATTACATAGGACACACACACTAAAAAAAGAAAAGTCCTAGTGAACTGCAAGCCTCAATCTATTTGATTCTTCCTTGTAGATATGGGTTCTTAGGGTTTTAACAAGTGTTAATATGGTATTAGCTAGGATCCACAATTTTTGAACATCCATGATGAATAAAGAATAACAAGTTGTATGCTATTCCTACACTCTTTCACTTCTCAGTTCAAAGTCTATTTAATGATTCATTTATTTGTAGACACAGTTCATATTTTCTCACATTCAACTCAATTCTGGTCGGTGAAAGTGAAAATGGAAGAATATGACAATTAGGTTGAGAATTATACTGCTGCCGCCACTAAAATTGTATTTTCTAAGAAAGATGGGGTAAAGCAAAAAATATTATTTACCTAAGATCTGAAGGCACAATCCTAACCTGGAATGTATTTTTAGATTTTACTGAGGCCAGCAATCTTTCTCCCAGCCTAGCTTTCTGAACACAAGAAATAATACACTAGGTTGTACCTACAAATCTTCCATGCTAATGGAGGTCTTTATGCTGGCTTCCAGAGAAATTACACATACACATACACACACACCACTCTACACTCCATTATCCCAAAGAAATAGCTGTTATTAGACATTCATGATTTGCCCATTTATCAGAATTAAGTAAAAAGAGTGGAGGCAATTTTCCAAATTGGACCTCCAAATTTTCTGTTTAGGCAAACAAAACTCAGTTTGCCTGTCTGCATTGATAAAATTCCCTTGTTAAGTGCTTACTTCTACATTTTGCTTTACCTGTACAGACATATCTAGAATAAAGCCAATAATAGTAATTATACGTCTACAAATTTTTTGAAACTAAGTGTAGTTTTCTGTAAATTAAATCAAAGAAAGGACAAAAATTGGCTCCAATTATTATATTTATCCATTATCCCAACTCATAAGTAATGGACTATTTAGTTTCTCATTATCCAAGTGATCATTTCTTCTGATTTTTCTTTTCTGATTAAAAAAATATGAAATAAACCCTAAGATTTTGCTGGAGTTATGGGACTTAAATATTAGGAAGCAAACTTCTGTAACGCTGAACATAAATATTTATGTCAGGGTCATGCTTGAGGCTTATTTATTTTTATAATGATAGCTTTTAATATAGTACAAATTATCATTAAAGTCATATTACAATGTTAAATCTCTTTATTCAAAATTAGAAAACATTTAAATAGAAGGCACTAGAATTTTTAATTAGTTTCCTCTTGGTCTTTCCTGGATTTATTCTTTTATTGAGTATATTTGGCATATAATATTGTGTAAATTTGAGGTGGACAATATGTTAATTTGATATATTTGTATATTGTAATATGATTGCTGTTGTCATGATATTTCACAGCTATACTGTATCACGTAATTACCTTTCTTTTTAGTGGTTGGGATAATTAAGCTTTCATCTCTTGAGATATATTTAGAACTTGAGCAAATACAGGTTCTTACAGGAAATACATTTTTCTGAGCAATTTAACTCCCTTAAATAAATGTTGCCTAAAAACAATAATATGTATACAAAATAGAAGCATCTATATCCATTTAGGTACATTAAAATAGAGGGTAGGTTACTTTCTGAGTTGGATACTTTAGCATTAGGCAAAAGGACAACTGACTAACGTGATCTGTTATATCAATGCTATCACAACATTATGCAGTATTTATTAAAAACCATATAGTCAACATTTCTTTTGTGCCAACCTCTGTGTGAGATAATGGGTGTAAGAACACTCTTTCTTGCTGATGAGTGTCCTGGGCAAAAGAGGAAATAGGAAGGGCGAGTTGGGGCCATTTTTTTACTTGAAATAACGACTGCCAGACAAACTGGCTCGTCGGCCATGGATATTTACCAGACATTTTCCCCAAAATGGCCTTGTCACTCCAAAACAATTGAAAATGTTTTTCGCCAATGGTAAAATTCAATCTTTCAAATAAAAATTCTGAATTCTAGAAAACTTGCATTAACCACTCTGAGTTTGACAGCTTTCCAATACTTAAGACTTTCTGGATGAGATTGGTGATATTAATGAATGTGAGTTTTTTATTTTGTATAATGAAATGTGTCAACATTTGGAAGTTCTGCATAACTTGAACCAATATTTTTCAAATGATCAACGCATAATGTTAAAAAAATCATTGGTAAAAGATCTATTCAAAGTACAAGACAGACTAATAGATTTTAATGTACAGTAACAAAGAAGGAAAAGTACACTGATGTGGTTTCAAATACCACACTGAAACTAATCTTTAAGATACGACTATTGTTCAGTTTTGGTAGAGTACCAAAGAAGAATGTTGCCAATTATCTAAAAAGGCTAGTAAAATACTCCTCCTTTGCCCAACTACATTTCTTTGTGAAGCCAGATTTTTACCACATATGCCAATCAAAACAACACATTGCAACAAACTGAATGTAGAAGCAGACTTTAGGTGTCTTTTCTTAAATCAGACATCAAGAGATTTGCAAAACTTGTCATACCATGTCACTTTTTTCACTACATTTCTTACTCTTAGAGAATACAGTTATTCTTTAGGAAACTATGTTCTAAGTTTTCCTATCTAATAAACATTAATACATATAACCCAGATAAGTAAAAACTCTTTGGGGAGCTCAATAATTTCTAAGATTGTAAAGGGCTCCTGAGACTAAGAGTTTGAGAACTCTAGCTTTCGAGAGATTCTGACTATCCAAGAAAGACCATAAAAAAGAAGAAAGGATAGAAGTCAACATGGACCATTCATGAGATAGTTGTCTCTCTGGTTGTTAAAACTCTGTCAGTTATTTTTGATCCCAATGTTCCAGAGGCAGAGGGGGCTGAAGATGAACTTGCTACTTTTGTGTTGTTTCAGGGAGAAAAGCAAAGCAATTATATTATGCATTGCTGAGACAGAGTAAGAGCAAGCACTAATAGTGGGAGGTAGAAAAGAGGAGGGAGGCCCGAAGGAAAGGAAATAAGAGGTCTTATTGTTCCAGGTGAAGTCTCAATAAACCCTGATAATAAAACTGAAGCTAGGAGTGGCGTGAACTCAAAGGAGGAAATAAATTCCGTTTGAAGGAATATAAAGGATGGCTCTGAGATTTCTGGCTTACTATCTGAGTGTATTGTATAAGAATTATTGATACCCCAAAACCCCTATAATATTACCATTAAGCTCTAGCTTTCTGCCTTCATGAGAGTCTCAAGATTTCTACCTATAAATCACAAACCAAGAAGTCCTTGGTGTTCTGTGATTAAAACATAGGATAGCATGAATATCAAAAAGCATCTGCTTAACTTTTTTTTTTTTAAAACAGATAAAGAAACCAAAATCTTGAGCGGTGAAATAACTTTTCTACATCATAGCAGAGTTAGACTAAAATCCAGGTTTTCTCACTCTTGAATCTGCGGCTTGTGTGAATATAAAGAAAAACTACACCTTAAAATTGTATCCCAAAGAGACCAAGAGATTCATTTCATCCTAAATCATCCAAAGAGCTTTGAGCAATGTAAATGTTCTGCAATCTAAATTTGAATTCACTGGGTATGTCAAAGCTATATTAATCAGAAGAGACCGGGTTTTCCATATGAGATATTTTAGAGAGGAATGTCAAACATCATCTACATGGGCAGCCTAAATCTTATTTCATTAATTCCATCTGCAGCCACTTTTGCTTTTTCCTACATAGTGTAAGTCACCTTTTTTCCCCCTTAAATGTACTGCATACACCCATGTTTATGATGTGGCCATACTCTCTCAAGGATTATAATGCCAGTCCATTTCCATGCCCCAATTAATAAGTCACAATAATGGTACAACACGCAATCCAGAAAACACCTGATTCTACACATTAAAAGAAAGAAACAGGGTGTGGATAATTCAAAATGGTGACTAACCCAAAAGACATTTAAATTTGTGATGTGCCCTGTGCTAACATTAAATATGGACATAATTATTTTTTGAAAGTTCTCTTCAAACAAATGAAGTCACTCTCTAAATGTTTTCCTTTTTCTTGTTTTTGGTGTTTAATTATCCATACCCTATCACATATCCTCCCTTTGGTATACTTTATGATAGTTATGTCTAAAATCTTCAAAAGGACCCTTATTTTAGAAATATGAAGTATCTGATAAATTACATAGCTGAGATAACAGCAAATATTTACTTCAAATATAGCTATTTTCTTATCCTTCACCCTTAGTACTTATCCAAGGATCACAGTAATCTTATTGATCACAGTACTCTTAACCAATGGGACTAAATTCTGCTTCAGAATTCTTCTCAACACACAACTCCCAGACAGCTGTGTTGGACTAACACAAGAATTCAAATCGATTTTACACTCCTGATCTAGTCAATGATGCTTTTCCCAACGATGCTCACTCCTTATCTGATAACACACAGTTGGCTAGCTACACAACAAAGTCTAGAATGCAAAACTCCTCATTCCAAATCTGGAATGCTTTTTGTAGCATCTTTTTGGGTCAAAAGTCATGCTTCTTTACATTTGAATTAGCTGAGTTATCTCAGTTAACAAAAGTTATATGAATGTGTGTAACATAACTGCTACATGTTAAAATTACAGTAAGATTTGTTTCTGAAAATTTACAGTAAGGACAAGTACAGTTAACTTATTGTTTATCTTAAATCATTCTTAATTTGCCCATGCTTTCATATTTTCAAAGAACATTATAAAAACTAATCTCTTGCAAATAATTTTTCATTTAAGTAATATATTTTAATATTAAAAGACCTTAAAGATACTTAAAACCCAGACTCAGTTATCACTCCCACATGTGTATCTATCTGAATTATACTGTTGGATGTAGCAAAGACTGGCTAATTGGTCATGAAATCTGTTTCCTCTTTCTCCTGAGCACACAGCTAAGCCAGCGCTACTCAAAGTGCTGGTCCACTACTAAAAGTTTGTACCAGAATGTAAATCAACAAACTTCACCAAGAAAGTTGTAACTGTACTCAGCAGTGTCTTTAGTGACATAAATAGTTAATTCACATCCAGAACAAGTTTCTGATGTTATCAAGGATTAGTAACAAATAGTTTATAGATGGGCAGCCAGTACATGCACCACAAACCAAATACCACTGACCTAGACTATAGTCTCCCTCACAGTAACTTCTAACCACTGCAATGTGGTTGGAGAAGAGGTCCATCATTTCCAGGGCTGCAGACATAAATCTCCCATGTTCCCTCCATTATCCAGTGACTTTGGAAGCCATGTGGTTGAAGATGATGTAGTTAGGCAAAGAGCCTAGATCCCTTAAATAACCCACATAAACACTTATACTGAACTTTATGTGTGCAAAATAAAAATTACTACTATGTTAAATCACTGAAATTGAGCAGATTATCTATATAACAACTAGAATAGCATCAACTACTGGAGTGCATAATACAGCAATGTTTAGATGTTAAGATTTTCAATCAGAAATAATTCACAATTGTCTATTTTTTAATGATTACCTCATTTTCAAAAAAGTCAGGGTTTAGTAAATTAAGTTTAAATTTTAAACATTTTCTTATTCATGAATATCACATTTTACTTTACTGTTTTTAAGACCTAAAGTAAGGTTTTCAATTTTCTCAAGCAGGACTCGCCTGCCACTTTGCAATGGGAACAAGCCAACTACAAATGGCCTGACTGGGGTATATGCCCACATTACTTTTCTTCAGACACTCTGACGTGTAGGTCCTATGTGTAAAGACACTGAATGTATCTCTACCACCTAGAATAGACTAGGCTCTGGATGACTATTTGTTGAATGAGTGATGAAATCAATGCTGTCATTTTTCACATACACATGATCCGCACACCCTTCCATACTGAGAAAATTGTCTTTTAATTGCAAGATACATAGCTTCACATTTTATGCTTAGATCTGCATTTGCGCATCTTTGCCTCATATAACGCATAACATGTTTTCTTAATATTAGAACTCCGCACAGAACAAAGGCCCTCTTCATTCTGTAAATTATACCTATTACTCATAGTATACACAATAATACTAGCCAAAATTTATTCTGTCAGATGAGTGCTTTCAAACTAGTGTCACTCTTCCTCATAATAACTCTTCCAACAGGCATTATGACGCCATGTTATCGATACAATGAAAAACTAAGGATTGTTGAGAGTACCTTGTCAAACAATGTGAGTTTTAAAGAACAACTGTGATTTGTACTCCACAGGCCATTATCTTTCTACCATCTCATTCCACCAACCACATTGACTGATATAACCTGTACACGTCCACACGTCCTTAATATAATTTTGCTGCACGTGTTATCTGTGATAGATACCACTCAATTACACTATTCAACAGCCAGTGAGACAGGCTAATTTCAGGAGTTTTCTACATGATGAATACTTCCTCTTCTGCATGGGAACTGGGTGTGTTCTAAGACCTCACTATAGGGATCCTGTTTACCAGCTGGGATGTGATACTAGTATACTTATCAAATGAACAAGTGATTCTGTCTGTGATAAGTCCAACCTCTGACAAAAAGAAGATCAAAGCACTGGGCAGTTTCTAGGCTTTCAGCTTACTTCCCAATCTCTTAACATAGTTAGTTTAGTGATTAAGAGTTTGGGCTCTGAGGCCAAGCAGAGTCAGACTCCAGGCTCAGCTATTCCATTTACTGGCTACATGACCTTGTACCAATTTCATAACCTCTGTGGGTCATCAGTTTCTTCAACTTTCTATTTCATGGAATTGATTTGAGATTAAATAAATGAATGCATATAAATCAGTTAACAGTGACAAGCAAGTGATAAATGCTAAATAAATACATTATTACTGGTCTAGATTTCTTGTTTACTAATTTCTAGTTTTGCATCTTTGATTCTTTCACTGGAAACTGCTCTGTTCCGTAGGAAGAGGATTATGGTAGTATTTTTCCTGTTTGGGTAAATACATGGAACCGAAATCCAATTAAGCAAAAAATGGGGGAAGAAACCTAGGTAGAGAAAAATACTGAGGAATGTAATAGGGATCCCATAGAGTGATTTAAGTACCCACCCTAGTGAATATGAAAAGGTATGCAACCTGATAATTAGCTTTTTAAATGTTTTATATATGGATGATAATATTTATGGGCCTTTGGCATGGGAGTGGCTCAAAGAGGACCCACCATTATTTTTATTTTTAATTTGCATTTCTTTTATAATAATACCTAAAGATGATGTTATGAGACTGCTGTTTTAAGTCCTTCTCATCAGTTGTTCTAAATGTTTTCAGCAACTAGAAAATTTAATATTATTTAAAATCACTCACGCTAAGGGCATTTTAGGAAACGCTCCCAATATGCTGCAAATCCATGTAATGACAGAAAAACTAAACAGAAAGTGCTATCCAAACTGACTGTACAATGATAAAACAAACAAATAAAAAAAGACAAGAAACAGTGTCAAAAATTGACAGTTGGCAAGGTGTTAGCATTTAAACAGTATCCACCCAATGAAATGTTTTATTAAAAAAAAATTTTTTTTTAAACAACAAATTCTGTCATCTTGAGAAGATAATTCCAGAGTTTCCTGTCTCCTCCACTTTGTAGGACTTTGTTTTCTTTAGTGTAGGAGAAAAGAGACAAACAGGAATTTGTTTTTTAATGTTAAGTACATCTAAATACAAACCAAAAATTTTTTAAGTAGCATGAAAAATTATTGGAATTCTTCAACTAACCAGGTATTTAATATATTCATGAAATTCATCCTTTTTTATAAGCCTCAAACAGAACAATTTATACAAATCATCTAAAATATTTTTATAAAATACTAACTCAAAATTTGATGGTCATAGAAAGTAATTTTATATAGAGTATATTTTGCATTGCTATAAAAATAAATTTTACTGCAATGCAAAGTAATATAGTTGGAAAAAACAAATTATGAAAAAAATATCCATAATCATACCCATATTTTTTAGCCTTTTTTGTATGAATACTTTAAAAATTCATAGTTAAGATTACATATAATAAAAATTTTGCATCCTGCTTTTTTTCACTTATAACCACTTTCAATATCATTAAAAATTCTTTCAAAAATAATTTAATTGTTATATAACATTTCAACATATGACTGGGTGTTAACATTTTCTACTATAGAATATTAAAGATAATTCTATTCTTGATATTATAATTAATTATATACCAAATACTGTTACGTGTAAATTCTTATTCACATTTTCTGAAAAAAGTCTCGTAACTCATTACTGGCCCAAAAGGGAAAGAGTGAACATCGCTGACATGCCCTTCAGTACTGTTTAACAATCACGATAGCTTTGCTAATCTAAGACATGAGAGTTGGAACTTTTTAAATTTACATTCCCTTGATTACAAGTGGGGTTGAATTTTTTCACTATCAGTAGTATTTATTTTATCAACAATTCATTGCTTATGACCTTGATTCCCTTTTCCTTTCAATTGATCTCAATTTAAAAATACTTATATACACAGAGTAAGAAACTTAGAACAATCTATATGTGTGATTCTCTACTTAGAAGTTCTGCTATTCAAGTCAAGAATATGTTTAGATTTTCTTCATCTCTCCCAAATCACCTTGTTTCTAAGGCTAAATATTGTTATTAATTGTTCATTAATTTATTTGTTCTTATAAAGTTACAAAATCTACAAATGTTTGGGACTTCCCTGGTGGTGCAGTGGTTAAGAATCCGCCTGCCAATGTAGGGGACACGTGATAGATCCCTGGTCTGGGAAGATTCCACGTGCCGCGGAGCAACTAAGCCAGTGTGCCACCACTACTGAGCCTGCGCTCTAGAGCTCACGAGCCACAACTACTGAAGCCTACACACCTAGAGCCCGTGCTCTGCAACTAGAGAAAGCCTGCGCACAGCAACGAAGACCCAACGCAGCCAAAAATAAATAAATAAAATAAACAATTTTATTTTTTTAAATTCTACAAATGTTTAAGAAAGAATAAAGTGTTATAAAGACAGCTTGAAGAGTTATAAAAGAATCATTTTTAAAGCAAAAATTTACACACAGTAAGACCCCTCAAGCTTATGTCATATTTGCTAAAGATATTTCTCAAATTTTGTTTCCTAATTTTACTTTTGATTTCTGTATATCAGACATGCATTTGATTTCTGTATATCAGACATGCATTACTTTTGACTTCTGTATATCAGACAAACACATATACCTGTGTTTGTTGATATTTTCTTTTGTAATTACTTCCATTCATTTGAGTTAAGAAAGTCTGTAGAGATCAGATAGATATTCATATTCCTTTTCTTTTTATCATTTAATTCTTTCCTTAATCCTTGAAAAAATTTTTCAGCTATGGTATGAGGTAAAGAACTATTTTTTTCAAATATCTATTCATTTTTTCTGATATGATTAGTAATAAATCCATCATTGGTTTTTAATTTTACCTTTTTTTATTAAACTCTTATGTCATATATATATCAAGACCAATATGAGTAAACATATATTTGTTATAATTTTCCATTCTACTTATCTATTTTTTCCCTGAAATCACACTGCTTTAATAATTATAGCTTTATAGTATATTTTAATGCCATCATTTTGCCCACCCCCTTTTTTTCAGAATTCTGTTTAAAGTGTGCTTTGTTGCATGTTGTCATGGAAATTTAAAGAAATAATATATGATTGTCCCATAATTTAATCCCTTATCATTGGAATTTGAGTATTTGTGTTATTTCATTTTTTTCTTTCTGTATAAACAATGATGTGATTATATATTCTTGGAGAGAACTCATTGCACATACACCTAATTAATTTTGCATATGCATTCCCAGAGATGGAATTGTTGGCCAAATTTATGCATACGTTAAAGGCATTTTATATGTAGTGGTCTCAAAAAGAATGTAATAATTCATATTTCTAGAAACTGTGCATGAAAGTAACTCCCTACATTCTTGTAAAAAAAAGAAAAAATAAAGCTAATATTTAACAATGGCTTATTTCTTCCCAGGAAGTGTTCTAAGTATTGTAGTATATTCACACACTTAGTTCTCACAATAACTCTTGAGGTACTGATTGTTATTTGACCCATTTGCTGAAATAGAAAAAGAGGTACAGAGAGATAAAGTAATTTGCCCAAATTAATCTAACTAGAAAGTGATCATCAGGATTTAAATCCAAGCACTTTGAACCATATTCTTTTTCTAAGTTTTATCTCTCTATATATATTATATATATATCAAATGCTATTATAATTTGCAAGGCTAAACATTTTTCCTGTGTTTACATATCATTTTCAGGAAGCATCTGACTCATGTGCCCCAAAAAGCCTCATTATGTGAATAAACCTTTTCTAACTTCTTGGTGTGTGTGGCATCAGCAGTCTCAACACCTGAACCCAATTTTGTATGAGATCCACCTTGTTGATGGGAATGCCCAAAATAAGTTATTTCTTTGTGGGTGGGGGGGTAGTATTTTGAATAAAGCTGCTATAAAAATTTACATTTAAAACTTTGGGTTTATATATGCTTTTACATTCTCTCGGGGGGAAAAAAACTAGGAATAAAATTGATGAGTCATGTAGTAGGAGAACAATGAACTCTGAAAGAAACTACCAAACTATTTCCTAAGGTAATTATATCAGTTGTATTCTCAATTACAGTATATGAGACTTCCAGTTGCTCCACATTTTTACCAGCACTCTGTACTGTCAGTCTTTTTAAATTTAGCCATTCTAGTGAGTAAATAGGGTGTCTTATTGGGGTTTTAATTTGCATTTCCTTGATAACTTGTGAAGTTTAGCATCTTTTCATGCACTTGTTTATCACTGGTAACTCTTTCTTGAAGTATTTATTTAATGTCTCTTGTCCATTTTTTCAGGTTGATTTTTCTTTTTATTATTGATTTGTGTAAGTTTTTAACATATGCTAAATATAAGTGGTTAGTAAGATATACATAAAGTGAATGTTCTCTCTCAGTCTGTGACTTGCTTTTTAATTTTCTTGGTGGTGTTTCTTTATTCTAATTGGTATTTCTTTTATTTCTTTTTCTTGCTTTGTGTAAATATTTAAGACATCCAGTATAATACTGAACAGACTTGGTGAGAACAGAAATCCTCCTCTAGTTCCTGATCTTAAGTGGGATAGTATTCAGTCACTGAACAGCAAGTATGATATTAGCTATAACTTTGTAATAGATGCCCTTTATTAGAATGAAGAAGCTCCTGACCATTTCTAGTTTGCTGAAGTTTTTCTTTTTTACCTTCAATGGCGTTGAATTTTTTCAAGTGGATTTTTATTTTTGCATATTTTGAGATGATCTTTTTTTCTTTTGTAGTTATATATGTAATATAGTGAGTTACATTGATTAATTTTTCAAATGGTAAACCAACCGTGCATCCCTCAGTCATGGTATATATTGTACTTTCTATATATTGCTGGAGTCAATTTCCTAAATTGATTAGGATTTTTTAAAAGCTTTTCCCATCTATGTTTAGAAGGAATATTTCCTAAAATATCTTTTCCTAAAATATCTTTTCCTAAAATACCTTTGTGTGTTCCTGGTATTAAGATATTACTGGCCTCATAAAAAAACTTAGAGACATTTGTTTTCAGGAATATGTAATAAATGCACTTTTCCTCACACCAAGTACAATTTAAAACGCTGGGTGTTATATATAAAACAAACATAAGAAGGTGGAGAGAAGGCACACCAACTAGTGACATCAGGACCCAGGGAATGGCCAGAGTGGTGTAAGTGGATGCCCACTGGGCACGCACCTACCCCTATCATTGGGGTCAGTGGAAGCCAAGCGAAGAATCTGGACTCCCACTGCCATCTGGCAGTAATGATGTGGCACCCTTCATCACTCAATAGAAATGGTATCAGAGAAACCTTGCTAAAACGCCAGATTTAAACAAAATGGAAGAGTGTCTTGTAACACAGTACCCAAACTGTCCAGATTTCAATCAAAACTTGTATCATGCAAAGAATCAGGAATATCTCAAACTGAACGCGCAAAGACAATTCAACAGATGCCAACACCAGATGACACAAATGTTGGAATTATCTGACAAGAATTTTCAAGCAGCCATCATTAAAATATTTCATGAGCAATTACAAATACACTTGAAATAAATGAACTACAGAAAGTCTCAAAAGAAGAAGAATATATAAAGAAGCAAATGGAAATTTTAGAAATAAAAATGACAATAACCAAAGTAAAAAAAAAAAAACTCAATGGATGGATTTGGTTTCATGTCCAAAATGTAATGAGTTTTGAAGTCATCACTCCCATCATTAAACCAGGAAAAAATAAACTAATCAAATCAAAAAGCAATGAGTTTTCTTGGACCCATTAGAGAAACGAGTTCTAAGAGCAAATCACCATCCTGAATCCGATGAGAATCAGGTGAATCCAGAACATTACAGCTAAGATCTACTTGCCTGAAGCAGAAGCAGGTGGAGCCATAAACTGGTGGTAACACTGACTGACAATTTTAATGAATTGTTGGAGGCTGAATGAGGACTAGTGTGAGAGAGAAACCCTTGGGGGCTACAGTCTTGGCGGGGAGGGTCTCTCACACTTTTATGGGCTTACCTCCAGGAACCCCACTAAGTCCTCATGGTGAAGAGCTGAGAAAGATCCCTTTGTGGCTCTGGCAGGGAAGGTGAAGGATAATCATTGTGAAATATCCTCTCAGTGTTCTCCATAAGAAGGTTTGCTGTCCATACTCTCCAGGGGAAAAGACTTTACCAGAGCCAGATCTCACCTGAGGAAAGGACCTTTCTCCCACTCCAGCCCCCTCTAGACTTCTTGTCTAACCTAAGGGAGAGGGGAACAGCTAAGAAACACTTGTGAAGATCAAAGCTTATGGTCACAGACCCACTAACAGATGGATTTAATCAAACAATTATAGAACACTTTCCCCCCATCTACACCTTGCCACCATAAAACAGGGCTCCAGCATAATAGTAGATTACAGCTGAACAAGCTGCAAGACAGAATCTCTAAGGAGGAGTACTTCAGGATGCCCAAAGTCAACAGGGAAGAAAAGAAAAAAAGGCCAGCCCCTAGTTGGGATGTGTTTATTGTTTAATGTTAACATAAAACCTCACACTAAAGGCCTATTTACCTTAGTTCCTATTACTGGATATGTCATACCCAGGTTTCAACAATAAAAAAATCACAGGGCATGCTAAAAGGCTAAAAATCCATAATCTGAAGCGACAAAGCAAGCATCAGAACCCAACTCAGATATGACATGGATTTTGAATTATCAAACAGAACAGAGAATTTAAGAAAGAATAAAAGAAAATACTAGAAATCAAAAACACCATGCTTTTTGGTTCACTGATCTTCTCCATATTCTTGACAATTGTTCTTCCCTAGCTTCTTCTGCTTAATTTGGAGTTAATTTGCTCTTCTTTTTCTTGTCTTCTTTAGGTGAATGCTTGGATCATGGATTTTAGACAGTTTTTTTTTTAGCCCCTCTTTATCCCTGATAATATTACTTGTCATTAAATCTACTTTGTTAGATATATATAATCACTACAGTTCTCAGTGTTTGCATTATCTTTTTCCATCCTTTTACTTTTAACATCCAATGTATAGTACCTGCAATAATACATATATTTTATTTTCACATATTGTAAGACATCTCTTACAGTCTGCATTATAGTTCGGTTTATGTATTTAATTCATTCTTATAATCTCTGCCTTGTAATTGGAATGGTTAGGAGATTGCCCAAGATGTTGGAGTAAAAAGAACCTGAGCTCACTTCCTCTCACGAGCTCACCAAAATCACAACTTTCTACAGAACCACCATCTATGAAAAAGGCCAAAACCTACCAGAAAAGATCTTCCACCACTAAAAACATAGAGGAGAAACCACAACGAGACAGCCAGGAGAGGCAAACTCCTGATATATTTAACTCCCACACCCTCAGGTGGGCAAATCACAAACTGGAGAATAATCATAGTGCATTGGTTCTCCCATAGGAGTGAGAATTCTGAGCCCCACGTCAGGCTCCCCAGCCGGCCGGCCTGCACCGGGAAAACGAGCCCTCAGACCATTTGGCTTTGAAGTCCGGCGGGGCTTAATTTCAGGAGCCCAACAAGTCCGTGGGCAAGAGAGACCTCCTCACACAAAATCTTACGCGCACCGGGACCCAAGGCAAAAAGCCGTAATTTGATAGGAACCTAGCACAGACCTACCTGCTGGTGTTGGAGAGTCTCCCAGAGAGGCTGGGGTGGGCGGCTGGGGACGCAGACGCTGGGAGCAGCCATATTTGAGAGCTTGTTCTACACACGTGTGGAAGTGGGAAGCCGTGTTGGCTGCACCAGGTGACCCTCCCTCTCGCTGATTGCAACGAGACC
Source organism: Orcinus orca (assembly GCF_937001465.1). NCBI lineage: Eukaryota > Metazoa > Chordata > Mammalia > Artiodactyla > Delphinidae > Orcinus > Orcinus orca. The sequence continues at coordinate 71,402,153 of NC_064567.1, forward strand.
TGGCCCCGCCCAACAGCCTGTAGGCGCTGCTGCTGGGACACCTCATGTCAAACAACTAACGGGGTGGGAACAGAGCCCCACCCATCAGAAGGCAGGCTGCCTAAGGTCTTCCCGAGCTCATAGCTGCCTCTACACAGGGCCCTGCCCACCACAGGGCCAACTAGCTCCACCCACCAGTGGGCAGACAACAGCCCTGCCCTCCAGGAAGGCTGCACCAGCCTCTAGACCTGCCTCCATCCACCAGAGGGCAGACACCAGACCCAAGAAAACCACAATCCTGCCCGCTGAGAACCCAGCCTGCACACCAGCCGGCCAGACCCTACCCTGAGACCAGCTGGGCCCCAGCCCTGCCCACTAGCAGGCCAACACAAGCTTCAGGATACCCCGGACCCCATGCCCAACTGTGTCGGGAACTGACCCCCAACCCCTCTGACACCAGCTGTGGGATCCCTGGGCCTGGCAGCCAGGACCCAGCTCTGCCTGCCAGTAATCCAGCTCTAACCCCCAAACCTGGCTTCACCCACCACTGCAGGGCTAAAAGCCCCAGTGTCTTTTGGACCCTGACTCTGCCCACCAGTGAGCCAGCACTAGCCCTGAGGGCCCCTGGGGTTCTGCATCAGCCACCTCATGACCAGGGCCTGCTAACCAGCACCAGCAGCATCTGTACAAGGCAAGGCCTGACAACCAACTGGGCTTGGGACCAACCAAGCCTACCAGACCACCCACATACTCAGCCTGCCACAACAAAAGGACCCATGCAGCCCTCTTAGGGGGAAACCCCTAAAGCACGTTGCTTGGGTGAGCACACTACAGGTACTCATAGGACATCTCCTACAGAGGCCACGTCTCCAAGGTCGAGAAATGTAACTAACCTACCACATTCGTAAAAATATACACAGCAACTTAGACAGAATGAGGAGGTAAAGGAACACGTTCCAGATGAAGGAATAAGATAAAACCCCAGAAGAACTAGGTGAAGTGGAGATAGGCAATCTACCCGAGAAGGAGTTCAGAGTAATGATCATAAAGATGATGAAAGAACTCAGGAGAAGGATGGATGCACAGAGCAAAAAGTTTGAAGTTTTTAAACAAAGAGCTAGAAATTACAAAGAACAACCAAACAGAGATGCAGAATGCAATAACTGAAATGAAAAATATACTAGAAGGAATCAACAGTCCACTAAATGATACAGAGGAATGGATCAGTGAGCTGGAAGATAGAGTAGTGGAAATCACTGCTGCTGAATAGAAAAAAGAATGAAAAGAGATGAGGACAGTTTAAGAGGCCTCTGGGACAGCATCAAGCACAGTATTATTCCCATTATAGGAGTGCCAGAGGGACTGGGAGAGAAAAAGGGGCTGAGAACATATTTGAAAAACATAATAGCTGAAAAATTCCCTAACCTGAGAAAGGAAACAGTCACCCAAGTTCAGGAAGCACAGAGAGTCCCATACAGGATGAACCCAAAGAGGAATGCTCCAAGACACACTGTAATTAAAACAACAAAAATTAAAGATAAAGAGAGAAATTAAAAGCAGCAAAGAAAAAGCCACAAGTAACATACAAGGTAACTCCCATAAGGCTATCAGCTGATTTTTTCAGCAGAAACTCTGCAGGCCAGAAGGGAGTGGCAAGATATTTAAAGTGATGAAAGGGAAAAGCCTACAACCGAGAATCCTCTACCCAGCAAGGCTCTTGTTCGGATTTGATGGAGAGATCAAAAGCTTTACAGACAAGCAAAAGCTGATTGGAATGGTTAGACTATTTCCAATTAATGTGCTTTCCAATATGATTTTGTTTAAGTCTACCATCTTTTCTATTTTTCCTATCTTTCAGTTATTCACTTTTTTCTCTTTCCTTACCTAGTTTTAAATTAAGTGATATCCTATAGTTTTCAAAATAATCTGTACATTTGGCTCAATAGCTATACTTTTATTTTTTGTTTGGGGTTTTGTTTTGTTTTGATATTTTGCTTAAATTTGGTGCCAAGGTTTTTGTTTTGTTTTGATTTTTTTAATGGTCGCTCAAGAGTTTACAACATGCATCTTTAACATAGTTCAATCTACCATCAAGTAATATTATACCACATCATGTAAAAATTAAAAGCTTTACAGCCTTATGCTTCTACTATCCCCTCCCATTGTAAATATTATGTTGTTGACTGAATTTTGTTCCTTCCTTTAAAGAGTATTGAACTTCGTTTTGTTTGGGAGTTAAATTATTTGCAGATCAGCTTGATTATCTCAAAGCTTAGTTTTAAGTTATATTAGGGCAGGTCTAGGGTATCCTTTACTCTGCATCTAGCTTAGCTTTACTATTAAGCCAGTGTATTTTAATACCTAGTAATGTCCCAGGTGTTCAACAAGGTCTCTGGCTAGTTGGAACTCAAATATCCCCCATTCCCATGTGAGTTCTAGGAATTGCTCAGCTTAGAGCTTCCAGTAGTTTTGAGTCTGATCTCATGAAGTTTCATCATATACATGCATGGTTTAGTAATCAGTCACAGACTCCAGACACCCCAATGCAGACTCTTATGCTCCTTTTCTATTTAGCCGCCTCCTCTCTGGTATTTTGTACTTTCAGTTGCCTCAGTGTCCTAGAACTCTGAACTTTTTCCTCTACGCAGCAAGACTTTCCCTGGGTTCCTCCTCCCTTCCAGAAAATTTCTTCAGGTAGAAACATGGTACAGTCTAAGGTTCATTTTGTTTCCCTACTCTTAAAGATCACAGTCCTGTACTGTCTGCTCTCCAACATCTGAAAATTACGGTTTCATATATTTTGTCCAGTTTTGTAGTTGTTTATATTATAGAAGTAAAGCACAACAGGGTCTGATTACTTTTTCATGGTAAAAGCTAAAGTTCCCGAATTTCCTATTTTCTGTCAACTACAGTGTAACAGAGTGGTGTAAATCCCAATTTTACTACTGCCTAGCTAGGTGACTTTGACCACTTGATTTAAGTTTGTTGAACTTCCTTTTCCTCACCTGTAAAATGGACATAAAAATACCTAAACTACTAGCCCCTTCTGCTTGTTGAGTTAAATATGTTTTTTTGGTTTTTTTTTTTTGCGGTACGCGGGCCTCTCACTGTTGTGGCCTCTCCCACTGCGGAGCACAGGCTCCGGATGCGCAGGCCCAGCGGCCATGGCTCACGGGCCCAGCCGCTCTGCGGCATGTGGGATCCTCCCGGGCCGGGACACGAACCCGTGTCCCCTGCATCGGCAGGCGGACTCTCAACCACTGCGCCACCAGGGAAGCCCTAAATATGTTAATAAACATATCTAGAAGAAGCATCTAAATGTCGATTTTCATTCTCCTTGCAACAAAACTGACTGTGGAACAAGATGATTGCATTAAGCATCAGAAATATAAAAAGCAAAATTTTGTGATATCTATAATGTAAAATGTTCCTTTATGCTCCTGTGTCTTCAAAACACATGCTACGTACTGATTAAAACATGTATCCTAAACTCATACCTGAGCAGACAGTTCCATATGCTTATGTAGACACCAAATATTAACAGAATCAATTTTGTGGAGGCACACTTGGCTTCTTTATGATTATAATCATCATATGAGTGAGATTACTAGAAGCTGTGAAATAAAAGCATTGTATTTGCACTTTCTCAAATAAGACCATCCTTGGCATTAAATTAGGGAGTGCATAAAACTTGTTAAGGGGAAACAGATCCACATCTTTAAGAATCAATACCTAAAATATTTATAATATTCAACACAATTTCTGAGCATCTACTATGTGCTAGTGATTATTAGGTTCTGGAGGAACCAAGATAAACAAGATATAACCCCTCAAGATTAGGAAAGATCAAAACAATAATATTTGGAAAGTGTCATAAACTGTATAGGTAATTAAGAGGGAAAAATGTAAAATCAGAAAACAGAACATGCAGTTACCTTCTTACAGTACTTCATAAAGGCACAAGGTAGATTTCATACTTTGCATGACATTCCCTTCCATCCAAAGTAAAAAATAAATAAAAATCCAAGGCTCCTTCTAACATTTCAATTTCTATTATATTTTTTTATCCACAAAAATTAACTGGTTGAGTGACTGAGTTAATCTTGATGATTAGGTTCACTAGGGATCTGAACCCATCATTATGAGGATGCTTTTAAATAGCTTAAGTCCTTCTTGGCATCTAAGTCTTTGCTATTGGAAGCCACACAATATGAGATATGAAGCAATTACATGGTAACAACATTGAGGCAACCATAGTAGTGCTACTCAAAGGATAAAATGGCACCCTGAAAATCAGTTCATCATCAAAGTAAGACAGAGTCATCTCTAAAGAGGCTTTAAAACCCTTATTATCACATTCTTAGCCTTCTCACAGCTTCTTTAGAGTCATAAAATTATATGAAGTAGTACTTATAACAATATATTGTTCAGTTTGTAACATTTATACGTGTAATATCTATAACGATAATATCACAAAAAGGGGAAAGAGAATAGAGCTCTATAGGAGTAATGTTTCAATATCTCACCAAAATTAAGTTAGTATAAGTCTGATTTTGAGGAGTTAAGATGTATAAAGTAAGCCTTAAGCAACCACTCAGAAAATAATTATTAAAACTATAATGGAAAAAAATTTTAAGTAATTAAAATGTTACATTAGAAAATATTCCACATAAAAGAAAGCAGTGAAGGAAGAACAGTACAACAAAAGAGAAAAGAGATATAATAGAAACAAAAAGTAAATCAGCAGATGTAAATCCAACTATATTAATAATAACATTACATGTGAATGGATTAAGCAACTCAACCAAAAGGCAGAAATTGTCAGACTAGATTGTTAAAAATTCCCAACCCAAATACACAGTGTCTACAGGATACAGACATTAGGTTCAAAGATACAAATAAATTGAAAGTAAAAGAATGGAAAAGGATATATCATCCAACAGCAACCACAAGAAAACTGGAGTGGCTAGAATATCAAGCAAAATATACTTTAAGACAAAAAATGTTTCTAGAGATAATGAGAGAAAATTTTTAATCACAAGAGGGCAAAATCACCAGGAAGGTGAAATAATTATAAATATATATGCATCTAGTGAGATTGTAGCAAAATACATAAGACTTGACAGAAATGAAGGGAGAAATAGAAAACTCAATAGAGACTTCAATACCCCATTTTCAATAACGGATAGAACAACTAGGCAGAACAAGGAAATAAAAGACTTGAGCAAAACTATAACCCAATCACCATTGGACCTACATATCCTTTGCATCCTTTGCATCGTGGATTAGACCAACTGTGGGTCGAAAATATTTTTTTTTAATTCCATAAAGTTCCAAAACGTAAAACTTGGATTTGTCATGCACTGGCAACTAATTACATAGTATTTACATTGTAATTACAACTATTTACATAATGTTCGTGTTGTATTAGGTATTATAAGTAATCTAGAGATGATTTAAAGTATACAGGAGGATATGCATAGGTTATATACAAATATGATGCCATTTTATATAAGGGACTTGAGCATCCTCAGATTTCAATATACTCAGGGGGTTCTGGAACCAGTCCCCTGAGGATACAGAGGGACCACTGTAGACTAAACAGAAATCTATAAAACCTTCCACCCAAAAACAGCAGAATATTCCTTTTTTTCAAGTGCATATGAAGTATTCTTCAGGATAGACTATATGTTACATGTTAGGCCATAGAACATACCTCAATAAATTTGACAGGATAGAAATAATATGTATGTGTGTTCTGACCACAGTGGAATGAAAACAGAGGTCAATTATAGAGAGAAATTTAGAAAACTCAAAAATATGTGAAAATTAAATAGCACACTCTTAAATAAGCAATGGGTCAAAGAAAAAATCAAAAGGGAAATTAAAAAACACTTTGAGATGAATGCAAATGAAGACACACATATCAAAACTTATGGGCTGAATCTAAAGCAGTACCTATAGGGAAATTTATACCTGTAAATTCTTGTATTACAAAAGAAGGACGATAAGAAATTAACAATCTAAACTCCCACTTTAAGACGCTGGATAAAGAAGAGTGAACTAAACCTAAAGTAAGAAGAAGAAAGGAAATAAAGATTACAGTGGAAATTAATGAAACAGAGAAGAAATAATCAATGAAATCAAAAGCTGGTTCTTTGAAAAGATCAACAAGATTGACAAACCTTTAGCTATATTGACCAAGAAAAATTTTGAGGGCTCAAATTTATAGAATCAGAAATGACAGAAGGGACATCCCTACTAAATTTACAGAAAGAAAAAAATAATTATAAAGGAATACTATGAACAGGTGTATGCAAATATATTAGATAACATAGAGGAAATGGACAAATTCCTAAAAGAAACACAGACTACCAAAATTGACTCAAGAATACACAATCTGAATAGAACTAAAAGAAGAGATCTAATTAGTAATCAAACACTTACCCACAATGAAAAGTCCAGGCTCAGATGTCTTCACTGCTGAACTCTACCAAGCATTTAAAGGGGAATTAGTATTAATTTTCACAAACTCTTCCAAAAACTAGAGAGAACACTTCCCAACTCAGTCTGTGAGGCTATTTTTATCCTGATACCAAAACCAGACAATCAGGAGAAAACTGTACACCAATATCTCTTATGAATATGGACATAAACTCATCAACAAAATACTAGCCATCTAGCAACATATAAAAGAATTATACACCATGACAATATGGGATTTATCCCAGAAATACAAGGTTGGTTTAGTATCTGAAAATCAATTAATGTAATATACCATGTCAATAGAATAAAAAACAAAAACCACATTATCATCTCAATAGGCTCAGAAAAAGCATCTGACAAAATCCAACACCTTTTCATGATAAAAACACTCAACAAAGTAGGAATAGAAGGGAATATTGTGAACCTGATAAAGGGCATCTACAAAAAAATCCATGGCTAACAGAATGTTTAATGCTGAAAGACAGGATGCTTTCCCCCCTAAGATCAGGGACAAGACAAAGACGTCGACTCTCACCACTTCTATTTAAAACTATAGCAGAGGCTCCAGGAAAACTACGTACTATAAGGAAATAAAAGGCATCCAGATCTTGTCTGTAGAAAATTCTAAGGAATTTAAAACAATAAACATACAGACAAAAAACTAATACAACTAATACATGAGTTCAGCAAAACTGCAGGATCAATATACAAAAATCAGTAGTGTTTCCATACACTTGCAATGAACAATCTGAAAGTGGAATGAAGGAAAATTCAATTTACAGTAGCATCAAAAATAATAAAACAGGAATAAATTTAACAAAAGTCCAAAACTTATTCTGAAAACTACAAAACACTGTTGAAAGAAATTTAAAATATCTACATAAATGGGGAGGGGGGACGTCCACATTCAGGTATTGGAAGACTTAATAGTTAACATGGCAATACTCCCCGAATTGATACATAGATTCTATGCCCTCCCTATCAGAATCCCAGGGACTTCCCTGGTGGCACAGTGGTTAAGAACCCACCTGCCAGTGTAGGGGACACGGGTTCAATCCCTGGTCCGGGAAGATCCCGCAGAACAGCTAAGCCCGTGTGCCACAACTACTGAGCCTGCGCACCTAGAGCCCGTGCTCCACGAGAGAGAAGCCACCTCAGTGAGAAGCCCGTGCACCACAACGAAGAGTAGCCCCCTCTCGCCACAACTAGAGAAAGCCCATGCACAGCAACGAAGACCCAACGCAGCCAAATAAATAAATAAATAGAATCCCAGCTAACTTCTTTGCAGAAATTGACAAGCTGATTCTAAAATTTATATGGAAATTCAAGGGATTCAGAATAGATAAAACAATCTCGAAAAAACGATCAAAGTAGGAGGATTCACATTTCTCAATTTCAAAACTTAGTACAAAGTAACATTAATCAAGGCAGTGTGGTGCTGTCATAGGATAGACATACAGATCAAATGAATAGAACTGAGAGTCCAGAAATAAACCTATGTGTCTACGGTCAACTGATTTTCAGCAAGTGTTCTAAGATCATTCAGAGGGGAAATAATTGTTGTTTTGGCAGACGGTACTAGGATAACTTGATAGCCACAGGTAAAAGAATGAATTTGGGCCCTTAACTCATAACATATATAAAAATTAACTCAAAATAGATCAAAGACCTACATGTAAAAGCTAAAAATATAAAACTCTTAGAAGAAAACACAGAAATAAATCTTCATGACCTGGGATTTGGCAATGACTTCTTATATATGACACTAAAAACTTGAGCAACAAAAGAAAAAAGAGATAAATTGGACTTCATCAAAATTCAAAATTCTTGTGCCTTGAGGACACTATCAAGAAAGGAAAAGATATCCCACAGAATGGAAGAAAATATCTGCAAATCATATACGTGGTAAGGGACTTGTATCTACAACATACAAAGAACTCATACAATTCAATAACAGAAAGACAAATCACCTGATTTTAAAATGGGCAAAGGATCTGAATACACAGCTCTCCAAAGAAGATATACTACAATGGCCAGTAAGAACATGAAAAGATGCTTATCATTAGCCATCAGGGATATGCAAATCAAGACCACATGAGATTCCACTTCATACACACTAGAATGGCTAGAATCATAAAGTCATAATTATAAAAAGTATTGGCAAGAATGTGGAAAAATTGGAGCCCTCATGCAGTGCGGATGGGAATGTAAAATGGTGAGGCTACTTTGGAAAACAAATGCAGTTCTTCAAATGATTAAACAGTTTTTATATGACTCAGCAATCCCACTCCTAGCAATTTACCCAAGAGAAGTGAACACACACACACACACACACACACACACACACACACACACACAGGCACACATATATATTTACAAACTAAGACTTGTACATGAATCTCTATAGCAGTGTCACTTATAATAGCTAAAATGTGGAAAAAACCCAGATTTCCATCAGTGATAAGTTGATAAACACAAGCTGGCATTTCCATACAATGGGATATCATTTGACCGTAAAAATGAGTGAAATACTGTTATGTGCTACATTGGTGAACACTGATGACATTGATGAACCCCAAAAACATGTTAAATGAAAGAAGCCAGTCACAGAAAACTACATATGACATTAGTCCATTTACATGAAATGTCCAGAACAGGCAAATCAATAAAAACAAAGTAGGTTGGTAGTTGCTTAGGGCTGGGGAATATAGGGGCATAGGGAGATGGTAGTTAAATAATAGATGGTTTATTTTTGAAATGATGAAAATATTCTAAAATTAACTGTTGTAGTCCTTGCATATATTTATGAATATACTAAAAATCTTTGATGTATGCACTTTAAATGGTGAACTGTATGGTATGTGAACTATAGCTCAATAAAGCTGTAAAAAAATTCTACTTTTCAACATACCAGTTGTAGAACTGAACAATATTTAGAAAATTTGAAAGAATCTATGGCCAAATATTTTTCCCCTTGAAGTCTTGAGTTAATAATACCTCTGTTCTGACTCATTTACATGTAATTCATCAACATGGTTTCTAAGGAGGCATTTGATGTCTAAGGGGACTGATGAGATTTTAATTTGGTGAACCTTGGTTGGATGCTTTTCTTTTTTCCCTCTGAACCGTGATGTTGTGCTTGACGACATTAGTTTTAACTTAGTTCTGGAAAGGTTCACTTCCAGTTCCAAACTCAGATCTCAGGAATTGCAAGGGAGTCCTACATTTGGTAAAAATGCGGAACATGTTATTTCCTTTGGTTTGAATGATGAAGCAAGATTACATGTGACACTGATGAGTAAGATAGCAAGTTCAAATGCCTGGAGTTTTTAACCATATGTAAAGTAATACATAGCACCCAAAACATGCTTTGCACTAGTTCTTTTTCCTGTAGCTGGGGCAGTGGTGGGGGGTGAGAAGGGATGCCACATGGGTACTTCCTAGAAGAGGCAAGAGGGACAGTCATAGTGTGTGCTTCTGTTAGCTTAGTCTCACTCAGTGACTCTCAGCTGGCCCCCTTATATGAGTTATGTCTGTGGGAGAGTAATAAAAATAAAATGCACTATGGAGAAGAGACAGTGATTTTGGTGCTCAGTGGGGAAGAGAAAAAATGTGATGTTATAAATCTCATGTTTAATTGTAGAAACGAAGTGAAGCAGAGACACTGACTCAGGGGTATTTAGGAGCCACCAGTGGCCTCAGATCCCCCAGCGTTCCACACTCCTCCAAACATTTCTTGGAGTAGCAAGCATGGTATTATCCTCAAGACATAAAATGATGTACTCGTCGCCCTCAAGCTGAAAAGTTTACTAGGTTTTTCCTGTTGATTGTGTTTAAATGCATTTAAGAGGCAGGAGTATTGTCAAAAGAAGTAGTACGGCTTGCAGAGTGGTATACAAGATATATTTCATATCCTCCTATTTTTCTATTCCCCTATGTCTATACCCAATGGCAACAATTTCAAAACTCTTTGCAAAAACTTGCCAGGGAGTTTCATTTCTAAATCAAACTAGAAACTAACTTGTTAGTGACTGTGTGGTCAGTAACCAAGAAAATAGGGGGCTCTATTTTGTTAGCCCTAAAATCTTAAGTAGTCAGTAAGGTGGTTTTTGTTTTTTGTTTTGTCTTAAATATTTGAAAATAAGGAATCACATAAAAGATTTGTAGGATAATGCTTGGTCCTAGATGTCAGATAGGTGACCTGGTCTAGCTCCCCCTCTGACCCAACAGAAAGAAACCTTTCTATTATTATTAAGTCAGAAACAGTTTTACAATCCTTCTCATTGCTGAGGATTAGCCATCCTTACCTCACGTGCTCCTGAGGGACTGCAAGTGAATAAGATTTACCAAGGGAAGGGGAAGAGGTACAGGGGAGAACCATTCATCCCAGTGACCTAGTATTATTTAGGAATGGAGGTCCAACCTCTTACCCTCACTACACACATACACACTTACACTTTTGTATCTGTGAGTGTGGCTGGGAAAGGATTTAAAATGTGGGAAAGGCTAATAATGAATTCAGACTTCGGGTAGCAAGTTTGTACTGTTAACTGTGCTACAGCCATGTTGTCATTAGAAAGCCGAGAGAGTCTCAGCTTCAAACATGCGTAGAACTGAGAGAAGAAAAGTTCAAAGATGGGGCTTTTCTTCCTTTCCTCAAAAGCTAAGAGTATATTTTTTTCATGTCTTCTGTGATGATAATAATAACCACAATAATAACAAGATGGAATAGTGATTAGGCAGTATGATGGGACAGACACTGGCTTAAGTCCTTTTCATGGATACTCCTACTTAATTTGAATACCTTCTGAGACACATACCATTATTGCCCACTTAACAAACTGAACGTAGAGACCGAGCGCCTTGTAAAACATCATCTTGCTGAGCAGCCACAAGGGAGATTTGAATCGAAGGAACAGACTTTGGAGGCTAAGGGTCTCACCAGTACGTGACAGTGAAAGGGGGATCTGGGGCAAGTGAACAAGACATATGGATGGCCCCATGGTAGTTCAAATCGGCAACCACTTACTGAAAGCCTCCTCTATACAATATTACATACATGGAACCCTGAATATATGTTTGTTCTACCCCATATTAAAATCCACTCAGGAAGTTCCCTGGTGGCGCAGTGGTTAAGAATCTGCCTGCCAATGCAGGGGACACGGGTTCAATCCCTGGTCCGGGAAGATCCCACATGCCGTGGAGCAACTAAGCCAGTGTGCCACAACTACTGAGCCTGCGCTCTAGAGTCCATGAGCCACAACTACTGAGTCCCCGTGCTGTAGCTACTGAAGCCCGAGTGCCTTGAGCCCACGCTCCACAACAAGAGAAGCCACCGCAATGAGAAGCCCACGCACTGCAACAAAGAGTAGTCCCTGCTCGCGGCAACTAGAGAAAGCCTGCGTGCAGCAACGAAGACCCAATGCAGCCAAAAATAAATAAATAAATTTATAAAAATAACTAAATAAAATTCAGTCACTAAAATTAAATATGGAGAGCAAAAAATTTTATTTGATTTACTTTTAGATCTTATTATGCTTTTGGCTGGGAAGAACGGCTTCCAGTCATATACACAATATTTAGTTTATAAAGCATTTAAAAAAAAACAGATGAGACTGAAATTGCAGATTGATAGAAATTATATTAAAATGATTAACAGGTCCTATATAAAATTAAAAGAAAACAAGTCTTCCTGCTGAAGAACCGTCATAGCAGAGTCGCTGCCCAAAATGAGGTCAATCATATGATTTAAACAATTCCTCTAGGGAATGGGAAGGGGACATGAAGAAACAGGAACATTTAAAATATTAAAAAACCCTTCTAGAGACTTGAGAACAATGCAGCTTTCACAATGTGGGTACCAAGTCCCAAACTGCCAAGTTGCCTTTGAGGGTAAGGACACTTAATTGCGATTTTGGATGGATAACAAAACAGACTGTTTTCCTCTTCTCCTACCTCCCCTATAATAAATAGTCAAAGATGCACCCTGTGAAAATACTGCGTTTGGGCTTTGAGGCCATATGCTAACACTGAGAATCTGAAATGGGCTGACTCATGCACCTTGTGAATTTTTTCTTCATTGTTCTGATTAATAAGGTTAGCTGAAGTCAAGTTATGCGAAAATCAGTTGAGAAAAGATGGATGATTTCTCTTTCTTTTCAGAAAATACCACCCAGCTTTTAATTACAAATGCTGTATTTACAACAACAAGCCAATATTTTGTTTGACTTTACTGAGAAGGAAAGTAGAATTTTGACAAATTTTTTATCCTTTTCAAAAAAGCAAGATTTTAAAAATATGATTTGGTTGTAATTAGCCATGTGTCCCCAACCCCATTAGAATGCCATTTTGACTAGAGACAAAGTTGGGTGTAGGTGAGGTCATGGAGCTTTGAACCTGTCAAACTTAAATTGAAATCCTGGCTCAGTCAGTTAATGGCTGTGAAACCCTGGGTAAGTTTACTCAATCTCTCTGAACTACATTACCTTATTTGTAAAATGTGGATTATATACATCACACTGTGAGTTACTTTAAGAATTAATATATATATGCCTAGTATATGCTCTAACTTATATTAACAATTGATCATTTATCTGATGAATTGATTGGCTCACAGGTATGTCTGCTAGTCAAAATGATCTTTGATCTGATTGAGGCTGCTACCAGTTTTAAGTTTTTTTATTATGAACTGCTTTAGCTAAACAATGGACTTATGAGAGACCCAGATATTTTTTGTTGCTCCTGCAATATACGGAATACATGATGAAATAGAGAGTAACTTAGAGCTCTAAATTTCTAGCCTCTAATGTCTAACAAAAACCTTGCTACTTATTCATGAAATATTTACTTAGCTTTCATTCTATGGCTAACACTAGGATTACACAGGTGACCAAAACAGACAATGCTCTACCCACATAAAATTTACTTAAGGGGAATGGATAGGGATGAGAGAGTCAGAGCTAGCAGGTTGGAGAGGCAAGAAACAAAGGCTATAGGGAAATATAAGGCAAAGTTATAGATGAGGTTGTGGATTATTTGTGTGGTTTGATCTAAGAAAGAACAGATGTTTGAAGTAACTCTCCCCTTATACAATGAAAAAAATGTTTTTTAGGTTATTTAAATTTTATCATCTTTGGTGTCCACTTCTGATTTTACTTCAGTTTTTGCTTAGTTTATTTAATCCAAAAGTTTTGTCAAGATATCCCCTAGGAATCCCATCTGTAATTGTCAGGATTGTAAATTGAATACATTTTAACTTTTCTGCAATGCCAGCTGGAGTTAAGGGAAGAGATTTCTTCTTCAAGGTATTTGAGGCAGAATTTTTCAATAGACTTTATTTTGTTTTGTTTTTTTGTATTTTTGCGGTACGCGGGCCTCTTACTGTTGTGGCCTCTCCCATTGCAGAGCACAGGCTCCGGAGGCGCAGGCTCAGTGGCCATGGCTCACGGGCCCAGCCGCTCCGCGGCACGTGGGATCTTCCCGGACTGGGGCACGAACCCGTGTTCCCTGCATCGGCAGGCGGACTCTCAACCACTGCGCCACCAGGGAAGCCCTCAATAGACTTTAGGGGGAAAAAAAAAAGGGCTCTGTGACGGGCTGAGTTGTGTCCTCCCAAAATTCATATGCTGAAGTCCTAACCTCCAGTACATCAGAATGTGACTCTATTTGGAGACGGGGTTTTTAAAGAGGTAAAATTAAATGAAGTCATTAGGGTGGAGCTTAATCCAATATAACTAGTGTCCTTATAAGAAGTGAAGAGTAGCAACGACCTAAGTGTCCATCGATGGATAAATGGATAAAGGAAATATGGTATATATAGATATAGATTGATAGGAAAGTAGATAGATATTAGAAAATTACTCAGCCATAAAAAAGAATGAAATCTTGCCATTTGCAACAACAGGGATGGACCCCAAAGCCATTATGCTAAGTGAAGTAAGTCAGACAGAGAAAGAAAATATGTATTCCACTTATATGTGGAATCTTAAAAAAAACAAAAAGACAAGCTCATAGATACAGAGAACAGACTGGTGGTTGCCAGAGATGGGATGGAGGGTGGGAGAAATGGGTGAAGGGGGTCAAAAGGTATAAACTTCCAGTTACAAAATAAATGTCAATGAGATAAATGTACAGTATGGTGATTATTGTTAATAAAACTGTATGGCATATTTGAAAGTTGCTGCAAATAGATCTTAAAAGTTCTCGTCACACACACACAAAAACATAACTATGTAAGGTGAAGGCTGTTAACAAGAAATGGCATGGTGATCGTTTTGCAATGTATACAAACATCGAAGCATAATGTTGTGTACCTGAAACTAATATGTCAATTATGCCTCAAATATAAGTGAAATACATAGAAATACACAGAAGAGAGACCATGTGAAGACACAGGGAGAGGATGGCCATCTGTAAGGTGAGGAGAGAGTCCTCAAAAGAAACCAACTCTACCCCAAGTGAATCTTGTACTTTTAGCCTCCAGAATTGTGAGAAAATAAATTTCTGTTGTTTAATCTCAGTCTGTGGTCCCTGTTATGGAAGCCCTAGCTAACTATTATGAGCTTCAAAGTAATATGAAAGCCATTTAGCCCATTTGCCTACTCAGTCATTTACTTTTCAGATTATCTGACTTCAGCTCATAATAAAGACATAGAATTATAAGTGTTGTTTAAAATTTATGAAAAGCCTCAGTCTTCACCCTCTAGGACCAAAGATGTGCTTTCCTACTCCAACTCCCTTGGGTTTTTTTTTCCCCATTTGTCAGAAAGGTAAGGTATCAGACTAGGACTAGGCCTCTACATTTCTTCTTTATAAAAGAGGAAAATCATTCAGAAAAAAAATGACATTTCTATTTTGATTTTCGAGGTCTTACTGGAATGCAATATAAAAGTTACATTCTATTTTGCAGAGGAAGAGATAAATCTGAACTGCAAAACTATCCTAGTGGAGATTGAAAAAAAACTTTGTCCAGTAATTATTCCTTAATTTTCATTTCTCTCTCATTTCTCTCTCCTGTACTAGCCACAAAAAACAAACAAACCAAAACAGGCAACAAGGGTAACAGGTTACTAAACTATATCTGTCTGCAGGTGATGATTTGGGATGGTATCGGCTAGTTCTTTTTCATGGATACCTCAGAGTTTAACAGAAAGTTGAGAATGCTGGACCAGCAGAGCAGGAAATTCCTTACAAGCCCCCACTTCCACATCTGCTGCCTCTTTTTAAATCCATTGACTGTAGAGAACAAACTTATGGTTACCAAGGGAGGAAGAGGGGGTGGGACGAATTCGGAGATTGGGATTGACATATACACACTACTACGTACAAAATAGATAACTAATGAGAACCTACTGTTGAGCACAGGGAACTCTACTCAATGCTCTGCAGTGACCTAAATGGGAAGGAAATCTAAAAAAAGAGGGGATATATGCATACGTATAACTGATTCATTTTGCTGTACAGAAGAAACTAACACAACATTGTAAAGCAACAATACTCCAATAAAAACAAATAAATCCACTGACTGAAGTTCAACAGTATCCCCAAGTTTCCTCCAGTTCATCTGTCAGTTAGCAGTTCCCTGCCAGTGACTCCATAGTTTTGGTAGATGAAAGACCTGCAAATCCTTTTTGCCAAAAAGATTAATACTGTCAAAATATTTGCAAAGAGGTAATGAGAATGGAACACTAATCATATACAGTCTGTGCCACACATATACATACAGTTATCAGAGTAGTACATTTGTAAAGTGCTTTATATATCTAACTTCTTAACCATTCACTCGTATCATCCTCAAGACAACTGTTTCAGTAAGTAGGCAGTTATTGTCCAGGTCTTGCTGACTTCTAAGAGGGTGTGAGAGAGGGGTAGACTAATGGCAGAGATGTCAACTGACTCAATAAACAAATAGGTGCACCTAGAACCCAGGTATACTGTTCCCCATCTAGTGCATTCAACCATGTAAAAGTACGTAAGAGCTGTGCTTATGTGCATACATTTGACCTTTTTAGACAATGTGAATATATCAGCAATATTTTTTAATCTGGTAGTTTGATTGAAATTACTGATCAATCAAGTGAAAAGAGTTACTGTGGTTGTAGATGTAAAACCATTGCCTTGGGGGTCTGTAGTATCTGGGACACAGGTGTGCTTTGTTATGTGAGGGGGATTCAGGGCAATTAATGTTTTCTTTCTCCTGTTGCCTATTTAGCACACAGCAAGGCTGGCCTGTTCCAGAATCCTCATGTGATCCTTGATTGCATTACAAAATATGATCAAAAGACTCCACCTCAATGGGCATGATTGTGCTGCTTGCTAAACTCAATGGCAATTTATTTAAATATGATACTCTGCAGGAGAACTCCTTCAAAGAAAAGGCACAACAGGCAGTTTATCATTTCCATGCGAGGCGTTTCGAGTTATTGCCTCTTGAAAGCATTGGGGAAACAAGGATAATGCTGGTGGAAGAGTTAAAATGTGACATGATCATAAGACCCACTCTCTATGAACAATGCTAGTTATGTCCTAGAGTTAATAGCTTGGTGGTCCCTTCTTAACACAAATCAGCCTTCCAAACAGAGGAAAGAGATGGGTGTGGGTGGTAAGGAAATTAGGAGCATGGATTCTAGACAATAATGCATCTGAGATAATCGAGTGATGCAAGCACATTACTATTCAGTGTGTGGCAGAGTGCCGCTAATTCACTAAAAAGCTAAGTCAGGCAAATATAAATTAAAGCATGTGCAGGACTGGATTGTAAAAAATAAGAGCAATTAGCATTGCAGTATGTGCACATCTGCAATAATCCTGTTTGATGCATCTTCTATTAATTAACTTTATTGGAAGAAAAAAAAATCAGGTCAACAGAAGGAAATGCACAGCTTTTGGCCACTACAAAGCATTTCCAAACATTGACTAAGTTTGCCATGTAAATGTGTCAAATGTCCTCCTTTAAACCTAGAAAAGCAAAATGCTTCTTATTTGCAAAGCTGTGATTTTTTTAAGCCTACAAAGTTTAATTTTTAGAAGTGCATTATGACAACTTCTGTTCATGTACTCTTTTTTCTCCCTGGTGATGTGCTTCCTGTGTTTATGAGGGAAATTATGTTAAAAAGCAGGTTGAATAATTTCATTTATTTACACATGAACTGCAACCCAATCAAATCTATGATTTGGAATATGTAATATGAAAAATTATAATTATGCCCCTGAATCTGGAAATACTTTATTGTATAATCTTAATTCAACAATGTGTTTTAAATATTTCCATATTCAAATATAGAAAACAAGATTTTAGATCTAAATATATAAAGATTTAATCAACATAGAAAGTATTTTTAGGATGCAACAATTCTTCCCAAAGTATAAAAATAATTTAATTCCTAGTTTAGTAGGCTGTTAAATATTTCTCACTAAATATTTGCTATTTTACCAGTATTTTCTGAAATCACTAGTATAGGGAGGCAAATTATCAGTTTTCAATGAATTGAATTGTTTACTAAGAAATCAGTATTTCTTAAATATATCATTGATTACGTCTCATTCTTACAGTCAGTTTGCTTTTAGCACAGATCTCTAAAATAAAAATTGTATTTGGGGAGGTAATATTTACATCAAAAAGCAAAAATTATTTTTCTTAAGTAAAATTGGAAGTAATCTATGATTTCTAACTTAAGTAAATTCATCTTTATTTTTCTGATTCCAAATGGGCTTACTTTAAATAACTGATTACAGTTGGTTTTCACCGCCTTTCTTTTTCATTTACAAAGAAGGCAAATAATATGCTTGTATATGAAGCAATATATGAATTAATTATCATTGTTTAATTCTTTTGACAAAGCTCCAACTCAACAGAAATACTTTTAAAAGTGCACTATTACCATTATATGACGATGCACTTAGATAATGCCATCAAGGGTATACCTATAATTCAAGAACTGCCAGTCTTTCTATATTTGTAGTTTTTAAAAATTTAAAGCATTGTACTTAATCCAATATGATATTTTGCTGTAAATTAAGCTTAATCGTGATAATAAATTGTATATTTAATAATTTATTGATATTGATATTCTTGATATTGATATTCTTATTAAAAATTCAAAATATGTTTTCTGAACTAAATGATAATTAAAATTTAAAATGCAAACAAGCATTTGAGGAAACTTGCTATGCAATTTAATACAATAGAATAACAAACCAGATGAAATGTTTTCATCAATAAAAATTTGCTCTCTTGACTGATTTATGAATTTCAGTTTTAGATGATTATATGTAAGATAATGTTTGAAAAAACTATAAAAATATGTCACTACAACATTGAACTTTTGCTTTCTGTGTTGTATACATAAAGGAGACTTTTTTCCTGAGACCTAATCTGTGTGAATAGCCTGAATCTCTGGCCTCTGAAGTGAGATCAGTAAGATAGAAGGACTTGAAAGTATTGCTTCCCCCATACATTATAAGCAAAGATTGTGCAAGTGAATATTACTTCTAAAATCTCATTGGAGAATATCATTTTTGTCAAGTTCATATGGCTGGATACATCTACACTACAGATCAGAATGTACATTGTCATTTTAGAATTTGTGACTTTTGTCTACATATTAAGGTTAGACAAGAATTGATGTTTACAAAGACTTATTTCATATTAAGGAAATGTGATTAGTGTCTGAGAATTGTACTAACCATGTGTACCCTCTACCATACCATCTTGCCAATACTTTCTTATTTTATTATTTTTAAAAATATTTATTTATTATCTTTTTTTTTTTTTGGCTGTGCCAGGTCTTAGTTGCGGCATGCATGTGGGATCTAGTTCCTTGACCAGGGATCGAACCCGGGCCCCCTGCATTGGGAGTGCAGAGTCTTAACCACTGCACCACCAGGGAAGTCCTGTCAATACTTTCTTTTAAAAATTCTTACATCTATGTGCACTAGGCACTACCTGTCATTCTTCAGAGGTCCTAGGGTCCCTTGGACATAGAGCCAGATCAGAGCTTCCACATTAACTCTCAATTTCCTGGCTCTTTCAGGGCTTCGGCAGACTCATAATGTCTCTTTAGCATTGGGTTTTTTTGTGGTTTAATATTTCTAAAAGCAGTAAATTATTTCCAGTGTACGTAAAAAAGACAAATTTCTCTGTGGTTAGTGACCACAAAACAAAACAAGAAACAGAAATACTTCAGAGCACGAATCCTAAGAAAAGTTTCAAGTTTTAAACTCTTACTTTGATGTCATATGTGAAAAAGGAAATTTTGATAAAGAATTGCGAACTATACTATGTTAAAGAAGCCTTGAAGCTAATATACGTTCCTATGTCTATCATTTTCATTACCAATAATAAGCATGCTAATTGTTAGGTAAACACACACACTCATTGTCTCTCATAGGCATATAGCATAGCTATGAGCTGCTGAGCATGATTAATATTGACTAGTAAAGATATCTTATGATTTAAGATAGACTCAACCTTCAATTTAAGGGCTTTATAACAAATAGTTTTTTTAACAAGAAAGTATACTAGTAGCAAATGAGTTTTTAAAGCAATGAGATGTTACTGATTTATCACTGCTTTTGTATTTGCTCCCAGATCTCATTATTATTTTTGTTTTTAATTATAATAATTTGAAGTTCAGAAAGTTTCTGGATTTTAAAATAATGCCTCCACTTCACAATTTTTAAGTGATACTTTTAGAAAATATATTTTAATTGATCTTGTAGATTTAAAGTTTGGCAACTGACGGAGAAAATTTCTTGACAAGCTAATTGACAATGGTAATTTAAAACTGTATTTATTGAAGCATCGTTAGAGATATTAGATCATAGAATGACAGAATGATAATGCTTGTGTTATAATTTACCATGCTCCCCAATTTTAGAGAACCGTATGCTCAGATAAATTCAGTTAATTGGCAAACAGCACAGCTAATAAGTGGAGGAGCTTAGACTTGCTCTTTTTTTCATTTACATTCTAAATTAACTTAACAAGTGTAACTTTTATTTGGGGCAAAATTAATAATGCAAGAGGATGTTATAATTTCAAAACAAAGATACATAAGTGAACGAAAAGAACAGCATTAAGGGTTTCATTACTCTATACAATAAAGAGGAGAGAAAAAAGCATGCTTAGATTACATGATAAAGCAGCAAGATTTTCTGAGCACCTTTCCTTGTTTCATATTGCTAAACCTTCACCTTCTTTCTCAAATTTGGCCTCATTCATAGAGAGAGCACTAAGCAATAGAGATTTTGTGGCAGAGAGAGATCAATAATGACAAAATGCAGTTCAGATTCTAGACTCTCAAACTCAGGCAAAGTAACATAATCAAGTTTTTTACTTTTTTCCATCATTGCTCCTGCTTTTTTCTGCATATTTCTTCTGGGGCAGATCAAAACTAAGCTGAGACCCTAGATGGTATGTACAGATAAAGAAAATGGGCATATCACTTAGAGATTTTTACCCCTTATATGGTAAAACCAATGTTATATACAGAACAGCTTTTTCCAAACTGTCTAAATTACATATTTTGGATCTGAGAATTTCTAAACCTAGAAAAATAGGGAGACACAGACCCAAAATTTATATATATATATATATATATATATATATATATATGGCTACCAGTAAGATGGACCAATGACAGCTTTAGGATATATGATATCAGAATTGTTCTAGAACCTTGCTCTGACTTTTTGTGATAATCCTTTATGAAAGATAGGTTTCACTTTAGAAACTGAAATTGAATAGTAAATAAAGAAAAGAAAAACAAAACAAATAATTTTTTGACTAATAAATTATTTTGTTTCAAATGTATAATTATTCTCAGATGAAAACTACAGTCTCATTTATTATGAAGTCCTCTCTATTAAAATACTTACATATTCCTTCTATTAGCTCTTCTTAATGGAATAAAATACAGAAGTTACTTTACTTGCAAAAGCAGAGTTGGGATCCCTGCTCCAAACATGACAATGAGTTTTTAAACTAAAAGTAAATTATGATATGGTGTCCCAAGAGGATATTAAAACATTAACGTTAAGTAGAATATCACAGTCGGAACTGTCAAGCACTGAGTTAACAGTAAATCATATAGTGATGCCAAAGAGGAATAATCCAGACTCCAGGGCTCTTCAGACTAATAACTATGATGCTGAAGCAAATGACTATGTTTGGAGACAATGAGGCAAAACAAAATTCCAGGAAAGAAAAAAGATAGTCATAAATAAGATATAAATGAAAAATGCTTTTAAGTTTTAAAATGTGCACATGGCTTAAAGAATATATATATATTCATTCATATATATTTATATATAATACATAAAACATCATACCTGTGCTTCCTGGCTGAGATCAACACATGCTCTCTTATTTAAAAGGAATGGAACTTAAAGATCACACTTCCAATTTCTATGTGCCAGGGATATTCCTTTTTTTTTTGACTCACTAATTTGACTAGAAGTTGTGTGATTTTTCTGGAGAAGACACGCACGCTTCTTTATGTCCAACATTTCCAAAGTTGCTACTCTACTCTCCTCCCTTGCATTGGAATCTTGTCTAATATGCACAAGGGTGCCATTTCTTAGAGGTGTTCATTCTGAAAGGAGAAGAAGCAGATAGGTGGGACGTCAAAGAAAGACAGCCATGCTAATGGTCTGGTAGATGTTATGACGGTTTCCAGCAGTAACAAAGACTCCACTGTGTGCCCTCAGGTAGGTCACTTAACCTGCGGTGTCACAACTGCTCCACCTGCAAATTAGATAATCACCTTTGCCACCCATCTTCCTCTCAGGGTTGTTTTGAGAATGTCATAACTGGTCATTTGTTTGATCTATTTAAGAAACACTCAATGCCCTTGGACCTCTGAATGTGCATACCCAAGTGCAAGCTCAGTTATGAAACTACATCCAACAGGAATGTTTCCTTACTGAAAGAGACAAAGGGCAGCCAATTGAAGAATGCCAGACCCAAATGACATCTTGAAGGCCTTTGAGATTCTCAGATGAAAGGCTTTATATAAAAATAAAGTATTGTTATTACCTAGGCAAAGAAAAATGCATGCGTTTTTCTGTCAGTGTTCAAAAGCCAAAATATAGCGGTGCCCTTTGCTCCCCTTTGATATTTCCTTTGCATTTAGTTTGATGACAATATAGATAAATCCTCTATTTGGTGCCATTGGACCTGGGTTACATTTCAGTATGTGGAAAATGACGAAATGAAAGAGAGAAGCCTTTGAAAGAAAGTGAAAATAAATGTAATAGCCAAAAGCCAAATAATAGTCAAAGTATATTTAAAGTCTATTAAAGAGCAGCAGTCAGGGTATCAAATGCACACTCTCTCATCCTCTGTGGTCAGCCTACTATGTGGACCACCTGCCTTAAATTACACAAATTCACCGCATCCCTGGAGTGAAGGGGGGAAGGCAGGAGAAAAATGGGGGTGGAGAAGCAGCTTTCTCCATTCATACTAATCATACCAAATTTTAAATATTTTTCAAATGCCTCTTTTCAATTCACAATCAATTATACTTCAATCTCTAAACTGCCACTCTTGGGTTTGGAATATGTGTGCATACATGCAATAAGTAAGTAACTTGGAGTTTCAGTTTTTCAGTAGATACTGATTGACACGTATTGTTTAGTTATCAGTGATTATGCTGTTTTAGGAGGTGACAGGGCAATGTAGAGCTGTTTATGGCACAGGAATATAGGAAAATGGAACCCCAATTGGCTGGAGTAGGAGATGATACCCTTCTGGGTAGACTGCCCCAGTTTGGTTAAGAAGCACATGTGGAGAGTCTGAGTTTGGACCTTTCATAGAAATCAAGTGGAATCAATTTCAGGGACATGAAAATGCACTGATAATAAGCTAGCCAGATTCCTTATTAAATTTGACAATGATTGCTTTTGGGGTGCCAAGACTGCTACATATAGTTGTGAGGGATGTTCATTGAACAAAGGCACTTGTCCATGGGGAAATGGGGCCTGAAATCAGCCCTACTCTGACTGCTTTTACAGGCAAGCCATATGCTGCAGGGGAAAAAAATAAAAGCTACCCTTTGCTTATTCACACAACGAAATCACATACGACAATGGCAGCTATGGGCTCCAAACAGAAAGACACTCTAAAACACTTGAGTTGAAATAAATGTCTGAATATCAGTGATTTAATAAATGTCTTATTTTGTGCTTACTTGGGTTTTCATTCTAAACAGAAACCTGAGAGACAAGTATATGAATTCCTCCGCTGTAAGAGTATGGGACTGTCATATTGTAATTTTTTTGGTTCTTTTACATGTGGATTCTGCTTCTCTCCCTCAGTTTCCCTATTAGTATAACAGTGATGTTAGTTCAAATCAACAAAAATGCCATCTGACAGGTGTTAAGCAAGGTGCTGGGATTATAATAGTGAGCTGGATAGGCACCTGCCTACAAAAAGTATAAAGTCTAATAAGCAACTATTAATCTATAGGATTTTGCTACAGATTGATGAATGTGCATTGAAAAGAAATAAAAATAGCAAAGGCAAAAAAAAAAAGTGTTCTTGGACTCACTCTACTCTCTTTGTCAAGTTTCCAATTTTAGAATGCTAGATGGAGAGGGACCATGTTTGCCCCTCCACTCCACACTTAGGAGAAGTCCTAATTTTCTGCACTGCTTCAGAATAGCAAACAAAACTGGGGGCGAAGTAACTACTGTAAGGGCCTCTGTGCACACGCAGCAAATAGCCACAGGTGAGACCAGCCTTCTGTGATTAGGGGCGCCTTTGTTTGTTTATGATAGGCATGACACAGTCACTTCCACATAGGCTTCAGACGTTAGAGAGAACTTCAAGAAATGTTTGTTGACTGAATAATCATGCATCTGTTTAACACAGTATCATAGTGGCCACCCACACAGCCTGTCGCTTGGGGAAAAGTCCTTGGGAAAGAGTGAACATTTCGAAATTGCTTCTGCAGATCTACCGATGTTTAACTCTAGCTGGAAAATCTGACAACTGGGCAGATATGTTCTAGGAGTAAGTGAGAGTCACTTGTGGTCATATATTTGAATAAGTTCACACACTCTTTACCTAGGTTGTTATTTTTCTGAATTGTGCTGCCTATAATCTGATTTCAAGTTGTTCTTTGCATCAGTAACTCAGGAAAACAAAACCCACTAGGAAAGCATGTCAGACATGAGAATAGCATTGCAGATCACAAATTCAAAAGGCCTCTGGGAACATTTGTACAGAGTAGGAAAACCCACTTATGATCACTTCCCTTTGGTTTTGCCTCATTCCATAATCACTCCATGGGGCAAACTGTACTCCTGGTTTTTCTACCCAACAAACAGTTTCTGCACATGCTAGTTAAATTATCTTTCTTTTTCCAACAGTCTTGAATTCATAAGAGTATTCTTAGTGGTAATTATCCTTATAAAAGGCAAAAATAATGGTCTTGGGGCATTTTTCCACAAACAAGGCTTTGTATCAGTAATTGTAAAAATCAAAATAAAATAAAAAGTACTCTGAAAGGTACACATATTCATAATATTACTATTGGAATTTTTAGTATAAATAAAGACATACTTATTTTCATTCTTAGGAAAGGAAAAGATAAAACAGCTAAATAGGATCCTGGCCTTTACAATTTACCAGGTGTTATGTCTATGCCGAGTAGTGTCCAGCCTCATTTATCAGTCGTGGTCTTCTCTACTTTGTTTATGCAAGACTTTGTAGTAAAAGAGAAAGATAGTGAGCCTTGGAGGATAGTTGCTCAGCTGGAAGTAATGGGTAGTTCTAGTACACAGGCCAATTCTGGAGTTTACTAACCTGCTTAAAATCTTAAAATCACGCCCCCAAGTAGAGAAAAAAAGCACTGGACTAGGCCCAATTAGTCTTGGACAAATATCCTAAACACTCTGGACTTCAGAGTCCTTTGCCATAAATTAAATGGTTGAATTAAATGAATCTAAACCTTGAGAGAAATGGAGACTTCATAGCCATGGTAGAGAGCCCACTGGTAACCAATCAAGGAAGATATGCAAATCACCATCAGACTAAAATTGACCCTGGGAACCTGTTGTCTAGGGAAGCAGATAACCAGGTACCCAAAGCAACTCTTGAAGGCACTGTGAAATGAACCACAGGGAAAACTGGAAATAATGACAATGCAGTCAAAACGACTACCAATATCAGGATTTATCGAAGGATTGGTCCAAAAGCAGTAGCCAACCAGCAGATTAACCTGCAATTCAGCTGTTAAAGTTTGCTGTCATTTCTTAGAATGCAGAAGTCCTATGTAAGCTATAAGTGGGAAAGAAGCTGCAGCTCATAAGTGGAAAAAGAGATTATTCCAAGTCTCACGTGGGTCTTGTTCATCACAGCCAACTACAGAACCAACCTATGTCACCATAGAGCTGACACCACCTATGTCACCTTCCAGTGTAAAGGGCCATCTCTCAACACGGCAGAATTATAGGTTGAAAGAATATTTGGATGAAACATTTCAGAAGGCAATTTGTGTTAGCTATTAAAAATTTAAAATGGCCACACCAGTGTACACCTTCCCTCCTCCCCCCAATGAAATAACATTTGCTATGGTAGACATGACAGTCTTCTACAGAAAATAAATGCCAAACACATAGGAGTTCAACACTAATTTCTCCTTACACAGAATGCACATGACCCCTTTTACCACCAACCTGTCTTTCATGCTAGTTTTAGAAACCTGGTCAGAAAAAATAAAAATTTCTGTGGCTTGTGAAACTTTTTTTGGGGGGGTGGTATAAGGTCTTGACCAGCAAATATGAAAATATATTGTTTGGTTTCCTCTCAATATCAATACTTAGTATCGCATTTTGGGTCTTGTAAGTGCTCCCATATGTTTCAGAAATAATTAAATTTTTATTGACATTTTGGCCTGCCTCCTAAAGATGAATATCCTTCAGCTGTTAAACATTTGATAAGATTGAAGTTGGGAAAGTTTTTTATTTAATATTTTTATGCTCTTGAATATATACATACAGAAAAGACAAGAGGTGACCTGAGTCTTTTTATGTGGTGATGGGAACTCTAGGAAAAAGCAGTGACTTTCAAAAACTCTCAAGCTGCCCTTTGAGAGAGAGGAGGGGATAATCAGTACACCTTCTGTCATATGATTAAGCTTATCAAATCAGGATCGGTTCTACATAAGCCAATAAACTGATCTGGTTCCTTGTTTGGTGACGGTAATGAAGAACCAAGAAAGCTTATGCATTGGGAAATAAGGTTTTTAAAAAGGCTCTCAAGTTAACCTATTCTCTTTCACCCAGGAAATCAGCCTTCTTTTCCATTGGGAAAACAAACCTCTGACTTTCAAGTTACTAACGTCGAAGGGACATGGGAGGAAGGGGGGTAAAGGTTCATCAAAAAAAATACTGAAATGGTCAGACACTGTTCCCCAAATATACAGATTCCCAGCCTTGTGGGATTCTAAGCAAATAAGCAGACTATCACTCAGGCCCAAACCTTCCTCTGTAAGCAGACATTTGCTAGCGGTGCCCTGGCCTCGACCCTCCTCACCGCTGGTCTTCAAGCCTGCGCGGCTAATTCCTTCCGTAATTTGCCTTCACCTTGGGAAAGAAGAAAGAAAACAGTTTCTCCTCCGCAATCCCCAATCTGTTACACTTCGAAAGGAGAAGAAATGGCTGGAAAACCTCTCTCGTTTCCTCTGGGAAAAGCGTCCGCTGGAGGCTACTGTGGGTCGGGCCCACCTTTAGCTTCAGGTTGACAAATATCTTTAGCGCGTTCTCAGTTCTGTCGGCCTTAGGGGTCCCCTAAAATCGCGCTAGCGTCCGCCCTGTCTGACCTGCCCCCCTGCAGCGGCGCACATTTCAGCTTTTCAGCTTCCCGGTGGAGCTCACAGTAATTGAGTCGGGAGGGTTATTTTTCCTGGCCTCGCTTCGCCGTCCAGAGACGGCAGGGAGCTTTCGAGAAGACATCGCCTCCTACCCCCTGACGCCCCGGCAGCTTCTGAGCGCCGCCCGGGCCTCCGCCCCGCGGGAACCAGAACAGCGATTCTGGCGGCCGCGGCCAGAGGCTGAGGCCGGAGGGTGAAACCACCAGGGGTCCCAACGGAGGGCTTATTCCCGCCCCGCTTCACACTTGGGGTCAAATCGTATTAACACCAAACCACCAACGGGGAGGGAGCAGGTGGTTAATTGCATAAAATAGTTAACTGCAAGAAACTAACTTTACAGGCGGGTGACTTGGTTTCCCTCCGTAGCTTTGTCATCATAAAAAGAAGGGCCCTCCCTCCTCCTTAGTTGGAAGGCGGGGAAAGGTTATCAGCTGCTCCAGAAGAAGGCTGGTGCACACTGTCAGTTTAGCGTGGCCGGCAGGCGGGCGCGGTAGGCGCGCGGGCTCCCGGTCCGCGCGGCTCTTGAAGGCAGGTTTCCCTCACCCCTGCCTGGAAGGTAAGAGCTCTGGCATCTGGAAGTGTCAGAAAGGAGCCTTTCGCCATAAATCATCCTGAAAAGCATTCAAATCAGACAAGCGTCTAGAGACCCCTTAGACACTCCACCCCCAAAATCCTAGATCAAAGTGAAATTCCTGGAACCATAAACACCTATTATAAGCAAAATCCTCCTTATCTGGAGGATGCTAAAACCGAGGAAAGAAAAAGGGGTAAGGGACATTGCCGCTGTGAATCCCCCGCACGAAATTCACAAACCTATCTTTTCTTAACATTGTCAACTGCTTTCTTGGAGACAGCCAACCACAGCGCTTCTAAACTCGCCCAATACGCGTTTCTGGAGTACTCGGAACAGCTGGCGGGAGCGTTCTGCACGCGGGACTGGACATTCACTTTTGCTTGTTTTTTCAACCAGCAGGAGCAGGTGCGGGAGAGTCCGGGGTTTGGGACGTGGGAGGCGGAGAAAAAAAAATCCGCTTTGTGGTAGTTTAGAGGACAGCAACCACTCGCTACATACAACTCTAGCGCTGCAAACCTAGTTGTTCGAAACGTAGCAAAACTCCGAACAGAAAACACCCGCCCAGGCAATTTCTGCTCTCGCTGAACTCCCTGGGCTGCGTTACATTTGCACCTAACACTTTGCAAATTTCCGAGATCTCGCAAGAGGGATCATCAGAGGGACGAGAACACTAAGAGGGGACCTGGAAGGGAGATGTCTTCGATTCAGAGAGAGCAATTTTCTCGCCTCGGAAATGAAAAGACCCCAGCTTTTTCCCACGAATTCCTTGGTCAATCCAAAATCTACCGATTGTACTGAAATCTCAAGTCTGGATGGAGCACGGATGGCCGGGCCCGGCGTCTACGGCGGAAGCTAGGGGGTGGGGATGGGGGTGGGGAGGACCGGGCAGGAGAGACCTCCCCCCACATACATTCCCTGGTGGGAGACGCGCTGGGCGCGCGGATTCCGCGAGAGGGGGCGTCATGAACCCCGCGGGCTGCGAGCGGACACCGGGGTTGAGATTATTCGACACGTGTCTTTCACTCCTCACAATCCATTTCTTACGCGTGATTTACGAACGAAACGCTTTGATCAGGCTCGGTTTTATCTGTCCACTACTTACGACAGACGCGGCTGCTAAAATGCCTCGTCCCAGCTGCCTAAAAGTTTACCCCCCCCCCCACTTCCCAAATGCTGTTTCTTTTTCCCTGGCGATTCCTCACCCCCTGCCTCTTCGCTCCCCTCCCCTACCCCCAGCCCCATTTGCTCTATTAGTTGCAGCCCCTCCGGGTGTTTTAAATCAACAAAAAAGCTCCGGGCAGGGTCAGCTGGGAGCCAAGGCAAGCAGATTTGGGGCACGCCATCCCCTTGGTGCCACAAGTGTTGGGGTCCTAACAAGGCTTCCAGCCAGGGGCCAGGAGAACTTGCTCCCCAAGTGCGGCGGCCCGCTTTCGAAGGGAGAAGGCGAAGCCCTCGTAGTTAATTCCCCGGGGGCCTGGCTTTGCTAAGAGAAGGGACCAGAGTCGGGATGCAGAGGGCAGCAGTCCACGGTTATCTGCGGGGGCCGGTACTCACCAGAGCAACCACTTTGGCTTAATTGGGGAGGAAAGGAGGCAGCGGGAGAAGGGGGAGAGGGTATCACGTTACAGAGCCTCCTGCTTCCTAATAGGTAAAGGAAAAGCGGAGTCTCAGAAGCGGTTATTAGTAGTAGATTTGTGTGTGTGTGCGCGCGTGGTAGTAGTATTTCATTAAAACCATATTCTGGAACAAAGAGTTGTTCTTTCATGTTTCTTTGTTATTACTCTGACAGGAGTTCTAAAAACAGGATTTTCCAAATCAAAGGATCCCTGGAGTCTTCTGCCCCCTCCCAGCCCCCCTTTCCTTCACCAAACTGCTCTTGGTATCATTATCCCGGTAAGGATCCTTATACTCTTGATTTAGCCGGAGGACATTTAATAGCTGACTGGATTAAATATTGCAGACTCCAGCCTGGGCCATTTGAAAATCCGGGTCGTGGACTTGCCTTCAGAGAAGGAAAACTGATCTGTGAGATGTGTTTTAAGTTTCACTCAGTCGGGGCCTGGAGGAAAGGAAGAGGAAGAAGGATTCTCTGCTCCAAGTCTCTTTTATATGTTACAAAGTTAGAAGTTGTAAAAGGTGTGTGTTGATGGGGTGGGTAGCAAGAGGACTCAGGGAGGAATGAGGCCAGAGGCAACCTTAGCAAGAGGCTAACTGAAATTTCCTTCTTCCATGATGTGAAAAAGGGCTTTAAGAACATTGTAAAGAATGCTGCTCTGGAAGGTAGTGTTCTGCCCCAGGAATGCAACACAGATTTAAGGGTGCATCAGCAGACCTCTCTGAAGGATTCATTGTCATTGCTAAGCTTGCAGGACTGAGAAGGTCTGTGTTTGCTGCATGTTGGCTTTCAACAATAGTAACAATTCTTTGATTGGTGTAAAGTTTCAGGAACAAAAGAGGAAAAGAAATGTGGACTGTTTTGTCCAGTACTATGTTTAGAAGTAGAGTTCTGGAAGCCTCAGAGGAAAGCTTTACGTAGCAGAGTCAGCAAGTTGGGGTCCAACCCAACATTCATCTAGGCTGGGCAAATTCCAGAGGGTCAGGATCTGAGATCTTTGTCCAAGGCACTTTGGGGGCTATCACCAGATACGTTATGCACCCAAAGGTGGTAAGTCAAGGTTAAGTTCCTCCAGGGATGGATAGATGGGTATTTAGATTAAATGCTATAGAGAGAAAAGATATGTCTGTTTATCTGGTCTTGTGCGTTTTAAAAACTGTCAACCCTTAAAGCTAATGTGATCACTTTGAATCTATTTCAATTCTGACCACACCTTTGGAAATCCAAAAAGGAATAAGATAAATTCTGACAGTAAATTTAGATTTAATATTGTGGAAAAAATACTCCAACTTTTAAATTTTGTTTAAAGAAGAAAGCTGAATTGGTGGCTATATAATAACTGTAAGCCAGGTGCAATGTCAATTTAACAAAGACTTAGGAATAGTGTTGCATTTAAATGAAGAGCAACAGCACAGTTCATTTAATGTACAAGCTTAAAGTTATTGTCGACAAATATTTAAAACCTTAACGTGGGCAGAGACCCAAGCCTGTGCCACATGGTAATATTCATAATAACATCTATGAACATCTCTCTTAAATACAGAGAAAGGAATTAGACTGTTCCACAACTGGGCAACTGCTAATTCATTTTAATTTTGTTTATAAACTGAACTTCCTTCTTGCATGTAGGGTAAAAAAAAAAAATCCCTATCTGTACAAGTCATTAAAAAAAAAAATCCTTTCAACCAAACCAATAATTTAACTTGGTGAAATCCCTACCCTGTCGGCAGCAGGGATCCCCAGAGCTCTGGATCCCGCCCCAGGAGGGAGGGATCACCCGCTCATCTTTCAGCCCATCCAAGCATCTTGGAGGTTTAGGGTCTGTCAGGCCTGGCATTCCTTCGCTCTTCTTATCACTCTCTACCCCTTCAAAAAGGCAATTGATTAGTTTCAGCTTTTCCAAACCGAGATCCGATATGTTTCTCAGGATCAAACGTCTTTGAGAAGCCAAGAGAGTAACGTGGGGGATGGGGAATGTGAAGAAAGAAAACACGAGCAGGAAAGAAATTTGCCCTCCATCCAAACCATCCACACCCAAGACACCTAGAGGATGGGGGGCGGGAGGGGATGGGGGAAGTGCCGCCCAGAAGATTGGATCGTGACTTCTGGAAGACTCACTTAGGATGTGTCTTCCCTTTCCGGAAGCAAATATTTAAAGGAGAAAATAGATATCTAGAGAAGGAGGTTGATGATTTATGCCTGGATTTTCCCTCCAAGCATTTGCCTCCCTTGTATTTACAGGCGTGTCCCCATTTGCAAGTTGTACATCTGTTCTCTTCACGTGACATTTCATAAAAGCCCTAACATCTGGGCAAGATAAACTTCCTTCAGGTACCTGCTTAACTTTTCACTTGTCGCACTCACGTCACCCCAGGCGCGTCCCTTCCCCCCCTCCCCGCCTGCCTCACTGGTGAGGTCTGTGGCACGCTTTGTTCCAGCCCCTTTCGCTGGGACCCCCATCCCCAGGTGGTCCCACATCGCCCGCTTCCCAGCGCCAACCTTTGCCAGGGCCAGTCTCTTCCGCAGACCCCCGATCCTTGCGTCTCCCGCCTCTGGTTCCACTGTGCAGGTGAGAGAGGGCACCATCTTGAACCCAAGGAGAAAACTCCTATTTCCTTCGATTCTGGCTTTAGACCAAAAACAAACAAAACAAAACAAAACAAACAAACAAAGAAACCTGCCTAATAAGCAGCAGGCAAACTCGCGCTTAGATTCGACCGTCTCATACACATCCATATATACCTCAGTGGAATGAGTAATAGGGAACAGCTGATTTTGATGATTGTCTTTTCGCTCTCTCTGGTAGATGTTTAAACTGCATGTTTTTTACAGAAACTTAATTTCACTTGCTCGCAATCTCCCCTCCCCCAAGAAGGCCGCCTTCTAGAATGAATGTTTTTAGAATTGCTTTTTCTTTTCCTACTCTGGAATTTTGTTCCTCTGGCTTCAGCCTAAATCGCACGCATAAGTACGAAGACACATCCACAAACTTGAGAGGGGGAAAAAAAATAGAAGGAAAAGAAAATAGTCCACGTAAACAAGAAAGACGGCAGGCAGTTGGAGGCCCTCGCTGCAGCAAACCCCAAACGATCTCATTGCAGGGCGCCCACGAAATCCCGGCTATAATTGAGTGTTTTCTTTGAGGTTTTCTGACCATGTGCTTTTTACCATGGTTACTGTGACTCTGATACGAGAAGCTGGATATTCATTATGATCCCGTCCCATCCTTTCCCCAAGGCTTATCTCCGTGGCCCTTATAAAAGAGAATATAAACGGCGGAATTTTGTGCCAGTGATTTTAACCTGCCCCAGCTTCCAGTGACCTGCCACATGCTCCTTCTTACTTTATGGACATCTGGGAATTCCATACATGCCTTAAACTCCAATTACACACCTTCTTCAAAGGACACGTGCTTTGATTTGCTAAGAATATTAAGTGGGCTCACCTCCTGGGGCCTTGGGACAAAAGCGAATGGAAAAATGTATCCCATGCCCTGTTTACTAGGTCTATCTTTTGCTGTTCAGTAAGTAAGGATCACTCATAATCCTGTTTGCATTTTCGAGGTGCCTGTCAAATAGTGGGGTGATCCGCTTTCAGATATTATGAGGAAACCTATTTCTCCTTCCACTTTGCCCGGTACCCTTTCCTTCCACAGTCGCCGGTGCTGGGGGTGGGACACGCTTTACGACACACCAGTAGAAAATTCTGGAAAAGTGGCCCGCGTGGATCCCTCTCCCGACCCCTGTTTGTCGCTAATGCGGTCCTGTCTTTGGAAATATGAGGTTGGGCCTTTGCCTGACTCTCTTGCTGCCGCTGCCCTTGCTACTGCTGACAGTTGGAGCTGCCTCCTCCGCGCAGCGGCCTGACGCTGGGCCCGGGGCTGGGGCCGTCCGCGCTGTCCCAGGAGGCCACGGACACGGTCACTCTCCCCACCGTGCGGCCGCCCGCCACCCACGCAGGGGAGTCCGGGCCCGCGCCCCCTCCCGCGCTCGCCGCAGGTGAGACTCCCGCTCCCCACGGAGTTCTGTTTGGGTTTCCGTGGCGTTTGTTCCCCGCAGGTTGGTTTGTTTTTCTTCAAATTACAGATGCAGGGAAAACCGCCTGACATCATGAGAGCGGGACAAACGCTCACTTTGAAGGATTCCTGGGCAGGACTTCAAGTGAAATCATATGCCTGAGAAGAACTTGATACCGGTCTAGAGAAAATAACCAGCTCTGAGTCTGCCAAACCGTGGAATGTGCAAAATGCTCTACTTTTTTGCAAGAGGCCAAATGTCCCTTAAAAAGCTCCATTATGAATATGAGCCTGAGGACCGAAGGAGCAAGAAGCTTGTGTCGGTTGCTGAGTGTGGGGGAAAAGTACACACGTTGTGTGAGTTTCTGCTCTTTGACGTTATTTTATTAATATGTTCCACTTTGGGGAGGGTACCTGCAACTGTGCATGAATTATCATCTGTGCATGTGCTTGTTAGCAAGTGTGTGCACAAAGAGGGGAAATGTGTGTAATGGGAACAAAAATTTACTGCTTTCTTATGACTGAAGGCTGTCAATCCAACGAAATTAAAAGCAAGATTAAAAAATTACGTGCACAGTAAAGGAAACATTCAATTGTTTAGAATTCACCCAAGACAATTTAATACAATACTTTCCCTTCAGTGAATACACTCTGGCTAAAGGGTAAAGATTCCTGGGTCCAGAAATCGTATTAAATTCTCACTTCTGAAACAGAGGTAATTCATCCTAAATGTCCTTTAAATAAGAATAGGTAGTAAAGATAAAATGAAATAAAATGAAAATAGGAAATATTGATAGAAACACAGGTGCTTCGTTTCTGTTCTAAAAAAGAATTGGCACTGTGGTGTGTATGGGGTGGGGAAGGTTGGGAATACAGATATAGTCTGGCAAGCTGAAAATTGTATTCTAATAGTTAATATT
This sequence comes from Orcinus orca, assembly GCF_937001465.1. Lineage (NCBI taxonomy): Eukaryota > Metazoa > Chordata > Mammalia > Artiodactyla > Delphinidae > Orcinus > Orcinus orca. The sequence continues at coordinate 71,436,618 of NC_064567.1, forward strand.
TTCCACCATGAATCCTTCTCATTCAAAGTAAAACTATTCACCACCTTTCTTTCATTCATTTATTTATCTGAAAATCTCGGGGAAAATATTACCTTCAGTTTAGTATTTAGTATTACGCAACATAAATGTGGCATTTGATTTTCTTCCAAGTCTTTTCTCTTATGTGAAAAGTGGAGAGAACAACACACACACACACAAACACACACAAAGAAAAAAAAGGCAAAAGGAAGGCTACCTTTTTTGAAACTTCTAGTGTCTACATCATCAGAGGTTAAGATAGAAATTACCTTCTCAGCAAGGATGGTCAGCTCCATTCTGATGTACACCAAGAAATCTGAAATATCAAATAGTCAGGCCAAGCTAGTAACAAGATTCCTCCATGAACAATTTAGAAAATGGAGGTGGTTCAATGACACACACAAAAGAGAGAATTACCATCTTGATGATCTCCCTCATCCTTCTAGGGCACCCTCTTTACATTTCTGCTCTACACACACACACACACATACACACACACACACACTCACACACTCCACAAATAATGTTTCCGTCTTGTTATTTTGTAAAGGACTATCAAAATCTAAAAAATTATTTCCCTAAGCTTTCACTGATCTTTTAACATAAGTAAATTCTACAGGCTCCTTATTGTAAAACATGGTCTAAAATACAATAATAAATTTACAATATTGTTATGTCAGCATTCTATGATGTGTGGAGAGGGGGAAAAAACCTTCAGGCAATATAATAACCTCAACCTGGGCTGAGCAAACACTATCTGTTTGGATTCATACACTTATTTGCCACAGTCATTATTTGAATTAGGCAGCAAAATTATTTGCCAGTTTGAAAGCATCCCTAATTATACTTGAAGGCAATAAACTGGATTCAAAAGTTAAGAACTTAGGGATACAAAGTCACTATTTTTAATGTTATTCATTATAAAACCCAGTAATTTTTTTGGCCCAGAAATGACCAGAATGAAATTAAAAATCAAGCAACATTTGTCCCTGTTATTCCTTTACTTAACTAATAAATCAGATTTTGTATACATGTAAGTAACGAGGGAAAAATTCTGTGTAATTTTGGATAAAATATATTTGCTAATGAACTGACTAGAAAATGAATAGCTATAGCATTTAAAATTGTAACTGTTCCAATAGTTACCGAAGATACTGAAAGTTCAGGTTCTTTATTGTGTTCTACTCCATAGCTGTATGTACTTTACTTTTAAAGAAGGAGCATGCTTCCCAAATGGACAACATCAACATGGGAAAATATTCTTAACTTTGGCTTGTCTTCTTAGCAAACTTGACATTAAATGTCATTCTCATTCATGAAAGAAGAGTTAAGCGAATTACTTTATAAATGGAATTCTCTGTCATGCCAAATTAAACTTTATTTTCTATACATTTGTGTTCATTTATATGTGTGTATAGACAGGTAATTTTGATAACACTTTATGCATCCCTTCACTGAAATAAACCTATTATTTAAAAATCCTTATAAAGAGTAGAAATCATGACAAAAACAAAGAGAAAATAGTGCTGAGTTCGTAGTGCTTATTTGCATTTAACTGTTTTACAGCTGCCTTCTCAAAATATAAGCAAGAGAGGTGAATAACTCTTAAGTTTTTGCTGTCTGGGGACCTGATAAGAGATGAAGGGGAGATGCTAAGTCCACTGAACACCAACAGGAATAACGATAAAGCTGTCTTTCTAAATAACATGCCTGTACCTGTCAGTAACTAGTTTTGAGTTTTTCACTGCTTTGTTTATATTAGTGCTCCCTCACCCTCTTGGGTGTCTCCAGAGTTAAACAAGCAGGTTTTTACCTCCAACTTAATCCTTTAAAAATATAGACCAAACTTTAAGGTTCTGACAATTTTCAACCATATTTATTTATTGCAGAAAAATAATATACAAAGATATTTACAAAACAATCATAAAAATATGAATGCATTTAGACACCGGATCTATTTGCATTTTACCATGGGTCATCAATAAATAAATAGAATGTTGTTTTTGTATTTTAAGTTTTTTTTTTTCCCTCAGAGGAAGAATGAAAAAAGGAATTAACTGACTGTGATTTTGCAAGTCAGTTTGATCCCAGTATTTTTATTTCTAAAGGTGTTCTTAAAATTCCTCTGATTGTTACCATTTTAAAATGGAGAAAGTCCATAATGATGCCTTTCCTTTCAGTGGCTGATTGGCACGACCTCTTGAGAATGCATGCATGAAAAAATAAAAATAAAAACATTCTTCGTCAAAAAAAAAAAAAAAAGGAACACAAACAAACTGTTCAGACTTCTATCAGAATGTAGAGGTGTGAGGATGGTGCCGCTGCCCGTCCGGGAATCACTGTCCACGGGCCTGTCTCGCTTTCTCTTTTAAAAGTGCGCCCCACGCCCTGTTTCTTTGAATTTGGATTCTGCTCTTCTAATTTCCAACAAAACCTTTGGCATATATATTTATTTTTAATTATCCAGCTCCAGAGTCTCTAGACTGTCCATTTTCTCCTTCTCTGGAAGCAATGACATCTGCAAAAACCCAGAGGGGGGAAAGTTGGTTATTGTTTAGGTCTCTGTGGCTGTTTTCTAAGACTAGTGAGCACTGTTCTTATCACCACCACGGAGAAATTACGCTGAACAACCTGGAAGGATTTCAGCCCAAGGGCAAGAGGAAGTGGGTGGGCGGAATGGAGGAGGAGGTGGAATTTGGAAACATTTGTTTTAAGGAGAACGAAAACTTAAAGCCGAAAGAAAGGGAGGCGCTGGCAAGACTGTCCTTATCCATGACCCTCGACTCTTTCTCCGTCTTCCCTCCTGTCACGCGCACTCACGCACACGCACACCCCTCACAAGGGCGCATCCCTCTCTCCCTAGCGGGGACTAAGCTGCCTTCCAGGGACGCTCGGGAGATGAGGTGGCGGTGCCAGGTGGGGTGGGAAGGTTGAGAGGGGAGTAGGAGACGGGGAGGAAGGCGAGGCGGACAGGGAGCCGCGGCCCGGCCGTCAGTCGGTCTGCCACCTGAGCGGCGAAGGGGCGCAGAGGCGCCGGGTCCTTACCTAGGTCTCCGGCCCTGCCGAGGGGGTGGGGAGCTCCGCCTGCTAGTGGGACGCGGACATGGACCAGGCCCCCTCCATCCTCCAGACCGAGAAGGCGTAACTGAGCCGCTCGTGGGCCACATAGCTGCAGCTTGCCATCTTGGAGTCCAGCTCGTCGCTCTGTAGGACCTGGTAGAGGAAGTCGATATACCTGGCCGCCAACTTGAGGGTCTGGATCTTGCTCAGCTTGTCCGAAGGCAGCGTGGGGATGATCTTCCGCAGCGCGGCGAATGCCTCGTTCAGCGACTGCGTGCGCTGGCGCTCCCGCACGTTAGCCATGACCCGCTGCGTCTGCAGCTCCTCGTAGGATTGCGGACTCCCGCCGCCGCTGCTGCTGCCGCCGCCGCCGCCACCGGCGCCGCCGCCGCCGCAGCCCGCAGACTTCTTGCCGCGCTTGCCTTGGGCTGGGCTGCCAGGCTCCTCGCCGCCTCCGACGCCCCCGCCCGCGGCCCCACCGGGCCCCGCGCCGCCCCCAGCGCTGCGCCGGCTGCTGCGCCGCTTGCGCCCCCCGCGCTTGCCGCTCGGCGGCTGCTGCCGGTCCGGCTCCTCCTCGCTGTTGCTCAGGCTGTCGTCGGCCGGCGAGACTGGCGAGCTGGACACGTCCTGCATCATCTCTCGGGCGGCAACGCGCGGCCTCGCAGGCCCGGGGCAGAAGGGCGGCCCGGGGAAGAGGAGGAGAGCCTGGCGCCTCAGCCCGCCAGCTTCCCTCGCGCACGGCGCCGGCCCGGGCGGTGCGGACCGCGGAGGAGGGAGCGGGAGGAGGGACAGGGAGGATCTCCGCGGGGAGGGCGCGCGGGGGAGGCGGGGAGGGAGGCGGGAGGGGGAGGGGACGGTGTGGATGGCCCCGAGGTCCAAAAAGAAAGCGCCCAACGGCCGCACGCACACCCGGCTCTGCCTCCTGGAAACGCTGCCGGTGCCGGCGAGCCCGCGAGGTGTCTGGGAGTTGGGCGAAAGCTGCCGACTTGGAGGCTCTTATACCTCCGTGCAGGCGGAAAGTTTGGGGGCAGCAGTGTCATTGGCCTGACGTGGGGAGGAGGGACTTTTCGAAGTTTTATAGGAAAGTTTCCGCTTTCCAGCCCCCCTTCTCCGTCCCCACCCCCGTTCCTCGGGGTCTAACAATTCGTCCTCCCAAACCATTCAAAAACGACCTGGCCCAGGCGGCCGGCCCCTCTGCCCGCCTCCTTGCTGCCCTCCCCCTTCCCTCCCCGCCACCCTCTTCCCGCGGGCGCGGGGCAATTTCCTTCCGCGCCGGAGCAAGCGGGCCGCGACCCCGCACCCGAGCGCAGCCCGGGGAAGCGGCCGGAGGGTACCATTCCCGCCGCCTTGTCGGCCCCTCCCGGAGTGGCTGTGACAGCAGCGGCGGCAACAGCTTCTACGCAGTGGGTGAAGGCTCATCTCGCCTCAGTACCCTCTAGGTCCGTGGCGCGATTTGGGACTGCTGGGGCGGGGGTGACTGGCAAGAATACCGGCAACGGCGGAGCCCACCCGATGGTCAGCCAGACGGGCCCCTCGAGTCCCAAGGGCCAAACCACCGTGGCTGGTCCTGAGGTCGTGGGCGTTTCTGAAGACGTGGCCGCGCAGGGGACTGCAGAACTGCGCCCCGGCCTATTCTCTCACCCTTCCTCGAGAAGCATCTGGGCCTTTCTGTTCCCTCCACAGTGTCTCGATCTGACGTTTCCCAACACCCAAAGGACTACACCTCCGAAGGTGCTAGAAAGAGGCAGACGTTCATTCTCCCGCGGAAGGCAGTCCTGTCCTTGGAGAAGGCATCAGGGCCGGAGTGGGGCAACGCGGGGTCTTCGCCGCGGCCCTGATTGCCTGTGCTGCTAGCCCAAGGTGGAGTTCCTGTGGCCGTTTCATCCCCACCCCACTCCCAGATAAGGCCCTGCATTGTGACCTCTAAAGGTCGGCTCTGAGAGAGTGAGACGGGGGCTCAACATTGCCTGGACACGCGGGTCTGATGGTTGCGAGAGTCCCCTCTCCCACTCCACTCCCCACTCCTAGGAGGTCCAGTGAGCCTGTTCCGCGCTCCCCAAACGCATTCCAATCGTTTGGACACTGACATTTTAAGCGTTTCTATCTAATAAGTCACAGTGAAGAGCCCCGAAGAGGGTGTTAATGTAGATTCTGTCAAGTCGGAAGCAAGAAAAGTTGGCGAGCTGGAAAGGAAGGGACGCTGCCGTGGACGAGAACCCCATCTTTTCAATGCTAGACTTTTTTTTTTTTTTTCCTTTTTGGAACGAGTTGGCAGAGAATAACCGTTTCATGTTCATTCTTCAAGTTGCAAAGCAAACCAGAGGTCAAACGCAGTAGTTAGTTTTCGGGGCAGATTTTGGGGTGCGGAAGTTGCGTGCCCTGTGCTCGGGTACCCTGCTCAGGCCGAGGTCCGCTCACGCTCTCCACGGTTTGGACTCTAAGCCGAGAATTAACTTAGCTAAGCTTCCCTTTCTGGGCCCGACCGAGGGTCGAGGCCCACGGTGTCCGGAGGAGGAGGCGGGAGCTCAGGCGACGCGCGGGCAGGCCACGTGGCTGTGCCCCACTGAGGCTCGCAGCTTCGGTCCCGGTCCCGGAAACCCCGGGGTCTGGAGCGCCTGGGGCCGGTTGAAGGGCTCAGCCTTCCAGGGGAAGTGAGAGCAAGCAGGATCCCTTCCGCGGGGGGCGAACAAGGCTAAGCTTTCATGGAAGGGGCGACGTGCAGGGTTTGTCTATCACTATTCTTACAAATATTCATAGACAATGACCACAGCGTGCCAACTTGCCTGCTTTTTGAGTCGCTGCCATATTTTAAAATGAATGCCTGTCTGAAAATCAGATTCTACTTGACCTCCACTTAATCGTTTACAGTCAGGTCTTCTTAAAGCGCCCTCTGATAATTCACTCCTGTGATTGCATCTTCTGCCTATAGGATTTGATCTCTTGGAAGCAGTTAGAGAATAGGCAGAAATCATCTTTTTATCTTTTGTAAATCGGAATCGCAGAGTATTCCACAATTCTTATTTGAACGTCGCTGCAGGATTCTTGAAAAATTTCATCCTTTACCTATGTCTGTGTTTTTTTTTTTTAAAGATCAATCTCAAATCTTAATTTTGTTTTGTGTTTTTTTTTTCCCTTCAGCTGAATACTCAAAAATAAAGAGATCAAATAATTGGACTCTTTCCTTTGTGGCTATGGGTAAGCAAGACAGGAAAGTGTGGGCAAAGTGTAAAGGAAACCTTACCTGCCCAAGGGGAATTGGAGTTCGGGGCGGGGGTACGAGGATGGAAATCGGGACAGACGCTGGAGGAGAAACCGAGTCCACAACAGCGCAGCAGCCATTAGTTAGCCCGATTTGCAAAGTCATCAATCTCTAAGACCAGGTCTGTTTAAAGTGAGCCCAGCCCTTCTCTGGGCACTCAACTTCTAGGGGATAAAGAGCTCCCGGCCACTGAATACAGGGATCCCCGGGAGTGAGGCGATGCTATGGATGCAAGAATGCTTAAAACAGGGTTTAAAATGAATGAACTAAGCAGAACTACCCCGGGCACGGAATCTTCTTGATGGAGTCACAATGAATGACTTCAGTTCTGAGGGAAAAAAAATTTCTCCTGTACTCTTCGAAGGAGTGGAAAATGAGGATGAGGGATTTTGAGTATTTAAAAGTTAGTATTGAAAAAAAAAAAAAGTTAGTATTGAAGCAGAAGGTTGCAGCTTGCCAAATGAATTACCTCTCAAAACATCTGAGGCTTGATGCTCCCTACTTTGCAAACTTCAACATTTCCTGGCCTGATTGTCCCATCTGTATTCTACCTAACATTTTATGTAACAAATTTCTTATCCACACTTGCTGGGGCAATAATAAAGGCAAACTCTCTTTTAAATGTGCTGAAGAGCCAAGTATAATTCTTGATCTTTTGTATATGCAATGATAATGGCACCTTCCACAATATTTGGTTTAACATGAAAGCTTACTTAGTTCTAAAATCCTAATTTCAGGCTCTTTAAAAGGGGTCTTAGGAATTTTCCTTTGGGGCTGAACTCAGCCTGACTTAAAGGATGTCAGTGGAAGACTACCTTCTTTGGGAATACTGGATTCATTGGAATTAAATAATTTCATCTACTTCTAAAATAAATGCCCTAAAAAATTAACTGAAAACAAAACAGCTTTCTTTTGCACTTGGATAATTCAAAACGAGCTTTGTTTTCAAACTGCAAACTTGGCATGTTCACAGTCCTTCCTGAGGAATGTGTGCTGTGTTAAAATATGAAAAAAAGAATACTGTTAGAAATAACAGAGTTAGGAATCTCATACTCAGCATATGCAAAAAGTATGTACATATCTGTGTTCCTATAGTATGAATAGGCACTGGCATTCTCCTAGCAACATTTATAAATACTTTTAGAGAAGGAAAAGAAACACATACACTATAGAATGTTAGCAAGCTGGTACATTTTGGAGTTGGGATTTGCACAAAAGGCGAGCACTTGAATCTGTTCCTACTGTTTCTCCTCAGTTTTTGGATGACTTACCACCTGTTTGTTGGCTTGGAGTTCTGCGAAATAATTTCTCTGGATTGCATGAATGAAGCACAGGAACATTCACACAGAAGGGGGCGCAGATTGGAAAAGGCTGCATTTGAGTGCATCTCAGTTGAGATTGTACATGTTAGATTTCATCTTGTTTTGAACACTTCACAGGGATTACTTAATTTGATATTTAAATGAGAGAATTTTATCAAAGTGGAATATAAAATTTTTGTCAGCAGGAGTGACTTGGATAACTCTATGTGAAAGCAGATTCTTTTTCAGTGACACAGGTAGCTTTAAGGATGTTTGTGCACCTTGCCCTAAAGAGGTCATTCTTCTCTTTTAATGACAGTTTAATTCATGAATTTAACTGATTCTACCTTTCTCTTTTTGAATTTCTTTAGGAATAGGGATCTAAAATGATGAAATTTGAAGCTTTCAATCCAGAAATAAAATGAAAAGTATAAAGCACAAGAACTTGAGTTGCCAAGAACACCTCAAATGAGCAAATCGAATATGCAAATAAATATTAATCTTTAAAGTATCTGGCATTCTGCAGTAAAAATTAGGATGGGATTAGGAGACATAATATGCCAAACTTGTAGGGAGAGAAGAATCAGAGTGTGGAAAAGTATAGAGTCTTCAAGAGTCTCCCCCCTACCCCCTTTATTACCTTATTGGGTATGCATGCTAGAAAGTTTGTGTCCCAGCTTTGCTGCCACTTAACCTTATTGAAATATGCTCTCACTTATATCAGAGTTACCGGAATGACTGAAGAAATAATGTAAGAAATACACAGTTATTCATAGAGGCTTTTTATCATGGCCACAATTTTCCTACATAGTAATCATTTTTTCTTTTTAATCATCTGATGATCAAGCAATTTAAATATAAGTTGAATGATTTACATTCTGTGTTTTTCCAGCTAAAGTTCCCTTTCTGATTACTCACAGCTTTCATCTCTCTTCACTTCAAGGGATTTCCTTTTTTCACAAGTGGCTTTTCCTGAAGCCTTAAATCCTATTTCCATTGTTTGGATTGATTCTTCCTGCAAAAACATGTTGTTTTTGCCAGTGACCACAAGAGGACACAATTTCCCAGAGAACTTTGTTGAAAAAGACACAGAAGAGGAAAGCTAACAAAATAGCAAAAATACTACACAATGAATGAATGTCATTTGGGGAATGTCTATTTGATTTATGTTACTTTTATTAATTTTTAAAAACATAAAAATGAGTTGGCATTCAGGCTTTAGATTTTTTGGAAGACTTTGTCTTTTTTCTTTATTGTAGAGCATACAAGAAAAGCATACATTTAAGAAAATACCATTTTAACAGAAAATATTTATTTTACATTAGCAAATTTTTTTACAAAACAGCATTTTGTTCAAAGGAAAAAAAAAACTTTTTATATTAGCAAATTCTGTACAAAATTCTCAGTGACCTGGAATTCTACTTTTTAAATTTTAGAGCCATGTTTGACAATGAAAAACAATTTAAAAAATATACTGCTATTCCAAAATGCCTTTGAAAGTTTGAGTTTTCTGCCTGGGCACACTTGGGATGTCTTTACATGAAAAATTACATGGAAATCGTTTTATGGTCTGTCAATTATATAAGAACTAAAATTATTTTTCCAAGATATGGCAAAATAGGATACTTTTAACGTATTGACTCTTAACACTTCCCCAGAATTATGATATACAATGTTTGATTTAAGATCACCTTCCTCTTTCTTACTACTTTTTCTCAAAAAAAGTTTTCAGAGTATTTGATTACTTTATAAATTATGGTAAATTAAAGTAAATTATGTTTTGATATTTATCTGGAAGAATTTTATAGTTCTGGTGGAGTGCCATGACAATCAGACTGGGAAATCCCTGCTTCAGTTAGAACTCAATGCTTTTGCTTTGCATTTGTGTCTCTTTGCAGATACATTTCTAATCACATTCTCTGAGACCCTGCTGGAGGGACTGAGGAAGGGACCAAAAGACCTGGAAAAAGAAGAAAAAAAAACGAGAGAGAAGGAGCAGAGTAAAAATAAGGAGATCAAGAGAGAAAGAGCAAAGTGTGGAGAGAGGTGAAAGAGGTAGCTGGACCAAGTGAGGAAGACTGATATGGAAAAAGAGAGAATGAGGCTTAGAAGGTAGGGGGAATAAAAGGCTTAAATGACAAGAGAAAGAAAGAAATTAATGCACTTAGTGGGAAATAGAAAAGCACTGGGATTATTGGCCTCAGTTTCTGCTCAAAGAGACCATTGCAAGTCGTTGCCTGTCCCTTGGTATAGGCATTTAGTGTTTTTTTGTTTTGTTTCTTTATACAGCAGGTTCTTATTAGTTATCTATTTTATACATATTAGTGTATAAATGTCAATCTCAATCTCCCAATTCATCCCACCACCACCCTCACCACTGGCTTTTCCCCCTTGGTGTCCATACTTTTGTTCTTTACATCTGTGTCTCTATTTCTGCCTTGCAAACCAGTTCATCTGTACCATTTTTCTAGATTCCACATATATGTGTTAATATACAATATTTGTTTTTCTCTTTCTGACTTACTTCACTCTGTATGACAGTCTCTAGGTCCATCCACGTCTCTACAAATGACCCAATTTCATGCCTTTTTATGGTTGAGTAATATTCCATTGTATAAATATACCACATCTTCTTTATCCATATGTCTGTTGATGGGCACTTAGGTTGCTTCCATGACCTGGCTATTGTAAATAGTGCTGCAATGAACATTGGAGTGCATGTGTCTTTTTGAATTATGGTATATGCCCAGTAGTGGGATTGCTGGGTCCTATGGTAATTCTATTTTTAGTTTTTTAAGGAATTTCCATAATGTTCTCCATAGTGGCTGTATGAATCTACATTCCCACCAACAATGCAACAGGGTTCCCTTTTCTCCACACCCTCTCCAGCGTTGGTTGTTTGTAGATTTTCTGATGTTGCCCATTCTAACTGGTGTGAGGTGATACCTCATTGTAGTTTTGATTTGCATTTCTCTAATAATTAGTGATGTTGAGCAGCTTTTCACGTGCTTCTTGCCCATCGATATGTCTTCTTTGGAGAAATGTCTATCTAGGTCTTCTGCCCATTTTTGGATTGGGTTGTTTGTTTTTTTTAATATTGAGCTGCATGAGCTGTTTATATATTTTGGAGATTAATCCTTTGTCCATTGATTCACTTGCAAATATTTTCTCCCATTGTGAGGGTTGTCTTTTCATCTTGTTTGTAGTTTTCTTTGCTTTGCAGAAGATTTTAAGTTTCATTATATGCCATTTGTTTATTTTTGTTTTTATTTCCATTTCTCTAGCAGGTAGATCAAAAAAGACCTTGATGTGATTTATGTCAAAGAGTGTTCTTCCTATGTTTTCCTCTAAGAGTTTTATAGTGTCCGGTCTTATATTTAGGTCTCTAATCCATTTTGAGTTTATTTTTGTGTATGGTGTTAGGGAGTGTTCTCATTTCATTCTTTTACATGTAGCTGTCCAGTTTTCGCAGCACCACTTATTGAACAGACTGTCTTTTCTCCATTGTATATCCTTGCCTCCTTTGTCATAGATTAATTGATCATAGGTGCGTGGGTTTATCTCTGGGCTTTCTATACTGTACCATTGATCTACATCTCTGTTTTTGTGCCAGTACCATATTGTCTTGATTACTGTAGCTTTGTAGTATAGTTTGAAGTCAGGGAGGCTGATTCCTCCAGCTCCGTTTTTTTCCCTCAAGATTGCTTTGGCTATATGGGGTCTTTTGTGTCTACATACAAATTTTAAGATTTTTTTTTGTTCTAATTCTGTAAAAAAATGCCATTGGTAATTTGATAGGGAATGCACTGAGTCTGTAGTTTGCTTTGGGTAGTATAGTCATTTTCACAATATTGATTCTTCCAATCCAAGAACATGGTATATCTCTCCATCTCTTTGTGTCATCTTTGATTTCTTTCAACAGTGTCTTACAGTTTTCTGAGTACAGGTCTTTTACCTCCTTAGGTAGGTGTATTCCTAGGTATTTTATTCTTTTTGCTGCAACGGTGAATGATATTTTTTCCTTAATTTCTCTTTCTGAACTTTCGTTATTAGCATATAGGAATGCAAAAGATTTCTGTGCATTAATTTTTTATCCTGCAACTTACCAAATTCATTGATTAGATCTAGTAGTTTTCTTTAGGATTCTCTATATATAGTATCATGTCATCTGCAAACAGTGACAGTTTTACTTCTTCTTTTCCAATTTGTATTCCTTTTATTTCTTTTTCTTCTCTGAGTGCCATGGATAGGACTTCCATAACTATGTTGAATAATAGTGGCGAGAGTGGACATCCTTGTCTTGTTCCTGATCTCAGAGGAAATGTTTTCGGTTTTTCACCATTGAGTATGATGTTTGCTGTGGCTTTGTCGTATATGGCCTTCTTTATGTTCAGGTAGGTTCCATCTATAATGGGTGTTGAATTTTGTCAAAAGCTTTTTCTGCACCTACTGAGATTATCATATGTTCTCTCTTCTTCAGTTTGTTAATATGGTGTATCATATTGATTGATTTGCATATATTGAAGAATCCTTGCATCCTTGGGATAAATCCCACTTGATCATGGTGTATGATCCTTTTAATGTGTTGTTGGATTCTGTTTGCTAGTATTTTGTTGAGGATTTTTGCATCTATATTGCATCAGTGACATTTGTCTGTACTTTTCTTTTTTGTAGTATCTTGTCTGGTTTTGGTATCAGGGTGATGGTAGCCTCGTTGAATGAGTTTGGGAGTGTTCCTTCCTCTGCAAGTCTTTGGAAGAGTTTGACAAATATGGGTGTTAGCTCTTCTTTAAATGTTTGATAGAATTCACCTGTGAAGCCATCTGGTCCTGGACATTTGTTTGTTGGAAGATTTTTAATCACAGTTTCAATTTCATTACTTGCGATTGGTCTGTTCATATTTTCTATTTCTTCCTGGTTCAGTCTTGGAAGCCTATAGCTTTCTAAGAATTTGTCCATTTCTTCCAGGTTGTCCATTTTATTGGCATAGAGTTGCTTGTAGTAGTCTCTTAGGATGCTTTGTATTTCTGCGGTGCTCATTGTAACTTTTCCTTTTTCATTTCTAATTGATTTGAGTCCTCTCCCTCTTTTTCTGGATGAGTCTGGCTAAAGGTTTATCAATTTTGTTTATCTTCTCAAAGAACGAGCTTTTAGTTTTATTGATCTTTGCTATTGTTTTCTTTGTTTCTATTTCATTTATTTCTGCTCTGATCTTTATGATTTCTATCCTTGTACTAACTTTGGGTTTTGTTTGTTCTTCTTTCTTTAGTTTCTTTAGGTGTAAGTTTAGATTGTTTATTTGGGATTTTTCTTGTTTCTTGAGGTAGAATTGTATTGCTATGAACTTCCCTCTTAGAACTGCTTTTGCTGCATCCCATAGTTTTTGGATCATCATGTTTTCATTGTCATTTGTCTCTAGGTATTTTTTGATTTCCTCTTTGATTTCTTCAGTGATCTCTTGGTTATTTAGTAATGTATTGTTTAGCCTCCATGTGTTTGTGTTTTTTATGGTTTTTTTCCCCTGTGATATATTTCTAATCTCATAGCGTGGTGGTTGGAAAAGACACTTGATATGATTTCAGTTTTCTTAAATTTACTGAGGCTTGATTTGTGACCGACCCAAGGTGTGATCTATCCTGGAGAATGTTCCATGTGTTCTTGAGAAGAAAGTGTAATCTGCTGTTTTCAGATGGAATGTTCTATAAATATCAATTAAATATATTTTGTCTATTGTGTCATTTAAATCTTTTGTTTCCTTATTAATTTTCTGTCTGGATGATCTGTCCATTGGTGTAAGTGAGGTGTTAAAGTCCCCCACTATTATTATATTACTGTTGATTTCCTCTTTTATAGCTGTTAGCATTTGCCCTAGGTATTGAGGTGCTCCTATGTTGGGTGCATATATATTTATAATTGTTACCTCTTCTTCTTGGATGGATCCCTTCATCATTATGTAGTGTCCTTCCTTGTCTCTTGTAATATTCTTTACTTTAAAGTCTATTTTATCTGATATGAGTATTGCTACTCCAGCTTTCTTTTGATTTCCAGTTGCATGGAATATCTTTTTCCGTCCCCTCACTTTCAGTCTGTATGTGTCCCTAGGTCTGAAGTGGGTCTCTTGTAGACAGCATATATATGGGTCTTGTTTTTGTATCTATTCAGCGAGCCTCTGTCTTTTGGTTGGAGCATGTAATCCATTCACGTTTAAGGTAATTATTGATATGTATGTTCCTATTACCATTTTCTTAATTCTTTTGGGTTTGTTTTTGTAGGTCCTTTTCTTCTCTTCTGTTTCCCACTTAGAGAAGTTCCTTTATCATTTGTTGTAGAGCTGTTTTGGTGGTGCTGAATTCTGTTAGCTTTTGCTTGTCTGTAAAGCTTTTGATTTCTCCGTCGAATCTGAATGAGATCCTTGCCAGGTAGAGTAATCTTGGTTGTAGTTTCTTCCCTTTCATCACTTTAAATATGTTATGCCACTCCCTTCTGGCCTGTAGAGTTTCTGCTGAGAAATCGCTGTTAATCTTTTGGGAGTTCCCTTGTATGTTATTTGTTGTTTTTTCCCTTGTTGCTTTTAATAATTTTTCTTTGTCTTTAATTTTTGTCAGTTTGATTACTATGTGTCTCAGTGTGTTTCTCCTTGGGTTTATCCTGTCTGGTACTCTCTGCACTTCCTGGACTTGGGTGGCTATTTCCTTTCCCATGTTAGGGAAGTTTTCGACTATAATCTCTTCAAATATTTTCTTGGGTCCTTTCTCTCTCTCTTCTCCTTCTGGGACCTCTATAATGCGAATGTTGGTGTGTTTAATGTTGTCCCAGAGGTCTCTTAGGCTGTCTTCATTTCTTTTCATTCTTTTTTCTTTATCCTGTTCCACGGCAGTGATTTCCACTATTCTGTCTTCCAGGTCACTTATCCGTTCTTCTGCCTCAGTTATTCTGCTATTGATTCCGTCTAGTGTATTTTTAATTTCAGTTATTGTATTTTTCATCTCTGTTTGTTTGTTCTTTATTTCTCCTAGGTCTTTGTTAAACATTTTGGGCATCTTCTTGATCTTTGCCTCCATTCTTTTTCCAAGGTCCTGGATCATCTTCATTATCATTATTCTGAGTTCTTTTTCTGGAAAGTTGCCTGTCTTCACTTCATTTAGTTGTTTTTCTGGGGTTTTATTTTCTTCCTTCATCTGGTACATAGTCTTCTGCCTCTTTATTTTGTCTATCTTTCTGTGAATGTGGTTTTCGTTCCATAGGCTGCAGCATTGTAGTTCTTCTTGCTTCTCCTGTGTGCCCTCTGGTATATGAGGCTATCTAAGAGGCTTTTGCAAGCTTCCTGTTGGGAGGGACTGGTGGTGGGTAGAGCTGGGTGTTGCTCTGTATAGGCATTTAATTTTAAAAATCCCTGTCATTTTCACCCCAATCATAACAAAATGTAAGGAACAAGGAGGAGGGCCAGGAAACTTTTATTTAAAGTTGATTTTTATCTAATAGTTATTTAGAATTACAGTAAAGATAGTAACATATTGTGATCACTGGATCTCAAGATGGCGGCAGGAAGATGTTTGGGGGAATATTGATGCTGTTATTCCATGAAAAATGCTATGAACCATATTGGATTTCAGAAATCTTAGTGGTTTCTAAGGCTCCTAGCTCATTGTTTGTTTTCCATTTGACCTCCACGATGAATATCAAAATGGGTGTTTTTCCCTGTAGTTATCCAGGATCAATGCCTTTGCCCTCCCCACCTCAGATACCTCTGGGAAAGATATAGCAGTAAGTGATGAGTCTTATTTTCACTCACCACTGCTCAAGACCTTGAGAAATTGTACGGTTCTGGTTCTGCCTAATGATCCATTTGGGAGACCTGAATTCTAGTTTCAACTGGCCCTAATTACTTGCAACACATTTATTGATTCTTTTGTAATTTAACCAAAATGCATCAAAGTCTCATTATTTTAGGTGCTCTGAATTAGAAGATTTAGTCTCTAACATCAAGCATGTCACATTCCAATGAGAAATAAAACAGGACCATATTGGATGTCACAAAACGGAGCCTATTTAAGACCTCATAGATATGGGTGCCTCATGAATATGGGGTTCCCTGAGAGCTTCATGCTTACATAGTCTTTCTGTCCCTTCCTACTTACTTTAGTGATGTCTAAGAAGTCTCTCAGGTTATTTATTTTGATACTTAATATTATCAATTCTCCTTGTTGCTCTTATTCTGTTTAGCAGAATTGGGTATTCATAAGTAATGCAGCAAGCATAAATTGCAGTTTTCCTGAAATGCATTTTATCTCAGCTTTAGTCTTGAAGGATGACTATGGGTGAACCAGGAGAGTAGAAAGGGTAGGAGGAAAGAGAGACACTGGGAGGGGCACGGGCAAAGCACGGAGGCATGAGCATACATGGCCTTTTCAGGGACCTGTAAAGAGTTTTGTATGGTTGGAGGTAGAATGGGTGTGGAAGCAGCCAGAAATGATACAAAGTTTAGCTCACAGTAACACTGTGTGCTGTGCTAAGGAATTTGGGTGTTATTCTAAATGCAACCAAAACTGAAGAATGTTAAGCAGGGAAAGGACATGATCAGATGTATATTTTAGTTGTGTATTTTGGTCTGTGGACAGACAGTGCAGGGAATGTGATTAGATTTAGGAAGTCCTTGCATCAACCTACCATGTACACAATGTAAATAACATTGTTTTACTTATGAGAACTTATACCATTGTAGTATCTATGGGGATATGGACAGGATAATATAAAGCTGAGAGAAAATGACTGGATTTAGGAAGATTTGGAGGCATCAGTTTCCTCATCTGCAAAATTAAGTAATTGGATAGATAATTTGAAAAAGTTGAAACATGTAGAAAAGATTTTATAAATTATCTAGTCTGACTAGTCAGTTTTATAGATGAAGAAGTTTTCTCTATGACTGCTTATAACTCTAAGTATCTGGAACCTGAAAGCATTTTCCAACGTGATGAGAATGAGTTTCCTTCTAGTTCTGGAAACCACTTGTGGCCAGCTGTGGTCCTAAACTGTTGTGCCAAAAATGAGTAAAAGAGGAGGTGAAGTGTTTCGGGGTGGGGGCAGAAGGGGTTACCTCCAAACACCACCTTCTACTTCCCATAGTCATGCTTTAAATTGATCGCTGTTTCCTCATTAAGTTGGGGCCTGGCATTGTCCTCTCCAGGCTCCTCTTTTAGATGGCAAAGTCCCCAAAGTGAGGTAACACATTAGGTCACTAACACTTTCGAGTGAATGATATTGTATGATGTTTTTCTCAAGAAGGGAGTGGCTCAGGGTAGCAGAAGGACAGTGGGACATATTAAAGAGGACGGACTGAAAGGCAGGGGAAATTGTGAAAAAAGGCAAGTTGTGGTAATAGGGCCTTTGCGATTTTTCCAAGTGTGGGCCTTGGCCTGACACCATGGGCTTGTCCGAGCATTCCATGCCTGTTATTCAGTGTGGCTGAAGCTATCCAGTTCTGTCTTTCAGACTCAACTCTAGATAGATGGAGCACAATGAGATAAGGAGGAAACCGGAGCCCAATGGCCTTGACTCATCATCTCAATTTCTGTCAAGGTCTTAGAACCTTGAAGTGTGTCTATCAAAGGTTTTAGGGCCTTGAACTCTTCTATTTCACTATCAGATATGCGTTAAGAGCAAACAATAATCCATGATCTATTTGTTTTAACTACATATAATTGGCCTATTTAGATGTAGTTGTGTTCAAGAGTAGAAACATTTCCAAGGAACATGAAGTATATGTAGTGACTGAGAAAACAAAAATATCCAGTAATGGTCATAAGCACCCTTAATGGCAATTGTAATTTCACAGACTAGTGTTTGGACTGAGGAGAAACATTTGTTAAAAATACACTAAATAGAAAGACAAAGATGTTAATACTGAAGATATCAGCAGGCTTGGACTATCTGAAGAGCAAATTAATTTTATTTATTTTCTAACTGGACCTTTCTCCAAAATAGGCTACAGTCTGATATAATTATTAGGAAAAATAAACTGTACTTCTAGTTTATGTAACATTTATTCGCTATATTTTCATTATATTGATTCTTATATGAAAATTATTTTCATTATAGTGATTCAGATAATTTACAGAAATTCATTAAAATATTTTACATTACAGTACCTTGTTTAACACATTTTAAATGGGAGAGAGAGAATTTCATGGCAAATTTTGGTAAAACAGAATGACTACTGGATTTTATATGTGAATACATCAATGACAGAAGCTGAAATCACAAGTATGCTTTAGTTTTTGTCATTTCTGTGAGTTAATAGGTATGGCAGAGGATCATATTATTAGAAATAATCGAGTAATTTCATAGAATGAAAGCAGAATAAAAATAGGAATCTAGGTAATTTCCCTAGATTAAATTAAATTCGTTGATGATTTTAATTTAATATTATAAAATTCTTAAAATGTAACAATTGCTGAACTGGAGAAATGGCTTCAATCACTTGAATAAAATCACAGACTACTAGGGCTAAAAGAAGTTTTATAAGTCCAGAGCACTTCTTCCTTTTCTGGCAAGATAGAGTGGCCAAAGAGAACAGTGTAGTGAATGATGGCCCAGATTCTGGAGCCAGTCAGCCTAGGCTCAAATATGGCTCAACTTCTCACCACCTGTATACTTTAGATATGTTACTTACCCTTCTTCGTTTCTCGTGAAAGGGAGATGCACATCATTAGGTTGTTGTGATGATAAAATAAAGCCATCACTCCTAACAATTTTAAATGGTGCCTGGCACTTGATATGTGTTTTATACTATTATTTTAAATGAGGACTAAGTTATTCAGTACCTTCCAGACTGAGATGAAGCATTTGCACTCAATTCTAAGTACAAAAGGAATGGTTTAAAGGGTAAATGAAGAAATGAATTGATGATCCATTTCTGTTTGAAGAGCAACTGTTCCTTTATTCTTGTCTCACTCCTAAAGACTCAAAGTTCAGGGTAGGGACACTAATTGGAGGAGGTTCAATAATTTATCTATGCACCAGCTGCCAAGAAATGCTACGAGGAGGTGTATGACCCCTTCAGTTTCAGTACTGGGTGGCATCTTGCCTGAGCTAGAGACTCTCATATTCAGTTCTCCACTTGATGCTACAATGTGGGTTTCTCACAGACATCTTAAACTGATTCGTCACTCTCAAATAACTTATTCCTTACACCCCTGCAAATCGGTACATTTCAGTAATTTTTCTAATTGTTTAGCCTAAAAATCTAGGAACCATCATTAATCCCTCTGTTTTCCTCAGCCCACCCTCTCCTCCACCCAGGTGATCATGAGGAGTACAGTCTCCCACCAAGACTGACAGACTGGGCATTCAGGCAATAGTAGGAAGTTGGTTTGGGTGTGGTGCATTCAGAACTCCAACAGAGATGGCATTTCCAGAGTCCATAGCATTGAGACTATCTGTACCACAGTTTGGTGTTGAGTGGCTCATATGGGAGTGTGTTTCATTTGTATTAGTATTTTCTTCCCAAGTAGCCTAATTTCCATAAGAAACTAAGCTCTCCTCATATTCCTGATGGGCTCCTTAATGTACAAAATGAGTACTCTATAAATAATTGTTTATTGATTGTTATTCTTTTAAAAAAGTATAAAAATTACAAGTACTATCATAGGTCAAATATTCCTCAATTTACCTCAGTGTTACCCTGAACGTATATTTTAGTCAATAAACTCAAACGACAGTGAAATCGAGTAATATCTATTACTCAAAGATCAGAGATTTAAAACAGTTGAAAATATTAATTTGGAGACTGTTTCCTCCCACAAATATTCAATCAAGTATTACTACTAACTTGATTCTGAAATTATTCAGTAAACATATCTGGTCTTGCTCACCCAAATGCTGTAGCTAATAGTTAGGACAACATTTTATTTTGTATAGGAGCACCAGAGGGACATGCACAAATATTAGTGAGGAGGGAAAAAAACTATAATAAAGCAAACATTATCTGTAAATTCTCATTTTATTTTCTTTAAGAAGCTGAAGCAGTTGACCCTGAGCTGGAAAACAAGGAATGCCTTACAGCTATGTAATTTCAAAGAGCCAGAGGTATGTGTAATAAAATAGTTGGGAGGAAGTACTAAGGACAGTGCCCAATCTGAGGCTGTGGCAATTAGAATAGGAAGGGTTGTGAGTTCTTTGCTGAAATGTCAACCCTGTCCTTTTCTTGATTCCATAGGATGGCACAACCATTTAAGGAGTGGTCCATTCTGGTTATCATATGAAGATATCACTCCACCAGAAGTGTCAGAACTCAAAAGTATTCACTTGACAACATCTCTGTGTAGCGGGAATAGTGCTGACCCAGTAATGTGCCAAGGTCAGTGGCATATGGACTTTCTTTGGGGAAAGAGAGACTAGTAAGGAAACGAGAGCCAACTGTGACCTAACCTGGGGTGGCGGCAGTGGAGTTTAAAGTGGAAAATGAGCGGTTATATTCTAGATATATTTTGAAGGTAGAGCCAACAGGATTCACTAAAGATAAGATATAAGGTATGTAGGAAAGAAATCAAGAATGACTCTAAGGCTTTTTATTTGAGAAAAATAAAGGGGGAGTTGGCAACCACTGAGATGGAGAAGGTCGTGGTGGGGCACATTTCAGGGAGGATATAGAGTTCAATTTCAGACATATTGAATTTGAGATGTCTGTTAGACATCCAAGTGGAACTGTTGGGTAGGCAGTTGGACATGCAAGTCTGGAGTTTGTGAGAGAGGTCTGTGATGGAGATAAAATTTGGAATATATCAGCATATAGACAGCCTTTTAAGGTATGTAACTGAAGGAGATCGCTATGGGAGTAACAGTGTGAGAGGAAGAGATGAGAACTAAAGCCGAAGGGGAAAAAAAGATGGTGATCACTGTGTTGGAGAAAAAATAAATCAGAGAAGCGGTTTAGGGATTGATGGGAAGGGTATAATATTTGTGAAATTAGAGATAATTCATTCTCCTAGGAAGATACTAGGACAAATTGAGAAGACACAATAATCAATAATAAAAAAAATGAAGAAAATAATTCTCCAGAGAGGAAAACAAATTAACAGAGTTCATAGACTGGAATGGCAAATTGTATTCCAGGCAAAGTGAATAAAAACAGATTCATACCCATAAATATTCTTAGAAAAATTTTGAATATGGAAGATACAGAAACCATCCTATAGGCATCCAGATAGAGCACATGGATTACTTATAAAGGAGTGAAAATTGGACTACTTAGATCTTCTCCATACGAACACATGCCAAAAGTATGTTGTAGTCCAAGAAGTTCACATACGCAGCCAAAGTCACATTTACACATAAGAACAAGGATGGAAGCACTCAGAAAATACCATTTTGTCTTCTTAACAACAACAAAAGGTCAAGTATATTCTTAGCTTACTGAGAATGACACAAGAACTGTGGTGAACAATGATATAAGGAAACACAGCAATTTAAGCCTAATCAGTTATTAGAAAAAAGGCAACAAGAGTGAGTGCAAACTAAACAAAAAAATTTTTAAAGGAAAACATCATATAAAATATTATGTATTTATAAATATACACTTAATTCTAGAAAAATATTTGAGGTAGATGACATAAATTTTAAAAAGCCAGCAAGAAGACATATATCAAAAATAAGTAAGATAAATTAATCAAAAAGAATAAAAACACAGGGTATATAAAGTAAAACTTAGTTAAGTTAGCAGAAGAATGTATATCTGTCCTATGCATTGTTTTTTTAGGATTTATAGCTTATATTTAAGAGTCTTGGGACTCTAGGAAGCTGATTATCTTTCTGTCCTATGTATTTTTTAATGGCGGATTAGACACTTGGCTCTAAGACTAGTGTACAATGTAAACAGGTATCACAAACGATTGTAGATCCACAGGGTCCATGAGGAAATACACACACATGCACACACACACACACACACACACACACACAGTCCAGAAGTCCAACTATTCCTGGTACTGTGACCTGAAAAAAGTTTCTTCCACTTAGGTTCATTGGAGAAGGAAGCATTGGGTATCATAAAGGACAATATCCTTGACAACATCTGTACATTAAACCCAATAAATTTCATAGGGCTGTTCTTTTTTAAAAAATGTCATTTCATATAGGTTTTATGATATTATGGTGGCAAAAGTCATTTACTAAAAGTAACTTTTTTTTTTTTCTATTTTTTAAAAAATTATTTATTTATTTATTTATTACATCTTTATTGGAGTATAATTGCTTTACAATGGTGTGTTAGTTTCTGCTTCATAACAAAGTGAATCAGTTATACATATACATATGTTCTCATATCTCTTCCCTCTTGCATCTCCCTCCCTCCCACCCTCCCTATCCCACCCCTCCAGGCGGTTACAAAGCACCAAGCTGATCTCCCTGTGCTATGCGGCTGCTTCCCACTAGCTATCTATTTTACGTTTGGTAGTGTATATATGTCCATGCCTCTCTCGCGTTTTGTCACAGCTTACCCTACCCACTCCCCATATCCTCAAGTCCATTCTCTAGTAGGTCTGTGTCTTTATTCCTGTCTTAAGCATTCTTTTTTTTTTTTGAATATTCATTTATTTTTAATGACTTATTAGAACAAATACCTATAGATATCATTATATATATGATATATAAATTAATTATACAATATATCATGTATTAATTATTAAAACATACTCTGGTAAATATTATATATTCAATATGAAACAGGAGGAAAGGGGGCAGGGCACAACCTTTAGAAGAATTACATAGCCCGAGGACACAACATAAACTGATTAGAACAAAATAGGTCCAAGATGGCGGACGAGTCTACTTCCACTAGACCTTGAGCCTCAGTATACACTCATTGTAACACATCAGCAAGCTAAGCGACACACCCACAGGTGCCACGACAGTTCCAAGGATGACCATAAAGGTCAAAAAGTGGGCGGTGGCTCAATTCCTAGAAATCCCCACCCCTTCCCCAAAATAGCTGGAATACTCCTCCCACTCATCAGCATATGAAATTACTCACCCCTATAAAACTAACAACCCCATACCCTGGTGCTGCCCTCGCCTTCTTTTTTTTTTTTTTTTTTTTTTTTTTATAGGTATACCTGGATTTAATTCTCACTTCTACCGCTTGGTAGCTGGATAGCCTTAGGCAAGTTTCATACCTCCCTGAAATTCACTTAATTCAGTCTGTAAAATGGCATAATAACTTATTATAGCATCCTTTTAGGAATTTTAAATCAGTTCTTGAAATAAAAGTACACAATATATAGACAAGTATGGATTCCTCAATAGATGTTTGACCTTTCATTTCTCCAGTATCCCACCCGCATCAAATAAAGAAAAATACTTTTTAAAATTTACGAATATTTCATTGTTGTAAAGTTAAAGCCATAAAAATAATCAAATGGCCTACTATCATACCGTTAGAAGAAAAAAAAAAAAAAAGGTGTTCATGAGAGTTCCATATTAGAATACAAGTTTTCCTTAGGCACCTGTTTATGTATGCTATTCTGCTCTTTACAATAAATAATTAAATTTAAAAGACTTAATTCCTCACTTTTAAGACCTTATTAGTTTACAAATTACATATTGACCTATGCTAAATTTTATACCGACCCATGCTAATGAATTCAGTACAGAAAACAAAAAACACTGCACTCAAGCAAACTACATATATATATATATATATATATATATAACTTATATGAGAATTGCTACTCCAGCTTTCTTTTGGTTTCCATTTGCATGAAATACCTTTTTCCATCCCCTTACTTTCAGTCTGTATGTGTCTCTAGGTCTGAAGTGGGTCTCTTGTAGACAGCAAATGTATGGGTCTTGTTTTTGTATCCATTCAGCCAATCTGTGTCTTTTGGTGGGAGCATTTAGTCCATTTACATTTAAGGTAATTATCGATATGTGTGTTCCCATTCCCATTTTCTTAATTGTTTGGGGTTTGTTATTGTAGGTCTTTTCCTTCTTTTGTGTTTCTTGCCTAGAGAAGTTCCTTTAGCAGTTGTTGTAGAGCTGGTTTGGTGGTGCTGAACTCTCTCAGCTTTTGCTTGTCTGTAAAGGTTTTAATTTCTCCATCAAATCTGAATGAGATCCTTGCTGGGTAGAGTAATCTTGGTTGCAGGTTTTTCTCCTTCAACACTTTCAATATGTCCTGCCACTCCCTTCTGGCTTGCAGAGTTTCTGCTGAAAGATCAGCTGTTAACCTTATGGGGATTCCCTTGTGTGTTATTTGTTGTTTTTCCCTTGCTGCTTTTAATATGTTTTCTTTGTATTTAATTTTTGACAGTTTGATTAATATGTGTCTTGGCGTATTTCTCCTTGGATTTATCCTGTATGGGACTCTCTGTGCTTCCTGGACTTGATTAACTATTTCCTTTCCCATATTAGGGAAGTTTTCAACTATAATCTCTTCGAATATTTTCTCAGTCCCTTTCTTTTTCTCTTCTTCTTCTGGAACCCCTATAATTCGAATGTTGGTGCGTTTAATGTTGTCCCAGAGGTCTCTGAGACTGTCCTCAGTTCTTTTCATTCTTTTTTCTTTATTCTGCTCTGCAGTAGTTATTTCCACTATTTTATCTTCCAGGTCACTTATCCGTTCTTCTGCCTCAGTTATTCTGCTATTGATCCCATCTAGAGTACTTTTAATTTCATTTATTGTGTTGTTCATCGTTGCCTGTTTCATCTTTAGTTCTTCTAGGTCCTTGTTAACTGATTCTTGCATTTTGTCCATTCTATTGTCCATTCTATCTCCAAGATTTCGGATCAACCTTACTATCATTATTCTGAATTCTTTTTCCGGTAGACTGCCTATTTCCTCTTCATTTGTTAGGTCTGGTGGGTTTTTATCTTGCTCCTTCATCTGCTGTGTGTTTTTCTGTCTTTTCATTTTGCTTATCTTACTGTGTTTGTGGTCTCCTTTTTTGCAGGCTGAAGGTTCGTAGTTCCTGTTGTTTTTTGTGTCTGTCCCCAGTGGCTAAGGTTGGTTCAGTGGGTTGTGTCGGCTTCCTGGTGGAGGGTACTAGTGCCTGTGTTCTGGTGGATGAGGCTGGATCTTGTCTTTCTGGTGGGCAGGTCCACGTCTGGTGGTGTGTTTTGGGGTGTCTGTAGACTTATTATGATTTTGGGCAGCCTCTCTGCTAATGGGTGGGGTTGTGTTCGTGTCTTGCTAGTTGTTTGGCATAGGATGTCCAGCACTGTAGCTTGCTGGTCGTTGAGTGAAGCTGGGTGCTGGCGTTGAGATGGAGATCTCTCGGAGATTTTTGCTGTTTGATATTATGTGCAGCTGGGAGGCCTCTTGTGGACCAGTGTCCTGAAGTTGGCTCTCCCACCTCAGAGGCACAGCACTGACTCCTGGCTGCAGCACCAAGAGCCTTTCATCCACAGGGCTCCTTAATTTGGGATGATTCGTTGACTATTCAGGTATTCCACAGATGCAGGGTATATCAAGTTGATTGTGGAGCTTTAATCCGCTGCTTCTGAGGCTGCTGGGAGAGATTTCCCTTTCTCTTCTTTGTTCTCACAGCTCCCAGGGGCTCAGCTTTGGATTTGGCCCCGCCTGTGCGTGTAGGTCGCCGGAGGGCGTCTGTTCTTTGCTCAGACAGGACGGGGTTAAAGGAGCCGCTGATTCGGAGGCTCTGGCTCACTCAGGCCGGGGGGTAGGGAGGGTCACGGAGTGTGGGGTGG
Organism: Orcinus orca; assembly: GCF_937001465.1. NCBI lineage: Eukaryota > Metazoa > Chordata > Mammalia > Artiodactyla > Delphinidae > Orcinus > Orcinus orca. The sequence goes on from NC_064567.1 coordinate 71,461,956, forward strand.
GCCTGCAGCGGCAGAGGCCGGCGTGACGTTGCAGCCTGAGGCGCGCCGTGCGATCTCCCGGGCGAGTTGTCCCTGGATCCCGGGACCCTGGCAGTGGCGGGCTGCACAGGCTCCCCGGAAGGGCGTGTGGCTAGTGACCTGTGTTCGCACACAGGCCTCCCGGTGGCGGCAGCAGCGGCCTTAGCGTCTCATGTCTGTCTCTGGGCTCCGCACTTTTAGCCGCGGCTCGCGCCCGTCCCTGGAGCTCTCTCAAGCAGCGTTCTTAATCCCCTCTCCTCGTGCACCAGGAAACAAAGAGGGACGTAAAAGTCTCTTGCCTCTTCGGCAGGTCCAGACTTTTCCCCGGACTCTCTCCCGGCTAGCCGCGGTGCACTAACGCCCTGCAGGCTGTGTTCACGCCGCCAACCTCAGTCCTCTCCCGGCGCTCCGACAAAAGCCGGAGCCTCAGCTCCCAGTCCCGCCCGCCCCGGCGGGCGAGCAGACAAGCCTCTCGGCTGGTGAGTTCCGGTCGGCCCGATCCTCTGCGCTGGAATCTGCCCGCTTTGCCCTCCGCACCCCTGTTGCTGTGCTCTCCTCCGCGGCTCCCAGGCTCCCCCACTCCGCCTCCCGAAGTCTCCACCCGCGAAGGGGCTTCCTAGTGTGTGGACACTTTTCCTCCTTCACAGCTCTCTCCCGCTGGTGCAGGACCCGTCCCTATACTTTTGTCTCTGTTTAGTTTTTTCTTTTGCCCTAACCAGGTACGTGGGGGGTTCCTTGCCTTTTGGGAGGTCTGAGGTCTTCTGCCAGCGTTCAGTAGGTGCTCCGTAGGAGTTGTTCCACGCGTAGATGTATTTCTGGTGTATCTGTGGGGAGGAAGGTGATCTCCGCGTCTTACTCTTCCGCCATCTTCCCGGAACTCCTCTAAAAGTAACTTTTTGCAAAAGCTTATGTTTTTCTGATTGTGTGGTTTAATCTTCTTACAGATACTTGAGATCTTGAATGATGCATATACTTCAGTAAATACTGTCTGTCTTAGCTGAGATATTGAAAGTTATTAAGAAGTGATTTTGAGGTTGTGCTCCCTGAAATTTGGTAGTAAAATGTGGTAATGCAGTTTACCAGTGAAGTGATATTTTCTTGAGAAAACCATTGAGCCCAACAAAATCTTAAGTGGAAGACTTTTGCTTAACTTGAAAGCTTTGTTATCCCTAGTTACTTGGAGGCAAGGGTATAGCAATTAATAATTACCAACTTTCGTACGTTAGTACTATTAGCCCTATATTGTCAAAGAGAAAGTCACAGCAGCAGATGGACTAAAAATATGCTAAATTTCTTATAATTTAAAAATTTGATTTTAGATTAGATATATTTAACCTATGTTTTTTGAAAACTTTTATTGCATTCAAATTTATACTGTTTATACTGTCATAGAATGAAAATAACTTTGAGCTGTGTTTCATAATGTAGACAGCTGATTTTTATTCTATCACATTTCACTTTCTCTTTCATTTTGTATAGTTAGACTGTCTTTACCCTCTGAAACATTGGAATTGTACCTTTTAAGATGAGGCTAGAGTATATGGAATTGAGGTATATTTTAAACTGGAGTGCGGAGAAGGCATAGCGTGTAGCACTCATATCAACCTAACATGCTCAGAACAATTTCAATTTGGCCCCTGCCTATCTACTCTGGACTTAGGCTTAAAAACCTTTTGTGTAATCTGAAGTCATTCTGTCCCTTTGTGGTCCACAATATTAATGAGACCTTATTATGTGTCAGGAACTGTCCCAAGGCACCTGGGAGGAAGAGATATATTAAATGGGATATGGCACTATAATAAAGATATAGTGGATTAAACAAGGCAGTTTGTTTTATGAAAATTTTGGTTAGATGTTACAGGTGTGGTTCAGTGACTCAGCCAAATTGGAGATTTAACTTCTTACTTTACTATCCTCAAAATGTGACCTTCCATTTCATGGGCCAAATAGCTACCCCAGGTCTCACTTCCATTTTGCATTCCAGCCAGGGGAAAGGAAGAAAAGCAAGGGGAAGACATGTCCCTCTTTCTAGGGACCTATCTAGAAATTATGTGTGACTTCTGCTCATATTCCATTCCTAGATCTTAGTCACAAAGCCACAACTAACTACAAGTGAAACTGAAATGTAGTCATTAGCTGGATAGCCATGTCTTCGTGGGATCTACTGTTAAAGGAAGAAGGGGAGAATGGATGTTGTTAGATAACTAGGTCCTTTATGAAGCAGTGACCCAAACAGTCATGATCCTTGGCTTCAGTCTGGCTCCGAGCTTAGAATTTCCTCCTTTAGACCTAGACGTACGTAGTCATAGTCTGCACGCTAGGTATACAGCTATTTTACCCAGCCTGCCAATGCTGTTTTTCCCAGCAGCCTCAACTTAGGGCCATTTACGTACAAAATAACACAGAACTTGCAATATATTAACTATATTTCTTCCATTCCATCCCAATAGCTATTATTTCTAATGCTCCCACATCCAATATCTGCACGAGTTGGTTGAGTGCATGTCCCTCATTCTACTATGAGCTCTTTATTAGGCAAGATACCTTAACCAAACTATAAAATTGTGTTGAGAACAGAGCCAAGTCCATAGTAAGCATCCAATAAATATTTGATAGATTTTTGTTGAATTGGTAATGAAAGTTAGCACAAGAACTGGATGGTGATCAGAGAAAGAAAACTCAATTGGATCCAACCCAATTTAAATGTAAACTGAGCCTACATTATCACTACTTTTCACCCTCTCCTCACTATGACATTTATGTGCTTGTTTAGTTTAGGGCTACACATAAGAATGACCATGAACATTTGACTTGGGGAAGGGGAGTCAGGAAACTGTTCACCTTCTTGATCATTTTGTCAACCCCTTTCTCCCAAAGGAGATATTTATGTAGCCCAATAACTTCACTAAACTGTAATAAAATATATCTTCATGTTTTCTTTCTCTATAATTTCTGTAGAAAACATATAATTTGCATGCATTTTTACAGAAGAATGTTAAAAAGAAAATAAACTTTTAATTTTATATGCTAGCATATAAAATGCAGTCAGTAAATCCAACAGACAGGGACAGCACGAAAGGAAAAAAAGACTGTGTGGGGGGAAAGAAAGAGAGGAGAAGGGAAGCAGGAGAGATCTGTAATGATTTTAGATTATTATTATTATTTTGTTATATGAAGCCACTTATCCTTGCAACATGAATGATAAATGAGCAACTAGTACAACTGTAATACAGTATAATACATTGGAAGCCAATTACTAATGATATAGGAATGTTAAAAAGCAACTATAACTAAATCGTAGAAAATCAGAGTATGAAGGAAAAACATTAGATTTATGAAAGAGTGAAGTGTACTCTAAAGAACATCCACAAAATCAGAGACATAATAATGGCATTATACTTTAAGCTGATGAAGAAAATGTTATAAATCATATCTTCTGACTTGGAAATTCTCCCAATGGTTGGAATTTTATTTCAAGAGAACCTCTATTTCTGAATTAAATGCCATAACTCTGAGAATTGTATTCACTTTTGTCACTTGATCCGTTTGGTAATAAATTTATGGTAAGCTTCCATGAAAAGTTTCCAGCTACCCTCAGATTCATAGTTAAGGTTAGTGTGAGTAGTACTCTCTCCTCTTAAAAGATGTTTCCTTGGAGTTTGTCTACACTGTCCTTTTGAAGCTCACACTCAGAACCTCTGACCTCGGTGCTGCTTTTGACGTTGTTTTGGGTTCCGTGGCTGTGACATTATAACTTTAGCAAATTATTTATTATACTAGTATTGCATGTAGACAAGAACCAGCCTTAGTTTTCAATCCAGAAGCTGTGTTTTTTCTTTTGTTGAGATGATGAAATAAACATCTTTAGAAACAAATTTTCTCTGCTTTAATGTTAAAGTTTCACATTTAGAAGTTCATCTCAATTTAATTTTAATTTTGTCAAAGAGCAGGAAAATAAAGTGAATAAAAGGAGAAAAAACCCTGAAAGTAACTCTAACCAGTAGCACAAGGATAGTTATATCCAATTTGACTAGTGGGATGGACCTGGCCAAAACACAGGATAGATTTATCTAATAGTCATATATTTTTCTTGCCTCCCCACTTTTTTTTGCTACTCCAAGCACCATAAATATGATAAATATCATATATAGGGTCTTTAGCTGACAGAATACATTATGATTAATTATGAAACAGAGACTCTAATGAAATGCAGCACCTGAAGGAAATACCAAAGATTATGCAGTCTTGAGGTGGTAGCCCTTTTATTATAGTATCAGGCAGTAGGAAGCTATATATGTACGTCACACACACACACACACACACACACGTGTATTTCTGAAGCATTTAGAAAAATAGCCCAATTCAGATGCAAGGAATTATTTCTTTCACACGCTATGAACATAAAGCAATAATAATACAGAAAATGACACGAGTGGAACATATACAGATGGCATGAAATAGAAATCATCCCAGTAGCAACAGCTATTTTATTTTAAAGATGGTATAAATTGAAACCATAGGAACTAACAGAAACTCTTAAAGGAGCCCTTCAGTTTATGCTTTAAAAAGTGCCTTACTGAGCTGAACACCCAAACAATGCTGGGCTGCCTTTGCAAGGAGAATATGCAAGCCTTCCGCTAATTGACATGGGCATGGAGTTACATTATAGCAACATTTGTCACTGTTACCTCTAGAGAAGGAGGCAACTGGGTCAACTGGGTCAATATTTGGCTCCATTGTTAAGTGTAAGCTTGGACAAGATATTTAAACTAATTTGCTTCCTTATTCGTAAAGTGGATATATAAATATTCACTGTAGTATTTTGTAAGGATTGGATGACATAGCTTATGTAAACAGCTAGTGCATAGTAGTTGTTCAATTAACTCACTCCTGTCTCAGCTGGCTTTGTGTGCATTTCCTCACTTAGCCCTGGGAGTGTGTTCAATAACTCAGCTGAGCAGTCCACAGGAAAGAAGGTGCCTATGAAAGGTGAGGCCAAAAACCAGGCAAACAAATCAAATTGGACTTATTGCTCATTATTTTTCAATTTGCTCTTTGTGTTCCTTTTGACTAGTAGTGAAGATAACGGAGTTGGAAAAGAGTAAGTAAACACTGTTGTTTTGGGTGGTCTTTTCTCTTTAGAATTCACCCAGATTTTCAGTCTCGATGACTGATTAATTTTTGACAATTAAATGAGAACAAAGAAAAATTGTAAATACTATGTAACATGCACGAATCAACGGATAGGTTTTGTTTTGTTCGAATTAGCTCTCTAGGGGCTAATACGATCATATTCTAGGTATTAATTTAGCTTAAGTGGCTCCCACCAAAACTGTTTTGGTTTCTATGGAGACTTTTTCTCTGGTTTACTGGTATATAACTGTTTCCTCACCTTTTCATTTCCTGAAATAGCACCAAGTACAGTATCTAAATTTTGACTAATATAAATCAAAGCACATGCTTTCCTTTCAGTAAAGTCCTCTATTTCAACATGCGTGCAGGATTTTCCTTTTTAATGCATTATACATCTGTTATTGCTAATGGGGATAAAATGTCACATGTTAAAAACAATAAAAGTTATTAAAAGAAGTGCAGGTTTTAAATATTTTGAAATTATTTATGTTAGAAGTATAATTTTTTTCTTTAGATGTACGGTAGAGATTTCAAACAATGAGGATAAAAAGTATGTGAAAATATGTGAAAATGAATGTGTATGAATGTGCAAATACGATCATATAAAGCTTTTATGGATCACATTTATCAGGTTATAATGTACACTTTAAAAAAATATATTAAATATTACACAATCTCCATATACCTTTACTCACACGATCACATGCACACTCATGCATACAAACGTACACACATTGTGTTCCCATGGGCTAAATAGGAGCAAAGCTATGATACTAATTGTTTAAAAGCCAGCAATTTCATTAGATATTTGAAGTGTATTCCTGACGAATCAATAATGTCTTAGAATTAATATAGTTTACCATAGCTATTTTACTTGGATGTGTCTCTTTGTGTGTGTGTGTGTGTGTGTGTGTGTGTGTGTGTGTAATTACAGGTGAGTTCAACTGTGTTTAAAAGAAGGAACACCTCAGCATTTTAACTGAATTTCCCATTTCAGTGTCAATGAAATTAAAGTCATATTTGCTAAGTACTTTTAACTTTTAACTTATTTAATTAACTTAAACTTCTATTTTAGGGCGACTGTGGGAATACTTGTTTTATTGAAGAAAGACTTATAAATGAAGATCGTTTCTCCAAACCCAATGATTTCATTTATATAAAAGAAAACAAAAATGGGGAAGCAAATTGAGATTGTTTGAAATCAGGATCTGGGTATTCCTGCAGGAAGAGAAGGGCAATAACTGGAAGGAATCATGAGAGGGGACCTCTAATATGCTAGTAATGTTTTGTTCTCTAGTATCTAAAGAAAAGTATTACAGAATATCACTCCTAAGCATGTAAAATACCTAGTCTAAATGTTTTAAGCTTAAAAAGGCAAGCATTCTCACATAAGTAACAGCATCCTGCCCTTCAACTAAGAGTAAAACTTACAAATTGTATTGTTGTGTGGCTATTTTTAATTCAAAATAATTTTATTATTTTTCTCTTTTTTCATTCTTTGTGGTGATAAGTTAAGATTTACTCTCTTAGCAACTTTTCTAATATATAATACAGTATTTTAAACTATAGTCACCATGCTGTATAATCGATCCTCAGAACTTAACCCATCTTATAAATGGAAATTTGTACCCTTTGACCAACATTTCCCCATTTCCTCCACCCCACAACCCCTGGCAACCACCATTCCACCCTATTTCTATGAGTTTGGCTTTTTTATAGATTACACGTATAAGTGAGAACATACATTTGCCTTTCTCTGTCTGACTTATTTCACTTAGCATGATGCCCTCAAAGTCCATCCATCTTGTTGCAAAAGGCAGGATTTCCTTCTTTTTTATGGCTGAATAACATTCCATTCACATCTTCTTCAACCATTCATCTGTTGATGGAAATTTGTTTGTTTCCATGTCTTGGCTATTGTGAATAATGCTGCAATGAACATGGGGGATGCAAATATCCGTTCCAGATAATGATTTCATTTCCTTCAGATATATACCCAGAAGTGGGATTACTGGATCATATTGTAGTTTGATTTTTATTTTTTGGAGGAAACTTCATACTGTCTTCCATAGTGGCCGCACCAATTTACATTTCTACCAACAGTGCATGAGGGTTCCCTTTTCTCCACATCCTTGTCAACACTTGCCATTTAACAGGTGGGAGGTGATAACTCATTATGGTTTTGATTTGCATTTCCCTGATGATTAGTGATGTTAACCACCTTTTCATGTACCTGTTGGCCATCCGTGTGTCTTCTTGGAAAAATATCTATTCAGGTCTTTTGCCCATTTTTAAATTGGATTATTTGTGTTTTTGCTAATGAGTTGTATGAGTTCCTTATATAGTTTGGATATTAACCCTTTACAGACAGATAGTTTGCAAATATTTTCTCCCATTCCATGGATTGCCTTTTCATTTTGTTGATTGTTTCTTTTGCTGTACAGAAGCTTTTTAGTTTTATGTATTCATACTTGTTTTAAAATAATTTTGTTGTTTTTCTGTCTACAAAAGGATGATAGAAAACTGGAAAAATACAAACAAGTACAAAAATGACCAGTTCTTTTATAGCATGTATAAAAAGAACATTTATATTTATAGATAAAAGTATGCTACATACAACATATATTTACACACATTCCCATATGAAACAGAAATGAAATCATGTCTCGCATATTACTTTCTTTATAAAATACTTTTCTACTTATTTATGTTAATAATCTTTCTATGGCACAAACTATTTTGTACATCATCCTTTCAATGACTGCAACAATTTAAAATAAGTACTCACATTTTTAGACATCTAGGCTGTTTTCTATATTTTGACATCAAAAACAATACTGAGGTGCATATTTGGTAGTCTAATCTTTGTACATAATTTTGATTATTTCCTTAGGGTAAATTCCTACCAGTGAAATTTCTGCAAGCAAGCCATAAGAATCCACAAAATGTCCTAATGTTGTAAAATATGGCTTAGATCTTCCTAACCAAGGAGCCAAGGTTCAGAGAGCATTCTTGAATCCTTTCTAACTCCTTTCTTGATATGGTAAATTACCTGAACTTCAGATACTCTTGAATCACTCGAAGAGGAAGTAGCTCTGCTTCCAGGGAAAATTCTGTTTTTCTCATTGAGTCAATGACCCTCATCTAATCAATGAATGTTCAGTAGGTTTGCTGAATGGCAATTCCAGACACTTTGTTTTCTACAATTGGCTGGCAGCTGGTCTTGGTAATTATATTCAGGCCTGATATTCTTATGTGGGGCTAATGCTCAGTCAAAACCTGGAGTAATTCTTGGGTTTGTTTTCAATATATGCAAAGACACTGATACTCACTTAAATACCTGTTTTAGTGACAAGTGATGGAAACATTAAACAATCATTAATATTACAACATACGAAGTATTCAAGAAAGAGATGCCCGTGAGTAAAAAAAGAGCAAAGCTACCAGCGTATGGAGGAAAAGAAAGAAAAATAAAAACTTTTTAGAGGTTTGATCTGGGAGTAAAAAATTTTTACATATATACCATCCATTCTAATATACACGTGAAGGTATTCTGATGGAAGTAATTTTGTATGTATGCATGTTCATACGTATGTGAATCATACAATGGAGAGAGGGGTTATAGGTA